>NC_090937.1:1070324140-1071607252 GCF_040938575.1 Ambystoma mexicanum | reverse complement strand
GAATGAAGGATGGAACAGTAGTGATAATGGATCAGTGCTGGGCCTGCATATCCAGATCTTAAATGAAGTTGCCCAAAGATTGGCGAGGACTGTGTTCTATAGTGATTGTTCATTTTCCAGCATTGGTGATTCCAAAGAGTGACCTGAAAATTGGGGAGTTCCCAAAAGCAGATGCTCATCTAAGAAAGAGGAGATCACTTGAAGTTCTCAATTGAACAAAGAGGGAGAACTACTTCTCAGCTAAATCAATGAAAGCTTTCGATGCCATTCCATATGGACACAGGTTGTTCTTTCAGACTTTGGCAGTATTCGTGACAATCTTCCTGCCAAGGATCCAGACGATGCTAAATGGTTGCATATTACCAGATGGGAGCCTCTGCAGACGATCAACACTACCATAAAGGTATTCAACACAATCAAAGAAGAACTATGAGCCATAAGACTGATGACTCTTCAAAATAGATATGTCCCGGACATGGTTACATCTATAGATGGAGGTGTTTGTGCCAAAATCGGAGAATCATGTTGCACATTCATACCTTCACATGATGACAAGAATGGGACCTTGACAGAGGCTATAACAATGCTAATGAACTTGCACATCAAGATGGAAGATGAAGTAGAAGATATTGCAGATGACAGCTGGTTTGCATCAATGTTCTCATGGGTTCCACAATGGATGGCGAATATCTTCAAATTCCTTGGAGCATTGTTGATGATGTTCATGTTTGGATTCTGTGTGATCAGAATAATAATCACAAAGTGCAAGTAGACAGCAAAGAAAGCAGTAGGAATGAAGATCATGATCGATGTCGAGTCAGGGTTTGGACCAAAAGAGCTGACAGATGAAGAAATCAGAAATATATAGAAGCCAGCATTCTAGCACCTGAGGGAATGAAGTTCCTGTATCCAAGAAACCACAAGACGTATGTAGGAAGATTTATCTATTGCAGCCTGAATGGACAATATAGTCACATGACCTGGAATGTTGATAAACATGTCAAATCAGCAGGATCTCTAAAAGGAGTAATGAAGACATGGACTCCCAAGAAGCACTTTTTCAGATGAGGATGTCTAGATGTGAAGACTGATGGGAAAGTGGTCATTTATGAGACTGATGACGTCACATGAAGCAAAAATAACGCTCCCAGAAGAGATGCCAATGAAGAGAGTATATAGACCTTATAGAATCTGATGGTGGAGTAAATAATTGAGCAACATTTATGTGCGGGATGAAGATTGCATGTGCGGAGAGTACTGAAGAAAATGCAAGCCATTTTATAATTGTACAGATGCTGAAACACAAGTAGACTAAGTAATCATGAAGGCTAGCTATACGTAGTGAATAGACCGCAGGCGATGCTGCCAATATATATGTATATATATATATATATATATATATATATATATATATATATGGATGTTCCACGTCATGTTTTAGCAAACTAAGACCCCTTGAACAGAAGGGCTGAAAGTGTGGCGCAGTAGAAGAAAACAGCAGACGATGAGGGAAGATTCGAGAAAGGTTCTCTGGCCCAGTGTCAAGGTTTGGGGCAGCCAAGAAACTGGTTATCTATTTGAGAAGATACAATGAACGTGAGAAGCGAGGCGAGAGACTATTGAGGTGTAATGGAAAAACACTAGAAGTGCCAGGTTTTATTCATTTAATAGTGTTAAATACAAAGGAAAGAGCTCAAACACAGTCTCCTGTCACATGGTCTAGCTGGAAATAGACTTTAGGCAAGCTACACCGAGGCTTGAGGATAAGACCATGCTCACACTCCCTTCTATTCTCAGGCGCAGTGATACATTGCACAGCCGAGTTCAAAGACAATTCGAATGACAGACAGCAGGAGTGATGAGGGATGATGGGCTAATTGGGTGGGGAGGTATGACCAAGCCAAAACCTTCAGGACCTGGGGTACCAGCTTGCATTAGAGAAGGGTACAAGCCTGCCAACCGATCATAGGGGCCACATAGCAAAGAGCCCTACAGTTTGAAAGCCAATGAAACGCTGTGTATTTCATAAGAGCGAAGATGACTTGCACTAGGGGTGGGCATATCTGTCCACCTGACCTTAGAGAGCCAATCCCAATCCTATCAGCTATATAAAGTAGACCTAGATATTCACCTTAGGCCCACCACAACCTCAAGTAGGTTTTCTTATTTTGCCACATAGTATGCCGTCAATGATGATGAATTTTCACTACATAAATGTAATTTGTTATGAAATGCTTTGAGAACTTTCGAGAGAGATTTGAGCGAACGTCCGTTGTACTCTCTGTTTTAGACAATTACAATTAAAACTGTAGTGTTTTGCCAACTTCCTGAGTCGGTCTTATTATTGGTATCAAGAGTAAATTCTGCATCCCCATCCATCCCAGATAGCGCTACCTCGCTACAGCCTCACCTAGCAATACGCAGTCCCCAAAATGGCAGAGGTTAAACTGTACAAGACCGCCTTATATTACAGCACATTTCATAAGCCTTGTGCTGTATGAACTCACCAATATGGACTATATTCACATGCCTACGTTGTGACTTGAGCACAGGGATCCCACTAACATCATTCATGCAGTGGCATTATTGCTGTCAATTAAAGGAGGACTCCAGATGAGGACTAAGTAACCTTATATAAACGTGTGGGTGTTATTTGCCTAATGTGCATCACTCCGTCGTCCATACAGTGTAAACAAAATAAACAATCGTCCTGGAAATCATTATTGCTTGAGAAAAGATTCATTGCTTTCGCACCTGACGTAATCGCATCAATATTTCCCGGGCGCGCAGGATTTTTCTGTTGCCATAGTGGCAAACGCGCTGCCGGCGGGAGGGACGATAAGCATCCAGCTTCTGTACTCGGGTGGAAAGCTGTCAGTAAGCTGCTCTTTACCTCACGGGCGCTGGATTCCCCAATGACACACCATTACGGCGTGTGCGCTGCCATTCAGCACACTCTCCTCAGGAGAAGGCCCCTGGGACTAATGTGCTTTTAAGGAGAACGTTCCTGCAGCAGGATTTACTGTCACGCGGAGGACAACGGTGCTGTGAAATAATGCTCAAGCAAGCAGGGTAATCCTGTGGCAGGGGTGATGGACGAGCCGCCAGCCACAGGGGTGGACTGGGGCCTAAAATAGGCCCAAGCACCAATACAACTATGGCCCACAAGAGCAGATGGCAATTCGTTTCTTTTCCTGACAAACTGTCTGCTAAAGGGGTATTTTTAGTCAAATGTGTTGCAAACAGCGCGTTTTAAAGCACATTTGCTCTGTAACTTTGGTCAACCCCACCAGCTACGAAGTGCAGTAACTATTCAAAAAGGACGACTTTGGCCCAACAAACGCGCTCGTTTGGCTGGCCCTTCTGGAATGGCTATTTATTGCTCTATGGGCCAGTGCTAGTTGGGACAGTGTAGTTTATCTTTAATGCACGGGAGGCAGGGCTGTCACAAGATGTGGTGAGGTCCGGGGCAAAACATTTGGTGAGGCCCCCTTACAATATTTTGCACTGGCCCAGCGGCGGCACCTACGCAAATCTCTCCTTGAGTTTGTGTGCAGGATCCCAAATAGGGTTTATTACTACAACTGTAAATCAACTACAGCAAAGTTAGATTTCTCAAATGAAGGAAGGTTTATGCCAGACTAACTTTTGTATCATATGCATACATATATATAGGATGGCATGAGCTGTCCACTCCGCCACCTCCCACTCTCTGAGGGTCAGTCACTTTTCCAAGCAACGATTTGGGGGCATATCTCTTTCTTGGCTGGGTTCTGCCTCTGGAACAGCCTCCATGCCTGCTGAAACTTGAGCAGAATCATCTCCGGTTCCGGAAGCAACTCAAGACCTTTCTCTTTGCTTCTGCCTTCTCTCTTCCTCTCCCTTGCTGATCACCTGACTAGTCCATGCACTGCTTACCCTCTGAATTCGTGCCCAGGTCCTGCCTGTCCAGTTACAATCCTGCACTGCCTCTTGGCTGCCCTGCAATTGTGGTCTGTATCTGTAACCCTACAGTCCACGCTGTTCCTCTTATTCTCCACCCGTTGGCTGCACTTATGAGTACCCACACTTGCCACCCGTAGGTTGCAGTCTTGTTTCTCCTTTGTTCCTGCACTTCTTCATCCTACCTCACCCTCTGCACTTCTCTCCTCCCCCCTGCTCTTGCACGATCTGAATGACACAAGGCCTAGTAAGATCAGTGTTTTTTCCTCCTTTTTTGATTCCCTCTCCTTGCCTTGTCGCGCCTAGAAATACTTGTGTACACAGGCGTGTTATAAATGCCATATCGTATCATTAAGGAGCACCCTGCCCCTATGTGCACATTAAAACACACCATACACAGTGACAAATGATGTACAGTGGAGGCTGGTACATTTCTGAACTTGAGGCTTAAATGTTTGTGCCAATTATGCATGATCAACAGAGCATAGTAAGGGAGACAAACCAAACAAGGGTTGCTTGAGGGGCGGTTCTCACTCCCAAGAAAATGTTTGAAACATTGGGTTAAAATTATGCATTTCACAGCACTTTCTTTGAAAAATTGGGTAGAAATCCATACAGTTTGCAATTGGTTTTGTATGGAAGCACATGGAAAAGCCCAAAAGTTGCAAATCACAAACCGTGCAAAAAACATTTTCCAATACATTTCATGCCACCTTTCCACACGACATATGCTAGTATAAAAATATATTCATGCTTGTTGTTCTCATGTATGTCCATGCAGGCTGCATCAATATGTGCCATTATTACGATGTACAGACTCCCAGCCAGTAAAAATGCCATGCCACAGAAAGTATATCCCGGCTGAGTGTGCACTATTAGTGTTATTACTGGTTAGATTGGCCTAAATTCAATTTGGGCCAATTTAGCCGATTAGTATGTTTACTTTAACCTTGATGCATAGTCCTGTGCATCAAGAGTAAAGCAAAAGAACATTGGCAATGCTAACAGTTTGGGCTTTCGTGTAGGCATGGGAAAGGCACTTCTGTATTGGTATTAACTGGCCGTTGATGGTGCCAGGTGCAAAATGGTTTGAGTACCTGAGCAGCTAATAGCAGTGCCTGGCAAATGCCTAATACTTATACACAAGCCAGAACTGTTGGCTTTGCCAATGCTTGTGTTTAACAGGACTTCATCTAAAGAAACACAGGGTGCTTTTAAAACGAGTGGCCGCAGGCAGACCTGATCAAGACATTTTTATTACACCAGTTCCGTGTTTACAGCTGCAATTAAGTAATTAACTCTGAGATGACTCCTTTGAGAAAACACTTGCAGGCACATTGAAGGCAAAGTTTGATGGCAAGGCTTGTTTAAAGCTAGTTCAGAGTGCCAATGAGGAGGTGTTTTGGGTGGAGAGGGCAGGAACTGGGTGAGAATTGCCATAGGGATTAGCATGGCCATGAGAAGTCAATGTGTGGGCAAATAACTAACCAACATCTACAAGCTTTGTGTCCCTCCTCATATGCCATTTCATCCTATCTGTACCCAATACTGTCATTGCGACAGATTTTCCCAGATCCAGGATCTGGCAAATAATTACTCACCAGATCTCAGATACGGCTCCATAATCAATCTGGGAAATCTATGTGCACTATATGTTTATTTTAGAATGCTGTGGTGTGTTTGTGCTTTAAGCTGTGTTGGGCAGGGATTTGAACTGTGGTTGCTAGGTTCCAAAGTGAGACACTTCCCCACAAGACTACCTGAGGGTCTCAGCGGGAGCCCTGTGAAATCACTTGTCAATGTTGCACTGTACTGGAAATATTGATGTGCATTTTTTAGGTTTAAAAGGGGTGCATTTCAACTTTGCTGATGATAAATCCTCCGAGGGGCAGAGGCAAATATTCATGGGGTGACTAAAATACCTGCCCTACACCCTCCTAATCCTCCCTTCGCTGGACCCTCTTTCGCTGCTGTAGGAGGGATGCCTCAGAAAAAAAGTATTTCTTCCTCTGCCTGTTTGCTAAAGCAATAGTTTTGGCTTTTTGATGGCACCGCGAATAACCCAAACAAAAAGAATGCTGTGCAGTGGCGCAACATCATTGAGCATATCGTTAAAGAGCGGCATCAGTTTCAAACATGCAGAACACAAAACATATCCATGCGATATCAACAGACTCACTTTGATAAAACCAAAGTCTTAACTTCTGGTCTCAGCTTTTAGATGGCCCATCTCTCCAGAGATTAGCATAGCACTAAGAAAGTAAACAGCCTCTGAATTGGGGTGAAAGGTACAACTAGTGGCCAAAGGAAAGGTGCAATAGCTATTTGGCTTCCTAGCTGGGCTCAGGGAATAGGGATGGAGAAAAGGGAGCAGGGATGGCTGAAGATTTGCCAGGGCTGGTGGGGGTCCATTTCTTTTTGATGTTTGGGGTACCCCTGGCCTTACTGATTGGAAAAATAGTCCAAGGCACCTGTGGAGTGCTTAATCAATAATGAAGTCAAAATAGTGTAGCAAGGTGGGTAAAAGCTGCAGATTATCAGTAGGTTTCTGTGTCATAAGACTGTCAACATGGGAGCAACTGCTTGGGGGGCCATTTCAACTGTAAAAACTGAAAGGGCCAGATGCCATCCCTCAGTGGGGAGACTGACAGCACAATGGGTTTATTGGCCCCACTCACTATCCACTTTCAAAACTGTTATCCAACCCCTGCCAGGTTGACCAACAGAGCCGTGGCCAGACGGAACAGGGCACAAAGGTTAAACGATGCCTGGGCTGAGCTGTTAACAAAGGCCCTGCAATTACTAACATAAAACACTTCACTGTTAGCACCTGCATTCATATGCATACATTTTTAGGTAATTAAAATAGTGATGTGGGGTTAGCACTTGCATGCCAGGGGAGTGATTGAAGGGTAGTAGAGACAGGAGACAGCTCCTTCTCAAAGCAGTCCTTAAGTGTGACGTTTCAGAAATGAAAACGAGAGTTAGCTGCTTGTAACATTAAAGCTTCACCAGGATAGTCTAATTCCAATGTGGAAAGATGTTAGATGCTCCGACACAAGTAAGTTTGCCCCCCCCCCCCCACAGCCTCTGAATTTACCACCTCTCCCAACATTTGCAGTTTTAGTCCCCCCCCTGACATTATAGCCCAGGTGCACCTCTGATGCCATGAACCCACCCCTTCATGAAGTGGCCCCCAGGGCGGCAACATTTAGGGGCGGGGCTGAACACACACTCACATAAAACACTTTCACCCATGCATTCATCCACCAGTTACACAACTTCTTACATGCATGCATACATAAACCCAAACATAGCATTGACACAAACATAAACACCAACATGCACGCATGCATTCATACACATATACATACTAATTTAAATACACATTACACAGCCACAGTAGTGGCTGTGTAGTTATGGTTAAGTTGCTGTTTCTATAGGAAGAGTACTTTTTGGGCGGCCTATAACTCCGCTCCCCCAGGATGAATTCTCCCCAAACTTTGCAAAGAAAGTATACGGGCCACTCTGAATTTCTTTTGCAAAGTTTGGTGATGTTTGGTCCAGGGGGGGAAATATTATAGGGGGGGTCCCAAAACATCTTTTTTTCCCATAGACTGAATGGGGGAAAAACTTTGTGCACAGCTACAGGCCAAACGGCTGGACGGATTTTTTTGCAAAGTTTGGTGATGTTTGGTCCAGGGGGGGGAAAGTTATAGGGTGGGTCCCAATACGTCTTTTTATACCAAAGACTGAATGGGGAAAAACTTTGCGCACGGCTACAGGCCAAACCGCTGGACGGATTTTCACGAAATATGCGGCAGGGGCAGGGGCTTGGTCCCGAAAGCGTGCTTTTGTAAATTTGGTGACAATCCGTGCAGTACTTTTCTTTAAAATGACCAAAAAGTAGGTCTAAAAAAATGAGTGATATCAATCTCTGCTTTAGAGTAATGGTGCTATCATTACATTTGAACCATGCACATTTCTTTTTAATGTATGCAGTGTAGTGACCTGCATTGGTTGTAGCTCCTGCGTGGTAGATTATACCTATTGTTGTAAAGGTTTTATTTCCAAGTGACACTTGACCGTGTGTGAATCCAGTCAGCTTGCAGCTGTTTTTGGTACCATCTACATTATAACGTAGAAGCATAAGTATTATGTAGTTACTATGTGTTTGTATCATTAAGGTGGAGCGATTGTCTGAATTGCACATAGTACATAATCTTGCATTCTGTACAAGTTGCTGAAATGGAATGGATTCACAATTAGGTATGGATGCATACACAAATCGCGCATTTGGGATTTGTTCCTGTATCACATTGAATGTTTCCACATGTATGAAATTTGGAAGATTTCATTTATAGGTATGCTTTTGTTTTCCAGTACTTGTAGTAAGTACATTAGAAATTCTTGTGGATCTTCTTGTGAGTTTATAGTGAATCTCACCATTCTAGCACAGTAGTCCAATTCTTGTCTTATTCCGTGAACACTGTACGTGTTGTCAGGATTGTTTGTTGCGTTTCTATGAAGGACTAACATTTGCAAACACAATTGGTCTGTACTGTGTAAGTAAATATTGTTAACAATTGGTGGCAATTGAAATAGAATATTCATTGCTACATTTGCATAGCAACTTACACCAGTTTCATTTGAAAATTTGAATGGACCAGCTAGTTCTGTCTCTGAGTGCTTTTTATTGAGTTTCTGTTCCTTCTTTGAAGAAGTACCTGATTTACTTTCCCTAATAGGTTCTTCTTTGCTTGTGGTAATTGATGAAGTTTTAGCTTCTTTTGTTTTCTTTGAAGGATTTGCCATCAGATTCTGTTGCATTTCTGTTTGAATTCGTTTTCTTTACCACGTTTTACTTTTTCTGGAACAGGATATTGTTTCAGATGGGGGGTGTACAGTGAACACAGTCTATTGTATTCTAAAATGCAAGGAATATCAGTGTTCAGTTTACTTGCATCAAAGTTGATTAGAAATAGACCGTCAAGTGTACGTACGCGTGATAGTGCTACGTAGCTCATGCCTTCTTTAAAGACTGTGTTTCCTATATCTATCAATGTTTTGTCTAGGGTAAGACCTTGGGATTTATGAATGGTTACTGCATATGCAAGAGTTAGAGAAAATTGTTCTCTACATACATACATGTCTTTGAAGAGAAGGAATCAAGCAGTTGAGCGCCCTATCCTTTTCACTTCTGAAAGTTTGTCAAAGCGAATATTGACAAACTGAATGTTGTTGTCACATGGGTATGTTTGAAAGCCAACAACTGTACCCAGTGCCCCATTAACAAGCCCTTGCTCCACGTCAAGGTTATGTTTAAGCATTACTCTACAATTTAAGGATAATTTTAATATCTTTTCCAACCCAGCTGTGTTGGAGATTGAATTTTCTAAGGTATTTAGTCTTGTTGTGGCTTTCTCACACATGGGTAGTGTCATACCATGTAGGTCTAGTTTGTCTGTGGCGCAAATTTCCATTATTGGTTGCATTTTTTTTTAACATTGTTTCATTGAATTTGAAACAGCTTGCAAGAGTTGGCATTAAGGCCATACAATTGACATTTTTGTGCGCTAATTGTTCCATAACATCAGTAGCACATGCATTATCGCCATAAAGTGCATGAATGTGCAGGTTTTTCAATATTGCTTGTGCTTCTTGAGATAGTACACCAACTCTAATACTTTTTAAAATGTTGGCATAAGTGAGATCTACAGATTGCTGCATGTTTTCTGTTAATTCTCTGTATTGGAAATGTTGCCAAAGGTTGACATTTCCTATGCTGCCAACAGTTTTACGGCAGAGTTTGTGTCCTAAGGTTTTAAAAATAGGTTCACCTTTCACTGGTGTCAATTGTAGAAGATCTCCGAAAACGATAATGTGTTTCCCTGCAAAGAGTTCTTTGTAGTTTGTTTTAAGTACTTCTTGCAATCTGAGTTGAATCAAAGCCAACACTAGGTTGGAGACCATGTTCACTTCATCTATTAGTAGCATTTTCATTTGTTTTAATACTCTGCGTAGTTCCATTGCAGCTTCTGCAGAAAGTTTGTAATAGTCTAATTTGTTTTGGTGTTCTACTGGAAGGAGTAGTAATCGGTATAAAGTGACACCGCCTATGTTGTAGGCAGCTAAACCTGTGGGGGCAGTGACAACAGCTGACAGTTTGTTGTTTGTCAATTGTTGAAAGAACTTGCTGATGATTTTGATTAAGAATGTTTTTCCTGACCCAGCTTCACCACTGGCGTACAGCAGTATAGGTTTGTAATTTTGGCAGGTAAATTCTTTATTTTCTTGTTGTACACCATGTGCAATTTGTTTTGTTACGTCTTCAAAAATGGTGCGCTGATCTTTGTTAAATTTTGCTTGTTGTACAGTTAAGTCTTCTATATCTTCTTGATAGTGACACATGGTGTTTTCCACTTCTGTCATAGCTAATTCTGCCTCATTTGCTATTAGTGGCTGTCCTAGTGGTTCTTCACTTCCTGTTACAGAAGGTCGACTACTGTCGGGGCTGTCCTTATCTAGTTGGGCCTGAAGTTCTTCTTCGTGTTACTGTTCATTGTGCAACATTGTTTTGTACTGCATAAAGTTCACATCGGTGAAAGCGCTTTCATTTGCTTTGAAAGCATCTTCATAGCAGTCATAGTTATCTAGTATCTCTTCCTCTTTTCTCCATGGTTTATAAAGTTGTAGCATAGACATGTAAAATAGCTCTTTCTGTTGAGGAGTTTTTAATGACAAATTTGACATGATTAATTAAGCTTCGTTTGGTAAGTTTCACCAAGATGCCTTCATAATCTGTCACTCTATATTTACCTTTGCTTTCATTGGGTTTTATATTATTTTTGTATGCAAAGTTTTGCGCTATGTGGTATAGACACATATACCACATAGCTATGTGGTATTTTCCCATATGCTCATTGGTGACCCTTTGGTTTGTCGCATTTGGTAAGTTTCTAGTGCATCATCTATGCTTTCATTGGAATGCAATGGATGAATTGTGTAATGGTCCAAAAGAGTGGATACTGCAGCAGGATCCAGAAGTTCAAATTGTCCAGTTTCTGATGAATCTTGAATTATTTCAGTTGTTTCCTTTAAGCTTTCTTCAATATTTATTTCCTTGTAGTATTCGTTATTGTCTTTTAGATATTGCAAGGATTGTCTAACTTTATGTAAATCCACCCGTTGTTGTCAATTTTCTTTGTCTTTTGTTGGTACACCATTTACCAAGACAATTAAAGAATGCTCTATTGAACGTTGCACTCCTAGAGTGTGTACATTTTCTGTTAGATCTAATGGCGAATAAACTAATTTGCCACAAATGCCTTTCACCAATTCAGAGGGAGGTAATTTTGCTGTTTTTGATTTGTATTTGTATTTGTTTATTTATAACGCACAAACCATCGGGCCCAGAGGCATCAGGGCGCAATTTGTGCAAAGTTACAATAATGCATATATACAGAGAAAAATTACATTAACAAAATATTAACAGTGTTTCTAGCTACATATATTACAGTGATTACAGTGCCGCTAGGCTTAACAGAAGATATACCCATAGGGTGTACAGAAGTCATAATGGAGGTCAGCAGGCCAGAGTATGTAAGACAAAGGCTCAGAGCATGTCTTAGTGCTGGTCAAAAAGCCAATATTTAGTTTTAGTCTTGAATAGGTTGAAGGTTGAAGGCATATTATTGCTTGAAATGGGTGCACTGTTTGGATTATGATGCTCTCATATAAATTGAGTTGTTGCAGACGTTTTGGCAGTGGGAGCAATTCCAAATTATTTGTGATAGCACGTGAAGGAGTTTGGTTGTTGTCCAGTTTTATAGTGCAGTAACTGCAACATATTAGGGGTTCACTTATTTGGTATTTGTTTTCTGCTAAAAGGTAGAGAGCAAATTCAAACCATTTGGAATCTTCATTGTCTTCTATTTTGTATGCTATGTCTATATTTTTTGTGTACCTTTTGTAAAACGTTCTGCAGCAACACACTATCACTTTGCTCAGTAATTTCCTCTTCCTCAGAGGAAAGCTCCGTCTCCCCTCCTTCCCCTTCCTCCTCACCTTGAATCTTTGATTTGGAATCCCTCTTCTTCTTGTTTCTTAAAGATGGCTTCTCCTTTTTTTTTAGTAGATAGGGACGGGCACGGAAGGATGCCACAGTGCCGCTAAATAGTGGGCTGTAGATGGATCACCGTGCACGTCAGTTCAGGGGAAAAAGCCTGAGGCATAAAAAACCCCTGCACCAGATCTGAAGTTGTTGTAGATCGTGCCACTGAGAAGTCGTTGTCCGAGACTTCAAAACAAGAAAAGATGGTACAAGGGAGATAAGCCGGAAGTGGTCGGAACAGCAGTAGAAGGGGGGCAAACAGTGTTCACGGTAAGTCGAAGGGCGAGTTGAATGAAAGTGAAACAAATAGGATGGCAATGCAAAGCCGGAGAAGGCAGGAGCGAAGCAGAGGAGAGAAGAGCCAGCGAGGCAGCAAGGAGGCAGAGAAGGAGAGAAGCAAGAAGGCAATGGAAGAAGGGCGGTATGAACCACAAGGAAAAAACACAGGAAGCGTCACCAACAAGAGGAAGCCTAACGTTGCAACGCATCGGAAAGACGGAAGTACAAGGCTAAATACTTCCGGGGGGGGAGACGCGCAACAACAACTAGACCGTAAAGGCACGTAGCTGGAATAAACGTGTCGTAACCACTAGCGGCGACCATTCTTCCATCGATCCTAGATACGCCACTTGCTCCGTGGCATGACACACACACACACATGGTTTGGTACTTCAGCCGATGCACTTTTAAATGTTAGTATTTCTTTTTTGTATGTGTGTAATAGAAGGTTGCTATGTGCAGAATTGTTGCTTGTCTGTTCTAAAACTATTGCATTTTATAAGTGGCTTTCACTTCCAAAATATTTTCTCTGGATACGGTCGATTTCTTCTTGTAGGTATTTGGGTGTACCATGCAGAACTGTGTTATTTGAATTGGCTAATTCTAAAGCTGGATTTTTAGCATAGTATATTTTATACACTAGATTTCTTACATTTGAATGATGTATTGATATCCTTTTGATATCATGGTAGGTGCTTTTGCAAATAGGTCCTGAAATGCAGGCTAATGAATGTCCTTGTTGTCCTCTGTATTTGCGCAGTGGGTAGATATCCATATTTTGCAGCACTTTCATTTTAATTTTGTCTTTACCTTTCACATACTGATTGAGGAACTGACGTAAAGATTTAAAAGATTTGTTAGGAATGACACACATTGACGTGCACAGCGATTTGTATACTGGACGGTCTGGCTCAGTCGAATCGAGAGGTAATTCTGAGTTTTCAGGGGATACTTTTCTAAGCAGTGTTTCTGCTATGGATGGCAATTGCGTATGTTTGATTTTTTTTTCTATCCTTCTTCATTAAAATATGGTTTTGTGGTTTGTTCTGTGACTCCACCTTCATAAATATGTAAGAAGTTATTTTTGTTGACATTCTGTTTATTGATAAGTTTCTTTTGTAGTTTAGTATTTAGTTTTGTTAGTGGTTTCATCCTACTTAACACTGATATAAACAACTTCCTTTTGAGAAGGATTCCACTGTCCACGAGAGCTTGTAGGATTAATTTTCTACGGTAGGTTTTAAGGGTTGAGGACGATTTTGGTCCTCTTCTTATTGGATTCTGAAAGACTATGTGGCGAAACATTTTTGCTAAAATACTTTTTTTTACTATGGGTTCTTGTTACTATATCAGGATTAATAGGAGCATTGTTAGCAGTACTGCTAGACGATTTTTTGTGAAGTGTTTTGTGTTTCGTGCCACATTTTGATGGAGGAGGTAAAGTTTCGGTAGTTGAAGCTTCCTTTGTTTCGCTAAACGACTGTATTAGCTGTTTTGTTCCAACGTTCTCCACAAACTCTGCTACAGATGGATGCTTACTTTGGACACTTTTATTTTCATTTGCTCTATTTCTGCGTTCCTTTCTACAGACTTGCTTTTTGGTAGGCATTCTTTGGCGTCTGTTGAACAAAAGAAGGCATGGTTTGGTCTGTTGTACAATGTATGTGTGCTGTGTGCATGTGTGCATGAGTTTGATGTGGAAGCTCTTTGTGGTTGTGTGTGAATGTGCATTGGGCTGTTACAATGATTTGGGAAGGCTATTTTTCTGTTTGTATACTACTACAATGTGCTTCAGATGAGAGTACAAAGTGAGCTAGTGGTGAGGAGAAGCATTAATAGTAAACGTGATGGTATAAAATTAAAACAGCTGTTTGTTTTCTAGTACTAACATTCTAAGGCTTCTGTATGTTATTTGAGTTCTAAAAACACAGGGATTAATGAGCCATTCTGCCTGTTATTCTTTGTTTAATAAATGTGGATTTGTGGGTAGAATGGTTCAGAAATCAACGTTTGTTTTTGCGCGCAAATTAAATAAATAACCCACACAGTCTCTTTGAGGAACCGTAAGAATATAAAGGTAGTACTGTACTTACTTTTTTTGCGGAATGACCAGGTTTCTTCGGATATGTCGTTTGCAGTGTAGATGCTGTTGATTTTCAGGAGAGTAGTCTTCACTGTGATTGTAAAAAGAAGAAGTTAGTAACTTTGTGTGTTTAAAGCAGTGATGTTACTGTACACGTTAATTTTGCATCTTTCGTCGGAGTATTCTTCTTTAATATCTCAGCACAGTACATGTGTGCATTTCACTTCACTATGTGCTGCCTTTGTATGTTATTTGCAGTATGTTAGTTGCACGTGATTCAGAAAAGAGTAACATTTTTAGCTTTTGAAAATGCCTTGTTTTTTTTAAGCTGTGTTATCAATAGAACAGAGGTTTGTAAGTGATAGGTCATTATAGTAGATGGGAAAGATTTCACTACTTTCATATTCTAAGTACGAATCCGAAAAATTGGGAGACCCTCAGAGGGAGATGTCACCACAGCAATAGGGAGCGTTTATTTTTCTCATACGATCGCATTGGAAGTAGCATTAATGTAGGCGGTACACAGTAAAAAATGGTGACATTTTCTAATGGAAAATTGAGTTTCGCGCTAAATAGGGAGGGTTGTAACGTATGCATAGGTTATGCGGGAGACATTAAGAAGTAGTGCGGTTTGTCAATGAAAAATCGGACAGCTTGCACTTAAAGGGGAAGTGTTGGTATGTATTGGCTATGCAGATTTAGTGGCATTAGTTTGTTTAAATGAAATCATAAGGGTTGCACATGTTCTCTGATTAAAATATGCATAGCTGTACTTTATACTCATGCATGTGAGCATGCATGGAGCTGTACGTAGAAATCCGCGACACTTGCACAGTAGTTTTTGAAGTAGGTGCTTTGCAATGATATGCGACTTGCATTCAGAGGGATCAATAGTACATTTGAAGTGTGAAATTTTGATGACGGAGTTAGATGTAGAGATGTTGAATGTGATTGGTGGATGGCTGTGTGACTGCTTAGCTGTGTCCAACGAGGGAATGGATTTGCGAGTGATATGGAAAGGGTAGAAGGACTGGCTAAGAGTTACGTGCCGCACGTAGACAATGCTTGTCCGCGGGTAGGGTGTGTCACATACGGGATACTACAACAAATCCAGCATGGAAAGGGGACTGTAGGCATCAGCCAATCAGATGTCCACATTGCTCTTTTGTGTCGAAAGACGGTGCATATACTGAAGATGGCAGAGGTGGAGAGGGTCAGGGTTTGGTGCTTGGAGATATTTTTGTCCATGGTTTACATCCCTATGCTGAAAGTAGGCATGTGGCACACAATTTCAATGTGAGAGGAGTGGAGGTGGTGTGGAGCGCTGAGACTGATCGCAATGTTGCGGCAATTCTCCAAGTTTGCAGAGACATGCGTAGGGTGACCACTCCCCATGTGGTACTTTTGCACTACGGTGCTTGCCATTTGGGCTACGTGAGTTCACATACTTTGTTGGAAGATTTGGAACAGTTGGTTCAAGCAGTCATGAACATCTTTCCAACTGCGAAAGTCATTTTTTCTGGGTTACTCCCTAGAGGAAAATGGGACATCAGTTCTGTTTTCTGTCCTGATCAAAGTATTGGGAGGTGTAACATCAATCGCGGTATGCATGCTTTCATGTTACGAGCTGGTATGTTTTTCTGCAGCCACAAGAACATTGTTCCCAGTAATGCAGCTTATTTTGAAGCAGATGGTGTTGCGTTATCTTCTTTGGGAAATGCCATGTTCTTTTGGAATGTAAGGCTTGCTTTGGAGAAGGTTCTGTAATGGTTGTAGGAGTAAAGTAAGAAGAAAACATATTTTAAAAAAATAAAAATTACATGCGTCTGTGAGGCATCTGCCCCAAAAAAAAAACGGCCCACCTTAAAGAGGAAAAGGGGAATAATATTTAAATGTACAGTCGTCATGCTTTGATGCTCTACGTGTCCGCGGACATGGCGGTAGTTTGCAGGCAGCGCATATTACCAACGGGGATTCTGGGGTGGAGACGCATGCAAATGAGAATGTGCAAAGTAGGGATTGGTCAGTAAAGTTCAGTGGGTGTGTTCTGAATGGAGAAATTTAGTGAGAAGGTCTTTTCCCTGACAGGAGACCAGACAGCCATGGCTCTGTGTGCTCGAAAACAGATTATCTGGATTTTGGTAGACTCATGGATACATTGGTTGAAGGTGCATTCAGAAAGTTACGGTCTATCTGCAGATCTTGGATTTCCTCATGTGGAAATGCACTGGCATGGCGTGCGTGGAATGAGGTAGCTGGACTTGGTACCTCTCTGTGCTACTTTACAGACAGAGCGTCATCCTGATATACTTATCATTCATTGCGGAGGAAACAGTTTAGGCCATGTGTCTGGAATTTCTTTCCAATTTGCAATTTGCAAAGAAGGAAGGACTTGAGAAGGTCATGGACATGTTTCCAAATTGCCAAATAGTTTTTTCCCCTATTGCACAAAGACAAATATGGCTGCGTTCTTCTGCATTTGGTCCACAAATGGAGAAAGTGAGGCGCAATGTCAATAAAGCTGTTTGTGCCTTTCTAAGAGATGTTGGCATGTCCTCATTCCACAATGAAAACATTTTGTTTCGCAGCACTTTCATTTTTCGCAGAGATGGAGTCCATCTCACATATGCTGGCAATCAGATTTTTCTTCGCAATGTACAAAATGCATTGCAACCTTTTTTGGATTCATAGTCACCTCTTTGGCAATCTGTTTTTTCCAATCTACAGTTTTTGAAACACAAAACACCACTGAAAGGCTCTTTTCAGAGCCACCACTTACTCCCAGCGAAAAGTGCATTGGATTTGCTCCACTTGCACCCTCCATTTTTGTGCATTCTACGAGTGTCCGCTGACTTTTTGAAAAATGTGCATGGGCCTACAACGGTCACATGATAGTTCTATTGTTAAACTGAAAAAGGCGGCTCTGAAAGGAGCCTTTTTTGTAATTTTTGTTGTTTTCCAGTTTATTGCTTTTGAGCACACGACACACTAGGAGAGGAGGGCAAAGGAGGGTAAGGAAGGGACACCAACCACGGGGATAAGATGGGCAGGTGGAGAGAGAAAGATGTAGTGTGGGCTTTACTTAGGTAGGGGGGCAGTTCTTCTGGTGCTCCGTGACCGTAGCCTCAAAAGCACTTCGAAGACTCTCCCCCCTGCAGAGTACTGCATCGCAGTACATACACAATATTGTGACCCTCGAAAGGTAAGGGTCAACAGCATCACGAATGGCAGCTGGAGGGATGCGCTCCTCCAGAGGTATGTCTCTTGTGGTGAGAGGATCGGACACGGAGGATGCTGTGGAGGAACTCAATCTACTACGTTCTTCACATGGCACCACCATGCGAATGTCCGCACTGTGGAACGAAGTTAGGTGTTGCTGCATGGTTGTCATACCAAAGCTGTATGCCCCAGGTCTCCCGCGACTGGCATTGGTTACACCTAACCAGGTTCGCACATGCTTTTGGTACATTCCCAAAAAGGGAAAACAATCGCCACACCCACGACTCCCGGCGAGTGCTTGTAGTGCAGAGTTCATCCACCTCATTCTCTTCTTCCTCAATCTCTACATCCTCACCTGCATTTCCCTCTGCAGGCCCTTGGGGAGGTGGTGGCGGTGGAGGGCTTGGAGGTGGTGCTGAGGCTAATGAAGGAACAGTAGCCATGAATGCCATAAGGATTAGTCGGCTAATGGTCGCTACAGCAGTAAAGGCAGCACAACTCAATCTGCTATAGCCAGAAGCACAATGAAGATGAGCTTGGTGGTGTGGCCATTTATAGGGGTGGGGAGCTACGGCTCGTGACCATATTGATCACTCAAAAGCGTTGCAAAAATTCTAAACAATACGTTCAAAGGTAGGGCCAGTGTATGGGACATGTGAAATGGTGATTTTATATTGTAAAATAATTTCCCATGTTTGTATAAGTTCTTTTGAAATGTGGCGGAAGCAGACAAACTGCGCAAATTAGTCCACACGCTCAACGTGGGTGCGGTCACATAATGACGTCCTGAACACATCTACCTGGTCTGTTGAAAATAAATATATATATGTTAAATGCCCATACAATACTGACCATTAATTTGCTTATGCAGAGTAGTGTGTACCATTATTATTGCTATCTTCGGACATTTCCATAGTCGGAAACTTCTCCTCTAGCCACTCCAAAGTATTGCACATTTCTGTGTCAAAACAACAGAAACACATTATTTTTCAAAAAAAGTACACACATATATAAGAAAAATGAAGTTCACTTACTATTTTGTTGTAATTTGTCTTCGTTGTACTGTGTGCATCTACTGTCGCTCCTGGCTGCACAGTTTCTGTGAGGTAATTACGTTGGAGGCATACCTTTGGTATAATCCATTTCATTCTACATGGTCATTAAATGCATGGTTATTGTTTCAGACGTTTAGGTTCACCTATTTATTTATTAGTACTCATAATGTCTTTATGTGTCCTTTTTCAAAGTTGTGCATTTTTCATATAACACAATAGTACAATTTCAGATACCCCCTGACTGTTTGGGTATAGTTGACCTCGTCCGCGCCCATCCGCAGACAGGCGCTCAGTCCGTGCCTTTCAAATATCATTAGCGAGGGGATTCAGTATGTTCTATGTTACATGTATATAAAGTAAGGAAATGATACTACATATCTTCCAAAATAACATGATGAAAGTATATATTCAGTAAAACACCTTTATTAATGAGATGTTATGATTAAGTTCCTCTTCTAAAAACCTGTGAAATTCAGTTAAAAAAAACTTTGTTAAAGGGACGTTATGGTTCAGTTGCCCTACTAAAAACCTGTAAAATTCACTAAAAAAATCTTTGTTAAGGGGACGTTATGGTTAAGTTGCCCTACTAAAAACCTCTGCAATTCACTAAAAAAACTTTACAAACGTGACATTATGGTTCAAAGTAAAATCGAAAACCCCCTGAAATTCACCAGTTATGGTAGGCTAAGCAACCATACCTGCCCGCACCACTGTGCACTGCTAACACTAACACCCAGGACATGAAAGATGGCATCACAAATGTCATTAATGACATCACTGATGATATCACATGTGTAGCCCATTTGTTTTTGTTCACTGCCATATATATATATGTATATTCAGTAAAGAAACTTTGTTAAAGGGACGTTATGATTCACAGTAAAACCGAAAAACACTTGACATTCGCTAATTATGCTAAGCTAAGCAACCATAACTCGCGCCACCTACATGCATTGCTAAGACTAACACCCAGGATATCAAAGATGGCATCACAAATGTCATTGATGCCATCACTGATGACATCACATGTCTGGCTCCCTCTTTTTTCCTTTAGTGATATATTTTAGCCAGTAATACTTAGGAACAAAAAAATCGAAAAGTACTATATTTGTAGACTTACACTTCAAATATGTTTTTACATTAATTCATTTGGGGTTCACTCATAGCATTTGAAACATATACATAGGGAGAATACACACTTGAAAGATATCAATGCTTTCTGTGTATGAAGACAATCAGTAAGGTTATCAACACTTTCTTATTGGTCTGCTGTTTTTGTATTACTGTACTTTCTGTGGAAATGCTCATATTTGCATTCACATTACTCTCTTTAGGATGCAGGCACATCATGTGATAGTTATTCATAGGGAAGTAGTAGATATGAAGCAGAACAATCATTTCTGTGCATAAAAATAATCAGAAAGGTTATGAACAATTTCTGGTTATACTGCTGCTTTTTTGCGTACTTCACTTTCACTTTATATACTCATATTTCTATTTGTTATGTCTTTGTGTTAGTGTGTAATAATGAAATTATATAGTAAGTGAGTTTCATTAGCTACTTACAACATGTTACACAGTACACAAAACTCTAATAAGAAAGCATTTACCATTTCACTATTTAACATGGGAAGATTATGAATATTGCACCTCCATTATGTATGCTGCACACAATGCTTACGTTTATACATGAGTACATTATTGTACTGTAAAGAACTTCATAATAGAATGCTATTTATATCAATGCATTGCTTAATGCACCACATATCTCATGTCATCTATTCCAATGATCCTTGACAGTTTTTTTATCAACATTATAATAAAACTCCCTTCTGCAGACTTTTCAGGAAAAGTACATGCACATGTGATGTCATCAGTGATGTCATCAATGACATTTGTGATGTCATCTTTGATGTCCTGGGTGTTAGCTTTAACAATGCACGTAGGTGGCGCGAGTTATGGTTGCTAAGCTTACCATAATTAGCGAATGTCAAGTGTTTTTCGGTTTTACTGTGAATCATAACTTCCCTTTAACAACGTTTTTTGACTGAATATACATATATATATATAAATATATATATATATATATATATATATATGGCAGTGAACAAAAACAAAGGGGCTACACATGTGATATCATCAGTGAATTCATCAATGACATTTGTGATGCCATCTTTCATGTCCTGGGTGTTAGTGTTAGCAGTGCACAGTGACACGGGCAGGTATGGTTGCTTAGCCTACCATAACTGGCAAATTTCAGGGGGTTTTCGGTTTTACTTTCAACCATAATGTCCCGTTTGGAAAGTTTTTTTATTGAATTGCACAGGTTTTTAGTAGGTCAACTGAACCATAATGTCCCCTTAAGAAAGTTAGTTTTTTTAGTGTATATATATATATATATATATATATATATATATATATATATATATATATATATATATATATATATATATATATATTTAATTTAAAATAAAAAACACTTACTTTACCTCCATGCACCCTTCAAAAGCATCCACGCAGCCGACACGTAGACATGCTGCCTGACAGTAGAGAACTCCTCTCCCATCAGTCAGCGGGGTCACGCTGGGCAACGTGAACACACTAACTGACAGGAGAGGAGTCCTCCCTTGCCATTCAGCATGTCCACGTTGTCAGCTGAATAACGGGAGGCAGCAGAGCTCACTTCTGAGCCCTGCTGTCTCCCATTATTTTGCTGTTTGTAGCAGAGCCAAACGGCTTCGCAAAAAACAGCAAAATCATTGCAGGGGCAGCACAGCCCCCGTGTGAATAAAAGGACACGGTGGACTGTGCTGCCTTCTGCTTAGGAGAGGATGCAGCGAGACCCCCAGCAAGCGCGAGGCCCGTGGCAGTTTGCCGCCCTGAACCTCCCTCGTGACGGCCCTGATGGGAAGTCCAAAAATAAGGCATCCTGCTTGCGGGTCATAGTGCAAATCGTGGGCGTAATGGATGTCCCGGCAGCGAGCGCTGGCCAATAAATGGGCTGACTCTTGCTGGATCTGAAATCCGGCACCAGATGTGTAGCTGGATCTCGGGATCCGGTGTCAGCCTCAATGCCAAATAGCTCATCACAAAATAAAGGGCTTTTAAGAAGAAAAAAATGAAGGAAAAATAAAACAAAGCACTTTTGCGCTACGTAGGGTTGTGGGAGGCGGAGCCACACAGACTACATTGGTGAGCGCTCTTCTAGGTCCACCCCCCACCCACCTATGTCACAGGCAACATGAGTTGTGGCGGAGATGCACAGAGTACATTGGGAAGCAATTTTCAGGCTCCACCCGCACCCACCTATGTCAAAGGCAACAGGAGTCGTGGCAGAGCCGCACAGAGTACATTGGCGAGCACTCTACAGGCTCCACCCTCCACCCACCTATGTAACAGGCAAAAGGAGTCAAGGCAGACCCTCAGCGAAACTGGGGGCTCGCCTCTCTGACCGAATCTGCTCAGTGCGAGCGCGGGTTTGCCAAGGGTCAAAGACACGGTGAGCAGAAAGCAGAATCCATTTGGAAAACGCAATGATCTCCGAGCCTGCAGCTTTGTGGGCTCGGTGATCATTGCCTTTCCCAAATGAATTCTGGTATTTGTAGTTTGGGACGCCAAAATACATTTTGACAAGGACGGTGCTAGCTTGAAAAGTATACAAACCATAGCAAGGTACGTTTACTATGGTTTGTGTACTTTTCAAGCAATTAAAGAAATAGCACCATTTTAAAAATATTTTTAACATTTCCTTTGATTGAAATTCAACTGGCACTGGCCATTCTGAACTCCTCCCCCCTCCTCCAAACTGCGCCCCCACACACCGGCTCTTGTGGGATCACCTCCACATTTTTTCCATTTTCACCACTACCGGCAGCCCCTGCATTCTAGGTGTACACCACTGTTTAACAGCCTACAGGTTGTAAGTATCTGTACAGCTAGAAAAGTAGGACCGCCTCCACAGGTTGTCTCGGTTGTTTTATTTGCCAGTGGACCATTCTCCATTTGCCATATTTCTACAATTTCGTGAAGCTGTATGATTTGAAGCTTTGTTTCCTAATTCTGACCAAGATATTTGTTTTAAACATCACTCAGAGGGTGACTCCTTTGTTGTTCATGCTTAAATACAGTGCTGGCACCAGATGCTTTTAACATCAGGGAGTATCATGGCTAAAGTCTTTTGGTGAAGGTGAGCCTCAAAGTTGTAACCAGAATTTCCTGAATGGGCTAGCTTGCATGGAAAACATGTGGGCCTAAGTCAGGGTTTTTAGCATGCTCATTTGGACCAGGCCAATATATTTTTTTTTTTAACAGATTTATTTATAGCAAGGCAGGACAGGTTACAGGCAACATTGCATGGACACATTACATATCAATGGTAGGTCTACAAATCTGTATCTCCCCCCCCCTTTATTTCAGCTTCCCCGAGCCATGGCCTCAGCCTACCGCCTCAGCCTGGTGTGTGTCCCCTCGATCACTCCGAGCCCATCGGGTGTTGATCGGTTTGAATGTCAGTGCGGGGAATCGTTGATCATAGTCCAGTACTGGGGCCTAAATATTCTGGAAGCGGTGCCGGGCCCCCGCTCTCCCCGCAGTGACCTTCTCGGCGAACAAAATATCCCAGAATTTCCCCCACCAGTGGGCCATGCATGGACCGTCCGGGGACTTCCAACATCGGGCAAGCACTGTCTTGCCCGCTAGGAGGCATTGCGTTAGAAGCTTTGCCCTGTTTCCAGAGCGGGAGTAGATCCCGGGGACCGGGACCCCTAGCAGGACAGGTTCAGGGTCCAGTGGGAGGGCGGTCCCGGTAATCTGTTCGATGGTCGAGTAACACCTGGTCCAAAATTGCTGGATCTTGGGGCAGGCCCACCACATGTGAAAGAAAGAGCCCGGCTGAGCGCAGCCCCTCCAGCAGGAGTTCCACTTGTGGATTCATGTGGTGAAATCTGAGTGGGGGGTAGTACCATTGCAGGGTGTGTTTGTGGGCACATTCCTTATTGGTGATGCAGGAGGAAGAAGAGTGGGTGCGGGTCCATATATCTACCCATGTTTGGTCGTCAATCGGGTGACCTAGGTCCACTTCCCACTGGGCCATATATCGAGTCTTTGTCACCAGAAAGTCCCCCATGAACCGTCTGTATATGGTCGAGGTCCTGCTTCTGGCTGGTAAGTCTCTGAGGGTTAGCTCAAGGGATGTCGGGGGGGTGGCCGCCTGGAGGGTCTGAGGATGGGAGCACCAGTGGCGGAGCTGGCAGTATGTAAATCTATCCCCTTCCTGGAGCCAGAAGACCTCTTTGCATTGTTCGAAGGTGCAGGGTTCATTCCCAAAATATAGCTGTTCCAGGGTTTCGAGGCCCCCATCTATCCAATTTTGGAAGTTACAGGGATGGGCCACCGGAGAGAAATTTGGATTATGAAAGATCGGTGAGAGCAGGCTTTGGCCTCTCGGGATTCCCTTCCGTCTCAAGGCCCATTCCCAGGAGCTTAGGGTATGTCTCGTCGTCTGCAGAATATTCTTCCAGCGTTCCCTGAGGGGAGGCTGGATGTGTGGGAGGAACCGGAGGGGGAGCGGAAGTTGAGCTTGTTCTAGTTCCACCCATCTGGGGTGAGCTGTGCTTGTTTGCCAGGTGTGGATGTGTGCTAACTGTGCCGCTCCCCTATAAGCCTGCAGGTCGGGGACCCCCAGGCCTCCAAGCCTGGCATTAGCAATCAGGGTCCTGTGGGGGATCCTGGCCTTCTTGCCCCTCCATATAAACTTTTACATTTTCCTATGTAGGTCTTGAAGGGCCGGAGTCGGAATGGGGACGGAGAGGGAGGAGCAGGCGTAGAGGAATCTCGGGAGCAAGTTCATTTTGGTTGCTGTGATCCGGCCCATTAATGAGATTTCTTGCGTGGTCCAGCGCTTCAGGTCTCCCTCTAGTTCATGAAATAATCTGAGGAAATTCGCCTGGTAGGTGTCCATCGGGTTCGCTGGAATGTGGACTCCCAGATAAGGGATGGACTGATCCCGCCACTTAATTGGGCACAGTCTAGTCAGCGCCTCACTCTCCTCCGATCGGAGGCCGACTCTCAGGGCCACTGATTTGGCAAAGTTGACAGTGAAGCCGGTGACCTCCCCAAAGTTCTTAATTCCGGCTAGGGGATGCTTCGCCGAGGTGCTAGCTTCTGAGAGCGTTAACAGGACATCGTCCACGTATAGGGCAATTTTATGTTGAGATGGGCCCACCTGCGGGCCTTTGATAAGTTAATTCTGCCTGATCCTCTGGGTGAAGGGCTCCATTGTGAGGGCGAAGAGAAGGGGAGATAGCGGACAGCCTTGTCTTGTCCCGCAGGACATGGGGATCGGGGCTGAGAGGGCGCCATTGATCCTCAGGATGGTTTTGGGGGCCTTATAGTTGGCTAGGACCATGGACCGGAACGTCAGGCCAAAACCAAAAGCTTCTAGGGTGCATTCCATGAATGGCCAGTCAACTCTGTCGAAGGCTTTGGTTGATCCAGGGCCATTAGGACGAGACCCTGGGAGTTACGGTAGGAAATGTCTATCAGGTTCAGGGTCCGCCGGATATTGTCTCCCGCAGATCGGTGGAGAATGAAGCCCGTTTGGTCGGGGTGGATAATGTCCGGGAGAATGAGTGATAGCCGATTAGCCAGGATCTTAGAGTACAGGTTGGCATCAATATTCAATAGGGCGATGGGTCTGTACGAGGCTGGATCTCTCGGGTCCTTCCCTGGCTTAGGGAGGAGGACCGTTATAGACTCTTGGATTGAAGGGGTGACAGAACCTGACCCCTTAAATGAGTTGAAAAGAGATACCAAGTGGGGGATGAGTTGGGGTCTGAATATTTTATAAAACCTGGGAGAGAACCCATCTGGGCCCGGGGCCCGCGATTTCAGAGCCTTGTTAGCCTTGTTGACCTCGTTGTCGGTTATCGGAGCCTCCAGCTGCTCTCGCGTGGAGTCGTGGAGGTGTGGCAGGGCGGCCTTTCGCAGGTATGCTTTTTGTTTGGATCGATCACGTGGAGGTGCCGTCATGACCTGGGTTAGGTGGTCCGTAGCTAGTTGTAGTTTCATCAGCTCCGAGTAGTGAGTCACCCCCTGTGGGTCTCGGAGCCCTGCAATGGTGTTGGTGCGTCTCGTTTTGGCCAGCTTGGCCACCAGAAGCTTGTTAGCCTTGTTGTTTTTGGCGTAATAGAATTGTCTGGTCTTAGCCAAAAGCTGTGCAGTATGCTCAGCGTAGTGGGCCTCCAATTTCTTTCGGGCTGATCGGAGAGCTCGTAGAGATCTGAGGGACCAGCCGCTTATCTTCTGGGCTTCCTCAGCTGACCGCAGATCTTCCTCCAGGGCTTGACGGGTATGTCTCTGGTCTCGGTGGAATGCGACCCTTTGGGCTATCAGAGCTCCCCGAACCACAGCTTTCATCGCATCCCAGTTGTTAGCAGGGGAGGCATCTGAGACTGGGTTCTCCTCAAAGAAGTTCCTGATGGTGGTAGCAATTTTGTCCCTGATTGACATTTCGTTGAGGATCGGGTCGTACAGTGCCCATCTGCGTGGGGCGTTAACGTTGGGGCTCTGGATGCGAAGTTCCAGTACTATCGGAGCATGGTCCGATAAAATCCGTGGGCCTATGGACACCTCATTGTTGAAAGCGAGAGTTTGGGGGGAGGACAGGAGGAGGTCAATTCTGGAGAGTGTCCGGTGGACGAAGGAGAAGAAGGAGTAGTCTTTCTCAGTGGGGTGAAGCACCCGCCACGTATCCACCACCTCCAGGGTTCTGAAGAGGCGCATGAGGCGGAGGGCCTGCGCAAAATTGCCAGGGGTGGGGGTGTGGAATTTGTCTCTGGTGGGGTCTGGTACCCCATTGAAGTCCCACCCTATTATTGTTTGGCCTTCTACAAAGCCCGAGAGGGAGGAGCCCAATGAGTCATAAAAGGTTGCCTGCCCCGAGTTGGGTGCATATACAGATACAAAGGTGTAGAGGTCTCCTAGCAGGAGGCACTTGATGGCCACGAAGCCATGGAGTCCAAAATCTGGGGATGTAGGTCCTTCCAGAACAGGATCGCCGTGCCTCCCTTCTTGGTGTCTCCCAAGGCAAAAAACTGGCGTGGATAGGCGCTGGATCGAAGACGACCAAAGTCAGGAGGAGATGAGTTTCCTGGAGTAACGCTACCCCGGCCTCATCATCTTGTAGTTTCTGAAGGATTGATTTACGCTTAGGGGGGGAGTTAAGCCCATTAACGTTCCATGAGAGGCATCTCAGCGTCTGACACTCCAGGGCCGGGGATCCGGGTACTCCCTGCTCAGGGTGTGGGGGGAGATGCCAGGCTGTCCATTAGTTGCCATCAAAGGGGTGAGTTGGAAGCAACCTGTGCTGCACTTGCGGTTTTAACAAAGGCCCCCAACGGGAGGTCAACTTTTTAACTGGCGGGGTGGGTAACATTGTGGGTGTAACCCCACCCCTGGCCAACAGGGCCAAATGAGACTGAAGGAATAACATGTGCAGCCAAGGACTTTAAGATGGAACGGACCTTGGAACGGGCATAAACCGTGGATGAAGCATGCCGCACTGGGGGATCGTAGATCTGTGCAGGGCCGAAGCCGATGTTTTTAGGTTGGCTATGAGGGCGATGGGCGCCTGGGCAGATGAAGCGGTGGTGGATATTTGAGGTAGCTCAGGCTCTAGGTACCTCCTCCTGTTGTTTCGGGAGGCCCTGGTCCACGAAGATCACCTGGGTTGAGGGGGAGGAGGGCTGACCGAGGGCTTTCCGATGCATCCGGGCTTGGCGAGGTGGCTCCTTCGGGGGAGGCCTGGTGCATGATCTTAGCAGCATCTTCCAAGTGGGAAATTTTCCGGAGAGAGCCATTGACGGAGAATTGCAGTGCCGTGGGGAAGAGCCATCTGTACTTGATTTGTCGCTCCTGGAGAAAGAGGGCCAGGGGTCGGAGAGCCCTTCTTCTTTGTAGAGTCAGAAGGGAGAGATCCTGGTAAATCTGAATAGGGAGGCCTTGGAAGGAGAGCTCATCGTGGGAGCGGCTGATGGCGGAGATGGCTTCTTTCTTGGAGAAGGAGTGGACTCTTGTGATGACATCCGGAGGTAGGTCCGAGTCCACTACTCGGCGTGGGCGCAGTCTGTGGGTCCGATCCAGCAGGAACTGGGATTTGTCTAGTTGTGGGAGGAGGGCCTGGAAGAAATCTCCTATGTACTCTGGCAGGTTTTTATCAAGAACTGAGGATGGAACTCCCCGGATCCGGAGATTGTTACGACAGGCTCTGTTTTCCAAGTCCTCTTGTTTGAATTCGAGGATTTCACATTTGTCTTCGAGAGCTCTTACTGCTTGCTGGATATCTCCCAGTGTGGTTGCCTGGTCTTGGGAGCGGTCCTCCACCTCACCCAGCCTCAGCTCCACCTCGGCCACCCTGTGGTCAGTTTGCTCCACTTTGGTGGTGAGCTCTGACATACAGGACCGGAACTCGGCCTTAATGTTCGCCTTGAAAGCCAACAGGTCGCCCCTGGTGGCTGGGGCGTCTCGCCCTCATGGGAGGTCGTTAGGGTAAGCTTAACCAGTTCGGGTTTCTTTCCCTTGTCTGGAGCGGTGAGCATGGTGGCAATGTCCACGTTTTTGGTTGTTTTCGTCTGCTTGATCATGGTGGTGGACCGTGGGGTGGAGAAGGAGCGGAAAGAGTCTATCACGCGTTCAAACACCAAAGTACGATAGCTTAGTGTGGAGCGTTGTGCGGAGGACAAGTCCCCTCCGTCCGGTGGAGGGCAGAGGTGAGATACGCAGGTCTCGGGAGGCGAAAAGATTGGCCAACACCCACTTGGATCTGGCCAGAGGAAGGTGCGTGAACAAAGCAGTGGGCCGGGGCGCCCCAGGAAGTGAGCCGTCGCCTCTGGAGATGTTCTGAAGCTGGGGGTAATTCCCTATCCGGAGACGGGGCTGGCTAGGACCGGATGCCCCAGTATGGGGGGTCAGCTCAGCTGGTCGCATGGCCGTGAGCGTTAGGGCGGTGTTGTTGCTTAGTAGGTCCAGCTACACCCCGGAGGCGGCATGAGAGGCTGAAGGCTCAAGACAGCGGGATGAGTAGGCCCCACGACGGCCAGGCAGGGCCCGCCCTGCGTATGGGAGCCCAGCCTTAAGTCCACAGCTGGAGAAGATGGTGGGAAGGGGCCTCCAAGTCCCAGGCCAGAGAGGAGGCGTCTGGCGATAGCATGGGCTGGAGCGCCCCAGGAGTGCAGGGTAGGGGGTCTAGGACAGTTGAAAGACACCCTCCGGAGTGGATCACAGAGCGAGGAGCGGAGGCTGGAGCGTGTTCTGGGGGCTGCAGGGGGTAGAGGGGGCAGCCCCTCCATTAAGAGATGGTTGCGGGCTCCTATGGAGAAGCCCAGGAGAGATGTGAGGCGGGCCCCCAACCCAAGCCTCATCCCCCAGCAGTCCCTACCTGGCAGGCACTGTCCGTGCCGTAGTCCGCTCCGGTGCTAGAAGCGAGGGGCTGCATCGCGCGGGGGGGAGAGCCAGGGGGCCAGCTGCCCGGTTCCTGCACTCTGGATTCAGGAGCCCCGGTGGGCCGAGTCGCTGCAGGGGGTGGTTTCAGGTGTCGTCACCCACACCTCCGGAGCTGGGGGAAAGGCGCGGCCGCCATTTTGGATGATCCGGCACTGGAGTCGGCTCGGAGGACCGAGGCAGATAACTTCGCTTCTGGAGAGCGTTACGTTCCCCACTTCGGCCCATATGTGCCCCAGGTGTTCCGACGCCCTAGGGTTCAGTTGGGCTCCGGCACAGGTGCGTGGGACCGCATTAATGACCAAGTTGCGGCAGGCTTCATACGGCGGGTCTCAAGGGAGCAGCCACATCGATGGCGCTCCAAGCCACGCCCCCACCAGGCCAATATTTTAATAACTATAGGGTATTGTATACTTATAACTAAATAGCTAAAATAGGCATTTCAACCAACTTCCCCTTCTATTAACTCAGAACGCTGTGCCAGTGCCTCGATCTTGGAGGCTTAGGTTGACCTATTACTAGCTGAACACCGTGACCCTCATTGGGGACCTGGGCAATTTTTATCAGCTGGGCCGGGCGGCCTGTGGAGCTGGCATGGGCGCCCTGGATCCTTGCTGGAATCCAGAGATATCCTCGGGGATTGCCTTTCTGAGTGGGCCGTGGTCTACTGCTGGGAATGCTTTTGTTGGGTGAGCACCCCACGAGGCTGGTGTAGCCTGCGCCCGACAGGGCGGAAGCTCAATAGAATGGAAGCTGATGTGTGTTCAGCCAGGGACCTGTTGTGGGCCAATCCATTGGCAGCCGGTGAGTAAAGCCGTTCACCAGTCACCTGCGTGTGCTCTTCATTCCTACTGCTCCTGCACTCAGCACATTTCACAACGTGACGGCGGTACCAATATTGTTAACATCAACACAGGGGTGATTCACCTTGGCCTCCTTCTGGGCCTCATTTCTCCCTTCCTTGCACCCCCGTGTGCTTTTTCATTTCCTTCTGCTGATGCATTCAACCCGCTCAGTAATGTTATGACCGTACTTTCACCATTGACCTTGCAGAACCAAACAATGCTTTTTACGTACTTAATGTAGTTGGGCATCACCAACAAAGAACTGTCTCCTCCGTGTGACCTCCATCGGTGAGGGATTCCTTCTATCTTAAGGCTTCATTGACATAAAAACCTTTGGCCTTCACCCGCTACATCTTTGCATCTATCATACTGGAAGGAGGGCTTGACTGGCCTGGTGGTCCTGAAGAGTCTGGATAGGATACCGTCTTCCCCTGTGTACTGGCATCTGTCTGCTGCTAGGCCGCCTGGTGAGTTCCTCGTGCACTGTACAGTTCCTCTGTCTGTTTCTCTCCGCCTGCCTCCATGGTGCTCTCCATCTACCTTATCTACTCTAACTGCTACTCTTTCACCTATCCTACCTCTCTCTCGAAGCCTGGAAGCAAAACATTTAAGAAAGCTCTCATGGTCTCTAACCCAGGCCTGCCCATTGCTGACACCTATGTCAATGCTTCCTCCAGGCAGACTTTCACGGACATCCTCTTTGTCGCCCCCTCTCTGAACCTATCGACTCCCAATATGGTCTCAATCTCCTCCTCTTTGTCTTCTTCGTCCATTAATGGTGGAACCAGATGTGAAGTACTCTTGGCACACTTCCCATCCTCTAGGTGCATCATTAATATCTATCGGAATGGCACTGTTATGGCCCAGGGTTCTCAACCCAACCTCCTCCTTCTTGAACGGTGTCTTCCGGCACTCATTAACTTCCTCCCTCCTCCTGCCACTCAACCTGCCGTCTCCCCCCCTGGCCTCTTTGCCACCACTGATGAGCGTATCACACCTCTGTAACCCTCCTCGGAAAACCTTCAAGGCGACAACCAGCTTCACTTAGCTACTCTCAGTGCTCGCTCTGCTGTTAAGCACTCCTCTGATATCTCTCTCCTTCTTGAAGACTTTGACCTTCATGTCCTTGCCTTTACTGAGCCGTGGTTCAATGACAGCTCTGTCACTGATCTTGGTACTCTTTTTGCTGAGGGCTATAAGATCATCTCCAAGCCCAGGCCCAACCGGTCTGGAGGCGGAATAGCCCTGATCTTCCCTGAATGGATACCTGCTAGTATCATACCCACTCAATCCTACTCTTCCTTCGAATGCCTCATCTGCAGGCTTGGTGCCTCTCCTACCCTCTTGCATACTCTCGCCACCATCTACAGGCCCCCTGGCCCGGTCTCCCTGTTTCTTTCTGAATGGGCGGACCTCACTTCTTCTCTCCTGATGTCTACCACCAAGCTTCTCCTCTTAGGAGACTTCAACATACATCTTGACTCTCCTGAAGTGGCCACTGCATTGTTCCGCAACCTCTGTAATTCTCGTTTCCTCACCATTCTTCCTCCCGGTCCAACTCACTCAGCCAGACACACCTTAGATGCACTCATCTCAGCAGACTTCCCTCTCACTACTCCTCTCTCCTGGTCTGACCATGCTCTCCTCTCCTCCCACCTGGAGCTCCTGTGCTCCCAGGCTGAACCGCTGCTTTTGCTGCCACTATCATCCCCTCTCCTACCTCTGCTATTGATTCTCGCACTGACACAGCCCTCGCTAACCTTCACCTCTCCATACCTAACACCCTTGACACCCTTGCCCCTGTGATGAAGATCCGCATGAAGCCTGCCTCCAAGTGCAACAGCTGGTATGATTCGGACCTAGATTCACAGAAACAAAAGTGCATAGTTGCTGAACGGAAGTGGCAGGTTTTAGGCACATCCACTGACAAACTGGCCTGTCGCCTGCTCCAAAGGCATTATCGTCTCTCCATTCGCTCAAAGAAGAAGGCTCATATCGAAGCTCGCATCTCTGGGGCCACCAAAAATACATCTGAATTGTTCAAAATCTGTAAGGGTCTCGCCAATCCTACTGCAGTTTCCACTTCTCTTCTTTCGTCCCAAGCTCTCTGTACAGCACTGGCCTCCCATTTCACAACCACAACACAGGACATCCTGCCCTCACTCTCCGCTATCCCCCTCCTTACTTGCCCACCTTCTCTCAGGGCACCCTTGGCCGCCTCTCTCACACTCTCCTCCTTCTTGCCCATAGCACGGGATGAGGTCTCTAAATTTGTCCGTTCTGTGAAAGTCTCCTCCCAACAGGTGCTCCCCTGCTCCTCCAGAACTATCAAAGCTAATATTTCCTCTCTCGCTCTTGCCTTGACTGATTTCTGTAACCACTCCTTTGCCACTGGCTCATTCCCACTACCCCTCAAGCACTCCCTTGTGCATGATCTCATAAAAAAGCTATATGCCGACCCTTCCTGCCCAACTAACTATTGCCCTATATCCACTACCCCCTTTCTGGGCAAACTGTTGGAGAAGTTGCTCATCTTCCAACTGATCCACCACACCAAACTTATTGGCTGTCTCCATGACCACCAGTCTGGCTTCAGAGCATCTAGAGTCACCAAAACTGCTCTCCTGAACACCCGTGAAGACCTGCTCTCAAATGTTGATTCCGACTCTCCTTCCATTCTCATTCTCCTCGATCTTTCCTCTGCCTTTGACACAGTTAATCAGTCCATCCTCATAAAATGGCTCTGCGATACCCTTGGCATCATGAACCTGGCACTGGATTGGCTCACTTCCTTCCTATCTATTCGACCTTCCCAGGTGCAACTGGGCCCTTTCCTCTCCTCCACCTCCCTCTCTACCTGCAGCGTTCCGGGGCTCTATCCTATTGCCGTGGCTTTTCAACATCTACCTTGCAGCTCTGGCACACCTGATCTCCTCCTTCTGTCCTCATTTCTAGTGTTATGCTGATGACACACAGCTCTCCTTCAAGATTCCCTCCAGTACCTCCTCTTCTTCCTATTTCATTCCTGACTGACTGCTATTCAGGCATGGTGCACAGCTAACGATCTCTGTCTTAATGCTACTAAGACTGAGATTCTTCTCATTGGAACCTTGGGTCCTCTCCCTCACCATCTTACGAGGCCAAAAACCTTGGTGTCATCTTCGACCCCTCTCTCCTTCTCCCCTCACATCACGTACCTTGCTAAGAAGGCCTACTTTCAGCTTCAACTCCTCAGATGCATTCTCCCCTTCTTCACCTTACCCCAGAATCTCATTGTCACTACAGCTCTGGTCCTCTCTAGGCTGGACGACTGTAACAGCCTCTTCCTCAAACTGCCTCTTTCCTCCCTTTGCCCCCTTCAACTAATCCAAAATAGGACTGCAAGACTTATCCTTGAAGAAGAAATTGGTTTTACTTTGTGATTCAGTTTGTTGTTTTGACAGGTTGGCTTGCTAACATGCTTGTGGAGGGGGTGTTGGGAAGGAGGTATGTTCGTTCTAGGCCCCCAGTGCTTTCAAAGGAGGCAGAGGCCTGAATGCATGCAGTGGGGGCTTGGGTAGGGTACAGGACGGAGGGAGGTGTTGCTAGAGGCCATTACATGGGCAGGTGAGGTTATGTTTTTACTCTGGTATACATTGGGAATCAAACGCCATCTTGACTAGTTGCAGCCATGTTGGAATTGAGGCCCAGTTCTCTGTTATTTTATTTCATTTATTTGTAATTTGTAATGCGCTGGGATAATGCCCAAAGGCATAGAAGCTCAGCGACAGGACGGACAACAAAACAGTCAAACAAAAAGAAGGAAAATTTCAGTCATGCAAGCCAGATATTCCAGGGGGGAGAGCATAGACGAGAAGGATGAGTTTATTTGAATAGAAGGGTCTTCAGCTTGCCCCTAAAATTGAGATTGCCCCACACAGTCTGAGATCTAGTGGAAGTGCATTCTAAAGCCAGGGAGCGGCCACTGAGAAACAGCCATTCTGCACAAGGGAGAGGTTGGCAGCTGGGGTTTCTACTAGACCTGTGTTGTTGGCACATAGTGCTTGCTTAGCTGGTAACCACCTAATCCTTTTGGTTAGATATGCTTTACCATAAAGACAAGCATGCGTAACGTACAGTGTTCTGAATTGGATTCGCTTATGTACTGGCAGCCAATGAAGTGATGTTCTGGCAACCTACACATGCTCTGTTCTGTGAGTGCCAGTCACCGCCCTCACTGCATTGTTCTGGACTACCTGTAGCCGATGAATCTCTGTTTTTCCAATGACCAGAAGAAGAGTGGCACAGTAATCCAGATGTGAGCCAATGATTACCCGGGCCAGTGTTTCGCTGTCTACCCTGTCAAGAAATGGTCTTGCCTGTACAAGTAATTTGACATCGTAGGAGGCACGTGAAACCAGGCTACTGATGTGGCCTTCATAGTAAGTTCTGAATCCAATATCAGGCCCAATATTTTAACTTTAGACAGTGTTGATAGAAGGCAGTAGGAGATTTGGAAAGTGGCATAGTTAGAATCCATTTTATGTAGTTTGGAGGCTGTACCTACCAACATAATCTCTGTCTTCCCATTGTTAAGAACCAAGCCATTAGTAATCATCCAATGAAGGATGCAATTGTACATGTTATTAGTGGCCTATGAGTCAAGCTCATGGTTGCCAGAAAGGGAAAAGAGACACTGAGTGTCATCCGCATAGTTTGCATACCCAACACCTTCTGCATCCAAGCAGCTAACAAGAGGGAGAATAAAATGTTAAAAAGAGTCGGGGACAGACAGGAGCCCCCGGGGCACCCCGAACTCCAGGACATATTCCTCTGCCCTGAAATCTTCAAAGAAGACTCTCGCCATCCGCTTAGAGAGAACAGAGAGAACCTAACTAGCAGCCTCATTAGGAAAATGGGCAGTGTATTGTAGTCTAGTGGTTAGAACCATATGATCGACAAGATCAAATGCTGCAGTAAGATCTAGTAACATCAGGAGCAATGCTTTGCCTTTAGCCGCATGTTTCAAAATGGACATTTTCAGCTCATGGAGAGTAGTTTCAGTGCTATGATTATTTCTGAATCCAGATTGGTTGGGGCCTAGGATGTTATTAAGTTCCAGGAATTTTTGAACTTGTTGATATGCCACTTTGTCAAGGATTTTCAAGAGAAAGGGCGAGTTAATAATTGGGCAATAGTTGTTTGGGATGTTGGGATCCAGTGAGGGTTTCTTGAAGAGTGGTGAGATCCAAACCTGTTTGTGCGAGCTTGGAACAATGCTCTCCCTAAATAAGAGATTGATACATTTTGTAATCAGAGGCGTCAATATCTCTGCACATGATTTAACAATGGTGGCTGGACAGATTGCAGATTGTGGGTTTAATTTTCGCCAGTATATCAAGCATGTCAGGTTCTGAGATTTCAGTGGTTGCAGGCCGGAGTCACACACATATAAATAAAAAGCATACATGCGGGAATAGGTTGATGATTGGGCATCAATGAGAAAGGCCAGAGCTGAAGAGATTCCTAGACCCTCCATTGTCTCATGTTGCTAACATTTCGTATCCCAGAAGGAATGTGCCCTGCAAGACCACAGGGGGGTTGAGAGCTCTTGGTAAAAAGCGATCCCACGAGAAGGAGGGCACGAGCCTACAATCTTCCCCATTTCAACTTTAAGTAATAGCATTTAAACACCCCATCCCAAGACCCCTGGCATTCCAAAGTACCAGCCAGCTCCATACCACCGACCATAAAACTATTGGACTCTCAATTGATCCAGACAGATCAGAAAGCATAAGGCACGTGATTTGTGCTGCGAGGTGCCTGGAGGGATGAAACAATGTTGGCAAAAGGAGGGTGGGAGGCTTTGGGAGGGCGGCAATGTGTCTGGCATTGAGCTGTAGTTAGTTAGAAGCAATGGCCTCAAGGTATCTTCCGAGCCCATGTCTGCAGTATCAGGTGTACATTAGGTTAGAGATAGGGAATGCATTGTTTTTTCTTTGCTTAACGAGCAGTTCATTGCAACTTCGTTCCTGCTGATGTGCGAGGAGGAGCCTACGTGGATGAAGATGGACAGACAGGGGTGGGACCAATGACCTGGTATCCCATGTGGAGCAGGTAGCTTATGTATAGGGTCGCACCAACCAGCCATTTGGAATTGTACCGTATGTAATTTCATCACCGATGACGATGTATGCCTTTAAAAAGTGTTGCTTGTTCTAATTTTGCCAGAATGTTCCATGGCAGCAGAGCTCTTTGCTGGCCCATTTCTATTCGTGTGGAATTAAAACTTTGTTTTCCTTGCAAGAGGTGTGCTGGCCCTGTTTTCCCTAGTGGGTTGTATTTTTTCTGGTTTGGGCATTGAGGGGCTTTGGGTCACAATGCACCCATTGCAGTGCAAATCACACTAACATTCACTAACATTCCCACTTATTATTTGTATTTAGTTGCATTTCTTATTCGTTTTGCCAAAGCATTTTACAATAACAATGATCACTAGCAGAATCGTCAAAGGCACATTTATAAATGCTACTTCCTCGAAGTGAGTACAAGTGCATTTACAGCATTTTGAATAATGCAGGTTGATATCACATACTGTGAAATTGAGCAATGCCTGCAGACCATTCCTGTCTACCAACAGCTGCATTACTTTCGCTAGAGCCCTCATACTATTCACGATTGACTAATGCAACTCCCTCTTTGCAGGCACCAACGCCCGCAACTTTAAAAAACTGCAAATCATTCAAAATAATGCTTTAAGAACAGCCCAAACATCTCCAATAAAGATCAAATCTCCTCAGCCAGACGCAATATCGACTGACTCCCAATCCTAGATCGAAACACATTCAAAACGTTAGCACTGACCCACAAATGCATCTCAAACACTGCCCCCACCTACTTGTCCAGAAAATGTTCTAAGGCCCAATCAGCCAGACCCACCCGGGATGCCTACTCATACTTACTTGTCACGCCTATATACAGGCGTCAGAGCACAGGGGGGAAGTAGCTTTCCAGTGATCGCTGCCAAGCTATGGAGTACCTTCCCTGTGGCCTTAAGATCGGATGATTCCTACTTGTTCTTTCATTAAGGCCTTAAAACCTGGCTCTTTTCTCAAGACCTCCTTAACTCAAAATCAAATTAACACATCCACCTTGTGCCGCCTACAGCTACACACAGACACACAGACTAGAAACACTGCCGCTTACAACATGGCATGCACCACCTATGCCACACTATGATAACCTTATCTATAACTACTGTACTAACAATGCCTGTAACCTGATGTAACAAAGCCCCCATGTACTACCTACGCCAATAACTGTTAGATCGTATCTGTTTTTTTGCACTATGACTGCAACCTGCTGTAACTAAGCCTTCATGTAACCAGCGCCTAGATGCGCCTGGGTTTTGCGTGCTTTATAAATGCCAAAAATAAATGAATAAAATAAATAAATGTGTGCGGTTGGGCTCTGGGGAATTTGGGGTTAGCCTTGCTCCTCATGCCGCAGCCTTATCCACGCCACTGGTGGGTGTTGTGATATCAAAGAACCAGAACACAGATTTCTCCATTAGGTATATTGTTTGCTATTTCCTAATGAGGAAGAGACCTTTGGGTAGGTCTTTAAACAGTGCCACTGATATGAACTAAACGCATAGAGAGGGCCGATTCCCAAAAATCTGAAAAACTCTTGCATACTGCGGTTGGTGCTGAATAACCAAAGCAACATTTGCCTGAACAAATTACGTTGCGATTACGCAGGTAGATTCTCCGACCCATAGAATTTGATGCACATAGAAAATGCCATGTGAAAATGTAGCCAGCAAAAAGGAATTTTAAAAAAAGTAGTCATTCAATAGAATCAATGCAAAGTGTGACAATGTTGCCAGTAATAAGCCAAACAAGCATTTTTAAATACACAAAGGTACAAGACTGTAGCTCTAACAATGACCAAAACAGGTGCAAAATGGTACTAGTACATAGGCATCTAACTGCCAAATACTTATACACAAGCAAAAACAGTTGCCTTTGCTCATGCTTGTTTTTAACAGGACTTCAGTGAAGGACACGCATAGTGCTTATAAATCGAGTGGCTGAAGGCAGACCTGCTAAGACATTTTTATTACACCAGTAGGATGTTTACAACTCCAATTAAGTCATTAACTCTCAGAAGACTGCTTTGAAAAAACACTGGTAGGCATTTTGAGTATAAAGTTTGATGGTAAGGATGGTTTAACGCGAGCTCAAAGAGTTCCCATGAGAAAGTGTTTTGGGTGGGGAGAGGCAGGAACTGGGTGGGAATGGCCATAGGAATTAGCATGGCCAATGGGCAGTCAATGGGTGGGCAAATAACCAAACAACACTGACAAGCTGTGTGTCCCTCCTCATAGGCCATTTCTCACTATCTGTACTCTAATGCAATAGTTCTGGCTTATAGTTGTCGCTAATGACACCTAATAGTCCATACTAAAAATGAAATAAAATCGAGTGACCAGTGGCGTAACACAAAATATGGGGGTCCACCTGCCACCCAACTCGGCAACAAATCATGGTATGCACCACATTCGGGCCCGGCCTAGAATACCACGCTTGCACAGGGGTACGCCGCACACTGCACTTGTAAAAATATATAAATATGTGTTTTAATGCATTATACAGCACACTTTCTGAGAAAAATTGGCTAAATGACCAGATCATTTACAATTGTTTTGTAGGGTAACGCCAATCGAAAAATACAAAACATGCAGGCCACCAACAGTGGCATTAATGATCATTAATGCTTTGCTATTAAAAATGCCATGCCACAAGGAAATCATGTCCAACTGGCTGCACAATGTAGACCAGTCGGGACACGTAATAACATATTACAGTAAAGCAGCCAGGCCACATTTAGACATACCTAGACTGGTTGAACAAAAATTCCAGTCGAAGCAATAACACTTATCATGGTTATTTTATCACAGATGCCCAGAAAAATATACAACTTCACAGTAAGAAACAGCTAGAATGGCAGCACCCAAATGCCAGTCTAGCCAGGAATTACACTTAGCAGAACTGCTTTATTAGAGATGCCCAGTAAAAGAAAGTCAAGCCAAACGAAGAAATTACTAGACTGGCTGCACCAAAATGCCTCTCTGGCCGCTAATAACACATTTCATGCCTGCTTACCCTGGACATGGATGACCATTACGATTTATCACACAATCCCTGTGTGGGACAAGGAGTAATGAGGATTACAGGTAACTAAGTCAGGCATTACCTCCATGTCCCTCTACCTCATCCCAGTACTTGTGTACGAGGCAAAGCGCCTCATACACAAGTACTGGGATGAGGAAGAATAGGGCAATGAGTAATGAAGATTACCAATAAGTAACCAAGGGATAAAACACAAGCAGTGGCGCAACACCATTGAGATGACTGGACTTCAGCCTTCTCCCCCCAAACCCTACGAGTAGAAAGCTACAGACATTTTCAGCTATGTTGACTTGACCTGGCTGATCCACAGAGCTGGTTAAACGGCACCTTGGTTTCACTGTTAACAAAGGCCTGGCAATTACTAATGTAAAGCATTTCACTTTTAGTACCTGAATTCAAATGCATAATTCTTTAGGCAATTGAAATCTTGATGTGGGTTTAGTACTTGCATGCTAGGGAAGTGATTGGAAGGGTAGATAGTGGATAGGAGACCTCTTATTCTCGCAGCAGTCCATAAGTGGGTGCTTTCAGATTTAAAGGAGAGAATTAACTGCTTGTACATTGATCTGCACTAGAATAGTCTCATTCGAATATTAGAATGCCTAAAGAAGTTAGATGCCCCCACACAAATAAGTTTGCCCCTCCCCCACCGCCCGCGAAGTTAGCACCTCTCCCAATATTCGAAGGGTTAGCAACCCCCCGAAATGTAGGTTTTGTTGCGCCCCTGAACCCAAGCACACACTCCATTCACCACACACACACACACGCACACCCAGCCCATCCATAATTTTAAGTGTGTACCCTTTCACCATACAGCCACACGCTAGCAGCCATCCATTCATTTAAGTGTGCACCCTTTCACCATACAGGCACACACACAGGCAGCCACTTCTACATTTAAGTGTGCACCCTTTCACCATATACTCACACAGGCAGCCACCAATACATTTAAGTGTGCACCCTTTCACCAGCCTCTCACACACACAAGTCATGGGGTTGAGAGGAGCACCACTACTTCAAAAAGAAATGGTTTCTTCTTGAAGTCACTCCGACTTCATAAAGAAATGATTTCCATTAAGAACCAAACCTTTATGAAGGCTGAGTGACTTCAAAAATAAACTATTTCATTTTGAAGTCATAGAGCTCCCCCCAGTCCATGACATGGAGGCCTCTAGCCTAGAGGCTTCCATGTCCTGGGATGGGGGGAACCCTTAAACTTCAAAAAGAAATAGTTTCTTTTAAAATGATTTCTGTTACCAGAAATACATTCTTTATGAAGGCAGAGGAACTACAATTTGTTTTTTTAAGTCCAAGGCCCCCGTCCCCATTACGCCACTGCGTGTGGCCCCTGATGTCTGCTTGTTTGTTGCACATGTTCGTTTTGTGTAAATGCAAATGTTATGTGATTCATGTATAAATAAAACAAAACAGGTGATTGCTGGAAGGTTTATAATTAATCTTAACCTCTGTTGTTTGTTCTGGGAAGCCCTCCAGAGCATCGTTCTTTAGCCTGCCAAGCCATTACAGAATGGAGCAAGCCCATATGTTATGTTATGGTGACTTATACTGGGCACTGCTGCCATTTTCATGGTCTCCAGGTGCACTGGCGGATCTGAAAAGGAAGGTTGTTAGTCGGATTGAGAGGGAAAAGGGCAAGAGAGCTTTGATATGCTATTGGAGGCTTCAGTTTGGAAAAAAACGGTCACTGTGTGTTGGTATGTTTTTAGTTAATCGATGTTTGCGTAGTGTTTGGTGGGTGGTTGTATGACGGTGTTGTTTTATGTGCATCTTGGGTGTTGTGGAGTCATGGTGGAGTGTTTTGTGGCAAAGGTATGTGTCTTGTATGGGTATAGGGTATAATATAGAGTTTTTATTAAATGCAGGTGGAATTGCCTGGGTCTTTTTCTGTGCTTTGGGTCGATCCATTGGACTAGTCTTATTGTATCGAGTTTGGGGGCGTTTTTTCTTTGGGTGTTCCGGTTTTGCAGATTCTTATTGTGTTACGTTGACGTCTTTTCTCTCTATGGTGCTCTTTCTTTTTTACCTTGGTGCGTTAAAGAGCCATGTTTTTTCCCAAAAGGGGCAGTCCAGCCCAAACAGCTAGGTTACATCCCTTCTGCATGAGACAGCAAGCAACCCCAGACATGTTTCGGCCTCATTTAGCGTCATCATTGAGTAGTAGCTTCGGTGTCTAGCTCCAGCAGGCAGCTGGGGGGTTTTCAAGTCTTGAAAGCAGTACAACCTCAAAAAAATGATATATGATTTTGACAGAGAACTCGGGCTATCTGATGACATATGTGAGATCATCGAGTTGGCTTTAAGGGCTGTGTCCCGTTGCATGCAAAATGAAAAGCGCTAAAGCTCCAGGATTTACAGAACATGATTTGAGAGATTTGTTTCAGCCGGGGTTTCAGCATATATGCAACAAGCAAGTGTGCGAATGAAGCCGTTAGATGAGAACAGTGGGCAGTGGCTCTTATTTCTAGGTTTATCATCAAGGAGGTGTCCATATGCAGATTGTGGTTGTCTGACTGAAGTGGAAACATATACTGCTAACTTTATCTTGTGGGCCAGCATTCGCATATGTGCAGATATCCTGGGATGTTTGTGCAACCTGCATGCATACGTTTGGATTCTGTCAGGGTTACTGGGGACTTTCATCCAGTCAATAAAATAAGTAGCATTCAGCTGGGTAATAGTGACACGTTTTAGAGTGAAATCTCCTTACTTAGGAGGAAATTCTTGTCTATCCCTCATGTACTTGATGCAAGTCCACCCTGTCAAGAAATCCTGTCCACACCACTGTTCTAATTAAAAGGCACCCCAAAGTTTCTACTAAGCCTCTCTCTTTCAGGCTTCTGCCCTGTTCCGTACTTCTAGCTGCTTCCAACGCAGCCTAGGATGAATCTATGTTCAAAGCAGAATGAAACAATTAGGTGTTCTGCTCATAGTTCACCCGAGTACAGGCAGAGGATTATATTAATTGTAGTGCGTGGTGAAAAATAAATAAGGCCACACGTACGCGTGCATCCCCCCGCCTCCCCACAACACACATATGTAAGAAGGAAGCATACACTGCAGGTGAGTGAAGATCCTTTATTGGTAACCAGCCTGAGCCAGCAGTAGTCAGCCTACACAGCACCTCTTCACTACAGCACACAAAATGCAGCTAGAGGAGGGAAAGAAAGATAAGGACCAGAAGAAGGACCTCAATGTACCTATGAACTAGAAAAGTGCTAACGAACTTTGGTACCCAAAACATAATCATTGTACTTAGAGGGAACCTTCCTCACCCTGACAGGATGAGCATGACCCTGGACAGAGACAGACAGCCCAGTAAGGGAGGACGCATCCTCATCACGTTCACACACCTATGTTTACACAAAGGGAAACCAGGTTTAACTCAGAACACATGCCAGTTGAAGAGGGCTCTCAGTCTCCAAAGAACTGCTCCCTTAAAGTCAATGCACACCCCTAAGTGCTAAGACCTCCTAAGTGTAGCAAGTACAACCACTGCCAAAGTCAGACTCTATTAAGTGTAATTTAGGCATCTCAATGTTAGTCTAACCTCGAAGTATCTGCTGCTAACTGACCCTCTCTCGGTTGTGTCATCAACATAGAGAGTGCCTCACGGTGACATCAACTCCACTTCTCCGAGAAGAGACATCCACATAAACCGGCTTTTTATAGTGACATGCCCCCTGAATCTGCACATGTATTTAATTATTTGTTTTACAAACAGTCAACCCTGAATGTTTCCAAGCTCTAAATCATATTTATTTTAAAATACTTTATTTATTGTGCTTGACATAACAATAGAAAAGAGAGCAGTAAGTAGTAATCAGCAATTACAGTAATGACATAAATAATCAGTGTACGGCATCAGTAATCAGGGTGAGGGGCCCCACACCAAGCATCGTTCAAAACACATATGTACTACAGCAGTCAGTGTCACAGTTCAGGTGGAGACATTGATAGGAGAAGAGGACGCAATTGAACCGTCATCATCATCATTGATCAAGATAGAGGAGATGTAGGAACGAAACGGGGACCATACATTCCTGGGCTTAGACATTGGAGGTTGATGGACTGCCCATGCTTCCTCCGTATCGGAGGCCCACGTCACGGCGGCGAGTCACTGTGAATGTGTGCGCACTCGGGGGCGAGGCCAGCATAGCAGAATACAGCGTGCTGCAAGGAGCATTCAGAGTCCCGCAGACCAAGACCGGGAAATTCATGGAAGAGACACTTTAATGGGGATGTGGTGATTTTCTGATCTAGGATATCAGACAGCGTGGAGAAGACCTCAGTCCAAAACTGGGCTAGGGAGGGGCAGGACCAGATCATATGGATATAAGTTGCCATCCTCAGATCCACACCTGGAGCACCTGGGGGAATGATCCAGTGACATGCAGTGTAATCTAATTGGAGTGTAGTGAAATCTGTGTAAAATTTTGAATTGAATACGTTTAAAGCAGGAATTAAATGATATATTATGAGTACAAGCACACATACGCTTCCAGCATTGATCAGTCATATCTATCTCCAGGTCTACCGCCCATTAGTGTTTAAGTTTATCAAACAGAGGAGGAGTTCTGGACTGTAATAAGGCGTACAATCTGTAAACCTTCCCTCTGATGGCTCTGGCAGTCAGGATTTCACCTAAAATGGGATCATCGGGGGGTATAATGGGAAAACTTGGATAGCTCCTCTTGAGAAAATGGAAGAGGCCTGAGTATTGGAGCCAGACTTCCTTCATTGGGCTTCAGGTTCAGGCAGGTCCGACCATTTCAGGAAGCTACCTTGGTCGAAGACATCACGGATGGTTTTGAATCCCACATCCGCCCAATGACATGCTACATTTGGGGGCATACAGAGGGCTCCTGAGAGGAAGTTCCAGAGAGGTAAGCAACTGTGGAAGGGGGGAGAACCATTGGAGGGCGTCCATATCTTAGACAGAGCCAGGAATGTGGTACCTACAGGATCTTAAAGGCTACATTTGAGGTTTGGGGGAGAAAGAACTAAAGAGCGAATATCACGTCCCTCGACCGCACGTCGCTCAAGTCTTATATGTGGTGGGGGGTTCGTGATGATGAACCAGTGTGATGCGAATTGCGTCTGGGCAACAAGCCAATATCTTTCGAAGTTGGGAGCTCCAAACCCGCCACCATCCATGGGAGCAGCCAATGTGCCAAATTTAAGACGAACTGCACCGGAGTGCCATGGGAATGTGTTGATTGTGTTGTTTAGAGACTGGAAAAATTCCCTGCCAGCCAACAAAGGAAGATTAAGGAAACGATAAAGAAGTTGAGGGAGCACAACCATTTTTAAAATACCGATCCTGCCAGCGAGGGAGATTGGGAGTTTGGCCCAACCAAACCATTTCTTGGTAAGTGTAATTAAATATTTCTGATAATTAGCCTCATATATTAGATCGGGGTGATGGGCGACTACTGCCCCAGGTAGGTGAGTTCAGATTGTGACCAGGCGAACCCCATGAGGTTGAGGGGGGAAGGGTGGCATCCATGAGTGGAAAAAGAGTTGATTTAGATCAGTTAACCTTGAGTCCCGATATCAGTCCAAAGAGGATGACATCTTCAAGTGGGCGAGGGGGGGCAGCACTAGCCGCCCCCGAAATAGGTGCCTGATGTCTCACTCCCACAGCGCTGGGGGGACGCAGGCCGACAGCCACTCGCCCCTCCCCCTCAGTAGCTCAGTAGGCCTCGCAGCCGCAATGACTCCAAGTACAGGAGGCAGACCCTGCCGGATGTGGAGGTGGATTGGGGCAGCGTCGCCTCCCAGTCCCCTAGAGGCGGTGATATCTGCGGGACGTGTCAGTTCACAGACTGATTTTCAGGAGGCAGTTGGAGGAGGTCTCAGTCATCTTTCTGCTAAATATTTCGTACTGCAGCAGTTGTTAGCAAGGATGTGGTCGCCCAGCACGGAGCTCCTTTTCGGGCAGCCATACTCTGTTAAGCGCAACAGCGCCCCCCTCTAAATCATATTTGACTAAATGGATCTCTGAGCCAAGAATAGTAATTGAGGACCACTAGACCCACAATGCTTTCAGCTATGTTCTGAAGCCGAGGATGTTCTCCAATTGGTGTTAGGTATGTTGTGTTTACAGTGTTTAACATTGGGAATAATTGGCAGTCTATTTTGTTTTGTGATTACGAACTGACAGGAAGGCTTTGGTGCTCTGCGGCAGACACTTGTTTTGCAGCAGTTTCATGATTTCTCTTATTTTATGGCGTATGCATTTGCATTTGTCCATTCTATCCAAACTAGTCATATAGCAATTGAAGCAGATTGCAATTACCGGGAAGGGCTTGAGGCAGTGAGGCATCAAATGTCAACAAAATAAGCACTGGGCCAGCACCAGGGAAATCTATTTCTCCAGTCTCCAGACAAGCAACCCCTCTTCCTATATTACTGGGCCTTGCAAATCATCATTTAACCACTTGACGACTAATACAATCCCTCCTCACACCATGTTTGGCTTTCAACATTCCTTTGTTTCCTGAAGATGACTTGGGGATACACAAATCATGGTCACATGCGCAGGTGGCCATGCGGATACTTGGAGAAATAGTTTAGGCTGTAACATTGTTAAATTGACTTGCAGGAAGGCATTGATTTGGCTTAATGGCTGGTGCTTTTGTCTGTTTTTAGAATAAAAATGCCTCTACTGCATTTATTATCGCCTAAACTTTGATCACATTGTTTGAGAATGTTAAACTTGAATAAAAAATAAGAACACATGATAAGTAGAGGTGAAACTCTGAAAGTAGTGGCTACTGGTTGACAACTCCATAATCCTATAATAACAGAGATGCAAAACAAAAGGATTTCTCTTTCTGTGTGTAACACAAAAGAGTGTGACTGACAGTGGTTAGGATTTGTCATTTTTGCCTGCTGTTATAAAAACATTTATAGCTCTTTCTGAAGGCCATCACACATCTACACAGTTAGCAAACAAAACACTTATGTGATGTGTTTCAACGAAACTATAAATGATATTTCAAGACAAATTATATCATTCAGTTCAGTAAGAATGTGCAATTCAATTAAGCCAGGACAATGGATAAATACATCATCTAATGAGCAGTATTTTGCAGAGAAAACATACAAAAGCAAAAATGGCATCATTTATGATTTAATTGAAAAATATAATGTCTTTCAAGCCCCGAACAAAGAAATCCAAGAGCTTTTACAAGTTCCCTCAACAAGGTAACCTAGAAAATACTTGCCAACACACAACTACACACACATATTTATAAAAGGCATTAAAAATGGACTTGTATCCAGACATGTAACATCCCAGACGATACATACAAAATATTCAAACAACACGGCTAAAGGGAAAAATACATCTCCTGCAAAATATGTATCCATGTCGCATTCACCAATATATAAAATTAAAAGAATGCATCATTTTATGTTTTTCAGGAAATTCATGCAAAAGTATTTCCGATCACTTTAGGACTTTGGCTCCTCATAACATGCATATACATGACAAGCTATGGAAAATACATTTAGCCAAAAAACATCCGAAATGTTACAAGATATGAAAAGTACAATACAAGAGGAAATAGTTGAACAAATAAATAACCTTAAGAAAGATAGTGAAGGCTCATTCTTCGGTGCAGAGAAACATGACAATGTAAACGTGGGGGACAAATCAAAATCAACACATAACATGTATGTTGATATACAATTCAATCCAAATTAGACTAAAATGATTGCCAAGAATAACTGAGAAATACATGTGTATGTTGTAGGCATACACGCTATAAAAAATAAGTACAATTTATTAATACAGAAAACAACAACAGAACCTCAGTAATACAACTTGGCGTGGTCTCATTATGTATTTTGTTCATTGAAAGGCCCAAATCCATGATGGTTATTTAAAAATGTATTTGTATCATTCCAGAAAATTAGATCAAAGCAAATTACCAACTAGATATATAACAAATAATTTGAAACCAGGACCAATTGCCAATGAACTTTCCATTTAGAAATTGCATGAAAATATTAGTATACAATTAATCCGACCATTCAAGCAACTGAAAATCTTCAAATATGCTCTGCAGTGCGATCGGAATATGAGCTAGTGAAAGCACTGGAAGGAAAGGTTGTTAATGAACCTTTAAACACACATGACAATATGGAATCATTACGAGTAATGTGCGTGAAAGAAAACAAACTTTTATTTCTTGTTAATGGAGTGAAAATTAAAAGAAAAAGATATAGTTGGAACTAGATGATTCGAACAAAGTGTACAGCGTATAAACGTATCTTAAAGTCTACAATGTAAATTATAGATATAAAAGATCACATAGACATCAATTTAGATGAAAATCCTTTATATGGAAGTGGCTCTCTGTTTCATAAAATTATTTTAATACCATTGAAAATGTCTAAGGAATACACCATTCATTCACTTCATATTCACAAAGTCGTAGCTGATTCTCTAGTGCTCTACAAAATGTGACAAGCACGGAGAACCCTGTTAGACATTTGGGAACCATTTTTAGAAGAAACAGCTTTCCCACAATTATTTCGAAACAGTCAAGGTGATAGAATAAATGATAGACAAGAACAAATGTCAGTCACAGAATACCGTGCTGTTCTCATATATTTTGCTGATCAACATTTCTGAACAAACTATAATTACATGTTTCCCTTACTGTACGAAGATGAACTTGCAACATTGTGTTATGGGGTATGTCATGCATTAAATACTGGGATAGGTTTCCGAAATAAGAAAGCTTCAACATTAGTTCTCTTGTACCAAGTTCACCCGACTGGCAACAAATTCCCCATTGAGAGATAGAGAGAAAGACAGACGAAGCGGAGAGAGCCAGCTAGAAAAAAAAGAGACAAAGAGCAACATATGGAAGAGAAAAACAAGAAAATATACATGAAGTTATACAGAGCGGGGAGGAGAGGCAAAAACTGAAAATCAGAGACCGAGAAACTGAGAGTGAATGCCTGAGAGAAAGGTCATTACAGGTTTGGCTGGGGAGTAAAAGTACTGGTAAAGATGCCAGTAAATCCGTTACTGGCACTTTTAATGCCTGGCCAAAATACAGGTTTGCCATGGAGGTTACCTGATTTACCTCTAGCTAAGAGCTGGAGTCAAATCAGGCCCCCACCGGCAGAAAAAAGCCAGAATTACCAGCACTGGTAATACTGGTGCTGGTAATTCAGGCTATTCCTCCCATGGAGTCCTATGGGCATAGGACCCCAATTCCTATCACCTCTAATGTCCCAGAAATACCGGGATATCAGGCAGTGGGAATGCTAATTGCGTTTGCTGGTATCTCACCAGTATTACCAGAAATTGTGTGTAAAATGTAAGCATTAAAAATGTGCGCAATTTCAGAATTACCATTTTTGCAATTACAGAATTACCATTTGTGCCACTTCCTCTCTCCCATAAAAATGTGCAAGCATTTATGCCAGGATTAAATGTTTCATAATTGCTCTACATTCCTACGAAATACGCTCTAAGTGCTGCGTGCCATACATTATGTCAGGATTCACTCAATTTGCACTGCAGAGAGCAAAAGGAAGGCGTAAAGGGGATTGACCCGCTTTTTACACTTTCCTTTTGCATTTCATAGTACGAATGATGAAAATCGCACAGAGGGGACATGTGACAGGGCCAGCTTTGCGGCCCTGTCCAGGGGGGAGGGAGCTTGACCCCAACACCCTTTTCCGGTGTCTGTTTGATCATGTCTGCCATCCACTGTAACTTGTGGTCCTTTGTTTTTTGTGCTTCGCTAAGGGCCTGCAAAAGTGGCCTTGTGTATGCTGCGTAATCTAGAATCCAGGTCTCACAGTAGTTACACAGGCCCAGAACCTTCTGCATTTCTTTAACTGAGGCGGGTATGGGGGTGGCACATACTGACGCTGCCCTATCTGGTAGTATTCTTTTACCATTCGCTGATATGAACTGCCCCAGACAGAGAACCTCCTGTTGACAATATTGCAATTTGGCCTTGCCGACTTGTACCCTTGCAGGCCAGCAATTGTAGGAGTGCATTGGAGTTCCTTCGGCAGTGCTGCTCACTGTCACTACACACTAGCAGATCAATCATCCACGTACTGGGTAATCGTGCTAGGCACCTGAATATCCTCTAAATCTGCATGCAGTATTCTGTTGAATATTCTGTGGCTCTTGCAGTACCCCTGAGGTAACCTAGTATGTTCGAACTGTCTTTGGCCCTGTGTAAATGCTATGAGGTACCTCGACTCAGGATGGGGTGAAATTGAGAAGAATGCATTTTTCAAGACCTCTACAGTGAAATATGTGGCTTCTTTGGGGATGGTACATAAAATTGTTGTAGGATTCAGAACTACTGGAAAATATTTCTGCACCACATCATTGAGAGGGCGCAAATCCTGGGTCATTCTCCAATTGCCCCCTGTTGATTTCTTGACAGGGTATATAGCTGTATTACACAGAGAGGTTGATGTCACAATGAACCCCATGTCCAATGGGGCCTGTATTGTCTTTCTGATAGTCTTCTCTGCAACCCTCGATAATGGATATTGCCTTACCCTGGGCAGCACCGCACCTGGTTTCAATGTTATGCACACAGGGGTAATGTCTTTTAAAAATCCTACATCAGATGGATTTGTAGTCCACAACTATAAAAGCATGTGTTGCAAGTGTTCATCAAAGAATGCCGGTGGAGTTAATACTGCCATCAGGGGGCACTGCACTCTTCGGTACTGTATCATTACGTCACAGGAGATATAAATCTCCAGTATTATCTCCTGATCTTTGTCGTTATTCTCAAATAATTTGTCATCTGTCATTTCCTTTAGCTGTACTGTTGGATCTACAGAGAGCACGGTAACCCATTCACACATGTGCCTGTCAATTCCTAACATGACAACCCTCTTGTTGGAAACCAACAATCCCTGCAAATACAGCGACACTATTGTGAATGCCACTACCACAGGTGACACTGTTGAGCGAAAGATAAAATCGGTGGTCACTCGCCAACACGATCTGGGGCACCACCTCCATGATCAAAGTAATACCATAAATGAACATATTAGGGTCCATAGGAATCCCACAAACTACCACCTTCCTTGTCATTGTGTGTATTATCAACATCACTCTTACAGTGCACATCCCACGTGTGGAGCAAACTATACCATGATTTGTAAATGATATCATCATGTTTCATTTGCTGAGCAGGTCCCCGCCTAATAAATTAATGGGAAACTTTCAGAATATAATAAGGGCGCAGGCACTACCTTCCCTCCCACCTTTACATCCAGCTCAACAGTGTATGGAACCTTGGAAATAGCCCCAGAGAATCCCTGCCCGTCAAGATATTTTTCTGATAGGGAAATATTTCCCTCCATGATACATGATTTAGTTGCACCTGAGTCCACCATAAATATGAACTGTTTATTTGCTATCTTCGCACCCACCAAAGGTTCCTCTTCATGGTGGATGGACCGGACACGCAAGTGCCCCCTGCGGGCTGTCCTAATCAGAGAATGTGTTCCTTCTAGGAAATGAGAAGGGGTTACCCACATCACTGCTGCTCCTCTAACGGGAGTGGTAGCCCCACTTGGTACTCTGCTCACCTGGGCAGCACCTCCCTGCTGTTGCTGTGGTGGATGCCACACTTGCATGTCAGCTGCTTGAGGCTGCTGTTTATATGTTTGGTATTGCCCCTCTGGAAACCCTTTGTTTTGATATCCCTGGGCCTGTTGTGGATACCCTAGTCCTTGGGGCCCTTGGGACCATTGGCCCTGTTGCTGCAGCCCGTAATTATACCCCACTGTAGACCTGCTCCTGCATTTCCTTGGGAAATGCCCCCAACCTAAACAATTCCAACATCGAGATCATCTAAACTCACCCTCCCCCGGGTCCAAAACCTCCAGCTCTTGCTCCTCGAAATCCCCCTCTTCCTCGCTTCTGCCCTCCTTGTTGCCAATGAGGGCCAGGGTACTGTTGTCCCCGTTCCACTGTCCTTGTCCTCCTTCAGCCCAGAGTGCAGCAATAGTGGCACTCACAACTTGTTGGGTACTCTCTGTCCCTTCTACCTGTAAGAGTGTCAACACAGGCACCTGAACGACAACTTTTGCCAATTTCTTTTCTACCAATTTTGCTTCCTCCGCCTGATGCCTTTGAGCTGTTTCCCTCATCCATTCCTTAATCTTCTTGCAATTATGCACTACTATTCTCTGTATTTCTGGCCACCCGTTTGCCTCAATACTTACAATTTTATCTAAGGTCTTCTGCACTTCCTTTGGCAACTCTCTCTTAACAATAAAATAGAAGCACTATATTGAACGATCCGATGGTCCTCCTGTCTCAGCTCTCCATTTCTCTTGTGATTTAAGAATACATTTAGCTGGATCCTCATCATTCCCCATTGTGCACTGCATCAGGGACTGTAAATCGGGGTTGTCTGGGAAAGCCCTCCGTAACGTGTCCCACACTTGTGCTCTAATTCCATTAAACAGTTCTCCATCATGTTCATCGTATCCCAGAGTTATCCAGCTTTAACTCAGAGATCTCCAGCCTGGCCCACAATTATAGCAATCATAAACATCTTAAGATCCCCTACTGCCAGGGGCACCCCTGCTGTTTTATTTTCAAATTCGTGTATCTACTTGCTTGCCCCTGCTGTGAGCTGTGGGAGGGCCTTCATTAAATTGTTCTTATCCACCTGAGGCCAATGCACATACTGTTTTCTCCCTGCCACTGTATGTATTAGGGGCATCTGCATCCCACCTCACTTCTCATGCCCTTCTCCCACTTCCCCTTTTTCTTACTGTTGCCACTCGGCCAGTCCTATTCCTCAACCTGCCCCTCCCACACATGACTATTGCTCGGGGAGTACTCTCAGCTGCCACTTCACCCCTTCATTCTTCTTCACCCTAGTCCTCAGTGAACGAGTCACTATCGTCCTCCCTTATTCATTCTAACCAACAAATCCCCTGATTTCCATTCTCCTTATCCATCTTCCGGTTCTCCTACATCCCTCCCCTCTCTTGAGGATTCTTTTATCCTGTTCAATTCTGTTCGTAACTCCATCAACCTGTTTTTGAAATCTCTTGACCTGACACCCGTGTTGCCGATACTTCAGGCAGATTTGTATATGCGGATGGGGCCGGGCGGTAGTCTGTGGTGTTACTGGTGCTGAAGGGGTCCTTACCACCGCAGAAGGGGTGTCTATCGCAATGAGTACGTAGATTGAATTGGTGTACCCTTCTGCAGGATATGCTGTCAAAGGATATAATCCCCTGCCCTCCACTGGCACCCTGCCCTCTCCTTCTCCCATCCTACACTTTCCATATTTCTGTTTCTGCGCCTCTACCCCATCCTCTTGATCGCCTGCATCTTTAAACATACACCAGAGATATAACATTTCTTTTCTCTTCTGTAGCTGCTTCCCCTTATATTTAGCTACTAAAATGTGGACATGTGTTCCAAGATGCTCTTGTTTATGAGCCCTGCCCTGGCCATGGCATGGCATCCCCCCTCTTCCTGTCTCCACAATCCACTGCTTATGATATTTCCCCACGCTGCCTCTTGTTTGTAACAGAAAAAGAAAATCAACCCGACCCTTTTCTGTGCCCCTTCCTTACACACATGCACCACTCCACGAAACCATTCAATGCCACAGCACACCGCGATGCACACAATTACTGCCCCTTCTGCGGCGTGCTCTTCATCTAATAAAACACAAATATACTGCAACAAAATAACAAGCTAAAATAACAACCATTACTTATTCCAATCTTATTATGAGAACACTAGTTTTAATTCTATATTCCTCCTTTAAATAATATACTGTCTTGTGGTGACACCTTCCCTCCCCTTCCGAAGAGGGGTTCCCTGCCTTACCTTTGCCTTACCTTATAATGCCTTACCGAAATACTCCCCCTAGTACAAATGTTAACAACAAATGATCCTTACCTCACCCACATCACATCAACGACCTCGCTCCCCACATACTCACACCTCTCATACTTCCCCATGCATCTGTCTCCTCCTTGTTATCACTACAAGAGTCTACGCACATGTGTTTTCTCACCCGAACTCCTCCGTCATCGGGTTCCAACACCGTCCTACACTCTCCTCGGAGTTGTGACCCGCTTCAAAGAACAGAGAGGACTTCTCTTAAAATGGCTCCGGCCAAACCACTCGAAACACATGTTTTTTTGGGACCGGTCGCTGTAGTTGGGCGCGGCTCCTTCTGGAGAAGCGACCTGGAAGCCTCTGTAGAAATGGGGGTCACCGGGATCACGTTGGGGTGAATAATTGAAGGCAAATCCCTGAATGCTCACACCAAAGAGAATACAACCTGCTAGGGAAGAAAGGCCCAAGTCGATCTTGTAAGGATAACAAGTTTTAATCTCACATGCAGATGAGAGCAACAGCAAAGAACTGCTAGCTGCTAAGAACGTTCTCCCGAAAAGTAGTACAAGCAGAATTATATAAAGAAAAACATTGTCATACATGATGCAATACATAGAGTAAAATCCCTCGCGGCTGGTTGGTGTGTGCCTATACAGGATCCGCCTGCCCCAGAAGGGATGCCAGGCCATTGGTTCCACCCCAATCCATACATCTTCCGTCACGTGGGTGCTGCAGTGATCGTCTTCTTCTCACGTCGAAGGTCAAAGAACAAATTAATTATACTCCTACCATACGACTACTTTATCATTCAGACTGTGTACTTGGCAGGCCTTAAGATGGGCACAAGGAGATTATGAGGCATTCTAACCTTCACACACCCATTTCACTCACTCCCCTCCATGCCATCTGTGTCCAAGATCTCCACCCTCGTTTTGAAACATAATTTTTCCCTCACAGCACCTCACAACACAAATCACATGATTGTCACTTCAGCGATGTGCCCTGTCCGTCCTCTTTGAACATCTCAGGACTTGTTACTTTGGGGTTGGTGGTCAAAGGGCGCCTGGTGCCATGAAACTCAAGAGTTCTTAAGTTTTAGTCAGTTATATGGGCTATAACTGGTGGTTGCCTTGGGAGGGGCTGGGTCATGCTTTGGCCAGTGAGAGAAAACATGCACACCAGGCACCGGCCTGTGATCGAGGCCTTGTAGGGCCCATCCCTCTCGAACATCTCTGCAACAATGTTAGGACAATGAATAGGCGCTGTGGCGGTTGGGGATGTGGGCTGTCATGCTGGGAGCTCGGACATGGCTGGGGATTTCTCTTGTCTCGCGATTTGAGCTTAGTGCATGCAGTTCCGCATTTACTGCGCAGGCCTTCCCTTGTACCTATAGTTACTAATATCTACGCAAAATAGCGATGCTGCTCGCACCCTACGCTATACTATGGGGGTTGATTATATTTGATTATATTGAAGTGTGGTCCTTTTGTATTGGAAGGTGGTCCTCTCACCTTCCCCCTGTCCCCTGGCCCATCATAGTGCTTGGAATGCATCTCGCCTCACTCTATAGTAGCTAGGTGGTAGGGCCGGGAATGCCCCCTTCCCAAAAGAAGCATAGACTGCAGCTGTCACTAACTGTTTTATCACAGCCACATGAATCAACAGAGGATGCCACCAACTGATTGGGCGCACATACAAAAAATCTCCACCCGAACTGCTAGGTATATATAACGCACCATTCCTGTGGACACTGGCCACTGGCATGGTTACCCGCACACATCACAATACAGCAACGACTACGACAAATTTGGTCTCACTGGTCACATAAATGTTCTGCCTACTCACACCATATTATGCCTCAACACCTCAGACATCAGTATGCAACGAAGACCTACAACCAATTTGGACACGCTGGACGCATAGCGATTCTCTAGCACACACATCTCCTGACCCCTCTCAGCACCCATCAGCATGCCTGACATCATGGGTTACTTTCTCTTGGAGCATGGCTAGCTATGCTAAGCCTTATTTGGCCAAATGCACGCATGCATTCTAATCCTACCCATGACTTCCAACACTCTGGACTAGGGTCCCTGAGGGCGTTTCCACCACCAGTGCTTTGAGTGTATAATAATGGTAAAAGGCGGTATATAAATGAAAAGTACAATACAATACAATAATAATATTCAAGGATTATATGTGATGGGAACATATATGTCCCAGTGTGACATTTGCAGACAATTATTCTACTTGGTATGCCATTGCTAGCTGCATCCATTTCCATCTTAGAAAAGAAGAATACTTATATGCTTAGAACTATGAACCCTAAACATACCTCTGATTTATAGAAAAATATGTGAACTCAACCATATAAATAGTTTTGATCAGATTAAACTGCACTCCTTATGAAATTACATCTATATGTAGTCCACATCTACACAAACACCACCGCAGGAGTCTCCCTTAGTGCTGTGTACTCTACCAATAGGTCAAGTGTTAACGTTCAAATGCATTCACCGGGTGTAGTTCACGTTTATAATTAACATATTAGTATACAAAGCATGGAATAAATGTACTGACAACAAGAGTAATGATTCAAAAATGATTTAATGCAATAGCGAAACGCGGGGAAAATAGATTCCATTTGCGGTGCCAATGCATTTCGGACGTAGGTCCGTCATCAGGGCTGAATCCACATAACCAAACCATGAAAACAAGAGAAACAATAAGAAAGACAATAAGAAAAAACAAGAAAAACATGAATGATTATTAAGTTCCAAGATCCTGCTACGCAAACGTATACTCCTAGTAACAAACATTTGTTTGTTTGTTTGTTTATTTATTCACTTATATTGCGCACCGGACTCGAGGGTCAGAGGGCGCAGGAGCAGACAAGATTATTCTCAGCTTAGTTACAGTGCTGTACAGTATTTACAGTGAGTACATAGGTTAGAGCAGTTACAATAAAGGCAGTGATATACAGTTAAAGAATATACATATTTACATAGTTTACAGTAGCATGGTAAGTTAGGCAGTCAATTAGTAGTCATTGTGTTTTAACCACTGGATGTAGTTATGTCTGAAGTGGGTATAGGATTGAGGAATCCTTAAGAAGGGCGGTAGGGAGTTCCAATGTTGGGCTGCTTTCACCTGAAAACTGTTGCCGCCCATTTTGGTTCGTTTGAACCTGGGGACTGTGAGCAGATTTGCATTTGAGGTTCTAGTGGGTCTGGTAGGGGTGTATCTATGTAGTCTGTCGATTAGGTAGCGGGGGCATGTCATACCTGTATTCACTCCCACTAAGTGAAAATAATGAATCATAAAATATAACCAGGCTAAGAACCCATTTTTGTTGAGATATGCAAGAAAATGCAAAGAAAAAGAAAAAGAAAGAGAAAAAATCACTTATAAAACACATGAGCACACATGGTGAGTGAAGTTCAAAACAGAAACATGCTCAAAAGTACCTAAAACAGGTTGACATGTAAAACCTGTATATCTGTAGTTGCAGCCCAGAGGTGGTGTCTGCACTTGAAGCCAAAACACAGGAAAAACAGAAAACAGCATGAAGAAAAATTACCCTTGAAAAGAGCCCAATGGTCAAAGATACGTTCAAACATAAATTCATTAAGGGTCGCAGTTCGATGAACCGGAATTCCTGTCTAAGGATATGCAGCAAAGATTCCACCTGTAGAAACAGATCGATTCGGAGCGTTTTTATATACGGAATGAAAGCAAGCCCGCGATCACGAGCGAGCCCCTCGGCGCAGTGATGCCGCGTATAAATCATCACTTGCACCGCTCTAAACTTTATAATATTACAGGCAGTAATAGTTCGGTATACCTGGATTCCTGTCCAGGACTATGCGGCAAAGTTTACAGCCGTAAAACAGCCGTAAAACAGATCCATTCAGAAGACAGTTAATGAAAGCAAGCACGCAAAGGCGAGCGGGTTGCTCGACATGATGATGTAAGGATGAACGCCATGACATCATCACTCGTGCGGCACAAAGCATTACAATGCTAAGGCTCAAATTGGGCTAATAAAGTTCCTAAGAGAACAAATAAAAGAGACAAACATTGCATCAAAAGGAAATATAAATGAATGTGTAAAACATGCACATGAAAATGTAAACAGAAACCAAAAATAAGTTAATAAACAAAGATGCTAGTTCTGTAAGCACCAATATGAAACAAAGAAACTATAAATGACAGAAGATACATAAATGTCAGAAAATACATAATTCTAGCAACGCATGACATTGTGGGGCTGAAAGCTTGTGATGGTCAATGACTGAAAGCATACACGTAACTTAAGAAAACAAACAAACCTGCTGTTTACATAAGTCCCCTTGGGGTTAAAATATGAACAGGAAACATTGCAAGCAATTATATGTAACATGCAAGATTGCAGTCCTCATTAAGCTAACTTGGGGCTAAGGCATCCACTCTGTCCCTCCAAATTGTCTCTCTACGATCAAGGATGTTCTTCAAGTTGCTATGTGGCCTTGTGGTTACAACTTCCACAACCTGAAATCGGATCTACGCAATCCGGTGGTGCTGTTCCTGAAAGTAATGTGCTACTGCTGAATTTTTCTTCTTCACACGGATATTGAATATGTGTTCATTCCAACTTTGTTTGACCAGTCTGCTGCATTGGCCCACATAATAGATCCCACAAGGGTATCTCATTGTGTGGATGACATTAGCAGTATCACATGTGGCAAAATAAAGCAATTTAATTTTTTCCCAAGTTTTGGAAGGGTTTATGACATTACCTTTGGTGACAAAATTACAGTTCGTACAATGCAGACATGTGGTCCTCTAATATAGGAAAAAAGAGGGGTATCTTTAAAGAGATGTTTCACCCCATCATCGCATCTCAGGATTTCCCAGCATTTTAAGATACATCTCTTAATCGCATAACTTTGTGTAGAATACTTAGAAACAAAGACCAATGGATTATCTTGTCTACCTTGGGTGGTGTGTCTGGTAACATCTATTGTATGTGCTGCCAGTGCCTTATTGAGAGCTATGTCTACTTCTTTATGATAACCCGTAGCATGGAATTTCTGACCCATTTGTTGCATTTCCTTCTGACATTCCTCATAATTTCGTACAATACATTGAACCCTAAGGTGTTGGCTATATGGCAGATGTTTGACCAATCTGGGATGGTGGAAGCACAGGTAGTGAAGTAGGTCATTCCTAGCTGTTGGTTTGTGTAAAATGGTACTGTCTAAACTTTGTGGAGTAGGAATGATCTCAACATCCAGAAAATTAATCATGGGACTGCCAATCTCGGCTGTAAATTGAATGTGACTATTAATTGAGTGAAAATATTCAAAATAATTCTCAAAATCTGACTAAGGGCCTTTTCATATCACAGAAATGTCATCTACATCTCTTTCCCAGTATGACAGATAATTCTGCCATACTGGGTGAGTCAGCACATGTTCAGTTTCAAGTTTCAGCAAGAAACAGTGTAGAATGGTGCCATGTGGCACACATAGACATTCCTGCTACCTGTAGATAAAACTGTTTACCATATCTGAAGTAGATATTCTGAAAAAGGAATGTGAGTAGTACCATAATAAACTCTTTTGAAGCTCCAATATGGTTTTCTTTTAAAAGCATCCATTCGGTAGATTCCAATCCCAGATCATGTGGAATTAATGTTTATAAACTCTTCACGTCTACCGTGAAGAGAATATAATTGTCAGTACATTCACAACTTATCAGGATCTGTACCAAATGTGTAGTCTACCGTGAAGAGAATATAATTGTCAGTACATTCACAACTTATCAGGATCTGTACCAAATGTGTAGTATCCTTGGTGTATGAAGCAGATTTTTGTTTCAGTGGTTTAAGGGAAAAGTTGATTTCAACTCCCACAGGTTGAAGTGTAAGATCCTCTGCATCGTCTACAAGGCATTTTGGGGGGGTGGCCCTTACTACCTTCAACTCTCTCTCCCTAAGTACCTTCCGTCTAGAGCGCCTCGCTTGTCTACCTCTAATTCTCTGCGGATGAGTTGCTTCTCCAAGGAGGGATTGGGGGGTAGAACCCTGTCCTCTGCAGGTGCTGTCCTCTGAAATGACCTCCCTGCATCTGTCCGCCTTGTGACGGACATCCTTAAGTTCTGGAATCTCCTCAACACCTACCGTTTCTCCTCTTCTTTATTTCTCCCTCTATCCTGCTAACCTTCCCTTGCTCCTGCGCTGTCTGCTGACTGGTAGCCTGGTTGTCCCCTCTGAGTCTTACAGGACACCAGGCCCCCCTAACCTGTCACCCTGCACTTGCAGCCTGGCCCTACTTGTACTGCCTCCTGGCTAACCTGGCACTACCCGGTTGGGATTGCCCCTTGTGGTCCCAGCCTCCCAGCACTTAACTCGGGGCCCTGCTATTCTGGGTGCACTTCTCCCTGCACCCTCTCCCTTGCACTTCTTGTTTGTGCAGTTGCACAATCTCAATGACACAGGCCTAGTAAGATCGTTGTCTTGTCCTCCCTCTGTTCCCCCACCCTTGCCTTGCTGCACCTTGAAACACCTGTGTATAAGCACATAACAAATAACAAATCAATCAATCAAGCGCACTGTCGGTTGCTACAACAATGGGTCTACCGGGCAGGTCAATCAGTTTTTTATGTATCTCAGGAAGGAGACAGAAAATCAGAGTCTTAGGCCCTCATTACGACCCTGGCGGTAAGTACCGGTTATTACTGGCATGGCGCAATTACCGTGTCCGTGCTGGCAATAGACCGCAAAAAGCGGCCCATTACGAGTTTGCGGGCACACACTTTGCGCCATTCCGGTAATGAACTCATCGCCATGCCGCAAAAGCCTGAGAAATCCCCCTTTCCGGCATCGTCTGCAGTGGAAATAGCACCTACGGCATCCTAGCCATCGGCATTAGCGGTCACCGCTAATAGCGGTCACCTCAAATAGCAGAAACTGCTATTAGCGGTGACCGTAAATAAGCGGAACCGGAAGTAGCGTCCTCGCACAGGAACGGGAAAGAGCATGGCAGCCATCTTTAAAAACACAATCCATTGCCATCCACCACAACCAGGCGCCATCTGACCCCCAGAACTGCCACACAGCTCAACCACCACCTGTCTGAATTTAGGATGCCAAAAGCTGTCAAAGAAACTGGAGATCGGTTGCAGCAGGAGCGCTTCTCCAGAGAGGAGCTCACCATGTTGGCTGAGACACTTCAGGAGCATGCAGACGTTGTGTTTGCAACTGACATGTTCCGACCAGCGCTGCTGCGTAAAAAACAGATTTGGGCATTGGTCGCCCAGAGGGTCAGTGCTGTCGCCACCACACCCGGCACACCAAAACAATGCCGCAAGCGATGGGACGACCTACGTCTACGTATGCGAAGCATACTGTCGGCGAACCGAAACCTTGGGATGGCGACAGGTGGAGGTGCAGAGTCACCCATAAAACTCCAACCATGGGAGGAGATATGTGCCTCCACCATCAGCACCGTGTCAATAGAGGGAGTCAGGGACATGGAGATAGGAGCCCCGTCATCAGCCGATGCAGGTAGGTGTCTCTAATCAAACAATGCCAATACCACCACGATGATGTCCATATGAACTGACAGTGCAATGATGTATATCAGGGTCCACCACACACATAAGCACAAGACTGCCTCCAGGCAGTGCAGAGCATCACCTTGTCCACATGTATGATGCAGCCCATTTGTGTTGCAACCCAAATGCCTCCATGCATCACCCAGCCAAGAGTGAGGCAACCTGTATGTCCCCCCCAATGTGACTCATCTACCAATCCATATCAATGCAGCCACCCCAATGCATGCTCAATGCCCGTAGACCCATCAATAACCCTCTCCCTCCTTTGGTCCCCCACAGGCACACAATCTGACAGCGCTGATGAGGACACCAGTGCCACACCACGGAAGAAGGCCAGGGCCGAGGAAGCACAACACTGCCCCTCCACTTCAAGGGGCATAGGCCAACCGACACGACATCAGAAGGCCAAGTCCACTCCACAGGCCTCAGCACCAATGTGCTCTACGTCCCCCACTATGGCGCCCACAACAGCCACCATCACCCAAGTGTCGGTGGCAGAAGGGACTGCATCGGCTACAATGAGCACAGTTGGCGAAACAGCTGCCACAGCAGCAATCTCTGATGACGAGGAAGGGAATGTGCTGCATGTTGCAACTCCCCCACTGGCCCCCTGCATTCCCCACTCCCATCCCCATGCAGCCTGCCCCACACCAGCATGCACGGGCTGTCTCCGGCTAACTCATGGCCAGCAACTCCTAGCCCCACCCCAACTGTGCCCGAGGAACACAGTATTTCGGGAACCCCTCAAACATCCACCCCAGCCCCAAACACCCAAGAGGGGACCCAGGACATTGTAAGGCGCCAGCAGCAGCTTACTGGACTCTTGACACAGCACATTACTGAATGTGGTAGTGTAAGGGACGACATTCGTGAATGTACTGCTTCCCTGAAATCAGCAATAGAGTCATCCTCAAAGGACATATGTGCAGAAGTGGCTGCAGTGCGGCACGTACTGTCTGAGATGATGGCAGCAATGCGGGACATGCACCCACCACAGTCATCCGAGCAACCTAGTACATCTTCAGCTGCTAGTTCGACCAGGACCAGCCCCGTGCGCAGGTCTGGCAGGAACCTGTACCAATCAGACAGGGTGGCACCTGGTGCTGGAAGAGGGGGATGCCAGTAGGCACATCCTGGCATACTGGTGCCATGTGGTCCACTGGTGGACAGTACTGCACACCATGTGTTGGGGAGTTGAGGGGGGAGAGAGGAGTGGGTGTGTGGGGAGTTGAGGGGGAAGGGGGCAATGGGTGTGCGGGGGAGTCGAGGGGGCAGGGGGGAGTGGGAGTGTGGGGGAGTTGAGTGGGAGGGGGTAGTGGGTGTGTTGGGGAGTTGAGAGGGGAGTGGGTGTGTGGGGGAGTTGAGGGGGGGAGTGGGTGTGTTGGGTAGAGGGCTTGTTCACTTAGTTATGCTTCTTCAATACACATTTTGGTTACTCATAATTCACATGTGTGGATATTGCTTATTGCGTACGTGTGCTTTATTGGTTTACAGTCTACAGTGTCCATGTCCCTGACACACCCAGTGCCCTGAGTGCCATCTGCATGTAACACCCCCTGTCCATGTGTGCTAGAAACATTGGTTGATCAGAGTCTGACGCATGTCACGTCCCTCCTGTGCATCGCTGCCTCCCTGAGGTGCTGCCCCATCCCCACCCTCCTCATCCTCTTCGTCAGGTGGTTGCAGTTCAGCGTCAGGGGGCAGGGGCACATTCCGTCTGATGCACATATTGTGTAGCATGACACATGCCATGACGATCTTTGCCACCTTCTCATGGCGGTAAAGGAGTGCCCCACCAGACCTGCTGAGGCAGCAAAACCGTGCCTTTAAGAGGCCAAATGTCTGCTCAATCACCACACGGGTTCGTGTATGGGCACGATTATAGTCCTCCTCGTGCCTGTTCTGTGGGTTCCGGACTGGGGTAAGAAGCCACCTCTTCAAGGGATAGCCTGCATCACCTGCATGTGGGCAACAATGTATGTGTAGGTTATCACATCATATTTGACCTCATTAAGTGACACCATGGCATGCATTTATTTCTTAAATTCAATCCCATTTCCATGCATGAATGGAGACACACGATGTGACTGCTATGTGTGTATTCCTCTTATGGACTGGTTTGCATGCCATCAACTAGTGGGCGCAGGGGGGTCCAGTTCCTTGTGAGTGCTCATGCACTGTGTTAGTCCACGGTGGTTGTTTCTGTGATCTGGCAGATGTCCAGTAATTTGTATGCTTTCATCCTGGCACCGTTGATGTCAGCCCCATGATGATGTGAAGAGGGAAAGGGGGCACCACTAAGTTAATTCAGTCTTTTTGATTATCAAATACATTAGTTGAATTGATTCCAATATTTTGAATGTTTTTGCCTGGAGCTGCCAGACCGAAATGGTCCTGTAGCACAAGGACCTGTAGAAACATATGATATCCAGAAAACAAAGTAACTCTACTTTGTTAGGAAAGGCGCTTCACAGTTGGCCCAATTTGGTTGCTGCTAATTTATCTGCTGTGAATTTTGCATAAAACGTCTTGGCCATAGGTGAGTGATAAATTCAAAACAGAATGATTTATTACAGGAAATGTTTAATGCACATTCCTGAAATGTCCGTTAACATAATTTGTCTTTACAAATCGCACACTGGGTTCGCATCTCAGTTTGCCCGTAATACTCTAGTGCCAATGCATTTCGGATAAAACCTTCATCAGGGCGGTATTTAGGCAAAATTGATTTCACATGACTGATATTTCATTCATCTCTAGTAGATGTTCAACATATTTAACACTTTAAACCAATGCATTTTAGTGAAATCAATACAAAAACACATACCATTCAGTGAGCGAGCCACATCCGTTTACATAGGTAGATGAAATAAAACAAAATTGAAGTGTCAATTAGTTAATTGATAGTGTAATGTTTACTATGCGTATCCGCAAAATCTGAATAAGCATGTCCTACCTGAGTCATGCCAGTTTCTCGAAAATGTACTTCTGTACACAGATATATCTTTAATAAAAATAAAGACTTGTAACCCTATTGCTGATGTTTAGAAAGAAAACCTATAGTCAAATGGACACGGATAGTACTTACCGAGCAGCTTGTGCTCTCAGGACGTGTAAGCCGAATGAGCCGCTGCATTACGCGCTCACGGCAGGTTCGCTTTCTTTTTATGTGTTACCATGGACACAGGGCGAGGCGTTGTGGTCCAGCAGGAGCACGTATGCCTCGCGCCCCACCCCCAGGAGCGAGCCCTGGGGCGGGGATGTCTCCAAGGAAACGGACGCTTGGGAAGCACATGTTCGTATGAAGAAGGTGCGTGTGCGTATATATGCAATTTACTAAGAGAAACAAATGTAGTATGTCTAAAGAAACGGAGGGGAGGGCCAGAGGCTACTTCTAATGCTCTTACAATGAGGGATATCAAATGTGTCATATCTTATATGGTTGGCGGTGTCATAGTAAGGTATGCTGGAGGTCCGGTAATGGCCTCAGGCTATCCTGTCGAGAGTGGAGGTTAGTGGAAATACAAGTACTAATGGTGCCTAGCATGTAATAAATGTGTACAACAGACACATTTGATATCCCTCATTGTAAGAGCATTAGGAGTAGCCTCTGGCCCTCCCCTCCGTTTCTTTAGACATACACGGAGTGGGTTCTTTTCTCCGTACAAACATCTACATTAGTTTCTCTTAGTAAATTGCATATATACGAACTTGCACCTTCTTCATACGAACATGCGCTTCCCAAGCGTCCGTTTCCTTGGAGACATCCCAGCCCCAGGGCTCGCTCCCGGGGGTGGGGCGCGAGGCGTACGTGCTCCTGCTGGACCACGACGCCTCGCCCTGGCTCCGTGGTAACACATAAAAAGAAAGCGAACCTGCCGTGAGCGCGTAATGCAGCGGCTCATTCGGCTTACACGTCCTGAGAGCACAAGCTGCTCGGTAAGTACTATCCATGTCCATTTGACTATAGGTTTTCTTTCTAAACATCAGCAATAGGGTTACACATTTTTATTTTTATCATAGATATATCTGTGTACAGAAGTACATTTTCGAGAAACTGGCATGACTCAGGTAGGACATGCTTATTCAGATTTTGCGGATACACATAGTAAACATTACACTATCAATTAACTAATTTACACTTCAATTTTGTTTTATTTCATCTACCTATGTAAACGGATGTGGCTCGCTCACGGAATGGTATGTGTTTTTGTATTGATTTCACTAAAATGCATTGGTTTAAAGTGTTAAATGCGTTGAACATCTACTAGAGATGAATGAAATATCAGTCATGTGACATCAATTTTGCCTAAATACCGCCCTGATGAAGGTTTTATCCGAAATGCATTGGCACTAGAGTATTGCGGGCAAACTGAGATGCGAACCCAGTGTACGATTTGTAAAGACAAATTATGTTAACAGACATTTCAGGAATGTGCATTAAACATTTCCTGTAATAAATCATTCTGTTTTGAATTTATCACTCACCTATGGCCAAGACTTTTTATGCAAAATTCACAGCAGATAAATTAGCAGCAACCAAATGGGGCCAACTGTGAAGCGCCTTTCCTAACAAAGTAGAGTTATTTTGTTTTCTGGATATCATAAGCCCCATGATGATCTCACTACGCACAACAAATGGTGTCATGCAATTCAGTTGGGCCTCTGTGTCATTGTAGTGGTGTATTGATGTATTTGACCCTCATGTGACTCCTTTGTACGCAGTAATGGGGGACTGTCCTTTCAGTTGATGGTGTTTGGTGCTGTGTATTGGCTATAGTCATTGCTTGTAGCTGCATTTTGTTGAGCGGGATGCGGTCTGATTTGGTGCAGTGCACATGCAGATGGCTGTGGAATGGTTGTGACACTGCTTCATTTACATGGTAGGGCTGCTTACATCTTGCATTATGTGGTCAGGTGTCAGCTCCAGTCTGGGCTGCTTTGGGGTATGAGCATTCTCCATTCCCTCTGGCACTCGCAGCCAGGTGAAGTATGCATCTCTCCCCCCCCATCTCAGCCAGGTGAAGTATGCATATCTCCCCCCCTCCATCTCAGCCAGGTGAAGCATGCATCTCTCCCTCCCCATCTCAGCCAGGTGAAGTATGCATCTCTCCCCTCCATCTCAGCCAGGTGAAGTATGCACCTCCCCCCCCATCTCAGCCAGGTGAAGTATGCATCTCTCCCCCCCATCTCAGCCAGGTGAAGTATGCATCTATACCTCAATCACCTACCCACATCACATTTCCATGGGCGTAACATGCGGCTCACCGAGAAGCCAGGATCTCTGCCCTGCATGTCGCTCCATGTAGCGTGGTATCGTGGAGTTCCACAGGACCATTGAATCATGGGTTGATCCGTGGAATCGGGCACAACAATGTGTGATGATCCTGTTTGAGTCACATACCATTTGCATGTTGATTGAGTGGTATAGTTTACGGTTTCGGTACGCTACCTCCATGGCATGTGGGACCACCAATTCCACATGGGTGCAGTCGATGGCGCCAATGCAACCAGGTATGCCGGCCAGTGAATGGAAACCTACTTTGGTGTCTGAGATCTCCTGGCCAGACAGTGGTAGGGAAATGTGGTCATCTGTGTGCTTGAGGAGGGCATCAAGCACTTGGTTCAGCGTACATGAGAATAATGGTTGTGAAATGCCATGCAAGTGCCCCACTATGTGCTGGTAGGTGCCTGTGGCCAGGAAGTGGAGCACAGACACTACCTTCAGTAGGGGTGGGATGGCGGTGCGTGTTTCAATCAGGCTGACAATGTCGTCATGTATCATGTCCACAATGGTGTTGATGGTGTCCCGGTCCAGACAGTACAGGGTGTCGATCTGCTCAGCGGTTAGGTTGAATGACTGGCATTGTTGCGTGGGATTGGGGGCTGCCTGTGTGGTCCCACTGGCTGTGCTGGTGGGGCATGCTGGCCCTGCCTTGTTCTCCTTCTCCTCCTGCGTCTCCTCTGTCCTGCCTGTTGTTGTTGTTGTTGTTGTTGTAGCACTTCCACTGCAATCAGGTCCTCCAGCCCCAGCATTGCTAGTAGTATTGGAATCATTGTGGAGTGTGACTGGGTGTAGGAAGGGGTGGGGAGCGCTCCTTTTGTGCTTGCCCAGTCTGTATTGCCTCCACCTGTGCTGATTGTGTGCACCTGTGGCAGTTGGGAACACTGCACATGGCCGTTTACGGGTGGTCCGCGATGGCGATATTTGCACCATGGCGGTAAGGTACTTTACGACTTTCACTACCGGCATCGTTTTTCACTTACCGCCAGGGTCGTAATGAGGGCCTTAGAATACAAATTGGTCAGGAAACATTTAGTGTTATCATTAATCCAATACAGGTTTTCAGCAGTCATTAATAATTTCTTTAAATTCTGGGAAATTTCATTAGTTGGATCATTGGTGTTTCCTGTTGATTTGACAATTACATTGCTCATGCAATTACATTAGGTAGATATTACAGAGCTCAACACATCCCCAGAGGGTTACATATGCCATTGAGACCAACCGTATGCAAGGAAAGTAGGGAGTTTGTCACCAAGTGGGAACAGATATGAAACAAATGCTCATTGGATTTGATTTGATTAACTATTCAAGAATTGTCTAAGAACCTAGAGAGCACTGACCAAGGAATTAAGGGAATACAGACGGACCCTGAGGGTTCAATTGGGAAGGATGAACTAGATACACTTTTAATGTCTATCAATTAAAAATTAGAGACATATAAATCTGAATTTGATCAAAGAAAATCAGAAAATTCAAAAGAGATACGTTTGACTATCTAAATAATGAAGTATACACATGGATGGATAAGTATAAGGGTAATCCTTATACTTATCTCTGTCAGCAGGATAGCTCCTCTCTCGGGAGGATAGCTCAGGGGCAACGTGCTCGCCTTGGAAGCATGACGACACAGAGCAACACATGTTCGATCCCCGGGTCTGTGCGTACATACCTCTGGGTATTAAGCGTGTTAGAAATAACCAATCATATCATATCATAATCTGCTAGGACATAAATCTACACATAGCAGTTCATCCAAGTTATGAGTCTGAAGGTGCTAACAATCAGGGTAATTCCACCAATACCAACACACTGAGAGAGGCAACGCCAGCTAGTGCCGGGACACCACATCAGCATCTTCTTTAGATCAAAGCTGAACAGAAAGAGAACATGAAAGGGGAGGAGTAAACAGACAGGACAGCAGGTCAGGACAAGACAGCAGATCAAGAAAACGTTATTAAATTATCCAGTAGACACATCAACCCTAATGACCCGCCTGTTTTGCAAAAAGACCTGAATTTTGCAGTTGGCACCACTTAGCACAAAAACTGATCTTTTTAAGTTTACACTGAAACTGAAACGTTATGTATTTTTATCTGAATTAGAGACTACAAACATAGGTTCAACAGAGGAGACTAATAATGAAAATGTGGAATATAAAACAAAAAGTGGTTTCATACCCCCTATAGTTGTTCCATCAATTAACATCTTTCAGAAAACACTCCTTAAGGATTTTACCAACATTTCTTTAAGAGGTCGAGGACACAGAATTTCAAACAACATGAGCTAGGGGTCATTAGGTCCCTCTATAGTGATGAATCTATTACCAACCATCCAACAGAAAAAGGGTGTGCCCTGGTTTTACAAAATGCCACTGACTATCATGCAGACTGTTGTAGACAATTATCTGATTTAACTAAATACATGAAGATCCGACTAATTAAATTGTCCAGAATTTGAAGAAATTATTAATGAGCGCTGAGAACCTGGATTCGATTGATGATAACTCTAGAGGTTTTCTGAAAAATGTGTAGCCTAAGGCTCTGATTTTCTATCTCCTTCCTAAGATCCATACAAGTCTTGTTGACCCGTCCGGTAGACCCATTGTTGCAGCCACGGACAGTGCGCTTCAACCTTTGGGAGTTTATATCGACTTTTTTCTCAAACCAGTGATACAAAAATCTGTTTCATACCTCACGGATATTACACATTGTTCATAGATCCTAAGAAGTTGTGAATTTACTGACAGTTATATTCTCTTCAGGGTAGACGTGAAGAGTTTATACACATCTATTACACACAATATGGGATTGGAATCTGTTCAATGGATGCTTTTAAAAGAAAATTGGAGCTTTTAAAGAGTTTATTATGGTATTACTCACATTCATTTCACAGGATACCTCCTTCAGATATGGTAAACAGTTTTAGCTACATGTATCAGGAACTTCTATTGGTGCCACAGGACCCCATTTTACACCTACTGTTTCATGCTGACATTTGAAACTGAACATGTGCTAATTCACCCTGTATGGCAGAATTATCTGTCATACTGGGGTATAGATATAGATGACATTTTTTGAATAACGAAAAGGACCCATGTCAGATTTGGCAATTTTGTTTTTAATATCTTATCTCAATTGACAGTCACGTTCAATTTAAAGCCGCGATTGACAGTCCCACATTCCTGGACGTTGAGATCATTCCTACTCCACAAGCTTTAGACACTTCTGTTTTTCGTGAAGCAACAGACAGGAATAACCTGTTCACTGCTTGAACTTCCATCCTCCTAGCTTTATCAAACATCTGCCATATAGCCAACTCCTTAGAGTTCAACAAATTGTAAGTAATAATGATGAATGTCAAAAGGTAATGCAACAAATAGCTCAAAAATGTCATGCTAAGGGTTATCATAAAGCAGAAGTAGACATAACTCTTAATAAGGCACTGGCAGTATGTACAACACATTTTACCAGAAACACCACCCATAGTGGCCATGATAATCCCTTGGTCTTTGTTTCTAAGTATTCTACACAAAGTTATAGGATTAAGAGATGTATCTTAAAACATTGAGAAAACTTGAGATGCGATGATAGGGTTAAACATCTTTTTAAGGATACCACCCTTTTTTATATAGTAGAGGATCAAATCTTGAAGACCATCTAGTTAGGACTGACATTGAAAAGAAAAGAGGTGCTCAGTCACAGGCGCACACGAACTTTCCGCTGTTAGCATTGTACAAACTGTACTTTTTTCACCCGAGGGTATATAATTCATCACCCCAAAACTGGGGAAAATATTCAATTGCTCCATTTTGGCACATGTGCTACTGTTAATGTCATCTTCACAATCAGATGCCCTTGTGGGATCTGTTATGTGGCCAATGCAGGAGACAGGTCAAACAAAGATGGAATTAACACGGTTCCAATATATGTGTGAAGAATATGGATTCAGCAGTTGCATGTCATTTTCAGAAACAGCACCACCAGAATGCGGAGATCCGATTTCAGGTTATGGAAGTTGTAACCACAAGATCACTTGGCAAAATGAAGAACATCCTTGATCGTAGAGGGACATTTTGGATATACAGATTGGATGCCTTAGCTCCAGCAGGGCTTAATGAGGACTGCAATCTTGCATGTTCATGTCGATATTCTAACCCCAAGAGGACTCATGTAAACAGCAAGTTTGTTTGTTTTCTAAAGTTGCTTATAGACTTTCAGTCATTAACAATCACAAGCGTTCAGCCTCATCATGTTATGGGTTGCTATATTTATATATTTTATGACATTTATGTATTCTCTGTCATTTATGGTTTGTTTGTTTCTTATTGTTGCTTACAGAACTAACATCTTTGTTTATTAACTTATTTTTGGTTTCTGTTTACATTTGCATTTACATTTTTTACGCATTCATTTATATTTCCTTTTGTTCGCACGTTTGTCTCTTTTATTTTTTCTCTTTGAACTTTATTAGCCCGTGCTCGGGCTTAGCCCTGTAATGTTTTGTGCCACGCCGTTGATTATGTCATGACGTTCATCGTGCCGAGCAGCCAGCTTACAATTGAGAGCTTGCTTTCATTAAATATGTTCTGAATGTATCTGTTTTACAGCTGTAAACTTGCTGCATATTCCTGGACTGGAATCCAGGTATACAAACTATTTACCTGTAATATTTTAATATTTAGTGCTGTGCAAGTGATGACATCATTACGTTTGTCATGGTGTCATCATGCGAGCGGCCTGCTCTTGATTGCGAGCTTGCTTTCATTCAGTATATAAACACGCAACTAATGGATCTGTTTCTACAGCTGGAATCTTTGCCTCATATCCCTAGACAGGGATCCAAGTATATTGAATTGTGACCCTTAATGAGTTTATGTGTTAAAGTATATTTGAGCATTGGGCTCGTTTCAAGGTTAGTTTTTCTTTATGTTGTTTTTCTCTTCTTCCAGTTTTTGGCTTCAAGTGCAGACACCACATCTGGGCTGCAACTACAGATATACAGGTTTTACATTTTTACCTGTTTTAGGTATGGGTATGTCTTTGTTTTTGAACTTCACTCACTATGTGTACTTGTGTGTTTTATACGTGCTTTTTTCTTTCTTTTACTTTGCATGTTCAGGTATATCTCAACAAAAAGGGTTCTTATCCTGGTTTCATTTTATGATTCATAATTTTCACTTAGTGAAAGTGAATACACGTATGATGTTAGTCACGAGGAATATGCAGGAGCTTGGAAATTAATAATTATTTATGTTTTTCTTGTTTTTTTCTTATTGTTTTTTTTGTTTCTCTTGTTTTCACTGTTTAGTTATTCAGCTTCAGCCCTGATGACGGACTTACTTCCGAAATGCATTGGCCCCACATATGGAATCTATTTGCCTTGCGTTTCACTATTGCATTAAATCATTTTTGAACCATTACGCATTATTAGCACATTTATTCCATGTTTTGCATATTGACATGCTAATTATTCATGTGAACTACATTTGGTGAAGGCATTTGTATGATCACTCTTGGCCTATTGGGAGAGTACAAAGCACTGAGGGCATGGAAGTCTGGGACCCAAAAGAGGCCCTGGAAGTAATTTTCAAAGTGGCCCCATATCACACATTTTCAGCAAGCCCTACCCTTTTCCTATAGGAAAATTTGAAAATAAGATTGGTTACTACACAATAGAGGCCCAGAGTGTAGAGGACTACTGGGAAATCTCCAGAGTTCCCTATAGGCCAGTCCATCCCTGACTGAGGGAGACTCCTGCAGTGATGTATGTGTAGTTGTGGAGTGTCCTCGGACCATGGACACATTCTCTGCAGTACACCATACTATATTCTACACACTTCTTTAAACAAATTACTAATTTTACAGGTAGTGCTGCCCATCCCCTCACTTGCATATATCTGTAGTCCACCATGGTTTACAGTGCAACCACATTACAATGATAATGTTTCTCGCTCTTATATGTAAGGTCTCTCATCAGAGAGACTTTGAAGGGCAAATGGAGGAGAAGAGAGGAGCCTCAGGATGATTAAAGGGGTAACATTAATATCAACAACATCTGCCAGTTTGCATGTGTTTAAAAAAGGTACCTCCCATAGAGGTATAGGATATTTTTCAAACATGCCTGAATACATTAAATGTCAAACTCAAACATTCCTAAATATAAGTAGAACTAAACATGTAAAATCATGAACAATAGAATCAACCGAGTGAAGAATTATGGTTAGCGGTTGATGGAAAACACCTATAAGCAAAGAAAAAATAGCTCTGTGGAAAAAAGGCTACACAGAAGGCAGGGCAAAAAACAAAGGGTAGAAAGGCACAGGAGAAGAAGAAAAATAAAGGGGGTGTCTGGGGCATCCCTGTAACGGCAAGGACTAATCAACGTAGTAAAAGAAAAAGAAACTGAAAGGGCAACTCACAGTGAGAACGCATCTTTAAAGTGTAGCTGTCACGCTCTCATAGCAAAAAATCATGACACTAATTCATGGATTATTTGTGCCGAAAAAACGGGATTTATGCGCCATTCTGCCCGCAAATCCCCATTTGTTAAACATGGATTTGTGGGCAGAATGGGGCACAAATCTCGTTTTTTTCGGCGCAAATAATCCATGAATTACCACCCATGTCGAATAAAGAAGATTTGCAACAGTTAATTTTGTGGGCTAGCAGCACACCCTTTGGGCAACACGCAATACTGTTTATCAAAAGACATGAATTACATACAAAGAAGGAGCAGGAAACAAGACAAGTCAGAAAAGGTCAGACTGTGGGGCACCTAAAATGGCGCTGACATGGCCTCTCATCAGCGCCGGCTTCGCCATTTCCCCTCCCCCTACGGGCGACAGGTGCACATCGGCAATCAGGAAAGCAGCCATCCGCGCGGTATTTTTAGAATCCAATTGATGGGAAGGCAGGACCTTCAGGAGTTTGTGGGAAGACTTCATCTCGAGGCAGAAAGCTGGAGAGAAAGTAGGTCACGAGCGGGATTCCGATTGAGATGTGAAATGTTTCAAATCCAGCATCCGCACAAATTAAAGAAATGCGGCCAGAAGCACAACGGAGCTAGGATGTGTCCTTTCGGCCATTTTCGGCACCGAGGGAAAGTGGAAATAGGAGTCTGTTTAATGAGGGGTGGGGGCGCCGTTCTGTGGTTTCTACTCGCAGTAGGGTGCGCTGCTCTTCCCTCTGGCAGCCCACTGAAACAGGTCTATGCCATGACAGTGAAGAAATGCATGGATCTAGCTTTCCAGCACATGCCCACGTCCAAAGTTTTAATGCAAAATGCCATATGCGGTCACCCTCCTCGCCCCCAAGGAGTAGGGAGAGCCCACAGTATTTCTTTTTGGGCTGCAGCACCCTATTTCAGCGAACAGCTCCCCGCTCGAATGCAGAAGCGGGGAGCTTTTCACTTAAATAGGGTGCTGCCACCACACCAACCAGGGTGAGCCTTTCAAAGACTGCCCCATGCTGGTGTTGCAGTGTTGCCCTTTTAGAGTGAAAAGATTCCTGCTCCAGCATTGGAGCGGAGGGAGCACGTTTCAATTTCATAGGGTGCTGCTGTCACAGGAGCTTGGTGGAAGCCTTTTCTTTACACAGGGCGCCATGGCTGATACTATGCCAGAACAAAAGAGCTTTTTAAAGGCTCCTCCATGCAGGCGTGGCGGAGGCTATGGCACTCTAACTCATATTGGGTTGCTGACCTGGGCACCTAAGGCTGGCCCCTGTTGTTTATTGCGCGAACCTAGGAGCAGAGTGCTTTACAACAGGAGGGTGCCAGAATTCGGCGTGGAATTTTATACAGTAGTGCAGTACTGTTGGTAAAGGGATTTTTATTTTTCGAGCTGGTATTACTGAAAGAGCCAATTTTTTTGGTTTTGCAGAACTGCTGGATGGTGCGGGTACTTCGCAAGCCTCTACTGGGATTGAGTTCCAGATGGTTGGTGAGTAGCAGGAGAAGAACAGCTTGTGAGTCTTCTCGTTGTGGGCTGGCTGGCTGGAAGGATAGCTCAGAGGCAACACACTTGTCTTGGAAGCAAAATAGCACAAAGCAACCTAATATCAAATCCTGGTCCCGTGTTTAGAGACAGGTCCCCAGTACAAAGTGTGTTATAAAAGATTCATTCATTATTTAATTAGCTTAGACTTCAACCTTTTGATGCTTTTGCTGCGTGAGGTGCGAGAGCCTCCAGAGGTGTAGAATTTAGCCATCAAGTATTTGATGTTTGAGACTGCTTTGGAGGTGATACATGCAGTTTTGACTATGATCCTGGCGGGGAGGAGGAGCCAGTGAAGCGTGCGCAGAGTTGGAGAGATACGGTTCATTTGGCAGGCACTGCTAATGAGATGGGCAGCTGCGTGGTGGGCTGCTTTGAAGGGGGTCAGGTGTGCAACTGGAAGCCCTATAAGGAAGGCAATTCCCCCATCAGTGTGTGAGATAATGATGGCTTGGATCACTGTATGGAATTCATTCAGGGGAAAGAACAGTCTGATTTTCCTTGCAGAGTGTGTAGATCTGTAGCCATGCCGTCTGTGCCTTTTTGGCTATGTACTTTTGGAAGGAAAGGCTACTGTCAATAAATAAGCCCAGGAATGTATCTGAGTTTGACAGCTGAGGGGTGAATCCTCCTAGGCACATGTCATCCAACCATTGTTGCACAAGTTGTTATTTGGTTGCAGGAACGAAAAGGACAAATTTGGTTTAGGTCAGGTACAGTTTGAGGTAATCGCTTGCCATCCATGTTTGGATAGTAGACAGGCAGACACGGAGGTAAGCAATGTCCTGGGGGCCACTGATCTTAAGGTACCGCCGAGTGTTATCAGCGCACTGATGGAAGACTATGTTGGAGTCCTTTTGGAGAGTGCCCAAGCGTTGCATGTATAGAATGTTGATTAATTTGAGGAGAATAGAACCTTTGGGGACCTCACGACTGGTTGGATCTTAATGAGCCCATCGGTACCAGCTGGTGCCTATTGGATAGTAAGATGCTAACCATTTTAGAGTGGTTCCAGAGAAGCCCATCCAGGCGACGAGGAGGGAGAAGAGTATTTGGTGATCAACTGTGTCAAAGGCAGCTGAGAGTTCTAAGAGGACTAGGAGACACGAGTCCCTAGTGTCAGTGATTCTGAGAGCATCATCCACCACTTGGATGGTTGTAGTCTCAGTGCTGCATTTGGGGTACGAGCCAGAATGGTAAATACGGAGGAGGTCAAGCTGGTTGATTTCGGGAAGTAATTGGGTTGCAGCTACTTTCTCGATAAGCTTCCCGATGAATGGGAGGCTCATGACTGCTCTGTGGTTGGCAAAATGCTCCCGCTCAAGCAAGGGTTTTTTGAGAAGAGGTCATATGAGACCCATCTTCAACATGTCTGGGAATACGCCTTCACTGAGCGAGGCGTTCACAATACTGAGGGATGGGTTAAGTGTTAAGTGCTAGGCCAGTGAGTTGTTCAATGAGGGAGGCTGAAAGGAAGTTGTCTGTGTAACTAGTGATTTTGAGTGAAGCAAGTGTGTCTCAGAGATCCGTAGGAGAGAGGAGGGTGAAGTCGGTCCAGGAGGGCTCTGTCTGGTTTTGAGGAATCAATGTGACCTCTGATTTGATACATTTTGTTAATAAGCAAGGTGTTTATTCCATTACATTTCTCTTGTAAAGCCGGCACCTCAGTGACAGGTGTGGGCTTGGAGCAGTGCTTGACTACTTCGAATAAGGCTTTTCTCCTGTTAGAGGCTGCCTCAATGGTGGAGGTGTAGTAAGCTGACTTAGCCTCAGAGATCATGTGTCTGAATTGGGTGCACAGGGATTTGAGGCATTATAAGTCCTCTAGGTTGTGGTGCTTGTGCCACAGCTTTTCAAGGGATCTGTTAAAGCGCTTTTTTAGGTGTGCTTTTGTGTGTACTACGGTGCTGATGCTTTGACTTTGGTGCTAGTAAAGACGCGTGGGCATCCACTACTTGTTTGGCAAGGTGGCTAAATGTATCAGGAAGGGCTGAGGCATTCCCTTCAGTGGGGAACATTGTGAAAATTGCCTGCCTCTTGTGTGTCTAGTGGGAAATTCTTGAAGAGTCAGTGCTCAATAAAAGGTCGTTTGGTGTGACCTTTGTGGGGCTGGCTTGTATGTGATATGAGAAGCGGCATTGCTGCGTGTTTGGTGTAGTCAAAGTGGAGGGGATTTGAGCATGAGAGGATCGGACAGAAGGTGAAGACTAGATCGAGCATGTGACCACTGACTTGTGTGTGTGAGAGTACGATCTATTTAAGGTTCATAGAGTCGGTCAGAGAGAATAGGGAATCATGTATGTGTTTTGTTTGTTGGGACTCTTGAATGTTGAAATCTCAGAGGAGTATATTAGTAGTAGGAAACTGTTGCGTGGGAGAGAAAGTTAGAAACATCATCAATGAAGTTATCATTCCCTTGAGGTGGCCTGTAAATAAGGTGGCATGAAGTTGTTGCTAAAGAGGGAAAACCGGAATCAAAGGGGCTCAAAAACATTGTGTGTGGGTGTTGAAATTGCTATGCAAGGCCAGTCGATCTTATGGATGACTGATACCCCACCTCCAATTTTCCCTGTGTGGTTGGTATGCTGGATACTGTAGCCGTGGGGTAGAAGGACATAAAAGATGAAGGGGCAGGAGGTGGCAAACCATGTTTTAGCAATGAAAAGGGCAATGCAATCATTGATGGTTATGAGGTCGTAGATAGCAGCAGTGTGTGCTACCGGTGAGGGGGCATTAACCATCATAACTGGGCAAACTTAAATTGAAGGTGCATGACGCAGGGGTCAATAGGGATATTGATAAGGTTTGCAAGGTTAGCTGTCTAGGACTGCATTGTGTGTTTGGCTGTGCCATTCCCGCAGAATATGGGTATGGGTTTTAGTGAGTGGATACTCATGGGGTTATTCACCTGGAGTAGCACGGGCAGAGTAACTGGCCCATGGCCCTTTCCAGGCCCTAACAGGACCAAACAGGTGTTGCCCTTTTCTTCGACTGCGCTTCACTTCAGATGGACTGGGGAGAGGTGTCCATCTAAGAAGGGAAACGAAGGGTCAGGGCTAAGCGGTGAGGTTTAGGTCATGTGATGTAGATCCACTTGCATCAGCTCACCAACTGCAAAAGAAAAGAGCCTAGAAAGCTGCTTAAAAAGGGAGAAGAAAATGCTCAAATATCAAGAGTGCGGTGTTGAATAGAAATGTGGGATTTCATGGCATTTGAGGACCAACAGGTGTATGTAGTCTGCTCACAATTTGCTCTACACTTAATTGTTGTCTCAAGTGGCTTGTTGAAGGCACTTTAAATGTATTTCTCGCTAGGCTGATTCTGTACTGATGACTGATGTTAGTCTAGACCCCCTGCCAATTAGCTACCATTATGGGACCCATCGGTAGCTCTATGTCTGGAGCTTGAGCGAGTGATCCAGCTGATTGCTCTCAGGTCAGTGGATCCTTATTGTACCTCATCATTGGGGAGATGGACCCAGGCTGCTCACCTAGTGGGTGTAGGCAAAGCCTTGGTACCGCCATCTGCAATAACTGGAAGAACTTAGACAAAGGCCATCTGCCAGTATTAAGCACTGTCTAAAACTCTTTTATATCTGCTATCAATGTTGGTTTTCTCAACTCTCACATCCAAGTCCTGGTCTATTAGTTCTCTGAGGGCATAGGTCTACTATTGAGTCAATACCAAGGGGGTAACCTCACCATTCCTTCCCACTAGGCTAAATCCAGAGGTGGCGGGTGAAATGGCCTGTTGTGGGGTGGGGCAGTGCAAAAGAGGATAGTGTTAAGCTCCCGATTAACCCACTCACTTGACGATGAATGACCACAAATGGCAAAGTTGTATTGCTAAGTTAGTTTGTTGTAACTGCATATAAGAGCCACTCCGCTCCAGAGCAATACACAACCAAGGCGCAGAATTCCTGAGAGACAAATTACGCCTACATCAGCCAACAAGAACGCTCAGATCAAGCAACGACATCTGCTTGGAACCGAAACCCTACAACAAAAGAGAACTCGGAGGATCCTCTTTCTCACACCAGGCACCGAAAACCTGGAACTGCTTTCCAAAGAATATACGGAACACAAGAAACCACCTACTATTCAGGAAACTTTTAAAATCCTGGAACTTCAATGCGCAACAGGGACACACACACAGCTAAAACAATGATGAATGAAGATCTCAGGAAGACACTCCATGACATACCAAACCACATAATGAGAGATAACCATGAGAGGAGGACACTAAAGACTGAACACATAGGCAAACCAAGACGGAAGCACTTGGATGATTCATCAATAGCATCCTGGCCCTGTACCACACCCAAGCTCCAACAGACCTATTTCACATAGATAGCAAGGGAATAGGGACCACCCAAACCCCAGCTACGATACCTAAGGAGGAGAATAGACACACCCAATCACATTATACAAAGTTCATTAGAATACAGCATGGAGTGCGCCGCGCTAACACCCACAACAGTCGAACAGTCAAGAAAGGATAGTAGCAACTAATCCCACCCATAGTAATACAAATTAAATCAAACAAGATGTGCCAAAACCAGGATTCTCATCCCACTAACCCTACCTTCAAATCTCTGCATTCCTAACTCACCCGAAAATTCAAACAACCAACTCCCGCCCAGCAAACCAAATGCACTTTACCACACCACATCAACAACAAACCAACCACACATAAACAGCACCAACAGCACACAAGGTCTTGCCCCAGTCCAATACTTACACCAAAGCTCAGCGCACAGTGTATACCGAACTGAAGCTGCCAACAGCACACCACCTTTCTCACTCTCCTACTCCCTCTCATCCCGACTAACCTAACCCAACGGAAGAAAAGGTGCCCCAGCCAAATGAATGGGGACAAAATGGTGTGCCATGTAAGTTGGGGGGGGGCAAACACCCATGTCCCCCGCTAAAATTACACCTATGGCATTGTGAACTCTGGCACATGGCAGTATTAAACAAGCATTGGCAAAGCCCATAGTTTGGGCTTTTCTGTAGGTATAGGGTAGGCACTGATAAAATGTACTACCTGGTCATAGATCCCTACAGCTGGAAAAGGGAGCAATTACCTGGACATATTATGTCAGTACCTGGAAAATGCTTACCTAATACCATGCGCCAAATCTGTTGGCTTTGTCATAGCTTGTTTTTAACAGGATTTCAGTGCATGAAAGAGATATACAAAACTGGCTAAAGGCACACTTGTTTTAAACATTTGTAATTACACAAGTAGCAATTTACAGCTGCAATTAAGCCATTACCTCTCAGCGAACTGCCTAGAATAAATGCAGTCAGTAAAACGTTTGATGTTGCTGCTTGATAGACTGGGCTAAAAGAGATCCCAGGCGCATATTTAGGGTGGGGAGGGGCAGTTAGTGAGTGGAAATGGGCATAGGGATTAGCCTGACCATGGGCAGTCAATGGATGGGTAAATAACCAAACAACACCCACACGCTGTGGGTCCCTCTTCCCATGTCTATCTCCCTCTTACCTGTATTCCAATGCAATCGTGTTCTGCTTATAGTTTGTACTTAAGTGGCACCTTATAGCCCAAACTAAAAAGGCTAGAAAGGAACCGGCACTTCTGCGGTCAGAGTGTGTAGTGCATGTTAGAGATTACTTTACTCCGCAGAACTACTGGAGGGGAAGATGTTGCGTTTTTGCTTTGGTAACGAGCAGTACATTTTGTATATGATTTTGACTGTGGCATTTTACTTCCAATGCATCTGATCGACATGTTCGTTATTACAAACCTAGAGTGTGTGGGGGAGGGGGAATTGCATAGGTGGGGAAGTATGTAGGGCAGTGTACATGTGTGGGATGTGCGCATGTGGGGGACAGTGTGTGTATAGCGGCAGTGTGTTCAAATAATTTTTAGGGGAAGTGTGTAGTGCAAGTGCTAGTTTGTAGAGGCAATGTGTGTTTAGGGCAGTGCTAGTGTGTGTAAGGGTCAATGGGCCTCATTACACGGAAGGCGGTGAGCCATGGCGCTATTAGCGCCATGGCTCATGCCGGTAAAATACCGGCACCGCCTTGGCGGAAAGGGGATTTACCGCCCCATTCCAAGGTTGGAGGGGCGGTAAATCCCCCTTCCGCCATTGCCCTTCCCCATTCCCATTTCTGCCCCATAGGGCTCTAGGGGAATGGGGAAGGCGCTAATTACGGCACCGCAATTTTGCGGTGCCGTAATTAGCTCCAAGGTCCCTTAGCGGGTTGGTTTTTAACGCCTGCAAAAAGCAGGGGTTAAAGCACCAACCCGCTAAGGGACCTCGTAGTAAGGCGGTAATGGTTAACGGTCACCGTTACCATTAACGGTGGCCGTTAACCATTACCGCCTTCCGTGTAATGAGGCCCAATGTGTTTAGCGTCTGGTGGCAATTTTAGTGTGCATGGATAATGTGTGTGATGCTGGCCAATGTGTGTGACGCTACGTGTGCATGGACACAATGTATGTGGTGGCAGTGTGTGTGGTGGGGCACTGTGTGGGCTGTGTTTGTTTGTGAGGGCACTGGGTGGGGGCACAGGTAGCGAAAGGACAGTCAGTGTGTATGGGGAATGTTTGGGGGCAGTGTGTGTGGGGTTTTATGTGTGTGAGTGGAGAGTCTGCATGTGTGGAGGTAGTGTGTGTGTGTACAGTGTGCATAAGCAGGGCAGTGTGTGTGGGGGAGGGTGGCCATGTGTGTCTTGGCAATGTAGTGGTGTATTGTGTGATGTTCGATTTTTTATGGCAGTGTGTGGGGGAGAGTAGTGTGTGTGGGGACATTTGTTCTATATGGGTAGTGCTTGTAAAAGCTGGTAGTGGGTGCATTTGTGTTTGGGCAGTGGGTGGGTGTGGGTGTGGGTGTGTATAGGTAGAGGGTGTGTGGATGTATGTGTGGGCAATGTATTAACAGGGAGCAATGTGCGTGGAGGTAAGACCTGGGAGTCACTGTGTGGTGGGGTAGTGTGTGGGGGAGTGTCAGTGTGTGGGGGTGGCAGTGTGTGTGTGGGGGAATTGCAGTGTGTGTGGAGGAGTGGCAGTTTATTTGGGTGGAGTTGCAGTGTGTGTGGGGGAAGTAGTGTTGAGTGTGGGGCAGATATTGTGTGTGTGCTAATGGAGAGTGTATTTATGTGGTGGGAATTGTGTGTGTGTTGGCACTGTCTCTGTAGGAAGTGTGTGTTGGGTAGGTTTGTGGGGCAGTGGATGTGGAGGCAGTGTTTGTGTAGGGGCAGTGTGCGGGGGGTAGTATGTGAGAGGGCATTATGTGTGGGGGAAGTATGTGCATGGCACTGTTTAAAGTGTGTCAGCGATGTATGTGGGGGCAGGGCAGTTAGTGTGTGTGAGCAGCAGTTTGGGTGGAAGCAGTGTGTATGGGGGAATTGTGTCTGCAGTGTTTGTGGGACAGTGCATGTGTGGAATGAGTGTGGAGGGGCAGTGTGTGGGAGCAGTGCATGTGTGTGGAAAGGGTCAGTGTTTGGCGGGCAGTGTGCATGTGAGAGGACAGTGTATGTGGTCAGCATAGTGTGTGTGAGCAGTATAGTGTGTGTGGGGGGAGTGGCAGTGTGTGGGCTGGCAGTATGTGGGGGAGTGGCAATGCGTGTGGGGGGAGTGGCAGTGTGTGGGGAAGTCATAGTGTGTGTGAGGACAGATAGTGTGTATGTGGTTAAGGAGAGCGTATTTTTGTGAGTGTGTAATGGCACTGTGTCTGGAGGCAGTGTGTGTTGGGTAAGTGTGTGGGGACAGTGTATGTGGAGGCAGTGTGTGTGTGTAGAGGGCTGTGTGTGGGGGATAGTATGCGTGGGATGTGGGAACATTATGTGTGGGGCCAGTATGTGTGGGGGAAGTAAGTGCATGGGACTGTTTACAGTGTGTGGGCAGTGTGTGGTGGGAATTGTGTGGAAGGCAGTGTAGGTGTGCAGTGTTTGGGGACTGTGCATGTGTGAGTGTGGTGGGGCAGTGTCTGGGAGCACTTTGTGTGTGTGGAAAGAGCAAGTGTTTGGAGGGCATTGTGTTTGTGTGAGGGGACAGTGTGCATGTGACGGAAGTATTTGTGTGAGTGGGCAGTGTGTTTGGGGGCAGCATAGTGTGTTTGGGCAGTACACTCTGTGTAGACAGCGGATGTGAGCAGTGTGTGTGGAAGAGTGTGTAGGCAGTGTGTGTGGGCAGTGTATGGCATATTCCGTGGCTGTGTGTGAGGGTGGCAGTGTGATGATGGGGGCTAGTGTGCTTGTGGGGGTGTAGTTCATGTGTAGAGGCTGCAGTGTGTATGCGCAGTTCTTGTGTGTGTGACCATTGTTTGTGGTGGTGTTGTGTGCCCGTGTGTGTGGGGCAGTGTGAAGTGTTGTGTAAGAAAGAAAGCAATGTGTGTTGTGTGGGGGCAGTCTGTGTGGGTGGGGTCACTGTGTGAGTGGTTGGAGTGTGTAGGGTAGTGGATGTGTGTAGAGGGCAGCGCGCTGTGGCAGTGCATGTGTGGGGGCTGTGTTTGTGGGGGATGTGACAGGGTGTGTGGGGGCGGTCGATGTGTGGCGGGGCAGTGTGCTGTGTGTGAGTTTTGGAGCGGTGTGTTTGTATGTATGCGATAGAAATTGAATCAGTTTCACAGTTCACAGCTCCTTATCTCTATGTAATCTGCACAGGCCACAAGTGTGCTACTAAAGGTGTCATCGGTTACAAAAAGGCTCAAACAACCCAGCTCCACAAAACGAAGCAAATAGGCTAACAATCCCACCAATCCCCCCCCCTAAAAACACGAATAGGTTTGAGTGGTGATGTGCAATGACCTCACAGAGGGGAGTCAATGACCTACCCCTGTGAAGTCATATTTCAGCTATTTCCACCAGTTTCAAACAGATGCACATCATAGGCTTGCTGATGAGCCTGTGAGCAATGAAGCTGATTGACAATACGTAAACGGGTCAATAGTAGGTGTGGTGTGGGCAGAGAAATGCAGGGATTGGTGGGAAGTGTGTTAGCATGGCCATGGGCACTGACGGGGGAAGATACATTACCAAACGACATCTGCAGGCGTTGTGCACCTCCTCGCATGCCATATCCCCCGTGTCTCATGGCAATAGTGTATAGGTGGCTAGTGCCACCCAATAGCCTAAACCTATAACGAGGCTTGTGACTCTGCAAGGGCAAATTAGAATTCCAAGAAAACCATTCAGACTACATGGAACATTCCATATAGCAGGGCGGTGCACACCCAAAGTGCAATTAGGTGGACGCCATATGCAATTCCTCTTGACCTGATGAACAATTTAAATCCTTCAAAGGCATTGTGGAATACTATTCCACATTCGTAAAAGATTTCTCTGCAAATGGGAGTGCCTCTGAGCTGTCATCCATGAAGAAGTTCATTGCGCATGTCCAAGGAACGTGACGTGTTATCCATAAAGCTGAAGACTAAACTGGCAAAGGCCTCTCGCCTGCAGCCATTTGACTCATTGCTAGAGGCCATTTTGTCAGTCAGTGTCAGAGCAAATCGATTGGGAGCCGCACTCACACAGAAATACAGGAAGTCAAGCAGAGCTATATCTTTCTTAGCCAAGCCTCTCCTTGAAATGGAAAGCCACTACTCCGTTATGGAAAGGGACATTCTGGCGTGCATATGGACCATTTTCAGCGTTACCTTTGGGACAGGTATTTCTGGGTGTAAACGGACCACAAGCCATTGGTGAACAATGTGGGCGCAACAAGTACAGGGAATTCGATGCCCAGACTGGCTGAAAAGATGCAGATGTTTCACTGCACAATTGAGTGCATCCCAGGCAGACAGGATGTGCAGAGGGACTTCTCTATCAAGTCTTCCTTAGCAGAAGTTCAGAACTAAATGTACTTAAAGGGGGGATGCATGTTGCCAGTGCACATGATCTATAACCCCAAACCATGGGGATGATGTTGCAAGACATGTATGAGTCCCAGATGACTAATGACTCCACCCTCTTGACAGTCAAGGAGTATTATTTATTTATGTATTTATTTATTTTATTTGTAAAGCGCCTAGACAAGGGCCCGTAGGCACAATAGCGCTAAGACAAGACAAACAACACGTTAAAGATATAACAAACAGAGATAGAAGGAGTAAGTGCCTAAACCAGGAAAACAGGTACTGTTTTCAGTTCCCTGTTTAAAGTTGTCAAAGATGGGGCAAGCTCTTACATCTGAAGCAGAGCATGCCAACATCTGGGAGCGGAATGGGGAGAGGACCCCTGAGTAACTATGGTTAGTTTACATTTTACTTAAAAGAGCATCAAGCAGAATGGGCGGAGTTCATCCATGAGATCATAAAGAACTGTTCAATACATAGATCCATACCTACCTCATGGACAACAGCAATCATCGTGCCAAGTTATAAACAAGGACCGAGGGAGGAGCCCAAGAATTATCACCCAATAGCACTTCTCGACGTGGTCGGGAAGGTGTTTGGGTCATTACTTCTGGAACATTTTCAAAAATGGGCATGAACCTCCGTTAACGAAGACCCACTTCAATCTGGGTTCGTAAATGATGCAGGAACGGGATTAAATATCTTGCTGTTAAGCACCTTAAAAAGTAAGATCCACAAAGTAAGCCCAAAAATCCATCTGGCATTTGTTGACCTGGCCTTTGACCAGGCCAACCGGGAAATATTATGGGAAGAATTAAGAGCAAAAAAATGCCCGGATAGTATTCTGGAACCCATCAGAGCCCTACATGAAAATACCTCCATCAGGGTACGCTTAAACCGGGAAGGGCTCCTATCAGAACAAATTCCCACGGCCAGAGGAGTAAAGCAAGGGTGTCCACTTTCCCCGACGCTATTCAACTCATATCTTTGGGATATCAAAGATGGGGAATCAGAGATCCGCTCGTTTCCACCGACAGTAGGAAGAAGTAAGATGTCAGGACTACTTTATGCGGATGATCTGATTCTATTGGATTATACGCTGATTGGTCTGCAGCGCCAATTAAATGAGCTGGCAGCCTTTATAAAGAAGAACAACTTGGAAATTAACAAGGCCAAAACTAAAGTCATGACCATGGAAAAACAAAGCACCCGCAGAGAACATTTCAGATGGACCCTGGAGGGGGAGAAGATCGAACAAGTGAAGGAATTTAAGTACTTGGGGGTGATCCTAAGTAATAATAAACAAGACTGCCCAATGCAAAAACATCTTGTGGAAAAAACGAAGAAGCTGGCAAGTCAGGCCAAAGCGATAGATGGCAGATTCTGTCAATTCACAGCAATTCTATAAGAGTAAAGTGGTGCCTTCTCTAATCTACGGCGCAGATGCCATGCTGATGATTCCGTGAGAATTCTGGAAGCGCATTGAAGGTCTTTTTTGGCGAGGTGCATTAAATTTACCAGCGTCAATGACTGTAGCAACTATACGCCAAGAACTGGGTTTACAATCACTGGAGTCGATGGTGTTGAGAAATACAATAGTGCTATACAGAAAGTTCACAATTAGTAATTGTCCGAATGTAGCGACCATCATCCGCACAGAATTTGAAGATAAAAAAAGTAATCTGTTGTTGGATTGGGTAGAAGAAAATCTAAAAATCCTGGATGAGATTGATAGCTCCGAGGATGAACTCATCCAAAATCCGGACAAGGTTAAACAGAAACTGTGGGAACGAGACTGGATCCGGACGACATCTCTGGAAAACAGGAGCAAATTGATAAAACACCAACCACTAACAACAAGGAGTATAAAAGACATACCGAACTACTTAAAAAATTCCCAAACAGATGTTTGAGAAACATTTTCATGCAATTTCGAATGAATTTGCTCCCCACAAATGAGATTAGAGCAATAAGAAAAGCCACAACGGACAACAGTTGACGTTTTTTGCAAAAGAAAGATCAAATTGAGTCATTACGACATCTGCTACTGTCATGTACAAACTGGCTGAACCTGAGAAGCAGACATATGGCACATATATTTAAAGAGTCGACAACATGCAGAGAGGAGGACTGGTGGAACAGATTAATAGAAGGGGATAACACTTCATATGTGATTGCGGTTTCGCAATTTTAGGTGAACTTGAAGCTTCAAGACTACGAATGAGATCAGATCGAGAGTTTCTTCATTGCATTCTGTTGTCCTTCTCTATAACCTGCTCATTGTTGAGGAATTTTCCTGTTTTGTCGTTTTCTTTAGCAGGAATGGATTCATCATCATAATAGGAAATGATGGGGAACTTTGTTTTCTTGTAAAAAAAACATTTGTAAATTGAACCAAGTAAAATAAAAAAAAATTGTAGTAGATGAGAGTTATTTGACCTGAGTACTCTACGACCTGGAAACCAGGAGATTCTGCTGAACAGTTAACTGGGGCTCTTGCCATAGAGGCACTTGTGAGTAATGCAGAGCATTCGAAAGGAAATTTCGCTATTCATAGATAGCCAATGCAGGGCCCTCCTTGCTGTTGATACATAAATGGATCTGCGCAATCCCTTTACAACACGTATCGCGTTATTCTGAATCACTTGAAGATGTGCCATTTTGCCTTTACCAATATCCTTGAGGAGACTGGCGCAGTAGTCCAGTCGCGCCCCAATAATTGTCCTGGCGATGGCGGCACAGTTAGCAGGGTTAAGAAAGTGCTTAAGTGACCAACCTAATAAAGGAAACAAGCCGCTTCCGGCTCGTCAATCACACCATCAAGAGGCTCCGGTGTCGTTCTTTGTTTGCACCATGCTGGTGCTGCACCGTAGTAGCTGGGCCCAAGGACGGGGCCCAGCATGAGGACGGCACCCCTGCTGGGCAACGCCGTCCCAGGGTGATCCTTTTGCCATGTGATCATGGCTGGTGGATGCGACCCCGGCCTGGGTGCCCCCAGAGCCGGGGCCGTTGTGTTCTGGGTGCCCCCAGCCACATGTGGGCTCCAGTGACCTGGAGCGCAGTGGGGTGATCCCCACTGCATTATCCACGGCGTGAATGCCGCCCAATGGAACACCGTCGGGTGCTCCCGACCTGTGTCTGGGGCTGCCCGGTGATCCGGAGCAGCCCCCATAACACTGGAGACTGCAAAGGATAGTCCTGATGACTCCACCCTCTTTTTTTCAGCTAAGGATTATGCCTGCAAAGGATAGTCCTGTTTTATAATCATGGCACAAGAATTGCAACTTTAATATAATGTAGCAACAACGTGGTTCCGCTAGTGGGAGAGCGAAGAAACTTGACACACCGCGCACACAAAGGGTCTCTTTGGAAAACCCTCATAAAGAAAAGATTGTCGAAATAGTATTGGTGGCAGGCATAGATCAAGATATCGGTCACAATGTTGAACATTGCCCTTTATTCAATGAGAGTGGCAAATGCCTCATGATAAGATGGGCAAGTGGATGGGAAGTCTGAAAAAGAAAGTGGCTGTAGACGTCAGAGGACCAATGAACTAGATAGCCCGGTCAGGGACGTCATTTCACCAAAATTCCAGGGGTAGCGGAAGTGACATCACATGCCCCTTGACCTCTGATGACATCACAGGAAGTGATGTCATTTGACCCCACCCAGAAGTGATATCGTGGGAAGCGGTGGAACACAACCTTTCACCCCTTGACAAAACAGGAAGTGGCATCACATAGCATTGTTCCTAAGTACACTACGAAAAATATGGTTACGATATCACTATAATGTGATGTACATTTCATACAAGAATAGATCGCCATATGTATCGTTAGGATCAGTGTGTATAGACCCAAATTACCAAATTACTGTGCATGCAAGCAGACGCCCATGGCCAAATGATAATGATGTGTTATTATAAAGCATTTACGCGTAAGCGGTTTATACAGAAAAAATATACACCCAATATCACCCAACCTGTGTTGGTACTCATTTATCGACCTCAGAATGATGAAAGGCTGAGTTGAGGTGTTTAAGAACAGACTAAACCAGTGACTCGCTCCCTGAAGTGTGCCTTAAATACACCTTTAAAGAGTCTAGCAATTATTGTATAGAATTCCCGAAAGACACATCATTTGGTATTCCTATTCTTTCATATTTAGGGTCAGTGATGAAAGTGTTAGACTTTTGGCACCCCAGTTCCTTTCTTTTCTTTCTTTTTTTAAAGATGCTTGATGAAGAAAGCTAGCCACTCCAGAAGCAAAGAGCCACATGGTGCTGGCCACAGCCCAGGAGCTTGCACTAAAAAAACAAAAACAAAATATATATATTTCTTTTTAGGGGTAGCAAGGGAGACCACAGGGGTAGCAGGGAGACTGGCGACCCCTAAATGACGTTCATGAGCCCGGTTGCAACGATTCACTATTTGACGTATGTACTGTGCCTGGAAATGGACATAAGTGAAATCGCTGGACCAGGTAAGGACATGGTGCACTGCTCCTCAACATTTTCACTAAACATTTCCAAAGAGAAGGAACCCCTACACAGATTGTGACTGACAATGTACACAGTGTAGACATTTTATCAGAGGAAATTCAAGCATACCTGTGGCAGCATGACATTCAACATATACTAGTGACACTGCATTACCCCATAGGAAGCGGGCAGGCAGGGAGAATGAAAAACATCCATTAAAATCTCAATTGAAGTGGCTGTCCTTTCTGATTCTGAAGGAGCTGCCTTTAGCACTGTTTCTGCCCAAAGGACAGTTCCAGATTTTTTGACTGTGGGCCTCAATACGACCTTGCTGGTCTGGAAACAAGGGTAACCTAACCGGCATGCACCCTTGTTTCTGGATCGCCAAATTACAAATTTGCCTGCCGGGGCCGCTGCGCCCAACAGGTCTGACCCTGCCTGGAACAGCGGCCGCTGTAGGAAGATTCTTCATCCGTCTCCACACTCCCATAGAGTCCTATGGGACTCTACGGGAATGGGGAGTTACGAAATCCGGCGCTTGACTTCCCCGCGCCGTTGGGTTTTAATGTCCCAGTGGCAACAGCAGGTAATGTGCAGGAAAAATGTTACGAGTCCGGAGGCAACCCGCTGTTAGCATCGGTAGGGTTACTGCCGGACTCGTAATGAGGCCCACTGTCTCCCATTTTCATCATGAGGGGAAGGAGGGCCAAGCTACACCTGCTCCAGTGTGGGTGTTGAACACACAGAGGCACAACCACTGACACAACGTATAATATGCAAGTGCATGGACAGCAAAATAAGCAGAAAGCCGTTCGTGATGCCAGAAAGGCAACCCAGCCTCACAGGTTTTCAATGTATGACTGGGCAAGAGTACGTCTCCCTAATACAAAAGGGGAGAACCTATCGAGATATAGGTCACCCATCCACATTCAGGACATGCACCACAACAATGTTGAAACCACAGACGAAAGAACTTGGAGTGCGGAAAGCCTTGCCATTTGCCTGAAGGACCAGAACAAAAGACAGCTTTACCAGAGGCACTTTATGTAAAGGAAATACCAGTGCTAGCCCCAATGTGCCTGCAGTCTCTGGAGAATAGTAGAATGCGGGCTACTTCAGGATATATAGACAAGGAAATAATCGTTTTGCTGGGGTGCTTTTTTCCACTGGTAGCCCACAATAACAATGGAGTCCAAAAGTCGGCTCTCTTGACATTCTCTCTCTGTCCATAGACACAACACTGATTAGCACCTTTCCATCATTCGTCCTTTTTTGTCCCCCATCTCTTGCAACCATTCTTTACACACCATAAATCTATCCAGTAGGATGAATAACCAAATCAGTACTATTGCAGTCTAGCTGCAAGTCATTTGCTGGGATCCCAAAGGAAATGTAAACAGGTTCACCTCAATTGCCTCAGACACAAGGGTTCATGTGCAATTGCTCACAGCTTCCTAAAAGGGAATCTGTGTTGGGCACACAACGAATTGGTGGAAATCACCCCGGTCTGTGGAATGGCATTTTGCGCAGCAAGCTAATTGTCCTATACCTATTTTCCCTAGTTTTCCTGAGTCCAGTAAAAACCTATAGACAGTAAAAAATAATTTATCTTAAAATGTGTAATTTCAAAATATCATGTTGATACTTACCACAGCTGGCAAAAATATTTCCCATTGGGACTAAAGTGTTAGCTTTGCTTCTTCCAACATCAATAATTCGCTCTACCGCACTGATGTTTCCATATTGGTATCTCGCCTGTTTAAAATGTCCCTTTCCTAACTTATCTCTGTACTAATTCTCCAGGGGACCTTTGACTGATTTTCCAATTGGAGATATTTAAGCCTGCCCACTTTTATGGACAGGGAGAGGCATGGTTGTGTTGTCTCATATCCCATTATAGACTCAAAAAGTTTAATTTGAATTTTGATATATTTAAGCAGACCAATTCTTGAGAAAGATACGGGATACCTTGTGTTTCCTGTAAGTATTGGAATCATGAAAAAAGGGAGTCGCTGCGTGTTTTTATTTCACTCCAAGTCCTAGCATAATAGCATAATTATAAATCATGACACATTTCATGTTACCTTCTTATAAAGCTTAGGTGTCTCGGTTTCTGTACAGATCCTCCAGCTTCTTTCTTATGTAACTGGGCATTCAGTAAATCTAAGTTTGCACTATTTTCTTTCTAGGATAAGAGTGTTCTAACATACCTTTGTGGATCAGGGAAAGCTCAACCACTATTCAATAGAGACCTGAAAATGTTTTTCCATGCTTATCTATGTCTATGCCCATAGATGATCATTTATCGTGTCATGCATTAATTACATTGATGATACCTTTATCTACAGGACATTTTCCCAGAGGTCTTTACACTACCAACTATTGCAAGGTGTTAATTGTACCATCTCTGCAGTGACTCGCTACTCTGATTCTTCATAATGTTGACATTTTCAAAAACAGTCTACTTGATATTCCTCATGTTGTGCAACACTAAGTATCATATACAATTTTGCACCACGGGCTGGTTCAATCTGCAGTTGTCATGTAAATATTTCAGTATTATCTGAATTCTGTTTTCATCTGGACACTGTGACGGATCAAGGGTATTTGTTCTTTCTAAAGGGGAGTCTTCCCCTTTGAGGCTCAGGAGGTGAACCCGCTCTGCAAGACCCTCCCTAGGGGTCTGGGCAAGTGGGACCTTACTGGGAGAGACTTCCTCTTAGGGGACAAGAACTGCCGTTGCTGTGAGGAACTCCCTGACCAGCCACCATAGCAGCATATATGGAGATATCTGCTATGAAGAAGACACTGACATCTGGCCGTTTGGCTGTGGACATTGTTGAAACAAACTGTTTTGTAAAAGGAAAAGAATCAACCTCTTTAAGGAGAGACGTATATTTAACTAGAATGAGTAGAGTGCGAGAGAGTGAGAGGATCGTAAGCAGGGGCAGCTCATGACAGCATTGTCTCAAGCAGAGGCAATGCAGAGGCAGAGAGAGAGTGCTATAAGCAGGGGGAAGCCCTCCAACATCATTACACCTTGGAGTGGCAGAGCGAAGGAAAGACGCAGAGCCTGTGGCTTTCAAGAGAGCACAGGACGCCAGTCCAAAGTGTCAGAGGCCCAGTGTTAGTGGGGAAGGAGAAGCCCTTGGGAACCGAGGGAAGAAAATCCTACGTCCGGTGGTGGCATGACCACAACGATTTTTGTGGTCGGCAGTACAACCGACAAACCGTGCTGGGACCATCGTATTGGAGAGCATATGAAGCTCCCTGGTAACTGCACCCGTACACAGCAGCAAAGGCAGAGAAATCTGAGAACAGGAAGCTGGCAACAGCGAGAAGCACAAAACCCAAGGCAGGAGAAGAGGACCAGAGTGAGTGCTGAGCCCCACCATGTTCACCAGCACAGTAGAAGGTATTGGGGAGAATGGCGGAAGTGGGAGGCCGCCAGAACATTGTTCTGAAATGTGAAGAATTCATCCCAGTGAAGCAAATGAGATATTGAACATAAAACTGTTGAACTGGAAGTGTGAGAATAAGATAAGGAGAATAACGAATAATCCTGAAATAGAAGTAATTAAACACTGGGCACAAATACCATGGGAAGAGGGAAAGTGGAGAGAGGAGAAATCCGGAGATAAAGTCCAGCAGTAACGAATGGGAAATCAGAATACTGTTTGAACCAGACTCAGAAAGGCATACAAGGGCAAACCAAAGTATAAGGAGATTTATTAAAGAGAACTGTTGAAAAACTATCCCTAAAGAGGAAACAAAAGTGTGTTGTGAATGAATTACAAGAATTTATCAAGGAGGTGGCAAGAGACTATTCAGAAGAACATTGTTAAGAAAACCTTGGATTAAGAAAGAGACATTTATATGAGAGTGGTCTTGAGGAGGCCGGCACAACCCAGATCTTACTTCAAGTATTCAAAATAATGGACTGTATTTAGACTAGGTGGCAACCACTGCCACAAACAATGTAAAATTACAGCGAAACGCTTGGACTAAGGGTATGAACCCCATGGAGCCACCTATCCCTTGCAAAAAAGCTTTGCTACTTATTTAAACATGTGTCATTCCGTTCATGAATATCAGCAATCCCATTCAATAATAATAGTCTTTTCCAAACAAAAATCCGAAATCTTTAATTAGGAGACGATATGGAAAATGTCCAATGCAATTCTGGCTTAAACAAGTCCTTCTTCGGGGACCACATCTTTGTGATCAACATGGTTTTGCATATTAAACCCAGTCCAAACAACTTGAAAGTCAGAACAACAAACTCAAAAAACAGATGAACAGACAATGTAAAATCATTTGTGCAAAATACAGTCTAGGCTGCATAGCTCTATTTTTTACATTACCCATCTCCTTAATCAATCAGGGTCATTACGAGTTTGGAGGTAGCCATGGTGCTTGTAGGACCATGGCTGCCTCCAAATCCGTGTCCGGGTCTGTGGTGTCGGAATGGGGAGTTACCGGGACATTCCGACCCTTGCGGAACCGGTAAGTCCCCATTCTGAATACCATTCCCCATTCCCATTCGAGCCCCCACAGGGCTCAATGGGAATGGGGAAGGAGCTAATAACGGGCCCGCAAATAGCAAATAGCGGGCCCGTTATTAGCTCCATGGTCCCTTAACGGGCCCCGCTAAGGGCGGCTGGTAAAACCAGCCGGCCCTAGTGGGACCCGCTAAGGGACCTCGGAATGCGGCGGTAGGGGGTTAACGGCATCGGCATCCTTACCGGTGCCGTTAACCCCCTACCGCTGTACTCGTAATGACCCCCAATGTCTAAGAAACAAATGGAAGCAACTGTTCCCATTCCTATGTGGAAAACAAAAAGTGACATACAAGTTAGATGCTCGGTACTGGATATTGCCACTACTTCTAGTACCAAACTCATGTGCATTTAGGTGTTGCTAACCGATTGTGTGCAATGCCAAACTTACCCCTTCCTCACAATCACCAAAAACAAAGTCCAAACCTACCATGAGCACATTGAAAGGAAATACCAGCAAACTTGTGAACTACACAAGTGTAACACCCCACTGAAATTAGTTCATAAAAGATAGTCACCCAAAATATACACAACGCAGTTCGAGTAATCATTCAAAATTCTGAATATAGCTGGAAAAGCATCAAAAGCAATAATCACCATCCCAACCTGGCAAAATGCTAATTACATGAGTGTGGCTATTCGAATGAAACCACTTAATTGGTGGGTGTGGGCAGACTGCTAGTGGCCTTTTGGGGGCCGTGGGCCTCTCGCTTGGAGGGTTAAAGCAGGCTTGCCGGGCCGTTGGGTTTCTAGACAATACTGCTTATCCAGGCCTATGAGAAAGATGTTGTTCTTGTTGTTCAATGTTTCTGTATCTACTTTCTATTTGTTTTTGTAGGCAGCAAGAGGGTGTAGCAGTAAGTACACCAAGGGTGGGAATATTTTTGATATGCTGGGCCCAGGAGGGCTGTAGTGAGCCATCTTATATGCTAACATATGCTAACAATATGGAACTGCGTTGCCTATCCCACAATGGGAGGACCTTCAATTTGCCCAGGAACGCAGCATATTGCTCCATAGGCTCAAAGGACAATAGGTGGATCTAGCACGTCTACAAGAGACCCACTTGCAGAGGGTGGACATCGGTAGGCTTCACAGTGGTGCCTTCCCACAGCAGTTCAATTCCACCTACAGGCTGGGAAAAAAGGGGGTGGGCGTTCTCATAATTAGGAACACCATCTTTAGGATGCAGAAGGCGAAGTATGATAAAGAGGGCCGCTATCTGTGTCGGGCTGCTGGGTAATTTGCAGGTTACACGTGCCTCAATCCATGGGCCAAATTCTGGGCAGATCTAGTTCCTGCATTAAGCACTGGGGAAACTGTTAGGAATTGCAGACAGGAATATTATTTTGGTTGCGGATTTTAATGTACCTATGTACCCCAAATGGGAAGAGTCAAAAGGAGGTTATTGGGGGGTGGCGATGAAGCTGCCTAGGACCCTGCTCAACCAGATAGCTGACTCGCATTTGGTAGATGTGTGGCACCAAATGAATCCAGGGGTTAAGGACTACACCTACTTTTCCCATACTTAGCGCATGTACTCGAGGATTGACTGTTTCTGGTTAAGGGGAGAATTAATCCCAGGGGTGAGAGGAATTGAGATAGGCATGATAGACTTTTCGGGACCTAGCCAATATTAATGACCATTTCCCTCCCCGAAATGAAGGGGGGACGGGTAAGATGGAAGCTGAACCGTTTCCTATTGACAGACCTGGTTGTACGGGAGGAGGTGGCAAACATGATATGAGATTTCTTCCTTCTTAATCCAATTGATCAGGTTCTGGGGTTAGTGCGCTGGGATGCCTTCAAACCATCTATAAGGGGCACTCTGATCTCCATAACGGCTTTGGTGAATAAACCTAGGATAGAACAGATGGCGCTTCTGACACATGACCTTAACACTAAAGAAGCAGAATACAGGAGTATGGGTTTATGTAAAGCTTTTAGAGCTCTACAGCAGGCAAGAAGAGAGTTCAGAATGTTAGAATCCTCTAGGGTGGAGTTTAACATGTTTCAAGTGAAACAGTGTTATTTTGAGAAGGGTAACAAAGCAGAGAACATTTTAGTCCGGAAATTAAAGCAGAGGTTGGTGGCACAGAGAATAGCGGGCATTGCTAACAACAAGGGGGACCTTGTCATTAGTGACAGGGATATCCTGAGCGGATTTGATAACTTCTGTAAACTCCTATATTCATCTGAGCAGCCCAAACTTGAATAGATCTGCCAATTTTTGGAGGAATGTCCAATGCCCTGGCTCTCAGCAGAGCAGAGGGAGTGGCACAATGGGGAAATCACAAAAAAACTGAAATCCTAAAGTTGATAGCCTCTCTTAAAGTGAGAAAGGTACTGGACCTGGATGGCTTCCCAGCCACAATTTATAAGCAATACTTGACTTCCTGCTGGGCTCGCTCCATCGGATGTTTAATATGATGTTCACCTCTGGAGTCTCAACACGCACTATGGGCGAGGCAAAGATTTTGCTTATAGCCAAGCCAGGCACAGGATCCCACATTTTGTGCATCGTATCGGCCCTAAACTGTACTGACCATGGACATTAAGATATATGCCAAAATCCTGGCAGCCAGACTTAACAGGGTTTTACAGACTCTAATTGGGGAAGACCAAGCATGGTTTGTGCAGGACCATCAGAGGGTGGATAAGTAAGGAAGATTATAAATCTCATCGATATTGCTCATAGAATACTTAGGCAGTAATTCTGAGATTAAATGCGAAAAGGCATTTGATCAGGTGGAATGGCCCTTCCTCAGAGAGGTCCAGGAGCGTTGCAATCTGGGAGAGGGCTATAGTAGGCGGCATTCTCTCTCTACTTGTGCCCTGTGGAAAAGGTTGCTGCCAATGGGAACCTATCCCAAGGGTTTACCATCTCCAGAGGCACAAGACAGGCTTGTCCTCTCTGCCTTGGCAGCAGAACCCCTGGTGGCAAGGATCAGGGCAGAAGAAGGTATTCGAGGTATCCCATATCGTGGAGTGGAACACAAGTTAGTACTTTCTGCTGATGATGTGATCATGATATTGTAAGGCACCGCAATCTCTGTCCCTAAATTTTTCAGGATTATCCGAGATTTTCGTAGGGTGCCAGGATTTAAAGATAACCTGGACAAGAGTGAGGCACTTACAGTGGTCGAAGTGGGCGGGAGAGGTTGGGAGCAGTGCTCCTCTACTTATTTTAATTATGTTTTACTGTTCCTATACTTTTATTTTAAAAAGAAACCGTTCTGGAATGGCTTTGTTTTAAAATAAAAGTGTAGGAAGAAGTTGGAAACTTGCACTTCAGTGCACTGCACTAAACGTTCCCTTAAACAGCATGCACATTTGTTTGGGGGTTTTTACTGTGCATGGGAGGGGCCTCGGCAAGGGTATTTGTGGGGAGCTGTGCCAGGCCAGCAGGGAACATAGTTCCACTACTTCTTCTCGTACACTTCGCCCACTGAGTGCTTAACATATCCGATAGCACGGGTACTCAGCCCGCACTTCAGGGGTCAGCCCCCATCCAGTGGACTAAGGGAAAGTTAAAGTATGTGGGTATTTACCTCAACGCCACTTGTGCAGATTTATACCAGGCCAACTACCCAAAGCTATTTGAACTCATTAGGCTGGACTTACAATCGTGGGGGATGGGAGCAATCTCGTGGCCCGGAAGGGTAGCAGCAATCAAAATGAACATTCTGCCTTAGATGCTAACGACTTTCTGGCTCTCCCGGTAGTCATCCCGCCCAAGACAGTGGTAAAGATGCAGTGCAACATTATGGATTATGTCTGGAAAAATGGGATGGGTAGGATAGGTCGGACAACACTGTACAGCTCCAGGGAAGAGAATGGGGTGGTGTGCCGAATATATAAGTCGATACTTTGGGGCAGCACAATTGAGAGTTCTACCTGGGTGGGTTAACCCATTTAGGAGTGGTGCCACATTGAAGAGGAAGCCTTGGGTAAATACCCTTCCATACATCCCCTGGTTAGGGAAGTAGGGCAGGCTGCTGAGTGTGTCTGGGCTACCAGCGACCAGGGTGACAATGCAGGTCTGGGACGGGGTGTTCCGGGATGTAGACCTCACACCTTTTACCTCTCCTCTCACTCCCATTCACGTTAACCACCATTTTCAGCCGGGGTATGACAGCATCACGTTTGCAAGTTGGAGAAAGGGGGAATGTGAATTCTTGGCCCATATGTTTATAGCTGGTCAAGTAAGGTCGTTTGAGTCATGCAAGGCCACTTTCGTAGTAAAGGAGAAAGACAGGTTCCACTATTGGCAGCTGAGACCTTGAGTAATGCAATCCCTCAACAAGAAGGCAGCTATTAGGAAACGTACTAAGTACGAAAAGGTTATCCTGTCACCAAGCGAAACAAAAGGGCTCATTTTGTGCTTATACGCCGGCTTTAGTAGTGAGGGAGAAGATGCACTACCCACATACGTGGAGGCATAGCACAGGGATCTGGGGAATGAGAATGAGATTCCTATGAAGATTCACATTTGTGGCCAGAGGATATCTGACTCCAGATAGAATAGAGATAGGGAAGATGGGATGTGTTGGAAAGGAAGTGGAAGTGCTGGGACATACATGCATGTTTGGTGGGGATGCACAAAACTAACATCCTATTGGACAGAGGTGTTGTTTATTCTTAATCACTGGGGCTACAGTGCAGTTGGATCCGATAGTATGTTTTCTGGGGATCTTTGGGAATAGGGATGTGGTTAAGCACTGTACAAACATCCCACTGCTGTGAGCAATCCTTCTCATAACTAAGGCCCGGATTAGTTATGAGATTCAGCCCTTTTATGGGAAATGGAATTGCTTTTTATCCTACGCACGTGTCCATAAGAAGGACTTCACGTGTCCCTCCAGACTAATGGGTATGGGTTTGCTTGAACACACTTAGATTTGTTTTGGATCCCCTGGCACACAGGAGGGTAAGTCACCTGGAGAACCTCTGGTGAGCTGAAAAATGTTATAATGTTCCTTGTTAATGTTTTGTTGCTTTAACCTTGACTATCTGCACACCCACAAGTGGTGGGTGAAGGTCAACAGCTGAAATATGATAATTGTTTTATTGTATATTGCTGTTTTACTATGAAATGCCAATAAAAAGATTGTAGTAAAAAAAAAAATCAATCCAATCCAAGGAGAATTACGACCATATTTACAGTGCTCCTAATGTCATAAGTATCGCCTCAAAAAAGAAAGTGAAAAATAACGAGGTTGAAAACACCGAATTTTGTTATTGCATTTTTCGTTATTTTTGCAAGTCATAAATAGATGGGGGTTGGGTTAGGGAATTAATTAAGGTGGAGGATATAAGGCGATGCGGGTGGTTCATTAAAAGAAATGTGGTGTTTTCAGCCTTGCTGTTTAATTTATGTATTATAATGTAGATCCATGACATATACTAGATTTGCAAGAATAAAGGTCACAAGGTGGAACCATCTCACATTTGTAGCCATCTAGGTAAACAACCCATGCTTCGATAACCTCTGTGGTAATGTAGTAAATAGAGAGTCAATGAGCTGTGCATAAGCTCATAATTGGGGGGTTTATAACAGAAACCTTTGCCGACGATCTCTCTCCCCAGAGTTATACATGCAAGGTCACAACTCAAACTGTAAGGACACTGTATCCTACCGTGTGCATATCACTCAAATAAAAGATTTTATTGTTCCTCATTCATCCCTATGGGCTGGTGTGACTCTAGAAGATCTATCCACTGTGTCTCTTTTTGCTTCAATATCAGCTCCGTGTCATCAGTGTGATTTTGTTCCTGGACTCTTGAAAGTGGTGTCACACCGATGACCTTTGATTGTTGATCCGGACATTCGAGCAATGTTCATTCCACCGTATTTTGGCCTTTATTGTCATGTAACCCACGTAATAGATACCGCAAGGGCATCTTATACTGTATGCAAAATCTTTCATGTCACAAGTAGCAAAACAACGTAAAAACTATTTTTATTATTGCAGTTACAGTAATAACATGAAAACATACTGGTGGGTTGGCTACAGTCACTGCCCATATTGTCCTTCCCAAGTTTGTGAACCAGCATGTCACAGAGGTTGTGACTAAGCTGGTAGGCAAAGACTAGGGCCCTCATTACGACCCTGGCGTTAAGGGATTACCGGTACCGGTAAGGGTAACAGCACCGGTAATCCCTTAACGCCTGTTTACGCGGTCCCTTTGCGGGTCCCGACCTTAACGGCTGGTCTGTACCAGCCGTTTGTAACGCTCACCTGAATCCCACGGAGGCGCGGGTCTTGGCAGGAAGGTGTCTGTAACACGAAACGTGATGTGCAGGATTCGGTTGGCTTCTGGGGTCGACCCTCTCCGCACTGTGTGTCGAACTCGAAGGGTGAGGTTTCTGCAGGTGAAATAATATGGGGATTAAAGGTCTGGGTTACTGAATGTCCCTATCTCTCTCCTCCCAGCTTGTCCGTTGAACCCCCCTCCCAGGTCAACGTGCTCACCTTAGATAGGTGAATGCTGGTGTCGGGGGGAAATTCTGCCGGGGTCGGCCGGGCCGTCCGCAGACCTCCGGGCAGGGAGGCCCCAACTCCTCCCGTATATCCCAGATGAGATAGAGTATGAGACACACACAAGGAGCAAGGTGACTCTGCTGTTTATTCAGACAAAACGGCAGGGATGGGTCAAGGAGCGTACGCGTCCGTCCTGACACACACACAATCGAGGGGCTCGCAGGCCCTTTTTACTGCATTATGACGCGCTACTTGCGTCACTTCAGAAAGTTAACAAAAAACCTATCGCCACTCTTAATTGGTTGCTCGAGTGGTAGGGTTAGTATAGTACACATATAGAGAATGATATTAGTGGACAAGGTGTAGTCAGGTGGTATATCTGGGTTGTCCCTACAATTAGATACATAAGAATTGTTACATGAAGACTCCTGAGGATTGGCTAATATTACTGACGTCTGAGATAAGAGCCCCATGTTCTGATTGGTGCACTCGTGAGCTTCCCAGCCTGGGACAACCGTCGTTCGCAGCTCTCGGTGTACCTGTGATTGCAACAATGTTTCAATATGGGTACGTGCAGACAATGTGAGGATTTATTCATGGGTGGAAGGGTGACCGCTCCCACTGTAGCAGATGTCCATTGATCCTTTCAAGTGTATCGGCCTGTGTCTCGTAGCGAGGGACCCAGACGCCTTTTCTCTCCTGGGTTTTGGCATCTCGTCAGGTTCGGCTTGGTCACGTGGGGAGGGACCGTGAAAGAGGCAGAATTCTGCACAATTAATATTGTTTTTTCTACTGCGCGTCTGGTTTAACTTGCCGGCGTGACTTTATCGTTGGGGCGCGGAGTGCGAGGTTGCAACATCGTGCCTTTGATGATTCGTTCTTGGATGTGGGTTTGCAACATTGCGACCTTGGCTGGTTGCTCCACCGGGTTCTTTCTGCAGGATCAGCAACCTGACTCTTGCTTTGTTAATGTCCACGGGAGCTCTTGTTTGAGGCCTACTCGGGCCTGGTGCTTGAGTAGTCCGTTTGGTGCATAGGTGCTTTTAGGTTATAATGGCATATATTTCCATGACCAGTATCGTGTTTCCATTATACCTCTCATGGTGGTAACGGGTTTCAAGAGAAGCGTGAGCAAGCGTTATAGATGAGTTCATGATGCGTCTTGCGTTTCTGCATTCTGAAAGCCTATGTAAAAATAATAAAGATGCACGTCCGTGAATATGCCTGTCGCCTACGTCAGAGCACTGAGTATGTTCTTCGTGTAGATTGGTGTGGAAATGTTCAGTGTGTATGTTTGTACAGATGTGCTTCCCGTTGTCTAGGTCGTCATGGCATCTCTAACGACGTGTGGATTTTAGTCTAACTGATCCGAGCCGCAGGTGTCGGCATGGCCAGTGCGGGCTGCTGGGCAGGCAGATGGACACATCCGTATGTTCCTGTACCAGGGTACCTGGTCGTCTGGTAAATGGACAAACTCTTCTCGCGGCGGGTGTCTGGGCCGTGACCCTCTAGGCCAAGCGCGAGAGGTGAAGGACGGGAGCCTGGTCTTCCATTCTCCCACTTCAGTCCCCCCTCTGGTCGACTTGTCGACCACAAACATATCCTTCTCGTTATCTCCTCTTACCCTCCATATCTTAGTTATCCCTCCGAGATGTCCATAATGGTTTACATGATCTTCAAATGACCAATACATATATTCACATGTTCCTCCAGGAGTACAGTATACCCATCTTCCTATGTAGCTCCTGGGGTTCCTTGGGTTCTCGATCTTCACTGATGGTGGGTCTAGATGGTTGGTGATGATTTGGGTGCGCAACTTCTCCCTCTCTTGTATTATCACACCTGTATGCTGGCCGTCATCTGCTGGCATTAAGGGGTGCATTCCCACCATTTCCAGCAACTCATCAGTCGTGCGTGCCTTCCGGGCCTTCCAAAATCTAATTATGATCAGAGCAGCTCCAGCCAAAATAGTACACCCCACTATTATTTTCAGTCCATCTGACAGCCAAGATGGCATCCATGACCATAATAGTGAAAACCAGCTCTTATCCTTGTCTACACCGTTACTTTCATCCATCATTTTGGAGTGCATCTGGGCCAATTGTGAAACTGCTTCTGTCAGTGTACCATTGTCAGCATCGTTGGCAGGTATGAACGTGCAGCAAGATTGTCCTATCTTTGCACAAACTCCTCCTTCCATTGCTGTGAGAAGGTCCAATACATATCTGTTCTGGAGTGCTACCATTCTTACAGCTCGCAGCTCCTCTTTAATTGCGTTGAACCCATTTACTGTTGAATTGATGGTCATCATTAGTTCCCATCTGGTTATTTGGAGCCATTTTGCGTTTGCGTAGGCCTGCAGTCCCGGATGTATTATTGAGGAGAAGAACATTGCTGCTCTGCTGAATAGTCTGTGTTCTGGCGGTATTGATGTTAGTTCCGTTTCCGATCTTCCCCACAGGTAATTTCCTGTCAGTGGCTCTCCTTGTCTTTTTCTCCTATTTAGGACAGTATCATTGCTGTTGGTCCTGTTCTCTTGCTCCTTCTGAAGTGGTGCAGATCTCTTTCTTCTCTTATCCCCTTCATCCATTTTAGGAAATTTTGCCACATCGATATTCTTCTTAGGTACCACTAGTGATGGTACATTGACGTGTACCATTGTGCACACACCATTCCACAGGGGAGGCAGTGTATGATATGCCTTTTCCCCACAGGCCCAATAATGGTCCATTATTACTGCTGTTCCCGCTCCCCCCTCAGGTAACTCCATCACGCTTGCACAATTGGTGTTATATCCTACATCCACCTCTCCTTTATGCTGGTAGCATACTTTGGGCGCAGTCAATGGTAGTATTGTTATTGGGTCTTCATCTTCTTCTACCCACGTGAGCATTGGTACATACTTGATCCACGTCGTCCAACATCGATGATTGTGTGCCTCGATGGTTGAGATAGTTTCTTTTGTTACCATGTTGCTGCCAATCACTCCTATCTCCCAGCTGTTGCCCAGATACACCTTTCCTGTTATCGTCAGTAGCGGCCTCTCCCAGCATCCTTGTTTACCCGGAACTTCAGTGGCGTACCAATCACATGGTAGATACTGCAGTGTTACCTTCTTTGTTTCTCCTTTTGCAGGGCCACTTGTTATGTATCTGAATGCTTCAGCATGTAAACTGGTCTTGTGATAACTCAGATAGGTCTTGAGGAAGTTGTTTTCATATGGGTATGAGTCTCGTGTTTTCCATGTCATGTGCACTACTGTTCCTTGAAATCTTCCTTTCGTTTGGAACAGGGCCAAATATATTATGCACTGTGCTGTTTTTTCATCTATTTCTGTGGCAACAAATGTTCGTGAAGCGCTCATGGCGTATGGTATTAATGAGCAAACGTAACAGCTATCCTCAGTTGTCTGCTTACCAATGCGGGTCATGTGCTGGTACCATATGTTGTTTGCGACGTGTGCTGAATCTTGTACATAATTATCAATACCTTTATTATCTGAGTATGTGCTGCGTTTAACTCTATTTTGCTTGGGTGCAATGTTACTATTACCACCTGACGTAACACCTGTTGCAGCAGGGAACGGGGGTATATTAGGTTTGGGTGCAGCAATAAAATCGATAGCATAGCTGTACTGCCAGACAGAGGCAGCCAAGAACCCGGTGATCATAAAAATCCCTATTATTTTTATTACATATGCTAATCTCACCGGCATTTTGCTCTTACCTTGCTGCAGTCCTGGCAGCGTATTCTTGCGACGTTAAAGTTGCCCGCCTAAAAATTCTCAAAATTGCTCGTTATTAAATGTTAGTTTTGTTTCCTTTAAGCTCTCCCTATCAAGTAGTCATTCAGTGCCCAGGCGAAGAGCTGCTCCCACGCTACTCTAAGTGATCGGTCTCTTAGGACCGGCAAGTATAGGCAGAGGTGGGGCATGTAATATTCTATGGCCAGGAGGAAGGCTGTGTAGTAGACACGTACCCTTCTCCTTTTTAGGTATGTTGGCCTTTTTATTTCGTATACAAATTGGTGTGACAATTCTTCTGGGTAGTTATCGTCTGGCAGCACCATCTACGCCTGTACACTGAACTTGTTAATTAGTTTTTCTTAACAATACAATATTACGCAGTTCCTGTATGTGCGAGAGAAAAAGAAAACATTCACGTGTTTACATGTGTATTGGTGCAAGCAATGTCCTTCAGTTTTAGTTACAACTGTACTTAGCAGTCAATGGGGGGGGTTTGTGCTCAGATGGCGGAAGTATTTTTACTCTTTGAGCGTGTGACCATGGGGTGGGCAGTATGGGGATTACCCCTTTCTTCGTCAGTTATCGTCTCTGAGGGAACAATTGGGTCGTTGTCTGTGGTGGAACTTTCTTCCGCTGTCGGGGATGTTGTTGCTGTTCTTCCAATGGACCTGTCGTTGGCGCTGGGGCGGGTCTGCAGTTTGTAGATCTTTACGTCATGTAGGTGGTTCCAGGCACGCTTATCCTTTAGTTTTACTGCTCTTGTTGATACGTCCTCTACCAGATGGGGGCCAGTGAACCTCTTCTCGTTCCACCTTCTATTGAAATTGCGAAGTAGCACGTGGTCACCTTTGGCAAGTTTGCACAAGTTCTCCTTTCCCAATTCTGTACTTGCGTCTTTTTCTTGATCGCTGGTAGACCCGCCCCGTGTGCGCTCGAGCTGTTGAGACACAAACACGACACTAGTAATCAAAGAAGACACATATTGATACATTTCATCACCTAACACACTCGCTGAACTTTCGTGGTCGGTAAATGCCCTTGACGTTGGGGTTAGGGGAAGGCGCATTTGACGTCCAGTAACCACCTCGTGAGGGGTGAGGTGGTGGTCGGACCCTGGCCTGTTTCTAAGTTCAAATAACGCTAACGGAAGGCAATACAACCAACTTTTCTTTGTTGTTTGTTGTATTTTTGCAATTGCCTCCTTCAATAAGCCATTCAGGCGTTCACATACACCATTAGCCTGTGGGTGGTATGCACATGCAAATTTGTGTTTAATGTTCAGCAGGGATGTGATATGCTGGAACATTTCGTTTGCGAAATGTGGGCCGTTATCTGATCTTAACACCTCGCACACTCCCCACCTGGGGAAGACCTCCCTTACTATGAATTTGGCTGCTCTAAACGCATCAGGGTGTGAACAGGGCCCTGCTTCAATCCACCTAGAAAATGGGCATACTACTACAATCATATACCTATTACCTTGACATATGTTGATCATATCAACATAGTCAATGTGAAGGTGCCGAAAAGGTCCTTCTGGCCGGGGTATGGTACCTCTTATCACTTTTAGAGTATGACCGGCCGTAAACTGTTGACATGTGAGGCAATTGCTGATAAAATTTGACACATGAGAGTTTAACTCAGGACAAAACCAATCTTCTCTAATTCGTGCTGCGATTATTTCCTTGCCTGTATGGGCAGGGTGATGTAATTGGCTCAGGGCAGTATTTAACAGTGCCAACGGTATTACAACTTTCCCAGTGCCACCCTGGCGCCATAGTGCGTCGGTTGGTGACATTGTACATCCTCTTTTTACCCATACTTCTTTTTCGGCCATTGGTGCAGCCGCTTGTAGTTCCATAATCTGTGTGGCTGGGAGATGGGTGTACCCTTCTCTTATTAACATCTCCCTAGCTATTCCCCTCCCTCTCCCTCTCTGTGAGTCTGTGGGGTTCCATATCTCACCAAAGTATGCAGCATATTTCGCATGTGCGTCTGCTGCTGCATTCCCTTTTGAAACGTAGTCTTCTCCATTGGTGTGTGCGGTGCATTTGACTAGGGCTAGTTCTTGGGGGTCGTTTATTACTTCAATTAGTTCAGCCAACAAGAGGGCATGTTGTACTGGAGTGCCATCAGCTCTCCTAAACCCTCTTCTTCTCCATTTTGATAGCCCTGAGTGGACAGTGGATTTAACATATGCACTGTCGGAATATATGGTTACTCTTTTATTAAAACTTTCCTTTAATGCCAATATTAGTGCAACCAGTTCCGCGGCTTGAGCAGAGTAATGGTGTGGTAGTTGTACACACTTCATAGCCACACACACTGGCGCCTCCATCATTTTTACTACTGCTGCCCCAGTCCTTCGTATCCCATCTCCTTGATCAATAGTTGATGACCCATCAATAAACAAAAGCTCACCTCCCTCTAGTGCGTTTTCTTCAACTTTCCTAGTACATGAGTACATTTTAGTTATTTGGGTGCAGTCGTGGGCGTAATCTCCCTCTTCAATTACTTCTGCTAGGAACCTTGCAGGGTTAACCGTGCTACATCTAACAATTGCTAGTTCAGCTTTAGACAAAATAATCTCATAACCTGATGCCCTCTGTGTCGTTAGTGTGGACTTAGGTTTATTCAATATCGCAAATAGTGCATGTTCCACAAACAGTGTAGTTGGACACCCCATAGTTATTGCTGATGCTTTTTCTACTGCAAAAGCAGCTGCAGCAAGACCTTGTTCACAAGGGAAGTGGCCTAACATCACAGGGTCTAAGTGACCGCTGTAAAATGCTACTGGTTTATAGCCCATGCTCGTTTTTTGGGCCAACACTGCTTTCATCACTGCTGAGTCGCAATGTGAAAATATAAAAAAGCGTCGCTCATAGTCTGGGGATGCCAGTACTGGAGCAGTTGATATCGCGTCTTTCAATTCGTCAAATGCCTCCCTCATTTCCATAGTCCACCCCAACTTTTTCTCCCCTTTATTTGCTTCCTTCAAACCCTCAAGCAGGGGTCCTATGTACGAGCTGTAATCAAATACCCATGCTCTACAGTAGTTGCACAGCCCCAGAAATTGCTGCAGTTCTCTCACAGTCTGTGGCACGGGAGTGCTTGAGATGGCCTGTGCTCTTTGTGGTGCAATCCTTCTTCCGTGTTGGGATATCAGTTGGCCAATGTACAGTACCTGTTCCTGACAGTATTGTATCTTTTCCATGTCTACCTTGTACCCCTTTTCGGCCAATATTGTCAACATTTTTAAGGAGTCCTCTCTACATTTACTTTCGTTTGTACTGCAAATTATTATGTCATCCACGTACTGTAACACTGTACTTTCCACCTCAACGTTACCCAAATCCATCTGTATAACTCTATTGAAAATTGAGGGTGATTCACAATACCCCTGTGGTAATCTGGTATGTTTCCACTTTGTATTTCGGTAAGTGAAGCTTGTCAAATCTTGTGAGTCTGGGTGTAATGGTATTGAGAAAAAAGCATTTTTAAGGTCAATCACTGTAAATCGGGATGCTTCTGCTGGAATGCCACACAATATTGTGGCCGGGTTTGCTGTTACTGGATACTCTGCTTCTACTATGTTGTTCAAGGGTCTGAGGTCCTGTATGAAGCGCCAAGACCCCCCTTTAGCCTTGCGCACCGGGTACACAGCTGTGTTACATGGTGATTCTGAGGGGACCAATATGCCATTGTTTATAAGGGCCGTTATGGTTTCATATATGCCTTCATCTGCCTCTTTTGACAATGGGTACTGTTTCACTCTTGGTAGTATGGCACCTTTTTTCAATTTTATCCTTACACCCCCTATGCTTTTTATGCATCCCACGTCATAAGGGCTAACAGTCCATAATGATTTGGGCACCTTTGACATATCCTCCTTAAAAAATGGGACTGGGGTGCCTGCGGGTGCCTCAAGTGCCATTGCAATTTTCTGTGCTACTTGTTTGTGAGCCACTCTTAGCCATATTTCTACACTCATCATGAACACCATTTCATCTTCCTCCTTTTCTTCTGAGAACAGTTCTTCATCTGACACCTGGGTCAGCCTACATCCTTCTGCTAGTGCTATCACCGCCCTCCATGCTCTCCCTTCTTTATCTTGGGCGTGCACAGCAACATAATCAGCTGTTGCAATAATGCTTTCAATGTCTACTACAAACACCTTCCCTTCTAGTTCATTAACTGGTGTTTCTGGTCGGAACAGATAGGCTGCTGGCCTCCTCCATATTTTCCCTTCTATCCCTGGCATCCATGCAAATGCCATGTCTGTGCCATACTGGAATAGCTCGCCATCTACTGGCTCCGCCCTAATCGCTGTTTGTCCACAGTATGCTTGCAAAATCTGTCGTGCTGCGAGCATGTTAATCCCCGGAGTAGAGCAAATTATACCATCCTCTGTAAAGGAGATCGTCATATTCAACCTGTTCATTATGTCTCTCCCCAGTATATTTACTGGTGAGGCACTATAATACAAAAGTGGGACTGACAGATCATAATCTCCAATAGATAAGGGAACGTTATCAGTAAATGGAACCAACCCCTTAGCCCCAGAAAATCCTTGGGTGTTCATGGCTTCGCCTGACATCTTAAATTTACCTTCCCTTATGCAAGACCGGGTTGCCCCGGTGTCAACAAGGAATGATAATTTTTTGTCACCTATCGTTACCTCTATGCGTGGTTCCTCCGCACTATTAGGTGTTACTGACAGGATGGGACACACCAAGGCTGTCTGTGGGCTGACCTATTGGGGGTACAATGATTGTCCATTCCCTGTGTAAGGGTTGTGTCCCAACACCGTCACCCTCCCCAATTGTGTTTGTTCAGTTTGGGGTGGTGGTTGTATTAACGCTACTTGTTGTTGTGGTGGTGGCAGTTGCTGTGTTATTTGTTGTTGTGGCAGTGAATAGGTTTGTGGCTGTTGTGTTGTTTGTTGTTGTGGCAGTGAATATGTTTGTGGCTGTTGTGTTGTTTGTTGTTGTTGGTCACTCCCTTTTTGTGACATCTGCTGTTGTTGTATGCCCTGCTGTTCTTGTGGGGTCCTAGGTTGTGCTTGTTCATTCCATGCTGGTGTTCCTGGCCTGACCCTACATGTACGTGACATGTGTCCTAATAGTCCACAGCTCCAACACACGGGTGGTTCCCTGCTTTGCCATGGGAAGCTCCCTGTGTTGTCCTGGTATACGGGTTGCCCTGTGGGGTAGTAATTTCTAAGTCCCCCAGCCTGTTGTTGGGTATTATATCCGTATCCTCTCCCCCTCATAAATCCTCCTCTCCCTCTGTTATAACTATAATACCCAGTTCCTTGCATTGGGTACCCTCCTCCCATGTTTGGTGCGTGTAAATGCAGAGGCGGCACTTGCTGTATTACACCTTGCGGAGGCGCTATTTGAGCGTGATCTTGGGCAGCCACTACTTGCGTTGGGCTTTGGGCCACTGGTGTGGGCGTAGTTATTAGTGCCCCTTCCATCGTGTATTTAGTACGTTTTTTCTGTACTAGTTTGGCCTCTTCTGTTTTCCTGTCCTCTTCCTTTTGTTTCATTTTTCCTTGCCATGTCCTGCAGTGATGTACTATAGTCAGTTGTATTTCTGGCCATGGTTTTGCTTCCATCCCCACTACTTTCTTTAGTTGTTTCTGAACTCCTTCTGGGAGCCCTTGTACTAGTATATGATAAAATATGGCTGGTGTTTTGTCCCATTGTTCTCTAGTTTCCATGCGCCACTTCTCTTGAATGTCCTGGATATAATCAACAGGATCCTCATTTTCACCCATCTTACGGGAAGTAATGGCTCCTATGTCAGATGTGTCTGGGTACTGCACTCTCAGTGCCTGCCATAGCGCATGTCTGCAGTTTGCAAATGGTGCCCCATCATGCGATGTGTTCGTTATTGTTACCCCATGGAATCCCGCTCTTTTCCAAATGTCATCCGCTCTATCCCCTAATATTGATATTAACAGGCCCTTCACATCTCCTACTGCTAGTTTCTGTCCTGCGGTGTGTTTTTCCATTTCATATATCCACTTACCCGCACCTCCACTTAGTGATGGGAGCCTACATTTTATATTTTCTTTATCCGTATGTTTCCAAGGTACATACTGTGGTCTAACCCCTCCTCTCTCCAACAGTGGCATTAAATTCTGACTTGTGTCACCCTTTACGCTCCATAATATTGAGTCTTCACACCCCTCCTCTTCCCCCGTTTCCTTTACTACTTCAAATTCTTCCTTACTACCTCTGCTCCTACCTCCCTCTTCTTCCTTTCCCCTTTTTTCGTCATTTCCTGTGTTCAATATGGGTACGTTTATTTGTCTGTCTTGCCTGCGACTAGGGAGGTCCCTAAGCCGACATGCATAAGGTGTAAGTTCGTTCATGAAGGGCGCGAGCTTTATTCTGTGCAGTGAGCGTTCGGTGGTTGAACATGTAGGGTGTGACGTGGGAGGGCGTGATGGGGATGTGGGTGGCGTGGTTTCATGGGTTTGTGTTTCCCCTATTCTTTTCACTCCCTCCTTACTTCTCTCCAGCTCCTCCCGTCTTCTACTCATCCAGGGCGAATCTATGTTTGTTCTAGTGAGGTATAGCTTGTCTAAGCTTTCCCTTTCACTCTTTCTTCCATCCTTCTCCACTCCTTCTTCCTCCTCACTGCAAAAGTCATTCATAAATGGCACCCCCCACTCTGCCTTTTTTCCTTTTATTGTTACTGTTTTTAAGTCTATTAGGTCTCTTTCTCCCCTTTCGTTGTTACCAACTGTTCCCCCTAGCGCTGATGTTGTTGCTACCTCTCTACTTTTATATACATCTCCCCATCTTTCACTCTCCCTACTCCTCCCTTCTTTTCCCCCTTCACTTCTCTCCTCCATTTCCCTACTATTTTCCTCCCTTTTCCTTTTCAATTCCTCCATTACTTCGTTGCTCATCTGTTCCAGTATTCTTTCATCCTCTTTCTTCCTTTCCCATTTCACCCTTTCTCTTTCTACTATACTCTCTATTTCCTTCCCCTCTTCATATTTCTTAGCTGTCTCTGATAGTACCCTCCTCCTCCATATTTCCATTTCCTTTTCCTTTTCTTCTTCTTCCTTCTTCTTCTCCCTCAGCACTACTCTTGATACCCTATCTGCTGCTGCTTTTACCCTTTCAGCTTCTCTCTTTTGCTCCTCATTTCGTTCCCTTAATTTTTCCAATTCGTTCCTACCTTCTTTCCTTTTCCTCACTCTCTCTCTTTCCTCCCTCTCAAGTTGTTTGATCAATTCATTCTGCTCATCCCTTAGTTTTGCTAATCTTTCCTCCAAAATCTCTTCTTTCTGCCGTAGTAGCTCCTCTCCCCTCATTTCACTCTCTCTTTCACTATCCTCGTTTGTTCTCTTTACTGCCTCCCTTTCTTCTCCAGTTAGTGAGCCTCGTAATTTCAATAATATCTGTGCAGCTACCCACTCATCGTTTCCTATCTCTACAGTCTGCTCTTCTCCAATCCTTTGTACCTTCCTATGAGCTACATAAGGTGGAGGGCTGTATGCCGGGTTCGAGTATCCTTCAGCCGCCCTGAACTGTACTTCTATTTCTCCTAATTCCCTTAAAGGGTACAACCCTCCTCCCTCTGTTTTCACTCCCGGTGTTATGGGTGTCTCATTGTTCGGTTCCTTTTTTATGTCGTTTGATTTATCAATCTTTTCTCCTCCCTGTCCTCCGTTCCCCGTATTCCTTGTGCTTTCGCACCCCTTTTCCTCATCCGTTCCTCCTTTCTTAATCTCCTTTTCTTCCGGTGTTTCCCCCATAGTGAACATTCCATTTGGTCCTGGTCGGGACCCCTGGAACATCCTCCATAAGTTAAACACCTCCACATGGTTTGCCAACTTCTTCCCCTTGTATGTATTGTGCAGATGGTTTAGTAGTGAGTGTTGGGCGTATGGATCGAAACTACCATTAGGCGGCCATGGTGTTAACATTTTGTTGTCCGTCCCCTGGGTCCACTCTATGCTGTACTTAATTAATTTCTCCCTATGTGGTGGCAGTGTGGTGCATATGTGTTGTAATGGGGTAGTGAGGGTGTTCCCCCACCCTCCCGACCCTCTCCCGTATGACATAGTTGCACTCCCCTTGTTACCCTTCCCTTTACTACCAGTTTACAATATACAACCTTGTATTGCTTACCTTGCCCCGCAAGTGTGGGGACTTACGACAATCCTTTGACAACTTATGCAATAATAATAAATATAATGTTATATTATATTCCTTCCCCTACGGCCCCCTGCGGCCGAAGCGCACGCAGCCCCCTGCGGCTGCGTACCCCTTACGACGATCTTATACAGTCGTCCTGTTTCTCCGTTCTCTTCCCCCTTTTACACTTGCCGTGGCCGGCGTTCTCCGTGCGCAGCCACGCCCCTTTCCCCTTCTCCTCTTTTGGTCCACTCGTTTATCGTTTATCTCCGTATCCGCTCCTTTATCATGTTTCTCTTTCCTACCACTCTCAAACCCAAAATTCCTTGTGCTAGCGATATCCTATTAAATCCCTACTGGTGACGTCACCGATTTCTTCGAGCTACTGTTATATTCTTGTTATGTTCTTTAAGTTCAAAATACACTTGCAATCTACCCCGCTAACCCTACAGCTGTCTTCCTGTCTCTCCTGGAACAAGGTAATCTCATCAATAATATAACCGGACTGCGCACGCTGCGTCGCCTCGCGTGTGATACGCCCCTCAACAGGAGGGCTTAACCAGCCAATTATCTTCCGTTTTGGGCAACTATGTAACTAGCTACCGCCCACAGGGAAACGTCATCTACCTATCGAGTTTCTTGCTCGAACAATAGGGAACCTCATCTACTCATTGATCAATAAATGTCAAATCGTAGGAAACCACACACACCCACCCTCACACGTAGTCGCAATCTAGGCCATCAATGTCTTACGAGCTGCTGCACGTGATGTTTTCGTGCCCCGCCCCCCTCTTTCGCGTAACTTAGCCGACTACTCTCGCACGCTACCATTCATTTCATTGGCAACCCTTAGTTAAACCTTCGCCGCACATCTGTACAATACCTCCCTCCTCCCTTATTTACTTCCTCCCCCTCCCTCACAATTTCGCATTGCTTGTTGTGCGTGTCATGCTCACCAAGTTCTCTCGATGCAGGGTCCCTCGACTGCGTGCACCCCTCCAAGCGGCTCGCCACCTCCCCTCGTCTGGACCACGTCTGGACACTCGCCGACCGCGGGCGGGATACTTCTCAACCGGCTCCCGAGGGCCAATATCCGGATTGCGCTGTCCGGTCTTCTCGCAGCTCCGCGATGGTCCTGTAGTCCTCAGAAGGGGGCGACGGCAGAGGGGGCCGCGCCGCCGGGCCTCCTCGCAACGGGAGTGCCTGGAAAAACTAAAAATAAAAGTCGATCTTAAACAGATCTCAGCAGTGCCTCCAACTTGTCGGGGGGAAATTCTGCCGGGGTCGGCCGGGCCGTCCGCAGACCTCCGGGCAGGGAGGCCCCAACTCCTCCCGTATATCCCAGATGAGATAGAGTATGAGACACACACAAGGAGCAAGGTGACTCTGCTGTTTATTCAGACAAAACGGCAGGGATGGGTCAAGGAGCGTACGCGTCCGTCCTGACACACACACAATCGAGGGGCTTGCAGGCCCTTTTTACTGCATTATGACGCGCTACTTGCGTCACTTCAGAAAGTTAACAAAAAACCTATCGCCACTCTTAATTGGTTGCTCGAGTGGTAGGGTTAGTATAGTACACATATAGAGAATGATATTAGTGGACAAGGTGTAGTCAGGTGGTATATCTGGGTTGTCCCTACAATTAGATACATAAGAATTGTTACATGAAGACTCCTGAGGATTGGCTAATATTACTGACGTCTGAGATAAGAGCCCCATGTTCTGATTGGTGCACTCGTGAGCTTCCCAGCCTGGGACCACCGTCGTTCCCAGCTCTCGGTGTACCTGTGATTGCAACAATGTTTCAATATGGGTACGTGCAGACAATGTGAGGATTTATTCATGGGTGGAAGGGTGACCGCTCCCACTGTAGCAGATGTCCATTGATCCTTTCAAGTGTATCGGCCTGTGTCTCGTAGCGAGGGACCCAGACGCCTTTTCTCTCCTGGGTTTTGGCATCTCGTCAGGTTCGGCTTGGTCACGTGGGGAGGGACCGTGAAAGAGGCAGAATTCTGCACAATTAATATTGTTTTTTCTACTGCGCGTCTGGTTTAACTTGCCGGCGTGACTTTATCGTTGGGGCGCGGAGTGCGAGGTTGCAACATCGTGCCTTTGATGATTCGTTCTTGGATGTGGGTTTGCAACATTGCGACCTTGGCTGGTTGCTCCACCGGGTTCTTTCTGCAGGATCAGCAACCTGACTCTTGCTTTGTTAATGTCCACGGGAGCTCTTGTTTGAGGCCTACTCGGGCCTGGTGCTTGAGTAGTCCGTTTGGTGCATAGGTGCTTTTAGGTTATAATGGCATATATTTCCATGGCCAGTATCGTGTTTCCATTATACCTCTCATGGTGGTAACGGGTTTCAAGAGAAGCGTGAGCAAGCGTTATAGATGAGTTCATGATGCGTCTTGCGTTTCTGCATTCTGAAAGCCTATGTAAAAATAATAAAGATGCACGTCCGTGAATATGCCTGTCGCCTACGTCAGAGCACTGAGTATGTTCTTCGTGTAGATTGGTGTGGAAATGTTCAGTGTGTATGTTTGTACAGATGTGCTTCCCGTTGTCTAGGTCGTCATGGCATCTCTAACGACGTGTGGATTTTAGTCTAACTGATCCGAGCCGCAGGTGTCGGCATGGCCAGTGCGGGCTGCTGGGCAGGCAGATGGACACATCCGTATGTTCCTGTACCAGGGTACCTGGTCGTCTGGTAAATGGACAAACTCTTCTCGCGGCGGGTGTCTGGGCCGTGACCCTCTAGGCCAAGCGCGAGAGGTGAAGGACGGGAGCCTGGTCTTCCATTCTCCCACTTCACTGGGCTCTCCATCTGCGTCTAGTGCAGGGTGCCGTTGCCAGTTCCTTCACTGGTGAAACGTGGGCCTCTTGACTTCAGAGGATGGGTACCGTCGTTGACTGCACGACCGGTAAGTTTCTGGACACCTTTAGTCTTTATAGTCTTTTATGTGTGGCACTGAAGCGCCTGGAGTTGCGTAAGTATGGCAGCGCTCTTACTGTCTCTTTCTTTGTCTTTGCAGGAGACGATGCAGAATGAAGAAATCCGGAATTCCCCCACGTGCCGGTAAGTGTGGCACTGCTGTTGTCTTTGCAGGTGAAGATGCGGCGTGAAGAATCCGGAATGCACTGCGTGCCAGTAAGTAGAATAATGCTGTTTATCTTTGCAGGTGCAGATGCAGCGTGAAGAATCTGGAGTGCACAGCGTGCCAGTAAGTATAATAATACTGTTTATCTTTGCCGGCGGAGGTGCAGCGTTAGACACGGCCGCTGCCGATGGATCAGGTAAGCAAGCACTGCGTGTGAAAGTTCGTTCTGCTAACCTGTTGTTTCTGGTCTTTTGCAGGTGCTGATGTTGCTCAGGTACAGGAATGGTAAGTATAATTCTTGCAGGTTCAGGATCCCAAGAAGAAATGCTGGAACAGACTCGGTGAGCGTTCTGCTGCAGATGCAGAATAACGCGAAGCACGTTTCATCAATCGGGTGTGGTTTAAATAGCCTTGGAGTGATGAGGCGTCTCCTTCCACGGCCCCGCCTAAGTAAGAAAAGAGTTCCTGCTTCCAGAAGAGTTCCAGTGCTGTATCCAGGGAGTGGAGCTGCCCCACCCAGGTAAGAAAGTAGTCCCAGTTCACCGAGGACTTCTAAGAGTCTGGCAAGTAAGCAGCATGGTCTGCCGCAGGTAAGTCCACCCAAGCACCTTCACACCAATGATGAGCCCGGCGCTTCCAGTGCCGGGACCGATGCTTCTGATGAGCCTGGTGCCACCGGCGCCAGGACAAGGTCCAAAAGGTCCCTGTGGGGACCGGCTGGTGCCTAGGATCAGGGTTAGGGGCCTGCTTCCAAGGACGTTGGGCTGGTCCTGGCTCCTTGGAAGCAGTGATCATGACACCGTTAAGATAGGGACCCGCAAAGGGACCTTGAAGCTGATTACGGTACCGCATTTTGCGGTACCGTAATTACTGCCTTCCCCATTCCCTGGGGCAAAAATGGGAATGGGGAAGGGCCAATGGTAAATGGGGAATAACCGCCCGCCAACCATGGAATGGGGTGGTAATTCCCCATTTCACCATGGTGGATTTGGTAAATTACCGGCGTTAACCAGGGCGCTTATAGCACCATTGGTTAACGCCAGGGTCCTCATGAGGGCTAGAGCTCTTTGAAGAGTTCTTTTAGTTTATTGTCTTTCCTAACAATGTCCCAATGCTTCAGAACAGATTTTTTAATCTTGTTACTTTGAATGCTGCACAAATACAAGTGGAGGAGCTGTTCACGTGGTCTCTGCTTCTTAAAGTTTCTCTCTGTCAATATCAATGGTACGTGTCAAAGACTCATCCAACTCCCTGCTAAATTGGGTAGTAACTCCATATAAACAACCTCTGGTTTCTTTAAGGGATTGGTTGTAAAAATCATCAAGTTGTCTGCACACAGTGATAGCTAGTTTTTTCCAGTCTTTATAAAATATCTCTTGCATCTCTTATCGTCTGATTTTGTCTCTCATGGCTCTAATTGCTAGAACTCCCCTTCTTGCTACTGTTTTGTGCTTGTCTTCTTTTTTTCTGGCCGACTTTGTACCTGTTTCATAATCACTCGAAGTTATTTGACTCCGGTTTTAATGAGCTGTCATAGCCCCTTCTTTTATGCTTTCCCTTTCCTCTTCAGATGAAACCGAGGGTCTCACTGTTGAAATACTTTCTGAAATAAACCAAAAGGGACAATGCAGGGACAATAGTAGGAGAGCGTGTTTTGATTCTGCTTCCTGGAGTATCTCCTTTTACTTTAAGTTTGTTTTCTTGCCTTACATTGCTTCTTGTGCCCCTATGGTGTGCTCACCTGATAGTTTATAGTCTAACTACACATCTTTATTAATTTAAGTATGGTAGGATTAATCAATTTTAATTAGCTTAGCCAGGGCATGGTGAATGGACATTGCCGATTTTCGCTACTTTCTGTTTTAGTTGTTGTGACCAGTTCATGATGAAAGTGAGGAACCATAAAATAAGATAGGGAACTTGGACCACGTGGGATCCCACCCTTGGTGAGGTAACGGGTCTGGTGAAAAAGATGGAGCACATGATGGCATGTGCTAAAGAGCAAGATAAGAAGGAACACCGAGAATGGGATACGTTATGTGCAATTGCAACAGGAAAGATGGAGCAAAACAAAGGTGCACATAAGAAGGGTACCGCCTCAAAGAAAGAAGAAGCCAAGGGGAGAGTGGCCGACAGTGCTTCAGATAGCCTGAAGGGAAAATAATTAGATGTGAAACGGTGTCTCAGGTGAGGGAGCACCTTTCATTTTGCAAATAATGCAGCATGTCCGGGACTCTAGGCACTATGTCACAGCTGTTGGAAGCAAGGGCATTTTGCTAGATGCTGTAAGAAATTCTCCACGGGTGCTGTTATGAAATATACTGAAATATGTTGAGTGTGAGATTGATGAGGATGATGAGGATGAACAGGTTGAGGGTGTGAGTTGGTTGGTGAGCCAAGTTGACTCAAAGACAAAGAGAAGCGAGAAACCCTGTGCTTCCTTGCGGCTCACCTACAGGTACCAGGAAACTCTCCCAGCTCCTGGTTCCTTTTTGTGAGCATCACGGACAGGGGCGTTGCTAGGGGGGGGGGCTAAGGGGGCTATAGCCCCTGATCTTTTGGTTGTAGCCCCGGATAGAATCTCAGGAGCTACAGCCAAAAGACTAGCTAGCCCCCAGTCCCAACAGTTCCGACATCAGCGTAGCCCTGGGTCTTTTCCAGACCTAGCAACTCCCCTGATCACGGAGGATCTGAGGGTGGCCTGGAGTGATGCACCGATTTTGGAAAAGCGGGCTTTTAAAAATAAAATGTGATGTGTATTTTGTATGTGTGAAGTGCGTGCCAGGTCTATGTATGTGCTATGGGTCAGTGAGTGGTGGGTGAATGAGTTTAAATGTGATAGTCTGTGTGTTTGAATGTTCTGGATGGGTGTGTGTGTGCCTGTGTAGATAATGCAGTGAGTGTAGATCTAAGAGAAGGTGTATGAGTGAGTGACTGTTGGGTGAATGAGTAGGAATGTGATAGTGCGTGTTTCAATGATCTGGGTGGGTGGGTGCATTCCTGTGTGGACATTAGAGGTTATGGGTGAGTGTGTAGGAATGTGAGTGTGTTTGTGTGTGTAAATGTTCTGGGTGGGTGCCATTGTAAGTGTGTGTGAGAGAAGGTATATGGGCGAGTGACTGGTGGGTGAATGTGTATGAATGTGATTTTGTGTGTGAATTTTCTGGGTGGGTGGGTGGATGGAAGCCCGTGACGTGACTGCATTGCGAATGAAGGTGAGAGAAGATGCATGGGTGGGTGAAAGGAGATGCTTGCATGTGTGTGTGTGCATGTGTGTAAGACCCTGGAGACTGGAGATCACTAGAGCATGTTTGACACATCCTTTATTGACTTTGCACATTTTACTGGTATTTTTGGGCATTCATGTGTGCCCTTATCTGGCTAGAATGGCATTTTAGTACAGCCAGTCTAGCCATTGCTTACTGTGGCATGATATTTAGTACTCGTCATGTGTGAAAAAGCAAGCATGCTAAGTATCAAAGAAGTGGTGAGAGCACATGGAACATAGGTAAACTTTGCTGAACTGGCCCGATTAATGATGATACGTTGAGCTGCCACTGAGGAGATTCCCATGGGAGAGTGCTCAAAGAGCCCCAATTGAGTTAAGCAAAACATTTTTGTGGGAATCTCATGAATTCGGAGTTGTATATCAATTTCATGAGTAGTCTTGAACACTTAAGGATGCTGTCATACTAAATAAGAAGCACTCATGCTCTAATTTTTGTCATAGGATTTTTATTGTTGCTTGAGGTGCCGACACGTGTTTCAACCCCACAAGGGGCTTTATTGAGTCAGGGTTATGATTCCTAAAGGCCAGAGAGGTAAGGTGTGTGGCCGTTTCATATATGGTAGCACTGATTAGTGATCTTGGGGGTCTTAAGCCTCTCAGTTCACCTTTGAAAGCGCCAAATTCATGAGATTCCCACAACAATTTCAAGCATGATAAGTAGTATTAGCTCGCTAGACTGATATTTTGGTGTAGTGGCCTGTATATTTCTTACTGTAGCATGATCTTTCATTAACTGAGCATCTATGATGAATCAAGGATGATAGATGTTCTTATGGGTCTAGACAGGCTTACATTGGAACCAATTTGGACATGTTTTCTTATTGTGACATGTTTTTTTTAATGGCCAAATCAATGGGAGTATTTTCTTTCATAGGTGTACTGGTAAATATTGTCAGAGCCAGCTTTGTGCTTAGTGCAAGTAATGATACTATAAATAACATCTCAAAGCGAACATGAGTATGTTCCTATGTGGGAATACTAGCATATGTTGGTAGAGCCAGCATGGAAATGTATGGGCACAGCCAGCATGAAAATGTTTTTTATACTGGCATATATTGAAGGGACTGACATGACAATACATTGGGAAATGTGCTTGTACACTTTTGGTGTCTTGCATCTATTGTACTTTTTTCCATGAGTTACCCTACACCCTTCAAAACCGCTTGCAAACTGCCTGGCCTTCTACCCACATTTTAACAGAAAGTGTGCAGTATAATGCACCATTTAAACCCATTATTCAAAACATTTGGCCTCATTACAAGTGAGGCGGTAAGGGGTTAACGGCACCGGTAAAGGTGCCGGCACCGTTAATCCCATACCGCCTCATTATGAGGTCCCCTTGCAGGACCCGCTCTGGACGTCTGGTCAGACCAGACGTCCTTTGCAGGTCCCGCGAGGGGACCGGCATGCTCCCCATTCCCATTGAGCCTTATGGGGGCTCAAATGGGAATGGGGATGGTCCAGGTCCGGGTTTCCTGAATGGGGAAATAACAGGCCCTCCAAATTCTAAATGGCCTGGTATTTCCCCATTCAGGGACCACGGACCCGGACGCCAGTTTGGAGGCAGCCATGCCCTTATTAAGGGCATGGCTGCCTCCAAACTCGTAATGAGGCCCATTGTCTCATGGGAGGGTGAAGAATCCCCCTGACGCCCCCCTGCCCCCAAAAACCTGTATGTGGTAGTTCAGGCCCCCTTGCTATGCTCGGACGCAATCACATATTTGTGGCAAATATTTACACCCTCCAATAAAACAACTCATGAGTCACCACTGGTGCAGGTATATTTTGGGACCAGGCAAGGTCCCCTTCTTTCTAAGCTAGGTGAAACATTTAAGCTTTGATTGAAAAACATATTTACTTCTTTCACGGCATAATCATCATGGACATTGCGCACACATGGTCGTCCGGGCCGGCCCGGGGCATGGCGTGCCCTGTGCTCTGTTACAGAGCTGGGGGTGGGGATTGCCCGCAGCATGGCTCGCATTCAAGAGCTCTGAAAATCATAGATGCATTGAGCTCCACTCTTGGGGGAAGTTTCAGCCCCCTCCTCCCCACATCTCGCACTGTTAAAAAAGATAGAAAAAGGGTCATGTATCAACGCCTAGGACATTTTAAGGTGTTATGTTCGGCTCTGGGTTGTGGGGGACAAGATGTGGCTGCTTGTCACATAACATAGGTTTCTTTTATCGTAGTGGTAGCTGACTCATAGATACATTTATAACCAGGGAATTTTGTTGATACTATATCCTGATCAATGATTTAATTTTCAGGCTTTGCTCATGTAGAATTTTTCTACTGGGTAAACAGACAGTGCACGCTTCCGCAGGTCAGTGCTTTTTTGGCTTGTTTAACACATCAATGCCACAGATAACGAGTACTTCTGTGTCCGTTGATGTATCGATGTTTCACACATTAGCTGTAGCCTGTGTTAGAGAGTGACGCAACTCTGCCTCGTATGCTATAAATAAAGGGGGCGTTCCCAGCATTGGCAGAGTGACTTTGGAGCCCGAACTGAATGCACGTATCCCTGTGTGTGTGTGTGTAAGCAGTGGGTGGCTCATGGGGGTTCTGGTTCATATCGGACATTGTAACAGTGGCGACAAGGTGGGACACCAACCCGTGCATAGGCGGTGAGGGAACAGTGAATTTCTTTCTTTGTTCTCCATCTCCTGCATGCCATTGGGCCTCCATTTTACACACATGCTGGAGAGGGTCGTGGTTCTTTTTAAGAGTGCTTTTGCGCCCATCCACGCAAAAGTTTGGATTCCCTGCTGAGGGGACAGCTGATCCTGTGCATTTCTTGCTTTTGAAGTGTTTTGGCTATTTCTATCTCATCGAGTGTGAGGTGAGGAGCTGGGTGAGGCCTACCATCTTTTGTTCTTTGTCCCCTGGGCTCAACCCACTCAATTTTTGGAGCCACTAGTTGTGGCATAGGAGTTCCTTCTGTGTTATTTCTGGCTGTTTGGACATTGGTGGAAGCAGGCGGACAGGGTAGTGCCCTAGGGTGTTAATCTACAACAGAATTTTTGGACAGTTGAAGACAGTGCTTTGGAGGGCAATTTTGGCTGACGGTTTGGTGGTGGAGGAAGATCATCAGACATTGCTGTGAAGGGGTGTCTGACCAACATTATCACACTCAACATCTGTGCGCAGATTTACCTGGAGCAGCACGTCAGTGAGTAGCGGCCCCAGTTTTTTTGTGGGATTGCCTGTGCGCTGGCTGCCATGGATGCTGCCGCCGCCACCCAAGCACCACATGTGCCGAGACAGCAAGGGGCACTTACACCAATGCAAGAGTTTGACATCTCGGGTGCCCCATCCAGCCTGGTATCGAGATGGAGGATGTTTATCGACGGGCTTGATATGTACTTCAGGGCAATTGGGGAAACGGATGAAGATAGCAAGGTGGCTATGTTCCTGTACTCGGCAGGACCAGAGGTACATGAGGTCTTCCAGTCCCTGCAACCTGCGAATGCAACCTATGCTGTAGCGTAAGACCCACTGAGGGAGCATTTCATGCCGCTTGCCAATGCGGACTATGAATGGTTTGTAATTTGCAGCGCCAGGCAAAAGGATGATGAGTCCCTAGACAATTTCGACGGATGGCTTTGCTGCATGTCCCTGCTGTGTGTCTAGGATAACTATGATATGATGATAAGGAACCATCCAATACAGGCATGTTCGTCTGGCAAACTGCACAGGCAGATGCTGCAAGAGCCTGCAATCACACTGCCTTGCATACTGGAACTTGGACTCTGACAAGAGGTGTCTGAGGTGAGGGTGTCAGGGATGGAGGTGGCTGTATGCCCAGGGAAAGTGGAAGCTGTGTGTGCTGTGGGCCGCGGTCAAGGTGGCAAAGGAGCAAGACGTCCAAGCAGAGGTCAGTGGGACAGTGGTGCAAGTGCCCAGGATTCATGCACGAAATGTGGGTACGACCTCCCACACCCTGCTGAATGCCCAATGCAAGGAAAATCGTGTGGACGTTGCAGGGTGCTGGATCACTACGCCCGCATGTGCAGAGCTCCAGTGTTTGTGGTGATACTGAGGGGGCCAGTGAGAGCAGGATTCTTCAGGTCACAGTGCCCACCCAATCTCGCCCAGATAGACCAAGGCGATGACAGTGCCTCTCACGAGGAGGATGACGAAGAGGAGGAAGAAAATGTATTCTTCATCTCAAGCATCAGTGCGCTGATGACCACCAACAGGAGGCAACCACAGTGTCTGGTGAAGGTGAATGAATCCACAGTGCCGGTTCTGGTGGACACAGGCATGTCTGTCAACGTCATGGTGAGGGTGCACTATGACGGCAGGGTGGTGCCGCCCAAGCTGCAGAAGCCAAAGGCCCGCATCTTTACATTTGGTAGTGAACAAACGATCCCGCTGGCTCGGGCATTTGTAGCCAATGTGGAGCATGGAGGGTTGTCCATCAAGGCCTGGTTCTACATCACACCTGTCAGCAGCAACACCCTCCTGAGTTGTGTGGTGACGGAGGCACTTGGCATTGTGAGCTTCACATTTACAGTGTACATTGAGTATGTGCAGGAGCTGCTGGCCAGATACAGCCAGATGTTTGAGGGAAATGGCCGCATGGCGGGTCACCTGGTGAGGCTCCATATCGATGAGTCGTTCAAACCCATTGCCCTGAAACACCACAGAGTCCCTTTTCATCTGCTGGTCCTACTGGACAAGGATCTGTATATTCTGGTAGAGTTGGACATAATTGAGAAGTTGGATGGCCCGACCCCCTGGGTGTCTCCGATCGTCATTGCTAGGAAGTTCAAGCAACCGCACTCGGTATGAGTCTGTGTGGACATGAGGATCCCAAATAAGAAGATGAAGCTCGAACACCATATCACCCCCGCCATTGATGACATCATCATGGAACTACAAGGGCCGCGCTTCTTCTCCAAACTCGACTTTCGTGGCCGGATAGCATCAGGTGGTCCCAGACTCTCGATATATAACAACTTTCACCATGCACCGAGGCCTTTACAGGTACAAGTGCCTGAGTGTTTGGGTGTTGTCTGAGGCGGAGGTCTTTCAGAACATTATCCGTGGGGCCCTCGCTGACTTGGATGGCAGGTTGAACATTAGCATCGATCTCCTGGTGTTTGCAAGAACAGAGGTGGAGCACTTGGACAGTCTGATCAGAACCTTGGAACGGCTCCAGGCACTTGGGTTAACGCTGCATAGGACCAAGTGTGAGTTCCTCAAAAAGACCATCAAATTCTTCGGGTTTGTATTCAAAGAAGGGGTTGTGTCGCCAGATCCTCATAAGGTAAAGGACATCGTGGAGGCACGGCCCCTTGAGAACGAATCAGAGGTCCTAAGCTTCTGGAGAATGGTCACTTATTGTGGACGGTTCATCAGGAATCTCGTGTCATGTTCAGAACCTTTGTGGGCGTTAACCAAGAAGGACGCAGTGTTGCGGTGGGGGTCCCTTGAGCAGGCTGCGTTTGAGGATGTGAAGAGGGCCCTGACAGCAGAGGATACAATGGCCTTTTTCGACCCAGCCCCGTCATCAGAAATTGTGATGGATGCCAGTCTGTTTGGTCTGGGGGCAGTACTAACCCAGACGGACGCCAATGGTGAGGTCCGGCTGATTGCTTATGCCAGAAAAACACTATCAGATACGGAACAGTGATACTCTCAGATTGAGAGAGAGGCACTGGCAGTCTTGTGGGGATGTCGCCATTTTCGCCTATATGTGCTGGGGCGGCCGGTGACCCTGGTTACGGACCATAAGCCCCTGCTGCCCATCTTGGCTGGTTCATCGTCCAAGCCTCTGGCCCGCATTGAGAGGTGGATGTTAGCGCTGCTGGAATACAGTGTTTCTTGGTGTACAGATGGGCAAGGAAACATCAGTGCCAAGGAGGCAGACGAACATGTGAGGCTGGTAGTGGAGGCGGCAACTCTCAACTCCATGCTCATCCACGACCTGGAACTGGCGGCATCCGACGATGAATGCTTCAACATCCTGAAGTCAGCCCTGCAACAGGGCTCATGGAAGTCGGTTGTGGATACGCTGGCTCAGAGAACTGAGGAAGCAAGGTCGGCACTAGAACAGCTGGGGTGCGTCAAAGATGAGCTGGCATTTGTGGAGACAGGACTACTACTTTGAGGGGACCAAATAGTCATACCACAGAGCAAAGGCCCCCAGGTCATCGAGTTGGCACACCAGGGACACCAGGGAATGGCCAACACCAAGGCCTGCATATGACAGAAGGTGTGGTTCCCAGACCTTGAGGGGCGGGTTGAGGAGTTTGTCGCTGCCTGTGTGTGGTGCCAGGCGGCATCCCCAGTGCAGAAGGAGCCTCTAATCGAGACCATTCCTAGAGGGATGAAGCCATGGGAAATTGTCCATGCCGACTTCTGGTCCACAGGCAGGGACCATCACTTCCTGGTGGTTGTGGACGAATGGTCCCGGTATCCGGAGGTGGAGTTCATTGAGTCTGTGTCATTTGACAAGGTGGCTGTGGCATTGGAGAAGATTGTTGCTACCCATGGCCTGTCTCAGACCTTGTGTTATGTCAATGGACCACCGTTCCAGGGGGACAGTTTCGTCCAACTGATGGAGGAGCACCGTAAGATCACTCCTGCCTGGACTTGGGCAAATGGTGAAGCGGAAAGGTTCATGAAGACGCTAAACAAGGTCTTCCGCCGCACACGCGTCCAAGGACATGGTTTGCAGAGAGCTCTGTACCAGTTCCTGATGGAGTACATGGCCACCCCGCATGCATCCACAGTAGTGGCCCCGGCAGAGGCCATGTTCCGGAGATGTCCGAGGGGCCTGATTCCGGAAGTGAGAGAGAGTAAACCGGCAGTCATTGACAATGCCCAGGTGGAACAGGAGAGAAGTCTCAGGACAGAACAGGAGAACATCAGGAGAGGACTCCAGTCCCAGCAGCTAGCCCCGGGAGATGAGGTGCTGGTTTAGAACCGGCACCCTCAAGGCAAGCTATCGTTAACATATGAGCCGGCTCCAATGGACGTGGTGGCGGTGCACAGCTCCATATTGACTCCTTCAGACAGAACTGCCACTGTCACCCGCAATGCCAGCTTCTTTAAGAAGGTGGGGGAAACCAGGCCTGTGGTGATGCAAAGAAGGGACGTCGGAATGTACCGGACAAGGGCGGTGGCCTGGCCTATCCGCCGAGTTCTCCAGACCGGGGGAAAACAGGTGAGGAGGGACTTGATCCGCGGGGCGGGCAGGAGGTATCCCCAAAGGTTCAGGAGTGGGAAGCTGGCCCATCTCAATGACTATGTTTTGGACCCCTGAACTGGTGGGCCCAGCCCAAGGACTGGAAAGTAACTGATGGGTCTGGGGGTGGCTTAATTTGAAAGCAGTGTTTATTTTGGGTGCAGTGTATTGTTGTGTGTTGTGTGTATTTTACCTCTTTTGCTGTTTTGTTGTGGAAAAGGAGGAGTGTGGTGGCTGCCCCTTTAAGGGCATACACACGTGGCGGAGTGACTCAACTCCACCGCCTGTGCTATAAATAAAGGGGGTGTTCCCTGTCACAGCAAAGTGATAATGGAGCCTGAACTGAATGCACGTGTCCCTTGTGTGTAAGCAGTGGGGGACTCACAGGGGTTCTGGATGACATCAGAACATTGTAACACCCACGAGCATCTGGCCAACAAGAGAGGAATGCCAACGGTTTTAGATCAGAAGAACGTCCTAGGCATTTGTGAGATATTCATGACCTTCAAAATTCAATTTCCAACAAAAAAATGTCTAACTCTAATCTGATGTATGTATGGTGTGGTTGAAGAGCAGGGACTGATCCTTAGTTGCAGAGGCAATGACCATGAGCACAACCTCAACCTGATGCCATGTTCTCTCTTCATCAATTTTGTGCCTATTCTGAGAGAAACCTACACAACGGCTTGCATACAACGTGGATACAGAAAGCAGCATTACCTCAACATCCACTCTTCCTCATCCCAGTACTTACCTCATGAGGCCCCTACCTTTGACACAGGGCTTTCTTCTTTTTCTTTTATTTCCTAAAACTCCTCCCGTTAAACCACGTCATCCAGTTTAATTTTTCCTGCCTCTGGCCGGTTGGACTGTTCCAGGTGGAGGGCACCGGGGAGGTACGATTTGCAGGCCCCCTGGTGGGGCTGTGTGTTGGGGCCTCGGCTACCTTCAGGTGTGGCGTGCCTCTGGTTCCCCTGCTGGGCTTGGTCTCCGGTGTGCTTGGATGGAGCCTCTCACGGTTTTCGACGGGCATCATCGCTGGCGTGTGATGCATCATCGCCCGGTGCTTGCAGGCCTGGGCTAAGGTAAGGGGCTGCTGTGGGTGTGTGGCCATCTTTATGCCCCAGGCTGTCCACTGCACGTGACGTCTTGTTGTCTCCAGAACGATGCAGGACCCGTTGGACAACAGGTGGTGTGTGTGCCTTCCGGGGGTGGGTTGGCCAATACTCCTGGGGCGGGGGGGGTTATTGTTGATTTTCTCCGGCAGGCCTGGAGTTGAATCACAGCAGTGACAGCCTGTTCCCTGAGGAATTGGGTGATTGTTCTCCCTCATTGGTTTTCTCCGGGTCCTGGAATTTAATGGCCGCACATGTGTTTCTGGCATTCCTGTTTTTGCTGTGTTTGTGCCTCTCACGTCATGGGAAAGCACACTGCTCAGCTCAGGCTCCTTGCCCTTTCTCTCTTACTCACCTTGCTCCTCTCCTGAGCTTCCTAAGAGGAGGAAGACAATTTCAGCAAAATGTTCCTTCTCCAGGAAGGACATTGAAAGGAAAGGGGGGTGCAGGTGTTGAAGTGAGCGGGAACGGTCGAGAGCGGTGTTCCACTACTTTTCTTTTTTACTGTTAACAGATCCACTACTTTTTGCAACCATTTTCACCATTCCGTACCTGTTGTTTGTGAAATTAAAGCACACTTCACCATTTTCCCACCGGCTGTCTGTTACTGCTAAACTGAAATCTGTTTTCAACTCAATTGGCTGTCAATCAGCATGACTGCAACCCGGGAATAATGTGTTGCACGTTGCTCCCTTCCTTCCTACTCTGTCCCCCTCCTGTGTCACAGTTCCACTACTTTTTTAGTACATTTTTATCAATGATATCTTTGCTAGTCTGGTGGGTGGCGGCTGTCTGGGACCCGGTGGACCGTAGGTTGAATTCCAGCCTGAAGAAGGTTCATGCTGTTGCACATTTGGCCCTCAGGGCAAATATTTACGGCTCCTACACTGCAAAGACTGTGCTGAGTGTTTTCAGGAGGTTGAAGAAGGCTGTTGAAGGTGGCTCTGACTGTGCCCTGCTGCTGGCTGACATGCAGCGGCAGGTTGAACTCTTGTCCGATCTTGCATTTAATGGGAGTGCGTGGCTTGGCCTTGGCCATGGGTGCTGGTGTGACATGCCTGCGGGATTGGAAAACCTAGGGTTTAGAATGGGCAGCTGCCCTTAAGCTTCCTTTTGACCAATCCAAACTTTTTGGTGATTTGCTTGACGATGCAGTGCATAAGGTGTTTCGTGTTGACAAACGTGCTCACAAATTGCGGCAGAAGTCTACCTCGACAGTCAAGAAATCTCCCTGGTTCCTCCTTACGTTCCTTTTAGTGGCCCTGGGGGGGCTGTGGTCCTCCATGCTCGTCTCGTCCAGGCCTGATTCAGGAGTCCTGGCGGTTGTGGCAGGCTGTTGGGCGGCCGTCTCCAGCAGTTTTTTTCTGATGTGGGACTAGTGGTGCTCGGTTTCTTGGGCTCTGGACACTGTCCAGAGGGGTTCTCAAACCTGTCCTCGGTTGCATGGTTCTTACTGCTGTTCTCTGCTCGTTGCCCAAGTAGTTGGCGTTGGCAACAGCTCTGACCGAGTTACTACTGAAGGCGGCGGCTATCATATAGTGGGATCTCTGCATTTTCAGTTCAGGGTGCTCCTGTTCGGGTTGCGCTTGGCCCCCAGGGTGTTCATCAGTCTGGTGGCTCCCCTGGTAGCGCATTTTCACCGGAAGGGCATTCAGATTTTCCCTACATGGACGACTGGCTGGTCGAGGTGGCCCTCCGGCAGACTGTCCAGACTCGTCTCCAGCTGGTTCGCCAATCATTGCGGGACTGGGGGTTTCCGGTGAACTGGCATTTGTCTCATCTGGAGCCTTCTCAGGATCTGGTTTTCGTCAGGCACAGATTTGCTCCTAGGTGGGGAGGGTTTTCTGTCCCAAGACATGGTCCAGTGCCCGCTGTCTGTTATGGGTGGGTTTCTCAGGAGGCGGTGTGTCATGGCTCTCCTGTTGCTCATGCTGCAGGGGCACATGGCGTCTTGCGTCGTTCTGGTTCCTTGGGATTGTCTTCATCTGCGTCCTCTGGTGTCTTACCTACTCTCCCACTGGCTCCCAGCTTCTCAGGCTTGCGCGGCCTTGATCCCGGTGTCTCAGGCTCTGTGGGCCTGGTCCGTCCTCCTTTGACCCCTCTTTCTCCAGGTGCCAGCGGAAAGGGGTTGGGGGCCATGTTGGGTGTCCTCTCTGCCCAGGGGTTGTGGGCCCCGGAGGAGGGGCGTCCACTTGGAGAGAATTGTGTGCCATTCTCTGGGGCGTGTTGTACTTCAGGGTGTTCCTGGAAGGCTGGGCAGTGTTGGTCCGGACAGACAATGCCGCAGCATTGGCATATGTCAGCCGCCAGGGTGGGGGGGGGATGGCCGCTCCTTGCATGCTCTGGCAGCTCAGATAAGTTCCTGGGGGAGTCGCTTCTGTTGTCTCTGGTGGGCTCTCATGTCAGGTGGGTGGACAGTGTTCGGGCGGATCTACTCATCCGCTGGTTGCCCTCCTCTGCGGTTTTAGTTCTGTCGGACAGGGTATTTGCTTGGATCCCTGTGCTGGATCTCTTTTCCTCTCCGGCCTCTGCGAAGGTGCCTCTCTTCAATTCCCGGTTCCCAGCCAAGGGGATTTGTGGGGTGGATGCCCTTGTTGTAGAATGGCCTTGGGGTCTCCTTTATGTGTTCCTTCCTCTCCCCTTTCTTCCCCGGGTGGTTCAGCGCATCAGGGTGAGCAGGTTGACTGTGTTGTTGGTTGCTCTGTTCTGGCCCCTCCGGAGCTGGTTCACCTCCCTGTTGGAACTTAGGTCCCCGGTTCCTTAGTTGATTCCGAGGTGGCCTTGTCCCCTGCAGGCGGGTCTCGGGTTTGGGGTCCTACAGATACATCGGGCGGTGTGGCTATTGCATGGGCTTGGTTGATCTCCCAGGGGTTTTTGGGTGGGGAAGTTGCTTTGGGGTCTCTCTTCTTACCGTCTCTGTACTTCTAAGGGTCTTCCCCTTGGGAACTCCCTCTTGTCTTGAGGTTCCTTCAGGGGCCGCCTTTTGCGCCCCTTTCTGATATTGTCATCGGTCTCCTTACTCTAATGACTGCTTTCCTGATCGCTATCGTGTCTGCACCTAAACTGGGGGAGGTTGGGGCTCTGCCGTGTCTCCCCCCTTTCTTGCGGTTTCTACCAGACTCTTTGGTATTGTGGTGTGCTCCGAGGTTCCTACCTAGGGTTGTGTCTCGGTTTCACACCTCTCAGGATCTGGTTGTCCCTGCGTTTTTCAGTATCCACAGCCGCCGAGAGAGGGGACTTGGCCTGCCATTGATGTGCACCAGTAGGTTTTTGGAGTGTTTGGTTCGGACTGCTCTTTTAAAGCAGTCTGATAGTCTCTTGGTTACTTTGGGCCCGCTGATGCGGGACGGAAGGCCTCTATGGTTTCCATTGGCCGGTGGATCTGTGTTATTGTCTCTGCAGCTTATGTGGTTTCTGGCTGGCCTGTGCCTGCCCACGTTCAGGGTCGCTCGACTAGTAGTCTGGTTGCTTCCTGGGCGGATGCTAGGGGGGTTTTCTCTGCAGGAGATTTGTGAGGCGGTCACCTGGGCGGATCAGATCATTTTCGTCAACCCTTATCGGTTGAATGTTTCCTGCTCTGGGGATGGTTCCTTCGGGGTTGGGGTTTTGTTTGTTGGGATGTGAGTTTGGAATTATTATTAGTGTGAGTTTTTGTTCTGCACTTTCTGTGTCTCATTGGGACCTCTCCCCGTTGCTGCTATGGTATGCCTCATGAGGTAAGTACTGGGACAAGGAAAAGTGGACGTGTAAGTAATGCTCTGATTACTTAGCGGTAATCTTCATTACTCCTAGTCATACTCTTCCTCGTCACAGTACTGATGACCCTCCTCTCCCTCCCTGTGGGGAAGGTCCCATGCTCCGGCTTCAATATGTTAAACTGGATGCTGTGGTTTAAGGGGAGGAGTTATAGGAAATAAAAGAAATAGAAGAAGGTCCTGTGTTGGACGCAGGGGCCTCATGAGGTAAGTACTGCGACGAGGAAGAGTATGACTAGGAGTCATGACGATTTCCGGTAAGTAATCAGAGCATTAGCGATCACGTAGTGCAGTGTAAGCATTGAAAGGGTGATGTCAGATGTGGAGCAGGACCTGAGTGGGAATGGAGAGAAGAAAAGCCTGCAAGGGTTCAGACAGAACATGGAAATTGCACAGTTGATATACCTGAGTATATAAAGATATACAAATATGCTTTCCCTGTGATTGTTTCATTGTAGGTGCTTTTATTTAGCCAGACCTTGGCCTGCGCTTTAACACCGGAAGAGGACTGCAAGACGAATGATCACACAGCCATGATTTGCGAACTGGTATGTTTTACTAGTTGTTAATATGCATTTGTCTCGAGAGGATAGCTCAGGGGCAACGTGCTCGCCTTGGAAGCAAGAGTACACAGAGCACCACGGTTTCGATCCCGAGTCCGCTCTTAGAAGCCTCTGGTTATTAGGCGTGTTATAAATAACCTATCATATCATTTGCAGGCATTAACCATGGATGCTTTCGCTCCAGCCACATCAAATATATTATACATTTTAATGAAACAAGTTTCATGTAATGCGATGTTTGAAACTATACAGCACAAAATATATGGGGGCAAAGGGTAAGGTTGACAGGGAATGCCCTTATTGAAGCAATTTATAACACGAAAGGTATGGACAATTACCAACTGTATTCCAATTTAAATGAAAAAGTCTTTGAAAAATAGACTAGACTCTGGTTTTTCACTTAAATTGGAATACAGTTGGTAATTGTCCATACCTTTCGTGTTATAAAATGAAACTATACAGCCCCTGCTTGAGAAGGGGTAGGAGCTGAATGTGACATGTGGCACATGCCACAGCGCGCCACAGCATGCCACCAATCTCTGGACTGGCTGATGTAAAATGTACAGTTTAAGGGATTTCAAACACATTCAACAAGTGAAAAATACCCTCTCAATCATTGTGGGATTGTTTTATATTTAAACACTTTCAGCAAATGCATAGTTTAAGCACTTATCATGCCCCAGTATGTCACCAATTTCAGGACTAGCTAATGGCAAATTTACTGTTTAAATAACTTCAAAGACATTAAACAAGTGAATATAAAGCCTCAAAACCATTGTGAGATGTTATAAATCCCCCCCAAAAAAAATCTGATAGCTCTACCATTGCACCAATGCTATAGACGGGAAATGTCTGATGCTAGTTCTTATGACCTAATCAGACAGCAGGGCATGCAAGTCCCTTTTCATTTCAGTTCTAACATGACATGCCACCTAGATATTTCTTTATATCTGCTTCAAATCCCTTTTTTCATTGCTTCAAAATTACTTCAGGAAGTTGGCATCCTCTGAGGCCGCTGCAGCAGCTAAAGGGCTTTTGTTTGGAGAAGCTTTTGTCAAAGACATGTCCATATTTGTTAGCACCTTTATTGCTCTGGACAAAGGTCAGACATTGTTAAAAAGAGTGTTTGTGCCCTGTGTATCCGCCAGGGCAGTAGAAGCAGAGGCGTCTCCGCCAGCCGCTGAGGAGGCCAGAGGCCCTATATTGGAAGCAACTGGTGGCAGCAGGAAGACAGAAGGCTGAATCCTTCCTTCTCCTCCTGTGGAAGTGGCAGGTGTTGGGACTGGCACTGCAGCCGCAGGTGAGAGTACCGTGGTATGCACACAGCGCAGCAGCAAGCAATGCAATTCCTGTGATATGTGGTATGCTAGCGATGCACCTAAGCGCTTGGGAGGAGCTTACTGTGGACTCTTGGGTCGCAGAGACTGTGGAGGGGTGTTGTCTGTAATTTTTAAAGAGCACAGACAAACGAAACTGCAGCAACCTTTCACAATTTCAGAGTGTTAGGCAGAATCACATGCAGTACCCTTTGGGAACACTACATGCAATTAAGACTACAAGTTTCAGTACAATTTCACCTTTGGTACAAGCCTGTACTACACAGTTATGTGGTAGCATTGGCTGAGCAGCCAGACTTATCTCAAGAGTTTAAGTGAGCAGTAGAACAAGTTACACAAAGGGACCAACAAATACAGTGGTTCAAACAAACACTTACCCAAGGTTGCTTGGTAAAAGAATATACATTTATTTACACAGTCAATTAGAAAACATTACACTAGCAAAAGCAGCTTAATATCATACACTTACACACCGCAATACACAACCAATAAGTTACTGAACAAGTTCAGCTCCCCTGAAGTGGGAGCAAAATGGCACTTCAGTTACTTTAAAAAGGGGTAAAAAGACAAGGTTATAAGAAATGCATTCATAGGTAGGATAAAGGGTTTCAGTTAACTACAACCAGCAATTCAATTTGATAGGCATGGGCCAAAGTCAATGGTTCAGAGTCTTTGTATAGGATGGCATAGTTCTTGTAGATAACGGTTAAGTCTTTGCCATGGTTTTTAGAAGAATTTGGCTAGGCGAAAAGTTAGACGAATGTTTAGGGAAGGACACGTCTTCAAAGAGGGTAAAGTTTCACAAACTTTCTCTGTGGTCGAAAAGATTTTCGGACCGCCTTTGCACAGTACCTTTAAAGTGAAGAAGAGCTGTAGCTGAGGCAGTTGTTCCTGGCAGTTCAGCAGACCTCGCTCCTGTTCTTCAATCGTGGGGACAAGAAGGAGGACGTCGGGGGGTTCCTGCACTGTCCAGGGAAGAGGCCACAAGCTTGGATTCCTGCACTGTCCAGGGAAGAGGCCACAAGCTTGGATGGTTTAAGGTGTGAGTGCCTTAAAGACCACTAAGTGGTATCCTTCCCACTGGCTATCCAGTTTTCCACAGCACTTTGTAGAAAATTCGACCAGGAGGGGACGGTTTTCAGGCGGCTTGTGAGTTGGTTGGTCCCACCAAACTCAAGGGAAGAAGTTAACCTTGAAGGGCTTCTCTGTCGATGGAGTTTCAAGCAATTTGGACCTGCAGCAGGGCTTCACCGGTCGTCCAGGAGTTGCAGCAGTCCTCTTCCTTCAGCTCGTCTTCGGTTCTTTCGTTCCAGTGGTCGACTCTGATTTCCAAGTCCCAGAGACCTGCTTTAAAACAATTTTCCCCCATTCATTCCAGCCTGGCTGTCACTCACACAGCAGGGTGGTTTTCCTTGCCGGACAACCAGCCAGCCAATCACGTCACAGTGCATTCAGGTCTCCTAGGAGACTAAGCACAGGGAGTTTTGGGCACCCCCCTCACATCCTGTCCACCCCACTTCAGCACTGAAACCCACCAAAGTACAAAGGGACCACACCTGGTTTGCCGCACAGAGTTAAACACAAGAAGGACCTTTCCTAAAAGAAATGACGAAAAAAGTCGACCGGAGTCTGTTTTTACAGATAGGACTTGGGCGCCATCTTGAAAAACATGGCTGACCCGATTTTTTGCTACCGTTGTTTGCCGTCGGGTAAAATCATGGTAGTTTGATCTAAACCACTTCCAGCAGCCATTTAAGGTAGGAAAGGGTAACATTTGACTGTTACACAAGTGTTTTGACTCAGGGGATGCTAGGCAACCCCTCCAGCACTCTATAGGAAGATAGTGTGTGCTGGGTCAGTAAATATAAAGAGACTAGTAATGTCAATTTAACTTTACATGCTCTGGGAGACGGTAGTCAGTCCCTGAGAAAGTGTTTAAACCTTGGGGAGTTTTAAAGACACCCCTGTGCCATTGCACTGAAGGTGCTGTGTGACACAAAGAAAAAGATGATGCCTATAGAGTTGTTTTAAAACACCATAACCAGAGAACACAAGAGTAAACACACATCAAAATACATGGAAGAGTGGGAAAAAAGGCTCACACTCTTCCCAGGTAGAAAAATCAAATCCTAGAAATCCAGCAAAGTTGCTGGGGGTCCGAAAAGGTAAGGGAAATTAGCACATTTTGAGAATTCTCCCTAACACAGAGGAGGAACAAAGCCTCATGGACAAGGAAGTGTGAGAGTTTCTAAAGAAAATGGCGATAAGGCAAGCGCAGCATTGTCTTACTGGTGAAACAGAAGAAAAAGGTGAGGCCGGTGATAATCTCAGAAAATGTAACACCTTTCTTGTGTACCGACACTGCAAGATGGAGGAAATCCATCTCTTCAGGGACATTTTGCAGAAAGGGCACTGGTTAACCTGCATAGATTTGAGGGATACCTATCTAGCAGTACCCTTTCCTGAGATGCATCAGCAATTTTTAGATTTCCTCTGGTGATGGCAAAGGTGGGAGTTTATGTGTCTCCCTTTTCGGACTAACTTCAGCACTGTGGTGCTTCACAAAGCTACTCAGTAGTGAGACTGATTTTATACATTGAGGATATTTGTCTCATGGCGCAGGATCTGATGCAGCTGCCAGAGCAAATGGTCCCAATGACAGGTCTCCTAGAGAAGCTGGGGTTTCTCATCAATTGGGAGAAATCCGAGACCAGGCCACAGCAGAGAATAGAGTTCCTGCGGTTTATCACAGACTTAAAGCTGGGGCACTGTCTCTGCCCCTGTAGAAAATGAACGACCCTTTGAAACATCACAGTATTGACTTTCCATTAAAGACTAAACTTTACTTGACAGTCTTATGTTTGCTCAATCACCTCTTCTGTTTAAAAGTTATTTTTAACTAACTGATCAATTTTCCATCAATCATATGTCATAACAAGTTGCATTGTTACACTACGGCAGCAAAGGGCTTTCTTACGAAGAACTTCCCGACCATGGAATCCGCTTTGGCATCGTTACAAGTTGCCTTGGAAACTGTTCAGGTCATGTAAACGTGCTAGTCAGCTGATCGGACGTGCTTCACTTACACAGAAGCCACGCCCCCTTGTTCCTCAAAGCCGTCAGCCGCGGGAACTTCGTTGCTGCTAATTGTACGTTACTACGTGCCTTTTCGTAGGCCCCCTATAGCACTGTTTGCCTTCCTCGGATTACCCTCCGTGAACCTTATTGACTTTGAACTCTCGTTAACAGACCTTGGCTTTGTACTCTGTTTCTGATTATCTGGATTACCGTACAGACTTGTTGCCATGGCTTTTTTCTATTCACGTACAGTTTTCCTTTACTGCCGTAAAACCACAGGAGCCTCCCCGCTCAACTTTCAGTTCTATGGGGTCTGCGGCGCTTCACTTTCGCTCAAAACTGGACTCCAGCTCTCATACAACTTACGCTTGCACGAGCGCCTCTACTTTCCATCTGAGTTCTGGCTCTACGATCAAGACCTGTTGTGATCTGCTTCAGCGCTACGCTTGGGAATTTCGCTAATAGTGTAAGTGGTATCCTGGTTGGTCCTTTTCTTCCTGTTATATCTGAATCATCTATATGGAAGTATAATTCCCATCCTACCAGTTCTGCATATCAAGGATTGCCTTTGCTCCAACTACCTGATTAACTGTGTTCGCATACTGGGAGACTGTTTGTCTTTTCTACTGAAGTGCATTACGAATGCTTTCCAGGACATGCACCAACCCGGTCCTAGTGCGTCCCTCATGCCGTTCGGGTTGTCCTCCCTATACTAACCTTCCCACTTTATTATTTTTTCCTGTCGTTGTCATCCACCATTTGGATTTTGTTTTCCTTATTGAAACTGGTACAGGATTCCCTCTTAGATCTACTCACATACACTATCTCAGGTACCGGCAGTTCTATTGTGTTAAATAGAAATAATTAAAAAAACAAGTTAGGCATAATACTCAAACCTTTCTGTATATCTTGCAGCATTGGTCTGGCGGTGCGCTTAATCCCGCTCTTTTGCATTATAGACTGCTCTGTCTGTTCTTACATAAATAGCAGAGTGGTACATCGTGAAAAAGAGCCCCTCTCTAAGAGGAAGCCTGATTCTTTGAAATCAGGAGACCTGGGTTTCTGGACACGTCTACGGCTCATCCTACATCTCGATCCAGGTTGGGGTCACGCACACCTTCCGGCTCGGTGAGTAACAGAATTAGCAGCCTTGAAAGATGTCGACTGAGACTACCGATGCTTTAAACCAAATAGTGCAGATGGTTACGGATCTCCGGACTGACCTGACAAATGCACAAGAAGCATTGCGCCAACACATGGACGCAATTCAGTCTCTCGTCACTACTCCAGCAGCACAGGCAGGCACTGGTGCTATGGCTTCTGGGTCTGGTTTTCCAGCAACCGTTCAAGAAAGCACTCCTGTGTTGCTTACAACCCAGTTCCCGTTGGCTCCTCCAGAAAGGTTTTGGGAGATCCCAAACAACACAGGATGTTCATTAATCAGTGCAAATTGTATTTCCTATGCCGTCCTACCTCCTTTCCCACTTCCACCACCAAAGCGGCTTTTGTTCTTTCTCATTTAGGTGGTACTGCCGCATCCTAGGCCAATCCCCTGCTTGAGTCCAATAGTCATGTACTGTACAATTGCGATGCTCTTATTTCCATGATGAGCAAGGTGTTTGATACTAGATACACTACCCAAGCTACAGATTTAGAGCTACTCAAACATTGACAAGGCAATTCTTCCTTGTTGGTTTATCTCGCCCGGTTTAACCAGCTGGCGGCGGAAACCGACTGGCCCGAGGAGAAAAAAGCGGCAGTGTTCTATCAAGGACTTTCGGAGGAACTTAAGGATATTTTGTCCACTGTTCCCGTGGTGCCTACAGCTTTTGGGGAGTTGCTCAACTTGGTGCTACAAATCGACGCCCGAAAGGCAGAAAGACGTGGAGAAAAGAAGGCCATACCCGTACTACCGGCCTCAGAAGCCATCTCCGCACCTTTGCCTCTCCATGAACCCATGCAAATCGGTGCTGTTAGAAGTCCTTTAACGCCAGCTCAACGGGAGTATCGCAGGTCCTACAATCTGTGTATGTAGTGTGGTGCCTCTGACCATCTATTACCAGAGCGCCCAAAGAAACCCAAAAGAAAGGCGGGAAACCCCAAATCCTGACAGTAGACAGAGTCCCTATGTCGGGAGGTCCAAATCAGGACTCACCTTGTCTTGGATCGTCTCAACTCATCCATCTTCCTGTCACATTTTCTTTAACTCCTGGACCATCCATTGAGGCCCAGGGCGTTATTGATTCAGGAGCCACGGGCAACTACATTGACCATGGTTTCGTCTCAGTAGCAGGGATACCTTTGATTCTCAAGAAACAACCTGAGACAGTCAATTCAATAGACGGTTCTACCCTTGTTTCTGAAATGGTCACGCATCAGACGGTGCCCATGGTCATGTGCACCAAGGAAGGACATACCGAGACCATTACATTTGACGTTATTAAGGCTCCAGTTTATAGGGTCATTCTAGGTATTCCATGGCTTCGTTTCCACAACACTGTTATAGACTGGGTCACACACCAGATACAGTTCCCTTCTGCTGTATGTAACCTCCAGTGCACGCCCTTACATGGTATTATTCAGAATACTCCTATTAATGCTCTTGCGTCTTCTTCCCTGAACATCGGAGCTATTTCTACTGTCGCCTCACCATCTGTTCCTACAGACTACGCCGACTTCCTAGATGTGTTCGACAAGGGCATGGCTAAAACTCTACCACCCCATAGGATCTATGACTGCCCCATAGACTTAATACCCGGGGCAAAGATTCCTGTGGGAAGGGTGTATTCTCTTACCCTGAAGGAGAACGCTGTGCTAAAGGAATACCTCGATAAAGCACTTGCTATGGGGTTTATTAGACCGTCCAAATCACCGGCAGCGTCCCCTCTCTTCTTTGTGCCAAAAAAAGAAGGCGATCTTCGTCCCTGCATTGATTACAGAGCCTTGAATGCAGTTACCATAAAGAATAAATATCCACTTCCACTGATTTCTGTTCTTCTCGATCAATTGGGGTCTTCACAGATTTTCACTCAGTTGGATCTCAGAGGGGCATACAATCTGGTGCGCATGAGAGAGGGCGACGAGTGGAAGACTGCATTGAAGACACGATATGGGTTGTACGAATACTTGGTGATGCCCTTTGGGCTTTGTAATGCCCCGGCCACTTTTCAGGCTTTCATGAATGACTTGTTTCATGACATCTCAGACCAGTATGTTGTCATATACTTAGACGACATATTGATTTATTCACACGACCTTACTGAACACATTCAACACGTAAAAACTGTACTCCAACGTCTAAGGGAGAATCACCTATTTGTGAAAGCTGAAAAATGCATATTCCACGCTTCTGAGGTGGATCTCCTGGGTTACGATCTCACCAACCAAGGGGTGCGTATGAGAAAATCCAAAGTGAAGGCCATACTTGAATGGCCAGCACCCAAGACAGTTAAATCCCTCTGATCTTTCTTGGGTTTCGCTAACTTTTATAGATGGTTTATTCATGGATTTTCTGCTCTTTCAGCGCCTCTTACTTCACTAACCAGTGTTAAAGCACCCTACGATTGGTCACCTGCGGCACAATAGGCTTTCGACCAATTAAAGTCAGCCTTCGTCTCTGCACCTGTCCTTAAACACCATGATCCTGATCTTCCTTTCTATGTGGAAGCTGATGCCTCAGGGACCGCTATAAGAGCAGTCTTGTCCCAAGAATGACCACATACTGGGGAAATGCACCCCATAGCCTTCTTTTCTCGCAAATTAACAGCATACAAAAAGAACTACTCCATCACGGAAACTGCTGGCGATCAGGGATGCCTTCGCTGAGTGGCGACATCATTTGCTTGGAGCACGTCATCCTGTCACTGTGTATTCCGATCACAGAAGTCTCTTGGCTTTCAAATCTATGAAATGTCTCACAGCTAGACAGGCAAGATGGCATTTGTTCTTTTCGCAATACCAATTCCATATAACCTATCGTCCTGCCAGGGCTCAGGTATCAGCTGACGTGCTTTTACATCTTCATTCGGAGGGTGACCCATCCAAGACGGAGCCTCCCATGCTTCTCCCAAACAAGGTTGTTTGCCGATGCATGGTACAGCCCTCCTTGCGTACTACCATTGAGCAATGGGCAACTGAACATCCAAAAGAGGTCCAGGAACTCAATATGGACCTATCTCAAGGTCTACCCATCATTCAAGTGAGTGGGAAGCTGGCCCATCTCAATGACTATGTTTTGGACCCCTGAACTGGTGGGCCCAGCCCAAGGACTGGAAAGTAACTGATGGGTCTGGGGGTGGCTTAATTTGAAAGCAGTGTTTATTTTGGGTGCAGTGTATTGTTGTGTGTTGTGTGTATTTTACCTCTTTTGCTGTTTTGTTGTGGAAAAGGAGGAGTGTGGTGGCTGCCCCTTTAAGGGCATACACACGTGGCGGAGTGACTCAACTCCACCGCCTGTGCTATAAATAAAGGGGGTGTTCCCTGTCACAGCAAAGTGATAATGGAGCCTGAACTGAATGCACGTGTCCCTTGTGTGTAAGCAGTGGGGGACTCACAGGGGTTCTGGATGACATCAGAACATTGTAACACCCACGAGCATCTGGCCAACAAGAGAGGAATGCCAACGGTTTTAGATCAGAAGAACGTCCTAGGCATTTGTGAGATATTCATGACCTTCAAAATTCAATTTCCAACAAAAAAATGTCTAACTCTAATCTGATGTATGTATGGTGTGGTTGAAGAGCAGGGACTGATCCTTAGTTGCAGAGGCAATGACCATGAGCACAACCTCAACCTGATGCCATGTTCTCTCCCATCTTCATCAATTTTGTGCCTATTCTGAGAGAAACCTACACAACGGCTTGCATACAACGTGGATACAGAAAGCAGCATTACCTCAACATCCACTCTTCCTCATCCCAGTACTTACCTCATGAGGCCCCTACCTTTGACACAGGGCTTTCTTCTTTTTCTTTTATTTCCTAAAACTCCTCCCGTTAAACCACGTCATCCAGTTTAATTTTTCCTGCCTCTGGCCGGTTGGACTGTTCCAGGTGGAGGGCACCGGGGAGGTACGATTTGCAGGCCCCCTGGTGGGGCTGTGTGTTGGGGCCTCGGCTACCTTCAGGTGTGGCGTGCCTCTGGTTCCCCTGCTGGGCTTGGTCTCCGGTGTGCTTGGATGGAGCCTCTCACGGTTTTCGACGGGCATCATCGCTGGCGTGTGATGCATCATCGCCCGGTGCTTGCAGGCCTGGGCTAAGGTAAGGGGCTGCTGTGGGTGTGTGGCCATCTTTATGCCCCAGGCTGTCCACTGCACGTGACGTCTTGTTGTCTCCACAACGATGCAGGACCCGTTGGACAACAGGTGGTGTGTGTGCCTTCCGGGGGTGGGTTGGCCAATACTCCTGGGGCGGGGGGGGTTATTGTTGATTTTCTCCGGCAGGCCTGGAGTTGAATCACAGCAGTGACAGCCTGTTACCTGAGGAATTGGGTGATTGTTCTCCCTCATTGGTTTTCTCCGGGTCCTGGAATTTAATGGCCGCACATGTGTTTCTGGCATTCCTGTTTTTGCTTTGTTTGTGCCTCTCACGTCATGGGAAAGCACACTGCTCAGCTCAGGCTCCTTGCCCTTTCTCTCTTACTCACCTTGCTCCTCTCCTGAGCTTCCTAAGAGGAGGAAGACAATTTCAGCAAAACGTTCCTTCTCCAGGAAGGACATTGAAAGGAAAGGGGGGTGCAGGTGTTGAAGTGAGCGGGAACGGTCGAGAGCGGTGTTCCACTACTTTTCTTTTTTACTGTTAACAGATCCACTACTTTTTGCAACCATTTTCACCATTCCGTACCTGTTGTTTGTGAAATTAAAGCACACTTCACCATTTTCCCACCGGCTGTCTGTTACTGCTAAACTGAAATCTGTTTTCAACTCAATTGGCTGTCAATCAGCATGACTGCAACCCGGGAATAATGTGTTGCACGTTGCTCCCTTCCTTCCTACTCTGTCCCCCTCCTGTGTCACAGTTCCACTACTTTTTTAGTACATTTTTATCAATGATATCTTTGCTAGTCTGGTGGGTGGCGGCTGTCTGGGACCCGGTGGACCGTAGGTTGAATTCCAGCCTGAAGAAGGTTCATGCTGTTGCGTCTCTGTACTTCTAAGGGTCTTCCCCTTGGGAACTCCCTCTTGTCTTGAGGTTCCTTCAGGGGCCGCCTTTTGCGCCCCTTTCTGATATTGTCATCGGTCTCCTTACTCTAATGACTGCTTTCCTGATCGCTATCGTGTCTGCACCTAAACTGGGGGAGGTTGGGGCTCTGCCGTGTCTCCCCCCTTTCTTGCGGTTTCTACCAGACTCTTTGGTATTGTGGTGTGCTCCGAGGTTCCTACCTAGGGTTGTGTCTCGGTTTCACACCTCTCAGGATCTGGTTGTCCCTGCGTTTTTCAGTATCCACAGCCGCCGAGAGAGGGGACTTGGCCTGCCATTGATGTGCACCAGTAGGTTTTTGGAGTGTTTGGTTCGGACTGCTCTTTTAAAGCAGTCTGATAGTCTCTTGGTTACTTTGGGCCCGCTGATGCGGGACGGAAGGCCTCTATGGTTTCCATTGGCCGGTGGATCTGTGTTATTGTCTCTGCAGCTTATGTGGTTTCTGGCTGGCCTGTGCCTGCCCACGTTCAGGGTCGCTCGACTAGTAGTCTGGTTGCTTCCTGGGCGGATGCTAGGGGGGTTTTCTCTGCAGGAGATTTGTGAGGCGGTCACCTGGGCGGATCAGATCATTTTCGTCAACCCTTATCGGTTGAATGTTTCCTGCTCTGGAGATGGTTCCTTCGGGGTTGGGGTTTTGTTTGTTGGGATGTGAGTTTGGAATTATTATTAGTGTGAGTTTTTGTTCTGCACTTTCTGTGTCTCATTGGGACCTCTCCCCGTTGCTGCTATGGTATGCCTCATGAGGTAAGTACTGGGACAAGGAAAAGTGGACGTGTAAGTAATGCTCTGATTACTTAGCGGTAATCTTCATTACTCCTAGTCATACTCTTCCTCGTCACAGTACTGATGACCCTCCTCTCCCTCCCTGTGGGGAAGGTCCCATGCTCCGGCTTCAATATGTTAAACTGGATGCTGTGGTTTAAGGGGAGGAGTTATAGGAAATAAAAGAAATAGAAGAAGGTCCTGTGTTGGACGCAGGGGCCTCATGAGGTAAGTACTGCGACGAGGAAGAGTATGACTAGGAGTCATGACGATTTCCGGTAAGTAATCAGAGCATTAGCGATCATGTAGTGCAGTGTAAGCATTGAAAGGGTGATGTCAGATGTGGAGCAGGACCTGAGTGGGAATGGAGAGAAGAAAAGCCTGCAAGGGTTCAGACAGAACATGGAAATTGCACAGTTGATATACCTGAGTATATAAAGATATACAAATATGCTTTCCCTGTGATTGTTTCATTGTAGGTGCTTTTATTTAGCCAGACCTTGGCCTGCGCTTTAACACCGGAAGAGGACTGCAAGACGAATGATCACACAGCCATGATTTGCGAACTGGTATGTTTTACTAGTTGTTAATATGCATTTGTCTCGAGAGGATAGCTCAGGGGCAACGTGCTCGCCTTGGAAGCAAGAGTACACAGAGCACCACGGTTTCGATCCCGAGTCCGCTCTTAGAAGCCTCTGGTTATTAGGCGTGTTATAAATAACCTATCATATCATTTGCAGGCATTAACCATGGATGCTTTCGCTCCAGCCACATCAAATATATTATACATTTTAATGAAACAAGTTTCATGTAATGCGATGTTTGAAACTATACAGCACAAAATATATGGGGGCAAAGGGTAAGGTTGACAGGGAATGCCCTTATTGAAGCAATTTATAACACGAAAGGTATGGACAATTACCAACTGTATTCCAATTTAAATGAAAAAGTCTTTGAAAAATAGACTAGACTCTGGTTTTTCACTTAAATTGGAATACAGTTGGTAATTGTCCATACCTTTCGTGTTATAAAATGAAACTATACAGCCCCTGCTTGAGAAGGGGTAGGAGCTGAATGTGACATGTGGCACATGCCACAGCGCGCCACAGCATGCCACCAATCTCTGGACTGGCTGATGTAAAATGTACAGTTTAAGGGATTTCAAACACATTCAACAAGTGAAAAATACCCTCTCAATCATTGTGGGATTGTTTTATATTTAAACACTTTCAGCAAATGCATAGTTTAAGCACTTATCATGCCCCAGTATGTCACCAATTTCAGGACTAGCTAATGGCAAATTTACTGTTTAAATAACTTCAAAGACATTAAACAAGTGAATATAAAGCCTCAAAACCATTGTGAGATGTTATAAATCCCCCCCAAAAAAATTCTGATAGCTCTACCATTGCACCAATGCTATAGACGGGAAATGTCTGATGCTAGTTCTTATGACCTAATCAGACAGCAGGGCATGCAAGTCCCTTTTCATTTCAGTTCTAACATGACATGCCACCTAGATATTTCTTTATATCTGCTTCAAATCCCTTTTTTCATTGCTTCAAAATTACTTCAGGAAGTTGGCATCCTCTGAGGCCGCTGCAGCAGCTAAAGGGCTTTTGTTTGGAGAAGCTTTTGTCAAAGACATGTCCATATTTGTTAGCACCTTTATTGCTCTGGACAAAGGTCAGACATTGTTAAAAAGAGTGTTTGTGCCCTGTGTATCCGCCAGGGCAGTAGAAGCAGAGGCGTCTCCGCCAGCCGCTGAGGAGGTCAGAGGCCCTATATTGGAAGCAACTGGTGGCAGCAGGAAGACAGAAGGCTGAATCCTTCCTTCTCCTCCTGTGGAAGTGGCAGGTGTTGGGACTGGCACTGCAGCCGCAGGTGAGAGTACCGTGGTATGCACACAGCGCAGCAGCAAGCAATGCAATTCCTGTGATATGTGGTATGCTAGCGATGCACCTAAGCGCTTGGGAGGAGCTTACTGTGGACTCTTGGGTCGCAGAGACTGTGGAGGGGTGTTGTCTGTAATTTTTAAAGAGCACAGACAAACGAAACTGCAGCAACCTTTCACAATTTCAGAGTGTTAGGCAGAATCACATGCAGTACCCTTTGGGAACACTACATGCAATTAAGACTACAAGTTTCAGTACAATTTCACCTTTGGTACAAGCCTGTACTACACAGTTATGTGGTAGCATTGGCTGAGCAGCCAGACTTATCTCAAGAGTTTAAGTGAGCAGTAGAACAAGTTACACAAAGGGACCAACAAATACAGTGGTTCAAACAAACACTTACCCAAGGTTGCTTGGTAAAAGAATATACATTTATTTACACAGTCAATTAGAAAACATTACACTAGCAAAAGCAGCTTAATATCATACACTTACACACCACAATACACAACCAATAAGTTACTGAACAAGTTCAGCTCCCCTGAAGTGGGAGCAAAATGGCACTTCAGTTACTTTAAAAAGGGGTAAAAAGACAAGGTTATAAGAAATGCATTCATAGGTAGGATAAAGGGTTTCAGTTAACTACAACCAGCAATTCAATTTGATAGGCATGGGCCAAAGTCAATGGTTCAGAGTCTTTGTATAGGATGGCATAGTTCTTGTAGATAACGGTTAAGTCTTTGCCATGGTTTTTAGAAGAATTTGGCTAGGCGAAAAGTTAGACGAATGTTTAGGGAAGGACACGTCTTCAAAGAGGGTAAAGTTTCACAAACTTTCTCTGTGGTCGAAAAGATTTTCGGACCGCCTTTGCACAGTACCTTTAAAGTGAAGAAGAGCTGTAGCTGAGGCAGTTGTTCCTGGCAGTTCAGCAGACCTCGCTCCTGTTCTTCAATCGTGGGGACAAGAAGGAGGACGTCGGGGGGTTCCTGCACTGTCCAGGGAAGAGGCCACAAGCTTGGATTCCTGCACTGTCCAGGGAAGAGGCCACAAGCTTGGATGGTTTAAGGTGTGAGTGCCTTAAAGACCACTAAGTGGTATCCTTCCCACTGGCTATCCAGTTTTCCACAGCACTTTGTAGAAAATTCGACCAGGAGGGGACGGTTTTCAGGCGGCTTGTGAGTTGGTTGGTCCCACCAAACTCAAGGGAAGAAGTTAACCTTGAAGGGCTTCTCTGTCGATGGAGTTTCAAGCAATTTGGACCTGCAGCAGGGCTTCACCGGTCGTCCAGGAGTTGCAGCAGTCCTCTTCCTTCAGCTCGTCTTCGGTTCTTTCGTTCCAGTGGTCGACTCTGATTTCCAAGTCCCAGAGACCTGCTTTAAAACAATTTTCCCCCATTCATTCCAGCCTGGCTGTCACTCACACAGCAGGGTGGTTTTCCTTGCCGGACAACCAGCCAGCCAATCACGTCACAGTGCATTCAGGTCTCCTAGGAGACTAAGCACAGGGTGTTTTGGGCACCCCCCTCACATCCTGTCCACCCCACTTCAGCACTGAAACCCACCAAAGTACAAAGGGACCACACCTGGTTTGCCGCACAGAGTTAAACACAAGAAGGACCTTTCCTAAAAGAAATGACGAAAAAAGTCGACCGGAGTCTGTTTTTACAGATAGGACTTGGGCGCCATCTTGAAAAACATGGCTGACCCGATTTTTTGCTACCGTTGTTTGCCGTCGGGTAAAATCATGGTAGTTTGATCTAAACCACTGCCAGCAGCCATTTAAGGTAGGAAAGGGTAACATTTGACTGTTACACAAGTGTTTTGACTCAGGGGATGCTAGGCAACCCCTCCAGCACTCTATAGGAAGATAGTGTGTGCTGGGTCAGTAAATATAAAGAGACTAGTAATGTCAATTTAACTTTACATGCTCTGGGAGACGGTAGTCAGTCCCTGAGAAAGTGTTTAAACCTTGGGGAGTTTTAAAGACACCCCTGTGCCATTGCACTGAAGGTGCTGTGTGACACAAAGAAAAAGATGATGCCTATAGAGTTGTTTTAAAACACCATAACCAGAGAACACAAGAGTAAACACACATCAAAATACATGGAAGAGTGGGAAAAAAGGCTCACACTCTTCCCAGGTAGAAAAATCAAATCCTAGAAATCCAGCAAAGTTGCTGGGGGTCCGAAAAGGTAAGGGAAATTAGCACATTTTGAGAATTCTCCCTAACACAGAGGAGTAACAAAGCCTCATGGACAAGGAAGTGTGAGAGTTTCTAAAGAAAATGGCGATAAGGCAAGCGCAGCATTGTCTTACTGGTGAAACAGAAGAAAAAGGTGAGGCCGGTGATAATCTCAGAAAATGTAACACCTTTCTTGTGTACCGACACTGCAAGATGGAGGAAATCCATCTCTTCAGGGACATTTTGCAGAAAGGGCACTGGTTAACCTGCATAGATTTGAGGGATACCTATCTAGCAGTACCCTTTCCTGAGATGCATCAGCAATTTTTAGATTTCCTCTGGTGATGGCAAAGGTGGGAGTTTATGTGTCTCCCTTTTCGGACTAACTTCAGCACTGTGGTGCTTCACAAAGCTACTCAGTAGTGAGACTGATTTTATACATTGAGGATATTTGTCTCATGGCGCAGGATCTGATGCAGCTGCCAGAGCAAATGGTCCCAATGACAGGTCTCCTAGAGAAGCTGGGGTTTCTCATCAATTGGGAGAAATCCGAGACCAGGCCACAGCAGAGAATAGAGTTCCTGCGGTTTATCACAGACTTAAAGCTGGGGCACTGTCTCTGCCCCTGTAGAAAATGAACGACCCTTTGAAACATCACAGTATTGACTTTCCATTAAAGACTAAACTTTACTTGACAGTCTTATGTTTGCTCAATCACCTCTTCTGTTTAAAAGTTATTTTTAACTAACTGATCAATTTTCCATCAATCATATGTCATAACAAGTTGCATTGTTACACTACGGCAGCAAAGGGCTTTCTTACGAAGAACTTCCCGACCATGGAATCCGCTTTGGCATCGTTACAAGTTGCCTTGGAAACTGTTCAGGTCATGTAAACGTGCTAGTCAGCTGATCGGACGTGCTTCACTTACACAGAAGCCACGCCCCCTTGTTCCTCAAAGCCGTCAGCCGCGGGAACTTCGTTGCTGCTAATTGTACGTTACTACGTGCCTTTTCGTAGGCCCCCTATAGCACTGTTTGCCTTCCTCAGATTACCCTCCGTGAACCTTATTGACTTTGAACTCTCGTTAACAGACCTTGGCTTTGTACTCTGTTTCTGATTATCTGGATTACCGTACAGACTTGTTGCCATGGCTTTTTTCTATTCACGTACAGTTTTCCTTTACTGCCGTAAAACCACAGGAGCCTCCCCGCTCAACTTTCAGTTCTATGGGGTCTGCGGCGCTTCACTTTCGCTCAAAACTGGACTCCAGCTCTCATACAACTTACGCTTGCACGAGCGCCTCTACTTTCCATCTGAGTTCTGGCTCTACGATCAAGACCTGTTGTGATCTGCTTCAGCGCTACGCTTGGGAATTTCGCTAATAGTGTAAGTGGTATCCTGGTTGGTCCTTTTCTTCCTGTTATATCTGAATCATCTATATGGAAGTATAATTCCCATCCTATCAGTTCTGCATATCAAGGATTGCCTTTGCTCCAACTACCTGATTAACTGTGTTCGCATACTGGGAGACTGTTTGTCTTTTCTACTGAAGTGCATTACGAATGCTTTCCAGGACATGCACCAACCCGGTCCTAGTGCGTCCCTCATGCCGTTCGGGTTGTCCTCCCTATACTAACCTTCCCACTTTATTATTTTTTCCTGTCGTTGTCATCCACCATTTGGATTTTGTTTTCCTTATTGAAACTGGTACAGGATTCCCTCTTAGATCTACTCACATACACTATCTCAGGTACCGGCAGTTCTATTGTGTTAAATAGAAATAATTAAAAAAACAAGTTAGGCATAATACTCAAACCTTTCTGTATATCTTGCAGCATTGGTCTGGCGGTGCGCTTAATCCCGCTCTTTTGCATTATAGACTGCTCTGTCTGTTCTTACATAAATAGCAGAGTGGTACATCGTGAAAAAGAGCCCCTCTCTAAGAGGAAGCCTGATTCTTTGAAATCAGGAGACCTGGGTTTCTGGACACGTCTACGGCTCATCCTACATCTCGATCCAGGTTGGGGTCACGCACACCTTCCGGCTCGGTGAGTAACAGAATTAGCAGCCTTGAAAGATGTCGACTGAGACTACCGATGCTTTAAACCAAATAGTGCAGATGGTTACGGATCTCCGGACTGACCTGACAAATGCACAAGAAGCATTGCGCCAACACATGGACGCAATTCAGTCTCTCGTCACTACTCCAGCAGCACAGGCAGGCACTGGTGCTATGGCTTCTGGGTCTGGTTTTCCAGCAACCGTTCAAGAAAGCACTCCTGTGTTGCTTACAACCCAGTTCCCGTTGGCTCCTCCAGAACGGTTTTGGGAGATCCCAAACAACACAGGATGTTCATTAATCAGTGCAAATTGTATTTCCTATGCCGTCCTACCTCCTTTCCCACTTCCACCACCAAAGCGGCTTTTGTTCTTTCTCATTTAGGTGGTACTGCCGCATCCTAGGCCAATCCCCTGCTTGAGTCCAATAGTCATGTACTGTACAATTGCGATGCTCTTATTTCCATGATGAGCAAGGTGTTTGATACTAGATACACTACCCAAGCTACAGATTTAGAGCTACTCAAACATTGACAAGGCAATTCTTCCTTGTTGGTTTATCTCGCCCGGTTTAACCAGCTGGCGGCGGAAACCGACTGGCCCGAGGAGAAAAAAGCGGCAGTGTTCTATCAAGGACTTTCGGAGGAACTTAAGGATATTTTGTCCACTGTTCCCGTGGTGCCTACAGCTTTTGGGGAGTTGCTCAACTTGGTGCTACAAATCGACGCCCGAAAGGCAGAAAGACGTGGAGAAAAGAAGGCCATACCCGTACTACCGGCCTCAGAAGCCATCTCCGCACCTTTGCCTCTCCATGAACCCATGCAAATCGGTGCTGTTAGAAGTCCTTTAACGCCAGCTCAACGGGAGTATCGCAGGTCCTACAATCTGTGTATGTAGTGTGGTGCCTCTGACCATCTATTACCAGAGCGCCCAAAGAAACCCAAAAGAAAGGCGGGAAACCCCAAATCCTGACAGTAGACAGAGTCCCTATGTCGGGAGGTCCAAATCAGGACTCACCTTGTCTTGGATCGTCTCAACTCATCCATCTTCCTGTCACATTTTCTTTAACTCCTGGACCATCCATTGAGGCCCAGGGCGTTATTGATTCAGGAGCCACAGGCAACTACATTGACCATGGTTTCGTCTCAGTAGCAGGGATACCTTTGATTCTCAAGAAACAACCTGAGACAGTCAATTCAATAGACGGTTCTACCCTTGTTTCTGAAATGGTCACGCATCAGACGGTGCCCATGGTCATGTGCACCAAGGAAGGACATACCGAGACCATTACATTTGACGTTATTAAGGCTCCAGTTTATAGGGTCATTCTAGGTATTCCATGGCTTCGTTTCCACAACACTGTTATAGACTGGGTCACACACCAGATACAGTTCCCTTCTGCTGTATGTAACCTCCAGTGCACGCCCTTACATGGTATTATTCAGAATACTCCTATTAATGCTCTTGCGTCTTCTTCCCTGAACATCGGAGCTATTTCTACTGTCGCCTCACCATCTGTTCCTACAGACTACGCCGACTTCCTAGATGTGTTCGACAAGGGCATGGCTAAAACTCTACCACCCCATAGGATCTATGACTGCCCCATAGACTTAATACCCGGGGCAAAGATTCCTGTGGGAAGGGTGTATTCTCTTACCCTGAAGGAGAACGCTGTGCTAAAGGAATACCTCGATAAAGCACTTGCTATGGGGTTTATTAGACCGTCCAAATCACCGGCAGCGTCCCCTCTCTTCTTTGTGCCAAAAAAAAGAAGGCGATATTCGTCCCTGCATTGATTGCAGAGCCTTGAATGCAGTTACCATAAAGAATAAATATCCACTTCCACTGATTTCTGTTCTTCTCGATCAATTGGGGTCTTCACAGATTTTCACTCAGTTGGATCTCAGAGGGGCATACAATCTGGTGCGCATGAGAGAGGGCGACGAGTGGAAGACTGCATTGAAGACACGATATGGGTTGTACGAATACTTGGTGATGCCCTTTGGGCTTTGTAATGCCCCGGCCACTTTTCAGGCTTTCATGAATGACTTGTTTCATGACATCTCAGACCAGTATGTTGTCATATACTTAGACGACATATTGATTTATTCACACGACCTTACTGAACACATTCAACACGTAAAAACTGTACTCCAACGTCTAAGGGAGAATCACCTATTTGTGAAAGCTGAAAAATGCATATTCCACGCTTCTGAGGTGGATCTCCTGGGTTACGATCTCACCAACCAAGGGGTGCGTATGAGAAAATCCAAAGTGAAGGCCATACTTGAATGGCCAGCACCCAAGACAGTTAAATCCCTCTGATCTTTCTTGGGTTTCGCTAACTTTTATAGATGGTTTATTCATGGATTTTCTGCTCTTTCAGCGCCTCTTACTTCACTAACCAGTGTTAAAGCACCCTACGATTGGTCACCTGCGGCACAATAGGCTTTCGACCAATTAAAGTCAGCCTTCGTCTCTGCACCTGTCCTTAAACACCATGATCCTGATCTTCCTTTCTATGTGGAAGCTGATGCCTCAGGGACCGCTATAAGAGCAGTCTTGTCCCAAGAATGACCACATACTGGGGAAATGCACCCCATAGCCTTCTTTTCTCGCAAATTAACAGCATACAAAAAGAACTACTCCATCACGGAAACTGCTGGCGATCAGGGATGCCTTCGCTGAGTGGCGACATCATTTGCTTGGAGCACGTCATCCTGTCACTGTGTATTCCGATCACAGAAGTCTCTTGGCTTTCAAATCTATGAAATGTCTCACAGCTAGACAGGCAAGATGGCATTTTTTCTTTTCGCAATACCAATTCCATATAACCTATCGTCCTGCCAGGGCTCAGGTATCAGCTGACGTGCTTTTACATCTTCATTCGGAGGGTGACCCATCCAAGACGGAGCCTCCCATGCTTCTCCCAAACAAGGTTGTTTGCCGATGCATGGTACAGCCCTCCTTGCGTACTACCATTGAGCAATGGGCAACTGAACATCCAAAAGAGGTCCAGGAACTCAATATGGACCTATCTCAAGGTCTACCCATCATTCAAGGGCATATTTTCATATCTCTCATAGTCAGGCTCGTTTATTGGCGCTCCAATGGGCACATGATTCTGTGGTTGCCGCACATGCAGGTCAAAAGAAAACACTGGAATCTCTACGGCGATGGTCTTGGTGGTCTAACATGTCTCGTGATGTGCGAGATTACATTGCTACCTGTGCTATATGTGCCCAGTGTAAATCCGCCAGGTCCAGACCAGTGGGCTTATTGTAGCCTTTACCGGTTCCTCATAAACCCTGACATATGGTATTGATGGACTTTATTGTGGAATTGCCAGAAGTACAGGGACATGATACCATATGGGTAGTCGTGGATTACTTCACAAAATAGGCCATTTTTGTACCTTGTTCGGGGTTGCCTTCCGCTTCCCGTTTGGCCAGACTGTTTCTGGCTAATGTCTTCAGATATTTTGGTCTCCCTTCCATCATTGTGTCTGATCGGGGTACACAATTGACGTCAAGATTCTGGAGGGCGTTTACTACCTCTTTGGGAATCGATGACAAGTATTCTTCATCCTATCATCCTCAAACAGACGGCCAAACTGAAAGACGTAACTACACTATTGAACAGTATGTGCGCTGCCTTTGTCTCCAGTTCCAACAGACCTGGTACACAGCCCTGCCTCAAGCGGAATTCGCATATAACAATTCCTTGCATACTTCTATGGGGGTATCCCCCTTTTTTGCACTATACGGTTTACACCCGAGGTCTTTCCCGTTGACTCTTCCCTTACCTGAGGCCCCTCCTGCTGCGTTGGCATGTGTAAGAGACCTAGACCAAGTACATCGGGATGTACGGTGCTATCTACTCCGGGCTCAGGAGCATGTTAAAAGGGCAGCGGATGCTCGCCGGCTGCCGGCACCGGACTATCGGACTGGTATGAAGGTTTGGTTGTTCTCCTGCAACCTGCGTATTGCGGGTAAGCTTTCCTTGCTGCCACGCTTTGTTGGGCCTTTCCGCATTTCGTCTGTGATCAATCCTGTTGCGGTTAAATTGGATATCCCAAGGAACTGGCGTATTCACCCCGTGTTTCATGTCTCGCTAATAAAGCCATTAGTTCCGTCCACTCGGATGCCTGCACACCCTGCGCCCATCATGGTGGATGGGGAGGAGGAGTATGAGATCTCCCGCATCCTTGACTGTAGGATCTCCAGGGGTTCTGCTCTTTATTTAGTGGACTGGAAGGGGTTTGGACCCGAGGATCGTACTTGGGACCCTTTGTCCAATCTGCATTGCCCCGATCTCCTGCAGGAATTCCATGCCGCATGGGGGTTGCCGGCGTTTTTGGAGGCGGATGCTGTTACACTACGGCAGCAAAGGGCTTTCTTACGAAGAACTTCCCGACCATGGAATCCGCTTTGGCATCGTTACAAGTTGCCTTAGAAACTGTTCAGGTCACGTAAATGTGCTAGTCAGCTGATCGGACGTGCTTCACTTACACGGAAGCCACGCCCCCTTGTTCCTTAAAGCATTCAGCCGCGGGAACTTCGTTGCTGCTAATTGTATGTTACTACGTGCCTTTTCATAGCCCGCCTACGGCACTGTTTGCCTTCCTCGGATTACCCTCCATGAACCTTATTGACTTTGAACTCTCGTTACCAGACCTTGGCTTTGTACTCTGTTTCTGCTTATCTGGATTACCCTACAGACTTGTTGCCACGGCTTTTTTCTATTCACGTGCAGTTTTCCTTTACTGCCGTAAAACCACAGGAGACTCCCCGCTCAACTTTCAGTTCTACGGGGTCTGCGGCGCTTCACTTCCGCTCAAAACTGCAGCTCTCATACAACTTACGCTTGCACGAGCGCCTCTGCTTTCCATCTGAGTTCCGGCTCTACGATCAAGACCTGCTGAGATCTGCTTCAGCGCGACGTAATAGTGTAAGTGGTATCCTGGTTGGTCCTTTTCTTCCTGTTCTATCTGAATCATCTATTTGGAAGTACAAGTCCCATCCTACCAATTCTGCATATCAAGGATTGCCTTTGCTCTAACTACCTGATTAACTGTGTTCGCATACTGGGAGACTGTTTGTCTTTTCTACTGAAGTGTATTACGAACGCTTTCCAGGACATGCACCAACCCGGCCCTAGTGCGTCCCTCGTGCCATTCGGGTTGTCCTCCCTATACTAACCTTCCCACTTTATTATTTTTTCCTGTCGTTGTCATCCACCATTTGGATTTTGTGTTCCTTATTGAAACTGGTACAGGATTACCTCTCAGATCTACTCACATACACTATCTCAGGTACCGGCAGTTCTATTGTGTTAAATAGAAATAATTTAAAAAACAAGTTAGGCATAATACTCAATCCTTTCTGTATCTCTTGCAGCATTGGTCTGGCGGTGCGCTCAATCCCGCTTTTTTGCATTGTAGACTGCTCTGTCTATTCTTACATAAATAGCAGAATGGTACATCGTGAAAAAGAGCCCCTCACGAAGAGGAAGCATGATTCTTTTAGGGTTTCTAAGACAGACCTTTCATTTTTTAATTTTACATCAGGAAAAGAGAGGACTTTGCAATTCTCGTATTGATTTAATGTGCAAGATCATCACTACCAGGTCGGTGCTGCGGACCCCGGTCAACGTCAAGTGATAAGCTTCATGGAGGGACTACTTCACCTTAATGTCTACTTTCCTTAAGCCTCAGCCCGAGGAAAATCCAGACACTTCCCAACAGACTGGTCCCTCTGAATGTTGCTGTGGCTCATATGTCTCACACTCTGCCCGACCTCTATTGTCCTTCAAAGGCATGCATGAAATGGACAACTGCCCTCAGGTCCACAGCTTTATGGAAGAAATGGCAGCAATTATATGGTTTTTCCCCATGTCCATGTTGGCAAGAAAGTAACAATATTCTTATACTGTAGGCCCATGTGAAATATAGCTTTGTCTTAAAATCAATGTATCATATGTCTGTCCTTCTGTGGGCTTTTGATTTCTTGGAGTCATAGATGTGTGTGATGTGTTGCATTTTGATAAATTGTTCATTTTGTGAGGCCCATTGCCTCCGAGTCACATTTTACATGTTACTGTGTGTGACTTAGATACATATTTTTTAATATAAATTTTTAACATTGAAATCGAAGTGTTGTCTAGTCTCAAAGGTTTAGTGTATGTTTCAGTCCTCCATGACTCATTTGCATGTCCCTGCTGTTCATCAATGTTGTTCATGTGTGTGCACACATGCATGCATGTGTGATGTTAGGATTCACATGACATGGGGCATGTATTATGGAGCATGACCAAAGGATGGGTGTTGAGGTGCACCAGGGGGTGCAGCGTGTGGTGGCCTTTTAGTTGGCATGTGTTGCGTGATTGTATGCTGATCCAATGTGTTTTGGGGTAGGGGACGGGGACATTTGGTGGGGCCTGCCTGAAGGTTGCCGTCACAGGTGGGGACATGAGGCGGGGCCTGCCTGCAGGGTATGGTCACTGGTGATGGGGTGGCCATGTGGTGTGGGCTGCCTGCGGGGTATGTTCACAGGTGATGGTGGGGGTCCCATGTGGCATGGTCTGGCTGCGGGGTATAGTCACGGGTGATGGGGTGGTCATGTCATGTGGGCTGCCTGCGGGGTATGTTCACGGGTGATGGTGGGGGTCCCATGTGGTCTGGGCTGCCTGCGGGGTATGTTCACTGGTGATGGGGGGGCCATCTGGTATGGGCTGCCTGCAGGGTATGGTCCACTGCTGGGGTCTGGCTGTCCCGTGAGGAAGTGTCTGCTTTTTCGGGGGAGTTGTGCGTGTATCGCGGTGTATACGCGGGCCTCGCCACATGATTTGGCTGGTGCGAGCGAGGTATGCGGTTTTGCTGGGACGCGGACGGGGTACGCGCAGGCCTTCCCAAGCGATTTGGCTGGTACGAGCGGGGTACACGATTTCTCTGGGATGCGGACAAGGGTACGTGCCGCCCTTCCCATGCGATTTGGCTGGTGCAAGAAGGTTACGCGATTTTGCTGGGGTGCGGATGGGGTACGTGTGGGCCTTCCCACGGGATTTGGCTGGTGCGAGCAGGGTATTCTCTGATTTTTCACACGACTACGATGGGGGGCTGTGTGCTAGGCCACGGATGGCGCGGGGACTTGCGCCGTATTGGGCATTTCACTGGCTTTTTCCTGTGCATGGGGGCGTGTTGGGGGCGTTACTGGTGCTGCTTGGTGTCCATTGCGCCACGGCCACTGATGCCTCGGAAAATCCATGAATACGCATGCTGCGCAATTGCTGGTTTGCGGCACAGCTGGCATACGTGTGGCGCACGCTCCTTCACGGCACTTGTGCTGCTTCTGTGCTGGATTCTATGATCGTGCATATACTCTGATATATGTTATAAATATTATCAGTAGGATATGGTTGAACTGTATCTATCACAGTTCGTACAGTCAAGTGTGAAACGCATGAATTAATGTACAAACACACACACTTTAATATTGCGACCATACTGTTTTGGAAAACATGTACACAATACAGTACACAATACATGTTTGACATTTAAAGCCTTACACAGTAACAGATTTTGGATTTAACTGTTTTTTAAATTTAGTATTATGCAAGAAAAGCACAAGATGCAAATACAGTAAATTGTTGCTATCCTGGAAATTTTCAGAAACGCACATGCAGTTTGATTTAAGATGTAACTTAAAATAAAGAGACCATCACTGAACCATGTGACAGTTCACATTAGAGGTAGAATTTGAGAAAATCCTATTGTAAGTCGTAGTGGTGTAGTGGTTAAGGGTCTAGGCCCGATATCACGAAGTCGATGGAGCTTCTCGCTTTTATTTTTACAAAAAGAAAATGATTATAATTGGCGCCTCCCTTTTTTATTTTTAAAAAGGAGGATTATCATTTGAAAAACGAAGAGACAGACGCCACATCTGATATTTGTTTTACCGTGGCATGTGAAACCTTTTTTTGGGGCATGGTATGTGACACCTGCCAGTGGCACGTGTCACTTGTACTGGTGACATGCAGTGGCACGTGGCACTGGCATATGCCACATGCCATATTCGGCTCCTACCCCTTCTGCCCTGCTCAGCGGAAGCTTGAGAGACAAGACAGTACCATTTCAAATGTGCAGCATCATTCTTAATGAGCGCTGTTTGCGAGAAGCAGAGTGAGGTTGACCCGGGAAAAGCACTGAACAAAGCACGTTTATTTTCAGGCTCGCACCACCGCCCACTCTTTACAGAGGGAGCATTTCTGTCGAATCCAAGGCACGTCCAAGCCATCATGGAACGCGCAGCCAATGGGAGACCAGGCCAATTCCCGTTAAGGCGAAGAACGGCACAAGCAGTGACGGCGGGAACATCGCAGATGCGTGCGTGTGGTGATTTATTCTGTACACAGCACTCTCAGGGACGCGCTTTTAACAATTATCAAAGGCTGCAGCTGGGCTCGAAATAATGAAGCGCCAAGCTCTTAGCCGTGGAACAGAATGCTGCAGTTTGCTTCCTATTAAAGGTACAGATAATTTAAAAACCACTCTTCTTTCGTTCTACAGTTATTTAGCCTTACTTTATGATAATTACGTTGCTGATCCGAATTTTTGTCATGTAGTTATGATGTGTGTCTTGTTAAACAATCTACAGTACATCATGAAGGAATCACGTGGTCACCATACCGCGTTCACACAAACGTACTGGCTTACGCACACAGTTTATTTTCGAAAAAGTAATTCATTTAAAAAATAAAACTCTTGACCAGCAACAAAAAACGATTGAACAAGACACTCATCATAACTACATGAGTACATTTCACAGGATAACGCATAGCCTCTAAGAATAACTTCCGGCGAGAAGGAAATATAAAGATGCTTAAAGAGCAATCAAAGTATTTAATCTTAATAATTAGACAGTACAGATGATAGATCAATAACAAGTAAATCAGGCCCTGAAGAAACTTACACATTGTATGCTTATTATATAGTACAATATTGTGGAACACCTATTGGCCATGATATTTCAAACATTGAGAATCAGAATTGTTACTGTAGACGTCATTGTACTGTTTTGATAGCAGAGTATATGATTGGAACAATATTCATATTTGTGAATCGACTTGTATATACAGGTTATGATAGGTTTGTTTGACATTGTATATATCCATTAACTCATGTATGACTATAGCAACAAACCCCGATCCGGCGGGTCTGATCGGGTGGTAACGGTGCAGGGTGCTCAGGTCTTAACGATGGGCCACAGAGCCGTTACCACCTGATGCAGCCAGCCAGATCAGGTTTCATGAGCACCCTGGCTTTTCAATACAAAAACCCAGGGTGCTGACAGAAATGTATTTTGTTTGAATGGTCAGGGTGCCCTCATAGCGTCTCGTTCAGCCAAACAAGATACTTACCTAAAATGGTCACTGTGGTGATGGTGGGGTTTCGTGTCGAGCCCCTCTTCCATCTTCGTTGGCGGTTGTTCCATAGGATGGCCCTGACAGTGGCACTGCTGCAAAAGGAAGAAGTTAAGTGGGGTAGGGTCATGAGGAGGGAAGGCTGTAAAGACTGGAGAGAATGGGAAGGGAGAAAGATGGCGGGGTGGTTGTGAGCAGTCTTCAGGTTGCTCGGAAAGTGGGCTTGGATCGTGGTATTCAGCCTGCAATCCGAGCAACCTGATTGGCTGCTCCACTGCCTGGGTACTAATTTACAATCATTGAGAAATAATTTCCCTATTGTCTTTTCAATAGATACATTAAAGCACACTATATATATGATTTTCAGCAAGAGTTTGTGTATCATATAGGGGAATCTTGTTTGAACTCTTATTGCATTGTGTTCGGAGTCCATGCCACTTTTCTGCATTAAAAAAAGCATCAGGGACCATTAAGGTTCTAATAATTATAAACATCACTTATAAGCAAATGCAACATTGTCAAATCTTCCAATGTCACACTTCAACACCCACCTCAAGTCACTAAGGCTTGACATATGTGATGTAAGCGCTCTTGTATAGCTCCTGTCTGCCTCTATTGGTGGCCTTGGTGCACTTGGAGCTGTAAGAGAAAAGTGGGCCGGGGTTCATTAGTGGGATAGTGGGAAAGACCGATTCAAAACGTGTGGTGTTGGGTGCATTTTCTGATTGGCAATCTGCTTTTTATCATTTTGGTGCAAAGAAACTTGAGAGTATGTATCCACAGGGGAGAGCCCAAGATCTGATAGACTACAGCCCTTTGGGTCTGGTTTGCTGCTGATGTGGGGGAGGGGCGACAGGGTGAGATAGGGGATTTTAGTCGTGGCTTGGTTATTGTTGATGTCCTAATGGCTAGGCCTGTGGTGGCCTTCTGTGGGAAAAGCTGCCTAAGTTCCATGAAAGGCTAGAGAACATCTGGAGACCCAATTACCGGTAAATTGTACAAGACATTTCACAGAACGTCTATTCTGAAGAAAATAGAGTGAGAAGGAATATGAGCTGATAATCATCCAGGTCTCAATGTACTCTGTGCGGTAATTTCACATGATGTGCCAGTGGAAAGTTTGTCATGCATTCAAAAAAACATCTGTATCAGCTAGAGAAATGGAACAGGCAACCAGGAATCCATTAAGGTGAGTCCGGCAGGAAATGTAAACACCACCTGTGTTAATCCATGGTGCACGTTGATGAATTCTCAGCAAAAAAAATAAAGAAAATAGCATATCAGCTGGCTGGAGCAGACACAGAAAAAAAGCTGCTATTACAGCAAGAACTCTGGTTCAACCAACCAACATACCTCTAACTGGCTATGAGAACAAATGTCAGAAGCTGTTTCTCTGTTGTGGTGTCCGATATGTATTCACTTTTTACCTGATGGTTTCCCTGAAGTGCCCTTGACATGCCATTGCTTAGAGGTCATCAAGGAGCCAGTTCTTGTGAAGAGCCCACACTGGTTGGTTGTAGACTATTGGCTATTTCTATCCTATCCATTAACAAAGACCTTGAGTCTGAAATTATTTTTGGGTGCAGTGTATGTAGGTGTGAGACATGAATTTACTATGCTGAGGATTTAAATCGGGCACTCACCCAGGTCTCGCCTAGCATGTAGTGCGCAATGAAATCCTTAATTGATTTGTGTCTATAAGATCAATATTCTGAATGATATACCACTCATATCACACCCTTCTCAAAATACCCCCCAGTTCACACTGAACCAGGAATCAGGATAGTTTGTAAAGGTAAATATTTATTTATTTATTTAATATTCAAATCACACATGATATATATATATATATATATATATATATATATATATATATATATATATATATATATATATATATATATATATATATATGGGAGAGCAATCACCTAATGATGACAATACAATTCAGAAAATAAAATAAGCAAAGCAATTGAATTCACTTATAATGATGAAAAATAGAAAACGCAGGAAAAAACAGTTTTGGTTTGTGAACAGATAGCGTTTAGGTTAATGTTCCCCCTGCAATGTTTTGTTTAAATACAATTGAGCAATCCTACACAACTGTAAGTAATCAGCAGGTATTTAGGAATGAAAGACAATGTCTGCTTTGTAAAATAATGCAAAAGTGTGCAAAAATGCTTAAATGGATAGACATTCTGAGGAAAGCAACACTAAACAGGTCCTAACACACACAAGTTATAATATAAACAACAGTGCACATTTTAGATCAGGATGGGATGGAAGAAGCACTTTGAAATGGGGAAAAGACACATGCAAACTTTTGAAAACTGCAAATTCGCAGCAAACATTTACTATGCGATATTGGAGAAAAATGGGTCAAATACATTGTTCCGATGTGGTTTCAGTGAGAGTTGAAATTTCGTTTCTATCCTTAAAATTGAAGAAGATATAGAGGTTTTAATGAGGGGCGTTTTTGCAAAATAGGTGCGAAAATGAAAATTGGAATGCAGTTTTTATAAATGACAGATCGGTCTGATTACACTATATTATGACTATGAAAAAGAGAATGAGACTATGAAAAAGAGAATGCCACATATGAATCTTCACAGCTGCGTGGCCAGCGCATCCATTAACGTGGTGGATACTCTATTTCGTTGTGGGATTTACTTTAGTTACTCAAAATCACTAAGGACTTATGGTTTTGTCACACAGATGAGAAAAATCAGCGCAATAAGGATTCTAACGATACTAGGGTTCTGAATATAAAGATGGGATGGGTTGAGATTGGGATAATACAATGCAGATGTACTATGGGTCACTGTTCTTCCTATTAATACTTACAGTCCTTTGTAATTAAATTGGACCGTCAGCTCTGGTCATTGGGTTGGAATAGGTCTACCGGCAGCAGGGTACCTCTGGAGGGATTGGATCAGCGGCGCGGTTCTGGTCAATTTTGGACTGCACTTCAGACTGGATTTGGATGGGCCCTTCTGGTCACTGGACACGGCAGATTACAGGACAGAAGTTTCAGCAGGCAAGCCTTAATGGTAGCAAGCCAAGCTGAATCAGAATTATTCTTTTAAGTTTTGGATGTTTTGAAATTGGGTCTACCTAGCAAGAGTTCAGCAATGCTAAAGTCTAGAGTCTGCAAAGAAATCTGGATCTTCAAAGAAGTCTGGAGTCAGCTACAAGATGAAGAGTTCTGGAACAAGTTGCTGCGCGGAAATTTGGATGGATTCTGCAAGCAGACTGTCTTATGTGTTGTGAAGTTCCTATATTTATACTATCAAATGCCAGTCCCAAGTTTATGGTGGGGGCGGAATTTCAAAAACACACTCCCACGGCTGTGAGTGGCTGCAGGCACATGTGTTGTTTTGGTTGGCAGTCAGAACAGGGCTGTCATCTTTACAATGGGATTTAGGAACTCCCACATTGATTTTTACCAAAACATAACTTTTGCACACATGCACATTTCTACATTTATGTACCCTAATAAATTCGGACACATACATTTCATATTTGATTTCTATATCCGCATTCGATCCCCATCTTTGTGCAAGCTGTTTTTCTCATTCTACAGATTTTTATCAATTTTAATCATAAGAGCTTGGATTAATGATTTCTAATTCGTTGCATCTCTGGGCACTTATCAGTGGATCATGTACATACAACCTTAGGTTTGCAACATTAATCATTCTGCTACAATGAGAATTTTTTCATAACATTGGTTCCTTAAATGGTACATGTTTCATCAATGCCTTCAAATCAAAAACCTGAAATTAGGTGAATGTCTACCAATTTTCAGATTTATCCTTCTTTCGGTTGCACAGCTAAAGAGTTTTAAACTTTAATCACAAATAAGGATTTAACATCAGAGTTCTCCTTTGTAACCTCCCCTTCCCAGGCAGCAGCTGTCCAGTCTTTGATCAGGGAGGTGTGCCCCTTCGTGGAGAGGGAAGGTCCCCTGTAGAGATCAGTCGGGCAGCTGCCATTGTTCTTGGCTCAGCCAGAGACGAATGTCTAATGCGGCCTCATTGTGCTCCTGGTTGTCATTATGCGGGAACCATTATGCAGCCATTAGCCTTCCTGTAGAAACTGAGTGTCAAGCTGAAATGTGAATCTTTCCCAAGCTGGGCTGTCAGATCAGAATTAAATAGTTGATTAGCTCTAGACTCGGTTCCTTTAAATTAAAGTCTTTTCATTTCACATATAAAATATCAGCACCGTTTATAAGGGATTTGGACATTTTAAAATAATTAGCCCTTCACAAACATGCTTTAACTAGGCAGATTTAGCAATTTTAATCAGAAAACAGAAACACTTTTAAACTGGGTTTGACAACTAATTTTCTGATGCAACTGTCAGTCACTGAGGCCTGGATTCCTCTGACTGCCTGGAGAATCTTTGATTTCAGCACCCTTTTCCCTTCAATAATTCACTGGGAAAATGACTGAATTTAGTGCCAAAACAGCACTTTGAAGGTTGCCATTGATGAGGAAGCTGTATTGAAGGGCATTTTTAGATTTTAGTGCACTTTTGTGGCCTTGGTTCATGTGACAGGTAACAACACCCACTGGCATTCTCTCAGAGGGAGTTCTTGTTTTGACATCAACATTGCCTGTGTGTGGCAAGGTGTGCAGCTCTTTTGGGGTTCATGAACCATGCAAAATTTTCTTTCCCCCATTGGCAAAAGGGATGTAGTGTGGCGCATTGGCATGGGTTGAAATATCCCACACAACCTCCCCCGACTTCAGCATGACATCCAGTTGTGGAGGGAATCGGGCACGTGGGATTTTTTTTCTTCTGTCCACATGAAGAAATCCGGTTGCTTCTCCCATCAGTGATTGATGCGACATGCTCTCCTCACCGGTTTTGGTTGGAACTGTGGAGCGACACTCCGGATCTCTTGGGTATTTCCTCCCCGTCCCCGAGGATGTCCTCCTTGGTGATTAGGTGGATTTAATTCCAGTACTAGAAAACAGAACATAGCACATTTATGGAAATTTCCCCACTACTGTTCCCTGAGGGGTGTAGTGGGGCGGATGCATGCATTGAATACAATTTACAATATTCCCCGCCTATATTTAATAATGGTTTTAACACTCGTTCCTCGTACATATTCAATGGACATTTAATAATTCTTTTTAGATCTCTGGATTTTCCCCCTCTGGGTTTCCGGTAGGCTTTTCTATTTGCCGCAAAGTATGCCTGGGATGGCAACTCTTTAGCTGGTTTATGTGGACCCACTTGTCTTCCCCTTCTGTCAAATTTCCCTTGGAGATGCAGATTCTGTAGGCGACTAGTGAAATTCTGTCCAAAATTTCAAAAGGACCCCGCCAACTTGGGAGAAATTTGCGCTCTTTGGCTTGGTTCCTTTGGAAATTGTACAAGTAGACCCTGTCTCCTACTTGAAATTCCTTTTTAGTTGTCTTAAGTTCATAGTGGGTCTTCATACTGTCTGCAGATCTCTCTAGATTCTGCTGAGCATACACAAAAGCCTGTTGAAGGTGTTTTCTCAGATTCTCAACATACTCATGAGTTGTGGAGGCATTTATCAATGCCTGCTCTTGGGTTCTGTAGAGCAGATACTGGGCTAGCACCATCCTTTGTCCAGTCATCAGCTCAAATGGAGACATTTTTGTTGCAGAAGAAGGGTAGATCTGATGGCCATCAGGACAAGGGGTAATCGAATATCCCAAGTTGGCCCGGAATCTGCCACAAACATTTTAATATGCTCACATAGTTTTATTGTACCTCTCAACTCCACCACTAGAGGACTTTGGTATGCAATGTGTAGTTTCCTTTTTACCCCAAGTATCTCCCACATCTTTGTCATCACTTCGCTAGTGAAGTGACTACCTCGGTCTGACTCAATCCTTTAGGGTAGTCCAAAACGCGAGAAGATGTGATTGATCATCAGTGTAGCTGCTGTTTCTGCCTTGCAATTTGGGGCCGGGAGACATTCCACCCATTTAGTAAACAAGCATGTTACGGTTAACATGTACTTGTTCCCCCTAGAGGAGCGAATCACAGGCCCCATGAAATCGACTTGCAAATCTGACCAAGGCATTGTCATCCCCCTCTTTTGGACGGAGCACTGTGTGTGAGTGATGTTGACTGAAATTGTGCACACACAAGACACTCCTTCAAGTATTGGTCAAGGTCCTGCCCCATGTGTGGCCAGTGTGCAACCTCTCGCAAGATTTATAATGTCGTATGAAACCCCCGATGACCGGCTGTGGCCGCATCATGGGCGTGACTTAGCATTAGGCTTTGAAATGAGGTAGGGACCACCCACTGGTCATGGCCAGATATGGATCTCCTCACCAACAAACCATCTTGGATTCGGAACAGGGTCCTCAATGTGTTGATAAAACATATCAATTATTGGATCCCCTTCTTGAGCCGTAATCAAATCAGCATCTGGGATCTCCTTACACCACTGGGCAGTTGAGAGTTCATTTTGAGCATTTGTCTGGGACCTAGTGATAGCAGTGACCTGGATTTCCCCCAACAGGGACTCGATTTGAAGTAGATTCCCTTGGATGGCTCTCGTTTTGGCCAGCTGATCAGCTAGGTCATTTCCAGTTTTGTCTGGTCCCTCTACTTTAGAATGACCCTTGATCTTTTTCCAGTAAATGGTCATCCCACTAGACGTGACCAGATCATCAATATTCTGTATTAGTTCTGTATTAGTTTTCATAGTTTTCCATGTTTTAGTGGTCTATTGTTAGCACATAGCATGCCTCTAGTTTTCCAATTAACCAGGTGCTCCACAAACCCGTTCCTCCCATAATCTGAATCAGTGATTATGACCAGTTCGTGGAGTTGGTGTTGGACAGCAGTGAGGATGGCTTGATGCACAGCCATCAGCTCTGCCACTTGACTACTACAGGGACCGATATTGTACCCAGCAGAGGGTTCTGGGGCATCATTCACCCATGCATTCCCCACGCCGGCCAAATGTTTCTTTTCCCCGTTGTTGTCAACATGGTATGATCACCCATCCACATAGACGATGGGCGTTCCCTCACACTTGTCTTCTTCATAGACTTTGTGTGGGGAATTAAGGTATGTCTCCATGTTGTCCTTGATTTTAAGACTTTCATCCTTGAGATAGTTTTCTCTGACACAATCATCATGCAAGTCATCCAGACCTTGCATGAGGGACTCTTCTTGTTTTGACCATATCTGACCTCCACAGGAAAGCCTTGCATTGACAGGATCCAGGAAGGAATTTGTGAATTTCTTCTCACAATCATTGAATTTTACCTCCACAGAGGGTAAAGTCTTACTCGCATAGGAGACAACTTTATTGACCATGTCATGCTTTTAGTATAATACTGCAGTCAAGCATGTATTTGAAAACCCAATTTATAGTCATAAAATCGAAAACAAAAATGTCGAAAGTCAAAAAATCGAAAAAATAATGCTGAAAAAAAAGTCCCATTTCTTTTTTATTACGTTTTTTATTCGAAATGGGGGGTTCCCTCCAACCCCCCTTTTTTCATTTTTTTTTGGGCTTTTACCTTTTTTTTAACATGCAGGACCCAAAAAATAATTTATTTATTATTAATGTGTTATAGTTTAACATAAGCTTTTCACATATTACATAGATATTACATTACACGATTGTACAAAAAAGAACAATAGAATTTGTAAAATATCACAAAAAAGAAGAAGGAAAGGAATAATAAGAAAATTTGATAAACACATCATGACCAAAATTTAAACAATAATAATATCTATATAGAACATAGTTAATACCTTATGATTAGCCATGATATTTCAATTGCATATTCTAAGGAGAAAGAGCTTCTAATTATCATTTACTAATAAATATAAATAAAAAAATAAATAATTCGTCTTTTTTTTTACATTATTTTTTCGATTTTTGTGTAATTTGACATTTTTGTTTCGATGTTATGACTGCACACTTGAGAACCCTGCGCCAAGAAGGTGTTTTTGACAGGGTACGCTAGGCAAGGCGCTTGTGAGAGGCTTCTTTTGAGTTGTTTTACTGCCTCGGCTTGTTCTGGACCCCACTCCCACTTGACCCCACCTTCAACAGCTGGATCAGGGGTCTCGTGATCTCTGCGTAATCCTCAATAAACTTTCTACTCTAATTAGTGAGTCCAAGGAGGCTCCTTCGCTCCTGCAGAGTTGTGGGGTCTTTTAGTTTCTGGAGTGCTTCTACATTCTTTTCCTGGGGACAGGGACCCTCAGGAGTTTTCTCATGCCCCAAGAAGTTGACACAGGTCCTGCACCACTGTCCCTTTTGGAAAGAGAGTTTTGCCCCAGCAGCCCTCAACTGTGTCAGAACATAACAGATCTCTGCTATGTGTTCCTCCACAGTTGAGCTTTTGATTAGAACATCATCTACATAGGCAAAGTTACCCCTTTCACCCAAGTCGGGCATGGCCTTGTGCAAGAAGATATTAAATTCATTGCCAGAGTTGATGTATCTGAAGGGAGTCTAGGTCCAAGTATACTGCTGCCCCCCGAAGGTAAAGGCCAGCTTGTATTGGTCCTCCCTACTGACAGGTACGGTCCAGTACCCATTGGTCAGGTCAATGGCAGTGTATACCTTTGACCACTGGATCTGGGCCAGCCCTTGGTCAATGTAGGGAAGAGGCCATCGGGAAGTGTGGACCCATTTGTTTAGCTCCCTCAGGTCAGCACAGAGTGTCCACTGGCTGTTCGGTTTCAAAATCCCCAGCACCGGATCATTGAAGGTGCTGTGGACTGGACGAATAATCCCACAGGACTCAAGGTTCTTAATTATTTCTGTAAGAGACTCCATGGATGCGAGAGACAAGCAGCATTGCTTCACAAACACTGGAGTCATGCCAGGGTCTGTGGGAATTGTTGTTGTATGGATTTCAGTGCGTCCACAGTCATATGAGTCCACCGCAAAGAGATCTTGAAAATCTAAGAAAACTTGTTTCAATTTTTGCTTTTGTTCCAGAGTCTCACAGGCATCAGCTAGGTTGACTCTCTCTTCAACCATCTGCCTGAAGCCCGGAAGGACTTCAGGTTTGGCTATCTCAGCAGGCCTCCTCAAGCTGGGTGGAGAAGTCCCTGGTTACAGTACTGACTTGGACTGATAGCTGCAGGTGGGGAAGGCAGTCCTGGTGGACTTAAAGATCATCTCATCCCTCCTGAAGTCACATGTCACCTCTTTCTTACTATAAGGGCAGGAAGGGTACACCAGGAAATTCCCCCCATGCCGGGTGAAGATCCTGTCTGGTGTTGTGATATTTTCGCTATCACTGTCAAAACAGTAGTTGGGCATTGGTCCTATCAGTTCATTACCTAAATCAATGGAAAAAATGTCGGTCATCAACTGCCATTCCAATAATGGTGCCTGCGCCCAGAGTGATACTCCTAAGGTTGCTGTTATCCACCACTATTGGAAAGTGTTGTGTTCTGTATTGACTAATGGTGTTGGGTTTAACCCCAACCCTTGCTGTTGGAAATGAGCATTGAGGTGAACATATGCATCAGGATTTTGCAGTTTCTGTCCTCTTTTAATTTTTACTTCAAGTGGGAATTGTCAGGTCCGTTCTGGGATGGTGACTTCCTCTCCAATCTGAACTTCAACTGCATATGGCAGCAGTTGAGCTGACCGAAATACTTTCTCTGGATCATCAAACTCCATGGGATTACCTGCTAATCGGGACCAGGCTTTGAAGTTTATTAGGTCGAAACTAATGGCAAAGCTATTGAGAATGTCACTGCCTAAATAAAATGCAGCAGAGACATTTTGCACAACCCAGCAATTATAAACTATGCTTTTATTGCCTATGGAAATTTCGAGCATACACCTGCTAGGCAGGAGATGTTTGGAATTGGGTGTTTCCATGTCCATTTCCCATTTGTCTATCAATTTAAAGGTGTGAATGGCTGGATCTTTGGGAGTTTTCGGAACATGGCTTTGCTGATGAAACTCTTACCGTTGTTCATGCACACTCGGGCGAGAACAGAGTCCTTCCCCCTATTTAACTGAGGAGGGATGAACAACTGTTCTCTAATTTTCTGGATGTTAGCCAAGCTTTGAGCTGGTTTCTCATCATTTTGGACTATAGAAATGGGATTTTCTGATTGTGAATTGGTATAGAATTTCAGAGTATTTCCTTCCAGTGTGGACTGCCACTTGAGACTGGAAGGAAGGTTTATCTTCAAAAATAGAGAGGACTTCCCATAACCAGTTTGTTGTCCTACTGCAATTACTGTCACGTCAGGGATTTGGTTGTTTTGAAAACGGAATTCAATTTGGTCAGGGTTTTGTTCAACCATGTGGCATGTGCCATTTAGACTAACATGGTCCACACTATGTTTTAGTTGTATTGGTCGGTTAGTCTGGGTCCAGAGGTCCTTGTTTACACAATCTATTAGGGGAGACAATCTACGCAGGATGTCATTCTCCAGTGAACATGGTGTGCCCTCAGGAGTCACAACTATGACCGGGTGTTTTACCTTGTGTTGCCCAATTTTAATGTCTAAATCCACAGTCCCCTCGACAGGAATTTCATTCCCATCGAAGTTCTGAAGTTGTCCCGGAAGAGGGGTGAGAGGGATCTGGTATCTCTCCCCCTTCCTGAATTCAGGTGATCAAAGGCTCTTTTTGACAGAAGGGTGGCTTGGGAACCAGTGTCCCCCAGTGCCAAAAATGTACATTGCCCCTGTATTTGGACTGGGGCATAAAATCTTCCCTCCTTTTCCTCAAGGGGGCAAAGATAATGTGCATTTTGGGCCAATTGGTGGGTTAATTTCTTTACTGTTGATTCTGACAGAGAGGTAGTTTGGGCAGGATTCTGTTTGGGAGCTTGGGAATATGTAAGAAAAAGGTGACAGTTGGATATTGGGGAGGTTTTGGTCTCCCCTGGTTCTGATTCTGGGTTGCCCCCGCCCCCGCCATTTTTGGAGGCAGTCACCAAAATTGGTTTGGGCAAGGTGATTTTCCAAGCAATCATTCTGGGGTTCAATGATGGGTGGTTTTAACTCAGTCCCCACATTTACCCAGTCTTGATTAGGATCTCTCTGGACCCATTTTTATTTTAGAGGAGTTCCCCCATCCTTGAAGGAGAAGATCCTTTTCCCAGAGTCCTCTGAGGACCCTTCTCCTTCAAATTGGAAGACTCTAACCTCCTCCAGAAAATGGGTCTTTAGGCCCTTTATTTCTCCTACCCGTCCTCTGTTGCTTAGGTTGCAGACTTTCGGAGGCAGGAGATTCTGGTTCCGGTTCCTGGGTTTCCAGGGGCTTTTCACAAGTGGAGAAGGAAGCTTCCTCTAAGGCTTTACGCCCCCTTTCCCCCTGTGCCTCCTCCTTTGGATCTGGTGGGTTATCGGGGGGTTCTCTCCCCATCATTGCTCCCGAGTGCCAGACCCTTCATTTGAGGGGTTCTGAGCCGGCATGCTCATCTGACGGTTCTGCTGAGCCTTCAACATGCGACCCAGATCCTGTGACAAACTCTGGACCTGGCGCTCCAGTGGGAACACCTGCTCTGGCTGGTATGGGGGTCTATGTTCCATCCTGGGTGGATCACGGGAAGGGTAACTGTCCCTTCTCCCATAATACCCAGGGTTGGGATAGTTCTGGTAACCCTCCACCCTTTGCCTCCCCTCTCCTGGATTGGGCTGTTTGGGCTCAGGAAAGTGGGGAAAGAAAGAAGGGTTGTTTTGGGGGTTGAAGCTTGGCGGGTACCGGGGAAAGAAGCACAACCCGGCATTTGGGGGATTGCTGCCCTCCTGGGGAAAGTTAGGAGGGGACTTTCCTGGGTTGGCAGCTACCTGGTTGGATCCCCCACTTGGGCTGGGGGAGTCCACACATAGCCCAGGATGGGTCTGTTGCCCTTGTAACGGGGGCTTATATAATCAGGGGAGTTGGGGTTCCATTTGTGGGGCTACCTCCCTGGCTACCTGTTTGGGATTGGCCCGAGGGCCTTCTGGTTCTTTGGTTAGAAGGATTTTGCACAGGAATATTTTTAGCCCCCCCCATCTCCAGATCTAAAATGGAGGCAACCTTCACCTCCGCCACCTTAGCAGCAGCAGGGGTGTTTGCTGGTTTGGGGTTTTTATTTGTATTTTTATTCTCTACCGTTTTTCTGCACTTCTGCACTTCATAAATACGAGTTGCCTGTTCAATGACCCAGTCTAGTCGTGAAAGTCCCTCACCAGTTAGGTCATGATGTATTTAGGGAGTGCATGAAAGAAGGTATTAATGAACTTCCTACTGTCTGTGCGCACCCTCCTGGTGGTCTGCGCAAAGGCATGTTTTAATTCTTGCACAAATTCTTGTGGGGCCTGGTCTTCCCCACATTGCAGGTTGTAGGCCGCCTTGCGGGCCTCTTGGGGGTTCCTATGTACAGAAACATGTTTTAAGATGGCCGCCCTATAGGTGGACCATCTTGAGTGGTTCTGATCCTCCAGCCTCGCAAAGACTCTGGAGTATTCAGGGGAAAATGTCCGTTTGACATATTGAATGCAACTCTGGCTATCTTTCAAATGGAAAGTATCCATCATTTGCTCGTATAACTCGAGGTGCTCCCAAACTGAATACTTGGCATTTTTATGATAGGGAGTTATGACGCTCCTAATGGCCTTGATCTGTTTCAGGGGATCTTTCAGTAGGGCCCTCTTAATTTTGTTGGCCTTTTTAATCTTAGTCACCTGTGTCCACTCCTCTGACTCAGAGGCACTGCTATAGGAGGTGGCTATCTGATCCTCTAGGCTCTCCCTGATTCAAGCTTGGGAATGGCTTGCAGAATATGGGGGCCTAGTTTCTTGAGACTTGTGGTGCTCAGAAGAGTCGTCTGACTCTCCCTTGCTCCCGGGATTGGCTGAGTACCTCCCCTCCACTGCCCTATATGGGAAGAGGTTTTTAAGATACTCTTTGTGGGCCTACTTTCATGGAGTTCCCCACCAAAGTTTACAGACTGAGCCTTTGGAAGGCAGTATTTTTGAGGGTCCAGTTCCCTGATTCTCCCCTCACTGGAGTCTTACTGATCAGAGAGGCTATCCCTAACATTTGGGAATCTGTACAGAGATGCCCGCCCATCCATTTTTGGGAGGCGCTGATTTGTCAGTCCCATGTTTCCCATTTTGCTGAATTCTACCACCCCTGTGGCCCTTGGTTCATATGAGCCAGTAGACATGAGGGTGGCAGAGTCCATGGTATTGAAGGGGTTAAAGTCCCTGATGACATGGGTCCTGATGTTATTTATGCTCAAGGGTTTCTCTGTCCCTTCCTACCTCTTCTCTTTCAGCCCCTATTCCCTGGTGACATGCCAAAATCTGACTCTTTTGCTCCTCTATTAAGGCCTTACTGGTCTCAATGATTCGCTCTTGCATGGCTATCTGTTTGTGGAGCCTATCATTCTTTTCACAGAGGGCCTTCTTGTTTCTCTGTGCTTCCTGCCTGGATTGGAAATACTGGGTCAATTTTTGCTGCAGGAGACTCACCTCCTGAGTTTTGTCATTATTGATCTGAGTGTTCTTTTCCAGAGCATCCTCCACCTGCCTGGTGTGCTCTAGTAGCTTCTCATATTAAGTTTTAACGTCACTAAACTCCTGAAGGGCCAGCTTTCTTTCCTCTAACTTAGATTTTAATTGGCTGACTTCCTGGCCTAAGGCATCCCTCTCCTGATTTAGACTGCCCCTCTGTGCAGCCGAGTTGTCTCTCTGTGTTTTAAATGCCCTAGATTTCGGGTGCTCTTCATCAAATCCCACTTGAGAATGGATGTCTTTAATAATGAATTTATTATTTTCCTCTTTCAAGGATTCTATGTGGTTCTGTAATGTGACTACCTGCTCTGCACAGGCTCTATTAAAATGTAATTGTTGTGCCAGTTTCTGGTGGCTCTGTTTTAAAGAGTCAACCCTTTCCTGATACTCACCTTGCAGTGTCTGTAATTTGGTATCTTGCTCTGCATTCTTTTGCTGTATGAGAGACAGATCTTCCTTTATTTTGGTAATATACTGCCTAGCCTCTGTTTCTGATTCTTGGCTCTTCTGGAGCCTTTGCTCTGCAGAGGCCAGATTAGTTTGGATTTCCTGCAGTGTTCCCCCTTGCTTCTTTGCCAGAACTATATTTTCTGCATGCTTTTCCTGTATTATTCCTGTGTGGAGGTACAGGTAGGCCGCTATTTTGGCAATTTTACACTGTTCCTCTTTTATTTTTGGGGCCATGTACAGTTCACTAAGCGCTTGGTGCAATGGACCCTTGTCCTGCCATGTATTTAGGTCTATGGCAGTGTCTCGTACTTTTATTTCCTGCAGCCATACCTGTTCATCCTGTTCTGGCCACTGACCCCTGACAAACAGTTTGTGCAGGAAGTGTTCCCTAGCAATATTAATTTCAGATCTATGTGATCACTGAGACCACACATAATTGCGACGGGCAAAAATGCAGACTTTTTTAAATTAAACCCTCTTTGCACCACATAGATATGAGGGGGGAGAAATATTACTATAATATCCCATACCCCTCAACATATATATGTGGTGTAAGGGGGTTTATAAAAAAAAGTCGGCATTTTCGGCCGTCGCAATTCTCAGGTCGACATTTTTGTACGATTCCTTAATTTCCACTGGGGTCGCCATTTCAGAAATTTACAGTATAGCACAGTACGCTAACCCAGCAAGGTGTCTGTACCCTGGAGGCTAGTATGCTGTTTTAGACTGTCACGAGTGGTATTTCAAATTCAGAATCGCGGCACAAGCCCCCAAGCTGTTGAGGATTTCAATCGGGCACACACCCAGGTTTTGCCTAGCATGTAGTGTCCAATGAAACCCTTATTTGATTTGTGTATATAAGTTCAATATTCTGAATGATATACCACTCAAATCACATCCTTCTCAAAATACCCCCCAGGTCACACTGAATCATGAATCAGGCTAGTTTGTAAAGGTAAATATTTATTTATTTAATATTCAAATCACAAAAGTTTTATATATATATATATATATATATATATATATATATATATATATATATATATATATATATATATGGGACAGCAATGCAATCACCTAACGGTGACAATACAATTCAGAAAATAAGCAAAGCAATTGAATTCACTTATAATGATGAAAAATAGAAAACGCGGGTTAATATTCCCCCTGCAAAGTTTTGTTTAAATTCAATTAAGCAATCCTACACAACTGTAAGTAATCAGCAGGTATTTAGCAATGAAAGACAATGTCTCGGGTTTAAATGCAATCTTCCCTCCCCAAACAAGAGAGAAAACCATTTTTGGAAAGTGACATTTTTAAACTGACAGGTGACAATTGCTTTGTAAAATAAAGCAAAAGGGGGCAAAAATGCTTAAATGGATAGAAATTCTGAGGAAAGCAACACTAAACGTGTCCTAACACACATGAGTTACAATATAAACAACAGTACACACTTTAGATCAGGATGGGATGGAAGAAGCACTTTGAAATGGGGAAAAGACACATGCAAACTTTTGAAAACTGCAAATTTGCAGCAAACTTTTACTATGCGATATTGGAGAAAAACGGGTCGAATACACTGTTTATTTGTGGGTGTAGCTACGGGTCTTAGGTATCAGTGAGAGTTGAAATTTCGTTTCTATCTTTAAAATTGAAGAAGTTATAGAGGTTTTAGTGAGAGGCGTTTTTGCAAAATAGGCGCGAAAATGAAAACAGGAATGCGGTTTTTAAAAATGACAGATCGGTTTGATTACACTATATTATGACTATGAAAAAGAGAATGCCACACATGAATCTTCACAGCTACATGGCCAGCGCAACCATTCATGTGGTGGATACTCGATTTAGTTCTGCGATTTACTTTAGTTACTCAAAATCACTAAGGAGTTATGGTTTTGTCACGCAGATGAGAAAAATCAGCGCAATAAGGATTCTAATGATACTAGAGTTCTGAATTTAAAGATGGGATGGATTGAGATTGGGATATTACAGTGCAGATATACTATGGGTCACTGTTCCTCCTATTAATACTTACAGTCCTTTGTAATAAAATTGGATCATCAGCTCTGGTCATTGGGTCGGATCACGTCTACCGGCAGCAGGGTACCTCTTGAGGGATTGGTTCAGTGGCATGGTTCTGGTCAATTGTGGACTGCACCTCAGACTGGACTTGGATTGGCCCTTCTGGTCACAGGACACGGCAGATTACAGGATGCAAGTTTCAGTGGCCAAGCCTTAATGGTAGCAAGCCAAGCTGAATCAGAATTATTCTTTTAAGTTTTGGATGTTTTGAAATTGGGTCTAGCTAGCAAGAGTTTAGCAATGCTAAAGTCTAGAGACTGCAAAGAAATCTGGATCTTCAAAGAAGTCTGGAGTCAGATACAAGATGGAGTTCTGGAACAAGGTGCTGCACGGAAATTTGGATGGGTTCTGCAAGCAGACTGTCTTATGTGTTGTGAAGTTCCTATATTGTGAGTGGCTGAAGGCACATGCTTTGTTTTGGTTGGCAGTCAGAACAGGGCTGTCATCTTTACAATGGGATTTAGAAACTCCCACATTGATTTTTACCAAAACATAACTTTTGCACACATGCACATTTCTACAATTATGTACCCTAATAAAATCAGACAAACACATTTCATATTTGATTGTCTATAATCACATTCAATCCCCATCTTTGTGCGAGCTGTCTTTCTCATTCTACAGATTTTTATAAATTTTTACCATAACAGTTTGGATTAATGATTTCTAATTTGTTACATCTCTGGGCGCTTACCAGTGGATCATGTACATACAACCTTAGGTTTGCAACATTAATCATTCTGCTCCAATGAGAATGTTTTCATTACTTTGGTTCCTTAAATGGTCCAGCGTTCATCAATGTCTTCAAATCAAAAGCCTGAAATTAGGTGAATGTCTACCAATTTTCATATTTATCCTTCTTTCTGTTGCACAGCTAAAGAATTTTAAACTTTAATCACAAATAAGGATTTAACATCAGAGTTCTCCTTTGTAACCTCCCCTTTCCAGGCAGCAGCTGTTCAGTCCTTTGATCAGGGAGGTGTGTCCCCTTCCTGGAGAGGAAAGGCCCCCTGTAGAGATCATTCAGGCAGCTTGCCATTGTTCTTGGCTCAGCCAGAGATGAATGTCTAATGCAGCCTCATTGTGCTCCTTGTTGTCATAATGCAGGAACCATTAGGCAGCCATTAGCCTTCCTGTAGCAATTGAGTGTCAAGCTGAAATGTGAATCTTTCCCAGGCTGGGCTGACCTATCAGAATTAAATAGTTTATTAGCTCCAGACTGGGTTCCTTTAAATTAAAGTCTTTTCATTTCACATATAAAATATAAGCACAGTTTATGAGGGATTTGGACATTTTAAAAGAATTAGCCCTTCCCAAACATGCTTTAACTAGGCAGATTTAGCAATTTTTTTTTTTAACTTTTCTTTATTGGCAAGAAGTAGCAGCCGGAACAGTGCAGATTAGAACAATGACACACATTTCACATTGAAGCATAAATTATGGCGTACAATTGTTACAGAAGGTCATATACAGTCCCAACAGTGGTTAATTGTGGGAGAGGCGTGCATCATGTAACGAGATCGGCCCCCCCGATCAGGAGAAGGAGGGGATGACAAGAGCTCCAAGTCCACCCTATTGTTCAGGTAACTACACAACTCCGTCCATATGTATTTAGGGCGAGCATTACTAGGCAGCATGTTAACATAGTCTTCCTCACAGGATTGTGTCCAGATGAGGGCCTTCAGCCACATCTCCAGAGAGGGGGGGGAACCTGCGCTCCCAGCACTGCAGAATGCACTTCTTGGCCACACTCGCCGCCACATTCAAAAACCTGGCTACCCGTTTCGCCTCTGTCCCCTCCCAGAGCCCAAACAGGAGAGACAGGGGTTCGGGATCTACACAGAACCCCACTATCTCAGAGAGGGTATCGAGCACCGCGTTCCAGAACGGGGCTAGTGTCCCGTAGGACCAGAACATGTGTGCATGGTCCGCTTCGGTAGCTCCGCATCTCTGACATGAGTGGGATTGATCTCGGGCAAATTTTCCAATCGCATAAGGGGTGTAGTACAGGCGATTGAGCAGCTTGTATTGGATACAACTAACTCTAGAGTTAAGAGAAACCTTGCGAGTGTGCATGCACATCTTGGACCACATATCATCTGTGATGTCTAATCCCAGGTCCCGGCTCCAGGCGTCCCGTACAGTGTGGGGAGGTCCAGCAGCACATGCCAACAACATTTTGTACAAGGAGGATACGATACCCCTACAACCAGCAGAATTGGCTATATAGCAGACCTCGGGGGATTCAGGGGGTTCGTTCGGGTATGAAGGCCACAAGCCCTGGACCGCCGCCCTAATACGGAAGTATTGCAGCATTTCTAGTGGGGATCTGGAGTGCCCCGGCCTCCACGTATTTGGGGTGATGAATTTCCCGTCAGGGAACAGATCAGAGAGTGATCTGTATCCCAGGTCCGCCCAGTGGCATATTAGGAGCTTATCCTGCATGGGGGTGAGGCCAGGGAAAGACCAGAGGGGAAGCCATTTGTAGTACGGGGGGAGCCCGAACTAGGCGTCTGGATCTGCCTCCATGCTTTAATGGTGGAGGCCACTGGGTCAGCAGAGGCCTACGTATGATACGAGTGAAATAGGATCAGCGACACGACATTCACCTCCTCGGTCGCTAGGATTTCGAGTTTAACATGCGGGGGGGGGGGGTTTCCTCGTGGTGGTACTAATATGTAGCATGTTGGGCTTGGGCTGCCGTCCAGTACTGGGTGAGGTCAGGAGCACCCAAGCCCCCCCTCTCGTAAGGGAGGGTCATGTGCAGCCACTTCCTGCCGACGGCCCCCGAGTGCCAAAGAAAACGGGCACACTCCGAGTGTAGGTCCGCAAAGTATTGTTTCCCGGGCCAAAGAGGAAAATTAGCGAATACATACAGGAGTTTAGGCACGATGATCATTTTAATTAGGGATAGTCTCCCTGATAGTGAGAGGGGCACGTTCCGCCACCTCTCCATTCTGGTATGAGCGTACTGTGCGGCAGTCCCATAGTTATCAGCCACTAACAAGGCTTTCGAGAGGGCCACCTGGACCCCTAGGTATTTGATGCCCTCGGGAGCCCATTTGAGAGGAAATTCGGATGCAGGCTGGGGGGTTGCAGCAGTAAGGGGAAAGATTTCTGATTTAGAGTAATTTATGGTGAAGCCCGAGAATGTGTCAATTTTAATAATTTCTCGCATGATCGGGTCAAGGTGGACTGAGGGGTCTCTGACATCTAAGAGCACGTCGTCTGCGTATAGTGATATGATTTCGGGAGTGTCCTGCAGGTGAATCCCTTGGCGCACGTGGTTGTTTCGCACGCTATCGGCCATGGGCTCGATGGCCATAGCAAATAATAAGGGAGAGAATGGGCACCCCTGCCGTGTCCCCCTGTGGAGGGAGAAGGGAGCCGATAGGCGAGAGTTGACCAGGACTCTGGCTACTGGATTAATGTATAGTAATTTAATACAGGACATCATGTATGGGCCAATCCCCATCTTTTCCAGCACCGGCCACAGATATTGCCAAGAAACCATGTCGAACGCTTTTTGGGCGTCTAATGTCACGGCCACCGCGTTGGCTTGGGGATCAATTCTGGAGATGACGTTAAACAACCGCCGAATATTTAAAGCAGTGGAGCGGGCCGGCAAAAATCCGCTCTGGTCAAAGTGAATCAGATATTTCATGATGGGGAGGAACCTGTTTGCTATGATTTTGGCGAAGATCTTGGTGTCGGTGTTGATGAGGGATAGAGGTCTATAAGATCCGCACTCATCTGGGGGCTTGCCCGGTTTAGGAAGCACAGTAATGATAGCCTCCCGCAGGGACCGGGGGAGGTGGCAAGGCGCAGCGACTCCTCCCAAAGCTCGTGGAGGCGCGGAGCGAGGAGTGCAACATGCTCCTGATAGAACTTGGCGGTCAGGCCATCCGGACCGGGGGCTTTCCCCTTAGGGAGGGCCGAGATGACCGCAGTGATCTCGTCAAGGGTGAAGGGAGCATCTAGTTGTTCTTTGGTGTCCAGGGATACTAGGGACATTGGGATGCGGTCTAGGAGGTCGACCAGGTCCAGCGGGTTGTGCTCCAGTTGCTGGGCGTAAAGGGTTGCATAGAACTCTGCAAAGGTCTCAAGAATGGGCTGGTCGGACCAGTGTCGCACTCCTTCGCTGTCAATGATACTATCAATACGTGCCCTGCCTCCCTCAGCCCGGGCGAGACGGGCCAGAGTATGGCCTGGTCTCTCTCCCTCCCCATACTTTCGGGCCGCGATGGGGCGGGCGAGGTATCTTATCTCGCTATGGGCAAGGGACACAAACGTGTCTAGTTCAGTTCTAATTTGCGCTAGTATGGGCGGCATCGGGGTGGCCGCATATTCGCGCTCTAGGTCCCCGAGCCTGGCCTCAGAACGGCGCAGAGAGTTTCTAATATCTTTCAGTACTCCGGCCTCCCTGGAGATGCACATGCCCCTGATGAAAACCTTAAAGGCCTCCCATCTCACCCCATCAGTTGTGTCACGGCGTTTGTTGCTATCAAAAAATGAGGTAATATCTGCAAGGATGTCAGCCTTGAAGACTATATCGTGTAGTGTGTCAGACTTAAATCTCCAGTTAGAATGCAGAGGTAGGGCCGGGCGCAGGGCGATATCCAGTGTGATCGGGGAGTGATCGGAGAGTGTGCGAGGGAGAACATGTGAGTGTTTTGCCCATGAGGTCCGCAGAGAGAAGGAACAGGTAAATCCTGGAGTGACTGTCGTGGACGGAGGAGTAAAATGTAAACTCTTTCGACATTGGGTGGAGTACCCTCCAGGCATCCACCAGACCAGCAGTGAGCATGTGTGCGTGGAGGCAGCGGGCGGCCCTGGACAGTGCTCTGGGTGCAACACCGGATCTGTCCAGGTCGGAGTCCAGGATGAGGTTCATATCCCCCCCCATATGATGGGAACCCCAACATAGCCAAGGAGGATATTAAGGATATGGTCAAAAAATTCGGGTGTATCAATGCATGGGGCGTATGTGTTGACCAGAAGGCACTCCGCAATGGCCAGGAAACAGTGAAGGATCACATATCTACCCTGGGCATCGATATGGCTGGTACGAAGGGAGAACTCCAATGACTTGTGAATCAAGGTGAGGACACCTCTGGATTGTGAGGAGAAGACGGTGTAATATTTGTTGGGGCCCCATGACGGGGCGAGAGAGGACAATAATTGTGCAAGGGCATGAGTTTCCTGTAGGAAAAGTATCTTGACCCCGTGCCTATGGACGTAGGCCGTGACCCTGCGTGCCTTTGTGTAATTGCTGAGCCCCCTAATATTCCAAGACATTAGCCTAATGGCCATTCCATAGCAATTTAGGGGGGATCCGAGTAATGTGTGTCATACACTGCCAAACCGGTGCCGGCCACTAGTACGGTGGCCTAATGTGTCAATTCAAAAGCTGCTACTGTCTCACCATTTTTGTTAATATAACATCCCCAAATAACACCTCCCCCCTCCCTCACTGCCACCCCCAACCTGGCAGTGCCCAGGAACCCACCCAAATTCTCATGGCGTTTGTGCCAAGCCCAACGTGGCTGGATCAACCCCCAAACCAAACAGGGGAACAGCCCATGAACTAAACAAGCCAAACTCGGCGTTGCAACTGCAGCGGGGGTAGCTGCTGCCGTGAGCCCGGTCAAAATGGTTGAACGGTGGAGTACACCAATTAGTGTACAGCGGTGGTTAAGTTAAGTTGTAAGAGGAGACCGCATAGTGGGGCACAGTGAGCAGGGGCTGTAGGGATAGATAGTCCAAGTATAGGTGCCATGTACCGTGGACCCTACATCCGTGACCCACGTTGCATGTCTCAAAATTCCACTATGAGTTACGACAACAGGAGAATTCACAACAGAAGGGTACATGAAATTACAAGTAAATCACAAAGAACAGGCGTGGTATTAGTACCACAATGAGGCATGTAACAGGTGTGTGGCAGGCCGGCTCAGTCCTCATCAACGGGATCGGCCACAGGGCCCGTGAGAGGAATATGGGACTCAATACATTTTACTGCCTCCTCAGGGACAGTGAAAAAGTACAGTTTATTGCGGTGGGTGAGCTTCAGCCTAGCAGGGAATAACATGGCATATTCCACCTTCCTCTCTCTGAGCATCTTCTTCACTCCATTAAATTTCCTGCGTTCCATTTGAACACTAACAGAGAAGTCCGGGAAAATGCGAATATTCTGGGACTCAAGTCTCAGTTCCCCTCTTTCACGGGCCAACCGTAGGATGTGGTCTCTATCTCTGTAGCTGAGAACCTTGGCTATAATTGGTCTGGGGTAGTCGCCCGGCTTGGGGCGAGGGGCCAGTGAGTGGTGGGCGCGCTCAATAGTAAAGAAGGGGGAAAGTTGAGGATCCCCAAGGAGGTCTCTCAGAAGGGCCTCGACTGTGAGTTCCATTTTGCCCTTGAGGGCTGTCTCCGGAACCCCAACGATGCGGATATTATTCCTGCGGGACCTGGATTCCAAGTCATCGCACTTCGCCTTGACCTGCTTCATATCTCGCACCAAGTCCGAGACTTTATTCTGGAGCACGTGCACCTCATCCTCAGTTGCTCCAATCCTAGTCTCGGCCTCACCGAGCCTGGTGCCATGCTGATCCAATTTGGTGCGTAGGGAGGCTACATTGGCATTTATGTCGTCCAATTTCTTGTGAAATGACGCAAAGTTTTGGCCATTGTCTCCATGAGTGACGTGAGGTCTGGCTGAGGGGAGCAAGAGGAAACATCTGAGTCGTCTGGAAGAAGGGCGGCCCCAGCTTGGTCCTGCTTGGCTAGGGCTTTAGCAAACTTGTCCATTGCCCCAGCCTTGTTGGCCCCACGTGCCTTGCCTGACATCCTCGGGGAGCGCCTTGATGAGAAAGAAAATGTTTCCCGCAGGGAGGCAGCATTGGGTCCCAAGGGGTTTAGAGAGGAGGCCGAGCCATGACCAGCGAAGGGGTGGGCGTTGCCTGGGATGAGAAGGCAAGAGGCATCCACACTTGGCGTGTTCCGGGGCAATAAGTCCACTCAGGGGGCCCAGGCCTAGGCGGCCAGTAGTAGAAAGCAGCAAAGTCAGGGGCGGAGGGTACCCCCGGGGCAAAGCGAGAGGGTGCACAGATTCGAGGCGAGAAGACGCCCAGGGTGGCACCAGCAACAAGAGAGTGGTCACAAGGGGGTACGATGAGTATGGGGTTCACCTCCCTCACAAAGGTGGCACCAGCGCAGCCCAGGGACAAGGCAGAGCAGGAGGGCACGATGCACAGCGGCCAGATCCCTCACCCTCCTCACCTTGGGACCTTGTAGGTCGAAGAGCAGGTGTCCATCCGGGCCGTAGCAGGCCCAATAGCAGCACTGGGTCCAGGAGGACACGGGCCCCCCAACATCTGCTGGGGCCCGAAACAGCCCCACGCTCCGGCTGCCACAGGGGACCAGCAAAGCAGGCGGCGGAGCCGAAGAGCAGAGGCGGATAGAGAGCGTCCGTGCAGGGCCGCGCCGTGTCGCAGCGTGTATTCGCCCGTGCCGTCCCAGGAGACCAGTAGCGCAGGCGGCGGAGCGTTCGGGTGGTGTCAGCGCGGGGACCGCTCCGGCAGCCCCCGCAGTATCTTCGCCCGCTGGGGGCCGGCGCCCTCAAACTGCAACGAAGCAGGAGCGGTCAACGAGGGTGCCGCGCCGGGAGGCCACCAGGCCCGGCGCACCCCCGCACGCGGAAAGTTGGTGGCACACAGGAGCAGCTGTCCGCGCCTTCCAGGGAGGGAGGGCGGAGAGGGGGTGGTGCCTGGGCCCCAGGCGGCCGCACTCCGAGCCGCAGGGGCGAGAACCCTCGCGGGCCGATGAGGGGGGATGGGCCGCGATCAGCGTCGCGCGGGCCGGAGGCCTTCACAGGCGGCACCTATGGTCCCCAATGTCCGTTTTCGCCCAGAAACAGGGCAGTGTGTAGCAGCGGCGATGACCAGCAGGATGCGTGGGGTCTCAACTCGAAAATATCTGCAGCACCGCTGATTCTGGTGGATGTGTAGCTCACGGGCCACGGAGCTTAAAAGCTAAGAGGCCATCTTACTGGCTGCTCAACCGCGCCCCAGATTTTGCAATTTTAATCAGGAAACAGAAACACTTTTAAACTGAGTTTGACAGGTAATTTTCTGATGCAGCTGTCAGTCAGTGAGGCCTGGATTCCTCTGACTGCATGGAGAATCTATGATTTCAGCACCCTTTTCCCTTGAATAATTCACTGGGAAAATGACTGAATTTAGCGCCAAAACAGCACTTTGAAGCTTGCCATTGATTAGGAAGCTGTATTTAAGGGCATTTTCAGATTTTAGCCCACTTTTGTGGCCTTGATTCATGTGACAGGTAACAACACCCACTATCATTCTCTTGCAGGGAGTTCTTTCTTTGACATCAACTTTGCCTGTGTGTGGCAAGGTGTGCAGCTCTTTTGTGGTTCATGAACCATGCACAGTTTTCTTTCCCCCATTGCAAAAGGGATGTATTGTGGCGCATTGGTATGGGTTGAAATATCCCACAACTATATTTGTTAATGACTTGCCTGTCTGGACACTGAGAGTCAGAGCAAATCAAATTCAGATCAGTCCAGTGTGTCTTGGACATCGTGAAGTTGGTCAGAATCAACATCTGAGAGTTTGCCCCAGTAGAGCCTTTCAAAAGTTGAATGTGATGACCACCACCGATTGGGGGCTATTACCATTTTCAAATTGATGTATAATTCTGATTGGGGTTTGCAACCCTTACTGGTACCCCAAATTCCTGCAAACATACAAGATCTGCTGTAGCTATTTAGAGCAGTTTCCAGTCAGCAAGGTGATACCCAGATGAAGACCATTTGAGGATTTATCGTGCATGACAGCATCTGCTAAGACATTTTAAGACCTCCTAATGATATCTCATCCTCGCAGTGTGAGACCTGGAAAGGTGCTTTCTTCACTGGTCTTAGGGACCAGATTTGACTAAAGCCATTCTCTTCCAATCCTCTGTGTCTTGCGAGCCATTTTGGCATGTTTTCTGGACCGTACTTGGACCATATGCTAGGGCTTGGGGGAACCTCCTCACATCGACAAAAACACAGTAACTATCAGTAAATAAATGAACACTTCTCCCATAAGCGGCAATAAGTAGGGCAGGAGAACACATATTATGGAGAAAAAACAAAAATTGCCATGAATAATACTGTGCGAAGTTCACAACTCAAAATAGGAAAAGGAGCACCAAAGGAGCTAGAAAACATATGCGAGGCAATCACTCAGTGATCCATAAGATGCAACCCCTGCAAAACCGTGAAAAAATGAAGGCGTACCCACATGACTACTTCAAACCTGCACATTGGCCAAATACATCACTGTCAAACATAGTAAGCAAATCACAGATGCCAGTGGAACATGCTCTTCCAATCCAAGACCAGCTGCAGCAGATCATGCTCATCTCCCATGAGTGGACCCACTTCAGAGGTACTGATTACGCTTGAGTTGTGGGATCACCAATACAAACTGAAATCCCAAACCGAAAATAGCCTAAGCATACAGATACCAAGCAAAGCCATGACCAGACATGATATGACATCTGTAGACCGTTGCTACGTCACTGTCCAGCATTAAAAAAATTGCCACACATATTTCCAACAATTTGTTGTAAACCGGAGACAGTTCCAACCAAACAAAGGACGCACATTGCCTTTCAACCTTGGGAAATTCCAAAATAAACAGAGAAAGAGGAGCAATGCATAACACCAAAGATACCAAAGATTTTCTGGCATTCAGCAGGCGAGGTAAGCACTGCAAGAGACCCTCCCCTCAATGTCTAACTTTGCTTTAATATCCTTAGTGCTCTTAGCGCTGTTGCTTCTCCCTACTCCCTCCCCTCCCCGGCATCCACTTCCTTGTTTCCCGATCCCTCCCACCTCCCAGCCCGCCCTCCTCCCCTAATGGGTGGCTGGGCCTAGTGCTGGTGCCTACCTGCTTGCCGAGCCCACCATGCACCATTTCTGGCATTCAGCAGGCGAGGTAAGCACTGCAAGAGACCCTCCAGGACCTCATTGTCTAACTTTGCTGTAATATCCTTAGCTATTGCTCTCAGTGCCGTTGCTTCTCCCTCCTCCATCCCCTCCACGGAATCCACTTCCTTGTTTCCCCAATCCCTCCCGCCTCTGAGCTCGCGCTCCTCCCTTGATTGGTGGCTGAGCCTAGTGCTGGTGCCTACCTGCTTGCAGAGTCCATCACGCGCCATTTCTGGCATTCAGCCGGCGAGGTAAGCACTGCCAGAGACCCTCCTGGGCCTCATTGTCTAACTTTGCTGAAATATCCTTAGCGCTCTCAGCACTGTTGCTTCTCCCTCCTCCCTCCCCTCCACGGCATCCACTTCCTTGTTTTCCCATCCCTCCCGCCTCCCAGCCCTCCTTCCTCCCCTGATTGGTGGCTTGTTGGTCATCACTGACCTTCCCAGGGCAGCCCTCTGTCCGGCAGCCCATGTAGCTAAGGGTCTCCTAGGCCAAGGGTGGCTCCTACAGAGGCGGCTCCAGGTTGTGTCTGCAGGCATCAGCAGGGGATGCCAGCGGCAAGCCGTCAACCAGCAGCGTCTTAGTAAGTCAGGAGCAGCTTGGGTTAGGAATAGAGCCTTCATTCTACCCTAATAACCTGGCCACATAGCAGACTCTGAGACTTAGGTGTGTGTTTCTCCGGTATTTAAAATTGCACTGTGAAAGTATATAAAATTGCATTGTGAAATCTAGGCCTTTTCACCCACTATACAGGACTCTCAAACTTAGGTGTGTGTTTCTCCGGTATTTAAAATTGCACTGTGAAAGTATTTAAAATTGCATTGTGAAACATAGGCCTTTCCCCCACTATACAGGACTCTCAGACTTAGGTGTGTGTTTCTCTGGTATTTAAAATTGCACTGTGAGAGTATTTAAAATTGCATTGTGAAACCTAGGCCTTTTTCCCCGCCATACAGGACTGTCAGACTTAGGTGTGTGTTTCTCTGGTATTTAAAATTGCACTGTGAAAGTATTTAAAATTGCATTGTGAAACCTAGGCCTTTTTCCCCACCATACAGGACTGTCAGACTTAGGTGTGTGTTTCTCCGGTATTTAAAATTGCACTGTGAAAGTATTTAAAATTGCATTGTGAAACCTAGGCCTTTTCCCCACTATGCAGGACTCTCAGACTTAGGTGTGTGTTTCTCTGGTATTTAAAATTGCACTGTGAGAGTATTTAAAATTGCATTGTGAAACCTAGGCCTTTTTCCCCACCATATAGGACTGTCAGACTTAGGTGTGTGTTTCTCCGATATTTAAAATTGCACTGTGAAAGTATTTAAAATTGCATTGTGAAACCTAGGCCTTTTCCCCACTATACCGGACTCTCAGACTTAGGTGTGTTTTCTCTTGTATTCACATTGCATTCCGAAAGTATTGCCGTCTTGTGTTTTTTTTTGCCTCCTAGTAAGGCATTCAACTAGGGAACGTTCTACCACTGTCCACTTGTCTCGTCTCTCTCCATCTCGTCTGCTTGATCTCCTCCCTGTGTCCTTCCCTAGTGTTCTCCGCCCACTCATTCCACTCCCGTCCTCTTCTCTCCTCTGCCTACCTACTCTATAGTGCTGTATGTCTCTCCTATCTTTTCTAACTGCGTCTCTGTCGACTGTCCTGCTCTCCTCACTAAATCCAGTAGGAAGAAGTTTAAAAAGGACATCCTGGTCTCCAACCCAGGCCTCCCAATCAATGATACCTATACCAGTGCCTCCTACAGGCAATCTCTCACCGACATCCTCTTTGTCGTTCCCTCGTCAGACCAATGGACACTTCATGTGGTCTCTGTGCTTTCTCCTTTCTCTTATTCTCCCATTAATGATGGCACCCAGTGGGAGGCCCTCCTGGCCTCCTTCCACTCCTCCAAGGTCATTATTAATGTTTACCTGAATTGTACCGTCCTGGTCCAAGGCCCTTAGGCCAACCTTCTCCTCTTTGATAGACGCTTCCTGCCCCTAATCAATTCCCTTTCTTCTCCTGCTGTCCCCTCTCTTCCCTTCACGGCTCCCTTGCCTCCCCCTGCTGTCTCCTCCTTGACTGCTTTAGCCTCTCTTCCTTTCTCTTCTGCCCCCCCTCGCCTCCTCTGTACCTCCGCAGGGTCTACGTAGCTCTGATCTGTACCCCTCCCCGAAAGTCTTTCAAGGTCGGTAACCTACTCCATATTGCCACTCTCAACTCTCGCTCAGCTGTCAAACACTCCTCTGACTTCTGCCGCCTCCTTGAAGAACTTGACCTCGATGTCCTCAGTCTCACTGAGACATGGTTCACGGCCAGCTCTGTCACAAGCTTTGACACTCTTCTTCCTGTTGGCTACTAGATCCTCTCCGCGACCAGGTCCAATCTTTCCAGAGGGGGTGTTGCCCTGATCTTCTTTGAGTGGATTCCTGCCTCTGTCATTCCCACGCAGGCCTAGTCCTCTTTCGAATGCCTCGTCTGCAGGCTCTCTCTCACTCCTAGCCACTCCCTTATTGTGGCTACATCTATCGGCCACCTGGTCAGATCTCCTCCTTCCTCTCTGAGTGGGTGGACCTCTCCTCTTCCCCCCAGGTCTCGACCACTCAACTCCTCCCCCTTGGAGACTTTAACATCCACCTGGTTGCTTCCTGACCTTCTTCTGGACTGTATTGCGACTTCTGTGACTCTCTCTCTCTCTCTCTTACTATTCTCCCCTCTGGACCGACTCACTCTGCAGGGCACACTCTGGATGTTCTGATCTCTTCAAACCTTCCCCTTTCTATCCGTCTCATCACTCCTCTCTCCTGGAGTGATCACTTTCTCCTTTCTTCCCAGCTCACTCGCTCTACCCCTCAGGCCAAGCCAACTCCAGCACTGCCACCTACCTTCTTGGTTATCGGACCCATGAAGCGTGTGTCAGTTGAGGCTTTCTGTGCCATTTTCTCTCCCCCTGCTCCCCCTTCGGGTGACTCACACCAAGACACAGCCCTCTATATGCTCCACTCTGCTATATCTGATACTCTTGATGTTCTTGCCCCTGTCATGAGGATCCGCTTGAAGCCCAAAGCCAAGTGCAACTCCTGGTACGACTCAAACCTTGTCACCCTGAAACGCAAGTGCAGGGTGGCTGAGAGGAAATGGTGTGCTTCCTGTACATCCTCTGACAAACTGGCCAACCGCCTGCTTCAAAGGCAATACTGGCTCTCTGTCAGCACCAAGAAGAGAGCCCAAATAACAAGCCTGCATCTCTACGGCATCCAACAACTCGGCTGAACTCTTTAAAATCTGCAAGAAGCTGGTCAATCCTGCTGCAGTCTCCACCTCTCCTGTCCCCTCCCAGACCCTCTGCACGGCCCTGGCTTCTCATTTCATCTCTAAAACTCAGGGCATCCTGTCCTCTCTCTCGTCCTCTCCCCCTACTCCCTGCTCTTCCTCTGGCCCTTCTGTGGCCCCCCCTTCTCCCTCCTCTCTGCCTTTCCCCTGTTCTCCCCTGACGAGGTTTCTAGACAAGTCTGATCTATGAAAGTCTTGTCAAAACAGGTTCTCCCCTGCTCCTCTAAAACTATCAAGGACCACATTGACACCTTGGCTCCTGCTTTGGCTGACTTCTGAAACCACTTCTTTTCTACCATTGTCTTGCCTCCCCCCCTGAAGCACTCCAGTGTGCACCCTCTTCTTAAGAAACCCTCTGTCGACCCGTCCTGACCAGCTAACTATTGGCCAATCTCTATCACTCCTTTCCTGGGCAAACTCCTGGAAAATCTGGCCATCTCACAGCTTAATCTCCACACTGAATCTGTTGGTTGTCTCCATGATCATCAGTCTGGCTTCAGAGCTGCCAGAAGCATAGAAACTGCTCTCCTGAACATCCGTGAAGACCTGCTCTCCAACCTCGATTCCAACCCCCCCCTGTGTTGTCATCTTACTTGATCTCTCTTCTGCCTTTGACAAGGTCAACCATGCCATCCTACTCAACCGTCTCCATGATAACCTGGGTATCACAGATCTGGCCCTGGCTTGGCTGACCTCTTTCCTCTACGGTCGAAACTCGCAGGTCCAACTTGGGTCCTTCCTCTCCTCGATCTCTATCCCTACCTGTGGGTCTCTCTTCCTGGCTGTTCAACCAATACCTGGCCCTTCTTGCCCACTGCATTTCTGCTCTCTGCCCCAACTTTCAGTGCTATACGGATGACACTCAACTCATTTTCAGGCTCCCTTCAGCCACCTCTTCTTTTCTCATCTCTGACTGTCTGTCTGCTATCCAGGAATGGTGTGTCGCCAATGATCTCTGCCTTAATGCTAGTAAAACTGAGATTCTCCTCATTGGCAGACCTGCTCCCGCCTTTCCTGTCACTTTCTGGCTGGCCTTTCTTGGCCCTCTTCCTGCTCCCATCTGTGAGGCTGAAAACCTTGTGGTCATCTTCGATTCCACATTCACCTTCTCTCCTCACATATCTGAAATCATTAAGAAGTCACACTACCAGTTGCACCTCCTCAGAGGTATTCTTCCTTTCCCCTCTTTCCCCCAGAAGCTCACTGTCTCCAGAGCTCTGGTTCTCTCTAGGTTGGACTACTGCAAAATCCTCTTTCTAAATCTGCCTGCATCTACAATCCGCCCGCTGCAACTCATCCAAAACTGGAATGCAACACTTGTCCTTGGCCTGAAGCCCAGGGATCATATCTCTCCAGAATTGCAATCTCTGCGCTGGCTCCCTATGGCTGCGAGGATTAAGTTCAAAACCCTCTGCTTTGTCCACACAGCCTTCTGGGGCCTCAATACCTTCAACCCTCTCTTCCTAAATATCTTCCTTCTCAAGCCCTTCGCTCATCCGCCTCCAACTCCCTGAGGGTCAGTTGCTTCTCCAAGCAACGAGTTGGTGGTAGATCTCTTTCTTCGGCTGGGCCCTCACTCTGGAACAGCCTCCCTGCCTCTCTGAAACTTGAGGAGAACCATCTACGGTTCCGGAAGCACCTCAAGACCTTCCTCTTTGCTTCTGCTTTCTCTCCTCCTCTCTCCTGCTAATCTCGTGGCTGAAACTGAAATTGTACGGGTCACCTGGCTACCTTCTGTTCTCGGGCCCAGGTCCCCTCTCCGCCAACTGGACACCTGCACTACCACCCTGGAAACCCCCTGCACTCGGGAGCTGTACTCTGTATCCCTACAGCACCTGACACCTAATGTCTGCACTTAACCCTGGCACTTGCCACCACTTGACTGCACTTATTATTGTATTTATTGTTTTTCATTTAGTTTACTGTTATCCTATGTACGGCACTGCCACCTCCCCTTTCCCCTCGCACTTTTCCCTTTCCCCTCGCCCTTGCACTTGCGCAATCCCAATGTCACCTGGCCTAGTAGCATCGCTGTCTCTGTCTTCACTTTGTTCCCCCTCCCTTGCCTCGTCGTGCCTTGAAACACTTGTGTATAGGTGCGTTATAAATGCTATATCATAACATATCATAGCATATCATATCATATCAAACAGAAAGAAAAGACCTAGCGCCTAACGTTGCTACTCAAGAAGGTTTCTGGTAAGGCAAAATAAATGTTTCCATATGTACCACAGGAAGTCACCATAGCAACCCTTGACTGATCTGCTACACCAATAAGAAAAATCGTTGTGCTGCCTTGCATGCAGAACACAGTTACATAAAAGGGCTTGCTTCATGGATGACAACAGCCCAAACATTTACTAAACACCAAGTCCAAACCCAAAGGCCACAGAAAGCTCAAGTCGAGAAGAAGGATCTCCATAACATGGGAGATCCAAACGTAGAATGGACTGTCACCATAGGAAACCCAAGAGAATGAAGTACTTTAAACCTAAGAAAGCAAATTGCATCAGTTGGCATCTTGTCCCAAACATGGTAGCAGCCACAAATCTGTAACACACCAAACTACAAAGAACGATATGTAACCATGCCGAATATCATGAGACAATGTCCCGCAGGAAGCACACCCACTTGAAGTAGCCAACATTAAAATAATCTGTGGCTCTTTCAAACTCAGCCACAATCCTTGTTATAATGAAATCAAAGGAGAAAATGCCAATTCCCTCCGATGAGTACCCAAACGAGCGTGCCGTACCGAATGGATGTAAGTGCTGGATCTCACCCTATTCTTTCACAAATAAATCAAAACTTAGATTTTCTTTATAGCATTACTCTGGTTGGTTACACAGTGGAAGTCGAAGTAGGTGTCCCCTTCATACCCCGAGTATCAGGACCACAGAGCTGAAAGATAAGAGACAGAATGTAAAATGACAGGAAACAAGGGGCAGAGGCCTGCAGAGCTGACAATCATGTACATTTCTCTAGAGCATCGCTAAAAAAGTAAAAGGCAACGTAAACAGAGACACAGTGAAGTAACACATCATGGGTGATGAAGTTAAGGTAAAAGGGCTTTATTGACATCATCGTTACAGGGCTGCAGCCTTCCTCATCCTTGAGAAGCTTCCAACTGACCACCTTCCAAACATAACATTCTCAGGGCTACTCAGAGATCATGCTGTTCTCTATGATGTCACCTGCTGAGAGAGGGTTCAATGTGTTAATTATGAAACTAATTACAGTGCTAATAATTTAATTATGTACACTATATAACACACTTCCTTCTCTTACAATGAACCAAAGAGCAAGGGGATTATAAGCTGTGACTGTGAAACAGAACAAACGAACAAAACATTGATAAACAGAACAAATTAATGAACAGTGTTAAAATAACAGCTGTACCCATAAAAAAGAACAATGTGAAAGAAACAACAACTAAAACATGGGGAGGAAAACATGATACTACCTAACAGCTGTGAGAGAACTGTGATCTTCTTGCAATGTGCTCCTTATACTACACTTCACCTCCCTCCAACTGCAACGCATTGCCATAGTGCTTCCATACAGTCTTGCCATCGGAAAACTTCGAGTCTACCTTCCTACTCCACCTCGGGAGTCTGACCTTGACTTTAACCCCTGTTTTCAGTTCCAATAACCCACTTCCATGCTTCAAATCAAACCTTTACTTACATTTCTCCCCACATGATCTCATCCTTTCATGAATTAAACCAATGTCCACTCCCACCATCCTGGAACCAGCAACGTGTTGGGTTTGCGGACCCTCATGAGCTCCAACAGAGCTACACCACTAAATAGATGGGGAGTGCTCATGTACTGAAACACCCTCCAAAGTAACTATTTCTGCCAATATCCACTACCTTGTACTGACAAGCAAATGCTGTCCATGACGGTTCTATTAAAATGCTTTACACACACATTGCTCTTCGGGTGATTGAAGGACGTCCACTTATGCTTAATGCAGTTCTCCTCCACCCAACTCTGAAACTCATTGGAAACAAATTGGGGACTATTGTTACTGACCAAAAAGGTGGGCCAACCATCCCTCCAGAATTTTCCTTCTAGGAATGTTATTACATTCTTTGACGTGATGTCTCTGACAACTCCTGCTTCGGGCCGCTTAGTAAGCAAGTCCATGACAACTACAACATATGAATCCTTACTACCACGAAAATTCAGTGGTCCCAACAAATCAATGACGATGGTGTCCCGCGGGATTCTGGGCGCTTGAGGCAACACCATGGGCGGAGGTCTAGCCTCCAATAGCTCATCACTATTACAACACTCCTCACATTCCTAAGATCTTTACCTCAACAATTCTATCCATTGCAGCCCACCAAAAATCCATTCTTATGAGGGCCTTGGTTCTACATATTCCCATGTGTGCACTATGTCCTATGTCCACCACCTTTTCTCGCATCCCCACCGTGACCAGTAATCGCTGACCTCTACACACTAATTCATCCATCACACATAATTCCTCCTTCACTTTCCTGAATTCCTTAAATTGATCACCCAAGACTTGATCATTAGCCTGCCTTCATCTTTTTTCCAACCACGTCTTCACCTCTTCATAAAACTCATCATCATGACAAGTTTTACGACAGTCTATTTCTCGCAATGACCCTTTCACAACAAATATATCCTTAATCACTTCATCAGACAAGAAATCAAACTCATCATTTTCAACAAGGGGACACCTCGACAATGCAATCATACTATGATGCAATACTGAAAAACCTATCAAGGGTGGGGATTGGCTAAGGAGAACATCTATGTATATTTTTCTATAAGAACTAGGATTGTGATTGGCTGCCCACTGTCAGGTGGACAATATATGCCTACCTCTAAAACATGTCATCTTCAGAAACATTAGATACACCGTTTCTCATTAGTTTTCAAACTATATGGTCCTTCATTATATGGACTACTACAATTGGTTGGTACACTTGTGCCAGTCTGGAACATTCGGTTCACTTAGCAGCACGTAAGCCCAGACACAGGTGCAAGGAGATGGGGAATGACGCTACCACCCCATCCAATTAGCCCAGTATCTCTCATCACCCATGTCTTCTGCCATGAAGATTGTCTTTGAACTTGGCCTTGAAATGTATCCTTGTCCCTCGGGAATACATGGGAGGGAGAGCACTCACTATCGTGCTCTGGGACTCCAAGTTCAGACTCCATTTTCATCCTTAGCTCACGTGACAGGAGACCAGGATTTGGTCAATTTTGCAACCTTTAAATGCTTTACATGAATTAAACTTGACACTCTTGGTGTTCTTTCTTTGCACCTTAACAAGGGATGATTCAACCTTCACATGCTTGCTCATTTCCAAAATAGATAACTGACCTTGGCTGCTTCCGTCTTGACTCCAGGCCAGACAGCCTCGTCTTGCAGTTCCACGTTTCTGCTTATTCTTTCTGCGACACAGCTTTTCCTTTCCGCTTCATGGGTCCTGTTTTACTAAATTCATGTTAACAATGTCCAGCTTCTATACAATGGTGGCTTCACCTGCGTTCTATTCACTAAGTATAGCCAGCTTCTATGATGACTTAGTCTACCTTGCGTTTCAGTATCTGTACATTTATTGAACGGTTGATTTTCTACAGCACTTCGTGCACGTGTAATCTTCTTCTTTTACATTTGATAGTGCACTTGATTCTTTACTTTGTCATTACTTTCTTTAGGATCCATACATCCTCTTCAGTTAGTATCCCGGGATGTTGTGCATACCTTTTGTGACGTCACTGGCTTTTTTTCTCTGCTCCTTCTCATATTCCTTCAGGGAGTTCCTACCTTAGGTTGTCATCAATTCGGGTATACTTTCGGTAGGGTTGTCTCAATGGGTATCTTCTTGCAAACACAGCTGCGGTATTGGTACAACTGCTGGTGTCAAACAAGGTATGATCTCAGGTCTCCAACATATAGGAGGTAGGAGGGAAGGGTTTCCTGCAGAGGCATGCTGTCTGGATTGGACTTGGCTCAGTGTTTCCCCTTCCCCAGTTTACTTGTTGCTTGGGGTTGGCTGTGTTTCTTTTTTTTAAACACCACTAGTGTTTGTTAACCTGCATGAATAATCTTAATCTCAACTTCATAAAAAGCAACTGTTTCATAGCGTAAAAGTTGCACTTCTGGCAGATTGTTCCTATTCTTAAACTCAGTGTTGTACTGAGATGTGGAGTCCACGGCACAGATGTTCGCCTGTGCGTCTTTCTCTGTTGATGCAGGTTGCACAGGGAACGTTAAACTACTATGTTCGCGTTGCATGCCAACGTGCTAATGTGTATAGGTCCTTTCTTCTGTACCCACGCACTTTGCAGAGCGCTCGCTCTGATTTCACGGGGCAGTTACAGCTTTCGCTCCACTCCTGCTTGCTCCAGTGGTTGCATGTCACCCCACATGTGACCGGAGCCCCTCTTTGAACTTTCACGGTGTCACCAGATCCAATACACCCATGCTGCTCCAACCCCAGGCGGTGGTTACCGTGGAGAGTGGGCGTTGTAATGCTCAGCACAGGAGCGGCTTGCTTGCAATTATCATAACCGAAATGGCAGCCGCTAGCCAGCACCACACATGGATCTCACAAGTCAATTGGTCCGAAACAGGCCTTATGCGACAGTCTCTGTGAATCCACAGGCGCTTCTTACACTGCGCTCTCACGACGTTAATGTTCTGCCCAACCAGGTCATCCTGCGCTCTCACCTCCTGTATCACTACTTGTTTCATCGTCCTGCACAGCGTGACTCTAGCGCTGCCTTCATCTGCTGCGGCCCCTGGCAGCGGTACAACTGGTCGCCAAAATGAACTAACACATCATGGGTGATGAAGGTAAGGTAATAAGGCTTTATTGACATCAGCGTTAGAGGGCTGCAGCCTTCCTCATCCTTGAGCAGGTTCCAACTGACCACCTTCCAAACATAACATTCTCAGGGCTACTCAGAGATCATGCAGTTCTCTATGATATCACTAGCTGAGAGAGGGTTCTACATGTTAAGCATGCAACTATGTACATTGTTAATCATTTACTTTGTACACTATAAAACACACCATATGCAAATGGAATAGTATTACACAATACACTATGGACCAGCACATCCCCTTCACCTTTGCCAAATAAAGTTGTGCACAATTCACAAAGGGCGTCTGAATGTGTGCATCATAGATGTTCACATTCACATTCCCTTTTACATGCTATTTTCTCATTAGAATAAATCATGGGGCATTTTTGCACATTTCAAAGCTCCTCGCTCATAAAGGGTGTGCTTATATTTCTGTACAACAGAGCATTCAGATTGGCAGGCAGATTTGCACTACACGAGAGAGTTATTCCAGAAATGTTCATACATTCTTTAAGTGGGAGAGCAATGGTCTGAGCTGCTGCTGTCCCACTTCCATTTCTATCTCCCAAACAGAATGTTTTTGAACATTTTGTGAAATCCTCTACCAGTACCCGCCTCTTATACATTAGTGCTGGGAGCGTGCGTACAACACCATTGCGTTAAAGGTGGCTTGATAGCACATCATCTGCACTAGCACACAGCCACAGAAATGTGCACCTCAACTTTGTGGATAAGGTGACCTGAGCATTTCTTTACATCATTCAAATTAAAAAAGTGCATCATGTACTTTTCTTTTACTGGATTGATTTACCAAAACTGTTGCTTGTGCTTCTATGTGCCCTCTGGATACTGCGTGTTGTGCTGCTCCCATGCTTAGAAATACATACATTTGCAGTGATGTGATATGTAAACACATACACAGGTTTGATTATCGTCATAACCTATGAAGTAGCTTGGCCTTCCAGATCCCAGAGAAACCAAATTGTCTCTATAAATTCCCTAAATAAAAAAAATAAACAAACCCATTGCCTCCACTACTTATCACTGATAGTTTCCTCAGCAAAAGACTGTGTAAAGCAGCTTCAAAAACATTCTGGGCAGCATTATGGGATGTTTATGCATGGAAATCACATTAGCGGCAGTACAGATTTACTTGCACTGGATCTCCACTGTCAGTGTTTGCGCATGTGCAAACGTACCGTAAAACTGCCCACCTAACCTCTGGACAGAACGAAGGAGTAGCAGTAAGAAATCCTTTCGTTTTTTCATCAGTCAAATAACAGGATTTGGGTTGTTTGACCAAAGTGTAATAATTTGGGGCGGAATTGACTGAAGTCAAATTCACTGCAAATCACTTTGCACTTCTGCCAAACAAACCCAAATATGTCTTACACCCCCCCCACGTATCTGCTTGCTTGCCGCTGCTTTTCCTGCACTGCTGCGGCGTCAGATACATCGCTCTAACGTGGGTCGGATCAGATGCTGCAGGGTCCCTTTTCCTTTTTCTTTTAATTTGGTCCCCTGCCTCCAATGCTGAGGAAGCCGGGGCACACCCCTGTAACGCTCCAAGGCCAAAAATACCAAACATGGCGAGCGGGGGATCGCCCCGCAACCCCTGCTCCACGTGTTCATTTTCTTTTAAAATCGATCGAATGATACTGGCTGAAATCTGTCAAATGTACCATTTAATCGATTTTAAACAATCAAATTGGGTAATTCCATACAACACACAACACACTTTCTTTCCCTGCTAATTCCAGTCAGTTCAGTCCCACACATGAAATACAAGAGTGGTCAAGCCTGGAATGCCAACAGAAAGTGGAAACTGCTTTACTGTTCTGGTTCTGCAGAACACAAATCTCTACATGGCAGAATCGATCTAATTGAGCGGTTTAAATCTTGTACTCATAAATAGAATCTCAACTAAAATGGTTGGTTCTGTGATAGTTCTACTTCTTCACCTGTACTGATTGAGTAAGGGTGTCTTTAAATTGGATTCAAGATTTACTGAGCCGGATCCTAGTATGTGACTATCACTTCTCAATTCTCAAGATGCAGTTTGATAGATGTGTTCAGCAATGTCTTTATCAATTATAATACATCTAGCAATAGCGTTGCTCCTTTTGTCATGAAAACATGTTTCATATTTAATTTCCTCTGATTTCCTCTTCGTGTGTGTCACTGCTAACTGCGGCTTTTTCAGGAGGATATGCGATTATATACTGAAGTTTTAAAATGTTTACGCTGTAAATCAAGAGTTTGACAACGTTGATTAGTCGATCTAGGTCCATTGCTTACTGTAATCACAAAATGCACATGGGCATGGATGTTTTAGAAGAATTTGGCTATGAAGACTACTTTCTGTAGTCATTCTATGTCGCACTTGCTTAATTAAAAGTCCTTTTGGTGTTCATATCCCAGTGTTTGTTTTCTGTTAGCTTGAACAGAGCACACTAGCTATTGTTTATTCGCCATATCTGCACAGCCTATGAAACTTAGCATTCTTTATTATTTCTGAACTGCAATTATCCTAGCTTTTTGGACCATTTTGTTATGATATGATATGGCATTTATAACACGTCTTTATACAAGTGTTTGTCGACTGAAATTGCAACAATTGTATATTGATTTATTTTTGGCAAGCATTCTGCTTTTAGTCAGAATTTCATGGGCATAATGTTTGTGAAGAGAATTTCTCTTAAAGCAAACAATTTAATTTCAATCCTTGACTTTGTTTTTAATGTATAAGCCTGCAAAGAAATGGCCATCAGTTAATTAGGGCATTTCAATTGCAGGCAATCAGGAAGAAAAAAATGAAGGGTTTCACAATCATTTGTTTCACATGTTAACATTCAAGGTGATCTCTTTTCTAGCACCTTTCTAATTGCAATAAAACATAGTGATTTTAGAAACGTACTAGGTACATATCGGGAAAACGTACGTGTTAGTCAATATCTTAACTTCCTGTGTGATTTGTGTACTTTCTTTTGTATTTGATTTCTTGGTTTTTCCTTCTTCTTGATTTTCCCACGGACTACATGGAACTCACAGGGACTTCAATTCTCAAACACAGGTGGGAGCAATATAACAACCAAAATGCTTGCGGTTCTCCTAAATTCATGCTGAAGCAGGACCAGGCTGAGAGTGCAAGTCCCTGGCAGACCTGCTGGCAGGCCTGCTCCCCTTTTCATATTGGAGTGCTGCCCGCAACACTTGGATATACGTTAGTCTCCCTGGGCCCATGCTATTTGGTGTTTGTATTTGGTCATCTGGTAAGGGCCTAGCGCCAACCCTATACCCGTGTGGGTGCACATTGCAGGTAATGCTGTTTAAATTCTTATATCAAATTCTGCATTACACGACGACCTCTTTTATTGATGGAAATGTAAAAAACAAATATGAAAGGCTCAGGGGTGATTCTATGCAGGGCACTGCAGTGCAGATTAGGGTCTGTACACACCCCGCCTGCTCTGTGCATCCGCCTGACCATGTCTAGCAGAAGGTGCAGCACTGTGGGCACAGCACAGCCTCAGAGTGCATCGCTTTGGCAATTATGAAAATAAGAATGTACTCGGGAAGCGCTTGCTACACCCGCAGTATGACAAGGAAACCCATAATTTGTGCATGCAGTTTTTGGCTTTGAAATTGGCACCCGTGCAAAAATGCGTTCATATATTCCACTTCCGTGCCCAGCCCAGAAAATGTTTAGTGCTTCGAACCCATTGTTCTTCTCTAATACTTTTTTTAGAAGCAGGGCCAGTGATCTGCAGTGAGACCCACAAGCATTATCTCGCCCATCATCACGGTGGCTGGCACTAGCGCCATCAGCACTGGCTACTCGAGCATCAAGCAAACAATAACAAACGTGGCGACAGTAAATCATATTTTGCTTTAAATCCTTATGATGGACGGAGAATCTAAACCTGCATGTTGCAAGCCTTGGAGCAACTCCTGTCCAGCAGTGCTTCCCTGAAGAGTGCAACTCACCTAGGATTGATAGAGATCACCCTCCACTTGGAAGAGAACTCAGCCCACACACATTAGCAACATCTCTCACCCAGGATTGCAACAGCCACCATAGGGAGAGCAAAACGAATGATGAATGCAATGTTCAGGGCATGGTTGAAGTGAGAGGATGACAGTTAAAAAGATAACTGGCCTCCGGCAAGGAGCCACCATCGTCACCTCTGTGTGGTGGTGTAGGGATGTTTTCATCCTCCAAACCTTCTATCTCTCTTCCCTAGCTCCTGCTAATTCTCCCTCATTTGAATACTCTATCTCCACAATCACTGCCCTCAATGGCATACATATTATCTCTCTACTGTCCACTGGTCCTGTAGGTCAATTGTTCGATCACTTCTTCCAACTAATTGACTCTCTCCCTCACTATCACCACCTCATTGTCATTGTTGATTTCAACCTGCCCTCTCTCTGCTGCTCTATCAACTAACTTTAACTCTCTTCTCATTACCCTCTCACTTCCTCTTCTGTCCACTCTCTGCCCACCCATTCAAATGGAAACTCCCTTGACCTTATTTTCATCTCATCTCAACTCTCCACCTCTAACATCTCCACCACTCCTTCTCCCTCCGATCACTCTAATATCTCTGCCTCAAACTCCACTTCTGCTCTTTCCTCGCTCTCTCCATCTACTACAACTATTACTAAGTGCACATTTCCCTCCTCCTAACTCCATGACTACCTCTCTGATCTACACCACTCTCTCTCCTCCTACACTGAATTTGCCTTTACATCCACTGAAGATGCCTTCACTAACTTTAACACTTCTCTGTATGCTCCTTTCTCTTCTCACTACCCTCTTCCTACACTCATTCCCAAATCCTCACCTCCACGGCCCTGGATTACATCTCTCATTCGCACCCTGAAAACAACAAGGAGGAAAAAGTTTTGCACTTGGCAAAGGTGATGATACTCCTCTGATCTGTAAATCTATTTCTGTACTCCTCTACTCTCGACTTTGCCAATCATGACTTCTATCTCTCTCTCATGTCATCTCAATCCTACCAACCTAGGTGCCGCCAACAATCTTTCAACTCAATTCTCTCCCCTCCTAAAGCCACCTCCATTTTCTCTACGCTTTCTGCAAATGATCTTGATCTCTACTTTGCCTCTAATGTTTCTGCCATTCACAATACCCTCGCTCCTTACCTTCTATCACCTTCTCCTGCTCACGTTTCGCCACCACTCCTACCCTCCTCTCATGCTACTATGTCTTCCTTTGCCCCCACCACACCTGATGAGATTCTTGCCCTACTCCTCAAGGCGAACCCTCCCTGTGTCCCCACTGACCCACTGCCCCTGCACATTGTAAAGCACATAGCTCACGTGTTGCTTTACGTCTTGCTTCCCTCTTCAACTTCTCTCTTGAGATTGCCACTTTTCCCTCATCCTATAAGACATCTAATGTCATGCCTATGATTACGAAACCTGGTCTAGATCCTAACTGTCATGCCAACTTTCGCCTTGTCTATCTTCTACCGCACTATTTCAAAATCCTAGACTGAGTAGTATTCAATCGACTCACTGAATTGATTGAAACGCATAACTTCCAGGACCCACTTCAACCTCGCTGCTTCCGACCTCTGCATTTTGCAGAGACAACTATCTTCAATGTCAGCAACTTCATCTCTTCTACTCCTCATGCTAACCTTTCCTCTATTCTTATTCTCCTCAACCTCTCTGCTGCCTTCAATACTGTCGACCATTCTGACCTTCTCTCTACATTATCTCTCCTTGGCATCAGAGATAAGGCCCTTGCTTGGTTTGCTTCATACCTTGCCACCAGCCACTTCTTTCAGGTGTCCTGGAACAGCCATACCTACCCACCCTCCCCCCTTACCATTGGAGTTTACTAATGGTCTGTCCTTGATCCACTTCTAACTCTCTATACTTAAGGTCTTTACACTCTGATCTCATCTTTCAGCTTTTCATCTGAACTGTTCGCCCACACTCAGATCCTCTTCTCTTTTCACTCAGTTTCCAACAAGCTGTTGTCAAAAATGTCAACCTGTCTCTCCGCCATTAAATACTGGATGGCATCTCACTCACGCAGACTTAACTCCACTAAGACTGTAGTTCTCAACTTTCCAGCCAAACAGGCTATCTATTCATCTCCCCCCTCTTCTCTTCTCTCTGAACTACCTTCCTTACTCTGGTTCTACTCATAACCTTGGCGTCATCTTTGACCCATCACACAACTTCTCGCTCTTCATCTCTGCCACTGCAGCCAGACTCAACCTCCTCAATATAAAAATAAATGTGTCATTTTCTTCCTTTCAATACTGCTAAACAGCTAATCTCCTCCTTAGTGCTTTCTAGATATGGCTACTGTGCCAGTCTCTTGTATGCCCTTTCCAACAATGCTTTTTCACTTCTGGACAAAGTCCCCAATCTCGCGGCCCGCACACTTTTCAATCTTTCTCGCTTTACCTCCACCTTCTCTGCCTGTCGCCAGATTGGCTGGCTAACCATGAAACAAAGGGCTAAGTATAAACTTCTCATCATATTCTAAACTATCCATGGGTTCACCTCATCCAACTTATCTGCTCATCTCACTCCCTACTCTCTTCCTTTCTTGTTATGATCATCCTTGGCGCACCTCCTTGGCTCCACTGGAGCACCCTCCGCTCCCTTTCGTTTCCACACACTCTCCTCACTCCCCTACTATGCTCTACCTCTACGTAATACTCAAACTCTACCACTATTTAATCTGATCCTCAAAGCACTCCTTCTGTCTGAAGAACCTGTTTCCTAGAACTCTATGCTACTGCATTACCCTGTTTTCCTCTCTCCCTACCCTTCACAGACAACCCTACAGCACCTTTCCATTACCCCTTCATCCTGTATTTAGCACTTCCTCCACCATCCTCTTCCTATGATATTCTGTCCTATCCTAGTCCCAGATTTATGGTTCCACCTTCCCATGAAACATCTGGTCTTCAAGTCACATTCTCTCACCCCACTGTAAAGGACCCATGTCCTCCGTTCTGTATCAATGTTACATGTTGTTTGCGTTTTTGTGAGAAAAATACATTGCTTTTCCTGTGATGGTTATAAATAAATAAATATTTTTTGTGTAAATTGTGTTGGTTCCCAGAATGGCTGTAATGCGGCCACCTGCTCTAGCTGGATGGTGCTCTTGCACCTGGCGTTTTCCATGACTTTTGATCCAGTTCTGCTGTAAAAATCTTAGCCACTTGTGTTTGATGTTGTCCTGGGATATTTTCATCAGCTTTGTCTGCACAGATCAAGCCCCATCCCAGGAAGTGTTGCCCAAGGACATAGGGCCTCATTACGACCCAGGCGCTAAGTGTTTAACGGCGCCGTAAAAGGCTGCGGCGCCGTTAAACAGTTAGCGCCTAATTACGAGGTCCCTTTGCGGGACCCGACCTTAACGGCTGGTTTTACCAGCCGTTAAAGTAGGGTGCCGCTAGGGGACCTTGGTGCTAAGTACGGTGCCGCAATTTGCGGCACCGTACTTAGCGCCTTCCCCATTCCCATTGAGCCCTATGGGGCAAAAATGGGAATGGGGAAGGGCCCATGGTGAATGGGGAATTACCGCCCCGCCAACCTTGGAATGAGGCGGTAATTCCGCCATTCACCATAGTCTCTTCCTAAATATTGGCAGGTCTGGAGACGGACTTGGGCCCCACTGTCCACTAAATGCAAGCATCTCTCTGTTGCACCTGTAAGTGTCATCATTGTCTGATATCCACCGGATGTGAGTCTGTCTGGATGCCATCAAGTCATTAAATGGCTGGAAGATCAAAGCCTACCCTTATTGTGTGGATGCCATCAAAGAATGGATGGCACATCACTTTCACAAACAAAATCGGTTAATAAATAAATGGTCATTTAACATTTTTCTTTTTCTAAGACACGTCTTGCTTCACTTTCTCCACTTCGATTTCCCTTTTCTTGCCCTCACTTTATGTATTCCTTAGTTTTTTAATCCATATAATTGTGGTGGTTTCCAAGCGGTAAAGCCAGAGACCGCCTTTGTGAGAAATTGTTTTTAAAAAAAATACATTTTGAATTTTGAGATAAACATGGCCTAATTCACAGAACCGTTTTATAATGGTAAAAGCCCATTGGAAAACGCTCTGTGAATTAGGCCCTGTCTGTTTTTCTTGCCCAGAATTGGGACTGTATTAGGGGGCTTGAAATCGCTCATGTTGCCCTAGCTGAATTCGTAAATAAACCTATTAAATCATATTTCTACAGAGTGGAGGCTGTAGGCAGGCAAAGAGCTCCTCGGACATGAGCCAAGATAGTGGCCACCCAACCTCCCTTGGCACCAAGCAGGTAGCCCACCAGTCAAGGATTCCTGGCAGAACAAGGTCAACTGCTGCCTCTCGGGGCCTGGTGCAACTAGACGGCCAGAGGCTCAGCAAAGGCCGAGAGATGTGCAAAAAGGGGAGGGCGTTGCTACTGCATAAGGCGCCAAGCCGAGAAGTTACAGTAACTCAGATATAAAACAAATAGAGAGGACATGTTCAGAGCAGTGGTGCAGACAGATGTGCAGAACATCAAAGACGAGGGGATTAACCAAAAGGAAACTGAAAATGCCTTCAGGAGAAAACGCATTCATAAAGACATTACGGTGATAGATGAAGGCAAGGGCAATTTGGCAAGGCAACAGACTGAAAAGCTGGGGATGTCTAAAGAGGACTAAATCATCTAATAGTTGATTGGATGGTGGGGGAGGACAAGAACATTAACATGAAGATGATAGCAACAGGTAAACGAGCAACAGCCTCAACAAGGATAGAATCATGGGCAATAGGTGGTAATAATATTATTATCAGGTTTTTATACAGTGCCTCATGCTATATTGCTCCCACTTCAATATGCTGAAAACGTGCTTGTGTTATTGTGTCATTTAAATTACCACTATTTATTAACCTTCACCTTTCAAGGGCTGTGTTGGCCCTGCCAGTATTCAAATCTGCAACGTGAATTCTGATCATATGTTATGCCATGTTTTGTTATTTGATATTTGTATAGCGCCTACTGCCATCGTTATGACTTCGAAGTGCTGTGGTGGATGAAGGCCCTCCGGAAGACCGTAGTCTGTGCAAACATGAAAATAAAAAGAGCATTACCTTGCATGTGTATAGTAATTATAATTTGGTGACCATTCAATTGCTAGCAGAGATAACTAGTTTAAAATATAAAGCTCATACAGGGCATTGTGTTCAGGCGCAGGGAGGACTGCTATGTCAGTGACTGTGACAGCTGGTCCACCATTTTTGTGGGACTCAGCTGTATTCTATTGGTTGCAGTGCAAGAGGGGGAATGGGTATTATATTAGTCTATCAACCACCAATGCATCCGTCTACAGTTGAGGGCTCTGCTATACCTTACATGAAGAACACATGCATACTGAATAACATGCAATCACATGCAAATTACATGCACATTTATCAGGTTTTTCATAGATACATTCAACGTATGTCCTCTTATCTGCACCATCAGGCTATTACAGTACAATGTTTTATGTTGGGTACAAATGCGATGGCGATAATGCAGTGCCACCTATAGAAAGACATACTGCCCCAGCGTCGAAGGAATCATCAATCTCCAAGACTCTGGCTGGTCTACAGAAAACACCTTGCCCCTACACCCCCCACCACATCCCCCAAATATCCATTTCCCTGCCCAGGGGAGTCCTGTGTGCCTGACCTTGGGCTAGTGGGAATTCTAGTGAAGTGTTATGCTGATGTTGGGACCCTGGAATCCCCCTTGCACCATCCCAAGCCTAACGCTAAACCACAAACACAATGACAACACGAAATCAACATGCACACTTGGCAGCCACATCTGCGACACATTTTAACGCACGTCCACCCATTGGGTGGTCTCTCGGGTATACTCAGTAGACATCACAGTTTCATATGAGGATGTACATAAATGGCCATCTATCTGCAGGAACGACAAGGTAACAGTGTCTTAAAATATAATTATGAAACATATATGAAAACCATCTCTTACAAATTAGTGTCTAACAGATGAATGAGTATATATGGGTAAAGTGCTCATCAGTGTAAAGCATAGCGTGTCATGCAGTAACATGCAAGTGTATGTTGTATAGGGCATGCCAGTGTCCCTTTTAAGCAGTCTTCTGAGATTGAATGCCTTCATTGTGCATGTAAATGAGGTCCTGTTGTAATTAAAGTAAGACAGATGTGTTCTCTTGCATCTGTTCATTGCACTTAAGTCCTGTTAAAAACAAGTATTAATAAAGGCGGTAGTTTAGGCTTTTGTATAGGCAATAGATGGCAGTGCTTGGGAAATGTCTATTTCGTGATTTGTAGCTCCTTCTATCATGAAGTTACATCATAGTTTGTGTTGTATGGAGCCTGCCAGTGTTATTTTTAAGCAGTCTTCTGAGATGTAACGCCTTCTTTGTGCATGTAAATGAGTTCCTGTTAAAGTAAGACAGAGGTGTGCCCTAGCATCTGTTCCTTGCACTGATGTCTATTAAAAGCAAGTACTAACAAAGACAAAGTGTGTGGATTTTGTATAGGTACTATGTAAAGTAAGTGATGTAAAGTGCCCGTCTGCCACTATTGGTGGCCTCGCTGCGCTTGGCGCTGTAAGAAAAAAGGTGTGTGAGGTTCATGAGTGGGACAGTGGGCAAGGTGAAACCTGTGGTGTTGATGGGTGCAGATCGGAAGTAGCCGGTTCCTGGGTGCTATTCTGATTTTATCGGTTTGGCGGCGATATGGCAGAGTCGAGTGTGCATGAACTATCCGCACAGACCTTTTGTTAACTTTTTGGCTTGAACACTGGGATAGAAGCTGTTGCTTAGCTGAACTGCCTGCGTTTTTTTGTAGTAACAAAAGCAAAGGACCTTGAAAGTGCCATGAATTCTTGTGATATTTTACTGGAAAAAAGGAGGGGAGTGGCCGTTTTACAGTAATACACCTGCTTCATTAGAAGAAAGGAGAAAAGCATCACCTTGGCAATGATGCGGGTATCATTTTACCTGAACACATTTTACCTGAGCGAGAGATGCCTGCTTGAGACCATGATTCTGCTGCCATTGGCCACTGCCTAAGACTGTGGTGGGTGGCCTGCCTTGGACATCCGGCAGGCCCCCAAAGTGCTGCAGCCATGAGCACACGACAGGCCCAGTGCCTGTGGGGGATTGGGGGCCTGCCCTGGTCATCCGGCAGGCCCCATGGTGCTAGGTGACACCAGCACCATCGGGGGTGAGAGCCGCGCCTGCCGTTCACCTGACCATGCGGACCTCTGCGACTGTCCTGGCACGAGGGTGCCACGGCACCAGGGCACGCAGGTCGGTGCCCCCACGTGTAGGCCTGAAGCCTACATGAAATGAGACACGGACTCAGGAGTTCCTCTTCTGGAGTGTGCAGCCGTTCTGTTGGGCGTGTCTGCAGAAGCTCCTTTTATTAGCTTGGGCCATGACACAGTCATGGCGCATGTTAAAAGGGCAACACACAGGGGAGGGACACATCCCTTAAAGGGGCAACACACTTGGGAGGGTCACACACCACAGTTTTGTATGCCAGGTCCTCCTGCCTCATTCCCTTCCTTGATCGCTCAGCTATCTAAGTATTCATGCATGTAACACACACTCCCTCCAGCCTCCATATCATGTCAATATATACAGACAGGTATGGTATTGCACAGGAATAGATGCAAGCGCGTCACCCTTCCTAAACATGTCTGAAAGAAAAGCAATCGAGATCAAAATGAACAAGAAGCAACATTGCGCCGTCGCCCATTACTGCTAATTCACAACAAAGCAGAAGGAGGCACACACGACACTGATGCTTGCTTTCATTTGCGCGGAAAGCAAGCAAATGCTGCGTGCAAACTGCACAGTGCAAAGTGCCCATGTGCAGCTTGCTCACGCGCATCTTGCTGAGGGGCAGCATGTCTTGAACACGTGTCCTTGCTTCCGCAGGCCACGCCCAATCTTCTTGGAAGTGTATAACACACTTACACTCGCATTACAGCCGAGGAAAACAGTGACGGTACCGCCACGCGCCCTGAAGGACGTCTGCGAGAAGCAGCCAATGGCAGGACACTCTGCTTTAATAAGACACGTGGGATCTACTTGTGCCCTCTGGCACTGTTGGGGGTGGGACAGGTGCACAGGGAGGCTACCGGAGAACAATTGCCCACCCATTAAAGCACCTCCGAGAAATAAGGACATTTACCATAAATGCCGTTTGGACACAGCAGATGTTTTTGTTAAATAATCTTACAAAGACGAATTTGTTGGCAATGCTGTTTGTCACTTCTGCTTTAGATGTTTGACTTGGCGAATTTCTTTAAATCTTACCACTAATGATTTGAATAAAATCAATTATAAAATCGCATCACCGAATTGAATCACTTCAATATTAATGTTATTACATTTTCTTTGCAGAAAACAACATGAATTAAACATTTATTTAAACCCTTCAAATGCATACACACATTTGTAGGCATGTTGCTCTTGCAAGGCAGTCATGCCATTTCAACAAATGTCAGACATCCCTATTTAGATAACCAGCAGATATTCATAAGGGCACGTTTTATGCCTTGTGGAAGACATGTCAGCCTCACTCAGTGGATGCATCAGTCATCGGATTAATGCAGTTCAGTGAATCACTCCCTAATTGCCTCAATTATTAGCTTTGCGAAATTAACCTTGTTTTTAATGCACTTCCCTTGCAAGCATAGTGTGGTCAATTCGAAATGATTCAGAGCTAAATTAATGTCTTTGTTAAATCTATTTCTGTACTGACATCTAAATACAAAATGCAATGTTACACCCACACTTTTATCAACCACATTCTGTAGTTCTGTACAACGTTGACAATGTATGTGCTTACTTTACATGCAGTGCTTACGTTGTACACAGATAAGGGCCTGACCCCAAATATGTTGAAGCATGTCTGTGCCACGCAGCCTACTGCTGTCCCATGCACTGATGCTCCACGGAGTGCCAATATATTTGGGGTAGTAGCAGGGCCGGCCTTAGCACCGGCAGCGCCCTGGGCGAAACAAAATTTGGCACCCCTTACACAACGTGCACACATCATCCACATGCATACATTCACCATCCACACACATTAAAAGTAAAGCCCCCTACACAACATGCGCACACCATCCACATGCCTACAGTCACCATCCACACACATCAGTCACCATCCACACACATTAAAAGTAAAGCCCCCTACACAAAATGCGCACACCATCCATATGCATACAGTCACCATCCACACACATTAAAAGTAAAGCCCCCACACAACGTGCGCACACCATCCATATGCATACAGTCACCATCCACACACATTAAAAGTAAAGCCCCATACACAAAATGCGCACAACATCCACATGCATACAGTCACCATCCACACACATTAAAAGTAAAGCCCCCACACAACGTGCGCACACCATCCACATGCATACAGTCACCATCCACACACATTAAAAGTAAAGCCCCCTACACAATGTGCGCACACCATCCACATGCATACAGTCACCATCCACACACATTAAAAGTAAAGCCCCATACACAAAATGCGCACACCATCCACATGCCTACAGTCACCATCCACACACATTAAAAGTAAAGCCCCCTACGCAACATGCGCACACCATCCACATGCCTACAGTCACCATCCACACACATTAAAAGTAAAGCCCCCTACGCAACATGCGCACACCATCCACATGCCTACAGTCACCATCCCCACACATTAAAAGTAAAGCCCCCTACGCAACATGCGCACACCATCCACATGCCTACAGTCACCATCCACACACATTAAAAGTAAAGCCCCCTACGCAACATGCGCACACCATCAACATGCATACAGTCACCATCCACACACATTAAAAGTAAAGCCCCCTACACAAAATGCGCACAACATCCACATGCATACAGTCACCATCCACACACATTAAAAGTAAAGCCCCCTACACAAAATGCGCACAACATCCACATGCATACAGTCACCATCCACACACATTAAAAGTAAAGCCCCCTACACAACATGCGCACACCATCCACATGCCTACAGTCACCATCCACACACATTAAAAGTAAAGCCCCATACACAAAATGCGCACAACATCCACATGCCTACAGTCACCATCCACACACATTAAAAGTAAAGCCCCCTACACAACATGCGCACACCATCCACATGCCTACAGTCACCATCCACACACATTAAAAGTAAAGCCCCCTACACAACATGCGCACACCATCCACATGCCTACAGTCACCATCCACACACATTAAAAGTAAAGCCCCCTACGCAACATGCGCACACCATCCACATGCCTACAGTCACCATCCACACACATTAAAAGTAAAGCCCCCTACGCAACATGCGCACACCATCCACATGCCTACAGTCACCATCCACACACATTAAAAGTAAAGCCCCCTACGCAACATGCGCACACCATCCACATGCATACAGTCACCATCCACACACATTAAAAGTAAAGCCCCATACACAAAATGCGCACACCATCCACATGCATACAGTCACCATCCACACACATTAAAAGTAAAGCCCCTGCACAACGTGCACACACCATCCACATGCATACAGCCACCATCCACACACATTAAAAGTAAAGCCCCCTACACAACATGCACACACCATCCACATGCCTACAGTCACCATCCACACACATTAAAAGCAAAGCCCCCTACACAACATGCACACACCATCCACATGCCTACAGTCACCATCCACACACATTAAAAGCAAAGCCCCCTACACAACATGCGCACACCATCCACATGCCTACAGTCACCATCCACACACATTAAAAGTAAAGCCCCCTACGCAACATGCGCACCCCATCCACATGCCTACAGTCACCATCCAAACACATTAAAAGTAAAGCCCCCTACGCAACATGCGCACACCATCCACATGCATACAGTCACCATCCACACACATTAAAGGTAAAGCCCCCTACACAAAATGCGCACACCATCCACATGCATACAGTCACCATCCACACACATTAAAAGTAAAGCCCCCTACGCAACGTGCACACACCATCCACATGCCTACAGTCACCATCCACACACATTAAAAGTAAAGCCCCTGCACAACGTGCACACACCATCCACATGCATACAGTCACCATCCACACACATTAAAAGTAAAGCCCCCTACACAACATGCACACACCATCCACATGCCTACAGTCACCATCCACACACATTAAAAGTAAAGCTCTACACAACGTGCACACACCATCCACATGCATACAGTCACCATCCACACACATTAAAAGTAAAGCCCCCTACACAACATGCACACACCATCCACATGCATACAGTCACCATCCACACACATTAAAAGTAAAGCCCCCTACACAACGCGCGCACAGCATAAACATACAGTCACCATCCACACACATATATTAAAAGAAAAGCTCCCTACACAACGCGCGCACAGAATACACAGGAATACATTAAAAGCAACCCTAACGTACGTACTTACTGTAACAGGATTTAACAAAGCCGCATTGTACTAATTAAAAAACCCCCTCGCCAAAGAGGAGGTTTTTTTTTAAATTAGTCCAATGTCCGTCGGCCACCTGAGTGGCGACAACCCGAGGCGTCACCAAGGTGCACCTCTCGATCCCAGGTGCATCTTGGTGACTGTAAGGGCGCCCAGCGCCTCTTTTGACGCCCCAAAAAAATGTTAGAAATGGAAAAAATAAAAGTGAGACGCAATACTGAGTACTGGTGCCGGGGCGCCTTACCTTGAGGCTGAGTAGGGCGCCCTGGGCGTCGCCCGGCTCGCCTTGGCCTAAGGCCGTCCGTGGGTAGTAGCTGCAATTGGCGCTGTCTCGCTGGGGGTGATGGACGCACCACCCCCGGTAGATGTGTGATTTACAAATAGCAAGCAAAATAATATACGTAACCTAGTAGTAGTACCTTGAAACGAGACACCAATTGTTTATATAAACACATCATCAATGTGGTGTTGTCCTTTTAGGAGTATGTGTCATGACTTCGCCATGACTGCCTGTCAGTTAGAGGAGCTTCAGTGAGAACATATTTCATTTGTTGGGCCTTCAGGCTGATGCCGTGTGATCACGGGGCTGCTACCCTGGCCTGCAGGCTGACGCTCTGTGACCACGGTACTGCGGCTACCATAGATCTGGGTGCCCAGATCAGCCTGAGTAACCTGAGAGCCCCCGGGCCACTGTCATGCTGTGTGACCACAGCCCAGTTGCAGCCCGCGAGTCCCCGGCAACTGATGTCAGCAGAGTGACAACGGCAACTGTAATGGTACACTGGGTGCCCCCAGGACCCATTGGGCTAGCCCGTGTGCCTGTGAGCCAACCCGCAACAGCAGTGTTTCAGAAGTATGCTAGGTGCCTCCAGCACTGATGGCTCATGTGCCCATGGACCGCCCCCTAGGACAGTAAATACAGTGTCATGCATGCGGGTGCCTGCTGAACGTATGAGCAGGACCTGGTGCTCTGGCTGCCTGGCTGCGGCCCGAGCCACCCACCCTGTTCCTGCATTACTGCCAGTTATTATAGTGGTGGAGGGGCACTACTGTCGTGAAGGCTAATCACAGCAGTGCACTGGCATGACCATCATGAATGCCCAGCCCTGTGACATGCCTGCTAGGTGTTATTCCCCAGACTGGATAACTACCACTGCAGCACTGGCCTAGCTCACACTGTTGTTGCTAGTTGTGTGACTAAGACTGACAAACCATAAAAAAGTTGCTAAGAACAAAATCATAATTTAATTGAATCTGAGAAAATAAGTGTAGGTGCCCAAATATAAGTCCTCCGCCCTGACAACCCCCCACCATCCCCCACCACACACACACACACAGTGGGGACTGTTTACATGTACAATTTAGTTCTGGATAGTTTTCCTAAACGCATTCACGCATGAGGAATGACAGGCTCTTTTCTCAACAGTGCATGCTCTTTGACACACTTAAGTAGGGGCACCAATGTTCTCAATCATGAATACATGTTCTATCACTATTAATAAAAAGTAAAACAAGTGATTTTTTTCCTGGACTGTAATTGGTCAAGAGTCAGAAATGTGTTCCCATATTGACTGATTTTCAGGTTCGATGAGCAATATTGCATATTTTAACTGTGCCCCACATTTGCATAATTGCATATAGGAGGAGATCATAGGGCCAGCGTAGTAGAAATTGGAGGTCGGATCATAGAAAGGTTTTGTTACCTTGCGTGTGCAATGCACACATGAAAGTGGGCAAAACACACGCATGTTATATGTGGACAGAGAAATGCACTTTTTGAATGAGCTCAACATAGCGGCGTCAGCTCCCATTGGCGCCGCCCCCCCCCCGTTGTCGTGTGAGGATGACATACCTTGGGCACCAAAACCTGAGCAGCCAGTGAATGATAGTCCGACAACAGTTTACATTTTTAGAAACACAGATCACAGTTTCACAGTTCGACTGCGGAGGACTGGAAAGAGGCCGTTTCTCTAGTCCTCCTCCGTATTTGTAGGCAGTCCCCACATCTGGCCGGATATGCCCGCCCTGGGGACGGCCTGCCCCCACTCGTGACGGAGCGAAAGAGAAGAAGAAGTGACCCGTTTAGCCACGAGGGGAGGAGGGGCAGCCAGAGGGGCGCCCACACTATGTGGGACGTCCCTCGGGCGCCCCCTGCAGGGCTGGAACATCCCCTCAGCATGTGGGATTTGGCACTGACGGAAGAGCGCCCTGATTCACAACGGGGTGCACTTTAATCTGCATGAGATCTGTGAGTTATGCTGCTCCACCTGTTCTGCCAGTTACAGGGGAAAGCACAAAGCTCACAAGAGCGAATAAAAGGTCCCTGTCAGGATGGATCCACGCAAAATAGAAATGCCCAAGCTTCCAATTTCTATTTACATTTTACATTTTTACCCCCTGGATGAGATGGAAATGAATAAATCTAATTTCTATTGGCTGACACTTTAAGGCCTGTCAATGCAGCTCTGCTTTCCCAGCCACATGGGTTCCCTTAGCAAATGGATATTCAATTGTCGGGAATGTACCCAGCAATCGAATATACCTGGGAGGCTGATTGCAGGTCCCATGTTCCCATAGCTAGAATCTCCTTTAGAAATCTACTGTGTGAATAAAGTGAAAAATATTGGCGGGGAAAGAGTGTGAAGGAGGGGTGAATAAGGGGACAGGATGGAGGATATACCAAGGTTGGGTAAGTACTGCCAGTCAAAAACTGTGACGTGACGTCATGGGTGACACTCCCCTTATGCATTTATGTAAGGCATTGCCTTGACACAAAGACGAAATAGGTAAATACCTCACTGAGCGGGTGAAAGGCACAGTGGGCAGTATGTTCATGCCCTGGCCACAGGTGGGTACTCTTTCCAGATCAGTGCTGCAACACATGACAACATATTTGGGTGCCGCATACAAAGGGAAAAAGTTAGAAAAATGATTAGCTATTCTAGAATTATGGAAGATGTATGGGGATGAGACAGAAGAGCCACCCGTGATAGAGTGGATGCTTAATCAGCATGAAGGGGAGGGCACAGCACCATCTGCTGCTCTTCCTCTTCCTCCTCCTCCTCAGAGCATTGATCAATTTTCTGAAATACAGGCACTATTCCCAATGAAAGAATTAAAAGCAGCAGTAGGATACACTAACCCCAAATATGTGCCCCCGCCTATAGTAGTGAAAATGCTATACTATAAATTGAGCTAAAATAAATAAACAAAATCCAGTATCCGCACGCAATGAGTATAATGAGTGCTGCAAGCTGCAGGCAAACTGATAGAACCTGAGGAAGAGATCCCGAGACAGAGGGGCAGGCAGAACAATATGGAAGTGATGGCAATTACCCCAAATTAGCCATTTGGAGGGCAAATATAGCTTAACGTAGATGGAAGGAATGTGGATAATTCCAAAGAAATGAAAGGGAAGTCAGAGAAAGACAGGAGAAAGAAGAGGAAGAAAGGAGAGAACGAGAATGGGAAAGTATGAAGAGGAAAAGCAGAGAGAAAAGCGAGAGGCAGATGGAGAAGAGAGAACACAAAAGGAAGAACAGCGAAGTGAACAAGAGAAAGAAATTGAGAAGAGAAATGAAGAAGAAAAGGAAAGACAAGGGGATGTAGAAAGAGAGAGTGAGGACAATTGAGGGTGAAAGAGATAGGGAAATAGAACGAGAGATGAATATAAGTAGGGAAAGTTGACAAAAGAGAATCGATGCAATCATTAGAGGGCGCATGCTCCAAGAGAAAGAGAGAGCTCAGGAACGGGAGCTGAAGTAAAGAGTGAGGAGTTTAGAAAGACGTAATAAGGAAGTGGAGGAGATACTTATGAACTGTACTATTCCAGATGGAGTTGAGGGAGAAGTCATTCGGAGGAGGTTTGGTAATCTGTACAGAAGCAGAAGAGACAGTGGTGTTCACAGCATAAATAGGACCAGAGTAGGGTCCCCGAAAAAGGGGGAAAGCGAGTGTATTGGAGAAAGGGATGAATGAACCGGATAGACAGCTTCCCCTTGGGTGACTAGATTTTGAGGACAGAGAAGCTGAGGGAAGTGATAGAAGTTGGGATATGATTTTTACGGATCAGCAAAGAGAGGAAGATGAAAATGAAAGGGAGGAGGAGGAAGAAGCAGCTGCATCATGGTTTAAACAGAGGGGAAGAAAGGACCTGAGTAGGCTATGAAGAATCGGGACGAATGCTGGAGCTTGGAAGCGCCGGGATCCCGAAAATGCAATCGGAATGTTTCGAAGAAAGAACACCCGATGTGAATAGGTTGAGGAGTTTACCAGGGCAGAAGAGAGATGACTTGACAGGCGCCATACCCAAGAGGCGGGGACTGACTGCGATTGGGCAAACCACAGCGTTTACACAATTTCTGTTTTCAGAGAAGGGGGAGGACGTATGCAATATATATGATGGCCCCAGATGGATAAGAATAATTTAATCTGTAAATTACCAACATTGACATTGGGAGCGGGCAAGTGGATTTACAAACTAGAAACGATGATTGCATGAATAACGTTAGCAGTGGGTAACATAAAGAGTTTTCTCACCGCCATAATAGAGACGAAAGAAGATGACATTTGGGAGCAGGCTGGTTACTCTGGACTGATGGCACAAAATACCACTCATGACAAAGAACCTTTCAATAATTGTAGGGCCAATGTGTGGAAGGTGCTTAGAGTACCATATCCTGATTCGTCAAACATGAGTGCGATTATGACATGCAACATGCATGATGACAAAGACCCGGTTGCTTGTATTCAAGAGATTCAAGAAAAATTGCACCTTGAGATGCAAAAAGTGTGGGATAAAAATATAGCAATTTTCTACCATATATTATATCAGGGATTGCCCGAGCCAGTGCAGAGACAATTGAAACATATAGTGGGGATGTAAGCGAAGCCATGCCAGAGAGTCAGTTAACCATAGTTCACCATTGTCAGCTCAAGCAAGAGAAAGCTAGAAAGAAACTTGAAGAAAGAAAGCCGGAAGAAGCATAAATTGGTTCAGAAAAAGTTATAAAAGTTTTCAGTGGATGGAGCACTGTTAACAAGCGGAGAGGGAGTGAACACACAGGAAGCACAGTAGGTACGACAAATGTCTGGAGAGACCCTTGCAGGAAGAGGAGAATATAATTATTGCTCATGAGGATGAGGTGGTGCACCCAGAGGCAGGGGGTCCACAGGGAGGAGGATTTAATGGAGGTCAACCTAGGTTTGGAGGACAGCCACAACAGTGCTGGATGTGTGAAAAAATGGGATACATCTCCCGAGCATGAAGAAGCAGAGCAGGGATGCAGCAGAATTGGCAATATCCTAGAGGGGGAAAGCATATCCTCTACTGTATAGTGTATAACCATCAGAATATTATGCCCAAGATCACACACAGTATCAGATGTATGCACCACAAATGGAACCTGCACAACAGGGAAGGCCAGTGCAAATGCAACAGGTACCAATGCAAGCACAACAAGTACTGGTGCAAACACAGCAAGTCCCCATGCAGACACAACAAATACATAGGAAACCACAAGCACCCATACAACAGAATACAATGACAGCATGGAACACAAATGCGGGACTCCAAACGCCTACACACAGGCTAGGAAGTGTGACCAGGGTGGGAGGGAACCCTTTCACTGGTACAGGGGCGAATCTAACTCTACAATAGGACAGCCCACAGAGAGACTTGGTGTGTTCCATCCTTTCAGTTACACTAGACCCACAAGAGGAACCACATGTCGTGCCAACCATAGGTGAGAATACATTTCTCTTCCTTGTTGATATGGGGGTGACCAGGTCCTGGGTTAGGGAATGGAAGTACACAATGTCAGGCATGGCCATGAATGCACAGGGTTTTTCTGGGGCAACAAGTACGGCTCCTTTTACTGACGACTTACCTATCACTATACAAGTATATGGACTTTCTATGCCACTACTGTACTCCCGCAATACACCATTTAACATTCTAGGGAGAACATTGATGAGCAAACTTAACATGACAATATCCTTTTGTGATAGGAAATAACATGTTCTACTGCATGAATCCATTATGTAAACACACAAGAGTTTATATCAGCATTTTATGGCCAAAAGGCACAGAGGGGCATGCCATTTGACCCAGAAGTATTCCTTTATGGAGATCACATATTTGCCTTCTCTTTAATTCCCCTTCATATGGAGTCACAAGACTTGACTTTGTTTTCCTATTGTGGCAAAAAATGGAAACATACAAGATGACCTCAGGGGTACTGTGAGTCCCCCTCAAGCTTTAACTGAGTGCTCCAGGTGGACCTCGGGAATGCACACCTTGACAGCATGGTGATACACTATGCAGATGACATTTTGGTGTGTAGCTTGAAGGATGAACAGTGCAGACAAGACTCAATACAGTTGATGACAGTTTTGGCAGAGAAGGGGTACAAAGTAGACGATGAGAAATTACAATATTGCCAAGAACAAGTTCTGTATGTGGGTCAGTTGATATCCCAAGAAGGAAGGAAGCTGACTCCTGAGAGAGCAGAAGCAATCCTGAAAACTGCAAAACCAAAAACAGTGAGCAAAATGAAACAATTTCTGGGCCTTTGCAATTACTGCAGAGCATGGGTCTTTCACTACAGCACATATGTCAGACCCCCTTTAAAAGGACTCAAAGAAGCACAGAAAGATGACAGTGACATAGCCTGGACAGGTGAAATAATAGAAGCCTTCAACAAGTTGCAACAGCCATATGGACAGCACCCTAATTAGGAATCGCTGTCTATAGTGCAGAATTTGTGCTATTCTTCCATTCAGAGTGGTAATGACAGCAGTTCTCATGCAAAAAAAACACATTGGGACATAAACCACTACCATATTACAGCAGGATCTTAGATCCAATAATGAGAGGTCATTATCCATGTGAGCAATCATTGGCTGAAGTAGTTTCTGTAATTGAAAGGTCTGACAGCATTGCAATGGGCTGTACAGCAACATTATATGTTGAACATGCCCTGTTGACCATCCTTGAACAGTCTATGAGCACATTGACCACGCAGAGAGCATCTGGTATGAGGTGATCATATCAAATCCGGCGATAAAGATTGTTAGGTGAAGAGTAGTGAATCCATCAAGATTCAAAGCAGAGCCAGTAGAAGAAGGGAAGTTCATACATAACTGCACCAAGTATACTGAGTATCACAATACCCTCGGGGGGGGTCCTCTTCATTGACGGTTCATCATCAATTTACCAGAGCACAGGTGAAAGACACATGGGAACCGCAGTGGTGAAAATGAAACAGAATGGCAAATTTGCGACAGTGGCAAGTGTGAGAATGCCTTTACATTTTTCAGCGCAAGCAGCAGAATTGGTAGCACTCATTTTGTCACTTAAAATGCATGAGGACAAGGCGGTAACAGTGTATTCTGACTCTGCCTACGTGATGTCAACAGCACACAGGGCTGTCAAGTTGGAAGTGGCATGGTTCATTTCACGCAGACGGCACACCAGTGCAAAATGCACCATTATTGAACAGGCTCATAAACACACTACAACTCCCATCAGCCATCACTGTGGTGAAGTGCACAGCGCATTCTAAAGCGCAGATTTAATTTCCTCCAGCAATAAAGCCGCCAATGTAGAAGCCAAAAAGCAGCATATTTTCATGAAAATCCGAATTTGATACAGCACCTAATGAATACACTCATACATGAAAAAGTATAATGAAAGAAGGCTTTAATACATTGCCCTTAGCCCAAATCATTCATTTGCAGGGACGAGCACCACCAGAAGAGCAAGAGGTACAGCAGGGGGTGCTCATTGTCATCCACAGATGCAATGTGGCAACAGGACAGCACTGGAAAACCAGTTATATCCCTTGGATTACCTTTTTTATTTTAACATTTTTGAGTTATGATTTTTTTATTTATGAATAAAAGTAAACTTACAGGGCAATCCAGTATCAATACATGAGGATTTAAACATTGACAAGATACAGTTGCAGAGTAAGGCAAATTCTCTAATAGTAGTGCAGCTGAGCGGACAAACTTGTATTAACAACATGATAATTGACAAACATGAGGAGGTAGGAGGCCGACTACATTCAGGTGAGCAAGAAGAAACCATGGTAGCTCGTCAAGTCACTCTCCATCTGACCCTGAGCCATTTATGGATGTCAAATAGACATGCAAGCGGGTCCAGATGTTTTTGGGTCAACATTGCAACGGGATCGAGGTTATGAACATTTCCTCCATCTCTGAAGTGTATATAAGGTCATGCAACCACTCTGTATGCGTTGGGCCACTCTTCGATTTCCCATACCTGAGCTCACATTTCTTGGTTATAACACATGCTACATTAAACAGTTGCCTGGCCACCAGTGACGCCTTACCTATATCCCCCAAGAGATACTTAACTGGAACTAATGTAGGGGGAATGTCCACCATCTCATGCAGCCAGTTTAGTCAGTGTATAATGAAGCTGGTTTAATAATTGAAACTGAATGAACCTATACCTGGTGCACATTGACAGTTTCTTGGTGAGCTCACAGCATTGTGGGGTGCATTTAAAGACCCCAAACAGAAGTCCCTTTCACATGAATGGCAGGATTTTAAATACTGAAATAAAAACGGCCTGGCCTTTGTTTTTGCTTTTCAAGTAAAATTGAAGAGCCATGTGGAAAGGGGTCTAGCTCTCATTACCAATGGATAAGCAGCATTTTAATTTACAAAAGAAGGAGGAATCAAAGATCCCTGTCAGATGGAAAATGGGATTTTTAAACATTGAAAACAAAAATCGGCCTGCACATCTGTGTGCAAATAAAAAGTAAAAGGGAAAAATATATCACTGCTCCCAGAAAAATGTCAGGAAAACAAAACAAAACATGACGTGCGGGTTGACCAAAAGCAATGTATTTTATGTTTCACCTACAAAACTCCAGTGACATTTGAAGAGCCACTTTGTCTTCATGGAAAATGTCAGCCCAAGGCAGACCTTTTTGCTGGCTGTGGGCAAAACTTCACAAGGACATCTCCCACTTCCACTTCCAGCCTGGATGTCACATTTCCCATCTAATGACCAACCACAATAAAAATGTCTTGCTGAAGGTGTTGAAACTCAGTGTTCTCTAGACCTGCAGGCATCTTAAAGCATTGACTTTAAGAAAAAGTCACCCTTGGCTGGAGCATGACTAATATGTGTGAAAATGGGGGCACCAACTTCAAAGAGCAAGCTTCGAACACAAAGGAGACTGATAAACGTACAGGCTGATCCAGTGAAAACAAATGGCCAGAAGCAGGAGCAGGACAATCTGTCCCACATAAAGATTCACAATTAATTTAAAAAGACTATGATCATTTAGGCCTTTTTCTCAGCAGCCATAATCAGATTGATTTCATTTTTGTACCATTTTTTATGTAATTTCCAGGCGATTTTGGGGATATAAAATTCACCCACTTGCGACTCATGGAACTGTAATGGCTATCTAAGATGTGTTTCTGGCTGATCTGAACATGTTTCAAATGTTAGAGTTGGTGAGCAAGTGGAAAATTGAATTAATCATAACCACAGGCATGGCTCTGGGCAACCCTCCAGACCATCGTTTTTCAGCCGGCCAAGCCATTACAGAAAGGGAAAAATCATGTGCAAATCATGCTTGGTCCTACCCCAAAAGGGGCAGTCCAGCCCGAACTGCTAGATCACATCCCTTCTGCACGAGACCACAAGCATCCCCAGACATGTTTCAGCCTTGTTGGGCATCATCAGTGAGGAGTAGCTTGGGTCTCTAGGCCGGGCAGACTTGGGACCCACGTCTGGGCATACCCGTCCCACTTGGGGTGACTTTAGCAAAATAAAAAGAGAGCAAAAATACCACCAAAACCCCCAAACCATCTTACACCCCTGCTGCTGCAAAGGTGGCAGAGGTTAAAACTACCCCTCCATTGGATCCGGAGACCAGGGACCCTAAAAGTAACCCTCCTGCTAACAAGTAAAATAGAAAGCAGGCCCAATCGAATGGTAGTCAGGGGGGGGCCCCGAACAATGATCCATCTGACCCTCCACCTATATAAGTCCTATGTACGAGGGTACTAAACCAATCCTGGGGTATAAACTCCTCTGGCCCAAGGGGGGAACTGATCAGGTAAGTACTGCCCCAGTAAACTTCTCACAAAACTGCTCTCAGGAGAGAAGTATCACTCCACCTCCCAATCTGAACTTTTTCCCCAGATATCCCCAAACCAGAACTTCCAAAACAATCCTCCTCTCTCTCTCTCTCCCTGGTACCAGGACAATAGATCCCTGAACCAGGGAGAAGGGAGATTCAGGATGGAAAATTATGGGGGGAATTTCCAGAACCCGAGCTACTCCGGGAGAAGTGACAGTTACCCCTTTCAGGAGCAGCTGATGTTTGACTTGAGACGTCCCTACCACCCAGACAAGGTCTCGTAACTGCAGCAACAGGTCCAGCAACTGACCAATGATCTGGGGCGCATGCTGAGGGCTCAGTCCAACTCTCAACCTAACCCTGCTTTCCAGAATTCTCCAACACCCAGGTCTGATGCCCCAGGGGGGAAATGATGGGAGGAAACCTCTGACAAACCACAGGTTCTGAGGAGGGGGTCTGCGTGGAGGGGAGATGCCAAGCCCTTGAGGAAGCTTCATTTCTCACCCAAACAGAACCCCTAAAAACCTCTCAGACTGAAAGAGTCTCTTCTACTCCAAAATGTTAGAACCCAAAGAGCAAAGGGTAAGTAGGAGAGGCCAAAGAAGAACCCACTTGGTGGAGGAACTCCAGATTATCCCCTTTGAAAGAGAAGAATCCCTGGAAGATTCAGGTAAGCAGACAAAAATGTGGGGACACCTCCCAAGGACAAATGGGTCCCAAAAGACCCTGAGTGGGACAGGGTAAATATGGAGACCGACACAGAACCAGAAACTATTCAACCCCAAACATGTGAGCCAAACAGAAGTGAAATGGTGGGGGTGTCCGTTCTCCAAACAGGTTCTGAGAACTGTTGCCAGGTAAAGGAGGACAGCCAAGGAGCCAGGGAAAAGGAGGATTCCCCAACAACTCCCATTGCAAGTTGCACATTTTCTTTTACAGATTCCCGAACTCTGACACAGAAAACTGCCCAAGATCACACAGTGTCGGAGGTCAATATTAAGAAAATGTCCACCTGGCTGTCCAGTAACTCATATTTTGCATCTTGGAGGAGAACGAAGGCTGATTTTATGCACCAGTTAAGGTGCAGGGTCAGTTTGAATTAACAGCTCTGGTGGAACGTGGATCCCAAGCCACCCTGCTGTCAAAAAGGGCCTTGGAGCAACTAAACTGAGGACGGGGGAGGGCCCCCAAATTCCACTCACCCAACTTCCCAGTCAACTCCAACATTTCTAAGGAAATGATAATTCCATCGAAGGGACTGCGGATCTGCACATAAAAATTGGACAGTACAAGCTGAAACATCCATTGATCTTTGTGACTCCACAGGGCACACCTTGTTTACTGGGGAACAATCTCCCGAGGAGGTTATCACCTCTGATCGACTGTGTAAACAAGGTCCTCTGGACTCAGACTAACTGCCCCATCAAATTAAAAATGAGTACTAATCATGTAAGCCTGAATGGTACCTATCACGTAATTGATCAACGCTCTGAGAATGTAGAGTTCCATTTAAAAAATAACCAAGTCCCATACATCACTGTCATCTCTGTAGGAGAACAAACCGGTCATGGGAACCCTTCTCCATTCTCGAAAATCAACCTTCCTCTCAGTTTTAAGTGGCAATCCACACTGGAAGGGAACACCCTAAAATTTTACCCCAGTCCAAAATCAGAAAAAAACTTGAGTTCCGTGAAACCAGACAAGGAAGAATCTGCTCAAAGTCTGACGGACATTCAGAAAAAGGGGGAGTAGTTGTTTTCCCCATTCTGTTAAATGAGTGGAGGAACCAGTGCTTGCCAGAGCATACCTGAATAATGGAAGGAGCTTTATCAGCGAAGAAGAATTCAGGAAACTTCCAAAAGATCATACCATTCCCACATTTAAATTGATTGACAAATGGGAAGTAGGTCTGGAAACCCCAAATTCCAAACATCTCCTGCCTAGCAGGTGTATGCTAAACATTTCCATTGGCAACAAAATTATAGACCATAATTGTTGGGTCATGAGAGATGTCCCTACGCCTTTTATCTGGGAAGTGACATTCAGAACCGATTTGCAATCAATTTGGACCTAATTAATAATAAAGCCCGATCCCAACTGGGGAGTAACGCCATGGGCTTTGACAACATTTAAAAGCATTCCGGTCAGCTCAATTGCTATCTTATGTGGTTGAAGTTCAAGAGCGAGAAGAGGTTACCTTCCCAGGACAGGTGCGACAATTTACTCTTCCCCACAAAATTAATCAAGGACAGAACCTCAAATATCAGGACGCATATATAAATCTAAATTCCCATCTTCAACAACAAGGTTTATATTTAAATCTGACACCTCTAGTAGACCTAGAACACAACACCAATCGAATACTGGTGGATAACAGCGACCCTCGAGGTATCATTTTGGGCGCAGACACCTTTATTGGAATGGTGATTGATGCCCAACATTATTCTATTGATTTAGGTAATGAAATCATGGGACCAATCCCAAACGATTGTTTCGACATCAGAAAAGGTATTCCTCCAGAAAGGATTTTTACTAGGCAAGGCGGGAATTTACTGGTCTACTCTTCCTGCCCCTATGGTGTGGAAGAGTTGACCTCTGACATTAGGAGGGAGGAGGTAGTGTTCTGAGTCAAGGACCACTACCTTGAATCCCCATTACAGGTCAACACCATCAAAAAAGGTCTCTGCACCCAACTGGAGGATACTGCTGAAATTACCAAGCCTGAGGTCTTTCCAGGTTTCAAGCAGATGGTCGAGGAAAGGATCAATCTTGCATTTGTCTGTGAGACTGAGGAGCATAGACAAAAGCTAAAACAGGTCTTCCTGGAATTCCAAGATATCTTTTCAGTGGACTCATATGACTGTGGACGAACATCCATTCATTCAACCACCATTCTCATGGACCCCGAGATGGTTCCAGTATTTGTGAAACAATGCCGATTACCTGATACACCCATGGACTCACTCACAGAGATTATTAAGAATTTAGAATCCGTGGGATAATTTGTCCGATCCACCATACCTTCAACAACCCGGTACTAGGGATCCTCAAACCAAACGACCAATGGAGACTATGTGAAGACCTGAGGGAGTTGAACAAACAGTCCACATGTCAAGATGGCCCCTTCTGTACTTTGATCAGGGACTGATCCAGATCCAAGGATCAAAGGTCTACATCATCATTGACCTGACTAATGGTTACTTTATAGTACCCGTGAGTAGGGAAGACCAGTACAAGCTTACCTTTACCTTTGGGGGACAGCAGTACACGTGGACCAGAACCCCCTTTGGATACATAAACTCCGGCAATGAGTTCCACATCTTCCTACATAAGGCCATGCCTGATTTGAGCGAAAAGGGAAACCTGGCCTTTATGGATGATGTTTTGATCAAGAGCTCAACTGTGGAGGACCATATAGCGTGAATCTGCTATGTTCTCGGTGAGTTGCAGAAGGCCGGAGCAAAACTGTCCTTTCAGAAGGCACAGTGGTGTAAGACCCGAGTGAAATTCTTAGGCCACGAGATCACACCTGAGGGTCTTAATCCCCAGGTCAAGAAGGTGGAAGACTTATTGAAATTAAAAGACTCTACCACTCTTCAAGCATTTAGAAGCCTTCTCTGACTTACCAATTATAGTTGAAAGTTCACTGAAGACTATGCAGAGGTCACTCGACCCTTGGTCCATTTAGTAAAGGCCGGAGTCAAGTGGGAGTGGGGTCCAGAACAAGGTGAGGCAGTTAAACAACTGAAAATAAGTCTTTCTCAGGCTCCTTTTTTGGCTTACCCCATAAAGAAAAAAGAGTTCTTCTTGGAGGCGAGGTTCTCAGATACTTGCCTAACAGTGGTATTCCACCAAAAGCATGACAAGGTCAACAAAGTCATCTCATACACGAGCAAGACTTTGTCCTGCAACAAAGATGTCTCCATTTGAGCTCATGACTGGACAAAAAATGGTGTTACCACAACATTTGCTCTATAGGACTCAGGAGCAGACACTGATAAATGTGTCCACTACTCATGAGTACATTGAAAATTTAAGGAAGCATCTCCAGCATGCTTTTGCTTATGCTCAGTGCAATTTAGAAAAGTCAGCTGAAGGAATGAAGACCTCCTATGATCTAAAGACCACCAAGAAAGAGTATGAAATAGGTGACAAGGTTTACCTGTATAACATCTTGGCTTGGTGCCTTCGAAATTGTAGCTAACATGTCACCTGTTGCTTAGAAGATCTGCATCCCAAAAGGAGAGCTGAGAGAAGAAAAATGGGTCCACATCAATCAGTTAAAAAGCTGTCATGCCAGACACGATTTACGACTGATTGATGAGCCAAATGAAAATCGAGCAGAGGAACCATCTGAAGAATGAAAAGAAAGGATGAAAAATCAGATGGAAATATATATTTATATTTATATAACAGGGAGTAATTTACTTGGTGTTATTTTACAAATGATGAAAATATATAAAATGTGTTTTGTGAAATGGAAATGTCATGTTATAACTGTATGTTGTTGTAAATACTATGTAAATCTTCCTGGGGAAAAATGTGTATAAAAGTACTGAAACTCTTTTTCTATCATTTATTAGAGAACTAACCTCCTTAACTTCCAGCCTGGAGGTGATAGTGCAGTCCGGTGAGAACCCCAGGAACCTGGGAAGGAAGGAAGAAAGGGGGTGCCATGCCATGCCCACCAATCCAAAGATGGAAGGGGAGGCTGGAGGCCCACTCCGTGATGAAGGAAAATACGCCTAAAAAACCCACTGTGCCCTGCTCTTCCCCAACTAAGAGTCATGGAAGAACAGGGAGGGTGGGCATGTGGGGTGGCTTTAAAGGCCCCAAACAGAAGTCCCTTTTACATGAATGGCAGGATTTAAAACACTGAAACAAAAACGGCCTGGCCTTTGTTTTTGATTTTCAAGTAAAATTAAAGAGCCATATGGAAAGGGGTCTACCTGTCATTACCAGTTGATAAGCATCATTTTCATTCACAAAAGAAGGAGGAATCAAAGATTCCTGTCACATGGAAAACAGGATTTTTAAACATTGAAAATGAAAACGGCTTGCACATGTGTGTGCAAATATAAATGGTTTTAAAAAGTAAAAATGAAAACAATATCACTGCTCACAGAAAAATGTCTGGAAAACAAAACATGATGTGCGGGTTGACCAAAAGCAATATATATTATGTTTCACCTACAAACCTTCAGTGATATTTTAAGAGCCACTTTGCCTTCATGGAAAATATCAGCCCAACGCAGACCCTTTTGTTGGCTGTGGGAATAATTTCACAAGGACATCTCCCAATGCCAGCCTGGAAGTCACATCTCCCATCTAATGACCAACCACAATAAAAATGTCCTGCTAAAGATGTCGGAACTCAGTGTTCTCCTGACCTGCTGTCTCCGAAAGCACTGACTTCAAGAAAAAGTCACCAATGGCTGGAGCATGACTAATATGTGTGAAAATGGGGGCACCCACTTGAAAGAGCAAGCTTCCAACACAAAGGAGACTGATAAAGGTACATGCTGACCCAGCGAAAACAAATGGCCAGGAGCAAGAGCAGGACCATTTGTCCCACATGAAGATTCATAATTAATTTAAAAGGACTATTATCATTTACGCCTTTCTAACAGTAACCATAAGGCAGGTTGATTTCATTTTTGTACCATTATTTATGTAATTTCCAGGTGATTTTGGGGATATCAAATTCATCCATGTGTGACTCATGAAACTGTAATGGCTATTTAAGATGTGTTTCTGGCTGATCTGAACGTGTTCCAAATATGAGAGTTGGTGAGCGGGTGGAAAATGTAATTAGGGATATGCTTTATAATTTCCATATTCATAACTGCTGTGCTTTTTATGGAAATAGCAGAAAGGTGCCACATGGCCGTGTTACATTAAACGGATTTGGTGGCCGGCTCATCTAAATCCCCATGTTAGCTGAAACAATAAATATGTTTAAAATGGCAGTTGCTAGTGAAATTATGAAGTTGTTTTTTCCAAAAAGTTGAAAGGAGATCAAAGGGCAATGGCATTTGGGAATTGCCATATGTTGCTCCAGACCCCTAAACCATTCCTGACTTAGAGGCTGGGTTTGGGAGGAGAGAGAAGGATAACTATCCAATCCTAGTGGCAGGGATTATTGCAGGGTACTTCCCCAAGATTATAAAATTGGTGGTGTCATTGCTGCTCTATAAGGGGGACTGCACTAAGACACAGGGAGGAACACACAGAAAAAGGGGAAAGACAGGAGGACAGAGAGAAGAGACAGGCCATCAGGAAGGCTGCTGAAACTTACCATCCGTAAACTGTAAGGAGACACCAGAGCAGATTGCATCTGGGTGGAGCTGTCTATCTCTAGGAAGGCCTCAAAGCTGACTGGATTCTATGGTGGAGAGTGGGAGGCCATCTTTGAGAGTGGAGTGACCACATTGCTGCCCTAGCTTTCCAGAGGATCCTGAGATGCAGCTGTCTTTCCTGAACCTTAAACAGAGGCTTGCTATGTAAGTAGATCTGAGCCCTGGGAAACCAAAAGGTGGGGTGTCTGCTTGCCTTGAATCCCTTTCCTCTGTTGTAGGCAGGGAAGGGGGTACAAAACTGTGTAGATCCTTAGCCTATTTAACCAAAAATATTACATTAATTAATTCCCCATTTGGCAGAACACTACGGGTTGAATTTTGTTAACATTCAAAATTAACAAATCTCAAAAAACTATGCTGAAAGCTATATCTTATAATTTCATTGGGTAATCCTTGTTGTCCAAATGACCTCTGGAAGGGGGGTGTCTTTGTTCTTAAACCAGTCCAACCTTTTTATCCAGCTTCCCCAACACAGGCCTTTCAGTAAAGGGTGTCTGAAATCCAAAATTCCCCAAAGCATTCTAATTTTTCTGTCTGACTTCCCAACCTAGACCAAAGCCAGGAGGGGCCTGAAAAACAAAGCGATAAATCACCCTGTGTTTATTTTAAACCAAAGGTGTGGCCGACATTATAATTGTCATATGTATTTTTACCAATCTTGAAATCCTACTGCTACCCTTTTAAGCTTGCAGGAAAATCAAAATCGCACAACTTTGCATGATAAGCACCTTTGTTATTGATCAGAGTAATTATTTTGTGAAGTGAAATTTGCAGAAGGTAAAGAATTGTGATTGTGTTCTTTTTAACTCACTTTTGTGATTTATTTATGCTGAGAGAAGTTGATTGTGTTTTGCCATGAATAAAGTGGTGTTTTGACATTTTCATGCTAATTTCTATTACTGTTAATTTAAATAACTACCAATATATTTCCTGTACACTGCCTTGTTCTTGGTTCATTGTTAGCTCAGGGGAGAGGGATCCAAGGGGCATGATATGTGTCTGAGATAGGGCTAAAAAAAAAAATTTGTTAAATAGTTTGTTGGATAACCACTTGAGTGGGGAGGGAAGGAACTCCCTGTGTTGAGTGTGGCTTCTCAATATACCGTTACTGCATCTACTCCATTAGTCATCAGAAAATTCAATCCCCATGTCATGTTCCCATCCAACCCTCACCATGATCTTAGCTGGCTGCATGTCCAGCACTATCTCATGCAGCCTAGAAACTCAATGCCTGGTTTCCCCACTCGTAACAATAACGTCTATGAGAGGATGAGTTTCGTGCTCATGAGGGAACATTGGCCACAGTTGTCTAGTCGTGGTTCTTAATTCTTAATCTGCAATAATGCAGAATAATTACTGGACCGCAACCAAGTTTCACAGAATAGTCAGTGAGAGATACAAAGGATCCATCTGGGAATAAATCACCCAATGTTAGCTCTGTGCTGGTACTACAGGATTTTTGCACGTCCAGATCCAGAGTAGGAGCGAAGCCAGGAAAATTATGATGTGTAATCTTCGGATGATAAGGCACTGTAATACCCAGTCTCTGGAATAACCTAATCCAAGCATTTACAGTGGTGCACACTGGATAAAATGTGCAGGAATTCATATGCCTACCAGTAAATATCACAGCGTTAAGGCTAGCAGGGGAAGCGCTATCATTCTCAAGCATCAGGTGTGCAGCATCCGATCTGGGGGAATACCAATACCCTGCATATTGAGCCTGCGACGCAAGGTAATACAGTTCCACATCAGGGGCTGGCAGCTCACCTCTATAGTATGACTCTGTATGTGTTTCCCAACTTATGTGAGCCATCCCTGGCCCCCTCAGGAACCCCACCATCATTGGATCGATGAATGGATTAAGGAAAAGAAAGCCCTACCAGACCAGAGGGGGATATTGCTAAAGAAGTATAGAAGCTTGGTAAGAACCACCATCAGAGATAACCTAGCATATAACGGGATTGTCAGCTTAGCCCAGAGCTTAAATTTGGCCTCAAGGAGTTGCACATAATCGGCATAGGTATCTGCCAACAGGGTGCCCTGCAGCCTAAAGACCCAGATACCCAGGTACTTGAGCCGAGTGTTCACCCAACAGAACCCATGCGTGTCAACCATTGGGAGCGTGGCGTCCGTAAGGAGGAACAATTCAGACTTGGATTTATTATTAGTGTAGCCAGAGTATTTGGAGAATGTATGCACTTCATCCATCATAGGGCGAAGGATTACCTCCAGATCTCGCATATACAGTAAGGTATTGTCTGCGTACAAAGATATGACCTGTGGAGACCCCATTATATGTTTTCCCCTGTGCCTGGGAATTATTGCTGCAAGAGGTTCTATCATCAGCACAAACAACAGGGGGATAGGGGACATCCCTGACGCTTTCCTCTGTATAAACTCATACTGGTTGATAGTGTATAGTTTCGACCTTCCAGGTCTTTTTCAAGGCTACCAATATGGTTTAAGGATACATGGTAATGAACGAGTTTGTAAAATGGGGGTCGTGCACAATGCAAGGTGAGTACGATAGCCCAGTGTGAAGTGTTTAAAAACATGATAATGAATTGGACAGGGTGTCATTATTCAACCACATGAAGTGTGTATTGGGAACATCCAAGTGAGGTGACATTTTACAAACTCGTCCATTACCATGTATCCTTAAACCATATTGGTAGCCTTGAAAAAGACCTGTAAGGCCAAAACATGTGTCGGCACCACTTGATACCCCACCAATTGAACAATTCAATTGAATACAACCTAAAACTGAAAGTATGACCTTTGTGGACCTCAAATTCTTCATGCACCAGAGCTGGAAACGATAGAGGATACCTCTATTTTCAAATCAGCACACACACCGAATGAGTGGAAACTAAAAAAACAACTTCTCATACATACAACAGGCACCACGAGCACTGGCCTTTTTAAAGTTTCCGCCAACAGGCTGCTAGTGCACCTTAATAACAGAGACTGTAGGCGCAGCAACCCACGGTTCCTGGTGCTCCTAACATATAGTTGGTACACGCTCTAGCAGTGGGATGTGAGTATAGTAATTGCACACAATTCATATAGTAGGTCCCAAATCCATAACTCTGCAGGACCCTCATCAGGTACTTCCATGATACCGAGTAAAAAGCTTACTTGGCGTCCAGGAACGCCATGACCGCCCGAGCCCTTGGTTCGATTTGTTTGATAGTGCCAAAAAGTCTACATAGATTTAATGCAGCGGGCCTCACGGGGATGAATCGCGACTGATCGGGATGAACCAACTTGGCCATATATGGGAGGAGTCTAGAAGCAAGGATTTTAGCGAAGATCTTCACATCAACGTTGATTAAGGATAACGGCCGATACAAGGTCACATCATTCAGTGGCGTAGCAGGTTTTGGGAGTACTGTAATTATTGCCTCACACATAGACACGGGAGGTAACCCATAACCAATGACTTCTCCCACACTTGCAGCAGCTGTGGGGCAAGCAGCATTGCCCCATATTACTTATATAATTCCACCCCAGTCCATCAGTCCCTGGGGCCTTACCTGATGCCAGTGCCGCAATAGCAGATGTAATCTCTTCACGGGTGATAGGGGCCTCGAGCTTCAAGTGTGCATCTTCCAGTAACACCAGGAGGTCGATGGACCCCAGGTACTGTATGAGTTCTGAGTCAGAACAAGCATCCTTGTTGGAGTAAAGTGACGCATAGTATTTCAGGAACTCTGCGTTTATATCAGTCTTAGCTGTGTGGGTAACCCCTGTTTCTGTAGTAATGCCAGTAATCACCTGGGAGGGCAGATCTAGTTTCATTGCCTTACCTGGTTTATAAGAGTCCCCATACCTACATTGATCTGCTTTCAAAACTTGATTCTAACCTTCCTTCTGTACTCATTCTCCTCAATCTTTCTTCTGCCTTTAACACGGTCAACCATGCCATCCTGCTCAATTGCCTCTGTGATAACCCGGGTATCACTGATCAGGCCCTGGCCTGCCGGACCTCCTTTCACACTGAGCGAACCTCCCAGGTCCAAATATGGTCTTTACTCTCTTCTATCTCTCTTTCCACTTGTGGTGTTCCCCAGGGGTCTAACCTTTCTCCCTGTTTTTTCAACCAATATCTGGCACCTCTTGCCCACTGCATTGCTTCCTTCTGCTCCAACTTTCAGTGATATGCGGATGATACCCAGCTTTCCTTCAGGCTCCCCTCAGCCACCTTTTCTCCTTCTCTCATTCCAGACTGTCTGACCGCTATTCAGGAATGGTGTGCCACCAATGATCTCTGCCTTAATGCCAGTAAGACTGAGATCCTCCTCATCGGAACACCAGCTCCCTCCTTTCCTCTCTCTCTCTGGCCGCCCAATTTGAGCCCTCTTCCTGCTCCTACATGTGAGGCTAAGAAACTTGGGGTCATCTTCAAGTCCCCCCTCTCCTTCTCTCTTCACATCTCTGATTTCTCTAAGAAGTCAAACAATCAGCTGCACCTTCTCAGAGGTATTCTTCCTTTCCTCACTTTCCCCCAGAAGCTCACTGTCTCCATAGCTCTGGTCCTCTCTAGGCTGGTCTACTGCAACAGCCTCTTTCTAAATCATCCTGCCTCTGCTCTTCAGGACTGCGAGACTTGTCATTGGCCTCAAGCCCAGGGATCGTATCTCTCCAGCTCTGAAATCTCTAAATTTGCTCCCATTGGCAGCAAGGATCAAGTTCAAGACCCTCTGAATTGTCCATAAGGGTCTCTGGGGCCTGGGACGGCACTACCTCCAACTCTCTCTACCTAAACATCTCCCCTCTTGAGCTCTATGTACATCCACTTCCAGCTCTCTGAGGGTCAGTTGCTTTTCCATGAAGAGAATTGGGGCAGATCTCTATCTTTGGCTCGGGCCTCCCTATGGAACAGCCTCCCTGCCTCTCTCAAACTTGAGCAGAACCACCTCAGGTTCCAGAAGCAACTCAAGATCTTCCTCTTCACCCCTGCTTTCTCTCTTCCTCTCCCCTGCTGATGTCCCGACTGCTCCATGCACTGGTCACCTGGCTACCCTTTTAACTTGGGGCCCAGGCACCCGCATGTCCATCTGCACCTCGCACTGCCTCATGGCTCCCCTAGCCCTTGTGGTCTGTATCTGCAACCCTATAGTCCCATTTCTCTTCACTTATGAGCCAACCGTTGGCTGCACTTCTTGAGCTACCTGCACTGAGCCACACGATGGCTGCACTTTTGAGATACCTGCAGTTTGCGCTCCACCACTCCGCCCCCTCGGTCTTTCTCCCTTTCCACTTCCCTGCACTTGCACAATCTGAATGACACAGGGCCTAGTAAGATCGTTGTTTTGTCCTCCTCCTTGTCTTGTCACGCCTAGAAACATTTGTGTACAGGTGCACTATAAATGCCATATCATATCATACGTGCAAGCACAGACCTAGTGGCTTAGAAGACCTCCTTATCGGCTAGCGCCTGAATTTTTTGCAGATCGTTTTAATTAGGCTCAGCAACGTCTTGTCACTAGTCCTAGCATATTCATTTTCGAGCTGCCGAATCTGCTGCTCAAGGACATAAAGCTCCGCTCTAAGTGACTCAAGGGTCCTGGAGGTGCTAGTTATCAATTCCCCCTCATAAACACCTTCAAAGTAATACCAGATCAGTACAAACTGTTCAATAGGCCAACATCATTCTTTATGTCCTTCTTTGCTCCCTGCCTGATGACATTTCAGATAGTACTGGGGGGGGGGGACAAGTAAGGGCAGGGGGAACAGACAGACGAGGTTGCTATCATACTAGGTCCAGGGACAATTCTGATAGAGTAAGTGCATAGAAGAAAGTAAAGGGAGGAGTGGAGGAGATGGGAAAAGGGTGAAAGGGAGAGGAGGAGAGAACAGAGAGTAAGCAGTCAAGAAGAGTGGAGAAGCAAGGGAGGAGAGTGAATACAATTGCAGAGGTCAGTGGTAACACATAATGTTGCAAGGCAGGATACAAGATGAAGATGGGAACAGTATGATTCAGGGCCACCATGAGTACACGATGCAAAGGAAGTCCAGCATGAGAGTTGAGAAAGGGTGACACACCGTGAATCAATGAACCCTTGTTATGGCAAAAATTGATTACTGCAATGCCTTATATCTAGGTACCAGACAAAAAAACATCAACAAGCTCCAACTCACCCAAAATAATGCTGTATGGGCAGCCCTCCACATCTCCAGGAAATCACACATCTCTGACCCATGACGCAGCTTACATTGGCTCCCTATCGCCTCTAGAATATCACTCAAAACTCTTGCACTCACTCACAAATCCAAAACCAACCAGGCACCTATCTATCTTGCTAACCACTTCACTACCCACACTACTAACAGACCATTAAGATCTGCACAAAACCACTCACTGGTAATACCTAGATTCAAGCTCCAGAAAGCAGGGGGATACAGCCTCCCAGTCCTCACCGCTAAACTCTGGAACACTTTACCCTCCATTTTAAGAGCTGAACCATTATAACTAGCATTTAAGTACAAAGTGAAATCCTGGCTCATCGAGCAGGACCACACTACTTCTCTTGCATAACCTGCCGCACCGCCATTATCTCCTCTTGTCCACTGCGTGCTATTACACCACCTTATGTAATTAACTGTGCCTTTTTTTCTGATATCTATCCCAAGCCATGACACACTGCCTCTCTGTAAATAAGTGTAAGTTTGCTGTTCTCTGTTGTATATTGTTGCATATTGACATTATTGTAAATTCACTGCCTTTTATGTACCTCCCATGCTACCCCTCCCTCAGAAATGCCCTTAGGCCAGGCGCACGATACAAATAAAATAAATACAAATACAAATAAATACAAATACAAATAAATACAAATACAAATGAAGTCCATAAAAGTCAAATCAAGCATTGGCCACAAAACGGTGATGGTGAAACCAGAATGTATCAGGACAGACTCCTGCAGAAGTAGGCTGGAGGGGGCAGGGGGAGCAGGGTAGAAGAATCAAGCAAAACAGGCAACACATGTGTGTGGGAAGGGGAGGCAGAAAGGAACATCACAGGGGATCCGAGGGGGTGGGGATGGCCTGTGGGGACAGAGGGAGTAAACACATGTTGGTGCATGCTTACCTGCTGTCTGAGCAGGGTTTCAGGCCCTGGATCCTCCTGGTCCGAACAGATCCAAACAGGAATTACCCTTTTCTTTGTCTGCCCTTCGCTTCAGACGCCCGGGCGAGAGACGCCCTTGATCTAAGAGTTAAGCGCAGGAAGGAAGAGGCAGGGATAAGAAGGTGGGTGGTACTGAGGCCAGGTGACCTAAATACACTTGCACCTGCTCCTCATCTGCAAAGGAAAAGAGGCTGGAGGGCTCCTTAAGTAGGGAAAAAGAGCGGCAACCAGGAAGGGACCAGGTGGGCGGGGCTTGCTAAGTAGTGAAAAAGAGCGGCAGCCACTAAGGCACCAGGTGGGCGGGGCGTAGGCCAGGTGACCTCGATCCACTTGCACCTACTCCCCATCTGCAAAGGAAAAGAGGCTGGAGGGCTCCTTAAGAAGTGAAAAAGAGCAGCAACCAGGAAGGCACCAGGTGGGCGGGGCTTGCTAAGTTTTGAAAAAGAGCGGCAGCCAGGAAGGTACCATGTGGGCGGGGCTTAGGCCAGGTGACCTAGATCCACTTGCACCTGCTCCCCATCTGCAAAGGAAAAAGAGGCTGGAGGGCTCCTTAAGCAGGGAAAAAGATCAGCAACCAGGAAGGCACCAGGTGGGCGGGGCTTGCTAAGTGGTGAAAAAGAGCGGCAGCCAGGAATGCACCAGGTGGGCAGGGCTTAGGCCAGGTGACCTAGATCCAGTTGTGTATGCATTGTGACTCAATGGAATGAAATGAAATCTTTTGTTTTGAATACTGAACCAAAAGAAAGAAAGTGTGATTGAACATCAATTGGATTGATAGCAGTTGGTGATATTCCCTGAATTTATGGAACTGTGAACTGTTTTTTTATTTTTTTTATTTTGATATGGCTGAACAAACAACCTTTCAAAAATAAAGACAATAGAGAATATTTACATTTCCTATAACATCCACAGATACCAACAAAGGTAAAAATATGAAGCATGAGAGATCAAGAGAGAACAAACAAGTCTTAAGGAAAAGAAAAGAAAACCAACAAATCTAAAATGATTTACAGAGATCTATAACAATTCGAATTTCATTTCACAATTTAGTTTTACTTTGTCCAAACGGGTGTAGCTGTAGACTGAATACTGGACTGCAGACACTGTGAGCATTACGCTGCTGAGATGCAGAATAACGCGAAGCGTGTGCTGCTCTTCGGGCAAGCTTTAAATAGCATCAAAAAAGTAGTTCCCAGGTAAAGAGTTCCAGTACCACACCCAAGTAGTAAAATAGTTCCTAAAGGAAAGTAGTCCCTCATGGCCTCATGATGGCCTGTACGTGAGTTCTTTGCAGGATGACCTGCACAGTTTAAAGATGGCGATATGAGCCTGGCGCCTATGGTGCCAGGACTGAACCCATATAGCACAGACGGGGTTTTAGGAATTCCTAGGTCTTCGTGGATGCCTGTTCCCTGGACAGATGGATCTGTTCCGGATGTCTTGGGGCAGGCATCATGACAGCACTCCCCCCCCCAAGGCCCCTCCTAAGGCGGTTCTCCTTACTGGCCCCGGCTTGTCAGGGAAATTCTGGTGGAACCTTTTCACCAGTCGAGGTGCATGAATATTGTCACTTGGTTCCCATGACCTTTCTTGTGGACCATAACCTCTCCAGTCAATCAGATAAAAAAGTCTTGATTTGATTATTTTTGAGTCCAAAATATTCTTAACTTCAAATTCTGGTTCTCCATCTATTAGGATGGGATTAGGTAGTTTGGTTAGTCTTGTCCCTGGCTGTACTGGCTTTAAAAGTGAAACATGAAAGACTGGATGAATTTGCATATTTGACGGTAACTCCAATTTGACAGCCACAGGATTAATAATGGCTTTAATAGTGTAAGGTCCCAAATACTTGGGGTTAAAGGTGCGAGTCCCCTTTAAAGGTATGTGTCTTGAAGCTAGCCAAACTTGGTCTCCTATTTGGTATTTTGGAGCTTCGCTTCTATGTTGATCTGCAGTTTTCTTATATCTCTCTTTAGCCTGTTTCAGATGTATGATTGCTCTTTTAAAAGCCTGTGTTATAGTGGCGTGTAGGTTGCTCACGGCGGGCATCTCTAAGTGTTGAGGCGGGTCGAGGTTCGAGGATGCCGTTCATATATAGTGTAAAATGGACTTTGTCCTGTTCCTGAGTGCAATGAGTTGTTGTAGGCATACTCAGCCACAAAATGTCCTTCCAATTGCCTTTGGTTTGATGTAACATGCACCGTAGATATTGCTCTAGTGTTTGATTGGTCCTCTCAGTTTGACCATCGGTTTGAGGATGGTGGCTGGTTGATAGTCTTACATCGATTTGGGCCAATTGGCAGCATTTCCTCCAAAATTGAGAAATGAACTGACTTCCCCGGTCTGAAACCAGTACGGAGGGGAATCCGTGTATTCGGACAATATGTTCTAGAAATTCTTTGGCTAAGGTCGAGGCTGAAGGTAGACCCTTTAATGGAATGAAATGAGCCATTTTGGAAAAAAGATCCACTATTACTAGGATGGTGTTGTACCCATTACATGGGGGAAGGTCAGTAATGAAGTCAAGGGATAAGGTATGCCAAGGCGTAGGTGGAATGTCCAAAGGTTGTATTGGACCTGCTGGTTTCTTCTTCTGGGTCTTATTTTGGGCACAAATACCACAAGACAGTACAAATGACTTAATGTCTTTCCACCAAGTAGGCCACCAGAATTGTCTTTTGATCTTGGCCTCGGTTTTAGCGATCCCAGGATGCCCTTCTACCAAAGACTCATGATAATTGGAGATTAAAGGTTCTTGTAGTTCTTTACTTGGTAGGTAAAGACGTCCTTGATAGTATGGTAGGTGATCGATGACTGAATAATCTTTGCCTTTGTTTAACCAGCTTTGTAAGGCTGCAGGGTCGAAAAGCTGCTGAATCTCTTTATGGACGTCGTCCAGAGTCTGTAGAGTAGTTATTCCAAGAATTCTTCTCTCTGAAATTATGGGTACAGGTTCTGGATTTGAATATGCTTCTCCCATTCCAATACGAGATAAAGCATCTGCTTTACCATTTCGACAACCAGGTCAGTAAGTTATCACAATATCATATTCCGCAAAAATAAGGCCCATCTAAGTTGGCATGACGATTGAGCCTTGGCTGTCTTTAAATATTGTAAGTTTCTGTGATCCGTGATTACGGTGACGGTGTGTCGAGCGCCGAGAAGATAATGCCGCCAGACCCTGAAGGCCGACTTGATGACCAGTAATTCCTTGTCGGTAACTGCATAGTTTAACTCATGTGCTGAAAATTTCCATGACCAGAATGCCACCGGGTGAAGTTGACCAGTCTCAGGATCCTTTTGGGAAAGGACAGCTCCCATGGCTAAGCTGGATGCATCTGTTTCAACCACGTACGGAAGTTCTGGGCGTGGGTGCTTTAAAACGGGAGCTAAAGTGAATTTCTGTTTTAGGTCTTGAAAGACCTTTTCTGCTTCTTCAGTCCACTGGAAGCGTTTATTCTTCCGCAAAAGAGCTGTGATGGGGTGTACAAGATGTGAAAAATCAGGAATGAATCTGCGGTAAAAATTCGCAAATCCAAGCATACTCTGTACCCCTTTAATTGAGGTAGGTGAGGGCCACTTGAGGATTGCATCCACCTTTCGTGAATCCATTTGAACTCCTTTTGGGGTCAGGATAAATCCAAGGAATTCGACTTCCGAAGTATGAAAAATGCACTTTTCCAATTTTTCATATAATTGATGCTGGCATAGTTTTTCTAATACAATACGAACATGTTTCACATGGTCTTGTTCAGATGAAGAGTATACTAAGATGTCGTCTATGTATACAACAACATAGACGTCTATGAGTTCGCGAAGGACATTGTTCATAAAATACTGGAAAGCTGCTGGTGTGTTGCAAAGCCCGAAAGGCATCACCTGGTATTCGAACAATCCGTATTTGGTACGAAGGCAGTCTTCCATTCGTCGCCCTTTTTTACGCGTAACATATGATACGCCCCTCGGAGGTCCAACTTAGTGTAGATATGAGCATCTTTCACTTGGTCCAGTAGTTCTGGGATCAGGGGCAACGGCTATCGATTTTCTTTACCGTTATTTGATTTAATGCGCGATAGTCAATACAAGTCCTGAGGTCACCTTCCTTTTTAGGAACGAAGAATAAAGACGATGCCGCCTGAGACTTGGACGGGTGAATGAAGCCATTAGCTAGGTATTGATCCAAATATTGCCGTAAATGAAGATTTTCGGGTTCTGTGAGGGCGTAGATTCTACTGCATGGAACTTGAGCGCCATTTAGGAGATCGATCTGGCAATCGTATGATCTGTGGGATGGTAACGTGTTTGCTTGGTATTTTGGAAAACATCCTGAAATTCCTGGTATTCCTGGGGTAACTGAGTTGTCAGATTCATGACCGTAGCCAGTTTTTTGATCAAAGTTCTTTCAGGGTAACAAGTGTGTGCACAATCCGAGAAGGTCACTCTCTTTTCTCGCCAGTCAATACAAGGATTATGAGTTTCCAACCATGGCATCCCCAGAATTATCTGGAACTGTGGGGCCTTGATTAAGTCAAACACAATGTTCTCTCGATGCCCATCTTGACTCAACAGTGTCATCTCCATAGTTGAATGAGTTACTGGACCGGAAGCTATTTTCGGTCCCATCGACGGTGGTGATTACATCAGTTGTGGTTTTTTCGCAAAGCGACAGGTTCATCCTTGTAGCCAATTCTTGATGCATATAGTTTCCTATGGCTCCGCTATCAATGTATGCTCTTACTGCGTGCATACGAGATGGCTGTCGATGATCTATAAGGACCATTGGTATAATTAGGTGCGAGGTCTGAGTGTCCTTCTTCATGCTCGGCAAGCAGACCTCTAGGCTTGTCGGGCATGGTCGTTTCCCGGCTCGGATTCCATATTGATTTTGTCAGCGACTCCTACCACCTTCTTAGGTGGTTTCACTGGGCAATCCCGTAAAAAATGCCTCGAGGTTCCACAATACAAACACAATTGTAACTGTCACCTCTTGTCCCTTTCTTTTTGAGTCAAAGGTCCTTTAACCCCCCCAATTTGCATGGGTTCTGATACATCAGTTCCTTTGGGGTGACATTGTCATTAGGTCTTACCAATACTCGATTCTTGAATCTAGCCCGATCAGCCTTTCGATTCTGAAGTCTGTGATCTAACTGAACAACCAGGTCAATGTATTCAGCACATTCTTGAGGTGGGTTCACTACTTGTGCTAAAACGTCTTTTAGTTCACCTTGTAGCACACGATGAAATAGTGTAATCCGCTTGACTTCTGGCCATCCGGTTTCTACCACCAACCTATTGAAAGTTACGATGTAGGTCAGCAAATCCTCGTTACTCTGACGCAAGGACAAAAGTTCGTTATCCAAAGCTTGGCCTTGAGAATGTCGGGCAAATAGTCTTTTCATGCTTAGTTGAAAACCCTGAAAATCCCGAAGAAGAGGGTCATCCTGGTTTATTAGTGGAATAGACCAATCGGCTGCACTGCCGCTGAGATACGATAGTACAAAGGCTACCTTTGCTTGATCATTCGGAAAGGCTCCAGGTCTACATAAAAAGTGCAGGCGGCACTGGTTCATAAACTCGGTGAACCTTTTAGGGTCCCCCGCAAAGCGTTCTGGTGGTGATTGAGCTTGGGCAGGAGCTCCCCCGAGTCCAGGTAAAGGTGTGTGTCCAGCTTGAGCTTGAAGTAATTGTCTGGCGAGATCATCCGTATGTTCTTTTGCCACAATCAGTTCTCTCCTGAGAGCATTAGTCTCTTGACGGGCGGAATGCACTTCCGCCCTAAGTTCCCCCAGTAGTTGGGCTAATTGGTCAGTCTCTGAGGTCTCCATGACGCCCGGGTGGAGATTTGTAGTAAGGCTTCGCGTTCTGTCACGCTCACCTGGATTCCACAGGGGCGCCGAACAAAGCTGGACTGCTGCGGTTTCCACCAGTGTGACTCATAGCGAAGTGATGATCGACTGCACTTGCCCACTCAGTTTCGTCTGCCTGACCCGCAAGAGTATTTTCCTAGAAGCAGTAAAGGGAATTAGCCCGTGGTAGAGGGGTTAACACTAACACTATCTTCCCGAAAACTTCTAGTATTCCCCTTCATAAAGTCTCACCTTTTAGTTAGGAAGGATGAACTCTCCATCCTGGGTTTGGAGTGCAGGAGCGCGTAGAACTTCAGTTACTTTACTGATCCGAAGGTATTTGGCAGAGTTCCAGACAAATAATGACTCTGAGGTAAGTTGTGTGTAAACCAAATGTATAGTTCAAATGTCTGTTTATTCACTCATGCTCCTTTCATACCTTTCCCAATGCAGCGTGGTCCGAGGAGCGAGTTCGCCTCGATGGATGAGGGTAGCGCCTTGGTAAGAGTCAGTTTGTACCAAGCACTGTTTAGCAAGTAATATTGTTCCAAGTGCGATCAACCAATAGTTCTCTATCTTCGTTGCAGGTGCGGCGCCTTTGCGGAAATGTCGAGCGAAGAATGGTGACCAGCGCTGCCTCGAGCGGTAATATGCCAAGTAAGTATCTTGTGGTAAGTAAGTGGATGCCTTTGGCGGAACCCCACTCACCTTTTGTTTGTTCTTGTCTTTTCAGATGCTGATGTTGTGAGCGGCGATTCAACGGGTACCGTGCTGGGTCGTGAAGATGCTCTGATAGGTGAGTTTGGTGCAGCACTGCAGCTGGCAATGCGACGCGGTTGTTTTAATGTTTTTTCCCTTTCTCACAGGTGTGGCTGCTCCAGGAGATGATGACCAAATGGGAATCTTCCTGTTCTAACCTTCTCTTCTTCTTTCCTTTTCTCTAGGATCGGCTCTGGACACAAACGGGTGTAGCTGTAGACTGAATACTGGACTGCAGACACGGTGAGCGTTACGCTGCTGAGATGCAGAATAACGCGAAGCGTGTGCTGCTCTTCGGGCGTGGTTTAAATAGCATCAAAAAAGTAGTCCCCAGGTAAAGAGTTCCAGTACCCCACCCAAGTAGTAAAATAGTTCCTAAAGGAAAGTAGTCCCTCATGGCCTCATGATGGCCTGTACGTGAGTTCTTGGCAGGAGGACCTGCACAGTTTAAAGATGGCAATATGAGCCTGGCGCCTTCGGCGCCAGGACTGAACCCATATAACCACTAGACGGGGTTTTGGGAATTCCTGGGTCTTCATGGATGCCTGTTCCCAGGACAGATGGATCTGTTCCGGATGTCTCGGGGCAGGTTTCGTGACAGGTAGGAGGTATGAGCAAAGGTGAGAGCAGAAGTAATAGATGAGGCAGAGGGAGTAAGGGAGAAGGAAGGAAGAGATGAGGATTAGAAAAGTGCAGGACATGGGGTAGGAGAGAGTAGAATGAAAGGAGAGAGGGAGGTGGAAGGGAAGTAGGAAAAGGAGTAGGAGGTGTGGGTGGGAGTACTAGTAGAAGTAAGAGAGGAAGCAAAGGGTTTTAAGGAGGTGAATTATTGGGGCAAGCGTCTCTTATCAGTTTTTCAAATAGTATCTCTGTTGACACGGAGTCAAACGCAGCCTGGAAGTCAATTAAATCTATGTATAGCGTTTGTTTTTTCTGTCATTCTTGAGATTTTATGAGTTAGAGATCATGCAAATGTATTGCCGTTCCAAGTCCCCGTATAAAGCCCGTTTGATTTGGGTCTTATAAATCTGTTGATTCAATCCAATTAGTAAATTCTTTAAGTATATTCCTGGCAAATATTTGCCCAGGAATATCGAGCAGAGTGATGAGCCGATAGTTTTCCGGGTCACATCGATCTCCTTTTTTGTAAATAGGAATTAAGATATATGTTCTCCACGATAATGGGAATGGGATCAGCTGTGAGTAAATGGTTGTCAGGATTTTCGCCCAAGCATGAGGATGTGCTTTGATGGTGTGATTAGATAGGCCATCGGGGCCAGCAGCTCTTGAAGAGCTTAGTCTCATTATATAGTATAGCACATCATCAATATCAAAATGCAATGAGTATTTCGCATCATGTGTTTGGCTATTGTTGAAGGTGAACAGGGGGCAGGCTGCATATAGTGTCTTATAGTATGCAGTCCATCCTTCCTCTGGTATTGCATTAATCTGTATGCTCATCTGTGTTGAACACATGGCAGCGTTGAGAAGTGTCCAAATCAGTGCTGAATTATTTGTCTCTAGAGCGCGTAACATGTGTTCTCCATCTCGCTGGTATAGTGCAGCCCTTCTTGCTTTTATCCAATTTTTGTATTGGCATTTTAGCGAGTGCAGTGTTGCTGTCATATCATTAGGGCACTTTGCTATCATGTTTCTTCTTTCAGCACGATACATAGATTTTGTTTAGCTAGCTCATGGTCATATATATGAAGTTTATGTATATTAGGCCAGGAGCCTTTTTTCATGGGACCTGCACATATTTGCATAGCTGTTATATATGAGTTCTGGTTATTCTTGTTGTCTGTTAATCTTTTTTGAATTCAAGATTTCATTAAGGAGATTGAGGGCATGTATATCCCATTTAAGTCTATTCCGTCCATTAGATACCATGAGATTATGAGCATTAGATGGATTTGTCTGTTTTTCAGTTATCACCCAGGACCACTGTATTGCTAATAAATCGTGATCGCTACAGACTTGTTCTTTTATTTTTAAGTGTGCTATCTGTGAGAACAGTGTCCTGTTCACGTAAATATAATCTATGAGGGCAGACTGTTTTCCTCTATGCCACGTGTCAACAGGGGGAATATCATCTGCTACCGAGCCATTGACCATACACATCTGTCGATCTTCCATGATAGATATCCACCTCTGTGCTAGTGGCGATATTGGTTTTTGTTTTCTAGGGAAACAGGTTATATTTAGATCGCCTACTACCATGACGTAGTTTATCGAGGCATCTAGAGTGATCATGTGTAGCAAGATTATAATATCTCTTAAAAAGATTTCATCTTCTATTCCCACATGGTTCCAGTACACATTTATCATTGCCAGAGTTTGTTCTCTCGATTTGATTCTTACTAGTTGCAAGAACATGTTGGGGGATGCCCAAAGTTCCACTAGTAAATTTGATGTGGTTTTGACAGCTGCTAGTAAGCCTGCCATTGGTCGACCTCTCACCGGCAGCTTTGCAGCGATGTACTTTTCCGATATGGGGATTGAGGTGAGCCACACCACTTGTAATGCTACTATATCGTAGTCTTTTAGTGGGCTCAAGTTCTCATCCGTAAGGTGCTTATGCCCTCTAGTGTCCCACAATGCTAGGGAGCATGTAGCGAAAAAATTGGATTTTTAGTATTCATTCTGAATTGTTTTTTTGATCAAAGTTAAGTCAGAATATGAATGGCCTTTTTCCACCTGATTGTTGTATGAGCACTTTTTCGCTTCTTCCTGCTCATTTAAGATGGATTTATTTATTTGGCTAAATGTATGCGACTCTTTATCTGCTGGATTGATCAGTATGAAACCTAAGGTGTATATCTCTAATTTGGATTGCCATAACATATTTCTTATCATTCCTGATCTTAACCAAATTTCGGCAACATTAAGGTCTTGATCGTGAATAATCATTTCTACACTGCAATATTAAGCTATAGTATTTTTGATTAGCATTGAATTAATGTTTTTTTCCCGAAGTATTCTTGTTTAGAGCTAAAGATTTCTCACTATTTTGGATTTGTTTATTTTGGTTTTCCTTTAAGTTTTCATGTCCATATGCGTTAGGCATATTTGAATCTGGTGTCTTTGGGTTTCTCACTGATTCCAATTTCAGTTGAGAAAAATGAGAGTGAATTGATTTATCTATTTTGTTTCTTCTCTCCTCAAGAGTCAGCAACATTGGCTTTTGCAACAGGCTCTGATGGTTTGTACCTATATTATCGGACTCCTCAGAGTTGATTTTTTAGGATAGGGTACACTAGAGGATGTACTCCCTACAGATCTCATGTCGGATGCTACAGCAGTAGTTGTAGCCATGTTAGTCATTTTTTTTCATTTTTTTCAGACATTGTCACTAAGGCATTCAGAGGTTCATAATCTAGGACTTCTTCTGATGATTTGTTTGTTTTATTCAGTAATATAGTATTATTCTGCCCACGTTTTGCATATTTTTTTGCAATGACTCTTCTCCTTGTCATCAAATTGGAGTTAGGCACCATTAGTGTTTGCAAGAACTGGCGCAAATTTCTGTTTTTGGACGCAGGTGGCAGTTTCATATTTTTATTTTTATTAATTTGCGGTTCTAATGCTTTTTTTTGTCTTAGTTACTTTAAATAGATCATAGTTATTTTTCGGTGTCTCAAGAATTTTGTTTGAGGATTGGCTTTTCTGAGAGTCGATTAGTATTATTTCCTCTTTCTGTATTTGTTTGGCCTCCTCAAGCATATGTTTTGTTGTCTTTTTTTTCTTTTTAAGACATGTTTACCCTGCTTCGCTTGTTTCATTCGAAGAATGACTTTGGAGAGTAGTTTCAGTTTCAGTTGTTTCATTATTCTTTACTGCGTCTAATGCAGATGTCGTTTTACTAATCTCGATCCCTTTTGATGGTCATATGTGTATGTATGTAATTGTTCAACGTCTTTGACATGATTTGCTTGTGAACTAATAAGCTGATGTAAAAGTTTGGTTTGTGTATTTATTCTATCATCCAGAGTTTCATATAATTTCACAATGGAGAAGAGAGCCGTATTTATCATCTGTAATGTTGTTTCAAGTTTAACATTTTGATTTTTGCAATCCAAGTGCAATATTTGGCAAAAGAAATGTATAGTATAGATGAGTTCCTAGCCGTTGGAGAGAATAAGGCTGTTGATTGTGACAGATCATTTGTCGGTAGTTTCCTTGAGGGTGTCTTGGTTATGTGAGTGATTGGTCCACTTCGCTCATCCGTCTCCTTGTTTGCAGATGCTTCATTTGTATCGCCATCTGATAATTTGTTATTGTCGTTTACTAGTTTGTTTGGAGGAACACCTCGACAGCTAGATTCCAGTGTTAATTTAGTAGAATCGGACAAATTGTTTGTAATTGACAAAGATGTGATCTCAGTTTTATCGGATTACTGCTGCAACCTCGGCTGTTGGAAAGGTGAAATCAATAGGACGCCTGCCTGCACCAACGAGTCGGTGGGAATGTCCGTTATCATAATAACAGGAGACTTTATTGTTCTTGTGTCCAGCATAGCAGAGGGCGTGTTCACGATATCGTGCCGCAATACAGGTAGGGCAGATATTTTGCTTTCAAGTGCACAAAAAGTTCGAATGCCTGAGGTAAATGAAATAGATCGAGCCTTTGGTTACCCGTTTCAATTGTTAATTAAGTTAATTGACAGCGAAGTCGATTTAGGAGTTATCTGTACCTCAGAAATACATTTCCGTATTTCTTTAACTGGCGGCATGTTAGACACTAGCGTACATGGTTTCCGCATATGTCGGATTCAGGGGCCAATGATTTGCACAAGAATTGTTCACAATTCACGAGTATGCAATTTACGTAAGGGGAAAGACAAAGGCTGCTATACAAACTAAAATAAGTATATCCTCGCGCTCCCGCACCCCGCAACCATCAAGACAGCTAGACAGCACTTCACCACAGCACTTCCGCCAACAGCACTTCCGCCAATAGCGCGCGTGCCTACAGCGGGTGCGCACTGTTTTTGTAGAATTCTGGTTAGGGGGCAGGGCCAGCAGAGGTATATATTGTAAAAGGGGACAAATAGAATATATTACAGTACCCGTTTATGTTTCTTAGTATACAATGACTGTTTGATTGGGTTATATCAAGTCCATACCCAATTTAAAGTCCTTAAAGTAAAATTGAGAGCGTGGTCCAGCAGGAGCTTGGAGTCAGGAGACAGCTAGACAGCACTTCACCACCGCACTTCCGCCTACAGCGTGCGTGCCTACAGCATGTGCCTACTGATTTTGTAGAATTCTGGGTAGGGGGTGGGGCCAGCAGAGGTATATACCAATGTAAAGTCCTTAATGTAAAATTGAGAGTGTGGTCCAGCAGGAGCTTGGAGTCAGGACATAGCTAGACAGCACTTCACCACAGCCCTTCCGCCAGCAGCATGCGCCTGTGAACTGTGAACTGTATAAACTGAAGAAAACAAGCTCTGGGAAGTGCCATAAAAATATAAGGAACTGTGTAAACTGAAACAATAAGCAGTGGCAAAAGCTTTGAGAACATTTGAAAGTATAACAAGTGAATGGTGGCAAAACAAATATTGAGAAAGCTCCAAGAGGATAAGTCCTATACCACTGTAAAGCTGAAACAGTGGCAGTGTAACTGTGGAGAAGAAGCACGTAAGGTGTGACAGCTGCCTGGCCTGTAATGTGTGGCCCGACAACTGCGCCTGGACCGAATACACCCACATAAAGGAAAAGCCACTTAACTCACCCATAAGCTTGTGTTTGACTGTCAAGGAAAACATGGATGATCTGAAATTATACAAGCGGACTTTGTGATATTGGTGGAATTGATGAAAGGAAACTGTGCCAGAAAAGCTGGGAAGTGTCCCAAGGAATTGAGTTGTTTTGGAACATTGAGAGACTTGAAAGCTTGGGGAAAGAAACCCCTCTTTTGACAAAGTGAACTATTCTGAATCTTGGGGAAGGGAAACCCCCTTTTTCAACCAAGAATTGGAAGAAGGTCTGAACTTTTATTGGAACACTTCTCATTTTGATGATGATATCCCTACACATAATATACAAGTAGATGTGACGGCAAGTATAGGTTTTGGACACAGACAGACATCTGCTTTGGACTTCCTGACACAAACTATCACTAGTTTCAGTTAGGTAGGGAAATCCCGCCTTAGAGCAACTTAGGCCTTTTTCCAACCTTCTTTTAATCTTAATAATAGTTTGTGACTGAAGCTTTACTCAGTTGTCTGTGTCTTCTTCCCGATGCCTTCACACACCCCACTTTTTCTTTTAGGACTTGACCCCTGACTTCAGGTATGTGGGTGAGGCTGGGAATTGTAAGGTCCCAAGATTGTGGTTTCTGTTCTACCTGTGAGAAAGGAGGTGATCCAATGTAGAGCTGATTCTTTAATACCAATATCTTCCAATCTTTTCAGGAGGATCTCATGACTGATGGTGTCAAAAGTGGCTGAGAGTTCTAGCAGGATGAGTGCACTCGCTGAGTTTATATCACCATTGTTTTTAAATGTATCCCAGATGTAACACAGAGCTGATTCTGTACTCGTAGAAGGTCTAAAAGTGTACTGTGCCTCATTCAGGAGTTGGTTTGTTTCGATAAAGTCCCAGAGTTGATGATATATTAATTTTGCAGACACCTCCTGGTGAAAGGTGTGTTTGAGATGGGGCAATAGCTAGCTAAGTCTTATGGGTCTGCTGTGGGCCTTTTGAGCAAAGGGCCGATGTATGCAGTTCTCAACTGAGCTGGGACTCCTCTGGTGCTAATGAATTCATTCAGGAGGGATAGGAAGATGAACGCTAAGTCTAGAGATTTCATGGTTTATTTGTAAAGATTGAGGGGATATGGATCCTCAGGAGATCCTAATAGGGTGCATGGGGTGCATGAGTCAATGGTATCTTGTAGGTCCTCTGTAGATAGAAGGCAGAAAGAGACTAGGGAGGCGGTAGTGGGAGGTATTAGTGGGATCTTGGTGGCATGCGGGTGGGAGCGTCCTTTATTGTCAATGTGATCTTGGATGTCTAGGATCTTTTGGTTCAAATATGCAGCAATCTGGTTGTAGAGATATTGTGTAGGCATAGGGGTTGTGTTACAGGCTGCAGGGTTTTTGAATTCTCTGATGATCTTATACATATCCCTTTCACTATGATATGCTGAATCAATGCATTTGGAGTAGTGCACATGTTTTGCTTTGAGTACTTCATCCCTGTAAAGGGGCAACTGTTGGTGGCAAGCAAATTTGCTAGTCTGTAGATTGGTTTCCTCCAGATTTTCTCCAGTTTCTGATTTTCCATTTTTAAGTGATGTAGTATGGGGATGAACTATTTGGCTTGTTTCTTTTTCTGTGAGTTTTTGAAAGGTTTTTAAGGTGCAATGGTGTCAATGCAGAAATAATCCAGTTGTGAATGTGGTGGAGGTTTTCATCCAATGTGGTTGTTGATTCATCTGCAGGTATAGTAGATCTGGTTGCTTCTATTCTTCCCAGTCTGTAGTTTATGTGTATTTCATTCCATGGTCTGGTCATGGTCGATGGTTCTTTTGAAGATCCTGCGAGGGGTGGTGCCTCTGAATATTGTGAACAGGATGGATAAGTGATCGTCCCAGAGGGGGTGCACTGGGGAGCAGGCATTGATTATGTTTACATTACAAAAAATGCCATCTAGAGCATATCCCGGTATGTGGGTGGGACCCTTGACCATCTGTTTGAAGTGTAAAACAACAGGGTATGCTCCAAGTGACTTTGTAATAGCGCCATCTTCTTTCTCGAGTTAGATGTTAAAATCTCCAAGTATAGTTAGTAGTTAGCGATCTGCGCACAGGATGGCGTTAGTGAGTTTGTCAGCAAAGTGGGGACTAGGAGGGAGGTCTATGGATTAAGAGGAAGCTTAGTGTAGCTGTGGGAGGGATGGTGCAGGCCAGAGCAAGCAACTTTCAGTCTTGGAGGGTGTCAATGGAGGGTGTTGAGACTACAAAGTAGTCTCTATGCACCGGCGCTATGCCACCTCTTCTCCTATTGTTGCAATTAGCACAGATGATCTTGAACCCTGATGTGATACTCTGGTGATTATCCGGGGACTGATCACCTGACAGCCAAGTTTCTGTGATGAAGAGTAACTCTATTTGATCTTCGGAGAGAAGGTCAAAAATGTCAGAGGAGTGCTTGGAGACAGAAGGTACATTGATCAATAGGCATCTTGCTCCTGTCATTTCTGAGTTGGTTTGGCAGCTGGGGGCAGTGCTGTTCAGTTGTTCAAGGTTGCTTTCATTAGTTTCCCAGTGCTCCACAATAAGGCTTTTAGATCAAAATAGGCTTAGCAGGTTCTTCTTGGGGTCTGGCAAATCTCTTAATTCCTGATGCGTGACTGTGGAGATTGGTTTAGGGCAGGCTCAGTCTTAGATCAGATTGCACCCCAGGCGGGAAGCATCGTTGGCGCCTCCCAAAATTTTGAAAGAGGTGCTAACTTCAGAGACGATGGGGGAGGGGCAAACTTACATCTAACTTCTTTACACATTGTAATGAGACTATTCTAGTGGAGCCTCAATGTTACCATCAGTTAACTCTCTCCTTCACTCATAAAGCCACTCAGAAATCACACACTTAAGCACTGCTGCGAAAATGAATGGCCTCCTGCCCCTACCCTTACAATCACGCCCGTGAGATGCAAGTATGAACACCCGTCCGATTTCAATTGCCTAAAAATGTATGCTTACGAATCCGGATGCTAACAATAAAATGTTTTACATTTGTAATTTGCTGAGCATTAGTTAACTGTGCAACCACCACCGCCATTTATTGTCTATGCCTTATCCTTCTATGGCTCTGCTCATCTTACCAAACACGATGAACGGAACAGGGGTGGTCGCTGGAGTTTGAAATGTCTTACTAAGATAAGGGAGGGGGTCATGGGGTTTGATGTGTTTTACTTAAGATTCCAGGTCATTTCTGTATCAGTGAAGCTGATCATGGATATTTGTCTGGTCTCTGCTTGATTCACTCAAGGTGAGGGGTTGGGGGGACATGGGTGGGTGGGTGGTCTAACCGGTGACTGTTGTCGCCCTTTAACCCCACCCTCTCATTTGTGTCTGATCTGGTGCTTCTCCAGTACCTGTGTGTGCCTCGATATGTGACCGGGTGCAACACAATGATTGGTGCAGCTTTGTGTCTGTGGGTGCCCTGTGCAGTCTCTTAGCAAACCCCAGCAGCATGGGGAAGCCTGGCCTGGGGGCACCTCTGCGACAGATTGCAGAGTGCTCGGGAAGCAAGGACTACCCACAAAATATATAACCGCATGTAGTTTCTGTATGACTTCTCTGCATGCCTCTTTAAGCCTGCAGACAGTCACTAATGTTCAAGTTGATTGTATTATTTCAGTGACAACACAGATGGTGAGGTGAAAACATAAATGGTGGACTTCTAAATATAGATTGTTGCTTCTGTGGTCTGCAACCACAACCTTACCTTGTGGTATTAGAGTGTAATACTACATTCCAAATGCCAGTTCCACTATAGTGTTTACATTGGTTACCCAATATTAATATTAAATAGAAGCAATTTTAGGTTATTTTACACTCTTAATTAAAACACTTGATGTTTATAAATTGATGTGCTTGTGCTACACCCAGAGTGTGGCAAAGAAAGGGCTCTTCATGTTTGCGTTAAAATGTAATTAAAATGATTACAAAGGTGTTGTGGGAGTGAGACTGGCGCCCCCTAAAGTCTGGCACCTAAGGCAGCCCCCTGCACTCCCTGATGCAAAGACCGGCCCTGGTGTAGGGTGGCTAGTGATAAATGGAATAAAAGGTATTGTTTCTGGTAGGCCCCATTTTACGGTTGGTTGATTGACTGCCGGGGTAAATTCAGGTGAGGATGTTAAGTCATTGGTTAGTCATGTTTCTTGGATCAATGTTAGGTCATAGTTGTGTGGTTTAGCTGGATGCTACATGAGGTATCTGGAGATGAAAGCAGTCAATGATCTCTTGAGGTGGGGTACTGGGAAGCCTGTAGATTTACGAGATGCCTGATCAGAACGGGTAGTGAGGGCTGCTTCCATTTCTCTCCTTGTGTTTTATTCCTTTCTGATTCTGTTATATTTGTGGTTTCTTTCCACCCTGTAGTTGTTGAGGATCGGGAAGAGGGGGGAAATAAGGTAGGGAGAGATGGTAGGGGTATTTAACTTTTGATTTTCTTCGTGCCTGCATTTGTGGTTGGTTTGTTTAAGGATTTCCTTATCCCTCTGTGGCTATGTTTAGTTGGGAAACTATGGGATAGCATGCTATTGGCCAATTGGCTTGTACACTATACAGATGGATGATTTTCCCAGGGTCAGGCTATGCAAAGTGTTCCTTCAGTGTAGCAGTGTATGCATCTAAGGTTATATGGTTTTAATGATTCAAGAATGTATGAGGAATTCTTTGTGTCTGATACTTTGTGTGAGGGGCCTAGTTTCAGTGAGATAGGACTGATTACGACAGAATAGGTATAATAGGTGTGTTGATTTAACTTAGTGCTGGTTGTTCAGGCAGATACGGTGGGTCCAATTAGTTATGCATTAGGATGTCGTTGAAATACCACGATCTATGCAGTTATTATGGGGATAGTACAGTGAGCTACGGTTTGTAGGTGATTGATATGCAAAGCCTGTATATATTCGGTACGTAGACACAGCTAAAAGTAAACTAGTTATGTACTATGTATATGGGCAGCAGAAATAAGTCAGCAGTTATTGTGGAGGCACAAACACTGACTCAACCCGTTTTCTCCAGCCTAAGGGCACAGAAGACTCCTCTGGGAGCATCAATCAGGAAGTAATCGCCTAATCCCAGCAACACCAGGGACAAAATCAGAGACCAACCACAGATGAACTAGGCTGTCAGCTGACGACAGTGTGTGTCATCACCTCTGGTTTGTGGCTTCACTTTCTGTCTGCAATATCACTCCTGCAGCCATCTTGGATTGGTGACATCACTTCCTGTGGTAATCTTGGATTGGTGACATCACGTCCTGTTACCATCTTGAGTCAGCGCACTCTACAGCTGAAGGCCACCGGAGACTCCTCTGGGAGCACCAATCCGGAAGTAATCGCATTATCCCAGCAACACCTGGGACAAAACCAGAGACCAACCACTCATGGACTGGGCAGTCTGCTGACAAGAGCGTGTGACATTACTTCTAAACTCCCTAGGGGCGTCCAGCCAGGGGTGTCCCAGTTAAGGATGCTACAGTGAAGGGTGAAGACCAGCTATTGGCCAGCCTCTTTGCCTATGAAGCTTTGCCTTCCTACCTGCAGCACCTGTACCCTACCTTGCTAATTACTGTGCTGTATCTCTACCATGCAGTACTCATCTATATTACAATTGCTCCTGCTGCTCCTCCTAACCACCTCTCCCTACGCTTTCTCCAATCATACTACAACTTGATCCTTAACTATCCCTATTATCACATCTCAAAACTCTTATTACTTCCAACAAACAAAGCCGACGAGCTACCCATACATCTCCTAACGCCTATCCACCACGCCTCTCTTCCTCTGAGACTTAACTTCTCTACTCTTCCTTACCGTATCAACTGAACATTGTACACTGGAATGCTCAGTCTGTATGCTACAAAACATCCTTCATCACTGACTACTTTCATGCCAGCTTTCCTGCCCTAGACCACCTTGATATCCCTGAACCTAGATTTCTCCATCTGAAACTGACACTCTGGCGGCCCTGCACAACTCCAAACTATCCTCCATTCACTCTCGTCGTCTGACTGGCAGAGGTGGAGGCGTCAGACACCTACTCTCTCCCAGTCTCAATGCCTCACAGATCTCCAATGCCACCTCCTCTGCTACCTCCTTTGAATTCCCATCTTTACTATTGCTCCACCTCACTCGGTTCCCATCATCTGCATCTATTACCTTCCTTGTCCCACTAGAGCATTCTTTGATAAACTCTGGAAACTCATTGATTCTTTTTCAACTAAATACCACCTTATTCTCTTAGGTGACTTTAATCTTCCCTCTCCAATCACTTCTCAGAAATCTAAAACTTCAGTCTTTTCTTAGTGACCACTCTCTACACTCTATCCATAACCTGCCTATGTGCACCAGGGGTAACTCTTTGGATCTCTTATTCAACTCCATCGCTCTCTCAGCCACTAATACTACTGTCACACCATCCCTTTCTGATCATTCCACTGTTTCCACCAACATCTCCCTTATACCCTCTGACCTTTCCTCACCACTTGCCTCACCTATTACTAAAAGGAAATGTAAACCTTCTGCCATTCCTCCCTTTATCTCTGACCTACAGTTCTCACCCTCCTCCTTCACACCTGATGCCTCTTCCACTAACAGTGCCTTCTCCAACTTGCAATCCCTACTATATAACTCATTCTCCCGCACTTCCCACCGCTAACTTTCACCCCTCAGTCTCAGCATCCTCAAACATGGGTCACCCCATTCATATGCTCTCTCCGCACAGACATACATTGGTTATTGCGCATACGGAGGTATACCCACTTGCATGCAGACCTGCAACTCTACCTTTCTGCCCTAAACTCTCTTAAGTCATCTCTTGATAGAGTAAAAAGGGAATTCTACCTCACGCTCACTGATTCTCACTCCAACCATCCTCGCTGACTACAGGGCACCCTAAACTCACTCCACCTAAACCTATGACTATCAACTCCACTTTCACAGCTAATGACCAAGCAAAATAATTTGCAGAAAAAATATCCATAAGTAGAGACTCTCTCTTGACATTATTCGCACTCCCTCTCCTACATTCTACACTCTGCCTACTCTAGCATCATCCTATGCCTCTATCGCATACTTTAGTCACACTAATAGTGAAGAAGTCCTATCTCTACTGATGAAGGCTAACCCCTCTGGTGCCCCAATAGATCCCCTTGCTCCTCAGCTGGTGAAGCCTAGTGGCCTCTCACCTCACTAAACTCTTCAACCTGTCCTTTGACTCCGCTTACTTTACCTCTATTTACAAAACTGCCACAGTCATCGTGAAAAAGCAAGAGGTTGACCCAAACCTACTGGTTAACCTTCCCCCTGTGTCCCTCCTTCCGCACTACTCTGAAGTGCTTGAAAGGGTTGTGTTAACTGTCCTACACATTTCTTAGACATCCACAACCTTCAAGACCCCCTACAAGCAGGTTTCTGTGTGACAGAAATCACGCTCATGAATGTCTCTAACTTCATTGCCTCTGCTAAGCACTCCAACCTATCCACTGTTCTAATTCTCTTTGACCTGCCCACTGCCTTTGACACTGTTGATCACTCTGATGTCCTTATTACTCTATTCTTGGGATTTGTGATAAAGCCCTTGCCTGGATTGAATCCTAGCTGGTACCTTACCAATGTTCTGTCTCCTGGAGCAATCCACTTCTGAACTCACTCCTCTAACATTTAGTGTTCATTGACTACGCTACCAGGACTCTCTTTGAACTCCCTTACTTCACACCTACTTCCTCATCACGGCAGTTTCCAGGCAACATGGTTTCTAGGGCAGATAATGAAAATGCACCTCCCCATGCGTGAATGTCCCACTCCTATGATGAAAACTTCATAACCGCAGTGCAAGCACTTCCCAAGGTAATGCTTAAGATCAGTGTGCCTTTCATGTCCCAGCCACAAACATGGCAACAAACAGACCCTGCACAGCTACAGGATCAAAGACTTTGGGGCTGGAAATGCAATTGCATAGACAGGCTTGCCACTCAATGAGGGCCAAAATGCTGGCCAGCGCTCCTTCGCTTATTTCGTAGAACCACTGCTACTTTTATTCCTTGCTGCCGAGACCTGAACAGATGGCTCACCAGTAAGAAAGGTGCCATCGAACAGAGAAGCAGCAGAATGTCACTTCAAACGGACTGCCAATCCAGATGCTCCATAAAACACAAACGAATACTTTCAAAATTACTTTCATTACAACGGGCCGTCATTGCAGAACTGGGCAGTACCCACGTTCCAAAGGGGGGTGGGGCTTATAAGAGGCTTTATGGTTTCTGATCTCTGTAACCCGGCCGCTGGGGCAGAGGGAGTCAGCAAATGGCTTAGGTAACTAGTTGAGATGGAGAGCCAATTGAATGGGAAAGGGGAGGATAATCTGCCATTCAAGATTGGTGTGCCGCCAACGATCTTTGTCTGAATGCCAGCAAGACAGAGATCCTCCCCATCGGCACACCTTCACCATCCTTTCCCCTCAATCTCTGGCCGGCCTCCTTTGGCTCTCCTCCTCTGCGAGGCTAAGACCCTCTGGGTCATCTTTGACTCCACACTTTCCTTCTCCGACACATCTCTGATGTCTCTAAAAAGTCAAACTTCCCGTCCTTCTTGACATGTCCCCGGCCCGATTCAGTCTTACTCGAACACCCACGTTTTCATGAAACATTATGATCAGCTTCAATAAACCCCATTGTAGCCCCCAACAATGTCGTTTCCACGATACCCTATTCCAATCAACTTGGTCAAAGGCTACCGAAAGATCTATTGAAGCCACATATGTAAGTCTGGTATTGTCCATCCAGGCACAATCCTGGATAGACCTTAGGACACATCAATTGATATTTGTGCAGTGACCTTTTGAAAAACATGTCTGGAATGCATTAATTTTCCCAACCAAGGATGTCCACTGCTGTAGATGGTTTAATACCAAGGTAGCAAAAACCTTACTATCAGTATCCAGTAATGATATAGGGCCATAATTCCTCGGTTCACACCTCGCACCTCTCTTATGAACGGACGCAAACCAAGCAGTAGGCCATGATTCGGTAAAACTGCCTAATTGCACTATGCTCCTAAACAGAACAAAAAGGGCATTGGCCCAAGTAGCAGAGTCGGCTTTCAAGGTATTATTAGTAAGTCCACTAGGGCCTGGAGCTTGAGACCGCTTACTAGAACTAATCACTTTACTAATGTCCTCCACCTCTATAGGCATACACCAACTAGATCTCTCAATCTGTAATCTGAGTGAAGTGTTCACAGCTTCAGAGAAAGAATCAGTTAAATACAAGCTTTCCATATACTCTGCCCAAACTGATTCAGTGACTGCATTTATCTCTGAAGTAATAGACGGAATATCCTCTTAATAACAATATTTAACATAGACTCTGCATCATCATGCAGTAACTTTGCCTTCAACGATTTACAATAGTTCCTGTAACGTTGTTTTACTAACCTAAACTCCTTCGCACTCTCTCCACCCATCTCTACTTCTCTCTCCCTCCCTCTCTATATCTAACATGTATACGTTGATTATGTATGTCGGTCAAATAAATATTGTTATTGCAAAAGGTGAGTTTGCATAATGCTTTGTTAATATACTTGATTGTAGGATTAGTATCTTGAGCATCACAAGTAGTGTGAGATAAACAGATCTAGGAACCTAAAACTAGGTATGTATGCATGTATTCTTCTATGAGTGTATGGGATTTAAATAGCGTAAACCCTGAAAGCAATAGACCACTATACAGAAAAGGGGGAACACAGAGAGAAAATGACAAGGATAGATACTGACAAATGACCTTGAGACATTTTTGCACATCTCCTGTAAAATGAATATCCAAAGCGAAGCAATTACAAGAATAAATGCTTACATGAGCTTGATGGTGATACATTTCTGTGAGTTTGCAACAATCCAACCTTCCCAAATGAACCTAAATGGGCCTGCTTCAGCCATTGTCTACTTACCTTCTTCTGCAATGAAATACAACACCCACCACACACACAACTTCTGGCAGCGGCGGGGACATCTTCTCCACAGGACTACATGGATGCACGGGCTGAGCAGATCAAGTAAGGGGTCGCATTCTGGTCCTGTCCCCTACCTGAGTCAGGCACGCAGAGGAAAGGAGGAAGAGGCATTTGTTTCCACACAGGGGCCAGATTTCCAGGTCACATTCAGGTGAAATACAGGCTCTGACATCCGGCAAGCTCTCCTTAATGTCTTGCCCTTGCCTTGTACAGCCCTACGAAAGACATTAGCAACACCACTAGTATTTGCATTTGCTATTTTTACACTCTTTGAAGATGCAAAGAGTACATTGCATTACATAATGCAAATCACATAAAGCAAAACTATAAAACCACGTTTTATTTAGGTTACTTTTTGTGTCCCTGGCGATCTCAAAAATAAAAGGGTGGGGGCAATGCCCTAGTGTCCCCTATCACCAAACTGCTACTATTGGTGATTGAGGTCTGTTAAATGATTTACTTTTATATTTGTTTTGTACTCATTGTAGTTTTTTATAGTTCCTATAATCTCATTGGGCCAAAGGCCGTGTGAAATCACTTTCTTTGATTTTGCCATGGATCAGCTCTCAGCTACCCTAGCCCTATGATTTTGCTGAAAATAAAATAGTGAGGCAATGTTGCATTTTTTTAAATAAATCAAGGTGGTATCCAGTGTGCGGTATGATTTCATTCTATGACAAGACTGGAGGCGAGCATTATGCTTCAACTTTTATTATTACTCCTCAGGAGTTTCAACAAACCAATAACAAAACACTGTAAACATTTCCAAAGTGACTTTTCTTTTCTTAGAACTATAATCTCCATACTCTCTGTGGTTCATCTCCATCCATGCTCAGCTATGACCATATCCTGTCCCTGAGCTCCACCTTTTCTTTTACTGCTCTTCAAGCAGATAACTACCATTTTTACCACCTCCTATGATTTGATGCTAAATGACATTTTATAGGTGTGTTAGCACAGGAAAGGATTACAGAGGCATGGGCAGGAGTACTAGCGTGGTGCAGCCAGTGTTTTACGCTATTTTAGCAATTTAGTCAAAGGCGTTTTCAATTGACGGCGTTTCACCTGCAGCTAAAGCAGAGCGACCTTGGCAGACCGGAACTGCACGTTCAGGCAAGTGACGACCTGTAAATATTTTCAGGACTAAGGTCCGCAGCAGGCAGCCCCGTGCCATATTCCCGGCAGGTTAGGGGCTCAGCGCTGCCGCAGACCTCGGCAGAGCTGCATTACAGCCCGGCTTCACGAGAGAAGAGTGCTCTGGCCCCCACCCTTGGGGAACGGGGCTGGAGCCTCTTCAGAGCTGGCAGAGCCCGGCTGCAAGAGGAAAGAGCGCTCCGGCCCCCTCCCTTGGAGAGGTGGAGCCGAAGCTCTTTCCAGGATGCCGTGGGCGCATTTGTATGCTCGGCAAGACAAAGGAGCCAGGGCCGGCGGTGATTGACACGTTCCAAGTGAAACGCATAAAAGGATCTTAAACCTTATCCAGCATGCACCGCAGCAGCAGAGACTTGCACGCGAAGCTCCCGTGAAGCGGAGCGTGTTGTGAGAGAGGAGCTTTTACCTCGCCTGACCAACGTAGTCAATTTAGCCTTGTTAAGGCACACAAAGCCTCACATAAGAGGCATACTGAAGACATACAGCCTGATTTGGACAGTGAAGAGATAATAGTCCGGTGCAGCCACAGTATAATAAAAAAAAGAGAAAAAGAGAAAAAGAGAAAAGACAATAATAATATTTAACCTTCAATGGTAACAGTCACATAGCACACTCCCAAGCAAGTCGGAGTTCGAAATGGAGCGAGGAGGAGCAATCCCTGGATCTCGCAGCCAGCTTTAAGGAGGTGCTAGGAAATTCACTGGTCGATGCAGTGGCTCAAGGAGTGAGACCCCTGCAAGAGAGACTGGAGACGCTGGAAGCAATGTTGAGCCAGCCTAAAGATAGCACCACAGGGACAGGATGCACGCCCTCCGAACCCTCTGAAGCAGAGTCTAAGGGGAGTATTCAGGCAGAAGAGAAAACCCTCTCATGACCCCCAGGGCCCATCGGAGGGGGTGAAAGAAAAGGCCCCGGAGGTTGCTGATGCCTTCGCAAAGCTCAGAGAAGCCTATTTGCAGCGTCAGGCAGTGCCAAGCCTCACGACCCCCACTCCAGGGGAAGACATTGGTGGAGGAGATGACCAAGGCTCAGAAGAAGAGCCGGCAGAAGGAAACCTATCCTCACACGATGATGAAGACACAGTGGAAGAAGACTGGGCTAAGCCCATCGGGGGAATAAAGCCCGCAAGGAGAAACACCTCGAGTAGGTGCAGGAGGACATGTTCGATCCGGACAGCATCCGGAACCCGAGGTCTTCGGACTGGCAATCGTCACCCAGAGTTGCACAGTACATGACCGTAAGATTGAGGAAAGCACTCGACAAGGAGGTTAGACAGCGACTTTGTGCAGAATGCCCAAGGCCAGACCTTCCGGGTAAGGTGGTTGAGACCCCCCGAGCTCGACCCCAAAATGTTAACCTTTGTATCCAAGACCAGTAAAGACCCCGGAAAGGTATCGACAGGTCATGGAAGAGCTGCCAAGAAAAGGTACTGGACTTGGCTGGGCCACTAGCTAAGATCATGGACCTAGCTAAGAGAACTAAGGATACGGGGGAAGAAGTAGACCTCAACGCCCTTGCAGACTGGGCACAGAGAGCAGTCTGTTTACTGGGAAACACCAACTGCGCAATTGCCTCAGAAAGGAGGAGAGGATTGCTGCTGAAAATAGACCCCAAGCGCAAGGTTTCCTGTTTGGTGAGACCTTTGGGAAGGAAATGGGCCGTTTCGTCGGTACCTATACCTCATTGGAGAAAGCGCAAGCTTCAATCCAGCAGATCTTCCCTAACAGTTTTTTGCCGGGACCGGTCGCCACAGGGGTCGCGTGGCTGGTCGAAATCAAGGAGGTAGAAGACCCCAGAATCCCAGGGCACAATACTGGGAGAACAGGCAGCAGGATTCCTTCTGCCCGGCCAGGGGACATTCCTCCAGAGGACGCAGAGGAAGAGGTTCTGGCCGAGGCCAAGGATTCACACAAGGTGAGAATGATTCATTACCTTCTGGTGGGAGGGAGGACTGGTATGTTTTGGCAAAACTGGCACGCGCTTTCCAGCGATGCGTGGATATTGCAAACCGTGAAGGGACTGCATCTAGAATTTATAGAGCCGCCCGTACAAACACGCAGGCCACATCAGCAGCACCTAGAACAAGCAGAGCAGAGCTGTTTAGACCACGAGCTGTCGCAGCTCGCCCTGAAGAACGCCATAGAGAGATGCCCAGGGACACCCAGTTTCGTGAGCAACATGTTCCTGGTACACAGGAAAGAGAAGGTAAGACCAGTAATAAACCTGAAGGAACTAAACGGCTAGGTAGTCTACCGCCATTTCAAGATGGAAGGCATTCACCAGCTCCGAGACTCCCTCAGGGAAGGAGACTGGCTGACAAGACTAGACCTGAAGGACACTTACCTGACGGTCCCAGTATTAGAAGAGTTCAGGACGTTCCTAGCTTTTCATTGCAAAGGACAGTGTTGGCAATTCAAGACGATGCCCTTCGGTCTTGCATCAGCTCCCTGGGCTTTTACCAAGCTGATGAAGCCAGTGGCAGCAGCAATCTGGGAGAAAGGCATAAGGGTGATCATTATAACCTAGACGACCTGCTGCTGCTAGCCGAAGACCGAGAGACGCTGGTTTACCAGACAAAATGGGTGCAGGTTCTGCTCTTGTCTCTGGGATTTCTGGTGAATGTGGAGAAGTCAGACACCACCCCAGCACAGAGGCTAGACTTCCTGGGATTTATCCGAGACACCAGGAAAGCGACGCTAGAGCTTCCAGCGCGGAAGATGTGAGACATCAAGAGAGAAATCTGAGGATGTCTGCAGAAACAAGAAGTTTCTCTCAGGGTGCTAGCGAGGATTGTGGGGCTGTTAGCGGTATCCATTCAAGCCATATTTCCAGGGCCTTTACATTATCGTGCACTGCAGAGGCTGAAGATAAGACACTTGCAGCAGGGCTTGAGATATCATCAATTAGTACCTTTGGAGCAAGAATCCATGACAAAACTGGAATGGTGGTTGAAGAATATGGAAGCCTGCAACGGGCGGGCCATTTTTGGAGATCGGCCGGACCTGATCATAGAGTCAGACGCCAGTCGCCTGGGCTGGGGAGCTCGGTGCGGGGACCTACAGACAGGAGGGAAGTGGAGGGAAGAAGAGCTTCGCCTTCACATAAACTGTCTCTAGCCTTTAGCAGGGTCCTTTGTGATCAAAGCCTTCACGAAGGGGAAAATTAGATCATGCGTGTTGTTGAAGATGGACAACATTTCAGACCTCCGTTATATAAACCACCCAGGCGGCACAAAATCCAGGATGCTACCCGAGCTGGCAAAAGGTTTTTGGCATTTTTGCCTCCAGTCAGGGACGTCAGTGACGGCAGAGTATCTGCCCGGAGTGCTGGACATAGTGGTGGACTGGAATTCACGCTACCTCACAGACTCCAGCGATTGGAAGCTGGATCCGACAATGTTTCGGATGCTGGATCAGAGGTGGGGCTCATTACACATAGACCTCTTTGCGTCTCGCCTCAACACACAAACAGCCGACTACTTCAGCTGGAGACTACATCCAGGGGCATCAGGAACAGACACCTTCCTCCAGGAATGGACAGGCGGGCCGCACTACGCCTTTCCCCACTTCGTGATGCTGAACATGAGTTCTAGCGAAGTGTCGGAGGGAGAGAGCAGAACTACTGTTAGTCGCCCCACTGTGGAAGTCACAAGTGTGATTCCCGACTCTAATGGAACTAGCGGTGGACCTTCCGAGAGTTCTGCCAGATGGAGACCAACTGCTCAAGGACCCAGTTGGGTTGTATCATCCTCTGAGAGTGAGAGGGACACTCACGCTCATCGCGTGCAGGATATCAGGAGACGTTGGGCGCTGCCAGGCATTTTGACGCAAGCTGTGGAGCTAATCGCAGAATCCTGGGCTCCTTCCACTAGAAGGTGCTCCGACGTGGCTTGGGCCAAGTGGACTAGCTGGTGCAAAGGGAGAGGTGTTCATCCCATTTCAGCCCATGTAGTAGTGATCCTAAACTTCCTAGCGCAATTATTGCAGGACGGAAGAGCGTTCCACACGATAGGTGTGTACAGATCAGCCATCTCAGCAGGACATTTGCTGATCGAAGGCGTGCCAGCTGATAAACACCCAGCAGTAGTGAGGCTCATACGGGGTGCTAGGTTTAAGGTTCCCCCGGAGCCTTGTTATAATGCAGTGTGGGACTTGACGGCAGTCCTCTGGCTTTTGGAAGACTGGCCTTTGAACAGATATCTATCCCTTAAGCAGATGTCAGGTAAACTGCCGATGCTGTTATGCCTAGTATCTGGTAAGCGCGTGTCACATGTCAAAGTGCTATAGATAAATAGGTGATCCTTTGGTCTGGAAGGAGTCACTTTCTCGATAGAAGGACTAAGACAGGGACCTCTTCGGTCCACTATCCATATTTTCCGAACAAGAACAAGTGGTGTGTAGCGAACTGCATCAAAGAGTATGAGTACAGGACAGCAGAGCGTGGAGCGGCCAGTACCACGCAATTGCTCATAGCTCGTAGGAAGCCTTTTCAGGCTGTATCTACAACCACCTTTGCTAGATGGCTTAAAGAAATGATGCAAGCAGCACATATTGATTTGGGGAGGTACGGAGCGCATTTGGTGCGTGGAGCGATGGCATGTCACTGGGGTGTCATTGAGAGAGATTATGCTTGCAGCAGATTGGGCTAGTGATCGTACCTTTAAGGAGTTTTACTTTAAGCCAACCGAGAGTCTAGCGGTTACTGTGTTGGGAAGCTTTGAACAAGCATAATGCTCGCCTCCAGTCTTGTCATAGAATGAAGATTACCCCTGCTAACTGCGCAGGTAGTATTAACTCTATTAAAGACTAGGAGGCGAGCATTAATTTCCCACCCATTCATGTATTGTTGATGATAATGTTTCGTATGTTGGTTGCAATACATGGACGCCACCCTGATTCTTTTGCTTTGTATCATTCCTAGGGGAAGAGGAGAAGAACAATTGAGAAGAGAGACTAGCAACAATGGTCGATTGAAGTCGAGGAGCGTCGGCGTTTCAGTCTGGAGTGGTTTAAGTCTTAGCCCGGTTGGCAGGACATAGTGTGGAGTTTGCGAGTGACAGTTCAGAGCATGTAAAAGAGAGGAGGAGCTCAGGGACAGTGGTCATAGCTGAGCATGAATGGAGATGGACTACAGAGAGTATGGGGATTGTAATTCTAAGAAAAGAAAAGTCACTTGAGACATTTTTACAGTGTTTTGTTATTGGTTTGTTGCAACTGCTGAGGAGTAGTAATAAAAGAAGTTGAAGCATAATGCTTGCCTCCTAGTCTTAAATAGAATTAATACTCCCTGCGCAGTTAGCTGGGGTAATCTTCATTGGTAAGATTTCGACTGGCGTCAAAGATGTAGCCTTCTCCCATTACTTTGATTTGCACAGGCATGTTAGACAGGCATGTTAGATGGGTGCTTTTGTACCCAACACTAACTGGCTGCACAGCAATCTGGCACATAATAACACAGCGGTCTAGATGATAACACATTTCTCGCAAAATTGAACATTTCTGATAAATGTGTGAAAGAACGTTTTTTATGAAAGAAACGCACATTTCAAATATTGTTGTGGTACTATGTACGCAGTCATAGATGTTGGATTATTCCATCGAACGATTACATGTTGGTGCTGTCCAGATTGTTTCTCGGGGCGATAGTATTTGTCGTAGGTGAGGTGACATATTTCTGCAGGCATTGCCGCTCGGCGTTTTACACTGCTTGAGTCTCCATTGTCCGTCGCGCGCAGTCGTATTTCCAGCATTTTCGACGCGAGCGGGTACCTACCATCTGTACACTGTTTATATGACCCCCCCCCCCCACAAAAGTTCGCCTCACCCCCAATGTGCCTGGAAATAGGATAATACAATGGCAGTCGCTGTGCTGGGCCTTAGGTCTAGAAATAGACAACTGAGGAGATGCCCTTTTGCCGATTAACAATTATCACTGCATTACGGCGTTTTCTAAATATTGACATGGCAAAGCAAAATGATTGTGTCTGCGCTCAGAGTCATTCCACGGGGAGTTGGCGCTTGAACCTGTGCGTGTATTTCTGCGATCTGCTCGTATTTTCGGAAAGGTCTGCATATTAGCAATATAAACAACTTACAATGTTTCCCTGTGATTCATGTGTGCAGAGTAAACACCGAATTCCTGAACCAGAGGCTAACATCTGCTGCCTGACTTGCAATGCAAAACTGTACATTCTGTTTTAAAGAAGGATGCGATCTGGAGGTACATTATATTTTCTTCTACAATATCCAGAGGGCACCTGTATAGCCAAACTACACTGTTTTCTGAGAATCATATTAATTCATTTTATGTCACAGCGCTAATGCTCACATCCTACATCCTCATTTCTTTATTCTATCATTGAAGCAAGAAAACAGAAAATGCGAATGGTCCCATAATGCATCAAACCCAACCACCAATCCCAGTCTAGTTATGAGTATTAATGCATGCCCCTCCCACAAAAGATTCTTTTTTCTTGCTGCTGTAAGAGATAAGTATACTGAGTGGTGTAGCACACAATTTGGGGTCCCCCCTTGCGAGCGATCCTAAGCCCCTCCCCCCAGGCTCCTTAACAAAGTACAGAGCACGCCACACCCTGGGCTGTCACCAACCACCACGTGTGCGTAATGTCTATGTTGATTGGGCCGCTGCAGGGGCAAGCACTACTCCAAGTGAAAGAAGTAAATATTTTTTTTTAATCAAAGCTGAAATGTTTCACGTAGCGTAGAAGAAGGGGACAGTGCCTGTTCCCCAAATATACCAGCCATCAGCAGTGGCTGGTGAGTCATTTTATTAGAGAGTGTAAATGTTTGCCACAAGTATGCGATTGTGACCAAGCGTAGACGGGGAGCCCAAACTAACGAAAACAGGTTTGGCGGGGGTCGGGAGTATTCTTCCCCATCACCTGAGAAAATGCTTAGAATAATGGGTTAAAATGGTGCATTACACAGCACACCTTCTGTAAAAGTGTGGGTAAGGTAAAAGGCCAGATAGTTTGCAATCGGTTTTGTAAGGTGTTGAGTAATTCATGAAAACAAATACAATAGATGCAAGTCACCAAAAGTGCACAGGTGCATTTCCCAATACCTTGTCATGCCGGTCCATGCAATATATGCTAGTATAAAAACATTTTCATGCTGGCTGTGCCCATACATTTCCATGCTGGCTCCAACAACATATGCTAGTATTCCCATATAAGAACATGGCCAAGGACAGTCTCCTGAGTGCTGGAAGCGTTTTGCGGAGGAGAATTTACAGACTGTTTTTTGCTGGGCAGATATCCCTTTAACTGTTGGATAGGGAGTAAGGAGGCGTTTATCATGAAATACGCCCGTGGCGTGAAGCACCTGGGCGAATGACTGGCCAAGGACAGTCTCCTGCTGTCTGCACAGAGTGCCGGAAGTGTTTTGCAGAGGAGAATCTACTGACAGTATTTTGCTTGGTAGATATCCCTTGGAAACTGTTGGAAAGGGAGTAAGGAGGCGTTTCCATAAATTACACCCGTGGTGCGAAGTGCCGGTGTAAAGGGCTGGCCAAGGACAGTCTCCTGCAGTCTGCCAGAGGGAGCCGGAGTAAGCAGTTGTGCGGGATGCGGGAGGAGTAAGTGAGCATATTTGGAAGGGTAAGCCAACAGCAAAAATGGTAAGTTCGATCTGCTCATAGTTCTCACCGTAACCTGCAAAAGACTCTCCAATACTGACATATTCAGTGTGAGTGAAGCAAGCAGACATTGGCAACCTATTAAAAGGTGACCATGTAACCTTCAATTTAGATTGTAAACGTCGCTTGTACATATTAAGATCTCTGTAATGTAATGTAGACTTCTATAGCGCCGTAAACCCACAGGCATCAGGGCGCATTTGACAAAACAAAACATAACTATCTGGAAATCTTACAGGGGCAGCTGACGAAGTACCAATTAAGAGAGGGATTACTTAAAGAGGTGAGTCTTCAGGTGTTTTCGGAATATTAAGTGATTCTCCTGTAGTCTCAAAATTACTGGGAGGTAATTCCACATCTGGGCTGTCTGCACTGCAAATGATCTGCCCAATGCTGATTTAAGGTTGTGTTTGGGTACTACTAGTGAATTTTTCCCAGCTGAGCGCAGCTGTCTCTTTTGCATATGGAGTATCATACTCTTCTTCAAATAATTGGGTGCTTTCACAAAAAGGCAATTGTGCACGAGCATAAGGGATTTAAACTTAATCCTCTCTTCGACTCCGAGCCAGTGTAGTCCTTTTCTGGCCGTGTTAATATGGTCTCTTCTAGTAAGGTGCTTTACCAATCGTACAGCATCATTTTGGATGACTTGACAGGTGTGCAGATCTTTTGCACAAGCTCCTATGAGAAGGCCATTACCATAATGCCTAGACAGCACCACACCCCTAGCAATGGTGGCTATGTTGTTATCACTCAGAAATGGTCTAATAATGCTCATGAGCCTCAGATACTAAGCTGTATTCTTTCGCAAGAAATTTGCCTGAGCTTCTGAGTTGACGGAAGAGTTCATCATCAAACCCAGGGTTTTGTGCCGGCTGGATACTGTTATGAAGGCCTCCTTGATCTGGATTGATTTATATTCCCCCCCAATTTGTCTAGAAAGCGGCTGGATCCAAACAGCATGAGTTCAGTCTTAGAATCATTGAGGCACATCCAATTGGCTTGCATCCAGTCATCGATTTTGCTGTATATTAGTCCTATCTTGTTGCTGTCTGCTCTGTAAGATCCTTCTAGCTCTATTATTAGCTGCGTGTCATCAGCGTAGTTGGTAAAAAAGACTCTTGACTCCGTCAAGATATCACACAATGCACGCATGTACAAATTGAAGGGAATGGGTGATAGACTGGCGCCCTGGGGCACTCCAAAGAGGATTAGAATGGGATCTGAAAAGTTTTCTCCCCAGTGAACTCTAGCTTGGCGATTAGTAAGAAAAGAAACCAGCCATTTCTGTGCCATATCTGAACAGCCCACAATGTCTCGCAGGGCTTTGACCAGTAAAGCATGATCAACCAGATCAAATGCTGCACTAAGATCTAATAGCATCAGTATCCCGATTTTACCCTTGTCCATGAGTCCTCGCATATGGTTCTGGAGATCCAGCATGGCCGTCTGTGCTGTGTGGCGTTCTAAAACCAGACCGTTGATGGTGTAGGCATGCGTGGGTTTCTACATGGTCTTGTAACTGTTGGGTAGCTATTTTATCTAATATTTTGAGCATAAAATTCGAGTTAGTGATTGGCCATAAGGTCCCTGGATCCTTTGGATCCAGCCCAACTTTCTTCACTAAAGGTGTGATGGTAACCTTTTTTATTTCTTCAGGAACTATTCCCTCTTTAAGGGAGGCATTGATGATTCTTAGCAGAATGGGAGCAAATTGCTCTTTATTTTGAAGGATAATGTTAGGGGGTAAAACATTTTTCGCACAGGACGTGGGTTTCATGTGACCAAGCACCTCCAGTAACTCTGTTTCTGTTATTGGAGTGAATGTAAAGGTCTCCAGTCCCTGGGTTCTGTTAGTCTCAGTGGTGCTGATGTCTTGTTTTAATTTATTCCTGGCATTGATGAAGTTCTGCCTAGCTTTATCTATTTTAGCGGAGAACGCTTTTTGCACTGTGTCACAGTCTTCTTTAGATGGAAGAAGAGGTGGAGTGAGGTTTTGTGGTTTCTCTACACTCTTGAGTATTTCAAAGAGTTTGCTGGTCTTATTATCTGCTAGTTCAATTTCCTTATTGAAGTAATTGACCTTGGCGTGTCTTAATTTCTCTTTATATTTCCTGTTTGCTATTTTCCATCTCTCTCTATTTTCAGTAGTCCTATCTGAATGTCATTGCCTTTCCAGAGCTCTTTTTTCAATTTTAATGGTTTCTAAGTCTGTGTTGTACCATTTATTTTGGTTACTGATTTTCCTGGCTAGCTTGGATTTAAGTGGAGCTATTTCATCTACTAATTTCTGTATGTGCATCATATATTTCTTAATCAATACATCACAACTATCCTGCTCCTGAAAGGAGGTGAGAATTATTTCTAGGCATGGCTGAATCTGTTCAATTCTGTTAGTGTCAGATTTTTAAAATTTCTACTGGTAACCGTAACATGAGGATTGTGTTTCATCAAAGCGGCCTTAAGTTCGATATTCAAAGTAACTAAATAATGGTCACTCCATATGCATGGCTTTGTCTTGCAATTTTTATATTTTATGTTATTTGCCATGACCCAATCCAATTGATTCCCTTGAGGAGTAGTGGGTTCCTCATTTACAATCACGAAATCTAGGTCATGTAAAGCTTTCTCCAGAGAGATGGCTTCCTTATCTTTTAAATCCCCACGCCAATGATTGAAGTCACCTACTACCAAGGAAGATGTATTGGTGGATTTAAGGTTGGCTAATTGAGAACATAGTTCATTAGAAAAGACTGTTTTCAGAGACGGGGGTCTGTATATAGCTATTAAGTTAAAACAACTGTTAGGCATAAACATCAGTTTCAAGTGGATGGTTTCACACCCATCGCAGCTGAAAGAGGCTTTAAACAACTTTAGTGATTCTTTTGCTATAATAGCAACACCGCCTCCCATTGCTCCCTCTCTGTTGGCATTATAAATAATGTAACCAATGGGACAGCTGTTTCACATGTCGGACCTATTGGGTCCTTTAACCAAGTTTCAGTTACACAGCATACATCAAAATCTTGTTCAAGTATTAATTTGTTAATATTGTGTGCGTGTTTAACTAATGAGCATGTATTGAGCAGGCCCACCTTTAGGTTTATGTGCTGCACATTGGGTTTTTGCACTGCCACCTCGCTAATCTGATTGATAGCCGCCCGCTTAGTAACCCCATCAAGTGCATTGCCTGCATCATAATCCCCATTTCCCATGATATCACCAGGATCACACAGCAAATTACTATAAAATGGAGATTTTACATTAGATGAAGCAAAAGAGGGTTGGCAGAGCAGAGCACATCCGGAGCAAACCGGAGTTAACCGGCCCCTACACGCCGACGCTTATGCACCTGACGTGATACTAAATAGTCATGCAAACTACAGAAAAGCTGGGATTTGTAGTTCACAGCGCTCCGGTCTGCCTAGCAACCACTCAGTTGCAGGAAACAGACGAACGTGTCTTAAAAAAGTATTTGTTTAGCTGCTGGGGTTGGCAATTCAAATTAGCAGGCTTCTACAAACGGATAACAAATTAAAAACAATTCAGACACTCCTTCTGTAAAAAGTCAAGACTAAAATCAAATGAACACACGACTGAGCTAAAACAAACTGCTACCCAGATGCACTTTCTTTTCTTAAGTAAAAGGTCTAAGGTTCTGGATGCCTATTTAACAAAGTAACTAGCCTCTAATGTTGCTGCTTGTATTTGTAACTGGAGTTAACCGGCCCCTACGCGCCGGCGCTTACGCGCCTGACGTGATACCAAATAGTCACGCGAACCACAGAAAAGCTGGGATTTGTATTTCACAACGCTCCGGTCTGCCTAGCAACCACTCAGTTGCAGGAAAAAGATGAACGTGTCTTAAAAAAGTATTTGTTTAGCTGCTGGGTTTGGACAATTCAATTTAGCAGGCTTCTACAAACGGATAACAAATTAAAAACAATTCAGACACTCCTTCTGTAAACTATTACTCTTTAACTATAACTGCAATGCTGGGTAAAGTACGTTCAAGAACCAATAACAACTTATGTAACAAGGTGCCATACAGGAAAAATAAGACATGCTGTGCGGCGAGTATTACGGCTATTGCCAAGAAGGAAAACCCAGAATCGTGCAGGGGCTGGGAGAATTACAGAATTTTTTCCAGTGAGCATCTCCATGCACGATCCATATACACAAGTAGTAATAGTGGAAATAGCAGCAGAGAGTAGCGAGCTCGATAGGTGCAATCAAGTGGACATATTGGATCCTTCTCATGCCACCATTGGTAACAACTCACTACTTGAACTCTGCTACTCCCTACAGAAGTCAACAGAGAGCAAGAGGCGAATGCGGCAGACTTACATCCAAAAACTATAAGACAAGGGGATGACCCTTTAAGGGTTACAATTAAAAGGATGAACACTAAGCACAACAAAACAAAGCACCATATGAATAAATCAGAACTTTTGGACCTACTACGCTCTATCTTTCCTCTTAGGATTTTGGACACTACACATTTTGAATATATTGAGCTTATAAAACATGCTGCATACATAATGAGCAGGATACACTGTAATACTGCAGACATATCAACCATGTTCAGGGCACAGAGCAAAAGATTCTATGAGCAGGGCTTTGAACTAGATGCCCTGACCGAAATAAGAGTCAATACCAGCCAGAACCTCTGAAGCCATCATGAGTCTCATAAATCAGGCTAGAGTCCCGGAAGTAGGGGAGGCTGTGAACAACAGTACCCAGACCTTTCAGGGGAATCTATTGGGTCTACTAAAATGGCTAGTGAAGCCAGTAGGTATGAATGGTGGAAGCTACCAAGTAATGGTGGTTGTTGTGCTCTTTGAATATTCGGGGACATGGTCAACTGTTGAACAATGCTGGGCTCCTCTCTAAATCACTGTGTAACAAAATATTTGTGTTGCAGGTAAGTTGACTCACATTTCAAAGCAACATAGATGGCTACCAGACCTTTCGTTCCTTTGCTTAGAAGGGAAAGCTGGGTCGCCCTAGTGGTGGGCTGTTAATTGGTATACAAAATTCTATTAGGGCAGAAATACTGAGTCTTGGGGTAACAAGCCTTAACACATTAGCAGTAAAAGTCACCTTCCCAGGCAGTGCAAAAGATTGTATTATAATTAACATTTATACTCCTCCTGGAGCTTTGCAAAAATCCTGACATAATGAACTAGGAATTGCTTGGTGTGAGTTCTTTCATGAGTGGGCTGTTATATGATAAATGGAAGAGCGAAGGGAGATGTACCCGGAAAAGAAAATGTGGAACGTTATGGGAAAAATTGCCACCTTGGATTCTGTATTTGTAAGTGAGAACGCACTCCCCTTTAATCAAGAGCTACATGTAAGGGACAATGACCATCTGCCTTAATGCTAAAACTGGAAGGTCTCGTTGTTAGTAATAATTAGAACCATAAAGGAGACCTTGAGGTAAACAAAAAGGGCAACAAAATCACTTGGAATCAAAAATGTGTGGGAGAGGTGGGTAGATACCTGAGAGGAAGCAAGGTCCATAAGGTAGATTACTTGCAGAGTTTGACAGTTGATGGTTTTGAGTCTTGGCTAAAGATGTACAGGGTAATTCATAGAAATTCGCACAAAAGTGGTGCACGCGGCTGGCACACAGTGTCCCCGTGCAATACACTGCGCCAGCCGCGTGCGAAAAAATCCTTTTCATCGCACAGCGTATTCATGGATTTTAGCCTCCGAAACCAGCCGTGGCGCAGAGTGGCGCAGCGACCCTGCAGCAGCGCCAGTTATGCCCCCAAGAACGCCCTTGCGCAAGGAAAAGCCTTCAAAATTCCCAAATCATCGCAAAGGGCTGCGCTAACCCTGGACCAGTTCACAGGGCTGCCAAACAGCAAACGCTAAGCGGGGAACGTGTATTTCAGTGGTTCGCGGGAAGTTTCACACGCGATTGTCCTGCGTACGTGTACATCAGGGGTGCGTGGGAAGTAACACACGCGATTCAATCAGGGCACGTGTATTCGAGGGGTGCGCGGGAAGTATCACACGCAAAAACAGCAGGGTACGTGTATTTCAGGGGTGCGCAGGAAGTATCACACATGATTCCTTCGGGGTACGTGTATTCCAGGGGTGTGCAGGAAGTATCACACGCAAAAGCAGCAGGGTACGTGTATTCCAGGGGTGCGCGGGAAGTATCACACGCCAAAGCAGCAGGGTACGTGTATTTCAGGGGTGCGCAGGAAGTATCACACGCGATTCCATCAGGGTACGTGTATTCCAGGGGTGCGCTGGGAGCACCACACGTGAATTGCACGTGTGGGTCCTCCCAGGTGTTCCCTCTACACCCTCCACGGCCCCTGCTGCTTTGCTACACCCCCCACACCACAGGGGCCTACCCTGCACATGTCCCGCAGGCAGCCCATCCACCATGCCCATGCCCCCCAGCCAACCCACATGTCACCTAGCACTACTGCCTACCAACGCATGTCCCCTTGCACCCCCAGCCCCCAGGGGCACCCTCCACCAGGCCCCCACTCATGTCCAACTCATGTCTCCCCCCACCCCTCAGCAGTGCAGGGCACCCTCCACCAGGCCCCCACTCATGTCTCCCATCACCCCCACCCCCAGCAGTGCAGGGGCAGCCTCCACCAGGCCCTCACTCATGTCTCCCTGCACCCCCAACCCCGAGCAGTGCAGGGCACCCTCCACCTGGCCCCCACTCATGTCTCCCAGCACCCCCACCCCTGAGCAGTGCAGGGGCAGCCTCCACCAGGCCCCCACTCATGTCTCCCATCACCCCCACCCCCCAGCAGTGCAGGGGCACCCTCCACCAGGCCCCCACTCATGTCTCCCATCACCCCCACCAGTGCAGGGCACCCTCCACCAGGCCCCCACTCATGTCTCCCACCACCCCCACCCCCCAGCAGTGCAGGGGCCGCCTCCACCAGGCCCCCACTCATGTCTCCCATCACCCCCACCCCCCAACAGTGCAGGGGCAGCCTCCACCAGGCCCGCACTCATGTCTCCCACCACCCCCACCCCCCAGCAGTGCAGGGCACCCTCCACCAGGCCCCCACTCATGTCCAACTCATGTCTCCCATCACCCCCACCCCCCAGCAGTGCAGGGGCACCCTCCACCAGGCCCCCACTCATGTCTCCCATCACCCCCACCCCCCAGCAGTGCAGGGGCAGCCTCCACCAGGCCTCCACTCATGTCTCCCACCACCCCCACCCCCCAGCAGTGCAGGGGCAGCCTCCACCAGGCCCCCACTCATGTCTCCCTGCACTCCCAACCCCCAGCAGTGCAGGGCACCGTCCACCAGGCCCCCACTCTTGTCTCCCACCACCCCCACCCCCCAGCAGTGCAGGGCACCCTCCACCAGGCCCCCACTCATGTCTCACACCACCCCCAACCCCCAGCAGTGCAGGGGCAGCCTCCACCAGGCCCCCACTCATGTCTCCCATCACCCCCACCGCCCAGCAGTGCAGGGCACCCTCCACCAGGCCCCCACTCATGTCTCCCATCACCCCCACCCCCAGCAGTGCAGGGTGAGCCTCCACCAGGCCCCCACTCATGTCTCCCATCACCCCCACCCCCCAGCAGTGCAGGGGCACCCTCCACCAGGCCCCCACTCATGACTCCCACCACACCCACCCCCCAGCGGTGCAGGGCACCCTCCACCAGGCCCCCACTCATGTCCAACTCATGTCTCCCATCACCCCCACCCCACAGCAGTGTAGGGGCACCCTCCACCAGGCCCCACTCATGTCCCCTGCACCCCCACCCCCCAGCATCCAGGGGCACCCTCCACCAGGCCCCCACTCATGTCCAACTCATGTCTCCCATCACCCCCACCCCCCAGCAGTGCAGGGCACCCTCCGCCAGGCCCCCACTCATGTCCAACACATGTCTCCCATCACCCCCGGCCCCCAGCAGTGCAGGGCACCCTCCACCAGGTCCCCACTCATGTCCAACTCATGTCTCCCATCACCCCCACCCCACAGCAGTGTAGGGGCACCCTCCACCAGGCCCCACTCATGTCCCCTGCACCCCCACCCCCCAGCATCCAGGGGCACCCTCCACCAGGCCCCCACTCATGACTCCCACCACACCCACCCCCCAGCGGTGCAGGGCACCCTCCACCAGGCCCCCACTCATGTCCAACTCATGTCTCCCATCACCCCCACCCCACAGCAGTGTAGGGGCACCCTCCACCAGGCCCCACTCATGTCCCCTGCACCCCCACCCCCCAGCATCCAGGGGCACCCTCCACCAGGCCCCCACTCATGTCCAACTCATGTCTCCCATCACCCCCACCCCCCAGCAGTGCAGGGCACCCTCCGCCAGGCCCCCACTCATGTCCAACACATGTCTCCCATCACCCCCGGCCCCCAGCAGTGCAGGGCACCCTCCACCAGGCCCCCACTCATGTCCAACTCATGTCTCCCATCACCCCCACCCCACAGCAGTGTAGGGGCACCCTCCACCAGGCCCCACTCATGTCCCCTGCACCCCCACCCCCCAGCATCCAGGGGCACCCTCCACCAGGCCCCCACTCATGTCCAACTCATGTCTCCCATCACCCCCACCCCCCAGCAGTGCAGGGCACCCTCCGCCAGGCCCCCACTCATGTCCAACACATGTCTCCCATCACCCCCACCCCCCAGCATCCAGGGGAACCCTCCACCAGGCCCACACTCATGTCTCCCTGCGCCCCCAACCCCCAGCAGTGCAGGGCACCCTCCACCAGGCCCCCACTCATGTCTCCCTGCACCCTCAACCCCCAGCAGTGCAGGGCACCCTTCACCAGGCCCCCACTCATGTCTCCCACCACCCCCACCCCCCAGCAGTGCAGGGGCAGCCTCCACCAGGCCCCCACTCATGTCTCCCTGCACCCCCAACCCCCAGCAGTGCAGGGCACCCTCCACCAGGCCCCCACTCATATCTCCCACCACCCCCAACCCCCAGCAGTCCAGGGCACCCTCCACCAGGCCCCCACTCATGTCCAACTCATGTCTCCCATCACCCCCCCAGCAGTGCAGGTCACCCTCCACCAGGCCCCCACTCATGTCTCCCATCACCCCCACCCCCCAGCAGTGCAGGGCACCCTCCACCAGGCCCCCACTCATGTCTTCCATCACCCCCACCCCCCAGCAGTGCATGGGCAGCCTCCACCAGGCCCCCACTCATGTCTCCCACCACCCCCACCCCCCAGCAGTGCAGGGCACCCTCCACCAGGCCCCCACTCATGTCCCCCAGCCAACATGCCATCACAATCTAGATCCCTGGCCCTTATGGTCAGCCTCCAAATGCCAAACACCCACCCGAGTATTGCATCCACCCACTTAGAAATGGCAATAACATGATGGAACTCCAATTGCAAGTTTGGAAATGAACACATGTCCCTCACATACACCCAATGGGTGTCGGTGAATGTCAAAACCCATATCATGATATGCATGAAACCAATGAGATGATACTACACATTGAAGTTTGAAGAAAAAATATGTATTAAAAGCAACATAAATTGAATCAAAAATAAGCAAACAATAATGGAAATTTTAAAAATATAAACCAGCAGGTCCATGAAATAATGCAAAACCACAAATCATAATCCAAAGGAAAGGTGTCCAAAGTCACAGTCCACAAAAGTAAATCCAATGGAAAATTAAAATCGAAAACCATTGCTCCATGGGTAAATCATAAAAAAAAATGAAAATCCAAAAGTCAACTATATACAGATAAACAATCCAGGGTCCATGATCCCAACAGAAGAAATGAAACCTATCTAATAACACTACCTAAAAAAAAAACTATATACAAAAATGTGGCCCATTGTCCAAAAGGTCCAGAAAAAAATGCAAAACCAAAGGAAACCTAACACTAACTACAGAACTATTTACAAGGGCAGCGGGCTAGTCCAAAGGCTCACTTTGGGATGTTCCGGGCCAGGGCATCATCGAACTCCTGCTCAATGTCCCGGAGGCGGTCCTCCTCCATGGCCCCGAGGGTCCACAGGGCCGTCGACATGTTCACCCCAAACTCCCTGCGGATTGCCTCGAGGCACTCGGCCTGCCTCAGGCCCCTCCGCATGGAGTTCTCCGCCCTGACCATCGTGAGCCGTGCCTCTTCCGCCCGCTGCCGCTCCACATCTATGGCGTGGCCCAACCGCTGCCACACGGAAGACACTTCCCGTCCTGGGTCCTCCTGCCCTCCGGCCGATGCCTGCCCCTCCGATGCCGAAGGCCCCGAGCCATCATGGCTCCCACCACGTTGCTGCTGCTGCTGTGCCTCTGCCCGTGCACTGCCTCCTGCTGCCTGCACATCCTCCGCTGGCTGGGGTGCAGTCGTTGATGTGGCCACCCCTGCTGGACGTCCGACTCCCGACTGTGGCAGGGATGCCTCCTCCACCAGCCTGGCCACACCGTCAGAGGCAGCTCCACAGGGCACCCAGGTGACTAATGGGTGGGAAAATGGCACAGAGGACGACTGGCGCATAGGGGGTTCAGTTGAGGAGGGGGTATGAGCAAGCCCCATCAAACAGAGGAATCCGGCCTGGGTGACCTGTCCCAGTAGGCCGACGTGGTCAACGAGCCATTCGAGATGACGTGCAGTCTCCTCATGAAAAGACTGCAGGTCACCTTGCATGGCCCGTTGACGCAACGCCACACCAGTCAGGACAGGCTCAACCCAGACCCGGATAGCCACGTCCGCAGGCAGAGGAAGGCCAGTTGTCGTGAGCTCATCCCCTGCCTGAAAACGGGTCTGGACATAGGCATCCCTGCTGGTGCAAGATGATGCAGTGACAGGATCAGGGACAGGATTGCACACAGGCACCTCCGCGGCAACCTGTGCTGCCTCATGTCCATGGTCCTGCACTGCACCACTAGCACCAGTGGAATCCCCACCTCCAGACCCCGTCTCTGTTGCTTGCACGGCCTCCTCCTCCACCAAACCCCCCACCAACCTGGATGACTCTGTGCCATTTTCCCCCGTTGGGCCCTGTGGGGTCCCAGCTGCCCCTTCTGCTGCCGAGGAGTCCAACTCCGACCTCCGCCTCTTGGACCTCCCCCCGGCAGCTGCGGCCTGGGACGCGGCACGGGACTCCTCACTCCCCGAGGAGATCACAACCTGGGAGGGGAGCCGGGCCTTGCGTCTCCGGCTGGCGGTGCGATCCCCGCCGCTGTGCTCCACAGCACCTTCTCCGCCCTCTTCATCAGTTGATGCTGCAGACAGGGAGAAATAAAACACAGGCATCAGGGCACTGTACAATGGACACATACACACATGACAGTTGCACATGAGTGGCATTGGCAAACCTCAGACATGGCATCACAATTGGCAACACACATGTCATTTCAACTTGCACACATGAGCCATACCACAGCCACATCGCAACTGCCAGCACCATCCATACACACACAATAGCATGAGCAGGCAAAGGTGAGCCAGACATCACATGCAACACAGGGAGTGCACTACACATGAATGCACACCACCACACTTGCATGGATGTGTACACCTTAGCCAACTGTCGCAGTGTTCAGATGGGCATCCATGTCACATCTGCCAATCAGGCTTCCACATCCCGCTGTCACATGCATCCATGTTGCATCACTGTTGCACCCTTGTCAAATACACACACATGCACATGTACACAGTGCTGATACATGCAGCTGAAAACAACATACATGCGTGACATCACAAACATGCCTGCTTACATACACATTCATCCAAACATGTGTGCCCACACAACTGTATTTGGCATGCAAGCCTACACACACAAGCACCATCCATGTCTCACACATGACAGCCCTCGCATGTGTTAGCCTCACGGCCCTGTACACCCCCACCGATACTCGACCCCATACAAACAGATGTGCAACCGGCACACTACTGGAACATCACCACACGCACAGCTTACAATCATGATGCATGTACACTTACCGCTCGACTCCAGATGGGTCTGCCTCTCAAGGACCTGGACGTGGAGCGCTGGGGATATGCGTTCCAGGACCCTCATCTGATCTTCCGACAAGTGGCCCCGGCGCCCCTTAGCATCCGCTGCCTTCAAGAGGCGCCGGGCCTTGTTCAGGGTCCTGGACCTGAAGTCCTCCCAGCGCTTCTTGACATGTTGGAAGTCGCGGACTGCCACCCCCTCCGCGTTGATGGCAGTCACGATGTCCGTCCAGATCCGAGTCCGTCCTTCCTTGTCGGCGCGCACACTTCCAAAGAGGGCATCATACTGCCCCAGGAGTTGCTCCACCAGGACACCAACTTCCCTGGCACTGAAGCTGGTGCCCCTCTGCCTCTCTGGCCGGGGGTTGTCAGTGGTGCCAGATGTTGCAGTGCCCGACATGACAACCCCAGAGGCAGGAGTGGGTGGGCAACTGGGTCCTTGGGCTGGGTTGTGGAGCGATGGAATCCCAGTCGGGAGTCTTCGGTTCCAGCAGGGGTGGTCACAGCAACAGCACCCCTGGCTGATGTGCAGGCAGCAAATGGCAGGGCACGTGGACAGCAGGCAGTCAGGCAGCAGCAGATGGCAGGTGGGAGCGTGCTCGGGGCTCTGGGGGGCAGTAAATCGGCTTTCTGGGCAGGAGCTTGGTCTTCCATGTGCTTACGCGTGGCCAGCTTGATACGGAGTGATATGGCATGTGAAAATCCTGCACGTCTGCGTGTAATTCGAGGCAAGGCCCTTAGCGCGTAAGCGCGTCTGCACGCATACGTGATTTCATTGGCCCCAAGGCGCCCATGCGCAGCTATGACATCACTCGTATGGCCGTAGAGAATGGCACGTGTAAAAAAAAAGATACACGTCCGAGTGTCAAAGCGTGTAATTGGTGGAAATGGCCTCATCGCGTATGCGCGTCTGTGACGTGTGTATAAAAGGTATGTGTAGAACGCCATTTCCTTGTACGTGCTTTTCGTGGAGAGCGAGTGGTTGAAATCTGTACTTCTTGTCGGTTCACATGCGATTTACTTCACGGCGTTTCAAGTTCGTACTCCCTGTTACCAGCTTTTTCTCTTTTCCTCTTTTTCCTGGGCCTGTTTCCTCAAACAGCGTTCCCTTCTACTGTTGTCCTGTCTCCTCAGACAGCGTACAATTCTTCTTTTGGCAGGGGTGTTGCCAACGCGCACACGCGCATATTTTTCACGCTTTTATTCCTGGCAGACGGTGAGTCGCACACGTATTTAAAATCTGTGCTTGGCCCGTGTGTTGCATACCACTTCAGAGGTCATTCTAGGCTGCGTGTGACACGCATACGTTCATTCTTGTGTTTCTGGGTGCCAGAGCATAGTGCAGGTTTATTTTTCCAAACACGTGGTCTAGGAGGGGTTGCGTGCACCTTACTTCCCTTTTTTGGGGTGCCTGTGCGTTGCGTGACCCGTCATCTTTCCCCAGGGGTGACATACAGCCTTGCCAGAGCACTAGGGTACGATTACCATCTGGTACCCAACCCCTTTGACCACCAATTGCCCAGTACAATAGTTCACATCGACTCCCATACGCACAATAACATCAGTGCCATGGCTGGGAGGCGAACAAGCCGTAAGGGTGGCAAAGGTGGCCGAGCCCCAAGTGGTGGCGTGGTGGATCCGGTAGGGGACGTGGCCGTGACTTGCAGGGTGCCCTTAGCCCCCCATGTGTGGAGGAGAAGTCAGGGACATCCATGCCCCCCCCTGGTTGTGGGTAACTTGGCTGACACCATCCATGCTCAGCCCTTGTTGGACCAGCCCACTGTGGAACCAGACCTGGCACAGGGTGACTCCATGGCTGACTTCCAGGTCAGCAGGTCTAGGCCACGTGCGCCGGTGCACGTTGGTGTCATCAGGCCACGTGGATCAGGGGCAGCTAGGTCATCTGCTGCCCCGCGTAGGCAGGCTGGGGAGGCTGCAGGGGCAGCTGCGGCTCCATCCACCCCACCTCTCATACACCCAGCCAGGACAGTGTCAGTCCAAGTTCATCCTGCTGACATTCCCCCTGACACCATCACACTTGAGATAATGCCTGCACCAACTCCCATGCTGAGTGTGCAATCCCACACTCCTAGTACAGAGTCCACCGGGGCTCCTGCTCCTAGTGTTCAGAGTGGCGTAGGACACTCAGGATCCCCACCACCTTCCAAGCGGAAGAGGAAGAGTGCTGGTCCAGTAGAGGCTGATGCCCAGACACGGCTACACAGTCCGGCCCATCAAGGAAGCCCAGCTTCAATGAGGCCGAACTGAATGCACTTGTAGAGTATGTGTCCGCACATGACTGCGAAATGGTGATTGTTGCAGGATCCAAGACCACACCTGCACAACGTCAGGCACACTGGCAGACCATCGCGGACATCATAAGTGCCCTTGGAATCGTGAGGCGCACAGCTACTGAATGCTACAAGCGCTGGAATGACCTGAAGCGCAAGGCAAAGAATAAGCTGGCCTCAAGTCATGCCGCTACTCTAGTGACTGGTGGTGGGTCTCCAGCAGAGGACATAGAACTCACTCCACATGAGCAGGTTGCTGGGACCTAGGTCACGGAGGAACAGATCCAAGGCGTGGGAGAACTGGCAGATTACGAGGCATTGTCCGGTGAGTGCACATGCATGTGTGTGTCATCCATGTGCATGGTGTGTGTGTGAGGGCTTCTGTTTGGGTGCCAGGTGAGGGTGTGTGTGCCTGAGTGGTTTGGGTCACCCATGTGCCTCATCCAATACATTCTGCGCACCAGCATTTTGGTATAGCAGTATCCCTTCTGCCAACATTAGACATCCAGCCCAACACCACGCCAGTTGCCCTTGAAGTGTCATCCTGCCACAAAATTGTTGCTTATTTTCCTCTGTTTATTCAGGCAGATTGTTTGCATACCACCACTTTTACTAGGCATTTCTCAGTCCTATTGTCACATGTCTGACAATGCTATGGTACAGTGGACTGGCTTTGTTTCCTGGACATGATTTGTTTAGACATGTCCCTGTGCTATAGGACCATTTTGGACTGGCAGCTCCAGGTTAAACATTTCAACCATTTCAATGAAAAAATCAATTTCATGAGCAAACTAGACTGAATGAACAATTGGTGCCCTCCTCTTCCTCTTCACTTTATGGCTAGGGTACATGCCATCTGTGTGATGGCATGTGTATTTGACCTGCCAATCACAGACCAATGTGTGATGCCACTGCTAGGCAGCATGCAGCAAATGTGTTCATCTTCCATCTTGGTGTCATCAATGTGTGCCATCTGCCTACCCTTCACACGCAGTGACGGTGCATGCATGGGAGGGTTTTAGTCATCTGGGACATGTGTCAATCAAGTACTGTTTCTGTAGCTTCTCAGCCCTAATTGTGTGCCATAGTGCTAATGCCTGTTTCCATTTGTTTTCTTTTATGTCTTTGCAGGGGATGACGCACTTGATACTGCTGGGTTTGTGGAGATGGTGCAGACCCAGGAGGGGTCTCAGGCCCGACCGACCACAAGTGAGGGACGTGGTGTGGTGGTGGGTGAGAACCCACAACTGCTGCAGGTCGTGCTCTCAAGGGGTGTCTCTGGCTGCACCTCCCCCGAGCTGTATTCAGGTGTCGATTCGGATGATGAGACCTATGTGCCGTCGCAGGTGAGTGTTCCTGGGAGGGATTCTGTTCTGTCCGACCCACCTGCACCAGGGTTAGAACCCTCAATGGGGATGTCAGTGTTGGCAGGTATGCCTTTGGTGGTTACGGATGCAGGGTCACACTCCACAACATCTGATCCTGTTCCTGGGCCAGCAGATCAGAGGGGGAATGCAGTCCTGCAGGCTCAGGCAGTGCCGGCACAGCAAGGCACAGTTCGCCTTGCCCCAGACAGGTGTGGTGCCCGCCGACGTGGTGGCCGTAAGACACCTGGCAATACCGCATGGGAGCAATCCATATACGGTATGGCAACCCAACAGGCAGCATCATCAGAGATGATGGCACAGGCCATGGATAGGGTGGCCACTTCCATTGTCCCCCCCGAAAGGCTGATGGAGCGACAACAGCAGGCAACAGACTCCATCTGCCAGTCACATAGGGAGGACCTGTTGGCGTCCGACAGGGACAGGCGGGCGGCACTGGCGACTCTGCGGGAAGCCATTTCCATAGAGTCCCAGGGCCACAGGGAAGCCCTGAGGGTGGAACTCCTTCACCCCAGGACGACTCTTGTTGAGCTTGAGGCTTCAACAAATAGAAGGACGGAACAGCAGCTGGAGCGTCTCACACGTACGCTCTCAGCTGAGATGCAGGCAACTAGGGCGGAGGTCCGGGCATCCCGTGAGTTGTTGCATGGGGACCTACGCACAATTATCCTCCAGAACGAGACCTACCACACCCGCATGCTTGCTGCCATGGAGGAACAGACTAGGGCTTTGCGTGAGCTGCCTCCCATAGTGCCACCACCTTCTGATGCAGCTGCAGAGGGTGAGGAGAGCGACAGCAGTGATTCTCTCACAATAGGGTACCCGTGCAGGCCATGAGCCCATGGAGGTGTTTTTTTTTTTGCAAGATCCATACAGGTGGGTTTTGATGTGCACCCTGTCCTCAGATCTCCTGGGTGGCCTTCCCCACCTCCCGGGCCCATTAATGGCCATTTTTCTTTTTTTATTTTTAATTTTTTTTTTTAATTTTTGTTTTTGGACAGTGTGTTGCCTTGTGTGGCTCCCGTGGGCATACGCTGTATTGTGGCTGGGCACATGCAGGCTTGTCATGAATTTGGTTCAGATGCTTGGGTTTGTGTGACACACACCCCTCCTTCTTCCCGTTTCCATGGGCTTGCAAAGGGTGTGCCCAAGTGACATTGACGTACATGGTGACGTTGGACTCCCATTTGATGTGTGGGCAGTCTGTAGTCAATACTGTGTATACATTCATAGTGCATATTGTTGTTGTATTGTACACTGCATGGTGTATTGATATGTGCCTCTGCATCCATCTCATCCTCCTAATTTGCGGGTCCATTTCTCATGTCTTCACAAGGCGGTCCACCTTGGAACTGGAGTCCATGTTGTAAGCAGTGCACCTACACTCTTGCGTGGTGCTAACACTGTATACTTGGAAGTGTTAGTGCTGGCATTATCAGGTAGTGAGACTACCAATTTTTTAAGTCTGTAATGTCATGTTTAAGGTAGGTTGGAGGTTGTGTACGTGATTGGTATTCTTGGTAAGTATTTGGTAATGTGTGTTGCAGGTCCTGCATTACTGTGAGCATTTCATGTGTGGCCATGTTTCCATTAGGGACACTGTAGTTGGTGACACTTGGGGCATGTTGTGGGGATTAATTTGTTTGCTCTCACATTGCATGACATGCCATGGTGTGTTGTGTGGCCAAGCCGGGAAGGGTTTGGGTGACATGGCACTGTTCTCATGTAGTATTTTGCAAGTGGGTATTTATTTCTGCAGCATGGAAGTGTGTCTTTTGATGACACTGCATTGGTGGTGTTTGTGTAGGTAGGGATGCACACATTGTGACACTTCCACATGAACAATCTCAGGCTGCTATGGTTCTGACAGTTGACTGTCCCTTTGTTCGTCATAATTGTCAGGTCGAGTCATCATTGCTTATCAGATGGTATGTGCCAGGGCTGTGTGCACTCCACAGGGGTGTGATTTCTATGTGAAGTAATTAGCCACCAGCTGCGTACGGGCTGCCTCACCCCGTGCCCTTTCCCCTCCCATGCGCAGCGGGCATGCATGTGGTTGCGGATGTGGGGGCACCACCATGTCCACAGCCAGGCCCCGGCGTGTTGCAACATTGTGCAGGACACATGCTGCCACTATGATCCTGCACACTACTGGGGGCGCATATAACAGCTGCCCGCCAGAACGGTCAAGAGAGCGAAAGCGTGACTTGAGCACTCCGAATGTGCGCTCCACTATGCCCCGGGTTGCAATATGGGCTGTGTTGTATCTTACCTCGGGAGGCGTGATGGGGTTCCGAATTGGCGTCATTATGTGGGTGCTCAGAGGGTAGGCACTGTCCCCTGGTGAGGAGGTGATGGGTATCATTAGTGGGGTAGTGACATAACTCTGCATCTGACATGCATGCATGTGCAGTGGCATTCATACTCACCAAGCAGCCATGTATCGCCATGCCGCCCAGCTTCTAGGTCCCGGCTTAGGGTAGACATTCGGTAAATGAAGCTGTCGTGGGTGGACCCTGGATAGTTGGCATATACTGAGGTGATGATTCCCTTGGCATTACATACTACCTGCACGTTGATGGAATGCCAGTGCTTGCGGTTCCTATAGATGTGCTCAGATGCCCTGGGGGGACGTAGTGCCACATGGGTGCAGTCAATGGCACCTAGCACTTTGGGGAATTGTGCCACACCGTAGAAATCCAGGGTGGCAGCCTGCCTTTCTGCAGGTGTCCTGGGCAGGTATATGTGCCTGCGGACTGATGGGCGTGCAGTGATGATGTTCAAGACCTGGTGTAGGCAGCGTGACTGCGTGGCCTGTGACACCCCACCCGCTATGGCACTTGTCCGCTGAAATGATCCTGAGGCCAAAAAGTGCAGTACATTAAGGACCTTCTCCAGGGGGCTGAGTGCTTGGGAGCACAGGGTGGGTGATGTGAGGTCATCCTCCCACTCACTGACCAGGTCCAGTATTATGTGTGGTGGAAACCTGTACCTCCCATACACCTGGTCATCAGGCATCCCAAAAAGGCTGGTTCTGGGAGTGAAAATTCGGGCCCTCACTATCCTCCTCCTCCTCCCTTGGTAACCCACGGCCACTGCTGCTAGGAACGGTATATTCATCCTGGCGTCTGAGCTTGTTTGTTGCTTGCGCGCACTTTTATGCTGCGCAGGGTCGACGTACGCCTGCTTCATGCTGGCGTACGTGTTTCAGGATTGGACCATTTATTTTTCGGCACGTTGTAGGCGACCGTGTGAATCTTCCCACCCACCCCTGGAATACATGTAACACGCTCTCCCAGGCCCAGTCGCGAGTAAATATTCACGCCCACCCCTGGAATACACGTACCCCACTCTCACAGGCCCAGTCGCATGTGGAAGTTCACACACACACCGAAATACACGTACCCTGCAAAATCGCGTGTGAAACTTCACACGCACCCTGAAATACACGTACCCAGGGCAATCCCGTGTGGAACTTCCCGTGAACCCCGTAATACACGTAGCCTGCTTGTATCGCGTGTGGAAGTTCACGCGGACCCATAATACACGTACCCTGATGGTATCGCATGGGAGACTACCCGCGCACCCCAGGAATACACGTACCCAGGCAAATCGCACGGCTGGGGGGTGGGGGTGGTGGGAGACATGAGTAGGGGCCTGGTGGAGGGTGCCCCTGGATGCTGGGGGGTGGGGGTGGTGGGAGACATGAGTGGGGGCCTGGTGGAGGGTGCCCCTGGATGCCTGGGGGTGGGGGTGGTGGGAGACATGAGTGGGGGCCTGGTGGACGGTGCCATGCACTGCTGGGGGTTGAGGGTGGTGGGAGACATGAGTGGGGGCCTGGTGGAGGCTGCCCCTGCACTGCTGGGAGGTGGGGGTGATGGGAGACATGAGTGGGGGCCTGGTGGTGGGTGCCCCTGGATGCTGGGGGGTGGGGGTGCAGGGGGACATGAGTGGGGACCTGGTGGAGGGTGCCCCTGGATGCTGGGGGGGGGGGGTGGTGGGAGACATGAGTGGGGGCCTGGTGGAGGGTGCCCCTGCACTGCTGGGGGGTGGGGGTGATGGGAGACATGAGTGGGGGCCTGGTGGAGGCTGCCCCTGCATTGCTGTGGCGTGGGGGTGATGGGAGACATGAGTGGGGGCCTGGTGGAGGGTGCCCTGCACTGCTGGGGGGTGGGGGTGCTGGGAGACATGTGTGGGGGCCTGGTGGAGGGTGCCCTGCACTGCTGGGGGGTGGGGGTGCTGGGAGACATGTGTGGGGGCCTGGTGGAGGGTGCCCTGCACTGCTGGGGGTGGGGGTGATGGGAGACATGAGTGGAGGCCTGGTGGAGGGTGCCCCTGGATGCTGGGGGGTGGGGGTGCAGGGGGACATGAGTGGGGGCCTGGTGGAGGGTTCCCCTGGATGCCGGGGGTGGGGGTGGTGGGAGACATGAGTGGGGGCCTGGTGGAGGGTGCCCCTGCACTGCTGGGGGGTGGGGGTGATGGGACACATGAGTGGGGGCCTGGTGGAGGCTGCCCCTGCACTGCTGGGGGGTGGGGGTGCTGGGAGACATGTGTGGGGGCCTGGTGGAGGGTGCCCCTGGATGCTGGTGGGTGGGGGTGCAGGGGGACATGAGTTGGACATGAGTGGGGGCCTGGTGGAGGGTGCCCTGCACTGCTGGGGGGTGGGGGTGGTGGGAGACATGAGTGGGGGCCTGGTGGAGGGTGCCCCTGGATGCTGGTGGGTGGGGGTGCAGGGGGACATGAGTTGGACATGAGTGGGGGCCTGGTGGAGGGTGCCCTGCACTGCTGCGGGGTGGGGGTGGTGGGAGACATGAGTGGGGGCCTGGTGGAGGGTGCCCCTGGATGCTGGTGGGTGGGGGTGCTGGGGGACATGGGTTGGACATGAGTGGGGGCCTGGTGGAGGGTGCCCTGCACTGCTGGGGGGTGGGGGTGGTGGGAGACATGAGTGGGGGCATGGTGGAGGGTGCCCCTGGATGCTGGTGGGTGGGGGTGCTGGGGGACATGTGTTGGACATGAGCGGGGGCCTGGTGGAGGCTGCCCCTGCACTGCTCGGGGGTGGGGGCGATGGGAGACATGAGTGGGGGGCTGGTGGAGGGTGCCCTGCACTGCTGGGTGGTGGGGGTGATGGGAGACATGAGTGGGGGCCTGGTGGAGGGTGCCCCACAGTGCTGGGGGGTGGGGGTGCTGGGAGACATGTGTTGGTGATCAGTAGTGCAAGGTGACATGTGGGTTGGCTGGGGGGCATGGCCATGGTGGGTTGCCTGTGGGACATGAGCAGGGGTGCAGGGTAGTCCCCTGTGGTGTGGGCTGCCTGCAGGGGTCGTGGAGGGTGTAGAGGGAACACCTGGGAGGACCCACACAGCCAAATCACGTGTAGCATTCCCGGGCACCAGCAAAATACACGTACGCTGCTGAAATCGCGTGTGAATCTTCCCGCGCACCTCGGAATACACGTACCCAGGCCAATCGCGTGTGGAACTTCCCGGGCACCCGAAGTACACGTACCCAGTCCAATCGCGTATGGAACTTCCCGTGCATCCCGAAGTACACGTACCCAGGCCAATCGCGTGTGGAACTTCCTGCGCAACCCGAAACACACATACCCAAGCTAATCGCGTGTGGAACTTCCCGCGCACCCCGAAGTACACGTACCCAGGCTAATCGCGTGTGGAACTTCCCGCACACCCCGAAGTACACGTACCCAGGCCAATCGCGTGTGGAACTTCCTGCGCATCCCGAAACACACGTACCCAGGCTAATCGCGTGTGGAACTTCCCGCGCACCCCAAAGTACACGCACCCAGGCGCCCCAAGGCGCCCATGCGCAGCTATGACATCACGCGTATGGCCGTAGAGAATGGCACGTGTAAAAAAAAAGATACACGTCCGAGTGTCAAAGCGTGTAATTGGTGGAAATGGCCTCATCGCGTATGCGCGTCTGTGACGTGTGTATAAAAGGTATGTGTAGAACGCCATTTCCTTGTACATGCTTTTCGTGGAGAGCGAGTGGTTGAAATCTGTACTTCTTGTCGGTTCACATGCGATTTACTTCACGGCGTTTCAAGTTCGTACTCCCTGTTACCAGCTTTTTCTCTTTTCCTCTTTTTCCTGGGCCTGTTTCCTCAAACAGCGTTCCCTTCTACTGTTGTCCTGTCTCCTCAGACAGCGTACAATTCTTGTTTCGGCAGGGGTGTTGCCAACGCGCACACGTGCATATTTTTCACGCTTTTGTTCCTGGCAGACGGTGAGTCGCACACGTATTTAAAATCTGTGCTTGCCCCGTGTGTCGCATACCCCTTCAGAGGTCATTCTAGGCTGCGTGTGACACGCATACGTTCATTCTTGTGTTTCTGGGTGCCACAGCATAGTGCAGGTTTATTTTTCCAAACACGTGGTCTAGGAGGGGTTGCGTGCACCTTACTTCCCTTTTTTGGGGTGCCTGTGCGTTGCGTGACCTGTCGTCTTTCCCCAGGGGTGACATACAGCCTTGCCAGAGCACTAGGGTATGATTACCATCTGGTACCCAACCCCTTTGACCCCCAATTGCCCAGGACAATAGTTCACATCGACTCCCATACGCACTATAACATCAGTGCCATGGCTGGGAGGCGAACAAGCCGTAAGGGTGGCAAAGGTGGCCGAGCCCCAAGTGGTGGCCGTGGTGGATCCGGTAGGGGACGTGGCCGTGACTTGCAGGGTGCCCTTAGCCCCCCATGTGTGGAGGAGAAGTCAGGGACACCCATGCCCCCCCCTGGTTGAGGGTAACGTGGCTGACACCATCCATGCTCAGCCCTTGTTGGACCAGCCCACTGTGGAACCAGACCTGGCACAGGGTGACTCCATGGCTGACTTCCAGGTCAGCAGGTCTAGGCCACGTGCGCCGGTGCACGTTGGTGTCATCAGGCCACGTGGATCAGGGGCAGCTAGGTCATCTGCTGCCCCGTGTAGGCAGGCTGGGGAGGCTGCAGGGGCAGCTGCGGCTCCATCCACCCCACCTCTCATACACCCAGCCAGGACAGTGTCGGTCCAAGTCCATCCTGCTGACATTCCCCCTGACACCATCACACTTGAGATAATGCCTGCACCAACTCCCATGCTGAGTGTGCAATCCCACACTCCTAGTACAGAGTCCACCGGGGCTCCTGCCCCTAGTGTTCAGAGCGGCGTAGGACACTCAGGATCCCCACCACCTTCCAAGCGGAAGAGGAAGAGTGCTCGTCCAGTAGAGGCTGATGCCCCAGACACGGCTACACAGTCCGGCCCATCAAGGAAGCCCAGCTTCAATGAGGCCGAACTGAATGCACTTGTAGAGTATGTGTGCGCACATGACTGTGAAATGGTGATTGCTGCAGGATCCAAGACCACACCTGCACAACGTCAGGCACACTGGCAGACCATCGGGGACATCATAAGTGCCCTTGGAATCGTGAGGCGCACAGCTACTGAATGCTACAAGCGCTGGAATGACCTGAAGCGCAGGGCAAAGAATAAGCTGGCCTCAAGTCATGCCGCTACTCTAGTGACTGGTGGTGGGTCTCCAGCAGAGGACATAGAACTCACTCCACATGAGCAGGTTGCTGGGACCTAGGTCACGGAGGAACAGATCCAAGGCGTGGGAGAACTGGCAGATTACGAGGCATTGTCCGGTGAGTGCACATGCATGTGTGTGTCATCCATGTGCATGGTGTGTGTGTGTGAGGGCTTCTGTTTGGGTGCCAGGTGAGGGTGTGTGTGCCTGAGTGGTTTGGGTCACCCATGTGCCTCATCCAATACATTCTGCGCACCAGCATTTGGGTATAGCAGTATCCCTTCTGCCAACGTTAGACATCCAGCCCAACACCACGCCAGTTGCCCTTGAAGTGTCATCCTGCCACAAAATTGTTGCTTATTTTCCTCTGTTTATTCAGGCAGATTGTTTGCATACCACCACTTTTACTAGGCATTTCTCAGTCCTATTGTCACATGTCTGACAATGCTATGGTACAGTGGACTGGCTTTGTTTCCTGGACATGATTTGTTTAGACATGTCCCTGTGCTATAGGACCATTTTGGACTGGCAGCTCCAGGTTAAACATTTCAACCATTTCAATGAAAAAATCAATTTCATGAGCAAACTAGACTGAATGAACAATTGGTGCCCTCCTCTCCCTCTTCACTTTATGGCTAGGGTACATGCCATCTGTGTGATGGCATGTGTATTTGACCTGCCAATCACAGACCAATGTGTGATGCCACTGCTAGGCAGCATGCAGCAAATGTGTTCATCTTCCATCTTGGTGTCATCAATGTGTGCCATCTGCCTACCCTTCACACGCAGTGACGGTGCATGCATGGGAGGGTTTTAGTCATGTGGGACATGTGTCAATCAAGTACTGTTTCTGTAGCTTCTCAGCCCTAATTGTGTGCCATAGTGCTAATGCCTGTTTCCATTTGTTTTCTTTTATGTCTTTGCAGGGGATGACACACTTGATACTGCTGGGTTTGTGGAGATGGTGCAGACCCAGGAGGGGTCTCAGGCCCGACCGACCACAAGTGAGGGACGTGGTGTGGTGGTGGGTGAGAACCCACAACTGCTGCAGGTCGTGCTCTCAAGGGGTGTCTCTGGCTGCACCTCCCCCGAGCTGTATTCAGGTGTCGATTCGGATGATGAGACCTATGTGCCGTCGCAGGTGAGTGTTCCTGGGAGGGATTCTGTTCTGTCCGACCCACCTGCACCAGGGTTAGAACCCTCAATGGGGATGTCAGTGTTGGCAGGTATGCCTTTGGTGGTTACGGATGCAGGGTCACACTCCACAACATCTGATCCTGTTCCTGGGCCAGCAGATCAGAGGGGGAATGCAGTCCTGCAGGCTCAGGCAGTGCCGGCACAGCAAGGCACAGTTCGCCTTGCCCCAGACAGGTGTGGTGCCCGCCGACGTGGTGGCCGTAAGACACCTGGCAATACCGCATGGGATCAATCCATATACGGTATGGCAACCTAACAGGCAGCATCATCAGAGATGATGGCACAGGCCATGGATAGGGTGGCCACTTCCATTGTCCCCCCCGAAAGGCTGATGGAGCGACTACAGCAGGCAACAGACTCCATCTGCCAGTCACATAGGGAGGACATGTTGGAGTCCGACAGGGACAGGTGGGCGGCACTGGCGACTCTGCGGGAAGCCATTTCCATAGAGTCCCAGGGCCACAGGGAAGCCCTGAGGGTGGAACTCCTTCACCTCAGGACGACTCTTGTTGAGCGTGAGGCTTCAACAAATAGAAGGACGGAACAGCAGCTGGAGCGTCTCACACGTACGCTCTCAGCTGAGATGCAGGCAACTAGGGCGGAGGTCCGGGCATCCCGTGAGTTGTTGCATGGGGACCTACGCACAATTATCCTCCAGAACGAGACCTACCATACCCGCATGCTTGCTGCCATGGAGGAACAGACTAGGGCTTTGCGTGAGCTGCCTCCCATAGTGCCACCACCTTCTGATGCAGCTGCAGAGGGTGAGGAGAGCGACAGCAGTGATTCTCTCACAATAGGGTAGCCGTGCAGGCCATGAGCCCATGGAGGTGTTTTTTTTTTTTGCAAGATCCATACAGGTGGGTTTTGATGTGCACCCTGTCCTCAGATCTCCTGGGTGGCCTTCCCCACCCCCCGGGCCCATTAATGGCCATTTTTCTTTTTTTATTTTTAATTTTTTTTTTTAATTTTTGTTTTTGGACAGTGTGTTGCCTTGTGTGGCTCCCGTGGGCATACGCTGTATTGTGGCTGGGCACATGCAGGCTTGTCATGAATTTGGTTCAGATGCTTGGGTTTGTGTGACACACACCCCTCCTTCTTCCCTTTTCCATGGGCTTGCAAAGGGTGTGCCCAAGTGACATTGACGTACATGGTGACGTTGGACTCCCATTTGATGTGTGGGCAGTCTGTAGTCAATACTGTGTATACATTCATAGTGCATATTGTTGTTGTATTGTACACTGCATGGTGTATTGATATGTGCCTCTGCATCCATCTCATCCTCCTAATTTGCGGGTCCATTTCTCATGTCTTCACAAGGCGGTCCACCTTGGAACTGGAGTCCATGTTGTAAGCAGTGCACCTACACTCTTGCGTCGCGCTAACACTGTATACTTGGAAGTGTTAGTGCTGGCATTATCAGGTAGTGAGGCTACCAATTTTTTAAGTCTGTAATGTCATGTTTAAGGTAGGTTGGAGGTTGTGTACGTGATTGGTATTCTTGGTAAGTATTTGGTAATGTGTGTTGCAGGTCCTGCATTACTGTGAGCATTTCATGTGTGGCCATGTTTCCATTAGGGACACTGTAGTTGGTGACACTTGGGGCATGTTGTGGGGATTAATTTGTTTGCTCTCACATTGCATGACATGCCATGGTGTGTTGTTTGGCCGTGCCGGGGAGGGTTTGGGTGACATGGCACTGTTCTCATGTAGTATTTTGCAAGTGGGTATTTATTTCTGCAGCATGGAAGTGTGTCTTTTGATGACACTGCATTGGTGGTGTTTGTGTAGGTAGGGATGCACACATTGTGACACTTCCACATGAACAATCTCAGGCTGCTATGGTTCTGACAGTTGACTGTCCCTTTGTTCGTCATAATTGTCAGGTCGAGTCATCATTGCTTATCAGATGGTATGTGCCAGGGCTGTGTGCACTCCACAGGGGTGTGATTTCTATGTGAAGTAATTAGCCACCAGCTGCGTACGGGCTGCCTCACCCCGTGCCCTTTCCCCTCCCATGCACAGCGGGCATGCATGTGGTTGCGGATGTGGGGGCACCACCATGTCCACAGCCAGGCCCCGGCGTGTTGCAACATTGTGCAGGACACATGCTGCCACTATGATCCTGCACACTACTGGGGGCGCATATAACAGCTGCCCGCCAGAACGGTCAAGAGAGCGAAAGCGTGACTTGAGCACTCCGAATGTGCGCTCCACTATGCCCCGGGTTGCAATATGGGCTGTGTTGTATCTTACCTCGGGAGGCGTGATGGGGTTCCGAATTGGCGTCATTATGTGGGTGCTCAGAGGGTAGGCACTGTCCCCTGGTGAGGAGGTGATGGGTATCATTAGTGGGGTAGTGACATAACTCTGCATCTGACATGCATGCATGTGCAGTGGCATTCATACTCACCAAGCAGCCATGTATCGCCATGCCGCCCAGCTTCTAGGTCCCGGCTTAGGGTAGACATTCGGTAAATGAAGCTGTCGTGGGTGGACCCTGGATAGTTGGCATATACTGAGGTGATGATTCCCTTGGCATTACATACTACCTGCACGTTGATGGAATGCCAGTGCTTGCGGTTCCTATAGATGTGCTCAGATGCCCTGGGGGGACGTAGTGCCACATGGGTGCAGTCAATGGCACATAGCACTTTGGGGAATTGTGCCACACCGTAGAAATCCAGGGCGGCAGCCTGCCTTTCTGCAGGTGTCCTGGGCAGGTATATGTGCCTGCGGACTGATGGGCGTGCAGTGATGATGTTCAAGACCTGGTGTAGGCAGCGTGACTGCGTGGCCTGTGACACCCCACCCGCTATGGCACTTGTCCGCTGAAATGATCCTGAGGCCAAAAAGTGCAGTACATTAAGGACCTTCTCCAGGGAGCTGAGTGCTTGGGAGCACAGGGTGGGTGATGTGAGGTCATCCTCCCACTCACTGACCAGGTCCAGTATTATGTGTGGTGGAAACCTGTACCTCCCATACACCTGGTCATCAGGCATCCCAAAAAGGCTGGTTCTGGGAGTGAAAATTCGGGCCCTCACTATCCTCCTCCTCCTCCCTTGGTAACCCACGGCCACTGCTGCTAGGAACGGTATATTCATCCTGGCGTCTGAGCTTGTTTGTTGCTTGCGCGCACTTTTATGCTGCGCGGGTCGACGTACGCCTGCTTCATGCTGGCGTACGTGTTTCAGGATTGGACCATTTATTTTTCGGCACGTTGTAGGCGACCGTGTGAATCTTCCCACCCACCCCAGGAATACACATAACACGCTCTCCCAGGCCCAGTCGCGAGTAAATATTCCCGCCCACCCCTGGAATACACGTACCCCACTCTCACAGGCCCAGTCGCATGTGGAAGTTCACGCGCACACCGAAATACACGTACCCTGCAAAATCGCGTGTGAAACTTCACACGCACCATGAAATACACGTACCCAGGGCAATCGCGTCTGGAACTTCCCGCGAACCCCGTAATACACGTAGCCTGCTGGTATCGCGTGTGGAAGTTCACGCGGACCCATAATACACGTACCCTGATGGTATCGCATGGGAGACTACCCGCGCACCCCAGGAATACACGTACCCGGGCAAATCGCACGGCTGGGGGGTGGGGGTGGTGGGAGACATGAGTAGGGGCCTGGTGGAGGGTGCCCCTGGATGCTGGGGGGTGGGGGTGGTGGGAGACATGAGTGGGGGCCTGGTGGAGGGTGCCCCTGGATGCCTGGGGGTGGGGGTGGTGGGAGATATGAGTGGGGGCCTGGTGGACGGTGCCCTGCACTGCTGGGGGTTGGGGGTGGTGGGAGACATGAGTGGGGGCCTGGTGGAGGGTGCCTCTGGATGCTGGGGGGTGGGGGTGATGGGAGACATGAGTGGGGGCCTGGTGGAGGGTGCCCCTGGATGCTTGGGGGTGGGGGTGCTGGGAGACATGTGTGGGGTCCTGGTGGAGGGTGCCCCTGGATGCTGGGGGGTGGGGTGCAGGGGGACATGAGTTGGACATGAGTGGGGGCCTGGTGGAGGGTGCCCTGCACTGCTGGGGGGTGGGGGTGGTGGGAGACATGAGTGGGGGCCTGGTGGAGGGTGCCCCTGGATGCTGGGGGGTGGGGGTGGTGGGGGACATGAGTGGGGCCTGGTGGAGGGTGACCGTGGATGCTGGGGGGTGGGGGGGGTGGGAGACATGAGTGGGGGCCTGGTGGAGGCTGCCCCTGCACTGCTGGGGGGTGGGGGTGATGGGAGACATGAGTGGGGGCCTGGTGGTGGGTGCCCCTGGATGCTGGGGGGTGGGGGTGCAGGGGGACATGAGTGGGGACCTGGTGGAGGGTGCCCCTGGATGCTGGGGGGTGGGGGTGGTGGGAGACATGAGTGGGGGCCTGGTGGAGGCTGCCCTGCATTGCTGTGGCCTGGGGGTGATGGGAGACATGAGTGGGGGCCTGGTGGAGGGTGCCCTGCACTGCTGGGGGGTGGGGGTGCTGGGAGACATGTGTGGGGGCCTGGTGGAGGGTGCCCTGCACTGCTGGGGGGTGGGGGTGCTGGGAGACATGTGTGGGGGCCTGGTGGAGGGTGCCCTGCACTGCTGGGGGTGGGGGTGGTGGGAGACATGAGTAGGGGCCTGGTGGAGGGTGCCCCTGGATGCTGGGGGGTGGGGGTGGTGGGAGACATGAGTGGGGGCCTGGTGGAGGGTGCCCCTGGATGCCTGGGGGTGGGGGTGGTGGGAGATATGAGTGGGGGCCTGGTGGACGGTGCCCTGCACTGCTGGGGGTTGGGGGTGGTGGGAGACATGAGTGGGGGCCTGGTGGAGGGTGCCTCTGGATGCTGGGGGGTGGGGGTGATGGGAGACATGAGTGGGGGCCTGGTGGAGGGTGCCCCTGGATGCTTGGGGGTGGGGGTGCTGGGAGACATGTGTGGGGTCCTGGTGGAGGGTGCCCCTGGATGCTGGGGGGTGGGGTGCAGGGGGACATGAGTTGGACATGAGTGGGGGCCTGGTGGAGGGTGCCCTGCACTGCTGGGGGGTGGGGGTGGTGGGAGACATGAGTGGGGGCCTGGTGGAGGGTGCCCCTGGATGCTGGGGGGTGGGGGTGGTGGGGGACATGAGTGGGGCCTGGTGGAGGGTGACCGTGGATGCTGGGGGGTGGGGGGGGTGGGAGACATGAGTGGGGGCCTGGTGGAGGCTGCCCCTGCACTGCTGGGGGGTGGGGGTGATGGGAGACATGAGTGGGGACCTGGTGGAGGGTGCCCCTGGATGCTGGGGGGTGGGGGTGGTGGGAGACATGAGTGGGGGCCTGGTGGAGGCTGCCCTGCATTGCTGTGGCCTGGGGGTGATGGGAGACATGAGTGGGGGCCTGGTGGAGGGTGCCCTGCACTGCTGGGGGGTGGGGGTGCTGGGAGACATGTGTGGGGGCCTGGTGGAGGGTGCCCTGCACTGCTGGGGGGTGGGGGTGCTGGGAGACATGTGTGGGGGCCTGGTGGAGGGTGCCCTGCACTGCTGGGGGTGGGGGTGGTGGGAGACATGAGTGGGGGCCTGGTGGAGGGTGCCCTTGGATGCTGGGGGGTGGGGGTGATGGGAGACATGAGTGGGGGCCTGGTGGAGGGTGCCCCTGGATGCTGGGGGGGTGGGGGTGTTGGGAGACATGTGTGGGGGCCTGGTGGAGGGTGCCCCTGGATGCTGGGGTGTGGGGGTGCAGGGGGACATGAGTTGGACATGAGTGGGGGCCTGGTGGAGGGTGCCCTGCACTGCTGGTGGGTGGGGGTGGTGGGAGACATGAGTGGGGGCCTGGTGGAGGGTGCCCCTGGATGCTGGGGGGTGGGGGTGGTGGGAGACATGAGTGGGGGCCTGGTGGAGGGTGACCCTGGATGCTGGGGGTGGTGGGAGACATGAGTGGGGGACTGGTGGAGGCTGCCTGTGCACTGCTGGGGGGTGGGGGTGATGGGAGACATGAGTGGGGGCCTGATGGAGGGTGCCCCTGGATGCTGGGGGGTGGGGGGTGCAGGGGGACATGAGTGGGGGCCTGGTGGAGGGTTCCCCTGGATGCCGGGGGGTGGGGGTGGTGGGAGACATGAGTGGGGGCCTGGTGGAGGGTGCCCCTGCACTGCTGGGGGTGGGGGTGATGGGACACATGAGTGGGGGCCTGGTGGAGGCTGCCCCTGCACTGCTGGGGGGTGAGGGTGATGTGAGACATGTGTGGGGGCCTGGTGGAGGGTGCCCTGCACTGCTGGGGGGTGGGGGTGCTGGGAGACATGTGTGGGGGCCTGGTGGAGGGTGCCCCTGGATGCTGGTGGGTGGGGGTGCAGGGGGACATGAGTTGGACATGAGTGGGGGCCTGGTGGAGGGTGCCCTGCACTGCTGGGGGGTGGGGGTGGTGGGAGACATGAGTGGGGGCCTGGTGGAGGGTGCCCCTGGATGCTGGTGGGTGGGGGTGCTGGGGGACATGAGTTGGACATGAGTGGGGGCCTGGTGGAGGGTGCCCTGCACTGCTGGGGGGTGGGGGTGGTGGGAGACATGAGTGGGGGCCTGGTGGAGGGTGCCCCTGGATGCTGGTGGGTGGGGGTGCTGGGGGACATGTGTTGGACATGATTGGGGGCTTGGTGGAGGCTGCCCCTGCACTGCTCGGGGGTGGGGGCGATGGGAGACATGAGTGGGGGCCTGGTGGAGGGTGCCCTGCACTGCTGGGGGGTGGGCGACATCAGTGGGGGCCTGGTGGAGGGTGCCCCTGCACTGCTGGGGGTGGGGGGAGACATGAGTGGGGGCTTGGTGGAGGGTGCCCCTGGATGCTGGTGGGTGGGGGTGATGGGACACATGAGTTGGACATGAGTGGGGGGCTGGTGGAGGGTGCCCTGCACTGCTGGGTGGTGGGGGTGATGGGAGACATGAGTGGGGGCCTGGTGGAGGGTGCCCCACAGTGCTGGGGGGTGGGGGTGCTGGGAGACATGTGTTGGTGATCAGTAGTGCAAGGTGACATGTGGGTTGGCTGGGGGGCATGGCCATGGTGGATGGGTTGCCTGTGGGACATGAGCAGGGGTGCAGGGTAGTCCCCTGTGGTGTGGGCTGCCTGCAGGGGCCGTGGAGGGTGTAGAGGGAACACCTGGGAGGACCCACACAGCCAAATCAGGTGTAGCATTCCCGGGCACCAGCAAAATACACGTACGCTGCTGAAATTGCGTGTGAAACTTCCCGCGCACCTCGGAATACACGTACCCAGGCCAATCGCGTGTGGAACTTCCCGTGCACCCGAAGTACACGTACCCAGTCCAATCGCGTGTGGAACTTCCCGCGCATCCCGAAGTACACGTACCCAGGCCAATCGCGTGTGGAACTTCCCGCGCAACCCGAAACACACATACCCAGGCTAATTGCGTGTGGAACTTCCCACGCACCCCGAAGTACACGTACCCAGGCTAATCGCGTGTGGAACTTCCCGCGCAACCCGAAACACACATACCCAGGCTAATTGCGTGTGGAACTTCCCGCACACCCCGAAGTACACGTACCCAGGCCAATCGCGTGTGGAACTTCCTGCGCATCCCGAAACACACGTACCCAGGCTAATCGCGTGTGGAACTTCCCGCGCACCCCGAAGTACACGCACCCAGGCTAATCGCATGTTGAACTTCCCGCGCAGCCCAAAGTACACGTACCCAGGCCAATCGCGTGTGGAACTTCCCGCGCACCCAGAAACACACGCACACGCTATTTTTCACACAGCGGGTGTCCGTGTTTGTCGGTACCCCTTTGCACCTCATTTGTCCTAGAGGGCCACTGTATGGACCATTCATCATGGCTGTATATGGGTGCTTTTTGTTAGGGCACATTTTGGCGCACATTTATTTCAGGCGCAGGGACGCTACCGCCTGCTTTCTTGTGGCGTACTTGTTTGGCCCTGTGCGCGTCTTTCACCATGCGCTGGTTTGCCCTATTCGATTCCATGAATACGGGTTGTAGGCGAGCGTGTGGGCGTTCCGCGCACTTGCCTCCTGTACTTCCCCCGTGACGCCCATATTTTCACGCGTTGTTCCCCATTCCGAGTGTTACGCCCCGTGTTCCGCCTACGTTTGTGATGTGCGCCGCGCTATGTGCGATTTCGCAGTGGCCGTGGCGCACGCTGTTGGATGACCTGTGCGCCGGCGTGCGCGGCGCACTTTTTCAGCGCACATCCAATGTTTTTCACGCGCACAGACTTCCATGAATCGATGTGTGCTGGTTTCCCTGCGATTTTCGCACTTGCACTGTGATTTTCGCACTTGCACTGCGATTCGCACGTTTTGGCACCTCTGCGCGGGAATTTTCGGCGCACATTAATTCCATGAATCGACCCCGTAATTACCAGGTTTGATGCACGAAAGTGCAATTATATTAGATATGCCAGGAAAACCTATGCTCGACCTTATGATCAAGCTATCAGGGATGCCAAAAGGGACATGAGAAAGGGGATCCGTGAGGCCAAATCAGGCCACCTTGACCTAATGCAGAAATACGGGGGCATAACACAGATTACCAGGAAAATGTTCGATCGGTAGGAGCTGCCGTAAACACTATAAGGCGGAGCAAGTGGGTGCCCCATTAGTGCCCATACCTGGGAAGCGCATATAAGAACCACTCTCACAAAGTCTGAGAAGCGGACCACGGCATAAAAAGAGCTTGGAGCTAGAGTGCGATGGTGATTGCATCCGTAGGTTGATTGCGAAATTAATAGATCCGGGGCCTACCAGTCTTGCTAATATAGTTATTAAGAAAGATCCTGATCTATGGACAGAGCTTCTAGCTATATTATTCTCCAAGGTCTGTGTAGAGGGTTGCATGACGCTTTCGTGGAAAACTTCAGTATTGGTCCTACAGTACACAAAGGAGAAGAGAAGCGACCCTGCACATTTTAGGGTCTTGGCTTTAGTGGACATCACAGGCAAGATCTTCGCCTCGTTAGGTTTTGATGAAGTTGTCAGATGGGTAAAGTCGCACGGCATACTGACTACATTTCAACTGGGATTCAGAGTACGATAAATTACAACTTATTAGGAACTATAGCTAACACTGAAAGGCAGGATACTTTTGACGAGCTTGTCAGAGCCACTTTTAGGGAAATTGACTGGTGTCCTAATTGGGAGGAGGAATGCTGCATTTTGGAGGAATGAAATGTGTTCAAAAACTGGAAGCTTGGAACTGGATGGCTAACTACAGACACCTTGCAAAACTGAAGAGTGGAGACGAATTTAATAAGATAACACATACATTTAAGGTACCATAATATTATGTGAAGCTATGCCTGTGCCCCGGTTTGTGCAGATTTTTGTTGCTGTTATGAGTGAATAATCTACCAGTCTTGGCAACTCTACGCCCCGAACGAGGTTTCCCACGAGAAGAAAGAACATGTTGCATGTGTAAATGTAATGAAGCAATTGATACCTCCTGGCATGTTCTGACTGAGTGTGCTGTAAATGGACCATTATATAGGAGCATGCTAGGGAAGTTAGTGAACAAGCTTGACAATATAAAAAGCGAAGCATTTTGGAGTTATTGCCTGACTATCGAAAATAAGTCTGTACACATTACACTGTACCATGTGTGGTTAAAGGTGAATGATATCTTGGATGAGATGGAGCTTATAACAATATAGGGTAGCAAGTATTGCATACTCGATTTTATACAGGTGTGACTAGCTCTAGATAGTTGGCTGAATGTGCGGTGTGAGATGAAATTGATATGAAGGAGCTTTTGTTTTTATTGTATAGGTTAATTGAAGTGCAGTAATTACTATTTGTTATGATGTATTTCTTTTACAATGAATTTTGTAATATGAATTAATATGTGAAAGGTTTTTGGGAGCCCAACACATTACATTAAAAAACAATATAAGAACATACTCAAGTTTGCTTTGAGATGTTGTTTAAAATATCATTACTGCCAATAGGGACACGGCTGGCTCTGCCAATATATGCCAGTACACCTATGTAAGAACATACTCCTGTTGGTTTGGTCATTAAAAGTGACATGTCACAATAAGAAAACATGTCCAACTGGTTACAATGTAAGCCAGTCTAGACCCATAAGAAGATTTATCATCCTTGCTTCCTAATAGATGCTCAGTTAATAAAAGGTCATGCTACAGTAATAAATACATAGGGCGCTTCACCAAAACGCGAGGTAATACTACTTATTGTGGTTGGTCTAGCAAAGATGCAGAGTAATGCCACAGTAAGCAAAGGCTAGATTGGCTGCACCAAAATGCCAGTCTAGCCAGGTAATGACACACATGAACTTAGTTTTGCACAAAAATACCAGTAAAACATGCAAAGTCAATAACAGATGTGTCAAAAATGCTCTAGTGATCCCCAGGCTCCCAGGGCCTTGCACATACACATGCACACAACCCTTTCATCCACTGGTCACTCACCCATATATCTCCTCTCACATTCATTCACACTGCATTCACTACGCAGACATGCACCCGCACCCACCCAGTACATTCACACAATCACATTCATACCCATTCACCCACCAGTCACTCACCCATATACCTTCTCTCACATACACTCAGACTGGCACCCACTCAGAACATTCACTCTCACACACACACACACACACACGCACGCACGCACGCACGCACGCACGCACACACACTCCTACTCACTCATCCATCATTCACTCACCCATTCATAAACCTCTCACATCCACTTGGACTGTATTCTCCACACAGGAACGCATGTAAGCACTGATAACATTCAAACACACGCTACCACATTCCTACTCAGTCACCCACCACTCACTGACCCATACACCTTCTCTCGCATCTATTCACACTGCATTCTCCACACAGGCATGTACCCATTCAGAATACTCAAACACACTATCATATTGATACTCATTCACCCACCAGTCACTCACTCTCATACATCTGTCTCTCATCTCCACTCACATTGCATTAGGCAAACAGGCATGTACCCACTCAGAACATTCAAACGCACACTATAACTTTCCTACTCATTCACCTACTAGTCACTCACCCATAAACCTTCTCTCACATCTACTCACGCTGCATTCTCCACACAGGCACGCATCAAACCAGAACATTCAAACACACACTATCACATTCATACTCATTCACCCACCAGTCACTCACACAACCACCCACACAGAACATTAAAAAACACACTATCACATTCCTACTCATTCACACACCAGTCGCTCTCTTACATCCACTCTCACTGAATTCTCGACACAGCACATACCCACCCACCCACCGACAACATTCAAATAAACACTATCATATTCTACTGATTCACTCATCAGTAATTCACTCATAAACCTTCTCTTACATCCTCGCTCACTGCATTTTCCGCATAGGCACACACCGACCCTGCCGCTGACACCATTCAAACACACACCATCACATTCATACTCATTCACCAACCAGTCACTCACGCATAGACTTTCTCTTAAATCAACTCTCACTGCATTCTCTACACAGGCACACACACACACCCACCCACCCAGAACATTCAAATACACACTATCACATTCGTATACATCTGCCCCCTATTTCACCCCACTCCACATCTCCTGTTCCCATGTAACTATGTAAATCCTGTACCTGAAACTATGCAAGCACTCTCCTGTACTCTGCAACAGCGTCTCGATGCCCTCGGGCTGTGGTGCGCTTTAACAATGAATACAACAAATAAATAAATAAATACTCATTCACCCACCATTCACTCAGTCATACGCCTTCTCTTACATCCACTCTTACTGCATTCTCTACACAGGCACACACCCACCCAGAACATTCAAACACACACAAGCTCTTTCACCCACCACTCACTGACTCAAAGCACATACATACATCTGACATACACTTCACATGTGCAAAATATACATCAGATTAAAAATAGAAAATAAAGCCTTCTTTTTTCCAGCTTTGGCCCATCACTCTAGGCCACATTCAGTTCTTCCATGTGTCGTATGTATTGACCCACTCCGCTATGCGGCATCACCCTGCCAGTTATGGTGAAAGAAACAGCAACAATGGCGGCAAAACCCTTGTGCACACCAAAAACCTGCAAAAACCGCGTGCTTCAGCACACAAAAAGATTAAGTTGCACAACCTGCCACCCATGGTGCATGTGAGATGGGATAGAGCACACCCTGTAAAAATGTGCCAGTGGGCTCCATGACCAGCAAACAGAGTGCAGAGAGAGAAGCAGCACTTTGCAAGTGAAACCCCAAAATGTGCCTACACATGACATTTGATTTGTTGCTAAAAACTCCTAAATGCCGATACACAACACTTCTCCACATTCAAAATCTTGCCTGGTGCTAAAATTCATGTGTCAAATGAAGCATTGTGAAACATACAAAGGGCCTCATTACACGGTAGGCGGTAAGGGTTTACCGGTACCGGTAAGGGCACCGGTACCGGTAAACCCTTACAGCCTTACTATGAGGTCCCTTGGCGGGACCCGACCTTAACAGCTGGTGTAGACCAGCCGTTAAAGTTGGGACCCGCAAAGGGACCTTGGTGCTAATTACGGTACTGCAATTTGCGGTACCGTAATTAGCTCCTTCCCCATTCCCATTGAGCCCTACGGGGCAAAAATGGGAATGGGGAAGGGCCATGGGGAAAGGGGGAATTACCGCCCCGCCAACCTTGGAATGGGGTGGTAATTCCCCTTTTCTCCATGGTGGTACTGGTATGGTACCAGCGGCAACCATGGTGCTAATAGCACCATGGTTTACCGCATAACGTGTAATGAGGCCCAAAGTCTGAAAACGGACAGACTCTTTGCCAAAATCTGGGTGCAGTACCCGGGGCTACCTGAATGACAGCTGTCAGAGGAATACTGAAGAAACATTAAAATGACCTAAAACTAAAAAGCCTGCTGGATTAGCAAACATAAAAAGGATTGTTGCCAAAAAGGAATACAGATTTTAGCTGTGTTTTTTCCCACAGATTTTAAGGCCAAGAAAGAAATGTATTTATGTTTGATGTAACAAATTTGGTTTTTGCTGGATTGAAGAAGTTAATTAGCCTGGCTGAAGCTTCAAGAACTGGAAAAGCAGATTTTTCTCCCAGAAGGAGGGCCTTCCTCGCAGCAGAAACTCAGTGGGCGGTGTTAAATGCAGGTTACAACAGAATCTTGTCTACAGAAAGCGAAAGAAAAATGACAAAGCTGCAGCCCAGGAAATGGGAAGTGTGAAGGGGGCCGTAAATGGCCTCTGGAAGGAACAAACAAGGAGGGGGATGCCCTGGACTGCAGGGAGACAAAAAGGGGCGGACCATCTGTTGCTAAACATGAACAAAGAACACATTTTTAAAAGGCTCATAACTTGCTATTCAAAAGGGTGAAAAATATAAAAAGGACAGAGTTGTTAAATTAATTTTTGGCTGCACGTGTGAAGAGGCGGTAGAACTGTGTGCCATGTTCTGGACAGGAATGTCAACATATGTGGTTTTATGCCAAAGGTATTAATGTTAGAATTGTGACAATGTGCATGCACATCCACATGTTAAACACACACATTTGTGGAAATTTGCATTAAATTTGGAAATTGTGTTCATAGCGAAAAGGGCAAAATTCTGTAGAAAGTTGAGACAAGATCCCACCGCTGCAGGGTTTTGAGGAATAGCTGCTACGTAAAATATGGCATCTTTGTGTGTGATTTGTATAAAGGTGAACAATGTAGAAATGTACATTTAGTATCAAATCCGATTTTGAGATCAGTGGCTAAAGGGAAGTCTCTGAGGACTGTAAAGCAAATCATAAAATGTGACATCATCCGGCCTTGATCCAATCACTCAAATTGCAAGGCAGAGATGAAGTGTGGTCCTATCCCAGCTCACAGGGGCAAGCTTAGCTAAGCCGGCCCATACACCCCCTTTGTGATGTCATTTTAAAGGATAAATAGAGAGAGCTGACAACACATAGGGACTCACTGATCCAGCCACTTTCCTGATTCCGGCAAAGCACTCTGATCCAGCATCCTACATCCAGCTTTAAATATTCTTCCAGATCCAGATGCCAAATCTCTTGCCAGCAATAGAGAACCAGTGATTTCCAGCATGGCCCAAATCCTCAAATTTATTCTCTCCCCCAGTGAAGCGCTGGGTGGTGTGAGAAGGCCTTTTGAACCAGTATCCTGAAATTCTCTGGCTTGCCACCACTAGGCTTGCCTGAGGAACTCGACATCCAGCTGATTCAAATACCCACAGACTAGGAGGGCAGATCCTGTGCAAATCCGGTGACCGGCCTCGCTGATCCAGTACCGTGCCAGATGTGCTGTATTTCCTAGACCAGACCCAATCCATGACCAGAACTGACGGTCCAATTTAAAAACTGATCCTGTGAGTATTAATAGGAAGAACTGTGGGCCATAGTATATTTAATTTGTCTTATCCCTATTTCAAACCCATCCTATTTTTCCTTCAGAACCAATATTGTTAGAACCATCTTTGCACTGACCCTTTTCTCATCTGAAGAAGTCGAGTTTCCTTAGCAGGCGGGTCACCCTGATCAAGTGACTGTAAGATCCCTGTGTGGTATTCGCTTTTTCATAGTCATCCTCTAGTGTAAGCAACCCATTTGTCATTTTCAAAAGTGCATTTCTGTTTTCCTTTCTCGCGCCTATTTTACAAAAATGACCTTTACTAAAACCTCTATAACTCCCTCAGTTTTTGTAATAGAAACGAAATTTCAACTCCTACTTGTAACTAACATCCATAGCTATCCATAGAACCGAAAACCGTGCGATTCTCCCATTATCGTGAATATCGCGCAATGAAAAGTTTGGCGCAATTTTAAAAATCTGAAAGGTTTACACGTGTGAAATAGCTCTAGACTGCTTCCGAGTTGGACTTTAAGATTTCTAATGTTTTCTTTGGACTAAATCATTGCTTGTGATTGTGTACAACGATTCAAAGCAGCTCCCATAAGAATTTAGAACAATTTAAGTATCTTTGACCACACTTGGTGTTTTTGCCCAGTCAATTTTAAAGACAATTGTAAAAGCCATGCTGTCAGCTGAAAAGTCAATTCCGTTTTTCTCTTGTGTTTTATGGGGGGAAGGTGGGACTGATATTCTGTTTGATTTGTGCTATTCCTGACTGCCTGCTATCTCCTCCCATTTCTTCACATTGCCTATTGGGGGGTTGAGGGGTGTTGCAGGGGGAACCTCTAACCATAGTGCTATCTGATCTGAACCAACACAAAAGTATTATTTTCTGTGCTGTATTTGTTTTGCTTATTACTTATTCCTAGTTTAATAAAGATATTCTTCAGTGTTCTGTCACCCCATTGGTGATTGTTGTTCATCTATTAAAACATATTGTGATTAAATTTTAAATACATAAATAAAAATGTACCTTTGCAAACTAGCCTGATTCCTGGTTCAGTGCGACTGGGGGGGTTGCAGGAGAAGGGTGTGGTATGAATGGTATATCGTTCAGAATATTGAATTTATAGGCAAAAATAAATAAGGGTTTCAGTTGTGCACTACATGCTGGGCTTTGACTTGGGTCTGTGTCGGATTGAAAGCACTTACACGTGCTGCTCACAAACAGGAACCCGTGAGAGCTTCCTGGCCCTTGTATATGAGCCGTGAGGTAGCTGGAGAAGAAGGGGTTGGAGCTGAATGTGGCACAAGAACAGATTGTGCAACCCTGATTAGTGAGCTGCAGGACAGACCCCCCCCCAGACCTGGTGTGGTGGGACCCTGTGCACGCAGTGGCTGCGGGGGCCCCTGCTACATCAGTGAGTATACTTCTACTGGATGGTTTTGTAATACATGTAAAGACATCTGGAATTTAGATGGTATAGTGCTATTCATTTGATACAAAAGAGATGATATGCCCTATGAGATGCTTAGTATGATGCATACAGATTTAATTGGCTTTTCATACATCCGCTGTGAAGAAGTGAAAGCTGGCGAGGGTGAAAAAGCCCTCAATCTTTTAAAAATGTGTATTAATCATATAATCATGTGGGTTATCTATTTCAGAAAGGGTGGTCTCCCAACCACATACCTATTTCCTTAAATGCCATAATCTACCTACATGGAGGCAGGAGAATCTGGAAATGTAAGCCATGCCTATTATGCTATGGTGGTTGGTAGCTCACATAATTATTAAAGCCACGCTTGATTTGAAGCATACCAGCATCATCCCTGTGATCTCAGACAGCTATGGGAGTCTATGTGCATTTCAGGCTCCTGCCTGTCTACATTCCAGTGAATGGGACAAAAGGCAGGATGCATGCCTCTGTTGACTCTCTGGGGGCAAAGGTAACTCCTCCCTGGCCAGGCCTAGGATTTCTCAGCTGGAGATGTCCCGAGAGCCTGGCTTTAAAGAGCCATTACCATAACACATTTCTGCATCACATTAGGGGGCTCCACAACACTGTCCGTTCACACCAGGTGTTGGAGGGAGTTGGCTGTCTGTCTCCCTTACATCAAGTGCTAATGTTAATAAATCTATGGTGTAGGTGGCCTGAATGTGCTAGTTGGGGCCCTGAGCTGCAGTGCATGAGGATGGCTGAAGGATGGTCTGTCTTTCCTGTATAGGTTCTATGAGTAATTGGAATTAATGTAAGCTAAAGCTACCTGGAATGTCTAAAAAAGAGGATCACAGCTGGGCCATGTCCGGAGTACATAAATCTGCTTTGAAATTACAACAGGCTTCATAGGTTCCAGCACTGGCTCGGTCCACAAGGTAGTGTTTGCCCACTGCTTGCGTTTTTCGCTTCCATATTTGTCCATTGCTCTTTAGCTTTACTCATGTGCTGTGCATCAACGGGGAATTCAGGTGCTAGTGGGCTATAGTTTTTCAAATTACATTTACTGTATATCAAACATTACAAAAGGAAGCAACCTTTCCTGACGAGCAAAGCTATGTGCCTAAGTGCACTGTCAAAGATGACCTTACCACACTCTCACTTTATCAGACATCTACACCGTTATTCATTCACTCCCGTTAACTCTAACTCTATCCCCTGCCCTTCCTCTTTCCTTTTTCTCTCCCACTATCTCTTTCTACGAAAGATCTTACTCACACTTCACAAAACAATTGATACCACTCTCTCACACAATACCTTTCTTGCATTCTGTGATACTGCTGCCACAGTCTCCTCAGGACTCTTCTCCACCATCCCCTCTCCTCTGCTTGGTCTCCCGGTCCACCAACTACCCTGCTGACATGACGCAAACAGTTTTCATCCATGTCTGGCCAGCTTCAGCTTTTATAGTCTGTTACCCCCCCACCCCGCTCTGCTCATCCTCCCAGTTCCCATTGGCCTTTGCCCACTTCCTTAAGGGCCAAATCATTTGCTGTATTTTTCCGACGGTGTTGGGTTTGATTTTTGAAGTCTTTAAATAGTCTTCTGCCCCTGCACCTCCACTTTTTGGTCTCCACTGTACGTTTGATCGTGGCTTTGGGAAACCGTTCGCTCTTGTCATGTTCGCTTCCCGAAACATGTGAGCTTGTTCTTATTTCTTCACTGGAGGTCTGTCTGGTAGTGAGGGTTTGGACTCCTGTTTATCATCTCACAGTTTCTGGACCAGGCATTACGTGGGGGTTCATTTGCTTCCTTGACTCCAGTCCATGTCTTGCTTGCTGTTGAGGTCCAACCAGACCAAAACACGTGTCTGGGGTTGCTGTTGGTACTCTTGTTCAGAGGAGAATTGCATAGCATTTCGGTGCTCGACTGAGGACAAAGACTGATGTGTTTTTTGATATTTCTCCTCTTTGAAATATAGTGAGCTAAAGAATCTGGGTAAAGCTCCGTAACCGGGACTAATGTGGAAAGAGGGACTCCAAGGACCCACCTTGTTTTTTGCATAACTTAAGTAACTTTGAGTCTCACCCTAAATTACTAGGGGAATCTAGACGTGGACCCTTTGCTCACTATTCATCGAGAGGCACAGCTGCACCCTACTGATGAGGTCCAACCAGACCAAAACACATGTCTGAGGTTGCTGTTGGTACTCTTATTCAGAGGAGAATAGCCTAGCATTTCGTTGGTGGACTGCCCCTGGGTAGGACAAAGACTGGTATGCTTTGGATATTTCTCCTGTGTGAAAGATAGTGAGCTAAAGAATCTGGGCAAGGGTCTTGTAACGGGGACTAATGTCCAGTGGAGGGACTCCCAGGACCCCCCAACATAATATTAGCCTCTCTCTGGAGTTCGGGACTGGGGTCCCGCTCAACTCGAATCCCTTTCATCGCCTCTGGCGTAGGACAGGTTCTGCCAAGGCCTTGGTAGGGTGTCTAACCCACGTTGAGACGGCCATGACACTTTTTCAGCATCAACCAACACAAACTCCTGCAAACTATAATTTCTTAAGCAATATCCCCCTAGGTGGGGGGCATTACGGCCTTGTAATAGCCCTAGACCGAGTTAACGTGGGCCTCAGCCCATTACCAGGTAGTTGAGCTCCCCCGCCGCCAAATGGTTTATATCTTTTTGCACCGTGCCATGTAGTGGGGGGGGGGTGAAATAGCTTTTATTTGAAGTTGTAAAATGGGATTGGAGCTGTTTTACAAGTTTAAAAACACTGCAAAACAAAATGGATGCCATGGAAAAAAAAGGAGATGGGAATTACTGCTAGCCCCTTCTTCCTTTCCAGGTGAGTGATGAGTGCAGGGGCTGTAAGGAATCGGCCAACGGTAAAGATGGTTGAGTGAGTGGGGAAGGAGCAAGTGAAGTGCGTCCGAGGCCAGCACGAGACAAGACAGCAATCCTGGAGGGAAGATGGTGGTGTACCATACATCAAGGTGCTCAGAGTGCGGGTTGGCACCTTGAGGTAAAGCTTGCATTCTGCGCTCCCTGATCGGCTGTGAGGTCACTAAACATCAACTCCAGGATGATAATTGTGGGAAAGAAGCCTGCCTGATTTGACTTGAGTTATGGCAGAAGCCAACTTTGTTTATTTATTTAATTAGGACGTTGCATAGTTCTGACTGGGACTGTCCGTTTTTTGGGATGTCAGCAGGACAAATGTTAGATAGGATAGTATAGTATGTGAATGAGGACTTGACATGCAGGGGCATACAAGAAAAGAGCTGCAGATGCAAGAATGTTGCATTATAAAGCAGGCAAAATGTGTTTATATTTGTCTAAACATTGGATGGAGCGGGGCTCTCTAGATAAAGAGTTCGCTATCGGGCGAACTGGGCTGTCATGGTGCTACCTCCTTCGTGCCTGTGCAGAATGTATTGGATTGCTCAGCACAGTGTTTAAGTGCGTGCTTGTGTTGGCCTTTACAGTTTAGTGACGATTTCCTCTATGTTGCTTTATGTGCTATTCTAGGTAGAGTGCTTTGAATTACTGCAAGCGTTGTCATAGTTTATTGCTTTTAGAACGGTGCATACAGCCTCTAGGTCTGAGTGCCAAAGCATTTTTCCTACTGCAAATACTTCTGCGACAGGACAAATGCACAAAGCGGGGATGTCGCAAATGGTGCCTGATTCAAAAAACGTGAATTAGGGCACTTGGCACAAAGTGCACAGAAGTAAATATGTGAGCAAATAGCGCTATATTTGTGCACCTTGCATGCATGCATTCATGGAATTTAATGGATGAGAGAGGGGTCTACCTTCATTCACGTTCTATTTTGCTCAAATCGACTTGCCCTGTTTTCTCCTTGCATAAGGACATGACCAACCTTGCAGGAGTAAGTGTATCCTTTTTAAACATTCCCTGAAAGTGGTTCTATTTCCCTAACGTTTGTCACGTTACTCTCCTGAAATGTGGTGCAGTGCATGGTTTTTTGAAAAGGTGAGTGGCAAACGAGGGTTGTCATGTGAGTTCAGGTGCAGTAGGGAGCATGCTAGTGCCAAGGGGTGCAGGTGGGCTTTAGGAGTGAAGACGGCAAAATAAGTGGAGAGGCGCTGTGTTGGGGTGCAGCAGTGAACTCACAGTGTGATTTCTTTTGGAGATGACAAGGACTGTTGTGGGTTGTCATCCAATGTGATATGGGTAGTTACATATTATTGAATGAAATTACAAGGAAAACAATGCATTTTTATCACAAAAATGCTTACAAAGCGATTTAACATTGGTTTACGTAGTGGAGGACCAGTGTCCTTAACAAAAGGTAAGAGAATGTGGCTATAAGATCAGATGATGTTGGGGAGGTAATATCTTGGACCAGGGACAAGGACGGTAGAGCATGATATAGGAACGGGATAGTGCAGAAAGTGCTACGTTTTAGGATGAAGGGCTCTTGGCTTGTCGTAGAGAGGTAGGGTGAGAGGGCAACAGGGAGACATGGTGGCGTAGAATGGTAAGCAAGTGGTTCTTCAAAATATAGGATAGCTAGGATGTTGGATTTAAATATAAACAGAGTGAAAGTATTGCAGAGAGGGAGAGGAAGAGCAGGAAGAGGAAGAGCATTCCAGTAAGAGAGCGAGGAGAGGAAGAGAGCAGAAATGAGAGGGAGCATAAGAAGCACGAGAGGTGACAAGGAAGTGAGCCGAGGATGACCGTAGGGTGCAATGGGGAGAGTAGGGAGTGAGATGGGCGGATAGCTAGGGTGGGGCAAGTCTGTGTATAGTTTTGAAGATAATGAGAATGAGTTTACACTTTGAGCTCTGTCTCATAAATAACCAGCCTATCTGATGATGGCTGGGGAGGTGGAAGCAAAGCCGGGAAGGTTGAAGAGTGTACAGACAGCAAAGTTTAGTACTTTCTGGAGGGATGAAAAAGCATAGTTGGGAAGTCCATAGAGTAGACGGGCGCCGTAGTCAGATCGAGAGAGTATGTTGAAGGGAAAAAGATGTCTTATTTTTCGGATGTTGAGATTAAGTCTGGACGCAGTGACAGATGTGAATATTAACAATGATAAGCTGTGATATGGGCACCGGTTGCGAGCAAAAGCAAAGTAGCAAAAGTACTCAGGAGACAAGAATAGAAGAGGGGGAGAGAAAGAGATAGCCTGTCTGAATGGAAAGTAGATAACTTCAGTCAGTGGAGTTGAGCATGAGCGAGTGAGATGCTATCCTATATTTGATAGTGAAGAGACAGTTAGAAATTGTTGACCGTAACTCGTCATATTAGGTAGGAAACGTGAAGAAGATATGAGTGTCATCAACAAAGAATTGATAGGTGAAGACATCAGAGCAGATTAAGGTGTCAATACAGAAGCATAGAGAGTGAAGAGAAGTGGACCCATGACTGACCCTTGCGGAACCACAACAGCAAGGAGGGTGAGTGGCAAGGTAAGGCTGTTCCAGGACACCTGGAAATGCCTGGGGGTGGGCTATGAAGCAAACCAAGCAAGGACCTTGTCTTGATACCTAGGAGAGATAATATTGAGAGAAGGTCAGAATGGTTGATGCATCAAAAGCAGCAGAGAGGTTAATAAAAATAAAAATAGATGAACGGTTTGCATGACGAGTGGAAGAGATGTACTTTCTGACAGTGAGGAGAGCTTACACAGTAGAGTGCAGGAGTCAGAAGACAGATTAAAGAAGATCCCAGAGGGTGTGTATGTCAAGGAACTCAGTGAGTTAATTGAAAATGACACAGTCTTGGATTTTGGAGTAGTGTTAAAGTTAGTGAATGCCTGTTCGAACAGACTACAACCTGTTATGAGCCCTCAGCTATTACATGAACCCATGTCTTTGACACAGACCATGAACACTCATTTCCAAATTCACAATTGTGGAAGCTATTTCCTGATTGTGTGCATTATTTTCTTGGTGGTACTAACATGGCTTGTCTTTATTTTGCTTTCCATCCCAGAACACATTTTCCAATGAAAGATTATACGGCTAAAAGCAGCCAGGCTTCCTTCATTCCTGATCTCATATACTCTACTCACTGTTCATCCTGTTGGACATAGTCATCACAAACCGTGTGCCTCCTCATTTCGTTGTAGGGAGAGATGCTAGTTTTGTTTGTTCTTAGCTTGTATCCTTTACATGTTCCTTGTTTATGATGACCCAGAGAAAAGCCCATATCCTGTCTTTTAGCCGGGGCTCTTGGCTATTGTGGGCCTACCTAACTATCAGGCTGCAGACATGGACCTGTATTCTTCTCTGTTAACAATTTTGTGACCCTTATATACTCGCATATGACTAGACTAAGCCATAGAGGAGCATCCCTCTTTGTTCCTCTTGGCTTTTATGAAATACCCAATTACTGCCTTGGCAGTGTAGAAAAACACAATAAAAGGAATGTCTCACATTCATCGTCATGTCACACATTCCCTGCTGGCACAGAGGACACAGGGGGTGTTGGAATCATGGTTACCGAGCACGTCTTCACAATGTTCAGGAGAGCAGTTTCCGTGCTTCTGGGAGAACCAGACTGATGGTAATGGAGACTGCCAACAGATTCAGTGTGAAGTTTAAGCTGGGAGATGGCCAGCTTTTCCAGGAGTTTGGCCAGGAAAGGAGTGATGGAGATTGGGGCGATAGTTACCCAGGCAGGACGGGTCGGCAGAGGGTTTCTTAAGAAGAAGGTGCACAAGGGAGTGCATCAGGGGGGAATTGAAGACTCCAGTTGCGAAGGAGTGGTTGCAGAAGTCAGACAGAGCAGGAGCCAGGGTGTCAATGTGGTCCTTGATGGTTTTGGAGAAACATGGGTGAACCTGTTTTGACAAGACTTTCATAGATTTTCATAGATTGGACTTGTATGCCATGGAGGGGGGCATGTTATGATAGGGGTATACCCATGAGAACCAACATTGGGCATGGGCACTGCCATGCATATTCTACTGCAGTTTTACATGACCATTTACTGCCATCTCATGCTAATTATAGCTGCACATGTCAGATCTAGTAATCATATGCCGAGTAAAGCCCCACATTCCCAGGTGCTGCCATAATACAGTATGCCAAATATAGCCACTATTTGAGGATACTGCCATTTTATGTCTGTTATATGCTTACAGTCTAAGTAGAGCCAAAATATGTAAGTTAGAGCCTTATATATGCAGTTTGTTCTATCCGATGTCAAGCAATGCCAATCAATACCTGGTATGGCCCCCATTTGTAAGGGAGAGCCTCACATGTGTAATTGATTCCATCATGTGCCAAGCTCAAACTTAAATGTTCCACAAACACCACATAGTACCTTATATACACAGTATCTTTGCCATGAATGATGTGCGGCCTCAAATGCCCCAGAAAAGACAAAGAAAGCTTCATGCAAATGGTTGTCACTATAAGTAATGTGCAGCCTCATGTCCCATTGCTGCCATTATATGCCAAATGCAGCCTCAAATGCCAACGAAATTCCACTTAGTTTCTCATATGCATGACAACTTTACCATCAAGGGTCTGTGCCCTGTGGCTGTGCCCTGTGCCTAGGGTGTCCATGATCCCTCACAACTCACTACACTTTATAAGGCTGTTGGGGGATATAGTCCCAAACATCAGGGTGACAAAGGCAGCAGACCACTGCAAGAGATTATGTACAGCTGCATATGTCCATTTGCTGGCATCGTGAAAAAGAAGGGGCGCCTGACTATTCCCTGACCATACCAGGTATCGTATCATGTATCAAAAAAGAACTGGTCAGATACTGCAGAATAATCATCTACCAGTGATTCCAGGAGGTAAGACAGCTACGGTATACCTCATAAATCCTAATAAGTCACAGTGTAGCACAACATCATGTTGAATGTTACATTAAGAAAGCGCAGGAAATGTCATCCTGTTCTCTTTCCCCCATAAGCAGAAATGTTCTGTCTCTCTCAACACACATATTTGGTGAAGATTCTAGAGACATCCCAGACTCTGGTTTCACCCTACACGCAATTGGTGCAGATTCTGGAGGAATCCCAGACCCTCCGTGTTCAATCAAGCTCAGGTTGTTGCTACTTGTAGAGCTTATTTTTAAGGAATTTTCTGGACTGAAAACATTAATGCTATGCATTTTCCAATTGGTATAGATATATACCACAGGCAGTGAGGCAATTTTCTCACCACTTCCCATCCTGATGAATGCCATCACAACTGAAGCTGATAGAATACAATAGGCGAAACACCTCTTTGTCGGCTTGTATTTTGTTCTAATGTGCCAAAATTGGCAAAAAAGACATTGATTGTTTTGTATATATTTTGTTATTGTAAAAACCTTGGCAACACAAGGGTCCTCTGTGCAAATCAGTAGATGTTGTTTTTTTTTAATGTAAGATTTGTGAAAAATGTGTACGTTTTATCGGGATGGTGTTAAACTCACTATACCTTGATGGTATGCTATGCTTTGTATAATTTACAGTAAATACAGAATAATTGAGATAATAAATTGTCATAATAGATTCATTCTTCCCTATGTTGTTTTGTCCAGATACGCCCTGACCAATTTTTTTTTGATACATTTTCTGGCATCATACAGCAAGCATGGCCTCAAATGTCCCAGAAATGCCAGTGTATGAGAAAGTGATGGAGGTGCTGAGTAGTGGGAGACCACAGTGAGACAGGTTATATGGAGCAAGAATGATGCAGTGTGGGAAGATTGAAAGTGTAAAAAGGAAAGAGGAAGGAAGTAATAGGGAGAGATAGGTGAGAGGGAATAAGAAAATGTGTGCGAGAGAGAGATAGAAAGAGAGAGAGAGAGAGAGAGAGAGAGAAGCAAAAGAGGCAGGCGAGAGGGTCTGTAGAGACTGAGGGTCGAGTTCAATGGTGAGGGCAAAAGAAAACAAGGTAGGGAAGGAAGTGTCCTCATTCCTTCCAAGTCACCTTTCGAGTAAGCTGCATTTCCCTCTTTACCTCAATCCCTTGACCCCTCAACAAACAAGCACAAACCTTGCAGAGACATTGTGAGTCAAGCCGTCGTCTTTCCATGAGACCTGTTTTCTCATGAGCCTACCAAATTCATATATAAAATGTGCACAGTAACTTGGATTCACTCGCTTAGTATCCTGATCATGTACAGACCACCGAAGATTACTCCCCGTTTTAAGGAGCAATTGCTGGCCTTTATTGGAGCTACATCCAAGGATACTACGGCCTTCATCATACTAGGGGCCTTTAACCTTTGGGCAAATAACCACCAGGATTCTGAAGCACTATTGCTTTTACAGACCCTTACATCCTTGGGTTTTGACCAGTTCGTCAACAGCCCCACTCACAATGCAGGTAATACGCTAGACTGGCTATTATCGAAAAACCAACAACTATCTCTAAAATAAATTGAGAAATGTGCCTGGTCTTACCATTTCATGCTTCATATTGAAACTTCGTTAGTGCTCGACAGTACCTCAAAACAAACAAGCACAGTTCGTAAATATAAGAATATTACGTCTAAAACTTACAAATTTTCAATAAAACCCCTATTCCCACCATTAGTTGGTAAACTATCCTTAGAGGAATTTACATCCTCCTTTAGACGTGCTACCAACAAAGCATTTGATTCCCTTGCTCCTCTTCGCCCGATTAAGTTTAAGAAACAAAAGGGACGTAACTTACAGTTCACCCCGGAGATACTCACAGCCAGAGGGAACAAAAGAAAAGCAGAGCTTCAATGGAGAAGTCATCCATCGACCGCTACAATTACAATTTATAAACAAGCTGTTAAACTGTATAAAAGCGCCATCTTTGAAGCACAAAGTCACACTCTTAATGCCAGGATTGAGGGGGCACCATCAAAGTCCAAGGAACTTTTCTCGGTCCTTCAGGAACTGAAAAGCTCAACTACTGAACCCCCTATTACCGTAGATGATGGCTGGTTATAGAATATTCTAGACAGTTTTTGTCAGAAGACACTACAGCACCAGGCACACATTCAAAGCCAAATTGAGAAAGATCTTCCCTTTCTGTAAGATCTCAGAAGTGTTGCAAATTATAGACAAGATGAAGCCCACGTCCTGTAAAGGCGACATTTTCCCCTTTACTCTCTTCAAAGACTTTGCACCGATAATAAGCCCTGCATCACAGAGTTTATTAATCACTCCTTTGCGGTGGCCCAGGTACCTGAGGTCATCAGGAAGCATGGATTACACCTCTTTTAAAAAAGGATAACCTTGATCCTCTTGTTCCAGGTAATTATCATCCAATAACTAATGTGCGCTTTATTTTAAAAATAATTGACGAGGTGGCATGTTTGCAATATTAAACCTTTGTGGAGACACACAACATCTTGGCAAAGGAGCAATCAGGCTTCTGAGTAAACCACAGAACTGAGACGGCCTTGGTAGACCTGAAGACCAATATCACAGAGATTATTGATGAGGGAAATGTTGCCCGGCTGCTTTTGCTGGATTTGTCGTCAACATTTGATCTGGTTGATCACAGCCTATTAGCAGACAGATTAGAACATGTACGTAGATGCTCCCCTATGGCGGCTTCCTGGCTTAAATCTTTTTTAGGCCCCACAATGGCATGTGTAGCTAAGGGAGCATCCCAGTCACAGAGTATACCTGTTACCTGTGGTGTCCCTCAGGGATCGTGTTTATCTCTCTTGCTGTTCAACATTTATGTCAAATGCTTGTGTGACCTCTTGCAATCCCTGGGTGTTAAGTTGACTATCTATGCAGATAGTTTTTAGGCTATCTCGGATCTACGAGGAGGATGTAGCAAATGTCAACAGGGTTTTTGGGGCAATCCAGAAATGGATGGCCTTAAACACCCTGGCACTAAATGATAAAAATAACTGAGCTACTCATCCTCGGACCATCCCACAGACTAAAGAACTTGGACGCACAATATTAAACCTTTGTGATTAATGGGAACTCTATCCCTTTGTCAGACTCAGTAAAGACACTGGGTGTCATTTCAGAAACATGTATCCCACTTAAAATCCACGTGCTCTTACTATGTACATTTATTATGTCAGATCCGCCCATACCTATCTGAACCCAAAAGGGCCTTGATTGCTGGGGCCATGGTAAACACAAAACTCGATTATTGTAAATAGTCTTCTTCTTGGGACATCAAAGGTAATATCAAGAAACTTCAAGTACTGCAAAATGGTGCAGTCCGAGCTGCCTGCAGTCTTGCGCGCCAAACTCATGTCTCAGAATACCGTAGGAAGCTGCATTGGCTTCCAATTGAACAGAGTGTACACTTCAAAGGTGCTGTTATGGTATTTAAATGTTTGTTGGGCGAAGCCCCGAGCTATCTTTCTGCCAGACTGAAAAAAGCTACCCCCATCGGACACTCCGTTTGAATAATAAGTTGCTGCTGGAACAACCACGTGTTTCCCTGAAGAACCTGGTGGTGCAAGCTTCATTGCTTGGGCCCCGTCACTCTGGAATTCATGCAAGCTTCATTGCTTGGGCCCCATCACTCTGGAATTCGCTTCCCTTGGACATCAAGGGTTGTGGCTCTACTCAGCAATTCAGGAAACGCCTTAAAACATTTCTCTTTCCGAATTAATAAAGTTTAACATCCCTGATGGCCCTCCTTCTTTAAGCTGCTCTTGCAGCTTTTTCTCTCCGTTTTATGTCACGTGAGCGCTGGGAGGCCTTTCGGCGTGTGTGTGCTATATAAACAAATCCTTTAGTTAGTTAGTTGGTAATTCAATATAATATATGAAAGTAAAGCCCTTCCCTACACCCTCTACATTTCTTTCAGCCGTGGGTATAGCTGAGGAGAAGCCCAGAGAGTCCCCTCACTCAGACTTGTGGCGAAGGCAGCTAATGGAGCAATTTATCATGGGGAAGCAGAACTGCATACAACACTGGCATTCATTAACACATACCCCTGAATGTATGCATGATTTAGCATGCACGTTACAGGGGACTTTGCTGTCGCCATCAGGCTGGTGTCCATTCCAGGGATGTTAACACCTCTTCTCACAATCCTGCAGCAATGTGGCAGGGTGTAGGCTTTTTCGGCTGTGCTCTGCACACAGAGATGACCTCCCTGCCACCTGGATTCTCGGCAGCTTGCTTGAACCACGTGGACGGCATGCCTCCTGTATGATCTCTGCCTTATCCATTTTTTGGGGGGAAGCATGCCAAGAGGAATTCTTTTGCAGGTATTTCTCCCGCGGTTCAACGCTATCAGATGGGCTGGGGGGCAGAAGTGGACACTGGTATGCCCAGGAGTTATGTTTTAGGATGAGGGCACTTACAGTTGCCGATAACATGAACAAAGTTTGCTATATATAGTATCTTCCCGATTTTGATTTTTGTTCCAATGCTTTCATAACCCAGTCTCAATCTACTTCAGGCATTCCAGTATAAAATAAGATTTGTATGTATCTAAAAGAAGCAAAGAGATTATTTTAAAAGCAAACCAAATTTAAGATGATGGCATTATTCTGAGCCTAGGCTTGGATTTATTGATGCTGACATTTAGGCATTTAAAATAATCCATTACATATTTAGCGCTTTCTCCAAATCTCTTTACATAAAACACTCTTATATATAAATATTGTTACCCAGCAAACAAAATTAATACTCGTTTGTCGACCTCAGACGCATGAAAGGTTGAGTAGACCTTGCTAGGATTCAAATTTGTGACCTGCAGATCACACATAGATCCCAGCATTGAGCATTTAACACTTGAGCTATCTTCCCCACTTTTTCTCCATAACTGTGCATACCACAGCATTTGTTAATGCACTGGCTCTGGGGTTTACCCGTCTTATTACCACAAACCTTATGATTGGATTGTTTGGAAGCAAGAGGAATATGGCATGCCCCACTAGTAAATGTGATGACAGTTGTGGTATATTTTGTTTCTGAAAAAGTCTGGCGTGGACAAGAGAGGGTGGAGGTTAGATATCCTGATAAATGTTTCTTTCTAACTGCACAATTGATTAAACAGCATACTGAGTCGCAAGTGATAGCTTCACGAGTCAAAAGGTCAACTGTGGCATGATATGATATGGCATTTATAAGGCGCCTGTACACAAGTGTTTGTGCACAAGACATCCACCTGCACTTTCCAAGCTCATATTTCAACAGGGTTGAATCAGCCCTTCACCCTTCTGAGGTTGATGAATTAAGTTCTATTGCATTTTGTTGCAATAACACCTAATTTCATAGCACTTAGAAGCAGGAGGAGTCCAATGTTCCTTCTACACTATGGGCATATGCGCTTGCCCAGCTTCCTTATGGGTGTCGCACAACTTACATTATACCTTGAAATCTGACAGCGGTAGATGGTTTGCCATCTTGTGGGCCTGTCATGGAGGAGTGGATAAATGTGCTTGTGTGGGTGGATTTATGGACGAGTGAGTGAATATGGTTAGATGGGTGGATGGATGAGTGGGTCAAGATTTGTTTGGGACAAATACAAGTGTTTAGAAAAGCCATTCACCTTGAAATAGACAACCCCATTTAATTTACAGTGAAACATGACTTCTCTGCATGAATGACAGAACAGGATACACACAGTTTCACAAGGATATTGTACACTCCAGATGTTGGCTGACTAGTTGGCACATGACTACATGTACCTTTAATGTATGTATTGGGTATTGTCAAAGACATAGACTGTCTTGATCATATTTTGTATTTATTCTGCATGTAAACCGCAACTGCTGCCTTACTGTGATATTTTGCATTCTATATTTGTATTTTGTATTTGTACAGTGTATGTATCCCATGACCCCACCCTGCAACCTAAGCTTCGCATTTTCTGTACTGCTGCGCCCGGCTACCTTCGGGTCTGGTGCGCATTATAAGTGAATAAAACAAACAAACAAACAAACAAACATTATGTATTGGCAAGGGGAACTGTGTGCCTAGTGTGGTAGTCACATGAATATTGAAATCAATGGTTTGTGCTCACATGTTTTTAAAGGCGGTTTCTTTGTTTCATGGGGTAAAGTGTTGGGATCATAAGGCTCTGGCGGGGCTTTTGAAATGCTGGTATGTTTTAGGAACCCTGAGTGTGGCTTTAACTAATGGATGAAATTGATGCATTTTACAGTCATTTTCTATTTCAATAACTGGGTAAAAAGGCAGACAATTTACACTCAGTTCTGTGGGGTAATGCATGAAGAAAATTCAACACATAGATTCCTGTCACCAATAGTACACAGGAGCATTGTACAACATTTTCATGATGCCTGCTCCTAAAATATATGCCAGTAGTGCCACTGTAAAGTATGTGCTCATGATTCCTCTGTCCACAGTATAATCCAGTACGGTTCTGTAAAACACTTGCTCTTGCTGGCAATGCTCCAAAATATCCCATCAGGCTACTGTAAAGCACATGCTCATATTGCCTCTCTGTTATGTTACAAAGTAGTTATACTGTGTCAAATCACCATAGTAGTAGTCCTAGAGTGCCATGGTGTGTCTGGAAGATGGTTTAATGTTCCTAATGTGGACTCTCAACACCGTGGTCTGCAGAAGAAAAGGAAAATGGACACGATAGGTAGGGAAAAAGGGAACATTGAAATGAAACTGGGATACAAGATTGAAGAGAATCAGCTATAAGGGAGAGTGGACATGTTTTTGAGAGCTTCGGTCCATGTTGATCCAGCAGAGCATGACAATGTGAACTAGGAGCACAGAAAGTTTCAGGGTAACGTCTGTAGATCTGCGAGAACTTAATTGAGAACACATTTAAGTAAGTAGATATTATACATTGTAGTATATAGCACCATGAAGGATTTGAGATGTGTGTAAATAAAACCATTTGAAGCATGGAGGACTTTGTAATCAGGGACTGCATTTCACTTCTGTGACTAAACTAACACCAGCATAGTAACACTAGGACTGCCTAGCCAAGAGGCCCAAAGCGGCAAGTCAAGAATAAACTATGTTAGGTAAATGGAAATGGAAATAAGGTGGGGAAGAGGGTAGGCTGCCTGTCCCTCCATCTACATGTACTGAATGCATAGGCACCATAAGTGACTGAAATGTATGAGAGAGAGAGTGAGAAAGAGAGCGGCAGGTAGAGGCATATTTGCTTTCTTAGGCCTTTTGATGGGTTGCTCTGCATTTTTAAGCTTTGTTATGCCTTATATGCTTTGCCATTTATTTTTCATACCTTATCTTTTCATACCATGCTACGTCATATTATGCCTTGCAATATGTGGCTTTTATTTTATTGCACCCTTCACTAACCTACTCAGCATTCTCCTTTCTACTATGCACTGCACTGCTCCCAAGTGTCCTATTGCGATTTAGATCCAAGATGTTCCACTGATTTTGCACCCAGGTGTCCTTTTGCAATTCAGATCCAAGATGTTCCACTGATTTTGCTCCCAGGTGTCCTATTGCGATTCAGATCCAAGATGTTCCACTGATTTTGCTCCCAGGTGTCCTATTGCGATTCAGATCCAAGATGTTCCACTGATTTTGCTCCCAGTTGTCCTATTGCGATTCAGATCCAAGATGTTTCACTGATTTTGCTCTCAGGTGTCCTATTGCGATTCAGATCCAAGATGTTCCACTGATTTTGCTCCCAGGTGTTCTGTTGCGATTCAGATCCAAGATGTTCCACTGATTTTGCTCCCAGGTGTCCTGTTGCGAATCAGATCCCAGATGTTCCAATGATTTTGCTCCCAGGTGTCCTATTGCGATTCAGATCCAAGATGTTCCACTGATTTTGCTCCCAGGTGTCCCGCTGTGATTCTGCCCATGGGGATTCGCTCCCATCTGTTCTCGCATCAATAGAACAGAAATGCTATTCCACACTATACAAACACAACCCCCGATTGCTTACAGATCCGCCAGAGCTTCAAGAGACCACGCCAATGGCAGTGCAGAGCGGCATAACACCTAGTAACAGAGCCTCCAACTGATGCCAATATTCTTACCACATCCGTGCTGGTTTACACAGCCCTGCAATTAAAAGCCTTGAGAAAGAGATATGACACAGTCCTATTTAATGACACCCTTTGTGTCAAGACAATTTGTGTCATGCCATCATGCGAATTATACGTCAGAAAACAACCACTTTTCTGTCTGAAAAGTCAGGATGTTAGTCATCTTCCAAACACACACAACCGGCCCTACAAAAACAGGCAACCGTTTTACCAAAGTCAAGAGCCATTTTACTAACTGCAAAGAATATTCATGAACAACGCCTATAAGAGAAGGAAGCATTTGCACCCGCTCTTTCTATTCTCAATGCCTCAAGGATAATGGACTGATCACAATGAAAAGGGAGACATGTTCAGCCCACTACAGATCCTTTATACAATGTTGGAAATGGGAGAACTGTAGCCCTGCTATCTCATCATATGCCTTGCAATATGTGGCTTTTTTTTTTATTGCATCCTTCACTCACCTTCTCACCATTCTATTTTCTACTGTACTGCTCCCAGGGGTCCCATTGCGATTCAGCTCCGACATGTTCCACTGATTCTGTTCACATGTGTCCCACTGTGTTCTGCCCACGGGGATTCCTGTCCCACCTATTACACTATAATTTTGCCCATCTGTGATTTTGCTCATATGTGCCACTATAATTTTAAACCATTGTGATTTTGCACCCAAATGCCCCCCTGCATTACTGGGAACCCCCTCCCTCCTTTAGGCTTGGGTAGAGTGATGGGTACGCGGCTTTATAATTGCTTATAATCATAATTGGTTATTTATAATGCGCGGACCGGGGATCGAACCTGTGTTGCTCCAACTCGCCTTGCTTCCAAGGAGAGTGCGTTGCTCGAGCTATCCTGCCGAGGGCTTGCATTGGCATTATAACAGGCAAGTGATAGTCTTGTAAATGGTGTAAAAACGCAGGGCTTAATAACACTCAGATTTATAGAGATGAAAATGAAATTAAATGTTCACATATCACACAATAAAGCACCGTGGCAGCCGATACATTGTTACAGTAACATGTTGAGTAAAACAAGTCTTATTGCAGCTGTATTTAACCCATCATGAATGAAAGCATACAATTAACAACATGAAAAGTAATGTAAAACCTTATGGAGATTTGTCAAGGCATACAACTGTAGTATAAGAACAGAAAAACAGAGTGAAACAACATTCATGATATGATCACCTGCTTGGAGTAATCATTTCACAACCCATGCAGCTTTCTGCGTTCCACCCATTTTGAATCATTTTAGCTAACCCTACCCAGTCATTGTGGTGTCCAGGGGTGTTGCTAGGTCTGGAAAAGACCCGGGGCTACACTAATGCCTGAACTGTTGGGACTGGGGGCTAGCTAGTCTTTTGGCTGTAGCTCCTGAGATTCTATCCAGGGCTACAACCAAAAGTTCAGGGGCTATAGTCCCCTTAGCCCCCCCTGGTGGTGTCTGTAGCCATCTTACATTGATAACACTTAAATGTTCATAAACTCGAAACAGAGAAAGGCCAGAGAAGAGCTTTTCTGAGCTCAGGGGAGTTTGTCGCCAAGTGCTGGGAAAAGCCGATCACTGCGGGGTAATGTTGTGTGGCGGGTCAGACACTGCCTTTCAGTTTCCCAGGAGCCAGAGAGACAGGATGGGAAAATACGACACAATTCCTGCGCTGCTTGCATTTTAATAAATCAGCACAACTGCTCTAAAAGACAAAACCGATATAAATGCATGTAGTAAAACAAATATATATATAAACAGGCTACATTTACAATAAAAGATGCCAAATCTTTTTTCTCAATAAATTAGTTAAAACTGAGCAACATGATCAAAAAGGAGTACAGTGGCTCAACCACAATGTGTGAAGTGATGCTACTGGTCATGTCTCGTATGTGCGATTCCTAGGTCTCAATGGCCTCTGCAGTAGAAAAACGAATGTGCTCCTTATAAAAGCAGCTGTGTTGTGGCCTGTGTATTTCCTTCACACGAGCGCACCTCGCTGCGCAGGGTAAATACTAGGAGTCTGATCTACTTCTCAATGCAACCTCTTTCTTCTTTAACTATCCCGAAATGCCCAACCCCTCCTCCCTAATGTCACTTCCCATCCCGCCTCCCACAACTAGAACGTCAACATGACACCCCCCCCATTTAAAGTTACCGAACGTGGGTAGCAATGCACAAAATATGGTTCACTAGACCATTTCCTCTTTGAGGCAGCAAGGCTTGTTCCTGGCTCTCTGAGGTCGCGAGCTGGAGTGTTCAACAAGTCCTCATGATCCCGATCTCCCATCCAAGCTCTCTGGATCAGACACATCTATGTCCCTGTGATCTCCTTGGCATGGATCATCAGATTCGTAGTCAAGGGGTATCTCCACTCTCCCACTGAAACGCTGTGACCCTGACAGCGGGACCTTCTTGAAGTGTGACGAGTTGCACGTGGCCGGACCACCGTCTCCCTCGGCGGTGATCATGGAGCCCTTCTTCTCAATGATGACGAGTGGTTCCTCTTGGAAGGCAGCCGTGTGCTTGTGAGCCCGAGGTTGTTTAACAGCTACCACATCCCCTATGGCCAAGTGGGAGTCTCGAGCCTTCTGGCGATTGTCTGCATATTCCTTCATGTGCTCCTTGGCAGCCTGATCCTTTTTTCGCACATCCGTGTCCACCGGCGGCCGGTCCTCTGATTGGCGGGCCTGGGGCAACCGAGTCCTTATGTCCCTCCCAAACATGATTTCTACTGGCATTTTCCCCATGGTGCTGTGGGGGGTGCTGCGATAGTCTCGCAACAGCTGGTGTAGTACTTGTTTCTAGGGTTGTCCAGTGAGCTTTGCCACTTGTAATGCCCTCTTCAGATTGGCCATGAACCTTTCAATCATGCTGTTGGCCTGAGGCCACAGTGGAGTGACCTTATGGTGGTGGAACCCAAAGTATTCACTGAAGTTGTTGAAGCTATGGCCATTGAACGGGAGTCCATTCTCTGGTGTTCACTCCCTGAAGAGCTGCCTTTCGACTCCGATGAGGACTGTTCGACTAAATATCGCACATGGCGTCACGAGCGTTGCTCCGGTCGTAACTGGGTCACATATCTTCTCCTTTCCCTTCTCTCTCTCCGGTTTCTCTCCTCCTCTCGGTCTTTGGGTTCCTGGTCCATTGATCTTGTTGGTGTGTGTGTCGTGCCCGCTGGCTGGGGTGTCGTGGGCTGGAGTTTGGGCTTATACCTGGACGAGCCTCTCACCCTCTCTCCCTTCCTTTGTCTCTGTTGAGGCGGCAAACTGCCTTGAAGTGTCCTTCTTCATCACACGTGGCACAACGCTGTCCGCTTGCTGGTCAGGATCCTTCTTGTGGATATTCAAACCCACATTTGAAGCAGTATGGTTCATCCGGCCTCATCTCCTGTTGCAATTGATTTACAGTCTCTCCTGTGGCTGTAATGTTAAAACTCTCCACCTGCAAGTGAACCACCCTTTCTGCCCTGGCCAGCGTTAGTATTTAATCTAATGCGCATGCCTTTTGCACTAGTTTTCTTCAGAACATCTGGGATTCACAACCAGCAATAATTTGCGAACGCAGGGCCTCAGGGTTGGAGTAGTTTGCGAAGTCGCAGTGCTTCATTTTGATTCTCAGTCTCATGACATAAGCATCCATTGTCTGACCTTTGGCTTGTTTGGTGCTGTGAAACAGGTGTCGCTCGTAATCTACATTAGTATGCAGTGTAAAGTATGCTGATAATGCATACTTTATTTCTTGCAGGGAGACTATCGATGTTGCAGGCATCTCATCAATGATGTCATGTGTAGCCGGACCAACCGCCAATTTTAACAAGCATTTTTGTCTGTTTTCCTCAATGGGCCCCGTTGCCCCAATGTACAGTTCAAAGTCTCTCATCCATCAAGACCATCTTGGCCCCATGTTGCTGGTGTCTGCAACATCAAATGCCCCAGGCATTTTGGCTGCCAAAGACTCTGGGGGTCTGTGTTGGGCCTGTCCCTGTGGGGCTGCAGGTCCCTGATGCACTGTCCCTTGGGCCCCATCTTGTGCCTGTGCCCCATTTTCACCAAACATCCTCCTTTCTGGTGGGCACCTCTCCCTCCGATATCCCTACGGCCGCCTCCAGGCATGAGCACCGCCTTTAAGGGAGAGGAATGCCCTGCAGTGCTGCTGGACCTCTCAATGGCCGCCTTCCGGCACAAGCACCATTGGAGGTATTTTTCCCCACACTCACCGTATGTGACATGTCACTGCTGCAGCCCAGGGCTTGAGTCCGCTCCACAGAGGGTTCTAAGGTGGGCGGGACACCTTCCCCGCACGTTACCTTTTTCTCGCTGTGCATGAGAGAACACCGCCACAGCCCGGGACTCCACTTCGCTCCACCGAGCATTCCAGGTTGGGCAGGCACCTTCTTTATACGTGCTACCTGTGGGCGACTTGTGGTGCAGCACTCGCCTCCATGTGTGAGACGGTGGCGGCTTTTACTTGCTCCGCGTTGATGCACAGTGGGCGTCCGCACCTCTTGCGGTTCCCCTCCGTTGCCAGTGGCCTGGGTATTTCCTTCACACACGCACACCTTGCTGTGCAGGATAAATACGAGGAGTCGGAGCTGCTTCTCAATGCGACCTCTTTATTCTTTAACTTTCCCGAACTGCCCAACCCCTCCTCCCCAACGTCACTTCCCTTCCCGCCTCCCAGCCTCGCACAACTAGAACGTCAACATGACAAGCTGTTCTAAAGCTTCAAAGGACTGTAGCCAAAAACCTTTTGGAAAAAGTGGGTGAAAATATGCACATGCTCTATTTTGGGCCGCAGGGCAAGACACTTTTAAATGGGAGAAAAGTAGACGAATTTTGCATCCATACAAATAGAAACGTGAGGTTAAAATCTAAATTCATGGGACAATTTGGAGAAAAGCACCTTTGATGACATGTCCCAGCACTTTAGCCACCTCTGATGACATTGTAGTTCTAGAATGTTCCAGAATGGTCTCGGAGCCTGGCATGAAGTTACTTCATTAAGAATGTAAGGGCTGCGCATCTAAGCACCACTACTTTGAGACGTGACCCAAAGACCGTTTCTAGACCCGGGCTGCTCTCTGGTCTAAGCTGTTTTTGACTTCAATATGTACCTGTTTTTTTGCATGCCTTATCTGATGCTTTAGGCGGTTTAACCAAATCAAGCTTTCAGTATAACATTTTCTTTTATAGTTATCATTAATTTAACCCTCTTGAATTGGCGTGGATGTTGCATAATTTGGGATATTGTGCATTTGAAAGCAGAATGTAGAAGCTATCAATGTGCTAGAGGCCTATATAGGTTTCAGTCTCTTGTAAGTGAAATGCAGACTACTAGATGCCAAACGTCAGCACTTCTTTAGATAAGAATCCAATGCTGATCCAGCACACGAGGGACTCCTTCAAGATGAGTAATGGGGGATATTGTTTAAAATGATCATGTAAAAACACACAGTACAAGGAACGGACATTTGTTACAGGTTGTACACCTCCTGTCTGCCAAGTTTCCCAGTTTCATGCGTGACAGACACCTCGTGCCAGTCCTGGTTTTTGCTTCCGAATGAATGCTGGAACTTGTAGTTTCATTTTTTCCCATTGTAAGGATGGGCCTTCACGTCCCAGAATGCAGTGTCGAACAAAATCAGGACTGGCTCGCATAGAACTGGGAAACCTGGCAGCTCTGACACCTGCAGGCCATATGGTGAGAAATGCTACTTGTGGCGTCTAAAGTGGCCATCTGACTTTAGGGTGTAATGGCAGTTGTTTGGCACAACAGAGTCCAGATAGAGCCATTTTATGACAATTGTGCATGTTTGATCTCAACAAAGACCTACATCGTCTGGCACGCGACACTCACTGAACTGATTTGAATGTGCACACAAGCATGGGGCCGGGAGCTGTGCGGATTCTACCCTTTTCAGTGGGCCATTCTGTCTTCCCAGTATGCACAGCCCATTTATGAGCCCTGTATGCTTTATCGCAGTTTATTGGGCAGTCACACTCAACTCAGGGAGTTCCCTCCCCCCCAAAGCGAGGTGGCGCACAATAAAGCAATATTTCTTTCAGGTTCACTTTGGTTTGGCCTCCAACCTGTCCCACACCCACCCCAACAAATACCCTGTGTATCCAATGGACTGGGAACCAGGCCGGCGTATAGTAAGAATATTTATTTAATTAAGGTTTAGAAAAAAAAAACAGTAGCCAATATCAGCCACCAATGCTGTGGCAACACCCAATATCACAACAATAATTCTGTTATTCAAACAACACCAGTACAACTTGGCAACATGCAGACACAACTTACGACAAATTTAATTTCAATTTAACCAATAGAAAACCTTCAAAATACAATGGAATAATAGTTTTTCACACATTCAAAGGACAGGCAATGCTTTGGGATTCTGGTTTGGGAGGCAAGGGCATCAATGAGAAAATTTGTTTTTAGGCTTTCATTTGAAAGGCACAGTTGGGAAAAGGAACTCAAATGGGGAATCGCTTTTCAACACACATTCAAATAAAAAGCAGTGCCTGAAAATTCTGGTCAGAGAAAATGAGAACAAAGGGGACATTTAGTTTTGCAACAGACATACGCAGATGAGATGTAATCCTTTGTAATTCTGATTTAAAATGAATGCAGATGAAGGGGAAATTTAGTTTTGCACCCTGAACGCTGACTTGAAAGGCAGTGTTTTGTGGATCATTTCTTTTGGGATTCAGAACACCCCCACGCCCCTCTTCTGTACAGGAGTCAGGGGTTTCAGAAAACAGTCAACCAAGCCTTTATAGGCTATACGGCACTAACACACTAGGCATGAACTTTGTTAGTTTCAAACTCTAACAAAACTCATCCCGTAATTTTTATATATGGGAATTAATTGGTTTACTTCAATGAAATGTGCTACGGGTCCGCACAGTGTCTCCCCTTCTCATGATTTAATGAAAAGGATGGAGCTGGACTGTTCCCAACAGAATTCACTTTCAACATAGATGGTGGTTTTGATATGGGGAAAAACTTGAATGGTATTTAATATTTTGTGCGAAGGGCCTACCCATTTTCACCCCCCACCACCTTTTTACTCACTAATGGAAAGTGATAGAGGCAAATGGCTCTCCACGCAATTGATGGCTTTGGGATATCTAGCCAGATTTTTAGGACCCTCTTTTGGTAGGCAGTTCACACTAGGCCTCTCCCATAGCAGGGTCCCTCCAGACAGGCCTCTCTCAGATAGGGCCCCCAGGTCTCCAGGCAAGGTTTACTGTGATGGTACTGGTAGCTCTCCTTGCCTTTCTGTTAGTTGTTACTCACTATTGTCCAGCAGCAGGCTATTTCCTGGAATAAGTCAAAAAGCCTGATTCTGATGCAAACATATCCTCTTACAGCACTGATAACACTCCAAAATGGTCATAATTCCTACGGACAGGATTCACTAGCTCACTCCATCTGTTTAATATAAATCCAAATTGAGCTTGGTGGAACATCCACTGCACTTTCTATTTAAGAAAACATGTGTTCAATGTTTAATCAATGGCAGGGCATAACATGGCCCTAAGTTTCACATTCGATCAGACCCAAACAGTTTCCATTTCCCTTAAAACATGTGACCAGTCATCTGGTTTAGCTATGTTTATCTTTACTGTTTCTCCTATGCTTCAAAAGGGCCTTGCTAAGAGCTTAATGCACTTTTTATGTAGAGCCTGACCTTAAAGGTCATTTCTGGTCATGTTATCCGTACACCCCATACTTTCAATCTACTTCTTTTTATATCTTAGCATTTAACTTGACAACCAGACATTCTTCTCCTGGGATCCTTAGCCAAAGGTCTTGAGTTCAGATTTTCAAAGGGTCTTTGTTCAGAGCTAATGCACATTTTATGTGAATATTTAACCTTATGGTCGCTTCTCCTGGTTGGCTTTATCTACATCACCCACAGTTTAGATCTCTGGCTTTGTATTTCTTTATATTTTTATTCAACTTACAGGCCGGTTACCTTGACGAACCCAGCCCCTAAACATAAGGGTCACAATTCCTGATATTCAGCAGCTCAGTGGAGAAATGCAACAGCAGCCAGTTACCTGCATGGTCCTAAAGGAATAACATTTTCCATTGGCACTTTGTGTTTAACATGTTGCATTTCGGATTAAATATAGGCCTGTTGTTCATAAATACAATCTTTCTTTACATACTGTGTAAACTGAAATAAGTTCACTCTATCCACACAGATAGGCCATAGTTACATAAGGAAGCAGTATTTAAATTTACACCAAGCGAAATAGGCCCTTCTTTGTCAATGCTGTCATTTTATATGATGAAATTAAGTCTCTTTCTTCCTGATGAATGCACTCCGTCCTTCAACTTTATTTCTTAAATGAAAAGGCATTATGCCTCCTTTTTGGCTTTGAAATGTGCAACTATTCCTTTTCATCTCATGTACATGGCTGCAGTTTCTAAATCTGTCCATGTGTAATGTATTTCTTTAATATTACAGTTGAAACAACATGAGTATCCCTTTGGTATTGTCCACGCATAGGCCATCCTTTACCATGGGAAACCGATGTCCCCTTTAATACTCCAAGTAAACATTTGCATTCAAGTGTCAGTTCATTTGTGAAAAGAAAGTTTCTTTCTCCACTTGCTCACTTGTCCATTTTAGGAGAATTTAACTGGGCCCATTTCTTTCCATGTCACTAGGCCTTAAATCGGAAAAAGAAGTGGTTTGGACTGCCCTGCATTTCCCAATGGATAGCACCAGCCAGCATCACTCTTAAATACTGTCCTGGCCAGACCTCTTTATTTCTGACATTCAGGGGCTCTGTTTTATCCCACATATTGTAGCTGCAGTATTGGGATGCTCATCCATTTAGGAAATCCAGCTTGAAGCATGCATTTGTGGTGTTGTTCCCACTTACCTGGCGTCCCAGTGTTACTTTACAGTGGCTTTGTCGTGCTGCAAAGTCAGATGAACATCAAAAAACATATGTCCTTGTTGCATACTGTACTGATGAAATATATATTTGCACCAGGGAAAGGCACTCAGCCAATCAGGTGGCTGGAAGAGCACACAAGAATACAGTATGTACCGCCCGCTCTTTCCTTCCACCCAAAGCCCTTGCTCAGGGGTGCCATCTTGATTGTGGGTCGGCAACAGGGAGTCTCTCTCTGATCCTGTATTAATACTGCAAATTACCCAATTTAATTGACGTCACTTTTTTATAACTTGGAGAGGGCAGATGGAAGTTGCAGATTGAAACATTTTATGACCTGCAGGTAGCATCTTTAAACTCGGTTTAATAATGTCATTTAACATGACCATTTCTAATTTCCCCACAGGTCTACCCCCACTCAAGTTAAATGCTTTGCTCAGAAAGATTTGTTTATTTATTGGCATTTTAGAGCACTCATGCATAAATTAATGTTGTTCCGATCGCAACCGAGAGACCATCAACAGAAATCTAGGAGGATGAAGAAGAAGGCTAGATGAATATGCAATGGTGAAGAGGTGGAACCTGAGGTGTTTTCACAAATGCAGTTGATTGACTTGCTTTCTGAGGTGGACGATAGAATTGTAAAGGGGTTAAAACATGTGGGGAGGACTTTGGGGTGGGATTAAAATCATAGGGCAAAGGGTGGTTTGGGTAGGGGACCACCACAAATAAAAAATTTAAAAGTCTATGATTTATTTCCGTATTATTGTTTCAGTAAAAAATGCTTCTTTGTAAAAAAAATTGAAAAAATCACATAGAACCAGAAATATGTAGTATTTCTTAAAAAGTGGAAATTAAAATTACAGTTCTTAACCTCAGAGTTTACTTGATTGACCCAAAAGAGATTGGCCTCACCAGGAGTTGGGTGGCAGCCCTTAAAGGCGGCGGTAACACTATTACCGCTACATTTAATGGCTGGCCCAATCACGAGTTGGGCGGAATGTTTGGAGTTTTACCTCCAGCTTTTTGCTGGAGGTAAAAATCTACACATTCCTCTCATTTTTGGTGCTATTAGCACAGCGCTAATTGCCCTTGCGCTAATAGCGCAGAAAAAGGGGAATGGGAACTTACTGCTGCACCGCTACTGGAGATCCGGTGCTAATAGCGATGGATTGAGTAGCAGTAACGCTATTTCCACTGAAGATATCCCAGCCGTATTACCGCTGAGATACTGCCAAGGCCCAATGAGGCCCATTGTCATTAAAGATGACTCCAAGGCCCCTTGCTGAAGCTTTGGGAGTAGTTCTAAAATCAGAAGGATCAGGATTTTGGATTTGCCACCATTTAGCCCAGATTTGATGGTGTTCATCCAACTCCGAATCATTTTGAGGCAGTTTGGAATGGTGTTGAGAAGAAGCAGATGTGGTTTAGAAGTGTTGTGAGGTGGGGGGTTCGAAGCAAGCAACACATTTTGCATTGTTAGCATATATTTGGAAGTTTGGGCCAAAACCTCAGATGAGGTTGGCAAGCGTGTCACATATAGGTGTTGAAAAGAAGAGGACAGGGGATTGAGCCCTGAGCTACACCACAGACAATGGTATTAGAGTGTGGGAAGAAAGGGCCCTGTTTGACCTGTTGCAATCTACGGTCCAGAAATTATCAAATTCATTCCAGAGCACAGCCAGGGATAACGAACCAATGTAATCAGACCTGGCGGATCGTTTGATGGGAGTGCGTATCCTATAAGGTTGCAAGATTTTAGTAATGTACGGTTAGATGTGGGATGAGATGGGTGGGGCAAGGGAGTTTTTGTCTCTACCCGGATTTGAGTAATGGATTTTTTTGAGTAACTGGTGTGTGGCACAATGACATGCAGCCATGCAAAAACCAATGGAGCTTTCCATGAATGTTAATCTCCAGTGGCTTGCATTGCCTGACGTATAGTATTCAAGATTCCAGGTAGGATTTCAATTTGAATGTTAACGGGAATATTTTAAGGAATCATTTTATTTATCACAGAATGTCACCTAGTCAAAGTAAGGAGTGAGGAGTTGGGCATGAATGATCTTAACTAAATTGGGGGGGAGAAAGGTGGTTGCTCTCACAATGTGGTGTGTGGACCCCAGGAGGTTATCTGTTGCCTAGCTACTGATTTATTGCTGTTACTTCCAAGTTGGCTATTGTAAGGAGCAATGTTTTGAGTTGTTTCCAGAAAGTCAGGTGGTTCACTTCCAGGCAAAGATGCTTAGGTAGGGTGTGCCAACGTTTTGTAGCCAATATGGAGAATGAGGATCCTCCTTGACATTTTCTATTGAAGTTAGGGCTGGCAGGGGGTGCTGGAATTTAGTGTTGTGGAAGGAGTGTAGGGCTGACATTTCCTTCTGTATGATAGCAGGCTCCTTCCATGGTAAGGGCGATGGCAGATGCACAGGATTTCGAAGTGAATCCTTTTCTTGATGGATGTCCAATGGAGAATACACAATGCGGGTGTGATATGTTTAAACCTCGTCATCCTCAGGAGCAGTCTGGTCACTACATTTTGGACTCTCTGTAGTTTTCCCATCAGGTGGTCTGCGAGTTCGAGGTAGAGGCTGTTAGCATAGTCCAGTCTAGATAGCACTAGTAATATCACAGGCATGGTTCTGTGGGTCGAAGTTAAGTATGTAAAGGGCAAAAGCAACTTGATTCTAGCAGAGATTCCTCACTAAGGTGGACGGTTTGGGCCTGGGCCCATCTCGTCAGGCCAATGAATTGAGGTGGCGGTTGAGGTTTGATAGGGTTGAGTTTTAGTCTTTTTGCCATCATCGAGGCATCCACATGTGCAAGACATATTTTAATATCCTCAGCGTTTGTTGACAGATTTTTCTCAAGTGATATCACATTTATTATTTATAATGCACCTATACACAAGTGTTTCAAGGCTCAACACAGCAAGGGAGGGGGAACAGAGGGATGACAGAGACAATGATCTTACTAGGCTAGGTGACATTGAGATCAGACAAGAACAGGGGAGGGGCAGGGGGAGGGGAAAGTGCCAAGGGAAGGGGGCAGTGCTGTAACATGAAGTGCAGCCAGCAGGTCGCAAGTGCAAGGGTAAGTGCAGACAACAGGTATCCAAAGTGCAGGTAGGGGGACTGTAGGGTTACAGCTACAGACACAAAGTGCAAGGATTGCCCGGGAGGCAGTGCAGGTGTGAAACTGGGCGGGCACAGACCTGGGCCGAAATCAGAGAGTAGACAGGTGACCAGTGCAGTATCACACAGGAAATCAGCAGGGTAGAGGAAGAGAGAAGGTAGAAGCAAAGAGGAAGGTCTGAGGTGCTTCTGCAAATGGAGATGATTCTCCTCAAGTTTCAGAGAGGTAGCAAGGCTGTTCCAGAGGGAGGTCCCAGCCGAAGAAAGAGATCTACCACCAACTCGTTGCTTGGAGAAGCGACTGACGCTGAGAGAGTTGGAGGTGGAGGAGCGAAGAGCTCGAGTAGGAAGGTATTTACGAAGAGAGAGGTAAAGAGGACCCAGGCCCCAGAAGGCCTTGTGGACAATGCAGAGGGTCTTGAACCTAATCCTCACAGCCACTGAGAGCCATTGCTGAGATTTCAGTGCTGGAGAGATACAATCCCTGGGCTTGAGGCCAAGGACAGGTCTCGCAGTCCTGTTCTGGATGAGTTGCAGAGGGCGAAGAGTAGAAGCAGGCATATTTAGATAGAGGATGTTGCAGTAGTCCAGCCTAGAGAGAACCTGAGCTGTAGAGACAGTGTGTTTCTGGGGCATAGAGGAAAGGAAGAATACCTATGAGGAGGTGCAGTTGGTAGTTCACTTCTTAGAGAGGTTTGAGAGCAGTTTCCATGCTTCTGGCTGCTCTGAAGCCAGACTGATGGTCATGGAGACAACCAACAGATTCAGTGTGAAGATTAAGCTGGGAGATGGCCAGCTTCCAGGAGTTTGCCCAGGAAAGGAGTGATGGAGATCGGCCGATAGTTAGCCGAGCAGGCTGAGGGTTTCTTGAGAAGAGGGTGCGCAAGAGAGTGCTTCGGGGGGAAGGGAGGGCTCCAGTGGCAAAGGAGTGATTGTAAAAGTCAGCCAGGGCCTGAGCAAGGGTGTCAATTTGGTTCTTGATGGTTTTGGAAGAACAGGGAGGAACCTGTTTTGAGATCTGACTTGTCTAGAAACCTCATAAGGGGAGAACAGATGAAAGGCAGAGAAAGAGGGAGGAGAGGTGGCTGCAGGGGGGGCAGAGGTAGAGGAGAGAGTAGAGGGAGGAGGAGCAGAGGAAGAGAGGGAGGACAGGATTTCCTGGGTTTTAAAGATGAAATGAGAAGCCTGGGCCGTGCAGAGGGCCTGGGTGGGGACAGGGGAGGTAGAGACTGCAGCGGGATTGGCCATCTGCTTGCAGATTTTAAAGAGTTCGGCCGAGTTGTTAGATGCCGCAGAGATGCAGGCATGGATGTGGGCTCTCTTCTTAGTGTGGGCAGAGAGCCGCTATTGCCTTAGAAGCAGGTGGCAGGCGAGTTTGTCAGAGGATGCACAAGAAGCTAGCCATTTCCTCTCAGTCACCCTGCACTTGCTTTTAAGTGTGACGAGGTTTGTATATTATTTGTGTGTCATCTGCCTAGTTGTAGATGTAGATTTCTAATAGGAGAGGTAACCGTGTGGATCCTTGGGTTATGCACAGGTTAGTGGTCGAGGTTGGGATTTGTAGGGGGCCATGATGGTGGTTCTAACTGTAAGGAAGGTGGTGATCCAGCATAGAGTGGTTCTTTGATATTAATGTCTTTACGTCCTTTTAGAAGGGTATTGTGACTGATGGTGTCAAATGCAGCTTTAATGTCCAGTAGAATGTTCCCAGAATGTTCATCTGCATTGTTTTTAAGTGTGTCCCAAATTGAACACAGCGCTAATTCTGTGCCCATGGATGGTCTAAAGCCATGCTGTGCTGCATTCTGGCAGTTGTTTGTTTCCATTAAGCCCTGAAGTTGGCCTTATATGAATGTATCCAGTAACTTTCAGATGAAAGGAGTGTTTGAGAGTGGGGGGTAGCTAGCAGGGTCAGTTGAGTCAGCTGTGGGCATTTTGAGTAGGGGTTTAAGGTGTGCAGATTTCAGCAGAATTGGGAAACCTTTGGTGTCGATGGAGTCATTGAGGAAGGATAGGAATATAGGCAATGTATTCATGATGGAACTGGGGGACACAGGTCCTGAAGAGATCTAGTTGGGTTGCAGACGTTGATGGTTGGGAGTAGGACCTGAGCAAAAAAAGCCAGAATGAGGTTAGAGAGGTATTACCAGAAGTTGTCAGGTGTTGTTGATGACATATGAGTGTGCCCATTCTTTATTGTCTAGCTGTTCTATGCTATGTGTGCTCCTTTCATTGAAATTAGTAGTAATTTGATTGCAGAGGTTTTGAGTTTGTTTAGTAGCTGTGTTGGGTTTTTGAATTATTTGAGTTTTTTCAAAATAATCATTTGACTGTGTTCTGTCAATTCAATGTGTTGTACGTAGTGTGCTTTCTTGGCTTTGAGGACTTTTGCCCTTTAAAGGTTTAGCTGCTGATGATAGACAAGTTTAGTTGTTCATAGTTGATTTTTCCACGAGATTCTTTAAAGTTTATTATTTCCCTTTTTCAAGCAAATTCGTTTTGGGGTGAACCATCTAGCCAGTTTTCATCTTTTCTTTGGTGCAGTAGTGTCTAAGGTAGAAGTGAGTTAGTTATGAGTCATCTTCATCATCATAACTTTATTCGGCTGAAAGCCATGAAAGTATGCAAGCACAACATCCCAAAAATACAAATATATAAATCATCACATTTCCCATAAATAAACAGATAGAATATGGCAACTGCATGTTGGAGGTGATCTGGGTGTCACTTGGTTGTTACATAATGTTTAGGTACATACCAGCAGCTATATCAGGACACAGAAGTACCCAGTGATTGCCAGTGAACCTTGAACCTTGATGACCTGAACAAGGGGGTCTTACTTAGTGACCAATTCCCCAGGTGTACAGCATTTGCTTCTGTAAGCACATTCCGATGGGGGGTTCTTTCACAAGGCAGGAGGCTAGGTACTATTGAAGAATTGGGTGGAGGTTTGCAAGACCAATTAAGATTCAGTATGCCCTCAACTAAGGCATGGTCTTTGAGCTTGATTCTAATAGAGGCATGTTTATAGGCACCCTGTCGACAGAGCCTGGTAAAACAAGTGATTTTCTCTCGCCTGACAAATGTTCAGCCTCTCACTGCCCGGATCCAGTTAAGGCACTTATTTAAAAGGGCATCACAGGGTTTATGATGGTTTGGGGCAAAGTTGGGGACCCTGTGAAGGTACAATGATCCCCCTACCTGCGATGACATCATCCGACTTCTGTTAGCCATTATACTGCCAAAGCGATGAGCCGTCTGGGTTGTTGCCCTTCCAGAAGGGATAGTTATCCTGGGTGCCCCGTCTATATGGGGTTCAGGGGGTACAAAAGTGTGGGCTGGGAAGAACTATTGCCAGACTCATTACGAATATGATTATTTTGGACTAGTTTAGATAATGCCTCCTCACCCACCGGGCCTGTTAGAAGATGAGTGGTAATCTTTGGCCCATTCATATGCCCATTGGCAACCCCCCTGTCTTGCCCCTTATCATTCTGAATAATGCCAGGGATGTCAAGATTATCAGGGCTATGCTCCGGCACTGACAGACCGTTGTGCACTTGGTTTATGTTCCCCCCTCTTTTTGCCCCAGGAACAGTTGGGTACCTCTCCTTTGATAAGCCCCCACCAACCAATTCAATAAGATGAAACAAAAGACCACTTTCTTGAGTTGGGAGATCTCGGCAGAATAGTGCTACACTGGCAAACATTAGGCAATGGACCACTCCCAATTGAATGGGTTGGTAGACCATTAGCTATTGGCTCACAAGTAATGGGAGAGCCACAGTGACTTTTATCAGGCAGAATATCACCGGGAACCCTGCTAATACCGCCACTGTGCCCATTTCTCCGATCCCAGGCAGTCCTTCAGTCTCCAATTATCTTTTCGGTGACCACTGCACCCATGAAGTTAGATCCGTCAATTCTGTCAGACAAGGTAGTTCTTCAAATAGGGGCATCATGGGCTTTGTTGTATTATCCCTTGTCACAGAAGTTCTGAGTGTCTCCGATGTTACAATGCAATGGGTAGGAGGATCACTGGAAGATTGAAGAACTAGGAAAACTGGGGCTGCAGAAATGGCGAGGGTTGTAAACGTTGTGCAGTTGGTAAGAGTAGGCATTCCAGGATTGAGTTAAGGGGCATTATTCCCCCCTGCGAGGGACGTAGGGGGGACGTCAATAAGTGCTGGGAAAGGCACTTGCCCTCGCCTTCGATAGTTGGGCATGTGCAACCAACAGTTTCACAGTTTTGACAGTTTCCCAGTTTCCAGGATTGGCAAAGTCAGCAAGATCTTGTGCTTCTTGCTCCACTCCCGTGGGCTCAAACTGGTTAAAGTAGTTAAAGAACCGAACAAGACCAGGAAGTTGTTAATCTCTGTGATAAGAAAGTGGGCATCACCAATGGATTTTACGTCATTCACTGTGCTGATCTCAGCTGGGCTGGGCTCTGGATTGTGTCTGGCCGGCCAGTAGGACAGACACTAGACCGTTTCTTTTTCTTTTTACTAAAAGGATTTTCCACTGGGAAATGGCCACAGCTTCAAGATTAATTTGCTCATCCAAAGTGGCATGCAGGGTTACCCCTTCCAGTTAGGTTCACCAGCCCTTCTGGTTCCCAGTGGAATCCCACTTAAGTCCCACTGGGTTAATTACTCCAAGGCTGGGCCCATAGGCAGTGTGGTAGTACTGTAGGAAGCAAATTTGAGTGGGCACCACAGGAGTATCGAATCCTTCTGGCGTTAACAAAAGTTTCTAGTGTGATAAGTCTTTGTTAGATCCTCTATGCAGGAGCTGGCTGAAAAAGGCCTGGAGACACCCAAACCCATAAAATACAGCAAGAAACAAAGATTAGATGAAAACCCAATCATACAGCCGCTCTCTGGAATCCCATGCTGGGTTTTATATTAGTTGTAATTTCACTATGTATAGTTCCTTCGATCCAATTCTTGAAAAAATACAAAAGTCAAATATATAGTGATTTTTCAATGTTAAAAATTATTTTATAGAAAGAAGTGACTAATAGCCACCAAAATTGTACTTCGTGAGGAAGAGATTGCCATAAATCACTCTATCTGAAGACTTATTTTTGTGCCAATGCATTTCGGAATATAACAAATTCCTTCATCAGGGCAAGTCTAAAACAATAAACACATAACATTCACATGCAATTGTGCCAACCATCCCAAGATTAATATCCAATATAGAATAATTCCCACATTAGAAACAACGTAAGTATATAAATATCAGTATGAACAATCATCATCCAAATAGTTGAAAAAATATGAAGGTAAACACATACCCGACAATGTAATGAGCCGGATCAGAAGGCAGGTCAAAAGATATAAAATAAGAAACAAATCAGTACAAAGGCAAGTAAAGTTATCCTATAACAAAATGGAGGGAATCGGGTCCATTACCTGATGTAGGTGAGTAATGGCGAAATCTATGTTTCAGAGGTCAGGCTGCTCCACCGTGTACGGCGAGTAGGTGCTGTGAATGGTAAAGTGAATATATATAAAGGACCTATTCAAAGTGTAGCTAAACGCTAAATAGAAATAAACAGGCGTGAATTGTAACTCACCATATGTAAAGAACGAAGCGGAGAAGTTCTCTCAGCGTCTGCTCAAAGCAGACTGTCTTTGTTGCATCGGCGCGGTGCCGAGCAACCTAGTTTAATAAGACACGTGATTGAAGGCAGAATGTCCTCCTTGCATCGGTGCGCAGCCAAGCAACTCAGTTGTGTAAGACACGTGATCACGGCTCTATGAACACGAGCCGTGACCCGTGTCCGAGAACTGATCAATAAACTCAATATGATCAAAATATCTAATTACTGGACCTCCTGGGGCAGTAATGATAAAAGTCATCGCCTAAGAATCAAAAAAGAATTAAGTAATCTGTCATCCATGGACATAGAAAAAATACTAAGATTGAATGAACCCATTTGGATAAAAGTAATGGCTGTTATATGAGCACCTCAGATGAGGCTATACTAATTATGAACGTACCTAAGTAGGATGGATGGAGCCTAGGGAGCAACCCTATGGCTGTACCTTATATTAATAGTATGTGCCTTAATGCCGCTAGTGGTGTCGTCTAGACAGACGGCACCTCGGGTCCTGGGGGAACTCCAGGATGCGCAGCATGCAGGACATCTTTTAAACATGGGAAACATCTCTTGTTCATATACATTCAAGTGACCCTCAACATTCAGGTCATATACGTACTGGTGTCAATCTAAACCAAATGATGCTAAATGTAATGTAAGAAAACAATTAGAAAAAACTATTAGAGAAAACAGTGAAAGTTGATCTCCTCATTTAACCCATTGGGTGCCAGACTGCCAAGTTTGTCAATCCAATATGTCTCTCTGCGACTCAAACGTTGGCATAAATCCTCATGAGGGCTGTTCTTGGTTAAAGCTTCCAAAATTACAAATTTTATTTGGGACACGTTATGTCCATTGGCCATCCAATGTCGTGCCACAGCTGAATTAATGTTTGCATTACGAATACAAGATCGGTGTTCACCCCACCTCAATTTAGCTGTTCGGGTTGACTGTCCCACATAAAATTTCCCACACGGGCATTTAATGCCGTAGATGATATTACTACTGTCACATGTAGCAAAAGTCTTAAGCATAATTTTCTGCCCCGTCCTTGGATGGTTAATGGAGTTTCCTTTAATAACAAAATTACAGTTGACACACTGTAAACAAGGATATGTCCCAGTTCGCTGTAATGTGGTAGTACTGTAACAGGGTGACAAGGTGGCGCTGACCTTTTGCTGGTTCTGGCTCTAGCCACATGTACCCCCGCTACAGGTCTAGCTCCAGCTGGGAAGGGGCGTAACATCAGAAATGGGGAAGAACTTGCAAAAAAGTGGGCGGTCCGGGGGACAGCCTGCAGGCAGTCTCTTGCACGCCCAGAATTGTGTGGCACGAGACGTATTCATGGATTCGATCGTGCAATCTCTCGGCTGGGAAATGTCCACGCAAGTCCTTCATACTCTCCTCCACCCAAGGCAGGCATAAGTACACTTGTGCATAGGAATGGCAGCGCAGAGGTGGGTTTGCATTTCGGATTTCGAGGTGCATGTACGCAACTGGGGTTCTGATCGAATTTAGGGGTGCGTGTAGGCAGTGCAGGGTGGAACGCAGGGATGGTTTACGGGGGTTTGCACGCATATTTTGTTGAGATTTCAACCGAGTCACGAATTTTCATAGGCATGTTGTCGGCGTGTCAGATACGATTACGGGCGACCCTGCGCAGGGTCCCCGAAATGCAGGCCTGCTTGCGGGGGACCCCACGCACTGTTTGAAGGGTGCGTGTATTTGCGCTCAGGGGAGCACACAAAGGTAGCTGTCCGGCCGTTTTTGCTTTTGCGTGGGGGTATGTCGGGGACATTCCGGGCGCGACTTGCGAATATGGCTACTTTGCGCATTAAATTCAATGTTTACGCGAGGCATGTGTTTTTTATCTGTGCGCAGGCTCGCACAGTGTCCTTCTCTGCGCGTGGCCCCTGCAGGATTTCTGCACACATTTCCATGAATCAGGCCCAATGAATATAGTATTGCAGTTATTATGCACACAGATACAATAATTCAATCTAGTAATGCGCTATTTACGCAAGCAACAACAATGAATCAATCTGGCCATGTGTTCGCTATACAGGCAACACTGTGAGTCAATCTAGCTATGCAATTGTTGTGCAGACAAGCACAGTGAGTCAACCTGGCTATATGCTGGGTGTGCAGGCAAGTATCAATTAATCATTCTAGCTATGTGCTATGGTTTTCAGGCAAACAGAATACATTAGTCTATGTGCTACGTACGCAGGCGAGCACAATTAAACATTATTGCATTGTGGTTAGTACACAGGTAAGACCTTGACCCAATCTGTCTATGCAATTGTTGTAAATGAAAGCACAGTGTGGTACTCTAGCCATGTTAGAGGTATGCAGGAAAATACAGTGATCTATGTAATTGTTATGCAGAAAGCAAATTAGTAATGTTGGCTAATATTCTCAATGTGCGGACAAAACTGCAATGAATCAGTCCAGCTATATGCTCGATATAAAGTCGAACAAAAATAACCATCTAGCTAATTTGTAGGTATAAAGGCATATACAGTGAGCTAGGCAGTTGTTATGCAGGTAAGCACAATGAGCCAATCTAGCAATACAACTGTTTTGCAGATAACACCGTGAGGCAATCTAGCTGTGTGCTTTGTAAGCAGGCAAACACAATGAATTAATCCTGCTATGTGCTAGGTATGCAGACAAATACAATGGCCATGCAGTGGTTGTGCAGGCAAAAACAGGGAGTGACAAACAGCAAGAGGGAGAGATTGCTGCCAAATTACCATGAAAACGTCAATGCTGAAAACCTAAAGCAGGTTGAAGAGTTACACTCTGTTTACACAACGTAGACTGAGTAATACATGTAACGACAAGAACATCTAATTGTCAATATTTAATATTATAAGATTTTTTAAAAAAAGACAAATTGTAACATAAAGACACATAAATACAAAATGGCAGCATATTGCACACATTAGCATGTACAATTGTAAAAGAGCTGCTTACAAACAAACTAACAACAAAGAAATAATCCTCCTTGTGCCCACACCAACTAAATTGTACCAACACCATGCACAGTAACCAAAGTGAAGCTTGTGATGAAACCAAGGATTGTGAAAGAAAATAAAACAATGAAAAACACCAGGGATATTCCACATATATCCCTTTAATTGTGCAAACGTATAACTCTTGCACCCACAGGAGGAAGATGATGTCCAACCCAAAATGAATTTCATGAGCAGTTGTATCACATATAAGCAATCAATGCTTCAGCATTCATGAAGTTACAAAACCAGCAAAATGATCAGTTCTTGGCTAGAAAGCTGTTTCTGGACAATTACCAACTCGAGTTTCTGCAAAAAAAAGAGGTGGTGGCTGGAAGGTTTAGAAAGAATTTTAACTTCTGGCATTGCTGTGGGCAAGCCTCCAGACCATCGTTCTTCACCTGCCAAGCCATTACAAAAGGGGAAAGACCATATGCAAATCAGACTTGGTCCCACCCCAAAAGGGGCAGTCCAGCCTGAACTGCTTGGTCACATCCCTTCTGAAAGACCACAAGCATCCCCAGACATGTTTCAGCCTTGTTGGGCCTCCTTAGTGAGGAGTAGCTTGGGTCTCTAGGCCCAGCAGGCACGGGACCCATGTCTGGGCATACCCATCCAACTCGGGGTGACAAAGCAAAAAACAAAGAGGTGATGGCTGGAAGGTTTAGAATGAATCTAAACCTCTGGAATGGCTCTGGGCAACCCTCCAGACCATCGTTCTTCTCCTGCCAAGCCATTACAGAAGGGGAAAGACCATATGCAAATCAGGCTTGGTCCCACCCCAAAAGGGGCAGTCCAGCCCGACCTGCTAGGTCACATCCCTTTTGATCCCCGTGACACAACTGTACCATCCCCCTCTCGTGTATGTTTTGTAAAGACTGTTGTGTACACCTTGTGTGAACCAATCCTGGGACCATCTCAAGTCTCAGGCGCACTTCCCTTGCATAGTAGGTTTTTCTACCTCATCTGTCTTTGGAATGTGCCTCACTGTGGAGTTTTGACCTTAATACCTCTGAGGTCGACACTTACCCGTGTTACCATCGTTCACAATCACTCTTGTCCGTTTGTTTTCTCAAAACTTTCATGCTTATCGAAAGTAATGTAAAGTAAATTGTAAAATCAACACAAAATGCTCTGTGTCATTGTGAAATAAACATACACACACATACATCTTTATGACTTGTAGGATCTTTTCATCCTGATTATTTTTTTCTTGTACATGTACCCAAAGGACTCCGCCAGGCGCCCTATATTTTTTCACTCAAATCAAACAATGGCCCAGCCTTCTTCAGGGCGACCAACCATTTTCTAACAGGGAACCAAATATAAAACACCATATTTAGATGCTTGGTGTATTTAGAATCTACCTCATCTTTAGACACAACCTCTTAATGCAAAGGCACAGCCTTCCAAGTAGTGTCCTGGATCCCCTCTACCAATGGGAGTCTCTGGCACTGGACATGCAAAATGTAAAGTTTCTGTCCCGGCAAAAGCGTCAAGTTAAAGCAAGGATTCCAGGCATGTCGGTTCTGGCTACCCGGTCAGCACTCTCAGATGATCGGCACCTCTGCTCAATGAGTGAGTTTAGCTGTGTGCTAGGTATACAGGTAAACACAATGAAACAGTCTAGCGATGTGATAGATATGCAGACAAATGCAAGGAGCTATGCACTTGTTTTTCAGGAAAACACTATTGGTCAATTTAGCAATGCAATTGACACAGTGATACAAGCAAGCTATTTGCTAAACCAGCAGTCAAACACAATACATTAATCTAGCTATGTGCTAGCTATAAACGTACAAATAGAAAGAGCTATGCAATTGTTATGCAGGCAAACAAAATGACTACATCTAGCTATGTGCTAGGTATGCAGGCATATATATTGAGTTTATTTACTGGGTATTTATAATGCACCTATACACAGCGTGTTTCACTTATGCAATTGTTTTGCAGACAAACTCAATGAATTAGTCTAGCAATGCACTAGGTGTACAGGCAAATACAATGGAACAATCTATCTATTTGTTAGGTATACAGGCAAGCGTAATGTGCTGTACAATTGCCTTGCAGGCGAACACAATTAATCCCTATAGCTATGTGTTGGGTGTGCAGGCAAACCCAATAAAACAACCCAGAAATGTGCTAGGTATAGAAGTAAATGCAATAAGCTATGCAATTGTCATGCAGGCATACACAATGAATCAGCCCATCTATGTGCTATGTATGCAGGCAGACACAATGGGCCTCATTCCGAGTACGGCGCTAACCAATGGCGCTATTAACGCCTTGGTTGACGCCGTACCCGGACCGGCAGCGCCTTGGTGGATGGCGGAATCACCGCCCCATTCCAAGGTTGGCGGGGCGGTGATTCCCCATTCACCAAGGCTCTTCCCCATTCCCAAATGAGCCCCCATAGGGCTCAATGGGAATGGGGAAGATGCAAATAACGGTGACCGTTCATTACGGTCACCGTTATTGGCTTGCAGGCCCCTTTGCGCCCTCGACTTTAACACCTGCTCAAAGCAGGCGTTAAGGGCGAGGGCGCAGAGGGAACTCGGAGTATGGCGGTAAGGGAATACCACCACCGGTCTCGTTACCGGTGGCCGCTATCCCTTACCGCCATACTCGGAATGAGGCCCAATGAATTAGTCTAGCTATGTGCTAGGTATGTGAGCAAATAGAAAGACCATTTAAATAATATGCTAGGTGCACAGTGTGACGAATCTAGGGAATGTGTCCCTTTTCATCAAGGGGTAACCACCCCCCTTTGGAACTAGGGAGGAGAGCCCGCTATGCGATATCTTCCCTAAGGATCAGGGCAGGAGGATCCCACTGGGGGGGTATCCCCATTCTGGGGACAAGGAAGGCCCAGGGCAGGGCTCCATCCCACCTCCCTTCTCTTCCAAGACGTCAATGCTTATTGGTTATATGGGATTTGAAGATGTTACCAATGTACAGTGCCCTTTTGAGGTGGATGGAATGGTTACTGACTCATGCTCATTCTCACCTACTGAAGAGGCTGATTACCAATGGACTTGGCCTCATTACACGGACGGCGGTAAGGGTTAACGGTCACCGTTAATGGTACCGGTGACCGTTAACCCTTACCGCCTTACTACGAGGTCCCTTTGCGGGTTGGAGACTTTAACGCCTGCTTTTTGCAAGCGTTAAAAACCAACCCGCAAAGGGACCAGGGAGCTAATTACGATACCGCAATTTGCGGTGCCGTAATTAGCACCTTCCCAATTCCCATTATGCCCTATGGGGCAAAAATCGGAATGGGGAAGGGCAATGGGGGAAGGGGGAATTACCGCCCCACCAACCTTGGAATAGGGCAGTAATTCCCCTTTCCTCCAAGGCGATGCCAGTATTTTACCAAAAAAATGGACCAAGGTGCTAATAGCACCTTGGTCCATCGACGTCCGTGTAATGAGGCCCATTATTCCAGGGAGGAAGTTAAAGCTGGGAGGAAGTCAGCTGACAGAGAGACCACACCAGATAAAGCGCAAAGCCAGCCCACATAGAGACGCAGAGGAGGAAGGCAGTACCTTGGTCGGAGAGCGGAGTACGACAACAAGGACGTGGTGAGCGGAAACTGAGGGATCTGCAAGGAATGCTGCATCTTCGGCAACAGTGGGGACTCACAGCCAGTGGGGGCCGCTGACGCAGGAAGCGAGTTGAGAAGCACCACAAAGTACCAGCATCCTGATGCTCAATCGCCGAAGCCCTCAAAGGGAGAAAGAGAAGCTGATTGTGAATCCTGAAGAGGAAAGGAGGGTGCAGATCTTCAGGAAATATAGACTCCGAGGCCAGTACCTAGTCCCGAGTCACACAGTTGGAGAGGTTATGTGGCTACTGTGGGGGACTGATTAGTGGGTGGAGAAAATGGCAGGAAACAGGGCTGACCGAGCCCAAGGCCCACCTGGCACTGAGAAACTGAGGACCACACGAGGGGATAGAAAAGAGATACCTGGCTGAAGTAGCCCATAGCCCACCTGGGGCTGAGAAACCAAGAACCCTCCGAGGGGGGTAGAAAAGAGATATTGAACCAGGCTGAAGTAGCCCATAGTCCATCTGGGGCTGAGAAACCAAGAACCCTCTGAGAGGTTAGAAAAGAGATATTGAACCAGGCTGAAGTAGCCCATAGTCCATCTGGGGCTGAGAAACCAAAGACTCTGCAAGGGGTGAAAAGGAGACAATGAGCCGGGCTGAACGAGCCCATCGCCTGATTGGGGCTGAGAAAAGGAGTACTACGCACAGGGGTGGAAGAATCATACTGCATATGGCAGAACAAGCCTGTAGTCCACCCAGGGCTAGGATATTAAGAGCCCCCATAGGGGAAGAAAGACGCGACGTAGTAGGGTAGGTGGATCAGGTCCACAACCTAGCACTACGACCCAGTGGCACAGGAATAGAGCAAAGAGACTGCATTTTGTTTATTTTCCTATAAACCTCAGTTTACCGGAATCAGACGAATACAAACCCGAAAGAGGGATAATTGGCATTCTTTTTGGAATACCTGACCAAAACACTGTGTTATCCAAAGTCAAGAAACTTATCTTTCTTTTTGAACTAGACTTTTGCTGTGAGCCATCTATAAGGCCAGGAACTCGAAAAGGCGGTGTTAATATTGTGGGTTGGAGTTCAGAAAACCAGCCACCACTAATCTTTCAAGGGGGGATAACTCTTAGACTAAGCTAAGACTTGGGGTCTGATTTATAGAAAAAGCGCAAAAACCCAGCAAAGTACTGTGCGCATAAAACCACTTTGCACACAACTGCATGCAAAAGTCACTTTGCACGTTTCCCGTATACATTGATTTCAAAGTGCAAAGTAAACTGACGCGCAAAGAAAACCGAGCTGTGCCAGGAATGCCCACAAGACACCCCCACACAAACAAAAACGAAAGCCTAATACCAGCCGTTGCGCCTAACTTCGCATCCACCTTCAACCCACCATCCAGCACCCCAGCGCTAATCCACGCGGTTCTGCCGTAAGCAATGGCTGCACCCCTGTGAAACTAGGCATGCCACCCCATAAGAAATGGTTGTACCCCTGTGAAACTGCTCCAGGTCCCCATAAGTAACGGCTGCATCCTAGCGAAACTGCACAATGTCCTCCATAAGCAACGGCTGCACCCCTGCAAAACTACACGTGGCACCCAGTTAGTAACGGCTGCCCCGCTGCGAAACGGCACAAGGTCCTATGTAACTAACAGCTGTGCCCCTGTGAAACTGCGTGAGGACCCTGTAATTGACGTCTGCACCCCTGCGAAACACACACGTTGTCCTCCGTTAGCAACGGCTGCACCCCTGCGGAACTACACATGATACCCTGTAAGTAATGGCTGCACCACTGCAGAGCTGGATGCAGTACCTCATAAGTCACACTGTACCCCAGCAAAAGAGCAGACTGACCCCCAAGCCCTACTCTCAAAGCACCCAAACTGCTGGCATATACAGCCAAACTCCTCAAATCCTGACACCGCCCACCAGCTCCCCTCAGCTCCACCAATACCCTGGCCAGCCCCCTCAAGTCCTGACACCACCCACCAGCCCCCTCACCTTCACCACTACCCCAGTGAGCCCCCTTAAATCCTGACATCACTCACCAGCCCCCCTCACTTCCGCCAATAAACCAGTCCGGGCCCTCAAGTCCTGACACCATCTACCAGTCCCCTAACCTCTGTCACTACCCCAGTCTGCCCCCTGACAGTACACCTCCCTCCCCTCACCCCCTTGCCCTGCCGATCGACACACCTACCAGTCCAATATTGACAAATGGCTCACCCCAACGACACCGGCCTGTAGCAAATATGAAGTACACTGGCCATATATCCCCCTCCAACTTGAACACCTGGGATCACTGCTGTAGGATCCTAGTCCGGAGCTCGTCACAGGACTCCCGGGTACATCACACTCAGCTGCACATCAAAAGGACAGCATAACATTGCACCAGCAACATAGTGACCACACCATGTACATGTGTCATACTGATAAAATGGAATGCAGTCAACGTATCATTCTGCCCATGTGCCATTGCAAAGGACTCAAAGCGCTGTAGCTGAATGCCCGTGGAGGCCCCAAGTCTGAGACATCAGATTGTACTGATTCCTGTACAAAGGAATGAAGGAAGGCAGTGAGGTAGGCAGCCAAGGGTGACAAAGTATCCTCAAGTGACATAAGTACAACTGACATGTGGCTGGTTGATGTGAAGGCTGTCTGAGAGTGTGAGAGTCAAGGAGATGGACAATGTGCACAGGCAGACTTAATACTAAAGAATCTTAGAATCCTGCATTTCAGTGGCTGATGTGCAGAGCAGGTTGTGGGCAATTGCAGTGTGGGGGGCTATGCCTTGGAGGGGGGGATACAGCTACTGAAGAATGAGTGCACAAGTGATGAGTGCAGCCCACACATCCACAGTGAGTCCCCAACCCACGTGACATTCATAGTTGAAATGCATTACAAAAACATAGTAAAAGTAGTAAAAGTAATTTTTGCACATGGACCAAAAGAGACTGCAACAAGTGTGTGAACATGAAACATAAATCTGTATTACAACATGCACACAACAAAAATAAAACATGGGGAAAGGAAAAATGTCCAGGGCAGAAACAAAAATGAAATCCAAAATGAAATCTAACACTAAGAACTGTGTACGCAGGCGGCGGGCCTACATGTCCTAAGTGCATCCTCCAGGACAGAGTCAAATTCAGCATCTTCCTCCTTGTGGCGGGCCGCTCTTCTGGGCTGGAGGTCTTTCAGGCCTCCATCATCATCCTCTACTCCTCCTCCGCATCCCTGCCAGGATGGCAGCCCACCCCAATGACCGCCTCTCTGACACCTCTGCCCTGGTCATGGCTATCGTTCACTCCCTGGCCTGCTTTCTCTCTGCAATCAGCAGCCTGTGGAAATGTGTCTGGATGCACACCAGCTGCTGGAGCTGCCTCCTCTCTTCCAGCCAAATGCCAAACATGTCCTGTCTGAATTGCCTCCTCGGTATTGACTGGCCCTACTTTGACTGCCTCTGCACACTCCTTATCTGCTGCTGCTTGGCTGAGTGCACACTGTGCAGGTACCCCCACCATCTGGATGACACATGTCAGGGGGCACAGCACCAGCAATGTCCTGAAGTGCCAGCTGTCCAACTACTGCCTGCCCCTGTGTTGGTACCTGGGCAGGCACAGTGACCACCTCATGTGGCATCCTGGGACTTCCACAGGAGCCAGTGATGTAGGCACCACCAGACCGGGTGGTGTGGGTGGGATTGGTGCACAGGGGGCCGTGGTGGAATGTGGCGTGGAAGGCTTCCTGGAGGATGATTGGGGCATAGAGGAGGAAGTGGAGGAAAGTGCAATTGAATGTACCAGCGCATAGAGACCACCAGAGAGCAGTGCTCTTGCCAGCAGCCCCAGGTATTGGCACAAATCGACTCATGATGCTGAGTCAGTTCCTCTTGAGTAACTGACACAGCATCAGAAATCGTTCCCATCCGCCTCGCCAGGGCAGCCAGCAGGGCTCACACCACTTCTGGGGTGGCCACCCTGGGCACAAGGGGGGGCTCAGTCTGGGTAGAGGCATCCACAAAGGCAGCCACTGCTGCAACAGGTGGCCCAGGGTCAGGAGGCTGTGCAGCAACATCCATGGTGCACTGAACATTCTCCTGTCCCTGGGCCAGGGTTGCCGCCTGAACACCCTCCTGGATGCCCCCAACAGACCCTGTGCGCTGGCCTTCAGTTGCTTCCTCCTCCGCCTCCATCTCCATCACTCTGGATGACTACGGAGAGTCTTCCACCCTCATTGGCCGCTCTGTCGCCACACCGTGGCCCACAGCCGCTGAGGAGTCCCCCACCAAAACTACCTCCTGGGACTTCTGGAGACCATGTCCTTCCGCTCCACAGAAAGGCTTCTGCCCTCTTCACGAGCTGCAGCAACTGTGGAAAATGGGACAAAGGCCGTTGCTATCAGTCATTGGTGTCAATGCATGTGTGGCATATACAACATCAACAGTAGCAATCATGCAGCATGTGTCAACCAGAAACTGACTGACACACACACAATGCACACACATACACACAGGCATGCCCATTTAATCTGCATTACTACTGTCATATGAGTGTAGTGACAACAATGAATCACAGTCATGACCCTTGCACATGCCAACACAGCACATTGTCATGTGGCCACAAACACATCACCAAAAACATGCAATGCCACCATACGAACGGCAAACAGGCACAAGTATGACATGCAGCCAGGGGCATGCAAATTGCCCCTGGGCACCTGTCCACCCAATTACAGTCAGCAACATGCATCTGTGACAGCATGACCTGCAAGCATGCAACATGTTCCGGCAGACTTATTTGAGGATAAATGGCTTATGTCATGTGGCCCAGCACATATATATTGCATGAACACACTTTGACTTGTGCTTCAGATGCAGTGGGATGACACATCACATCCCCGTCTCTGAAACATCAATGCACCAACATGACATTCACATGCCTCCATACACATGTGTCACTCTCAGCAGATGTGTGTGGATGGACTCACTTGCTGTTGTGCCACACATAGAGTTGTATGTCATGCATGTCCCTCATATGGCCACAATATGGCAAGCCGGCATCTGTACTGTCCCTGCACTTGGTCCATGATCTCACCTAGCATGTGCCCGAGTTCAACAAGTCACCTAGGACAAATAGTACAAATACCCATGCATATGCCAGTTAATAATGTCTGCCACCACATATGCCTGGCATTCACATGAGGCTGCATGCTGCTGCATCTCACACCTACACACATGCTGTTTACAGAATGCATACCGAATGGGGCACTTGCAATCATGCATGCCACACGTAGACTGTAAAGCAGTGCTCCACATGAGTACTCACCAGCAGCCTCCAGATGTTTCCACGCACAGATCTGGGAGTGACGTTCTGGGTAGAACCTCTTGAGGACTCGCAGCTGGTTCAGTGACAACAGGTGGCAGCCCGCATGATACACCTCCACGGTGAGCTCTGTCACAGGGGTTGCCTCTCCCTTCACATGGCTATGGTTCTTGCGGTCCTCCCATCACTTCTTCACGGTCTTCAGTGGATGGTCTGCCACCCCTGCCACATTAATGGAAACCATGATGTCTTCCTACATCTGGTGACATCCAACGTTACCTAGCTGCATTGCAGGATTGAAGAGGGCATCATAGGCACCCAGGACCCGATCCACCAGGATGCCAACTTCGGTAGGGGTGAAGTTGGCAGCTCTCTGCTTCGCTGATGTGGGGGTGCCTCTCTCTCCAAAAGAGGTTGATGGTCCCAACATGTCAACCCCCGAGGCATGAATCCTGGATGGGTGCTGTGGGGCTGTGGTTGTATTGGTAGGGAGAGGTGGAGGTCCCAAATTACAGATGAGGTGGTCACAGGCCCAACACAGGAATACAGGCAATTGCAGGACAGCTGGCACTCCAGGACAGTGCTAGTAGCAAGCAGGGACTCACCCTCAATCAGGTAGCAGCAGATATTGATTGCTTGAGGAAATGCAGTGCCTGGATGAGGCAAAAGCAATGGCACATAGGCAGGAGGAACTATGGTGCGTGTCTCTCATCCGAGGCAGCCGAAAACAGAGTCAAGGCCCTTAGCGCGCAAGTTACATGCCACTAGCTGCATGCCGTGTGCCTATGCCACTCAAGGCAATGATGGTAATATTTAAGGGGCGTGAGCGTACAAAGGTACAAAGATGGACGTGTTTCACATACACGCATATGGGGGTGCTGCATAAGGCGTTTCCTTCAAGTAACGTATACCACATTTTTCTTTCTGGGTGTTGCCTCTGCGAATATGCACATGTATTTATGTCCATTTTCAGGCCTTGGTGTATCACGTATGCAATATTTTGGTTTTGGGGTTCCTCTGCATGTCGTGCACTGCTTTTTTTCTCCTTTTGGAAGCTTTCTGGGTATCGCAAATGCCATTTTTTACTCTTGGGGTGCCTCTCTCTCTATTGCGTACCTTTTTTTCACCTTTCAGATGCTTTCCAGTTCTTGCATATGCAATTTGTGGCTCTTGGGGTGACTTTGCATATCTCATACTGCATATTTTTGCTTTTGGGGTACACTTGAGCCTTGCTGGACCACGCATCTACTTAGTACATCATGTAGACTGTTCCATTCCTCATATTGCCCAGAACAATATATTGGTGTGCATTCCATTCATCCATTTCATCTGCATCATGGTTGGTAAGGCCCCAAAAGAAAAAGGGAGAAGGCGAGGATGTGGTGAAGACACATCTGCGTCAGCCCCAGGAGGCCGCGGTGTGTCTCAGTCCACAGGTGACCCGACACCTGTACATGGACATGGTCGGAGGCAGACAGGTGAAGTAGCACCACCTAGGGCCACTTGGTCCAAGAGTGGATGCCCTGCACGGCAGGAAGTGACTCCACCCCAAGACATTGCTCAGGAGAAGGGTCCGCAGAGGAAAACACACTTCATAATTGAGGAGCCCCAGATCCTCGCTATGTCATGGAACACCATCATGAGATGTACCAGTTTGCGGGCAGCACCAATATTCCAGCACAACGAATGGCTCATTGGAAGCAGGTCCCAGCCCTCATGAATGCATGTGGTGTGGAGGTATGCAATGCTAAACAGGTCCAGAAGCTGATGAATTACCTCACACGAAGGACCACGCAGAAGCTCAGTGGCAGCCAGGCCTCTGTACTGGCCACTGGAGGGGGGCCAGCTGAGGAGGAGCAGCTGGCCCCAATCGAAGAGGCTATGAGTAAATTCATCAACATTGGGCAGGTACATGGCATCAGAGGCATGGAGACCTACGAGGACACATCTGGTGAGTGGAATTTGTGTGCATCGTATGTGTGGACAATTATGGTTGACCAACCCATGTATGTGTTGCAGTACAACTGGCTGCAGTTGTCAGCCATCCTTGGCCAATGCATGTTTGCTACTGTACTCACTTCTGTGACATGGCCTGTATTCTGGGAGGCTGCTGTGTGGTTCACATGTGTTGCACATGTTTGTGTGACAGTACACAGCACCATCAACTGGGCCTCACAGCTGTGCCAGTACCTGCATGCATGGCTGCAATGTCAAAAACATATGCCCATAGCAAGACCCCATGATGTGCCCCCCTGACAGGCATACATCACTCACGAGGCACACCTGTGTCACATCCAGAAATTCCTCATCCAAATGAATCAATCATTGCAACATTCATGGGGCCTGTCTCTTTACATTGTACATCAAGTACACGCGACATATGTCATCTACGCACATCATTTTCTACTGTCACCTGCACTTATGGATTGCCTCGTCAGGATTAATTTCAAAACTGACTGTTATGACACATTGTGGTGTGATCAGCTTGCCGGGGTATCAGTGCCCACAGACCACATCCCTGTGTAGCAGGGGTTATGTTCAGACTACTTAACTTGTAAATACCTAGGGCCCACACTAGTCATGTCATAGATGAAATCAGGTGATGGTTGGTCAACATTCCAAGGTGGCCAGTCTGGTACTCTCCCATTGATATGTTTGTAGACAGCCCATGCAAAATATCATGGAATTCATTCATGTCAATCAGTGTGCCTGTCTGCATTGCATGTCATGTATGTGCATTTTCAAATAGCAAATATGACAATGCAGTTCAGGTTTGTATCACCAGTTTGACATGGAAGGCCTGCATGTGGTTTTCAGTTGATACATGACCGACACATGTCTTGTTGCTTACATCACTGTTGATGACACTCACACAAACATTGCTGTCTGAGTCCTTGAGACATACATACTCATCCTGACATGTGGATTTTGTTTGATGTGGAATGACAGGTGAGAAACATTGCCCACTCAGATGTGGCACGAGGGCTCTGTTGCTCCTTGTGCCATAAGATTTGTAGATGATGAAGTGCTGGTTCTCAGTCAGAGCATGCTTCCCGGCCAACAATATTGACACACGTTTGTAGGATGCCGCTCATAGACAGGGACTGATGCCCAAACAATATCACCCATACATGAGGCATGAATGTAGAGAACGATTGTTGCACCTATGTACAATTCCCAGACCATGAATGAGCTTAAGCAGTATGAATGACAAAAGCTGCTCGTATGTTGTATGGGGTCCACCCTTACAGTGACACTGCCAACTCAACATTATGCATGCCTCATGGGTGATTCATGCAGAACAGACCAGTACCATGCTCCGACTGGCAGTGCTGGCATTAGCGTCTCTGCTGGCCTCTATCCAGTGCATACCATGTTGTACCGATGTGGTATGTAGGTTTGGTACAATGGAGTGTTGAATTTGTTGTGAATTCTGTGATTGATTTATGTGATTGAGTGTGGGTACAGTATGGCACACTCGTAGTAGATGCATATGTCAACATTCTCAGTGCACTGTTGTATGTACAGTGACACAGAGCTGGCTCAAGGGACTACTAAGTTGTACAGTCACACAGGGCCAGGCCACATATAGTGCACAGCCAACACATACAATGTGAAGTTTCAGTTCACATTGTGTGGCATGACAGCACCCGTTACATGACAGTGGCATTCAAAGCAACACTCAATGACTGTCAGTCACTCACTCATGGACATTCATTGCATGACATTTCACATGATAATGTCATGTGAATGGCGCTGCCATCCCACAGAATGTGAATTGACACTGCATATACATGAATTTTGCTAGGCATACAGCAGGGGATTCGTGCCCACGTACAAGCACACACAGGGTTCTGATAGGCCTTTTGTCATCCAGACGTTAACACAAATATGTCTATTCACATTTTTGCACTAGGACAGTGAGGGCTTGACTGCAAGGGTTGTGATTTTGTCTGTGCACTCATCATTGCTGCACACCTTTCACGACATTGACCTACGTGGACTACGGTCTGCACAATGACACAATGGACCCTGCTGTTAAAATCATGGTGCACAGTCACATTTAGGAGACATCTGACACTGGTTGGCATGTTGGGAGGAGGGAGAGTATGGCGAGGGAATGTATGTGAGCCATGACCCAATGCATCCACTGGAGCACTTTGGCAAGTACATCACACTTTGCCTTTCTCAGGCATGCAGCATGTGTGGCAATGTAGTGAAATACATGAACAGTCTTCATGTGGTGATCAACATGACATGGTTATCATGCACATAGTTGGAATCACATAATGTCTTTCATGTATTGTTCTTGGTAGTGTATGAGGTTTCAGCTAGCTAACTGATGCCATGTGCTGCCCTTTAACATTACAGATCACCATGTGCAGTACTTCTCCCTGGGTTGTGGACTCACATGCTTGTTATATGGCCCATCAGTCATGAGTAGGCCACATTTGTATGGCTACGTCCACACTAATTGCATGAGCAAGACATGACAGGGTAGGTGGGGGAAGAATATGTTGACTAAAGTCATACATCTGTGGCGTATTGATCACAGTATGACAAGTAACAATGTCTGATGTATGGGTATATAGCAATATTCACTCCGTATACACTTTTATGCACCTGTGCTTTTTTTTTAGGATACACATGACTCAAAATGTCATTATCTGTCCATGTGCAGGTGATGATGCAGCGGATGTAGAGGAGGAGGAGGAGGAGGAGGCAAAAGAGGAGGTGGCACGTCAGTCCACCAGTGGAGGCTGTGGTGACCTTTGCCAAGAAAATCTACAGGTGCCACAGGCTATAATCAGTCTTGCTCCTGCTTCTTCAGACTCTTCTGACTGCTGATTCAGATGCAGAACCAGAAGTGGTTGACTCACTGAGGGAGAAGGTGAGTGCCCAATGGGCAGATCGGATGTGGCCATTAAGTCTGCGGCGTTGCACCAGGCTTCACAGGGCCAGTCATTGTCGAGCACCACTTCTGAGGTGGTTATGGCTGCAAGTCCTTCTTCCTATGAGTTGGTGTCAGATTCTGGGGCTGATGTCTAACAGAGGGTTGTAGACCTGCAGCCAATGACAGGGGCCCTGCAGCAATGTGCCTGGTCCCTCGCATCACACCAACGTAGGCCATGCAGATGTGGTGGACGTGTGCATGCTGGAGAGACAGAGCGGGAACTGCAAATGTTGCATGCCACTATCCAGCATTTCGATATGTTAAGTCATATTGCAGAGGGCATAGATTGCCAGGAGATATTGGCATCGCGTAAATCCAATCGTCGTGAGATGGAGAGATTTAGGGCTTCACTGCACGATGAACTCTCGGCCACAAGGACCCAGCTCCATGAAGAGCCAGACGCTGTCCCAGCAACTTGAGGTGTCACGAGTGAGCACACATACAGACTCTGTGGCCATTCGGAATGAAGCGCATCATGACCTCACCACCTTTGGTGAGCTGGTGCATACATCTGTGTCACGGCTGGCCCTAGCCAATGAAGACTATGCTTTGGCACTGCATGGACTGCATCCACTGCCACCCCCACAACCACATGAGGATCCACCGCAGTATGGCGGTCCCAGAACACCCATGCCACCTCAACCACCTCTGCCGTGATGTCCATGAGCCCATAGAGGTCATTATTTTTGTTTGTTTTGGTGTTGATTTTTGTGGTCCACTCATGTGGATATGGACCCGAACCCTCTTCCTCCCCCCTCCAGGGTGCACATTTTTTTACCCCCAGTCCAGGATGGGCATTATTCTTTTGTTCGAACCTGACCTGGTGGTCTGAATTATTTTTAGTTATACCCCCTTGCTCGGAATGGACCCATTGTTCAGATTTTTTTATAACCCTGTCCATCATGGAGCAATATGTTGTTTTTTTCCCTGTCAGGGGTGGACTGTTTGGATTTTTTTTCAACTCGAGAGATGTGCTGTTGCCCTTTCAAGGGATTAATGAGTGTAGTACCAGACAAGCAGCCATGCACAGTGGTGTGATCTGCCATGGTTTACTTGATTACAACAGGATCACATGTGCAGGTAACAATGGGCTAATATACTTTTTGAACATAGGTGTGGTATACATAATTTGCTACTATGGCTGATGACATACAATGTCCCATGTTGTAGCAGTGATCCTGACTCTTCCAGTAACTACACTCCATGAGAGGTCCACCCTGTATTCTTTCACCTCCCTAGTCCCCATGCCCTCTGCCAAGCACTGGCCCTCCATTCGTAAATGTGGAGGTACAGTTTGCGGTGGAGGTGATGAGGAATCACATCAGGGTAGCTCTGTCAGCAGGTAAGGCTGGGCACTGTCAATCTGTAGAGTCTGTATTAGTGGTCACCACAATCTTTGCATGCATTCTCACAGTTTTCATTTTCTGTGTTTGTAATCTTTTTGTTACTGTCAATGTCAGTGCAGATGTGTGCTTGTCCACATGCATGTGTGTGTATGCACTCTTGCACATCCAAGCATGTGCATTGTTTTTCAGGTTGCAGCTCCACAATGGACAGCCCATTAATGGGAAGATGCAGCACTTATCACACTTGAGCCATTGGTAGTATTTGCCACATTCTGCATCACCATCCTCATTCAAGTCCTTTATTTTCGGTTCATCTGGACTCTGCTTTTTGATTGTTCACCTCTTGCATCACTGACCATTAAGATGTCTTCTTACTGCCCCCCTTTTGCTCCTCCGGCCCAATGTGTCCAACGGGGCCCTGCAGGTGTATTCTCTGTCCACAATACTCTTTGACCTGTGCCAGAGCCCACTCCACACCCTTATCCACTCACATGATCTGTCTTGCTACAAGTCAACATTTTACACGCATGTCCATTCATGGCCTACACAATTCCGGCTGCTCCCCTTCATGGATTTGCCTCTGGTAACATAGATCTGGCAATTTGTCTCAATTGCGCTCCACAGGACAAGTTTGGCATATTTGGTGCATCTAGGTTTGTGCTTGTTTGCCCATGTGGACCCCTGACGGACATTCCCTGTGTTTCCCAATCAAGTCACTTGTTGTTCATTGTTGTTTTCTGTATGTTATCTCCTCCTAAAGGTATTGCATGGCTTTTTTTTCTATTACTTGCTGTTCTAATCCAGATCTGTGAGTGAATGCCCGGTTTGTGTATGCAAATTGTGGGAACATGCATGTGGTGTATCATCCACTCCCCCAGCTTCAGTTCATCTGTTGTACCTATAGGTGTTGCCAGTGCACCCTATGATCCCGCCCCCTTCCTGGGAATGTCTCGTCCAGGGTGTGTGGTCTGTCGGAGGATGTGACAACAGCTGGGGATTGTTGTCATGTCCATTTACTGTGGTGTCCAACAGGGGGTTGCTATAGAGTCTAGAGTTGTGGTTGAAGGGACTTATATGCGTGGATGTTGCAGACATTGGTCTCTTTATGGTTTATATGCCATGGTGGATTTAGGATGTTGTTTTTGTGATGAGGAGCTGAGGATTTCCCTTTCACAGGTGGCCTTTGTTTCCCAATCTCCCCTTCTCCCTCACCGCCATTGCCCTTCTTCGCCCCAACATGTGCTATTTTTACATCGATGTGTCTTCCAGGCTTTCAGAACATGCAGACTTTTTTCCCTGTCTTTCTGTCTCTGTCTTCCTCTCTTCACCACCTTCTCTCAGCCCTCACCTACTGTAACTGCCACCATCTCTCTCCTTATCTCCCCACCAGCCAGACTCCTCCAGGCACCACAATTCCCCTGTCATCTCTCTCTCTCTACACTCCACAGCTGCTCATTCATCACTCCATGTCCTGTGTTCCTCTTGCCCTCTGTTATCCTTCGCATCAGCTCCCACACTTGTACTTCCACTCCCCAGACCTTCACCTCCTCACTTGGGGTCCTTTTTACTCCCCTGCATCCATGGGTGACCCAAAGGCACACGTGACACCTGACAGTGGCTGTACAGAACCTGTATGCCTGCAATCAATGGCCCTACTTCTGCCCGCATCCTATCGCTGACTGACACCTGTTTTCAGAGTGCATGTCATGCTGTGCTTGAAATCTGTTTGCTTCACTGCCAGTGATTGCTTTGTCAATGAGTTTTGATGTTGTAAGATTGATAGTTGCTCACGTTCTGTTATTTGGACTTCCAGAATTTGACACTGGTTGGTCCATGGCGGTTACCTTGTTCCATACAGGAATTGTCAAGGCTGTCCAGTTTCATTACTTTAATGCAATGCATGTCTTTGCAAGCTTAGAAGGTTGTTTCAAGTGGAATGCTGTGGATGAGATACAGGTGGGTACCTTATGCAGGTAAGTTCAAGGCACTGAGCGGGGCACATGTTGTGGTGTCATTGGTGGCAGAGAGTCTGGCACTGTGTGGGGTGATTTTTTTAATGCCTTGGACTGAAGTGAGCGGGTCCGGCTTCATGGGTGCATGGACACATGGCTATGGTAGGCTGGTGAGTTTATACTTGCTCTTTTTGCATGGAAATCAGGGAGGCACTTGTTGCGTGGTGATTGTTGTGAGGGAGGCTGTCACTGTGGGGTGTTTATTGTTGAGTTATACTGATCTGAGCAGGTCTGGTGGCATGGGTGTGGGGACACGTGGTGATGGGAGTCTGGCAAGTGATTGCTTGCAGTTTTTGCATGTGTCTTGCCTGCCACGTGGCATCCCCCTCACTCAGCTTTTCATGTCATGTCTACCCACACTGGCGGTCCACTCCTGGAACTTCTGCCCCTTCTGGGGGTGCTGTCCATAGACAAATCCACATTCAGCTCAGCATTGCAGGTCATTTGGGGGATGCCATGTTCACTCCAGACACCAGTCACATACCATTGTCCTGGTGTTGTTTTCCATGGGTATATGTACAATGCACGGTACACCAGCAGATATGTTGCTACTTGTTGACAGATGCTCAGTGCATCTCAACACTCCCTCCAGTTCCCAGCTCATTGGTCCACACTCCGTGGGGTCCCTCTGACCTCTGCCTTTCCTTCCTCTTGCCTGTTCCCTGCTTTTGTGTGCCAGTCTCCTTGACTGCCACTTCTCATTTCTTTCTCTTGTCTGCTTGTCTCCTTTATGCCAGTTGCCTCTGTGTCCTGTCTTCCCCTATGACTGCTGCCTGTTGGCCCTGCTGCCTTCTGACAGATCCTGTCCTCACTGCAATTGATGAGAAGTTTGCACTGTGTCGTCTTGGACATTCCCTCATCGGCTCCCCTGCCAGTGTTTCCTGCACTGTCCTGATGGCATGTTAATTAGGAGATGCCATATCATGGTATTGGGAGTGCTTCCAAGGGGATCCTGGGTTTCCAATCCCTCAGTGATCTCTATTTGGGAGTCCTCTCAGTGTCATTCTGACTCCAGCCGGATCTGATTGTTCACAATGACCCCTCATCAGAACAAGGGGTAAGCAGGACCTGGTCTTTTACTGCATAGAACTCAGGGTGCAGGACGTGTAGCTGTTGTGGGTCGAGAAGGTGTCACTGTGTGGGATGTTTTAATTGCATTGGCCTGAGATGAGGAGGTAGCTGCATGGGCGCAGGGACACATGGTGATGGGTGGCTGGAGAGTTACTGCTTGCATTTGTTGCATGGCACGGTGGGGGGGAGGGCACATGTTGCAATGTCATTGGGTGCATTGATGTGCTACCTGCTATGACCTTGTGTTGTTTTTGTATACTGAGGCATTCTGCGAGGGAAGATGATTGCTGATATTCTGGAGAACAGTGGTGTTGGATGCCTGCATGCAACACATCAGCAGCATAGGCTGGTTTGTAAGCCTACAGAGGGGAGGAAGGATACATTCCAGGGTAAAGCTGCAGCTGGTTCACAATGAGAAAGGTTTGAGGTGAGATGTGCATCTTGTAGTGAACCTGTCATTTTCCTATTCTATATGACTATTTTTATGTAGGTGTGTATTCTGAGCATACTTGTTGTGAGGGAATGGGGTGGCCCCTCAAGCTGTATATTTTGGGTGGCAGTGTAGTTCACACAAGTGTTGGTTGTGGTTTTCATTTTGTGCTGTGCCTTCCATTTGTGTTCTCACGTGTGTTGTTGGGAGTCTGCATGCACTATTGTTGGTGGTGGCCATGTGAAAGTGGTCAGGGATTTTGTTCCTTTTGTTGTTTGATTTGGTGTGTGCAACATGGTGACTGTTGTTTACAGTGCTTTTATGGGCGCGTAGGATTGGCCCCAAGTCATCATTGAATGGCACTAGGGATGTGGCTTCACTGTGTGTGCTCCACAGGGGCTGATTTTCATGAGAAGTATGTTTGCACAAGCTGATTGTGTGCAGCCTCTGCCTGCGCCTTTTGGCCAACCAAGGGCAAGGGTGGTGCCTGTGGCTGAGGGCGATGACCCTTCTGCATATCAACTGGTGTGTCATGCTGTGTGGCAACATTGTGCAGGGCACTTGCTGCCACAATGATTTTACATACTACTGGTGGGGCATATACCAATACCCCTCGAGAGTGGTCAAGGAAGCAGAAATGTGATTTGAGTACCACAAATGTATGCTCCACTATGCCCCTAGTGGCTATATGTGCTGCATTGTACCTTACCACCGGCTGGTGTTGCAGGATTTCTGAACGGCGTGAGCAGGAATCTTGATAGCGAGTAGGCACTGTCCCCTGCAAATGTGCAAATGATTGTTATTGGCATCATGCATGTGCGTGAACGTTGCTACTCACCAATGAGCCAGGTGCTGCCCAAGGTTCCCGATGCCAGGACCCGGTGGTGACTAGTGGTAAATGTAGCTGTCAGGTGTGCTTCCAGGAAAATTGGCATTGACTTGCATGATGACTCTGTTTGCATCACAGGTGACCTGCACATTGGTGCAATGCCAATGCTTCCAGTTGTGGTAAATGTGCTCCATCAATCGGGTGGGGGGTAGTGCAACATGTGTACAATCAATGGATCCAGGTACCCGTGAGAGGTATGCAACCGCATAGAACTCCTGGCACACTCTCTGCCTTTCCTGCAGCGTGCACGGCATGTGTATGTGCCTATGCACACATGCATATGCTGTTATGCATGCCAACAACTGATGGAGACAGTGGGATTGTGAGGCCTTACCTTATGGCAGGTAAGAGTGTCCAGGTTATGGTCTGAATCTCACTCTACCCAGCTAACTTGACCATTTAGCAAACTCTCAAACTTAGGTGTGTTTTCTCCTGTTTTAATATTGCATTGTGAAACCTAGGCTCTTTTCCCTCTATTCAGGACTCTCAAACTGAGGTGTGTTTTCTACTGTTTTAAAATTGCATTGTGAAACCTAGGCCTTTGTCCCTCTATTCAGGACTCTCACAGTTAGGTGTGTTTTATCCTGTTTTTAAAATGACATTGTGATTGTCCTTTACATTTGAGTGTCTGTCATCTAGTCAAAGTGTTCAAACTTGTCTCGCCTCTCTCTTCTCGTCTGCTTACACCCTGCCCTGTGTCCCTCCCTTAGTGTTCTCCATCTCCCTTCCTCTTCTCTCCTCTCTCTACCTACTCTATGCTGCTCTCTGTCTCTCCTATTTTCTCTAACTGCTTCTCTATCGACTATCCTGCATTCCTCACTAAATCTGGTAGGAAGAAGTTCAAAAAGGACATCCTGGTCTCCAACCCAGGCCTCCCTATCGCTGACACCTATACCAGTGCCTCCACCAGGGAAACTTTCGCCAACATCCTCTTTGTTGTTCCCTCACCAGACCTACGGACCCTACATATGGTCTCTGTGCTCTCTCCTTTCTCTTCTTCTCCCATTAATTGTGGCACCCGGTGGGAGACCCTCTTGGCCTCCTTCCACTCCTCTAAGTCATCATTAATGCTTATGTGAATGGCACCATCTTGGTCCAAGGCCCTCAGGCCAACCTTCTCCTCTTCGATAGACGCGTCCCATGCCTCATCAATTTCCTTTCTTCTCCTGCTGTCCCCTCTCCCCCCTCTACGTCTTCCTCGCCTCCCCCTGTTGTCTCCTCCTTGGCTACCTTGCCCTCTCCTACTTCCCTTTCTGCCCCCCCACCCTCAGGCTTCTTTTACACCTCAGCCGGGCGTACCTCTAATTTGTACCCCTCCCCGGAAGTCTTTCAAGGACGTCAACCTTCTCCATATTGCCACTCTTAACTCTCGCTCAGCTGTCAAACACTCCTCTGACATCTGCCGCCTTCTGGAGGAACTTGACCTCGATGTCCTCGGTCTCACCGAGACATGGTTCACAGCCAACTCTGTCACAAGCTTTGACACTCTCCTCCCCGACGGCTACAAGATCCTCTAAGCGCCCAAGTCCAACCGTTCCGGAGGTGGTATAGCCCTGATCTTCCCCGAGTGGATTCCTGCCTCTGTCATTCCTACGCAGGCCTACTCCTCTTTTGAATGCTTCGTCTGTAGGCTCTCTCTCTCTCTCCTAGTCATTCCCTTACTGTGGCTACTATTTACCGGCCACCTGGTCAGATCTCCTCCTTCCTCTCTGAGTGGGCGGACCTCCCCTCTTCCTTCCTAGCCTCGATCACTCAACTTCTCCTTCTTGGAGTCTTCAACATCCATCTGGATGCTTCCAGTCCTTCCTCTGGACTCTTTTGCGACCTTTGCGACTCTCTCTCACTCTCTATTCTACCCTCTGGCCCAGCTCACTCTGCAGGGCACAATCCGGGTGTTCTGATATCCACTGACCTTCCCCTTTCGATCCCTCTCACCACTCCTCTCTCCTGGAGTGATCACTTTCTCCTTTCTTCCCAGCTCACCCTCGCTACCCCTCAGGCCAAGCCAACTCCATCACTCCCACCCATCTTCTCGGTCATCCGACCCATGAAGCGCGTGTCAGTTGAGGCTTTCACTGCCACTTTCTCACCCCCTCTTCCCCATTTGGCTGATTCACAACCTGACACAGCCCTTTCTATGCTCCACTCTGCTATATCTGATACTCTCGATGTTCTTACCCCTGTCATGTGGATCCGCCTGAAGCCTAAAGCCAAGTGCAACTCCTGGTACGACTCAGACCTCGTCACCCTTAAACGCATGTGCAGGGTGGCTGAGAGGAAATGGCATGCTTCATGTACATCCTCTGACAATCTGGCCTGCCGCCTGCTCCAAAGGCAATACCGCATCTCTGTCCGCATCAAGAAGAGAGCTCACATCCAAGCCCGCATCTCTGCGGCATCTAACAACTCGGCTGAACTCTTCAAAATCTGCAAGGAACTGGCCAACCCTGCCACAGTCTCTACCTCTCCTGTCCCTTCCCAGGCCCTCTGCATGGCACTGGCTTCTCACTTCATCTCTAAAACTCAGGACATCCTGTCCTCTCTCTTCTCCTCTCCCCTACCTCACTCTACTCCCTGCTCTTCCTCTAGCCCCTCTTCGGCCACCTCTCCTCCCTCCTTTTCTGCCTTTCCCCTGTTCGCCCCAGACGAGATTTCTAGACAAGTCCGATCTATGAAAGTCTTGTCAAAACAGGTTCATTCCTGTTCCTCTGAAACTATCAAGGACCACATTGACTCCCTGGCTCCTGCCCTGGCTGACTTCTGCAACCACTCCTTTGCCACTGGAGTCTTCCCTTTCCCCCTAAAGCACTCCCTTGTGCATCCTCTCCTTAAGAAACCCTATACCGACCCGTCCTGCCTGGCTAACTATCTCTCAATCTCCATCATTCCTTTCCTGGGTAAACTCTTGGAAAAGCTGGCCATCTCCCAGCTCAATCTTCACACTGAATCTGTTGGTTGTCTCCATGATCATCAGTCTGGCTTCTGAGCTGCCAAGAGCATGGAAACTGCTCTCCTCAACATCCGTGAAGACCTGCTCTCCAATCTTGATTCCAACACCCCCTGTGTCCTCATGTCATGATGCCTACCCCCAAGGAGCCAGACCGGGCCCAGCAACCCCAGAGGCAGACATCATGTTCCCGAGGGAAGTCCCAGCAGCCCCAGGTAGGGGCCCTTGGGACTCAGTCCTGGCGCCTTTGGCGCCAGGCTCATGTTGGACAACAGTCCAGGCGCCATAGGCGCCAGGCTCATAAAGGATGACTTTGTGTTAAGAAGTGCTTGGTGTGAACTTACCTGATGCAGACCGTGCTGCAACATCCAGGCCACCTAGAGGCCTGAATGGGACTATTTTACCTATGGGACTACTTTACCACACGGGTGTGGCCGGAGGAAGAATACATACCTTAGAGGAAGAATACATACCTGGAACTACTTTGAAGGCTATTTAAGCCACGCCCAAGCAGCAACTCATGCTTCGCGTTGTTCTGCACCTAGCAGCTGGACGCTCACCGTGTCTGCTCCTGCATCCGGACTCCAGCCACGCCCGACAGCATCCTGGAACACCTGTAAAGGGAGAAGAGAGGAGAACAGGAGAAAGAAGAGACATTACCTGCTTAATCCGCATTCCAGAGTCATCTCGCCGACGATCCTAAAGGGAAGACATTAATTTTTAAAAGCACATCGCATAGCTCGCTGCAGCGCAGCATTCCACTCCCCTTTACTAGGCGCCTTCTTGCCCATCAGCGACCATCTGGATCTTCCGCCGCATTTCAGCGCCTAAAGGAGAAAAAGACAAGAACAAAGGTGAGCTAGGGAAGAGAATAAGAAAGGCTTAATTTCCACCATAAGACTTACCTGTTGGGTGAATCCCTCTTCACTTCGGGTCGGCGCCGTTTCTTCGGCATTTCCGAACCCCGGCCACTAAGGGGAAAAAGACATTAGCATTAGTGAGCGAATGCAAGGACATTAGCGGAACGCTCATCAAAGACTTCCCTGATATTTATTGGGACATCTCTTCTCACTTCGGGTCGGTGCCGTATCTTTGGCATTTCCGAACCCCGGCCCCTAAGGGGAAAAAGACACAAGCATTAGTGCATTAATGCAAGAACACTAGAGGAACCACTCATCAAAAACTCACCAGAATTTTCCTTCGACGGTTCCATTCCCTAAATCGGAATCTTCATTCAGCACCTGAAATAGAGAAAACAGACAATGGTTATTTAAAGCTTGAACTTGCAACAGAATTCTTACGATACCTTACCGGAAAAGTCAAGCGAACTTGAACTCTCACCAATCCGAGATCCAGTGAAGTAACTGGATAACAATGCGCCCCTGCATCAGAAGCAGGATGGAGAGCTCGTCCTTTCAGACCCTAAGGTGAGACTTCACAGGGAATCGCAGAAGGGTTTCGTGGAGGGTGAGAAGGGGAGTGGGAGGCCTACGCATTATCCTGCAGATTGTTAATACTCCCTTTTCACACACAGGAGGATATTTCTACGAGCCAGACAAGCCAGATTTGGGGGTCCATTCCATCTTCCGAGTCCTGCGCATCACCCTAGAAGAGGCCACAGCAATCCAAACCAGGCCAGGGCCTCCGTGGGAGTCAGGTGAGCGTTACACCTCATCTTACTTGATCTCTCTTCTGCCTTTGACATGGTCCACCATGCCATCCTGCTCAACGGTCTCTGTGATAACCTGGGGATCACCGGTTAGGCCCTGGCCTGGCTGCCTTCTTTGCTCTCTGATCGACCCTTCCAGGTTCAACTTGGGTCCTTCCTCTCCTCTATCTCTACCTGTGGTGTTCCCCAGGGGTCTTACCTCTCTCCCTGGCTGTTCAACCAATACTGAGCACTTCTGGCACACCGCATTGCTGTGCTCTGCCCCAACTTCCAGTGCTATGCGGATGACACTCAGCTCATTTTCCGGCTACCCTCAGCCACCTCTTCTCCCTCTCTCATCTCTGACTGTCTGTCCGCCATCCAGGAGTTGTGTGCCACCAATGATCTCTGCCTTAATGACAGTAAGACTCTGGCCGGAATTTCTCTTGGCCCTCTTCCTGCTCCCACCTGTGAGACTAAAAACCCCTTGGGGTCATCTTGGATTCCCAACTCTCCTTCTCTCCTCACATCTCTGACGTCTCTAAGAAGTCACACTACCAGCTGCACCTCGTCAGAGGTATTCTTCCTTTCCACTCCTTCCCCCAGAAACTGACTGTCTCCAGAGCTCTGGTTCCCTCTAGGCTGGACTATTGCAACAGCCTCTTTCTAAATCTGCCTGCTTCTACTCTCCGCACTCTACAACTTATCCAGAACAGGACTGCAAGACTTGTCCTTGGCCTCAAGCCCAGGGATCGTATCTCTCCAGGACTGAAATCTCTGCACTGGCTCCCAATGGCCATGAGGATTAAGTTCAAAACCCCCTGCATTGTCCATAAGGCCTTCTGGGGCCTGAGGCCTCAATACCTTCAACTCTCTCTTCCTAAATATCTTCCCTCTCGAGCTCTTCGCTCATCCGCCTCCAACTCCTTCAGGGTCAGTCGCTTCTCCAAGCAACGATTTGGTGGTAGATCTCTTTCTTCGGCTGAGGCCTCCCTCTGGAACAGCCTCCCTGACTCCCTGAAACTTGAGGAGAATCATCTCCGGTTCCGGAAGCACCTCAAAACCTTTCTCTTTGCTTCTGCTTTTTCTCCTCCTCTCCCCTGCTGACTTCCTGGCTGATACTGAAACTGCACTGGTTACCTGGTCAACCTCTGATCTCGGGCCCAGGTCCCCTCCCCTGCCAGTTGCACTCCTGCACTGCCTTCCTGGCAACCCTTGCACTTTGGGACTGTTTTTCTGTATCCCTACAGTCCCACTACCAGCACTTGACACCTGATGTCTGCACTTACCCTTGCACTGCCACCTGCTGGCTGTACTTTTACATTGTTATTTATTTTATTATCCCATGTACTGCACTGTCCCCTCCCCACTTCCCCCCGCACTTTCCTCCTTCCGCTTCCCATGCACTTGCGCGATCTGAATGACACCTGGCCTAGTAGGATCATTGTCTGTCTTCCCTCTGTTTCCCCTCCTCTGCCTCGCCGCACCTTGACACACTTGTGTATAGGCGCGTTATAAATACCATTTCATATCATATCATATGCCACAAACAATGGCTGTGGTGTGCAGAAAGATCCTGTGACTATATAATTGAGTGCTGTCAGAACTTTTTCCAGGGGAGTGAGGGCACGGGAGCCGATGATGCGGGATGCAAGGTCTTGTTCCCATTCCCTGACCAGGTCTAGCATGACATGGGATGGGCACCGCTACATTACATACACCTGGCCATCTGGCATCCCAAATAGCGTGGTACGAGTGGTACAAATCCAGGGTCTCGGCAATCACCTCCTTCTTCTGTGCCCATGTACGATGGCTCCCAGTATTCCTGCATTCATCGTGGCTGACCAATGTTGGAATTGTGTGCATGGCGTGCTTTATACACGTAAGTACGATCATATGGTGGTGTGATCCTGAGCTTTGCGTGTGACTTTTCCTAACATGACGTTGCACGGTGAAATCCATAAATTCTATTATGTTTGCACTTGGATGGGCATGTGGTTTCTTTGAGTGGCCCATCTCTCAACACACCCCCGTTTTTCCTAATTTTGCCAGAAGAATTGGGACTATGCATGTTCCACCCACTATTTATTTCATTGCGTAGGCTCGTCCCACATTTTAAGTGGGGTATCCAGTCAGTATGTCAAAAACATTTGGTCGAAAACATTTTTTCGAATGTATTATTCTTTTATTTAATACATTGTTTTGGCGGTTTTGTAAGTCAAATAAAGTGTTTAAAAAAAACAGGGTTTTGGGGGGATCCCCCCATAAAAAAAAGAAAAAGAAACATTCGAAATTAAAATTTAGACGACATTTTTTTGACATATTTCAATTCGAAAAAAAGATCATTCGAAATACTCACTATAAACCTTTGAGTGGAGTGTCACGCACAGCGCTCGACTGCACGCAAAGATGTGATGGGCCCACACAAAGTCACAGAAATGCATGCAAAGTTTGTTCCATGAATCGCTGAAAGTTGTTTTGCATACTGATAAGTGTGCAAAGTCACTTTTCAGCATGCAAAAAAATCTGTGAATCAATCTTTCTTTCTTTCTTTCATCCTTGCTTTCTATCTTCCTTTCTTTCTTTCTTTTTTTCTTTCTTTCTTTCTTTCTTTTTTTCTTTCTTTCTTTGGACAGGTTAGCATAGTTATTGACAGAGGACAGAGTTCTTTTTTTGTAAGGCATTTTGATGAGCAGCTGTTTATTGATTTTTTCAGCTTAGGTAACTCATCATAAGAATAGGGCCTAGTTTAGGCTTTCTTTAAGTTAGTGACTTGTAAAAATGTCCACTAGTCTGTCTTCTCTCTCTAATTTACCACAAGTGGTGTCAGAAGTGGGATTCAGACGAACCGATACAGGTTTGGGACCCATGTTAGTGAGACAATTACCCCCACGGGCCAAATTACCAGAAAAGGATACTTACCAATCTATTGGTCTTGACTTACTTAGTATCAAGGATACAGACATCCCTAGTAGGGAAAGGAGGTTGATTATGACGAAGGTTAGTGTCTCCCAAGGTAGGTATCTTGGGTTAACCACTAAATCCAGCCTAGGTATAGTAGACCATGACTATCGAGGGGAGATACAAGTGGTGTTACACAACACAGGGACACAACTATACACAGTGAAGGTAGGAGAACCCGTGGCCCAGGGGATCATAGAAAGAACCACGAGTTAAGCCCTCCAAGAAGTCGATAACCTTCCTGAAATCTCGAGGGATGTACTCAGCTTTGGGAAAGCCGACAAATATTTGACACCATCTAGCCAGTCTGAAGGGGATGATACCCCTGCTTTACTGGATTTGGCCTGTGAATGAGCTACCTCTGAAGAGCATTCTATATCCGGGATGCAGTGAACAGGATCACACCCGGAAAGCTCAGGTGATACCCAGTAGCAATAGGAGGGCTGTTATGGAGCTGACCAATTCCCACCTTATGCCAGGCAACCTGGGAGTGACCAAGATAGGTTTATGAACAAATTCTTCAGGACTGGTGTATATGCTAATGTTCAGGCATATGTAGCAAGTTGTGACATCTGTCAGAAGACCTCTGCCAACCCAGTTCTCAGGGCCCCTTTACAACCATTTCCGATTATACAAATCCCCCTTTCTAGAATCACAATGGACATTGTGGAACCCCTTGCCCCCTCTAAATGGGGGAACAAATAGATATTGGTCATACTCGACTACGTAACCCCTTATCCCAAAGCCTTCTTCCCTAGAAATAACACCAGCCAGCAGATCCTTAAACACCTCCATCCTTTCCTCTCCTGGATAGGTTTCCCGAAGGAAATACTCATGGACCAGGGTTCAACCTTTATTTCCCGCCTCATGTAAGAGGGGAAGGAACTAGTAAACATCCAAACTCTGAGAACCTTTGTCTGCAACTCAGAGACTGATGGTCTAGTGGAATGTTTCAATCAAACCCTGAAACAAATACTGTGCAAGTTGGTGGAAACAGATGGCAAACATTGGGATCTGATGATACCATGAGCCCTTTTTTCAGTTAGAAAGACTCCCCAAGCATCTTTGGGATACTCCCATTTTGAACTCCTCTATTGGAGAGAAGCCTAGGATGTCCTTGACATGTTATCAGAAACCTGGGAAGAAAGGGAGCAAGCTGCATTACCCATATCCAAAAGCACCCATAAACTGAAATCCCTTATGAAAGCCATAAGTGATATTGTGAGTCACAGGAACATTTAAAAAAACGATTTGAATCACAGGCAGTGACTAGGTCCTTTTCAGGGGAGATCAAGTGTTGGTCCTCCTATCCATCTCTGACAATAAGATGGTCTTTAGGTGGTACAACCCTTACAAAAAACCTGAAAAGGAAGGGATCCCTCAATTACCTCATTTCCCAACCAGACAGGGGGGCAGAAAACCTAGGTTTACCACGTAAATCTCCTAGAAACTTGGAGAAGTGACACAGTAGAACAAAGTACTGTGATGATGGCGACAATCCTGGTCAAACTAAAACCCAGACTCAATTTGATCTCTGAACACCTAACCCCACAACAAAAAGTGGGATCTTCAAGATCTGCTGAACCAATTCCCTCGGGTTGTCTCTGAAGAGCCAGGGAGGGTCAAAAACATTTTTCATTACATTCAAACCCCTGAAGGACTATTAGCCTTAAACCCTACCCTATCCCTGAGATATGTAGGAAGGTTAGAGGAGGAGATTATGCACATGCTACAGCTAGGGGTAATAGAACCTTCAGAGAATATTTGCTGCTCTCCAGTTCTCCTTGTCGCCAAACCCAACAGTTTTATTTTTTTTGTATTGATTTTCGAAGAATAAATGCCATCTCAGTCTTCGACAATAACCCCATGCCAAGAATAGACAAACTGATAGAGAGATTGGAGTAGGCCAAATAGATTACTTATCTCAATCACACCAAGAGCTATTGGCAAGTCCCCCTAAACCCCTCAGACAAATAAAAAACAATTCTCCACACCCCAGGCAGTATTCCAATTCACTGTCCTCCCCTTGGGCCCTAGCTACATTCCTAAGGCTGACATATAGGGTACTAAGACCCTACTCTACATTTGCAAGAGCATTTTTTGCAGGTACCATAATCCATAGCAGGATCTAGGAAGAAAACTTATTCCACCTCTTTAGATTACCAGAGCCTTGAAGAGCGTGGGACTTAGAGCCCATCAAAAGTGTCATTTAGTCTAGAATGCTGTTAAGTACCTGGATAATTTCGTAGTTGCCTTAACCTCTCCCCTTAAGACCAAGGTCCTTCTCAACACCTAGGCCATCACGGAACCTCCTGTGCCACCTGACTCACTAGATAATGCCTGCAGCTCTCTTTCTCGCCACTTAGTACAACTGTACCCCTCCCCTTTGCCCCTCTATATCCTACCCCTGCTCTATATGCTAATGTTAATATTAATGTTAATGTTAAAGGTATTTATATAGTGCACTGTCACCAATGGAGTTGGTCTCCAGGCGCTCATGGATCCATGCAATAATCTCGACCGTGACAAAGCCGTCAGGTTTTGGTGACTTTTTCTGGCTACCAAAATTCTTTCCCCAAATATTCTAGGAGGGGTAAAATTATTAATTATTACCTCCAGTCCTAGAATATTTGGGGAAAATGTTTGATAGCTTGGAGGGTGCATCATCATCGCCAAACTGACGACTTTTTTCATGGCAACATTATTACCTGATACCCTCTATATCTGTTATTTTCTACCTCTGTTATGCATCTGTACTGGTGTAAAGTTCTACGTTTCTTCTCAAAGTTAGGTCTGCGCTCAATATATACCATAATAATAATATTAATTAAAGCTGGAACTCTTAGCCTTTCTTGGACTTACAGGCTATTATCGCAGATTCATACCCAGCTTCTCATCCATCGTGGCTGGCATAACAGATAAGCTGGATAATGCCCACCCAAATAAGCTTATCTGCACTCCTCACAACCAAGAGAGTTTTACTGTGTTAAAGCAAATTCTTTGTGGTGAACCTATCCTGAAGATGTTCGTTATAACCAGGAATTCTTCTTGCAGACAGATGCATCCAAAGTAGACCTAGGGGACTGTCCTCTCACAGTTGCATGACAGGCATAAAATCTCCTCCTGTGCACCAGTACAAATCTGTTAAGCTGCGAACAATCCTATGCAACTGTTGAGCGGGAGGCGCTGGCCATTGAATAGGCCATTACCTGTCTGTGGTACTATTTGACAGAAGCTCTTCCTTGTTACCGACCATTCTCTTCTAACATGGATATGTCCCAGGAAAGATTCCAATGCCAGAGTAATGAGGTTGTTCTTAGATCATCAACCATTTTGTTTCACAGTTGAACATTGTAAAGTAAAATAGCAAGAAAATGTACATTTCCCATAGGTCGACTAGAGCAGGTCTCTAATGCAATGGAAGGGGTATGTGATGAATTCAGGAAATGTGTCCCTTCTCCTCAAGTGGCTGCCACGCCCTTTGGGACTAGGGAGGTGAACCCACTATGTGATACCCTCCCTACGGGGCAAGGCAAGCAAAATCCCACTGGGTGGGCCCCCTCTCTGGGGACAAGGAAAGTCCAAGGCAAGGCTGTATCTCACATCCCTTCCCTCCCAAGCCTTTAATGTGTATTGGCTATATGGGAATTGAAGATGTCACCAATGTAAAGGGTCCCTTTAAGGTAGTTGGCTTGGTTACGGACCCATACTCATTCTAACCTGCTAAAGTGGTTTATGACCAATGGACTTCTCTTCTTTACTCTAGGGAGGAAGCTAAAGCCAGGAGGATGTCAGCTGACAGAGAGAGATTCTGCCGGAAAACGCAGAATGCCGGCCCTTGTAGAGACACAGACAAGGGAGACCAACCTTTGGCTTGAGAGCGGAGAACCACAACAGCGAGATGGTGGGCAGAGACTGAGGGCTCTGCAAGGAAAGCTACTGCTTTGGCGAAGGCAGGGGACCCCAAGCCAATGGGGGGGGGGGGTGCTTAGTCAGAAAGTGAGCAGAAAAGCATTGCAAAGTATTGTTGGCCCGATAATCAAATGCTGAAGTCCCGAACGGGAGAAAGAGAAGCAAAAAAGCTGAAGAGCAAACAAGGGGGCGGATCGCTGGATAAATAGATGCTGACGTCAGTACAGAGTTCTGCACCAGGAGAAAAGGCACACAGCTACCATGTGGGACTGGTTAGTTGGGTGCAAAAAACAACATGAAACAGGGTAGTCAGAGCCGCTAGCCCACCTGAGGCTGATAAACCAAGAACCCCATGAGATGGTAGAAAAGAGATACAGAGCAGGGCTGACGGGGCCCATAGCCCACCTTAGCTGAGAAACCGAGAACCCTGTGAGGGGGTAAAACAGATAAAGCAATCCAGGCTGCAGTAGCCCATATCCCACCTGGTGCTGAGAAACCAAAGACCCTGCAAGGGGGTTAAAAAGAGCTACTGAGCTGGTATGAACAAGCCTATAGACTGACTGGGGCTGCAAAAAGGAACACTGCATACATGGGTGGGATAATCATACTGCATCGACACACATGACACAAATGAAAAGCCAGATATGCCTCCCTGACAGGCTAGATGATATGTGGAGTTTGGAGCAAGATTTACGTGGCATAGAAAAGATTCCGCATACACCACCCATGGAAAACACATATTACTGTTCCTTAGAACAGCCACCTTAGATCTACACTGTTGGACTGGAAAGGGACACGGCCCCTTTAAGAGAACAGGACACACCAAGGCGGGAAGAGGGCGGAAGGGGAGGGACAAAGGGGGGAAAAGTTAGTTCTGTTATGCAGGTGAATAAAGAAGGTTCAACCTTTGCCTGGCTCCTGGTGTTCCTTCATGCCAGTGCATCGCGAGCACATGTATATGTGGAGCCCACCCACAACAACTGCCGACAAAGCCGCTGACCCAGGCGTGCTGTAGAAGGGCCCCCCAAGCCCAGCAGTAAATGGCACTGATTGGCGGTAAAGGAGCGGCCCCTCGACCGCAGCAGTGATGGCCTAATCCAACGGCCAGCAAAGCAGGCCAATGAAGCGGGTGCGTGTGACCCGCCACAGCAGAAGGAAGATGTCGCGGGAGCTGCCGGACGCAGCCCAGCAGAAGGAAGACATCGCGGGAGCCCACCCCGTCAGCAGAGGGGACTGCCGGACACAGCCCAGCAGGAGGGAGACATCGCGGGAGCCCATCCCGACAGCAGAGAGGACAGCCGGATGTTGCCCAGCTGAAAGAAGACGCTGCGGGAGCCCACCCCGGCAGCAGAGAGGATCGCCGGCCGAAGACGAGCCGAAGGAGGAGCCGCCAGGCGTTGCCCAGGAGAGCCGTCAGAACGGATCCAACGGCGAGGGGAAGCCGACGCAGAAGCGGACCCCAGCAGGAAGCAGAGCCGCCGCCAGGAGCAGCCAAGCGGTGAAATGGAGATGCCGCAAGGAGTGCACGGCTGCAGCAGGTACTAAACCCTGCATCTCCTGCGCAGTGACATTCAATAAAAATAATAACGAAGCTTATTGCTGCAACAGGCACTAAACCCTGCGTCTCCCACACAGTGACAGTTACAAAAAAAAAGGTTATAACAGAGAAGGATGAAACAATCACCTACGTCCCACACACAGTAACAGGTACAAATAAATATTAGAGTAGACGGAAAGAATCACAAGGGTGCTCTCTCTCACGCGGCCCACTCAACGGCCAGACGTCAAAGCACTCACACCAATTACAAGGAGGAAAGCATAAACAGTTACCATCCCCCTCCACCCACCAGCCAGATAACAATGCATTTTACCTAAGCCATCCTCCAGCCACACAGACAATACAGCCATCAACCAAGGAAAAGAGACGAAATGGGGACCAGACCCGTCCAGCTTCCACCAGTTCGTGGCACCAGATACAAGCCACACTCGACCAACCACTAAGCAAGAATGGCGGATCCAACCCAGGCACAGGCAGCAGCTGCTGATGCGGGGGCACTCAACACCAACCCCAACTTCCACGCCAGTCTCATGAGGAGACCAAGTCTGTTCACCCTAAACCCTCATCATGGCCAGGGTCAATGCTGGCAAGAGTGGGTGGAAGAATTTGAAGACTTTGTGGGTGCAATCAGCACCCAAGACTCCCCCAATAAGATCAGCATCTTCACGACCTTAGCGGGAAGAGAGATGAAGAACATCATACATACTATCCCGCCCAACAACGAAACACATATGCTTGTCTCCTAAAAGCAATAAATGAAAAGCTGGTTATTAAACCAAACAGAGACTATGAACACTATACGTTCAACGAATGCATCCAGCTAGATTACGAGTCCATAGGAGAATTCATCATCCGACTCCAAAGGAAAATCATAAAGTGCGATTTCGCCAATTTCAATGACGATGAGGCCATCATACTGCGAATCATTGACGGGTGCATCTCGACGATGTTCAGAAAACACCTCCTGAAGAAGCCCCTGTCTCTGAAAGAAATACTGGACCTGGCCAGAGTTTACAAAAGAATAGATGTCCAGGCCGCTGCCATAGAAAACCCCAAAAAAGGAGACACCATAGCAGCCATGACCCCTTACACCAGGTCCCCGAACTCACCGAACAGGCAAACCCTTAGGAACACCACACAAGAACCGCAGTGATCGGCAATGCTATTGCAGCGGTTTTGAATACCCCCACAAGGGACTGTGCCCTGCAATTGGGCAACGATGACTGAGATGCAGCCTAGAAAACCACTTCCAGGCTATGTGTAAGGAACAACTCCCGTAAACAGGGCCTCATCGCCCACAGAACGTCAATCGTCCCTGGGAACCCCAGAGAGGACAGCAGGACCAACGACCCGCCGAGAGGGGATTGTCATACCCTACACACCCTCAACAATGCCCCAACACCGTGAGAGCACTAGAAGGTCTGAAAATTGAGCCCGACAGGAAGCCTCATGAACTCTATGACCTCCACCACTATGACCAGACACTAAAGACCAGCCCCGAGAAGTCCTATGCGAGAGCGTACACTCCGCCCCATGTACAAGAGGACTACATGAACCCCCTTCCAGCGAGCTACGACCCCTATGACAACTCCCCACTGAGCTCCTCTCAAGATGTCACTCCACAACCACAACACCTACAAGATGGGTATGATAGACAATAAGTCAGATTACTCAGTGTCGAAGCTGAAGAAATGCCAGCCCCCAAAGTCACCATCCAAATGGGAGGTACAAGGAACAACTTTGTTGTTGACACCGGGGCAACCGTGAATGTCATGAACGAAGAACTATACCAAGCCATAGCACATCTCTACCCCCTACGTCAGTCGAAAACACACATATACCAATGGGGAGCAGAACTTCCATTAATGTCCAAGGGACAGTTCCAATGCGACCTGACACACTGAGACCTCACGACGACAGCAGCAATACACGTCATTTGGAGTCCCTCAATAGGGACATGTCTCCTCAGCTACAGTACGGCCAGAGCCCTGGCACTGATAGATCTACAATATGAACCGTCCGAAGTAATAAGAGGACAGCCGCCTGACAGAGGTGAAGTGATGGCCATGACTTGCCGACACCTCACCAAAGAGGCCCTACAGAAGCAGTTTCCCAAACTATTTGAAGGGGTAGGGATGATCAAAGACTCTGTCATCAAGTTACACATTGACCCCAAAGTGACACCAGTACCACAGCACCCTCGGAAAGTGGGCTTCCACCTCCAGGCACAGGTATCGAAGGAATTACAACTACTACTACAGAATGACATCATCAAGAAAGCCGAAAGACCAACTCCGTGGGTATCCCCCATCGTAATTGTCCCCAAAGACAATGGGCGACTGCGCATATGTGTTGACATGCGCATTCCGAACACCACCATTGAAAGGGAGAGACACCCTGGCCCGAGCCTGGAAGACATGCTCATCAGGCTGAACCAAGCGAAGAACTTCTCCAAACTGGACCTCAACCAGGGCTACCACCAGTTGGTCACTGACCCAGCCTCAAGACCCATAGCCACCTTCACCACACACGAAGGGCTCTTCAGATATAAACGCCTTAATTTCAGCATATCCTTGACCGCAGATATCTTCCAAGAGACTATCAGGAGATTAATATCGCTGGAGGTCGATGCCCTAAACTATAGCGACAACATCCTCATTTCTGGAAAGGATCAGGAGCAACACGACAGAGCGCTCCTAGCCTTGTGCAAAACCATGCAAGATGCCGGTCTGACCCTCAATGGCCATAAATGTGACATCAATAAAACCAGTCTCAAATTCTTCGGTCACATATTCTCTGACACGGGTATGACAGTAGATCCGGACAAGATAAAAGCCATCTTCGAGCTTCGACCCCCCTCAACGACCATGGAACTTCGATCATTCGTAGGGATGGCAGGATATTGTGCAAGGTACCTCAAGAACTATGCCACCATCACTGACCCCCTAAGGACCCTACTCAAGAGAGACAACCCTTTCAACTGGGACGCACAATGTCAAGCAGCATTCCTGACAATCAAAGACAACCTAGCCAACCATCACCAGCTGGCATACTTCCACTCTGAGTGGAACACCATCATCACGGTCGACGCCAGCCCTGTCGGCTTAGGAGCCATCCTAGAGCAAACCAACCCTAGAGAGGCAGAACAATGCACTGTGATAGCCTACGCCAGCCGAGCCCTGTTCCACATCGAAAAAGCCTACTCCCAGGTGGAGCGGGAGAGCCTCGCAGCCGACTGGGCATGCGAAAAGTTCCACCACTTCATAATGGGATTAAGATTCACTCTGGTCACTGACCATCAAGCGCTCCTGTCCCTATTCGGGAATCCTAAAACAAAGATGCCCCACAGAATAGAAAGATGGGGAATAAGGCTGCAAGAATATGACTATGACATTATTCACAAACCCGGGGGGAAGCCAACCCAGCTGACTATTTGTCAAGGCACCCAATGGGAGGAACAGACCACTCCCTAGCCTGCGCAGCGGAAGACTATATTGCATATCTGTCATCCAACGCCATGCCACCCACCATATCGACAGCAGTCTTTGCTGCCAGGAGCAAGGCCGACCCCACCATCATGACTGCCATGCACCTGACCCATACAAACGCATGGAAAATCACACACGACAGAGGAAAGGGAGAGGAAGGGGCAGACAAGAATGACCTCAGTCGCCTAGCCAAAATACACGCCGAGCTGGTAGCCACTGATCAAGGCATACTACTACGAGGTAACCGCCTGGTGGCACCAAAAGACCTGCGGAAAACCTTGGTAGCAATAGCCCATGAAGGTCACAGGGGGATCGAGAACACGAAAAAGATCCTGTGAACCCACACATGGTTCCCCTACATGGACGTCAAAGTAGCGGACATACTGGCTCACTGCAGACCCTGCCAGCTAGCGGCGAAAAAGACAGACCCCAACCCGACCCCAACCCGATGCAACCGACAACACTCCCAGAAAGACTCTGGCCATGGGTCGCAATGGACTTCTATGGGCCCCTAGAAGAAGGAGGATACCTTCTAGTGGCCAATGGCGAGTACTCACGGTTCCCATTCGTCAAGCAGACACTATCCACATCCTTCTATGACACTGCACCCATCATAGACAAGCTCTTCAGTGAGTGGGGCATCCCCAACATTGTTAAAACCGACAACGGGCCCCCGTTCCAAGGAAGAGACTTTGCCAAGCTGGCGGATCACCTCGGCTTCCTACACAAAAAGATCACTCCACTCTGGCCTCAAGCCAATGCAATGGTAGAACGATTCATGGCAACCATAAAACTGACTCAGCAGAAAGCCCTGGTTGACCAGGTGTCACACTCACCAACAATCTGCAGCATGGTAAGGAGCTACAGGAATACTCCACACAATGCGACAGGGCGAACACCGGCCGAGCTAATGGTGAAATATAAACCCAGGACCTGCATTCCCCAATGGGAAGACTACACGCCGGAAGAAGACGCGGCCGTAAGAAGGCGGGACGCCGAGAAGAAAGCAAAGGTCAAAGAATGGACCGACATGAAAAGGAATGCCAAGGAGTCACAACTCGAAGTGTGTCAAACAGTACTAGTTTGACAGAGACAGTCAAGGAAGACGGAGACACTCTACAGCCCAGAGCCTCGAGTCATTACAGCAGTAAAAGGGCCCATGATAACAGCCATAGGAGAACCCGGTGAGATAACACGGAATGCCCCATTCTTCAAGAAGCTATTCCTAGAAGACTTGGAAGAGCCTGTGAATGCACCAGCGGACCCTGAGACTGAAGGGCGCTCCAGCCTTCCAGTTGAGGCGACGGGCGAAACCCGAGAGTCACCAGGCAGACCTCACTGAGCAGTGCTGAGACCTGCAAGACATATCGAGCAGATGTAAGCCCGCTTTCACGATAAGCACGGGGGAGGTGTTGGAATGGAAAGGGACATGGCACCTTAAAGAGAACAGGACACACCAAGGCGTGAAGAGGGCGGAAGGGGAGGGACAAAGGGGGGAAAAGTTAGTTCTGTTATGTAGACGAATAAAGAAGGTTCAACCTTTGCCTGGCTCCTGCTGTTCCTTCATGCCAGTGCATCGCGAGCGCCTCTATGTGTGGAGCCCACCCACAACATACACCACAATACCAGAACACTGGTTTTGATAGGAAAGTTCCAGGTTAATATATATAAGATGTACTGTTGTACGGCCATGCACTGGGCGTATACCCGAATGCTAGGTCCCTTAACTAGCATTTTCGCACACATTTCCCATGCAGGAAAAAGACAAGTGGGTCCTTAAATGACAGCCTGTTAACTATTATTAACATTGTAGTTTGATACATTGCAGATGATGGTTCAACTTGCCTAGTCCTCACAGACATGAGAGAAATCTTCACTATTCTTAGAGAGCTTGAATCCCCCCTCGCCCTGCCACACTCCATTACCAAGTATGAATCTTGGTATACCAATATCCAAACTTCCATGCTTAACAGAATTGACACACTACACAAACAAATCCAGAATAGCCACTCTGCTTCCCCACCCATGCGTCACTGCCACCACCTCTACTCCAACCTTCCCACAGTTTTGTTTCAAAGCGGTCTCGGAGCCGGAAGTCCTATCTATCCTTAAGTGCCTAAAACCTTCCAGGCTCCCAGCCTCCATAATCAAGGATTGTTCTGAAGCCCTAGCACCCCTCATCATGACCATCATCAATGCCTCCTTTGCCACGGTATAGTGTCCTCCAGCCTCAAGGGACTCCTGGGTTCTTCCGCTACTAAAAAAACCCTCCCTAAATCCAGTAGTTCTGAATAACTACCGGCCCATCACGACTGCCCCATTCCTATTGGAAATCGTAGACAGAGCAGCATACCTACAAATCCAGTACTACCTGGAAACTAACTATATCCTAGGAATGCACCAGTCTGGTTTCCGCCCAGCCACAGTACAGAATCAGCGCTTCTGGACCTAAAAAAAACAGATGGACAAGATCAGAGATGAGGAGAAATCTGACATTCTCCTCCTCCTTCATCTGTCAGCAACTTTCGACCTGGTGACTACAAAGTTCTTTGCCACCGCCTTACCACCTCAGCTAATTTCTCCACGAAAGCCATAGCTTGGATTGTCTTTTTTCTAGAGGGGAGAGTCATGAGAGTGTTTGCTGACAATGCCAGTGCCCCACCAGCGCCGATCACTTGCTGCGTACCATAAGGTTCCTGCATATCCCACACGCTCTATAACATCTTCGCCAGACCCCTCTTTGACATCCTTGACTCCCTCAGCATAGCCTACACCAACTATGCCTACGACACACACATTCTCCTCCCTCTCTCTGGTAACTACGCAGAAGACTAGGATAGCCTTGATGTCACCTACAAGACCTTCCTGGCCTGGATGGCAGCCAAGCATTTCTGCCTTAATGGGGATAAGAGATCTTGCTGGAAGGGCCACCTGCGGTGCTTAATAAGCTCAATACCCAATACACAGCATCGTGATCCCCATCGCCACCTCAGGGAACACATTAGGTGTCCACCTGGACACCACCCTCTCACTGACCCACCAAGTGAACGCAATCACCTCATTTGCTGCCTACACAACCAAACTGATAATTGCTTCTAGACCATTTCTATCCCCAGACAGTTGCTTAACCATTGCCCATGCAATCATTGGCTCCAGACTTGACTACTGCAATGTCCCATTTGCTGGCAACTCGTCCCAAAACCTACAAAAGCTTGAAATTATTCAGAATAATGCACTCCGAGCAGCGCTCAACATTCCCAAACAGGAACACATCTCTGCTGCCAATCTGAGAATGCATCATCTTCAAAATCCTGTCCATTACCCAAAGGTGCCTGTCCAACACTGCGCCCACTTACATATCTCAGAAATTCACAATGGTTCACTGGTCAAAGCCTACCAGTACCCGTTATGGAGATTGCCTCCGCCAGCCCAAAGCAGACACACTAAAGTGGGAGGCTCAAGTTTTCCACCCATCGCAGCCAGACAGTGGAACTCTCTTCCTCCCACCCTGAGAGCTGAACATTCATACTGGGTATCCCGGAGAGCCCTCAAAACTTAGGTTATTTGCCTAGACAGGAGATCCCACCAAATGTAATGTTATGTCTGCTCGAACTGTCTTCTTACTTACCTTTGTGGGTTTTTTTGTTCTGCAAGTAACTGGTTACTGTAACAGCGCCTCGAGGCCTACGGGTTGCTGCACGCTTTATAAATGAAATAAATTAATAACCGATTGCACTGTCTCAGACATACCAAGCAAGCCATAATAAACCAATCCTTAATTAATATCATGAACACATCCTGATGGAGGGCGATGGAAACTGGCTTGGTAATTGCTTAAGCTCGCCAGCTGCAAAACTTCCTGCCATCAGCATGAGGATCTTAGATATCTCTACAGCTCGTGGACCATGCTTCTTCACCCATGCAAATAGACCTGACAAAGCCCCAAGACTGCAGAGTGGGTATCCTGAGCTCTTTTTGGGTAGAGGTCCAATAGTAGGCACAGCCTAGCACTACGCCCAACTGTACTCTAAGCACTGCTAGTTGCAGTCTGGAGTTGCTAGTGGCTCCTTAATTGTATGGGGCTACCTCTTGGCACCCGGTTGCAAGGGTGTATCATTCCTAGCCATCTCTTCTCTCCTCTATCCTTTTGCTGATCCAAGATCATGATTTCCCTTGGTTTTTAGTCCATCTCTGACTAACGACACTGTTCTGGAGCCCCCTTTGCACAGAAATTAGTATTCTGTGTTGATGCAGACTGAAGGTTCATACTCTCATCTTCTTTCCAAAGGAGGCAGTATCATCCTTGCTGTGCTCTTCCCTTAATGCCATACACTTTTCTTTAACTTCTGTTCTTCCAGTTTGCTTCCCTATTTTTGTAAAGGACTTTGTTCTCGTGACATCTGTCAGTTCTTAGGGGGATACTTTGCAGGCTGGAAAAGGCTTATTAAATTCTGCAAGCAAACTTGCAGGTCTGCTTGCCTCAACAATAATCCGGGGTGTGCCTGCAGGACTCCCTTATACACTTCCTTTACACACTCTGCTCATCTTCTCTCATATGTGGGATGCTTGTCTTTCCCTTTTCATATTTCCCTTTCTCTGTCTTGAGCTCTTTTATTACATATGTGTTCTGCTCTTATGTGGGACATAAAATCTTCCATCGGTGCCCTTGCTGTGCCACTGCTCTGAAGGGGGTTCCTCACTTCACAGGCACGTCCTACTTAATCTTTGGGATTCACACTAAATCCTACCCTTTCTATTGTCACACAAATTAACTCCATGGTAAAAGCTTCTAGCGATCTTTCAAATTCTCCCAAGCCTACAAAACCTTCTATCCCACTTCAAGTTTCTGCTTCTTAGTTCAGACCCATGGACCTCACGTTATGGCACAGACACTTGCGTCATTTGGGGTCCGCCACAGACCAGCCTCACTCCGGCGGGTCTGAAATCTACTGCCAATCTAGGAGCCGGGGCAAGGAAATTCAACAGCATCACTCCTGTCATCATTTAGTTGCAATGGCTACCACTTGCAGCGATTCACTTCAAGTTGGTGTGTCAAAGTCACCAGCTGGACCACGCCAGGAAACTGATGCTCTGTGGGGCACAACAAGAGCTCAATAGCCGGGAATCATGTTGGGTTGAGGTTTGCTCATTCTGTTACAATACAGATAACTTTTTTTCTGGAGTTGCTGTTGTTTGATGGGATGCAACACCAAGCTTTCAATGTCATATTTCAGGCTTGCTCATCAGATGCAGCCTAGCTACTTCGTGCTCTGTGGGTTCACCTACTTTGTGTGCTGGCCTCTCTCTGTCTGTTTTAGTAAATCAATATAATGTCTTCCTGTAGGTGCATTGTATCCTTATGCTTGTGTTGCAAATGATTCATTGTTCCGCGCAATGTCCATGCTCTTCATATATGATGAAAGGACCTTATTTTCAGAGTCAATGTAAAATTCAATCTAGTCTCAAGATTGATCATCTCCCTTCTGCAACCCCTAGGCTACACTGTTAACAAAACCTCCAATTATGTATTTAATTGTACAGTAATGTGTTGTATAAATCCTCGCAGACGTCCATTTTGTGGGCACTTAATCTGCTCCATTTTGTATATGGGAAGGCCCCTGTCAAGTAGCCCACTCTACTGCCGGGAATCAGACGTCCACGCTCTCTGGACATGGCCTGCATAGGTTGCCCGATCAATACCGCAAGGCAATGCAGCTCTCAAGGCAATGTGGAACGCATCCAGACTAAACATATTAGGAGCCTTTTCAGCGAGTGCTCCATCTCCGACATCAGAGCTCGAGGTGCAGCAACGCGCAGTCCATCACGCGCTGCGTCGGTGCTCATTCGGAGCAGGGTCAGGAAGCCACCGGCTCCATTAATTTGTTTTTGATTCATGTGAGCTCGTTGGTGGGGGCTGTTGCTCACTGAAAAGAAAATATACGATTTGTGGAATTGATTGCTCCCCTGACTCGCCAGTATAAATTACCTACGTGTACGCCATGTTCTTAAAATGTGACCGGCCTCCACACACTCTACTCATTTCCAGATATTCCCTCACCTCAACAATCGATCTAAGAGTGACAGATAGCACACGCAAGTGTTTTGTCTAATTTCGTTGAGCCTGACGACAGGGATGTTAATGCCTTGGAGTGGTGATGTTTTTCTCTAGGGCAACAGAATTGATTTGTGTCTTTGCACGTCTTATTGTAGCAGGTGTACTGTAACTCAAAATCCCCAGGCCGGAAGCAAAGGACCTGGCATGACTAGAATGCCACATTGCCCCTTCTTTAACATTAGTGGAAGGAGGTTCAAGCTCCTACCAGCGTTGCCTGTGCTTTGCGTCTACCGCACCGTTCAAATCATTGACCTATCAAGCGACCAGAGAGTTTGATGCCGGGACACCGAAGCATGGCATTCATGGGATGCACTTGCCGCTGCCGGGTATGGTCACCTGTGTGGCAATTGGTAGGACTGATAAAGATCCCAAGGAACGGCTGGAGGAGTAGGACTAGGGTTCACCCTACCAGTCCACAAGTAGCTGGCAACCACCACCTGTACCCCCAGCTGTGTGATGGAGCATGCACCTGTGCCTGCCAAACAACATCAGCGGCACCAGGCAGCTCCTGGCCTCATGGCTCCCTCTGGCAACCCAATCTCAGAATGAGACACAAGCCACACATCTTGATCTGGTGGCAGGGTAACAGCAGCAATCGATGGAGGTAACAGAAGGACCACCAATGTTTAAATAAGGGCTGCAGTGTATTTAATGAGATGTGGCAGGAACTGAACATATGGATTCCAAACCAGTTCAATCATTGCACAATTGCATTTCATACGCTTTCATCAGCCAGTCAGAGTCTGCCAGGTGCCTGATTTTGTGGAGTGATTTGGCTCAATACGATGTTATTTGACTGTGCAGATAGGCTAGGCACGTGGATATACACGATTAAATTGGAAATATTGTCAAGTGATTCAAGCCATTAGGTAGTCATGGTGGCCCCAGTCTACTTGATTTAAGATCTTTTACTGAAGCAATCCTATTGAGGCACAGGGCTTTATGATGCAGCTCTAGGACCTGAAGGACCTGATAAAACAAGAACCAGAAATGCAATGTATGTTCAAAAGAGGTCCCCAAACTCAAACTCACCAATCTGGAAGAGGAAATATGAGGTGATGACATATAATCTCAATTCACCAACCTGAGCCAAAAAATACCTAGTAGTGAGATTACTTCAATAACCACTGACTAAACAATTCTAAAATGGGAGTAGCACTTTTTGGAGCAGCTAATACCAATTTCCTACCACCCATATGGCCAGCAACTATGATAAACCTCTCAGCGCTTGTATTTGAAGCAGGAAACTGGTGTGTCCTTTTTAGTTTTGGCTATTAGGTGGACCTATTGCATTAGAGTACAGCTCGGGGAAAAAGGCATACTAGGAGGGACACAAAGCTTGCAGGTGTTGTTTGGTTAGTTACCCACCTATTGACTGCCCATGGCCATTCCCACCCACTTCCTGCCCGTCCCTGCCCAAAAAATATCCTCCTGAGATATATTTGAGCTAGCTTTATCAAGCCTTACCAACGCACTTTGTGCTCAAAGTGCCTGCCAGTGTTTTTTCAAAGCATTTTTCAGTGAGTTAATGACTTAATTGGAGTGTAAATCAGCTACTTTTGTAATAAAGATGTCTTAGCCAGGTCTGCCTTCAGCCACTCGATTCAGAACTATGCGTGTCCTTCACTGAAGTCCTGTTAAAAACAAACATTGGCAAAGCCAACAGTTTTGGCTTGTGTATAAGTATTAGGCATTTGCCAGGCACTGTTATTATATGACCATTTTGCAGCTGCTACCATCAATGGCCAGTTAATGCCATTGCAGCAGTGCCTGGCAAAGGCCTTTCCTCCCACACCTACACAAAAACTTCAGATTGTTGGCATTACCAATGCTTGTTTATACTGACCTGTCTTTCTCCTCAAATGTCAATGATGTTACGAACAGTATCCACCACGAACTTCATTTGCCCTAGAAAATCCTGGCACTTATGGAGTTACATTACGAGGTGGATGTATTAAGAGCCCACGGTTTGTCTAGACTAATTGTCTTAATGTAGGTCTACCAAACAGAATCAATAAAGCAATTACAACTAGTACAAAGCCGACCACACCTCTGGTTAGAAACCTTAAGAGATAGAACTATGCTATACTAGCAAGGAAAATCTAAATGCACTCCCAATTGACTTCTAAACTTGTGTGTATCACTCACCAAGCCTACTGGGAAAGCGGCCTCACATAGATTTCAAAATGGTTAAATCCCTCCCTGACGTGAAACTTCGGTTTACTGTGATTTTATTGCTGAAATAACAGTGAAGTACAATTACAAAGTGCAATAAATATTGCAAGAACAAATAGTGACATGCCTTTTACATTGCCCCTTATAAAAATACTTTTTTTCGGGGGGGGGGGGGGGAGGGAGGAGCACCTACAACCACCCTTTACCTCTCCTACTCCTAAACTCTCGTTGGCTCCCTCCCTTTTATCCCAATTTTATCCTAAATTGGTATTTTTACAGCTAAAACGTACCCCTATGATTACACATTCTCGCCTTTATTTTGATATTGTTTCTGCTGGCCGGCATTGTTTAACCACTCTATTAATTCTAGCAATGTTTTTTCATCTTTGTAAATTCAGTCATTATTATTTCCTGCAATATTATCACTGGCTACCGAAACTTCAGATTAGCCAACTCCGATAAACTGAAATCATAGCAAACGGTAGAAGGTTGCAACTGCACTATATTTATTTACAATCTGTATATATTTGTCAATAGGGAGCATTCAGTACTGATGGACAGATTTGTATGCATATTTTCTTTTCTCGGCCGAAATGGCCCCATTGTCCACAGATGTCAATACTAATTTAGCCCCCCTCTTTCTTTGAAATTGGTCATTCACAGCCTGTAAAGATGCTGGCTATTATTTCATGACTAGGTGGCTCCTTGTATTCAACAGGGCAGAAGCATGGGAACCTTCATGCGCTGGGCCTTTGGGGGCGATGGGTTGAAACCATGCGAGGGTTTGAACATGAGTTGAGCCTCATCAACTGGGAGAATGTCTCATTAACTGGATGGCCCCAAAATTAACTCAGTGCCAGGATTCTATCCAGCTCAGTGTTGATGCTTGTAATGCCCTGTTTAATCATGTCATTTACACTAGTGGAATTTGTTTAGTATATATTTATTATTTAACTTTGCACTTATTCCTGTTTTGGTTGCATGTTTTTTTTAAATGCATTCATTATTTGGGTGTGGGGGAAAAAGCACTAGAAATATCCACCAGAGTTATTTGTTGGTATATTCCCACCAATGTATATAGTACATATTAAATGTGTGGGGCATACTGTATTGAAATGTTCTACATTCAGCCCAAAACAGAAACCGTCTATAGTACACTTTTCAATGACGACCCTCTCCCTCTTCTTAATGAAAAGTCCTGCTCAACTTGGCAACCCTTCTGCCCCCTCTTCTCCTCCATTCATTGGGGCTCATCACAAGTTCCACGGTAACCATTAAAAGTGGGGATAACAGAATTAGCACCGCAAATACCGCTGACTGTGAAATCAGCCGGCGCTATTGCAGCGGTGCTATAAGAGCTGGCCACACAAGGTGCAAACACAGCTGCATCAAAAGTCCATGTCCAGTGCTATTAGTGCCGAAAAAGTGGCGCTAATAGTGCTAAAAATACAGCACTGAAATTAAGCCACAGGTGATCCCAATACTTCCCAGAGGGCTACACAAGGCACACCCCTAGCCCAAACACTGTTTTCCACACCATACTGCCATTATCCGCTGTGAGCTGGGACAGCCAGTTGCTCATACTGCGTCTGGAAGCAGAGAAACAGGAGAAGCAGACCAGGGCACAGGGAGCACAGGGTGGGGGGAGGAGGCAGAGAAGGAGAAGAGCGCAAGCGAGGCATGAACCCATCCCCAGGGACAGGCCTTCACCCTGGACTCTCACTGACACCCAGTTGGTGACACTGTACCGCCTGAACAGGAAGACCATCACAGAGCTGCTCACAACAATCCAGGATGACATAGGGAGCAGGAATAACATCCCTACAGCTATGCCCTCAGTGCTGAAGCTAGGGTACTACAATTTCTCAGTACAGACACCTTCTAGCATTCCGTGGCCAAGATGCACAGCAGCCCACATTCTGTGCAGTGTTGGACCAGGTGATGGATGCCCTACTGCGTCATTTGCAACACCACATCACACTGCCCACCACCTCAGCCCAGGTGAATGCCATGAAGGCATGGTTCTATGCCATAGCACACATGCCAAATGTGATAGCCACAATGGACTGCACCCATGAGGTATTGGTAGCAGCCCTGTCCAACGAAGCAGTGTACAGAAACCGCAAACACTACCACTCACTCAAAGTGTAGGTGACCTGTGACCCCAACCTCATCATCGCCCAGTGTTTTGCTCACTACCCAGGTTCCACCCACGATTCCATGATGCTATGTAACAGCACACTGCTAGGATACATGGAGAGGCACTGTGGACATTGGACATGGTTTATGGGTGAGTATAACTGCCTGAATGCATCCGCTGCAGAGCAGCTGACCAAATGGGAGTGGGTTTGTGGATGTGAACACTGACGCAAAGCATTGGATGTTAAATGACAGCATGAGTCTGACCTGTCTACCTCCCATACCAGTGTCACAGCCCAGTCCAGGGAGAATGCACATGTTGCACCCAACATGAGGAATGAGACTATGTACACATATAGTAGGAATAGTAAACCCCAACACGCCTACAGGTACCACAATGCCAAAACAGCAATGAGTACTAAATGCGTGCCACATAGATCCTTCCAAAACAGCAACTCTGCCAGTACCACTGACATGCCCCCATGTACACCTCCCCCCAATGGCGAACCAATGCACCCAGAAGTGCACAGATTGGCGACAGTCAACCCAGCATGCCCCATGCACAAGAGCAACATACCCACACAGGACTACCACCATGTCGGCATCACATGTCACCAACAGACACAGCACGTAAGACCAGCTTTTAGGGGACATGGCGAATGTGAATTTAAAACCATCCATCATACGAGTGACAGAGCATGCACAGACATAGTACAGGCATATTCCACGGAATGATGCGGCACATACCTGAGGACGTTGTCCATTTCGATGATGCTGTAAAAGTCCACCCCCCATGTTACACAGTGTCTAATGGCTGTGTCTCTCGCCATGCAGGTGACTCTGGATATCCGCAGCTGCCATGGCTTATGACCCCTGTGCGTGATCCACAAACACTGCAAGAGACAGCGTACAAGCGCTCACACAGCAGGACCCGCATGTACATTGAATGCACCTTTGGCCTGCTGAAGGCACGTTTCAGCTGCCTTGATCGCACTAGGGGTGCACTGATGTACACCCCTGAAAAGGTTGGCTGAATAATGCTACTGTGTTGCATGTTGCACAATATCTGCATGCAACGAAATGTACCGCTACCCCCTGATGTGGATATGCCACCCCGAGAGGAACAGGACGAGGACCATGATGCATGGGCTGCAGTACACATCAACAGAAATGATGTCAGGGGTGGCAGAATTGCATGCCAGCCCCTGATGGACAATTTTTTTCTGACACATGTACATTGCACAAAACATCCTCCACTGAGTGAGACCCACCTTTGTGAATAAACACAGCTTTGACACAATCAACAATGTCCCTGCATTGATGCAGTTCAACAGACCTATTGCTACCAACTCCCCAGCACACTATCCCCCTGCCCCCTACCACCACCAACTACCCAGGAAACTGTCCCCCCTCTCCATCCCCTCACCAACTGCACAGCACAGTATCCCCCCTCCCACCACCAATTCCCCAGCATGGCCACTCAGGTCAAAATATGTCACAATGTTATTTCCGTGACCTCTTTCCACCCATGCCTAACACTGGTGATCTGGTATCCAAATGGCGCTTGGTATGGCGCCTGGGTGCACCTTGCTACAAGCCCTCAGTGGGTGTTGTTGAACTGGAGGGTATGTACCCTGGTCCACGGATGTGCTGCAGTGTGACCTCTGTGCTATGACGGATGGCCTCTGCAAGGGCTAAGACCCCTTCACTCAGCTCCCTGACTCTCTGTCCATAAACAGTCAGGGTGGCAGTACTGGCAGCTGCCTCCTCCCGGTTTCTTCCCATGGATCTCACAATCCTTTGGGTGGCCCCTTGCAGGCAATCACGGATTGCGTGGAGGTGTGCCAAATGGGTCTGCCCAATGGCCCGCATTTCCCTATGTCACCTCTCCATCTCATCCAGCCTCTGGAGGATGGTGTTGCTGGAGAGGCCGTGCTGGTTGGGAGTGGGGCTGTGCATTGGCTCTGGGATGTAGTCCAGTGAGGCATAGGATGATGTGTCCACATCCTGCTCCTATGTCGTTGAACGCCGGCAGCGGTGATGGCTCTTGGGGGGTTGTGCCCCTTCTCCATGCTCTGACACAGGGCTGATGTACACCGGCGACTCATCTGTGGCCCTGCTGGCAGGTGTGGCCTCAGTGTGGGATGCTGCAGCTGTGGGAGTGGCTGCATTGGGCCTGGAGGTGCTCCTGGTGGGCTGTGGTGTTGCCCTGGGGGCCTGCAGTGTTACCTTCAGGCTTGGCCTTGCTTTGCAGTGGTGTTTTGTGGAGGTCCATGCGCCTAGGCATAGCCTGTGTGCGCCTCTGTGGGGTGGTGGTGGTGGCTGCCAATGTGGGACTGGAGGCACCAATTCCAGATGGCCCTGCCGCCTCGTCCTCCTCCATTGCCTTTGGTGATGCGTGAGTGCCTTTAGGGGACATAGGAAATTCTGCCATGTATAGTTCAACCACGTGCTTTGGCATGCAAGATACATTTGATATGGAACAGAGTGGGACCCCACACATTTTGACTGGTGGGCATGGTTAGTATGGGTACATTGCATGTGTGCACAGCATTGTGGGGATGGTTGCAGCAATGTGAGTGTGACACATGGCCAGGTGGCCGATTGCATGTGTGTTGGGATGGCAGGGGGTCCATGCTGGGGCTGATGATGTGTGCCATGCATGCATGTGGTCATTCATGCCCTTCATCCCCTCCCCAGGAAACACACACCTTGTAGGTATGGGTTTGGTGGCTTCGTCCATGGCACTGTCATGACACTATGGGGTGCTGCTGTGCAGCTAGTAGTTTTGTGCTGGGGGTACTGTGATTGGCTAGCTGCCCCCATGTAGGTGTAGGGGGAGATGTACTTCCATGTGGGTCGTCTGCCATACCAACATGGGGAGGAGAACCATCTCCGGTTCCGGAAGCACCTCAAAACCTTCCTCTTTGCTTCTGCTTTCTCTCTCCCTCTCCCCTGCTGAACAGCTAATATTCTTCACTGAAACTGCACTGACTCTGCAACTGGACCACTCTTAACTGCCTCGGTCCTGGGCCCAGCCACTCTCCACTTGCACTGATGCCCTGGAACCCCTCTGCACTGCGGGACTGTCTCTGTATCCCTACAGCCCCCCCCTTTTCCAGCACTTGTCCTGCACTTACCTTGCACTTGCCACCAGCTGGCCCTATTTATTTATTACTTTACGCCACTTACCTTGTACTGCACTTTCCCCCCTCCCCTTTCCCCTTGCATTTTTCCCCCTCCCCCACCCCTGCACTTGCGCGATCTGAATGACACCTGGCCTAGTAGGATCGTTGTCTGTATCCCCTTGTTCCTCCCCTCCCTGCCTTGTCGCGCCTTGAAACACCTGTGTATAGGCGCGTTACAAATGCCATATCATATCATATCATATCATAGGGCAGGCTCATGTGGCACCCCATCACTTCGCCCTGATTGGCCTGCCGAGCTGCTGGGTCTGCTGACATGTGTCCCTGTCTACTGGGGTGCCTTGTGCTGGGCTGACATTTGTGCATATACTTGTGCTGGGAGGGGTTCAACTCACCTCCTGCCTCCTGGCTGCTGGAACCCACCTCTGCACCTCGACTCCCTCAATGGTCTCCATGTCCAGGATGGTGCTGTACCTCTCCTACCAGACAGTCAGGGAAAGTGATTCCACAGTCCCACCTCGAGTTGCCATGGAGTTCTGGTGGTGTTGGGATAGGAGTCCTCGTAGCCTGAACATGAGATCATTCCAGCGCTTCCTGCAGTCCTCGCCATCATGGGGAACACTGGACACCACAGTCATCTTCTGGCTGATGGTGTCCCAGATGGCTGCTGTGCGCTTGGCCGGTGCCTTCCTCTGACTGCTGCCGTACACTTGGTCACTGTGTGCCACAATCTCATCGGTGAGGGCCACCAATTCTCCCTCACTGAACTTCAGTTTACAGAGACAATTTTTGACCACTTTGACTCTGGTTCTCGCCTGAGACATTTTGGATGAATTGCAGGCCCGGAAGGCTGCAGGAAGTGGAGATATTTAATGGATTGTGTTTTTGAAAATGGCTGCTGGAATACTTCCCGTTCTGACGATGATGCAATTTCCGCCGGCACTAATAGCCCTGGTGCTAATAGAGTCGGGATCAGTGGCAGTAATGCTATTAGCACTGGTTTTACGACAGAAGCCCTTATTTTGGTGCAATTACCTCCAGGCGCTAATAGCGTTACCGCCAGAGTCGGGGCGTGTGCAGGCCAGGTTAGGATATGGCACAAATTGCGTTGCATGACCGGGCGGTAATGCTAGTTGTGCCCATCGGTAATTGCACTAATTTGCCACCAAACCTGTGATGCGGCCCACTGACACTTGGGGCTTCATCAGGAGAGGAGTAGTATCCCAGCGCTAACTGTACCGGCATACCGCCCAATGCTAATAGCGTTACTGCAACTCAGCCCAGTGCTATTAGCACCAGATCACGAGTTGCAGGGGCGGTGCGGTAGGCACCCATTCACATTTGGTCCATTGCATCCACTGGGGATGGGGAGTACTATTACCACCGGTGCTAATACCGCTGGCAGTAATAACGCCGGAAATGCCCTTAATGCCGGCACATTCACCGCCAGCTCAGAGGTGGAGGTGAATGCTCTGAAACACATGATTGGGCAGAGCAGTAAATGCAGCAGTAATATCGTTACCGCTGCATTTTACTGCTCCGCCCAACTCCTGCTGAGGCCCTTGAGAGCAACAGGATCCCATGTGAAAAAGTGCATGGCAGGTACGCCTTAAAAGTGGCCAATGGTGGTAACAAGCACCATGCAGGAGGTTAACAATCTCCTCATGAGCAGTGCACCCCCACCCTCCAAAATCAGAAATGCAAAGATACAGTACTTTTAGAAGAGCATGAAATGAAAAGTGTCAGTCCAAACAGTAGTGGCCATTTCAATAAGCATGACTCAATCAAGAGGCGCCATTCTGATTTCTGAGCCTGTGCTATTTGATACATGAAGGGTTTATTTCAAACCGTCCGTGGGCATCTTGATGCCTGGAGAGACCACCATCTCCTGTTAGCAAGTCAGTGCACAGAACAACACGTCAACCAAGGTACAGTGGTAACTGCTGCTCCAAGTATAGAACACATAGGGCCTCATTACACGGAAGGCGGTAAGGGTTAACGGTCACCGGTATTTGTACCGGTGACCGTTAACGCTTACCGCCTTACTACGAGGTCCCTTTGCGGGTTGTTACTTTAACGCCTGCTTTTTAGCAGGCATTAAAAACCAACCCGCAAAGGGACCAGGGTGCTAATTACGGTACCGCAATTAGCGGTACCGTAATTAGCACCTTCCCCATTCCCATTATGCCCTATGGGGCAAAAATGGGAATGGGGAAGGGCAATGGGGGACGGGGGAATTACCGCCCCGCCAACCTTGGAATAGGGCGGTAATTTCCCTTTCCTCCAACGCGATGCCAGTATTTTACCGGCATGGACCAAGGTGCTAATAGCACCTTGGTCCACCGCCTACCGTGTAATGAGGCCCATAGTACTGTAAGCTACCACTAATATTTTTATTCTGGGTTGTAAATTGTGTTTTGGATTTGAATAATTTCAAGGCATCTGAACAATTTCACCAAAATACATTTAAAAAAAGGGAAATTGGAAAAGGCACAGTCGTAGGTGGGAGTCGAGCCCTGCTTTTTTTTCGCTGGCTTCTTGCCACTGGAGGTGACTGCTCTTGCGGCTTCACAACCAATGCCATGAAGATGAGTCCAGGAAAAGAATAGAAGAGCATCAACATTCCCTATATGTCACAATCTACTATGCTACAAAACAAAATGAAAAAAAACAATGCACTGGACTGTAATAGATAAGACTCATTGTTGCTGCGATTGTGTCTGTTTCCATTATAATGTTACAAAACCAAATGAACCAAGCATTGGTAAAGCTAGTTTTGGCTTCTGTATAGTCATTTACAAGGTGTTTGCCATATACCAGTTATTGCCATAATTTGCTCTATTATTCATATCATATGTGAGGTGCATATATATTGCTGATAAAAGGTCAGTCCCATTTCTTGGGCGTTATCACTTGCAGCGCAGCCGAGGAGAAGTCATGCAGAATTTGTCTCTTGTCTATTGACATCCTGCACCACAAGTGCCCCACTGCTGCCTATGCACCCGACTGTGTATCTGGACTCCCTGTCATTTCGGACTCTGGCTGCTCTTACAGCAAAGAAGAACATTCATGCCCATCCTACTTTAAGCCATCCCTCTTTTCTAATGTCAAGACGGTGCAGTTTCGAATGGTTGCCTATGGTTTACAATCAATGCACTAATGCACATTTGCAAACGGTTCTCAGCTGGGTGCAGGCACATCTGTTTTCATCATTGATTTTATTTTTTTATTTTATTTATTGGGTATTTATAATGCGCCTATACAGCAAAAGTTGTTTCAAGGCTCAACACAACATTGGGGTGGGGGAACAGGGATGAAGGAAAACAAAATGGTCCTACTAGGTCTTGTGTCATTCGGAATGTGCAAGTGCAGTAAACAGAAGTGCAGCGGAGTGGCAAGGATGGGGGAAGTGCCAGTCAGAGCCGAATACGCTGAGGCTAAGGAGGGGAAAGGAAATGCAGGTCGGAGTGGAGAGCGTGCAAGTGAAGTGGGAGGGAGGAAGGCCCCTGGGCTAGGCAAGTGCTAAGGGGAGGCCAGGTGGACAAGTGCCAGGTTAATGGAGAGAGTTCAGTGGAATGACGGTCAACATGCTAAGTGCGAGGATAGGGCTGGAAGGGCTCAGTAGGGGTGCAGGCCCAGCTAGGCTAGTGTTGGGGGAGGGAGTCTGGTAGGGCAAGTGCAAGTGGGGGATGGCCAGGGGAGACCGAAGTGTTGAGGAAGACTGAGCAAGGGCCTGGTCCCTGTATGAATCAGAATGAACCAGTCAATGCAGTCAATGCAGCAGAGGGGGACATTAGCAGGCAAGCGAAGGAAGAAGAGAAAAGGAGTGTCTTGAGAAGCTTCTGGAACTTAAGGAGATCCGGAACTAGAAGACCGCAGAGCTCTGCAGAGAGTTGGAGCTAGATGACAGAAGGGCTCTAGCAGCAAGGTGTTTAGCGAGAGAGAGTTAGATGTAGTGGGATCCCAGGTCCCAGAAAGCCTTGTGGATGTCGCAGCAAACGGGAGCCAGTGGAGAGATTTTAGGACTGGAGAGATGCAGTCCTTGGGCTTGGGGCCAAGGATAAGCCTTGCAGTTCTATTCTGGATTAGTTGAAAGGGGCAAAGGGAGGATTTTGGCAGATTGAGGAAAAGGCTGTTGCAGTAGTCCAGCATAGAGAGGACCAGAGCTGTGGAGACCTTGAGTTTCTGGGTGAAGGTGGGGAAAAGGAGAATGCCTCTTTTTGGCAAGCACAGTGATGGGAGGAGAGAAGTCTGAGATGACACTAAGGTTTTTTGCCTCACAAGAGGGTGAGGGGAGGGGGCCCATACATGGTGGCCAGAGAATAGGAGGGAAGGAGGGAGCTGGGGTCCTAATGAGAAGGATCTCACTCAGTCTTACTGACATTAAGGCAGAGATCGTTAGCAGCACACCATGCCCGAATGGCATTCACACAGTCAGAAATGACAGAGGAAGAAGAGGTGGCAGTGGAAGAAACCTTAAAGGAGAGCTGCGTGTCGTCCGCATAAAACAGGAAGTGAGGAGAGAAGGCAGAGATCAAATTGGGTAGAGGAGCAAGGTAGATGTCGAAGAGCCACGGCAAAAGGATAGAGCCCTGAGGGACACCGCAGGTAAAGAATGTGATGGAGGAGAGAAAAGGACCCAGTTGAACCTGGGAAGGTCGGTCAGAGAGAAAGGAGGTCAACCAGTCCAGTGCCAGGTCGGTGATGCCAAGGGTATCACAGAGCCAATTTATAAGGGTGGCAATATTGACCATATCAAAGGCAGAGGAAAGGTCAAGAAGGATGAGGATGGAAGCAGGGTTGGAATCGGGATTTGATGGCAAGTATTCACAAGTGTTCAGGAGTGCTGTTTCCATGCCTCTGGCAGCTCTGAAGTCAGACTGGTGGTCGTGGAGACAACCAACAGATTCAGCGTGGCGGATCAACTGGGAGATGGCCAGCTTGATGTGTGGTTAGAGTTAGAGTTGAGGGCTGAAGGGGCATCCAAGACTGAAGATATTAAATAATGATTAATGGTTGAGCAACTCAATGCTACAGTTCAGTGTTTTGTCTGAGAGGCTGCAGAACTTTATTTCTATGCATGCACAGTGCTTTATATATCATTCTCTAAAGGTGTCTGTGGATTGAGGACTGTGCCTGCTCACACCATCCTTACCCTAAGAGCTGTCTTACCCTCTGAGCTCCTCCTCTTCAAAAAATTCTGCAACAGGATGGAACAGAATAATATCTGCCGGAACAAGAAGTGTGGTGCCCCTTGGACCTCAATGGAGTGACGAATGCTGCAGCTTTTTCAGCCTGACATCCAAATCCTGAGACAGTCTAATCGGAATACATGGTTTATGCTTACAGACTCTTTAATATTAGGGTAAGTGTTGTGGAAAATTAAGCCCAGTTTTCAATATATACATGTTTATGTTTTCAAAATGCTCTTTTATGTAAAGCAGCCAGGAACCTTCATTGGTGCTATTCCCCCCTTTTCCTTGTTCATAGAGGTATTTCAAAAGAGTACAATTGAAGATCCCCAGACTGTTCATATTGGAATGTTCAATATCTATAGAAAACATTTTAAACAGATATTCTAGGTTTTAATGCTTTTCTCAATAAGACAAGTGTAAGATTCTTATTCTAACTACAATATATACTGGAAGTGATCATATAAAATGAACATAGTAACATAATCAAAAGTTCACATTGATAATGTTAGTACAATTAAATAATATCCTTTTGCAAATTAGCAACACCCTAACTCCCATTAAGATATCTGTGTTTTTTCTCTGGTCCTGCTACAGGTAACAGAAGCGTAGAGCCCTTGAACATCATATAATATGCGGGGTACAGGTAGTATAACATTAAACGTTGCTAAAGAAGAGAGAGAAGGTAAGCACCATTGCTCTCTTGGATAATGTATCACCACTGTACATCAGATTATGCAGCTGCTCTTTGTTATCAAGAAGGGAACATGTAATGATAGTGCAGGTACATCACTGAAGGCATTGTTAAATGGGACAATTAAAAAACGGAGTTGTACAGTGGACAGTACTGCATGTTTGCTTATGTATTCTGCGAGCATCTTGCACCATTGCAGCCTGACAGACGGAGGGGTCCTGTGCATTCACTTCCCAGCTGGAGCTAGTCCCTCCATGCATCATGACACCCAGAGGAGGTTTCAAATAATCCCTCCAGTGATACAATATCACACGTTTGGAACTGCTTGACATCTCATGCTTTTTGGCTTTTTGGGTAAAATAATAATAAGTCCAAATGGTGTCTATTTATTGAGAGATCGTTATTAAAATACGCCCTAAAGTTTGGGCTGTATTTTTTCATGTCTTACCATTCTTACAGTAGTTTTAAATGTGAGGTTTTGTTGGCTTTTTTCAGAGAGCATAAACCATCTCTCTTTGCGCCTTTTCACATGGCACTCAGTTGCTGTCTAGTGTGATCTACGGGGGGCCGGGGGGGGGGGATGGTGAGCAGATGGAAGGCAGCTTGAGAACTAAAAGAAATGGAACGACATCAACCTTAGCAGGTGCATGGCTAATAACGTGTTGGTTTAAAGAGAGAGACACATCACCAAAGTCGGTACACTTTAGGCAGACCAGCAGTTTACTGTATTGATTTTGACATGATTACAATGGCAAGAAGTGCAGTCCCTACCTGTCCCAATTTCTACGGTTTGTAAATTAAGCTTTGACTTTACAAAATAAAATGAAAATGGAATACAAAATCAGCGTTGGATGGTAATAAGGCTTGAAGTGTGACAGCCATGCAAACTTCAAGACTAGCTGCATATGGCATTGCCTATGACAACTGTCTGCTTATTTTAATTCTGTAGTTCTGTAATGAATACAATGAAAAAATACAAGACCAATTGCAAAAGGCGCTGGCAGAAGTGGTATGCAAATCCAAGTCTCATGCCTGCTTCTCATTGCGAGGGCCATGTCCCATCCACTTGCCAATCCAATGCTGTGCAAGAAAAACCTGCAGTAGTGTGGATGAGCTTTCACCGATGGCCCCATGCACTTGGCTTCTTTTTCAGGATTTCTTTGTTGAGAGCCAAAGAACAAAGACACTAAGACGACATTCTTGCTGAAAAAGGGCTGTATTTACTGAAGGAAAAGGTAAGGTCACAAGGATCCTTGACTCCTCCGTTTTATAAACTAAGGATACCCTAAACAGCAAATTACTATACCAGATCCATGTATCAAGAACAATAGGAACCCTCTCTCAATGTTCTCACATCTGACTGCAAGCTTCCTCCAGAACTGGCTACAGCTCCATTTTACCTTTCATGGACCTCACAATTCCAAAGCAAGTCTCCCAACCTTTTTTGGCGCTTTGCCGTTAAGGCTCTTGGTCTCCCACACAAGGCCTCATAGCCACTCTCTATCCTGTGGGCCTCAAAGCCCTCTTTCCTCACTAACCAGTACTAAGAACACTCAGTTTGCCTAAGGCCAGAGTGGACATCTTTTTGATTAATTCATTTTATAATATACATTTATATTAATATAATATTGAAATATTATTTTTTTCTAAACTGATAAAAAAACAAATCCAAGCATCTGTTATACAAGAGAATGGGAGAGGCTGGAATGACCAGACTTTATAAGTAATTAGTATGCTTCTAAAATGTAGGTCCTGGAATCACTACCCTTGTGCTCTTCTATTACACATTCAGCCACACAACATACAGAGGACAGAGAACAAAAAGGTTGCTTGTATACATTTTGACATGCAAAATATTTTTCAAATCAGAAGAAAGACTTGACAAACACATGCTAAAACCTATAAAAGAATGTCCCCGTTTTTCTTTGGGGGTCATCATTCAACATCTATATGATAGCGGCAGCACTTATACTCATGGAGTACTGGACAGCTTAGAGGAAGCTTTGGACGTTGTTTCCAGTTTTGGCCTGGATTTTGGTTATCCCACCATTGCTTCTGGACCTCGTTCAGTCAACGAAGTGTACAGGCCTGATCTCGTAAGGGAAGTAAAGACAGACTACAGATATCCGCTGTCAGATAAGGTCGACGCATTCATGGCTGATCCCTTTGCCAAAGGGGAGAAGATTGCGGGATAATCTGAGGAATCAGTCGGTGATATGCGATTTGGTCTCCTTGTTTAACCACAATCCCTGAAATTGTCTAAAAAGTCACATACATGTAAAATATAGTGTCTTAAAAAAGAGTTTTGCACTTCAAGCTGTGTAAGTTTGCAACTTTCTAGTGAATTCGAGAATGGGAGGAGCATCGCCCCAATTTGGTAAAAAATATCTATGCTAGGGTAGTTGTTAAACTAGACGATCTGAATAAAGAGGAAAATATTACAACATTTTATTATATTCAACTTCAAACATACTTTATGAAGGAGCAAGAAAGTGTTTTCTTATGTCTTAGTTTCGATCATATTGGGGTGAAGGCTGGGCTGCCAAGGTATCACTTCTTTAAATATCTGCAGGTCAAAGCTTTTGATTTTGATCAAACATGATTTGAATACTGTCCGGCCAACTATCACTAGCCTTTCTGCTTGGATGTTTACAGGCAGTGGGGCGATGTTTACAGTTGTACCAAAGGTGTCTTAACTATAGAGAATCGATACCCGAGGAAGCTCTCGAAAAGTGGAAGAATGTGTTCCCTCGTGAAGATATAAATGCTAAGGTAAGGGAAGGAATGAGAGAAGCAGAGACGGCTCTTTTTGTTAATAAATACTGTCTGCATCGCCATAAACTAATCTTCAGGCTATATGCTACAATACATAGGGCCTCATTACACGGTAGGCGGTGAGCCATGGCGCTATTAGCGCCATGGCTCATGCCGGTAAAATACCGGCACCGCCTTGGTGGAAAGGGGATTTACCGCCCCATTCCAAGGTTGGAGGGGCGGTAAATCCCCTTTCCGCCATTGCCCTTCCCCATTCCCATTTCTGCCCCATAGGGCTCTATGGAAATGGGGAAGGCGCTAATTACGCCACCGCAATTTTGCGGTGCCGTAATTAGCTCCGAGGTCCCTTAGCGGGTTGGATTTTAACGCATGCAAGAAGTAGGCGTTAAATCCTCCAACCCGCAAAGGGACCTCGTAGTACGGCGGTAAGGGTTAACGGTCACCGTTGCCATTAACGGTGACCGTTAACCCTTACCGCCGTCCGTGTAATGAGGCCCATAGATTGAGCCAGAGTTACCTGGCTAATCACATTACATGTCTAAGATGTCGCTTGCCAGGACAGCCCATGATCTTGATTTTGTTTATTGTCCAGACATGGTGACATTTTGGCAAAGGGTTATATGTACGAAGAATCACCAAAATAATGGATGTCTCCCTAATTCCCACAGGCCAGCTAATTATTTTTCCTGGATCAAGTTATTTGGTGGGCCTGGAATGGCAGCTTGTCCAAAAGGGGATATTCATATCCTGAATGCAAATAGAGGAGAACAGAGTTCTGACACATTAGAACCTACCTTGTGGTTCCAGAAATTGATCAATGGGTACAACCCAGAAAAAAGTATTCAAACAGCCAAAGCCTGAAAAATGACTTTGTCAAAATGTAGTCTTTGTATCAAATGTACCTAAATGTACCATGGTGCAAGATTAAAGAGTTTATACTTTTACAATAAAAATAAATAAGCATATAAAATAAAGAATGGTCAGTGATGCAATTGAACCATTATTCTAGACAGTGTAGGTTGTACTGTATTGAATTTCTGAGAAGAAGTTTACAACTGGTTAGAAAGATGACAATTCGAAGTACGGATGAGTGCAATGACTTGAGAATTACTAGTCTAAAATATTAAAACAAATAAATGACATGTTGTATCATTAAAAGGTTTAACCATTTCAAAGTTTAAAATAGGTTTGAAATTATGAGTTGTATGTAAGAAATTCTGATTTTCAGAAGAGCCTTAGAGTTTGCCCCAACAGGACCAGTAACTAGGCCCCTCAAGTGCCCTGAAATCACCGCTCCAAACCAGAGCTCTGCAGGACTACAGGGCCAAACATCTGCCTGACACAGTTCTTTCAAAGCCATACGTAGGCCAGGCTGCCACAGGATAATTCAGGCTGTACTATGTGAAGATGGAAGATATCCAATCCTCCTGTAGCCATCACTGCAGCTATCACCACTTCCGGAAAAGCCCAGCAGGGTAAATCTGTGAGCTGAGGCTCCCTCTTCCTTGGACAGGGCCCCTCCGGTCTCCTGTAATCACTGCTTCAATCCTAAGCTCTCCGCAGAGCTGCAGGCCAGGCCATTGCAGGCCAGGACCCCATAGACAGGCCGATCAGCACCAAATGCCAGTGGGAGGCACTCCACTCACCCACAGCCATCTCTACAGCTATCCTGACTTCCATAAGAGTCCAGGAGGGTGAAGCGGGTGCTTCCTCTTGCAGGGCCACTAAATAGGCCTTTCCACCCCCCTATAATCAATGTTCTGAAACAGACCTCTTAGAAAGGCTTGAGGGCAACACATCCACTTGACCAAGCCCTTGCAAAGCCATTTGCAGGCCAGCTCACAACAGAGCAGGCCGATCAATAATACAAGAGTAATATTTGTCCATCCTTTCAGGCAGCAGACCACCTGAGATCACCCAAATAGGCAGCAGTAAGAAGGGCATGGTCTGCTTCGCCCTGTTAGGGCCTGGGAGTTCCTGGGGTGCACCATTCTGTCCAATGCCGCCTTCTGTCTCATAAACCACTCTCAACCCACTACAACTTAGATTCCCTCATCCAGAGAAGATCCTTGCCTACTAAGAACTGCCCTACTGACCCATTTCCTCCCCTTACAAATCACTGCTTTAAAACAAACGTGGCTTTTGGTCACCTATGCCCTTTTCACCTTGATTTTACTTTAAAAGTGCACCCTCAACTCTAATGGTTCTTTGTTTCATTGCACCCTATAATACTACTGTCCATCACTCACACCATTCCTTTCCACGACCTTGTTAGACATTTGTCTACCCTACATCCCTGAGGCTTTCCACTATGGTTAACTACTCACCCTGTCCTTACCTCTCTCTAACTCCGTGATTAACTCTATTTTTCTTTTCATCCTCCTAGTCTCTTCCTCTTCATTCTTCTCCTCCTCCTACTGGGGCCTTACCATATTCCCCAACCACAAAAGGACTCATGGCCGACCTACCCTTAGTAACCTCATCTCTCCTATATGTCACCCTCCCAGTAATAGTAAAACAAAAATCAGGATGGGAGACCCACACTTTAGAGATTCAGGATAATTTTAGTTTAATCTCTGAATTTTGGTGATGATACATATAATATATCAATTGTTAGCATAATAACAGACAGACGGACAGTTGTATATTTGATATGTAGGTGTACCACTAGGTACCACCCTCAAGAGTGTGGAGGGTGCAAGCCTTCTGTTGTTGCAAGATCTCTTGGATACACAGTTAACAAGGGTTTACAACACAAGAGTGAATGCAGCCCAGGACCTCAATTGGTCCATGGGTATTGTCATAGGGAAAAAACACAACAACAGGTGTGTACAAGTATGCAAGGGGTGGAGTTGTGTCATAGATCGACACTGTAGTGTTTCAGCCACAGGGTACGAAGACTGGACGTAGGTGACTGGGATGGCCTTCTTCAGGATGGAAGTGAAGGGATGAAACACTGTCCGTGGGGTATCTGTGGGATTCAATGACAGATAGTTTAGGAGGAGCGGGATCTCCAGAGTTAATTGGTGATTTGCGCAACTTATTAGTGACCAATTGGTGTCAGGACAGGTGCAAAGAGTAAGCGCCAGAGAACAGAAGCTTACCGTGAACCGACAAGCGGTGCTGCGCTAAGGGCTTCTGAGAGTGTTCGACCATGCGGGAAGTCAGGTGAAGGCGGTGGCCCAGTGGCCACTGTTGCTGATGGAATTAGTCCCAAAAAACGTTTCTGGAACCGGAGTCTACAGATGGCGGTAGCGTCAACCAATGGTGCCAGAAACTGGAAGGAAAAGGCAAGAGCTACTAGTGGTCTTGGTCTTGTAACAGAAAAGGTTGACCGGTCAGAGTGGTACATACCTGATCAGGGGTGAAGGAGCCAGGAGGCCAATTCAACAGAACCAGAACGTGTGTGATGGCCGGTTCGAGTGGAGGCTAAAATAGCCTATATGCGCCCAAGTTGACTACAAAGCTGGAGCCTCCGTGAGGTGCAATGCGTAGGAGACGCATGGAGGGAGGCATACATTGTGGTTTATGGTGCCCGTGTGGTTGAGCTGTGTGGTCAAAGTGATCCAGAAAAAATGACTAACTGAGGGAGTGCCTGGTGAAGGTGCCTGTAGGTCCCAGCAATAGTCATGGTCACTGTGCAGCAGAAATGAGAGAGCAGTGAAATGCCAAAAAGTAATAGGCATGAGGTTGAAGGCTGAGTGAAATTGTGTGTGGGACGTGGAGTGTCCCGGATTAGACTATGGGCCAGCGAGTAGTTGAGAAACAATTCGTAATTCTTAAAAAATGTACTTGGTTACCGGAGCAGAAGCGTCTAGCTGTAGTGTTGCGGCGTGTGCAAATGAAATTGAAACTAAAAAACTGCAAGTCACAGGAAGTGCCCGCCCCCAGATCGGGTGGTCCAATCATCTGTCAGCACGTGGGCCAATGGGAGTGCCGTGTGTTGGAGAGGGACAAGCCCTGTCAATCAATATTGGCTCTGGGCAGAGGATCCTGGGAAATGTAGTCCGGGGGTGTGGTCGAACTGGATGGTTGTGGTGTAAATGCACAAGAATGCATGGTGTACTGCGCAATGTAATGACAGTTCATAGCAAGTCCAATAGTGACGTGACTGACTATGTTGATTCCGCGAGTGGCGGCTGTGCAGAGGTGTGTGCAGCGATTCAGGTTATGAAAATACAGTACAGGTGCAAGTCCATAGTGACTGACTTGGGTGGTGGCTGGAGTGACAAATACAAGCACATAAATGTGTATGAGCATGGCATACGTTTTTAAAAAGCCAATCGATGTTCAAAAACCAGCATGTGCATATTCAGGGTGACAGTTTGCAATTCAATGTTCAAAAACAGCATGTGCATATTCCTATATTACTAATTAAAGAATTAAAGAATCACTAAGCGTTGAAAGGAGACAGTGGTGGCAGTTACGTCCAGAAATGTTTCCATTCAACGGTAATGTTGAGACCGTTTTTTACTGTTTTCAGTCTATGGACACACTTTTGCTCAAGTCGGTGAGGGCCAAATTGATGTCACCCCCTCGTTTCTGTGGGTTAAGTTGCTGAAGGACCATCCACGTGAATTGTTCGTTGCTGTGTCCTTATTTGTGAAAATGGTCGACTAGAGGTTTGTCTGCCACACAATTTTTGATGCAAGACCTGTATTCGCTGTTGCGTTGTTTAATTGGCCTGATAGTTTTGCCAATGTATAATAAATTGCACGGGCATTCGATGACATAGATCACATGTTTGCTTTCACAATGTGTGTGGTTCTGTAGGGTCCAATGGAAGTCATTGTGGTCAAAGGTTTTACTGGTTTTGGTGAATTTACAGTTCACACAATGTCCGCAGCTGAAATGGGCGACCACGGGTGGTAGGTTCCATAGGGTGGAAGTCTCCTTTTCAGGCTCGAGAAAGGTATGGACCAAGGTGTCTTGGAGGTTTCTGTTTTTCTTAAAGGCGAAAAGCGGTTTCTTGGCTAATGTCCCTTCATTTTTAATAAGGTGCCAGTGTTTGTTGATCGCACATTTGGTTAGGTTACTAATAGGACTGAATGTAGTAACGCAGACAGTTCTTTCCATGGGTTTCTTCTCTTTTTTGGTGAGGTAGATGGTACGATCTGTGTTAGCTGCTCTCTTTTTGGCCATTTTTACAGCTTTTTTGGGGTATCCCCTGTCGGTGAGACGTTGTTGGAGTTGATGTGCATGGATCTCAAAATTTTCTCTCTCTGTGCAATTTCTTCTGACCCAGAGAAATTTGCCATACGGTAAGTTGTATTTGAGGCCGGCTGGGTGGTAGCTGGAGAAGTGTAGAAGGGTGTTCCTGTCTGTTGGTTTTCTGAACAGCTAACTCTTGAGAATGTTGCCAGTGCGATAAATGTGTAAGTCCAGGAAGTTGATGGTCTGGTTGTCCCATTCTTGAGTGGATCTGATGTGGGGTTTCCTTTGATTGAGCCAGTGATGGAAAGAAATCAGTTTGGTCTGACTTCCTTGCCAGATGAGCAGGACATCATCTATGTATCTGCGCCAAATTAAGATGTTATGGAGATAAGGATTATTGCTGTTCAAAATGTGGTGTTCTTCATATGGTGCCATATATAAGTTGGCCACATCCGGGGCGAAGGTGGCGCCCATGCTCACCCCTTTGACTTGTTGGTACAGCTGTCTTTCGAAGAGGAAAATGTTTTCCGTCATGGCGAGGCGTATGCATTCGAGTATGAAGTTGGTGGGCGTGGTAGTGATGTCTGGTCTCTTGTTGAGCCAAATCATGAGTGCTTCTAAGCCTTCTTTTTGTGGAATCGATGTGTAAAGGGACTCCATGTCCATGGTCACTAGAATGCACTCCGATGTTAAAGTGACTGTTTGTAGGATCTTGATAGTGTCCGTTGTGTCTTTCACATTTGATTTCATGGTCCCTATGAAGGGTTTCATAAAGGCGTCTGTGTAGAGTGACAGTGGTTCTAGCAAAGAATCACATGCTGAGACGATGGGTCTTCCTGGTGGTTTTTCAGCATTCTTATGTATCTTTGGGAGTATGTAGAAGGCGGGTATCCTCGGGTGGGTTTTATTAAGGAATCTGCACTGATCTTTGCATATCCAACCTTCTTCCTCTGCGTGTTTTGTGAGACTAGCGATTTCTTCCTTTAATCGTGGTGTTGGGTCTCTGGCAAGTTTTTTGTAGGATGTAGTGTTAGCCAGGAGTCTGGAACATTCTTAATTATAGTCTTTGGTGTTCATGAGAATGATCCCGCCGCCTTTACCAGCGGGTTTGATGGTAATGGTGCGGTTGCTGTTGAGTTCTTTCAAGGCTTTCTTTTCTTCTTGTTGCAGGTTGTCTTGGTAGAAATTCTTTTGTGAGAGTCCTTCGGTAACTGATTTTAATACCATTTTTTCAAAACTGTCAATCTCCCCAGGGATGGTATGCGGGGGAGGTACAAAGGTGGATCTGGGTCTGAGGCCAGTGTGGTTCTCTTGAGTACGTTCTTGTACGGGTTCAGCAGAGTTGTCTTGTTCAGGGTTCTGTGGGATGTACACCTCAAAAAAATATTTTAGGCGGATGGTCCGGAAGAATTTCCTGAAGTCTGCTTCAGTTTAGAATGAATCAGCTTTAGTGGCAGGGACAAACAAAAGACCTCTTTCCAGAAGGGCTTCTTCTGCGTGGTTGAGGGTTCTTGTAGAGCGGTTGAAGATAGGTCTAGTTTTGGAGGTTGTGGTATCATTTCTTGGAGTTGGTGTTGGTATCATGGTTGATTCGAATACCATTGCCTGGTCCGCATATATTGGCCTGATTGTTGCGGTCGCTTCTTGGGCTGTCCCCGTTGTCCCCCTCTTTGAAAAAAAGGACGTTGGGGGGTGCTGTTGTTCTGCTGCCACCTGGTGGGCTGGTGTTGCTCCCACTGGAAGATCCCGAACTCCCTGAGAAGTTGACCATCCTGTTCCGTCTATTATAGTTGTTGAATTGTTGTTGCTGTAATTCGACGTAGTAATTCTCCCCTAGGTATGGGTAGGTTTTCTCTTCTGCGTAGTTGGTCAGGTCTTTCTTACATTTTTGAACTTTTCGATCTATTGTGATTTTCTTAAACTTCTCCACTTCTTCTTCTAGTTTATCAAGTTTGAGTTTGGCATCAGTGATGGTGGTATCATCTGCAAACTCTTTTTCAAGGGCTGCCAGTTCTTCTCCTTGTTTCTTGCATTCCTCTTCCGCTGTATCAATGATAAGGATTATCCAATCACGGCTACATTTGTTGCCCACTCCGCTAAAGTTGATTTTAAACTTAAGGTTGTCAGTGAACACTCTTGGGATATTTTTAACCTGAAGCCCCTCTGGTATGATGCCCGCGGTACTCTAACATAAAAGTGCTGTGCATCTCGGTGCGGATGAGCTTCTTCTTTTTCTGGTTGATGGCATCTAGTGCGTCCTTGTTGGATCCTTGTTCTAAGGCACCTCCTTGTGATCCAATGGAGGTGGTTGTGCCTGAAGGTTTCCTGAAATATTCGTCAGTGTAAGACACTATATTGACTTTTTCCATTCTGGTATAATAGAGTATAGTTGTTAATCCATACTGGGGATATAGCTAGCCCTACAACCGTGGGTTGTGCTAGGAACAGGTAATAATACAGGGCGCCTGGCTAGGTCCTGATATGCCCAGGAGGGTAATAATACAGGGCGCCTGGCTAGGTCCTGATATGCCCAGGAGGGTGAATGTATATTCAAACAAAAAATCAGGATGGGAGACCCACACTTTAGAGATTCAGGATAATTTTAGTTTAATCTCTGAATTTTGGTGATGATGCATATAATATATCAATTGTTAGCATAATAACAGACAGACGGACAGTTGTACATTTGATATGTAGATGTACCACTAGGTACCACCCTCAAGAGTGTGGAGGGTGCAAGCCTTCTGATGGTGCAAGATCTCTTGGATACACAGTTAACAAGGGTTTACAACACAAGAGTGAATGCAACCCAGGACCTCAGTTGGTCCATGGGTATTGTCATAGGGAAAAACACAACAACAGGTGTGTACAAGTATGCAAGGGATGGAGTTGTGTCATAGATCAACACTGTAGTGTTTCGGCCACAGGGTATGAAGACTGGACGTAGGTAACTGGGATGGCCTTCTTCAGGATGGAGGTGAAGGGATGAAACACTGTTCGTGTGGTATCTGTGGGATTCAATGACAGATAGTTTAGGAGGAGTGGGATCTCCAGAGTTAATTGGTGATTTGCGCAACTTATTAGTGACCAATTGGTGTCAGAACAGGTGCAAAGAGTAAGCACCAGAAAATAGAAGCTTACCTTGAACCCAGTAATACCTTCACTCGCCCATTTTCTTCAGTGGCTCTTACAATCAGACTCTGGAATGCCCAATTAGTCTCCAATAAAACCTCTTTCATGACTGATCACATTCATTTTCATGAACCCCTCTAAAAGTCATGGGTATCATTAAAGATCATGGATCACTCATCTTGGCTCTGCTACCCTTGCTGCCTTGCACACAGAATGTTTTTATCACTCCTTCTGCTCTACCAAAAGAGGTGATGGGGTGGGCCTGATGGTCAATAAGGACCACCCACCTGCACCACTTCTGCTTACCAACTTACAATAATTCTCATTTGAATTCACTTCTACCCAAAAATACCCACCCATGCCCTGACCATCCTCCTGATCTACCTAACCTTTGGCACACTCGATCCCTTTTCTGATCTCACGTTATTCCTGGAATCCATTTCCACTGAAGCTCTGATTGCACTTATGGGAGACTTTAACCTCACTCATTTCTTTTACCCCACCAGCTCGAACTCAACTCTCTTCTCTTTGACTACTCCCTTACCTCACTTCACATTATTTTCACTCACTCACAAGGAAACTCTCTTGACCTCCTCTTCCTCTCTTCCTCACTCTCCATATCCAACCTCACAATTGATCCATCCGCTTCCAACCAATCTAGCCTTTACTTCTCCATCAAGGCCCCTCCCACACTGCTCGTCACTGCCATCTTACAAACCTGAGTTAGGTCCTCCTTTTTCTCTCTCCCTCCTCCCCTGGCCTCTTCCATTCAGAGGTCTTTTCTGACTTTTTTAAATGTATTTATCGCTGTAGTGTGCTATAGTATATTAGAACGTTTCACAACCTCAATACAGTTATTCATTCATCTATTTAATAAAATGTCATATAAAGACACATTAATACCTAAATACAATTACATATAATTTGTTAAAAGACGAAACACATATTTCATATCATTACACATTACCATAACCATACATAAAATCTTCCTAAAATTACTTAGATACCCAAAACATGCAATCATCAATAGGATTTTCCAATGACATTAATATCCAATTCATTATTGTACAATATTTTTCAATGTCAACATTTGTAACCATACGTTTCAAGGCAGGTAACAATGCTCATTTGATCACAAAAGAACATACAATAGATAAGAAATCCAATTTGATGGTAAGCAGTGAGCTTCTTACAATGGGGTGAGTTTGAGGGACATTCTGACCAGGTTGTGGAGGGGAGTAAATGGAACAGTCACTAGGGATAATACATAAGTGGACATACATAGATTAAAGCCTACCAACATTGGACAACTTTAAGTGCAGGTAGGCGGTACAGCCATCTGTCTCGGGATGTGAACATGATGGGTCAAGTGGTAGAGTAGAGGCATAGGAAGTAAGGGAGAGAGGCTTGTTAGAAGCAAGGGACAATTGCTAGCTGGCAGGCAAATGAGAGGTAGGTTGAGAGGGTAACTCAGTGGAGAGGAGGTCAGCTTTTAGTTTGGTTTTTAACAAATCCAAGTGGACGGTTTCTCGAATGTCTGGGGGAAGAGAATTCCATGCAAGTGGAGCAAGAAGAGAGAAAGAGCGGAAGTGAGATGAAGCACAGGGAGGGTGAGGAGCCACAAGGGTAGTCGAGGAGGCAGAGTAGAGATTACGAGATGGCTTGTAGAGTTGTATAGAGGAGGATAGATACAGTGGTGTCTTACCATGGATAGATTTGTGAACCAGGAGAAGAAATTGAAATCTGGCCCTGTTTTGCGTTGTCAGCCATTCAGCCTAGTGACAGTACGAGGAAGTAGGAGTGTAGTGAGGGAGTTCAAAGAGAGTCCTGATAGCAAAGTTAATGATCTTGTCGAGAGGACAGAAAGCATAGTTGGGGAGATCAAAGAGGATGCTGACACTGTAGTCCAGTTTAGAGAAGACTTGAGTGGTTAATATTTAGGAGGTTGAAGCAAGCTCCTGTTCCAGTTCTGGAGATGAAAGTAGAGAAGGTGTCAGAAGGGTCATAGATGACGCAGATGTTTCTAGCTGACGAAGAGTAGGGGAGAGTGTCAAGTGGCAACTGAATAGGCAGGGGAAGAGAGCTTTTGGCTGGGAAGAGGACACCTCTGTTTTGGTAGAGTTTAACATCATAGAGTGCAACGTCATCCAATATTTAATGGCAGAGAGATGGTTGGAACACCAACACTTAGCGGAGTGAGTTGTTGCTCCAGGAGACAGAGGATTGGTGAAGTGTAAGGTAAGATTCAATCCAGGCCGCTCACAATCACACATTCCGAGAAGAAAGAGAATATTAAGGAGATCAGAGTGATCAACAGTGTCAAAGGAGCAGACAGGTCAAGGAGAATTAGGGTAGAGGATAGGTTGGAGTGCTTAGTAGAGCCAATGAAGTTGGACACATTCTTGTGAGTAGTTTTCGTGGAGTGACAGAAGAAGGAATCTGCTTGTAGGGGCTCTTGAAGGTTGTGAATGTCTAAGAAATGTGTAAGATGGTTGAACACAAAGAGCACATTAGAGTAGTGTGAAAGGAGAGGCATGGGGGGGCAAAAGTTAGCCGTTAGGTTCGGGTCAGCCCCTTCCCTTTTTAGGAGAGACCATGGCTGTTTTGAAAACAAAGGGAAAGAAAGCAGAGTCGAAGGACAGGTTGAAAAGTTCAGTGAGGTGATTAGCATGGCCTTGGGCAGGTTATGGGTGGGTAAATAAGCAAACAACACCTACAAGCTGTGTAATCCTCCTCATATGCCATTTCTCCCCATTTGTACTCTAATGCAATATTTTTGGGTCGTAGGTGTCACAACTGACACCTAATAGCCCAAACTAAAATATGTCAGCAGTTACCGTCAGATAAACAAAAAACAGGTGTCCCTAAACCTAGAAACAGAGACAGGTAAGTGAAAACAACCAAAGACGATTCCAGGTCTTTATTTTTCAAAGTAACTTTTATTGAATGTTTCTTTAATAAATCATACACTTAATTTAAAGCATAAAATACAGTTTTCAATCCAATGGACATCCCACCATTTAGCAAAACTAGACTAAAGCAATTCAAAAAAACATATCTATTGTCAAAAGAAGTTACCAATCACATGTTCAGTCATACCAGACGCCACATCACACCCAATACTGAAATTCCACAGAACACGCACATCATTTGCCATGTAGTATTCCATAACACATTTTCGTTTGGTCAAGAAATCAGGGTACACAGTGGAAATGATCCAGGCCCTGTATATAACCAGTCCCAGCTACACAGTCTACAGCATATGGTCAGCAAAGCACACATATTACTTCTTATAATTATAGGTCTAATTATGTTGTAAAAGGCCATTAAGAGCAGAATTACTGCAGAAGACATCAATGGTGTTGTCCCGTTTGGAGAGAGTCAAAGGCCTACTCTGCGGAGAGTGAATTCACTTTTCTACAAACAGGTCCCAAAAATATTCTTTGACCTAACATTTTTTTTTTACATGTTAAGTCAAAGAATATTTTTGTTGATAAGTCCATCAGACAGTATTGCTCATCAGTAGTGTGCACCAAATTAACTACATTTTGCCCAATTGGCAGTTGGCCAGTTGGTTGCAGAGAGCAAAGGGAAGCGCTAGCTGCATTGGACGTGCAGGCATGCCCTGGAAAAAGGAGGTGCAAATACAGGCCACATATGTACTGCGCCATAGCAAATATGCTGGGAATGGCAGAGGATGTGGTCGTAGAACTGAGACTACAAAATGCAGAGGCTAAACTGTACTTTCGGGAGAACGTGAAGCCTGGTCAGTGTCATGGGAGGAACTGCTGTCACCCACTCCGTTTGGTATCACCACATGTGTCGGATCAGATGTTCTGAAAGAGGACGATGCATTACACACTGAATGTACAAAAGATGTGTAATACCAACATGCAGTAAACCTAGTGTTTTGCCAGTTTGTTTGGCTTCGCATATGATGCATACATCCCAAGGGGGAATAGTATGGCAATGCTAATGACAATTTGTCAAGATCAGAGTTGGCTTCTGGTTACATCTACACCTCTTGAGAGCGGGTCTACATATGGCTCAATGCTGTTCATTTGGCATGCATTGTTGATAAATCCACTATGGCACTGGGGGGTGCATATGTGCCGTGGCCAACATAGTTGTGCATCGGTCGTCAATTTGATTTGCATGAAGTGGACTAACCCTGATTCTTGTTTTATGGGTGACATTTAACTTGCAAGAAGCAGAGTAACCCTGATTCTTGTTTTGCAGGTTTCGTTTGATATGCAGGAAGTGGAGTAATCCTGATTCTTGTTTTGAAGGTGACATTTGATTCGCATGAAGTGGAGTAACATTAGTACTTGTTTTGCAGGTGCACAGGTGACATTTGATTTGCATGAAGTGGAGTAATCCTGATTCTTGTTTTGCAGGTTTCGTTTGATATGCAGGAAGTGGAGTAATCCTGATTCTTGTTTTGAAGGTGACATTTGATTTGCATGAAGTGGAGTAACCCTGATTCTTGTTTTACAGGTGACATTTGATTTGCAAGAAGTGCAGTAATCCCGATTCTTGTTTTACAGGTGACAGTGCTTATCGGAGCTTATCGCCTGAGCCCTTGGTTGCTAATCTATCTCCAATTCTATGATCCCAGGCTCAGCAGGAAGCCTGCTCGCTACAACAGTTCACACATCAGGATGTGCAGTACCACAGAATGCACTGTCCATCTACAGGTTGGTTGCATCATACTCATGTGCTGCATGCAGTCAAACCTAGCAATCAAACGAAAATTACCGCGGCTTGTTGCCCCAATCCAGCAAGATGGCATGTGTGATAGTCACGTGTGATAAGTCGCGTGACACCAAAGGACGTGGCCGTAAGAGAACGTCTGCTTTGTGGTCTATGTTGCCAGAGATACTAACCCAGGTTTGTCAGAAACTTGGTGCAGGGCAGATTCCGCTTTAGTTGGGAAAAAATAAAATTGGTGAGTTGGAACACGAGGCGTTCTAGTTCCTTCAGAAATTTAAAAGCAAGATCGGAGGTCCTTGGGGAAAACGATTTAATTCTCTTCCAAGAGACATGGCTAGTGAATCCCCCTGAATTAGAGGGATTCATAACGATAACACAGCTAGGAACTACTATAGGGAAGGGGGGGACCCAAGGGAGGGCTACTGACGGCATGCAAATCTACGCTCTTTAATGAAGGGACCCTGATACCATGTAAACAGGAGGGGATCTTAGAAGTCAAATTGGCAGCACCATCCTTAGAAGGGACAAAGCAACTAGTAGCTATAAACCTCTACTGGAACCCCACGTGTGTAAAGCTCACTCATTTTTTAGACTCACTAGCTGGTATACTGACACAGACAAAAATATCCTACCCTGAGGCTCATATTTTGGTGGCAGGAGATGTCAAATCTCAGTGCGTCTCAAACTGCTCAGGGGGCCTGACACTTAAAATCAAGGCAGTAAGTGCAAATGGTAGGAGGTGTTTGTCCTTCTTTTCGGTCTGGGATTTGAATATTGTTGACGGGTACATTGATGGAGTTGTGCCCTTGGCAAGCACATGGTCACGAGGGGAAATTAAATCCACTTATTTTTTTATAATCCAGTCTATTTGTGAAATGTGATCACTTTTCTGTAAGGGAGAGGTGTTCCAGTGACCATAGGTGTCTAGAAGCTTCATTTGGATGGAACTTCAATAAAAACATTTAACTATGGCAGGACACAGTAGCAGTTAATGCTCAGAAAAAACGATTGGTAATGTATAGAAAAGATGGCATACGGCTAAATGAAACCCTGGACCAGGTTCATAACGATCTCAGACTTAGGGCCTCATCACGACTTTGGCGGTAACGCCGGCGGTATTAGCCCTACCGCCGAACTCCCCGGCGCTAATAGCCCATTTGGGCTCAATGGGGAAAATTTGCGCTCTTACCGCCGGCGGATTTCCCGCCGGCGGTAATAGCGTGAATTTTCGGCGGATTTTCCCCCAGCTCAGAGCTGGGGCAAAACCTGCCGAAGTCCTGATTTGGCGGACCCTTAAATCCGGCGGTAATAGCGCGACCGCCGGATTTAAGGGTTACCGGCCCTTAGTGACCTAGAAGAGAACTGTAAAACCCCATGCTTTTCACAACTTCTTATGGGCAGTGCAACGTCCCGAGTCCATACCATCTCATAGGATTTCAGTAACATACATTTGACGAAATTACATGGTTAAAGAAACGGGAGATGCGAAGGCAAGTGAATGCAGCAAGGAGAGAAACCACTGACAGGGCTCACCTACTGAAGAAAGTTGAGAACATGAAACACAACTATAAAAATTGGTCTAAACAACACCAAATGAGTCGATTGCAGAAAGATGGTGAGTCCATGCTCAGTGTTTTGACCAATAATAATTCACGTAACTTCTGGGCCCTGATCAATACCTGGGATAAAGATCAAACTACCAGCCAGTCAAACTGCGTGCCGAGTCCGTTTGGGTCACTTACTTAACTGAAAAATACCTGAAACCTCATGGGGAGTCAGCATTCAGCATTTCCAATGTATCCTGGTCTTTGAACATTACGAAAGTGGCTATCCTTGAGTTGATTCATAAATCCTCCTCCTCGAGAGCCGCAGGTCCTAGTGGCCTGACCTACCAAGTTCTAAAGGGAAATACAAAAATGTGGGTACGTATTTTGTATATACTCTTTCAGGGAATAATAGGGAAAAGAACTTTCCCACCATCCTGGAAGTCTGCCATAATCAATAATCATACCCATCTTCAAACAGGGGGATCGAAAGAATCCAATAAACTATAGGCCCATTACTTTGTTGGATGTGGAAAGCAAGATCTTTGCTAGCCTGTTGCTAAGAGAACTGGAAAAATGGGCTAGAACTAATAACATCTTAACAAAACAGCAGATTGGGTTTCGGAAAGGGACACTCCACTTCCCTTAAAGGCATAGTACTGACAACCCTTTGTAACAACAAAGAGGGGAGGAAAATATCAAGGGTATATGGTGCTTTTATAGATTTGTCAAGTGCTTTCGACTTGGTCAATAGAGAGCGACTATGGTCAAAGCTCGCCATTGGGGCGCTCCGAAACCACTTATCAACATATTAGCCTCTCTCCACGAGAGGAACACTGAGAGAGTCAGATTGAAAACTGAAGGTTACCTTTCTGAATATATTCCCGTGGGTAGAGGGGTGGGACAGGGGTGTATGGTTGCCCCCTTCCTTTTTAACTTCTATCTTGCTGATTTTGGTTGTGAGGTTGATTCCGCAGGATTGGGAAGCATTAAAATCGGCTCTAGGGCCATGAAATGGCTTATGTATGGAGATGCTATCGTCCTCCTGGACAAAACATCAGTGGGCCTCCAAAGGTTACTGAATGTTCTCGACAAATATATGAAGAACAATGATTTATTGGTGAATCCAGAAAAGTCGAGAATAGTGATCTTCGGTGACAAGGGAATTGGTGAAGGTCAGTTTCTTTGGACAGTGGGAGGATACCCCATCCCGGTGGTAAAGGAAATTGTCTACCTAGACAACACGTTATATGCTACCCCCAGAGTAAATCAAACTCTGTCAGAGTTTACAGCAAAGAACAATCAGCTAACATCACAATTACAAAGGATTGTTGGGCAATTTTGTAAATTCTCTCTCCTGCCAGCGGTGAGGTTTTACATGGCAGAGATCATCCCAGTTCTCCCATATGACATAGAGGCCAAACCTCTATCCTGGACCCTCGATTGGCAGAAAATCAAGGGAAAGATCTGAAAGAAGGTATTGGGCCTGCCTAACAGCCTGCCGGCTGTATGCCTGAGGTTTGAGCTGGGCTTAAGATCACTTAAGTCCCAAATGGATTGGAAACTGCTCTCACTTTACAGACTAATCATAAATGCTCTGGAGAACTCATTATATGAAGATCTATTGGTTGACCTTAAATTGGACCACTCACTGGTGTTGCAAGACCTGAGAAGGTTGGTACAGGAGATCCTTGCTAGCTGTGGTAGTGATGAAGAAACACTATCAGCAAATCCAATGAAGACAAATAATGCTTTAGTAACAACAGATTGGATTAGGATGATTGACCAAAAGAGGTCTTCCTCTGTAGCAGATTCTCTTTCCCTATATGATAAGAAACTCGGTTATCTTCCAAATAAATTGTCTAAATTCCCAGATACCAAGGTGAGACAGAACTTTCTTAGAGGCCGACTCAACTTGGCTCATACGGGATCAGATCTTGTTTGTTGGGGTTGTGAGGAGAGATTCAAAATTCTTTGCCCAGAATGCAATGACCCAAAAAACCAGACAATTGAGCATTTGTTAAGATACTGCCGGGGGACTTGGCAAGATGGAGAGAAATATCTAGGGCGATTTGTCATTTCAACTAATCGTCTATCTTCTGAGATGTTTTGCGAGAGAATGATTGCTGGTCATGAAACTCCCTTAACGATAAACGTCATTAGAGTGTTACAACTGACAGGGTTTATCCCGTTGAAATATTGCTAAAAACTGCTAATTTCCACAACATATTTCAGAGAGTAGGGAATAAGTGATTTGGAATGTGTGACTTAAAATTTTTGACTTGCAAATTGTGATTGGTAAACTGAATGTATTGACATTTTAGTATTGTTATTCCACATATGGATGATGATTTGTTCATTTTAGTAATGTTTTGTGAAAAAACAATTTGGTTATACCAAAATAAAAAAATTAAAAAATAACATTTAAAAATAAATAAAAGGGAGTCGGAAAGCCAGCGAGGACACTGCCGCTTCGAGACTGCAAGCTGTGTGTGTGTCCCTCATTCATTGTGTTGCGTGCCCGGGCCTGCCTCGCCAGACATGCCCCATACAACATAACATTGGCGACGAAGCGGAGAAACAGCCCTGCTGCAACCCGCACCTGAGACCAGGTCGCGCAATCACACGCCAGCCTGCAGAAGCACCCCAGACACCCACAGGCCCGCTGACTCGACCGCGGAGTCGCGCCTGCTCCAAACCCCTTCTGGGTGCCGGAAACCACAGTGGAACACACCAGAGCTGGCTGTGATAACATTAAAGCACCAGCGCTGCCCCAGCATACCACACTATTGGCACCTTTGTCTCTCCCCAGGGGAAGAGCCCCTGAGCCAGCTGTACCTCGGTGGGTCCACCACACATCACGTGGCTATGCAGGGGCCAGCACTCACATCAGGTGCTCACCAGGGACTGCGAGAGCAAGCATAATTTGGGAGACACATTTGCCTACATGTGGGCAAACCTGCAGATACGTGAGACACATGCCCAGGGCCCCTACAGGAACCCCTTTGCCCACCCGATACAACCAGCACCAGAGTGAACCCGCGCCATGGCGCTGACTCCACTGCATCACCAGCCAGGACACAAGGCCAGAACCCAGACTCCAGCACATGGCTAGACCTGACACAGGGCACATTTATGAAACCCTTTGAGCCGTTCGGCCCCAGAGCGATACTTTGATGGGAACTGTGGGTCCTACAATTTGAACTGAGCTTGAAGTTAAGGAAAGTCAAGTATGATGAGGGGAAAAGGACGCTGCTAATGTTCAACCTCGGCACAACGGCATTGAGACTCTTCAACGCACTCCCAAACAGAGGCACCAGGGATGACTATGACACATTGAAAGCTGTATTAACAAGGAAGTTCAAACCCCAGCTGAGCCCAGATTTTGAACATTTTAAAATGAGCCAGGCTCGACAGCGCCCGCAAGAAAACATTTATGACTTTTATGGCCGCCTTCTCGAAATGGCCATTGGATGCGATTTCCCCCGATGAGGAATTTGCAGTCAGACAACAAGTCATACATGGCCTCGCTTCTGAGAAACTTCGCAGAACGACACTGTCTGAAACCAATATACCGTTGGAAACTAACCTCACCATGGGGCGACAGTGCAAGAGATGAATGGGCACTTGGCGGAAATGGAACAGATGATCAGCTACCTGCCATTCAATACCGAAACCCTGAACAATCGCATGACCACTATCAACGCACTGCGACCAAACAAATCCCAACACGTGCCCACACCGAACAGACCCAAAGACTGTCTATGGTGTAGCGGCCAACAACATAAGGAGGAACCATGCCCAGCATATGGCACCATGTGCTACAAATGTGGGAAGATAAACCACTATGCGTCTGTATGCCTCAACTCCAGGAGAGCAAGAGAACAATCAACACAAGAAAGGGCCAGAGAATGGAAAAGTGACCCAAGGTTCAAGAATGCACAGCCATTCCACCCACGGCAGCCAAACCAACGCCCACGAGAACAGTCCACTAGGACCTTCGATAGGCACAGAGGACGAGCCCGCTCATTCGAATGGGACAGCACAGACAGCTGCAGCAATGTCGATGACCAATCAATGTGAGAGCCCTCCCCGAGCCGCACAAACTTCATAAAAGGTCGAGAAGGGACAAGGCACATATGATCTCGGCGGTCAAGCCAGACAACAGCAACCAACCGCACAATACCAAATCACACCGCACCTGCATGGTAGCAGTCAGAGACATCCCGGTGAAGACGATGATTCTTAATGGTGCCACTGTAAATGTAATGCCAACCACCAAATTTGGTAAACTCCACCCCAGACCAACCCTACGGCGCAAACCCATACAGCTATTCACCTGCGGGTGTAAGAAACCCCTACCAGGTATATTCACCTACGGTGAAAGGAACTGCAAAACACGCATCTATGTAGTGAATGCAGGGTTTGAGATGCTACTCAGCTTCCCACGGCCGAAAAACTACAGCTAATCCTGTTTACCTTCGCAATCCACCACAGAGAAGTCGATCACATGCTAACCAAACATAAGAAACTGTTCCAAGGTATCGGATGCCTGAAAGGGAGTACAGTGAAACTCCACTTCGACCCCACAGTGGAACCCAGAGCCATCAGACACCGATGGGTTCCGTTTCACACGAGAGTGGCGGTAGAGGCCAAGTTCGACAAGCTGGAAGACCTCAGGATAATTGAAAAGACCACAGGCCCCACCCCATGGGTGTCCCCCATTGTCGTAACAGCAAAACCCAAGCAACCACAAGCCGTACGAACTTGCATTGACGTGCGCTTACCCAACATTGACATTGGGCGGGGAAGGCACATTACCCTGACGGTGGACGAGCTAATCGTAGACCTAACAGGAGCCACTGTCTTCAGAAAGCTGGGACTAAGATCGGGGTACCACCAGATCCGCTTAGTGAAAGAGTCAAGATACATCACAACCTTCTCATCACACCTAGGGCTGAGAAGATACCGCTGGCTCAATTTTAAAATCTCCTCTGCAGCAGAGGTATTCCAACATGAAATAAGGATGGTGCTACAAGATCTTCAAGGAGTCACCAATGTAAGGGATGACATACTAATCTACGGCAAGACAGAGGAGGGGCACAACAGACAGCTAGCAGCAATGTTTCAGCAACTGGAAGAGTCTGGTTGACCCTGCATGAAGAGAAGTGTGGGTTCGGGAAGTCAAGCCTAAGCTTTTTTGGATGTGTATAAGGTTCAAAACAATGTGCATAACGCACAGAGCAATCCACGGCCGAGGAGCAGAGTTCCTAAAGAAGAAAATAACCATCTACCATCCAGCAAGACAACTCAGATCAAGCTACGACATTAGTATAGAGCCAAAACCATACAATGAAAGAACATTCGGAGGAGCATCTTTCTCACACCTGGCTCCTAAAACACAGAATTCCCTAAATTCTGGCAGAAACAGGAAGCCCAGGGTGGGACCTACAATCCGTTGCCTAACCCTCCCCAACTGGTGGGCATAGGGAGGACATGTTGAACCTCTCATGCACACACACCACCAAACTTACAGAGGAATTCCACAGTAGGCAGGGACCCCCCACTAGAAATCAAGGGAGCAACCATAACCTTCCTAACCTACCCATTTCTAACCCTAGGGCGGGGGTAACACACCTCCACGAACCCATGTCCACATACCACTAGACTTCTACAGAAGATAATGACCACACTGCAATGTACCTTTTGACTAGGATGCCAAACAATATCAAAGCACACAGGATGGAAATAGATGCCGACCACAGAAACCAAGCAAAGCAGTAAAAAAACACAACCCTGCTAAAACAATACTAAAACCTAATTTTTCCGCAAACTCTTCTCCTACAGAAACTCAGACGACTACATCTCTGCACAGCAAACCACACGTACTTCACCACACTGCACCAACACATAACCATGCACAACAGCACATGGGAATCGCTCGGACTTGAAAATTGCACCTAAGCTCAGTGAACGGTGCAAACCGAATTGAAGCTGCCAACAGAACACCATATCTCAGTTTCCTATTCCCACTGCACCCTACTAACCGCTCCCACAGCCTCCCTGTTTCACACCGTCCTTTTTCAGATATGCCAGAGCACCAGGGGACCACTCCAGTGATGATAGTGTGCGGTACAAGTAACCTTTAACATTAACATTAACACTAACATTAACATATGTATTTAATGAAAAAGGAGTTTCTCCAGACCCCTGCAAAGTCGCCGACATCAAAAATCCCTGGGATCCCACCAAACGTAACAGAGGTTCGCAGCTTCTTAGGAATTGCAACATACTGCTGGCAATTCATCCCTGACCGAGCCACCATCACCACCCCACTGCGAGAACTCACTCAGTGTATTGCGTCTATTTGGCTATAAGGGAAGAACGCAAACACTTATATCTCCCCAGCTCCTTCTCGAAATAATAGGTAATTGGACTCAGACTAGCAGAAAAGATACACACACCATATAAAGTTATAAAAATGGCTCATTATAGGCCATTTATTAATATCAAATAACCAGTAATAAACAAATAGAACACTAATACATACAAACATGTACACACAGATAGATAGATTAGAATATAAGTTGCATCACCCTGATCCATGAGGCAGAGTAAAACTTCATCTTGGACACCAAACAACACTGCTTAGCCCCTCAGCAGGTAGGACGAAGAGATTGATAGGGTTAACGGGGTCTGAAGCAGAGCGTCCTCCCTATCAGCGAGACTGCAACACCCGGGGTTCAACATCCAATAACCACCTTTCCGTGATGCCCTCTCCTTTATTGGCGATCCCACCACCCCCTCCAAATTGCGTTCTGCCCTCGGCCGAAAGGCAGATCACAAGTCGAAGAGACAAAGGGCGGAAAAATCCAGTTGAAAGTGGAAAAACCCAGCGCTTCTCTACCGGCATGCATTCCCAGAACCCTTATCATGCAGCTGCAGCGCACACCAACTCCCCTCGTTCTTCATTGGACAGTACAATAACTATTCTCTGTAGTCAGTCCGTTTGCAAAATATCTATGTGACCTTGCTCTGTTTTCCCTGCTACTTGTTCATTCTGTGAGGCCGCGGAAGCGCAGACTTTATTACTGCAATGGTAGATGAGTGTTCAAAATGGCTGCGCATCGACACCATGTTATTCTGGCTCGCATTTTACACACTAGCATTACACTCCACCCCTTGAATACTCAACTACCATAACCGGTATGTTGTTCAGAAGAAGACCAAAATCTATAAATCATTCTCCATATATTAGGAATACATGAAATACAACAACAAAGACCAATAAAAACTATAATAATACCAAAAAGCCAAAATAAAGCAGAACGCATTGATTCAGGAATCCAGGATAAAAAATGTTCCCACAAGTTTTCATATTAATCTTTTGTTACCTTTGCTTTTCGATAGAGCGGGAGTGATCACTTAAATCAAAACAACACATGCCTTCTATTGCCTCACAACCAAAGTTATGTTTCAAAAACAAAGAATCAATAGCCACTCTTTTCTGAAGAATAGCTTTTCTAAAATGTCTATTGTCTAATAATAATTCAGTTAACGCTTGTGAAGTTTCATTAAGCTCTTTAACTACTAAACAAGCAAGCTTAATCATGGTTTTATAAGTACCTGCATCCAAACCCCAAACACCAATAAAAGAAACAGTTAGAGCAATCACTTCAGCCTCCGAGAGTAAATGTACATCAGAATTACAATTAGGAGTTAAGGTATGATAAGAAGAAGCACGCACAGAAAGTGTAATTGCAGATGTTAATGGGGTACATCATCAAACCAAGCCATGTCAAAGCACAGGGGCCACCAGAAATATTAGCAGGAATATAAGAATAAGAAAAATGACCACAAGAAAAGAACCAACCAGCAGAAGTTTAACATGTTTCAAGTGGCTAGCAGTGAAGATAGTAAAGTTGCATATCATATCATACCAAACATCAGTGCTTGTTTCAATAGATTTTGTACACAATTGTTTTTCAAAATCTGTACATTTCAATTGCTTATCCAGTTTCAATTGTTGACATTATTTGATATATGTAGCATCACATGTTATGCTATAACAAACATCAACAGGAGCAATGTTGTGTGTGATAACAAACACCATATTATTATATTTATGAAACGTATCCTTACAAAATGTAACATACTCATATACTGAAAATGAATTTTGAATATCCGAATGTTGCACCAAAGAGTCATTGTGCAATGTTCCAAATATGTGATTCAACACAAACGTGGGCTTTGGAATGGCCACTAAACAAGTAGAAATAAAGTCAGCAGAACTGTGCACATCCGACAAGCAAAAGTGCAAAATATTACTTTTTGGGCCAAATAGATCCAAACATTTCCAGTTTGTCTTACTAGAGCAGAATACCCCTATTGGGAATAGGGAGTAGTAACTCCTGGAAGAGACAAAGGCAAGAGTTTGTTTTTATGCTCACGTCACTTCCTGAATGCAATCCGATAGGCAGCAATACATGCATCCTCAGGAGTGTAGGTAAAAGGCGGTGAATTATCATTCATCCAGATGCCACGTTACACTTGCAGAATGGAGTAGTCTGCCACATCCTCAGACATGAACCCGGACCCTCCCGAAAGGAATCCAATGTGCCACACAGGCACTCAATACACAGAGGCTCTAAAAGACAGTTTAAAAAAAGGAAGATATCAGTGAAGTTCATCACTCACGTAAATAACATTTGTCAGCAGGGATGTGCATCCATTTCCTCTTTCCAGGTTCCATAACTAAAACAAGTTGATCATTTACAGATGCTATTAAATCAGCAGGCATAGGCAGACCAGTAGGTTTCTCAACCCATACCTTTGCACCAGGAACCATTGTGTCAGATGAACCAAACCCTTTATTCCCACGAATAGTCAATGTTGTGGGAGGTTCAGCTTTAGGAATTGTGGATATTTTAGGTACCACAAAAAATTGTGCAATTCGGTCTCCATTATGAATGGGTAGCATGTTTTCACCACTATTCAAACAAATCACTTTAATGACGCCTTCATAATCTGTGTCAACTATACCGCCCAATACTTTGATACCTTTTAGGGCCAATACCCGATCTTGGAGCAATTAGACCCATGTGTGCAGATGGAATATGTACACCAATACCATTATCGATCACAGCAATACCCTTAGGCTGCAGGCGAATCTCTTCTCTAGCATGTAAATCCACCCCTGCAGACTCCAGAGTGGCGCGATAAGGAGCCAAAGTGCCCGGAGATGTTTCCCAATAAAGCAAAGTTTCATGTGCACGGTTTGGATACATGTGCAAAGCTGGTGTTAACATACTCATTAATGGGGTTTCACCGTTAGCAATAGGACGGTTGTTCAAAATTTAGACAGCTTCAGATAGGGACGTGAAAAATCCATTCAATCCCTTTTTCAATACAGTAATCCATGACCATTTTACCTTTAAAATGGGAGCCATTATCACTTTGAATTTGTAATGGGATACAATAATATACAGCCACCTGAACACGTAATTTAATCGTATTCAATTGAGTAGCTCTCTTGCATGGCAAGACCATTAAATATCCTGAGTATGTGTCCACAATTGTACATGCATATTGACAGCCTTTACTTATAGGCATAGGGCTAATATTATCAATTTGCCAAATTTGACCTAGTAACTTCCCACATTTTAATGTGCCATGAATTATGTGAGGAATAGACCGATGCTTCTGATGTTGGCATGTAGGGCATTGTAAAATCACAGTTTGCACTATTTCTAAAGGGATATTGATTCCCCTGTCTTGCAACCACCTGATATTAGCCTTCTCTCCGAGATGTCCACTCTTCTGGTGGGCCCACTTAGCAATTCCCTCCAAGTCTTCTTCCTCAGCTTTTGAGTCCACAATTTTGACTCTTGCATGTCCATCTGCAACATAATTGAACCATTGTTCCAATGAATCTGTTGCACAATGTGCATCTACATGAAATACAGTAACAGTAGTATGCACTAACATGTCAGCAATGTCTTGCCATAATTCTTTACCCCATAATTCTTTTTTGTGAATTTCCCATCCATTCTTTTTCCAAGTCGGCAGCCAGACCACCAGACCATTAACAACAGACCATGAAATAGTATAAGTATGACAGGTACCAGGTGATTCCTGTTTTATTGCTTGATACACAGCATATAGTCCTGCAAATTGGCTACACTTTACTTTTCCGGATGTAGTAAGCACCTTTTTTGTCTTGGGATTGTATGCAACCGCTTTCCAATATCGCTCAATCCCTGCATATTTAGCTGCGCCATCAGTAACCCAGGCACCTTCAGTTTGTTCAATAGGTAATTCTCCATATGGGATCCCCAAGTAACTGGAGACTTTTCCGCAAATGTATCATCCTCTGATTCAAGAACAATTGGCGGCACTCCTGCCACTTGTTTGTGTAGCTTTGCCACGCCTGTTTTACCAGGTTTGGCACGGTCTTGAATATACCATTTCCATTTGATCACACTAGCTTCCTGAGCATGCCCAATTCTGTGTGTTTTAGGAGAAATAAGTACCCACTGCATAATTGGAATTTCTGGTCGTATAATTACATCATGACCCACAGTCATCTGTTCAGTGTCTATTAAAGCCGAATAACAGGCTAACAGCTGTTGCTAAAAAGGGGTATATCTATCATCTGCATCAGGTAATTTCCTACTCCAAAACCCCAAAGGTACTTGTTTTATGTCTTGCTTTTGCCATAGACTCCAATCCACATATGAATCTTGAGTAGAAACATTCAATTCAACTTCACCTTCCCTCAATGGCCATAAATGAAGCACTTTTTGAATTGTACTCTTTGCCAATTGAAATGCCATGTCTTGCTCTTCACCACTCATATTTTTTACATGTAATTTTATAAAGAGGTGCAAAAATGTGTCCCAAATGTGGAATATGCTGCCTCCAAAATCGAATAAACCAATAAATTGTTGTGCTTGTTTTTTAGTTTTTGGCGTGGGAAATTCAAGAATTTTCTCTTTTGCTTTAGGCACCATTTCACGATGTCCATCATTCCATTGTATTCCTAGAAAAATAACCGTCTCTGCCGGACCTTGTGTTTTAGCATCATTTATTTCCCACCCTTCTTTGTGCAAACCTTCCATGATAAGGCTTAAATGTATGCGCACACTTTGCTCATCTTTGCCTTAAATTAGTATATCATCAATGTAGTGCACAATTTGCACATCAGATTTTCATTCGATTTTATCCAAATGTTCAGCCACCAGCCCGTGACAAATAGTAGGACTATGCATATAGCCCATAGGCAAACAATTAAAAGTGTACTGTCTCCCATTCCAAGAAAATGCAAATTATTCTTGGCACTCAGTTACAATCGGTATAGTGAAAAAGGCGTTAGTCAAATCCAACACCGCATACCAGGTACCCTCAAATTTTTGTATATTTTCAATTAACGTCATAGCATCAGGTGCTGCAGGCACTAATGGAGGAGTATATTTATTTAATTTGTGGTAATCAGTTGTCATCCTGTAGCTACCAGCAGGTTTTTTAACAGGCCAGATCGGATTGTTCCAGGCAGTAGTCACGGAACATAATACTCCCGCATCAACATAATCTTTGACAGTGGTTGTAATTTCCTTCTGCCCACCCGGAATACAATATTGTTTCATAGACAAGGGTTTAGTTGCAATCGGAACCTGCACAGGGGGTATGTTCAATTGACCCACTACAACTGGAGAACAAGTAAAAGCATTCACGCCAAATTGTTATGTTTTGCCTCCTAGACCTAGGGTCAGACCCTCCAAAATATCAAAACCAATAATGTATTCTGCCAAGGGAACGATTAGGTCTTGATAAGTGCCTGTTTTCAATTGCCCAATTTTCATGTCAATTTTAGTTTGTACAGCTGAGGTTTCTTTACCACCCAATCCAGTAAGCATAAAATGTTACCGTTAAATTTGGAAGGGTTTCCGTGAATCAAAGAGGCCCCCGCTCCAGTATCAATTAAAGCAGGAACCTCCTGTATATTGCCGGTATGCCAAAATAATTTAACTTTAACATGAGGTTGTCTATTTTAACATGGGCCGCTGACACTGAAGCTTGACCACTATCCTATTCATCGTTAGAATGAATGCTTTTTGATTCTCTCGCTACTAATGCACTCACCATTTTTCTCAGATAAGCATAAATTGGCTGGGAGGGTATCGAGATATGATATATTTTTTTATTTTTATCTTCACCCCCCTCTTGTGACGATCCAAAAGGATCCAAATCATCTTTTGGCTTATGCAAGTCCTGTCGCTTTACTTGTTTATAGCCTTCCTTTCCATCCAAATCTCGTTTTTTATATAATAAATACATGCCACTTGTTGGAATTCCATCTATTTCTTCTCTAGGGACACCATCTTTCAGTAAAGCCAAAAACATATATTTTCTAAATACGCGTGAATCTCTGCTATCAAACCTTTTGCGAGGAGTACATTTTTCTGATTGACTCTCCCTCTCATGACTATGTTCTTGGGGCTTGTCCCATTCACCTAAATCGGATAGTTGTCTAATTGCATCAACTATCTCATCAGTGTCCTTTCCAGTCATTCCCACTAACAATGTCATTATAACATTTTTGTATGCGAGAGGGGCTGTACGTATAAGTGAATTTCTAGCTGAGACGAACAAATGTATCATTCCCATATGTATCAAGATGAATAGCCTCCTTTATAGCATTTTCCCTTATCCTTTGAATAGCTTCCTTCAAGGTATACCAGTTTTTATCATTAGTCAGCCAGTCCGACAGAGATAATTGTCCATCATCACCATTACGATCGTGAGGAGGACCTGCACGCAGGGTCTCCTCAATTTGAACATCATTAGACAAAGGTAAAAACCTAGCAGTATCTGTTGTATCGACTAAAAGGCCCGCAGCACCTCAATCGAACATTCTGACCATCCAAGCCAATAAAGATTCACCTGACCTCTGTTTCAATCTATTGATAATTTCATCAATTTCTTGTTGTCATTAATCTTCAAGAGCGGTCATATCTATAACACCGCCCTCGCTGGGTTCAATGGATGGCGACCCATTTTCCTGCAAATTATGGGATTAACTGTCACTTCTTTACATAGTGGTTTCGGTTTTGGTGTAGGATCTGATATATCAGAATCACTACTTGTAGTAGTACTATCAAAAACATCCCCATCCCAATTATCAGGACCCCAATTTACATCAGCAACAGCAATTACTTTCGCTACCTTACATGAATTAACCCTGACTTTTCTTTTTCAATATTTATATCGTGCAACTCTAACTGCAGCACGTTCAGCCACAGCTTGATATTTACCTGCTTTGTCTTGATATAACTTCAATTGAAGCTGTTGCATCAAAGCAAAGCAATTTGTTTTTTCACAAGCCAATTCTTTTTCTAACTTTTGAACCGAATCTTGTAATTCCACATTTATTTGATGCAGTTTTCTGAAAGCATGCAATAAAATCCACCCCAGTCTTCCAGAGCAGAACACTCCTTCCCCCTCTCCTTTGGGACCAATTGTAAACATTTAATTAGTTAATCTGGACTAGTATTCCATGTTTGACTTAATTCTGCACCACATGCCCAAGTCTGTGCGATTTTATCATGAGGGCTTTTTGACCATCCTGGGATCATTATATCTGGGCACTCTCCGCCAGCGGAGCTACTCTTCTTTTTAAACAAAGAGGCCATATCAACAAAAGGTATGTTTCACGTCGCACACGTTAAAAACAACATACACGTTTTACCCGAAGGGGGAAAAAAAGAAATTCTCCACTTTTTTTTTCTACCGTTCTGAATCCAATATCATAAACCTTAATTTATTAACAAGATTCTTTGGCATCCATTTCAGCACAAAGACCCTGTTCACAGCGCCAATTATGTATTGCGTCTATTTGGCTATAAGGGAAGAACGCAAACACTTACGTCTCCCCAGCGCCTTCTTGCAATAACAGGTAATTGGACTCAGACTAGCAGAAGAGATACACACACACCATATAAAGTTATAAAAAATGTCTCATTATAGGCCATTTATTAATATCAAATAACCAATAAATAACAAACAGAATACTAATACATACAAACATGTACACACAGATAGATAGATTAGAATATAAGTTGCATCACCGTGATCCATGAGGCAGAGGAAAACTTCATCTTGGCCACCAAACAACACTGCATAGTCCCTCAGCAGGTAGGCGAAGAGATTGCTAGGGTTGAAGGGGTCTGAAGCGGAGCATCCTCCCTATCAGCGAGACTGCAACACCCGGGATTCAACATCCAACAACCACCTTTCCGTGATGCTCTCTCCTTTATGGGGCAACCCCCAACCCCTCCAAATTGTGTTCTGCCCTCGGCCGAAAGGCAGATCACAAGTCGAAGAGACAAAGGGTGGAAAAATCCAGTTGAAAGTGGAAAAACCCAGCGTTCTCTACTTGCATGCATTCCCAGGCCCCTTATCGTGCAGGTGCAGTGCACTCCAACTCCCCTTCTGTATTTGCCCATCACTGGAAAATACAATAACTATTCTCTGTAGTCAGTCCGCTTACAAAATATCTATGTGACCTTTCTCTGTTTTCCCTGCTGCTTGTTCATTCTGTGAGGCCCGCAGAAGCGCATACTTTATTACTGTAATGGTAGATGAGTGTTCAAAATGGCTGTGCATCGACACTATTTTATTCTGGCTCGCATTTTACACACTAGCATTACACTAAGACAAAGTCGAAGTGGGAGTGTATTGAAATGCAGTAAGCAGCGTTTCAGAAAATAAAAGACTCCCTGTACAGCGACGTCACAATGGCCTTCTTTGACATGGCACGGAAGACGGAGCTGCTGGTTGACACCAGTCAGGTTGGCCTAGGAGTAGTACTATCACAAACCGATCGAGATGGAACAGTGGTCCCCATTGCATTTGCTAGCCGTCCACTTATCCCAATGGAAAGGAATTATGGTCACATAGAGAAGGAAGCTCTTGCCATCATATGGGGATGTCGACACTTTCATGTATACATCGTGAGTCACCCGGTGAAAGTACTAAAAGACCACAAACCCCATGTCCCAATATTCAAAGGGTCGGCCCCACACCCCCCGGCCAGGATAGAGTGCTGGATGTGCCGACTGCAAGAGTTTGATCTGGTAGTACAGTACCGAGCAGGAGCTGATAAACCTGCAGATTTCCTGTCACGGCACCCAAGACCTGCCACCAGGACGAAATGCGAGGCAGCCAAAGAAACAGATGAGCATGTATGTCACATCACCGGGTGTGCCAGGCCCAAAGCGATGAGACTAGATGAAATAGTATCAGAAACAAAGACACATGCCTTCAAATTGCCAAAGAAGCCATACTGACAGGCGAATGAAAAACCTGTCGAACTACACAAGCACAAGAACTGATGCAAGCTCTGTTCTGGATCAGACATGAGCTGTCTGTCTCCCCGGAAGGACTGATCCTCAAAGGACGCTGCATCGTGGTGCCCTCCAGCCTGCAGGACCGGGTGCCACAATTCACGCACCAAGGGCACCAGGGGATCGTGAAGACACAGGCGTTCCTCAAGTCATACGTGTGCATGCCACAAATATAGCAAAAAGTGATATCCCTTGTGGAAACCTGCTCATCATGCCAAGCCACTGGTCGGCCAGGATGACCGGAGCCCATGGCCTACCCACCCAGAAGTGAACGCAGATGGGACACCGTGAGTGTGGATTTCTTCACAATCACCAATGAGGCATACCTCTTGGTAGCGGTGGATGAATACACATGATACCCGGAAGTGGAACCAGTCAAGTCCATCGATGCAGCCTTAGTGACAACTGCACTGGAGAAAATGTTCGCTGTCAATGGCATCCCCTCATTGCTCAAGAGCGTCAATGGTCCACCGTTCAGAAGTAAAGAATTCCAGTAATTCCTTGACATTATAGGAGTACGACACCAGCACATCACACCATACTGGCCCCAAGCCAATGGAGATGCTGAGACATTCATGGAATCCATCAATAAATGCATGCAAATCGCCAAGGACAGAGGACGACCATGGCTACCGGAACTATACCGGTTTCACTGATCATACCGACAGACACCTCACTCGGCCACGCAAGTGAGCCCCGTGGCCCTCATGTTCGGGGTGCCCATCCAGGCAGGGCTCCCCCTCTACCACTCCTGGTGCCCCCCCCTCACAGACCTAGAGCGGATTGAACAGAGGAGGCAAGAACACAAATCAAAAGAAGATTGTAGAAGGAGAGCAGCACCAAACCACTTAGAAGTCGCCCTTGGGGATGTATCTGAAACTCTACAGTCCCCCTACCTGCACTATCTATCACTTGATGTGCTGCACTTAATCTTACACTGCCACCTGTTGGCCACACTTCCTGTTTCTTGATGTTTTAGATCCTATGTCCTGCACTTGCTCCTGCTCCCCTTCCCTCAGCACTTTTCCCCTTTCCTCACCCCTGCACTTGCACAATCTCATTGTCACTGGGCCTAGTAAGGTCGTTGTCTTGCCTCTTGTTCCCCTCCCCTGCCTTGTCGCACTTTGAAACACTTGTGTATGGGTGCGCTATAAATATCATATCATATCATATCTTATCAAGTAGGGGATACAGTACTAATCAAGAACCGGGCCCTCCCAGAAAGATGCCACTCCCCTGCGAATCACTAACCTGGACAATCATCCATCGAGACCATGGACTAGTAACTGCCTCTCGGGGCTCAGAGACAGTCACGCTTAATGTGTCTCATTTCAGGCAGATACCAAGCACCACCTGGCACGAGACTCAAGAAGAAGAAGCCTCCATGAGAGCAGGCCCCATGACAATAGAACACACCCCCTAGACTGAAGATCAAAGAGAGCCACTAAGAACAGCACCAGGAGAAAGTCCAGGAGTAGAAGAAACTCAGACGAACGCCACCGGGCCTGCCACCCCAAAGAGAGAAGACAGGGGATGCTACTCACTCCGCCAATGACCAGTACCTTCCAGGCGACTAAGTGGATTTATTCTGAATGGCATCTATCGAAAGGTGGGAGCCGGTGAGAATCAGAACCAGAAACAGTAAGACTCTAGAGTTAAAGGTTAAAAAATGCCTCTGGACATGCAACATGAGGCAACAGTTATGATGTTTTTGTTATCCAAGTTGGGGAGGATGCGATAGTCATGTGTGATAAGTCACGTGACACCAAAGGACGTGGCTGTAAGAGATCACATGAGAAATGAAATAAAAGGGAGTCGGAAAGCCTGCAAGGACACTGCCGCTCTTAGACTGCAAGCTGTGTGGTTGTGTCCCTCATTCATTGTGTTGCGCGCCCGGCCTGCCTCGACAGGCATGCTCCGCGCCACATCACAATGTGGTGCGCAATGTGGATGAACGAAACATAAGGGATGCAACTGTCTTGGTTTCCCTCACGAACATTTGTGGGCACAATGTGACTTTTTCTTTACAAATATGACAGTCGACTCATTGCAGTGCATTTCTTTGTTGTATGTGGATGCATTGTATTTTACTGTTCAATATGTTTACTGCAAAATCGTTCAATGCAGATTGTTTTACTGCATATGTTTTATCCATCTTTTGCTGAAAAATGTGGGGGAAATACTCCCCACTACACCCCTTACACCCCTTCACTCCCGAACACCATATTGCCTCATCCAAACCCTCACACCGTATTTTGCAGAAAAAACTGGTCACAAATGTCGGTAAAGGTGAGTTTTACACAGTAAAAGTCTCGATACCCATTGTACAAAACGTTGTGCATACTTAAACCTTTTTTGGTGTTACATCACACAGGACAACACCTACCAATTTACTAATTCCTCTGAACTCTTAATTAGAAGAACCACCTGCAGTTTCAGAAACAGATTGGCATAACTACACAATTTCAAGCATTTAACAATCTTCTTTTTCAAATATAATCATCAATAAACCATTTCGTGGCCATCGAGTTCATCTAAAGGACCACTGCAGTGGACCTTTCATTGATCCAGTCGCTGCATCTATTTTCTGTTGGAAAGTAACCACCCACCTGTTGCCTTTGGGTGTTCCTCTCAACAGAAAACACTAGTTTACCCACAGTGTCACTCAAATGCACATCTGAAGTGATCACTTGGAGTTCATTGACAATGCAGTGCCTGTCTGCATGTGCCACGTTGCTAGCTTCTTTGCTTGGTGTGTCTCTTGCATTCGGCAAAGGATGTTATGCACGTGGCATGTGCAAAACATCCATTGTGTATTGTGCAAGAGTAGGAAGCAAAACTGACATGGAAAGCGGGGGGCAAGTGACGGGGGAAGAACAGTAGGTGAGGGTGCAAGGAAGGGTGGCAGAAGTGGGGTGATGATGTTGGGGTGGGAATTCGGGATGAGTGGCAGGGCATCAGGGCTTGTCCCCTGGATGATGACGAGGGTGGATGATGGGGAGTTTGGGGGAATGTGTGTGAGTTCAGGGGGAGATGCTCTTTTTCTAAACTGATCTATTTCCCAAAAAAAAACATTACCTAAGAACCTTTTCCAGTTTTTCACTCTTCATATAACAAATTATTATGCAACACTGCTGGTTTTCCTTGCCCATGATTGAGGGGTTGAGGGGTTGTCATGATTGACAAAGGTATTGTTTTCCCTGGGGGTAAAACGGAAGGGTAATAATTTACTGCTGTAATCCTACAACATTTTGATGTAACAGGGCCCGTGTCTTCTATATTGATGAGAATCTCAATCTTGTATTAATCCAATTTTGGCAAAGTTGTGTTTCCAAAGTCAGTGCTGCTAGGAGGCCAGCTATTATATTTTACTTTGTCCAATGATAACCTCTTTTCAAACCAGTGGAAAATCCACACCAGACCTTCATAATTGTCCCCAATCCTCTGCCTTGCGACCACAAATGGTTGAAGAATCTTTTCAAACCCTAACTGGGCCCGAGGAAGGAGTTTGCAGTCATCTATCTGCACACTTATCTAGGATTGTTTTCTAATGTGTTGCCTCATGTTTCAATGAGTGCCTTCATGCTTTCATATAAACAAATAAATACATAATACAGTTAGTTTGTTGCTTGACTTCTTCCCACCGTTTTAAAAAGAGGCACAACCAAACTCCTCTTCTCAGGCTGGCAATAAGCACTGAGCACACTCATACACTGAGCACCCAACTGAAGACCACCATTTGGGTTTAGATAACAATCTCACTATTGTCATACCACTGGCCCTGAGGCTTTAGATTGGTTTAATAATACAGCGGTCATCTCTATTAACTTGGAGTAAAGACCTAAGCTTGCATTGCCACCTCACCCCCTGTGCTCGTAAGGGCCCCCTCCAATCACCTATCCTCCTACTGTCCGCAATAGGCGTTGATGCGTAGACCATGTGGAAGTTCCATAGAGTACAGCCGTGGTGCTTCTTGAATTGGTGGGATCTCAATTTCATGCCTGGAGCCTTGTGTTACTATGATGATGTTCTTGCAAGTTTTAAGTCCTTACACTCCAACGCTGAATATCGTTTTTTCATTTGCATTACTGCAAATTTCCTTTTTTCAATGTATCTAAACGTGTATAGGATTCTATGAGATTGTTGGATGCACTTTCCTTCTCTCTGCTTTCCAGTGAGCTATGACCCTTCTGACCTCAGCCATATCATGGTTCTTTGATTGAGGAAACACTCTATCATACCAGCCATCGGATCTGATGGAGTTATTGGCAAACATATTGTGCTTTAACCTGCTCCATTCCACCTAAACGATTAACATTGTTCATCAGGATTACATTGGTATTTGCATTCACCCGTGTTTCGAGAAAAAGGGTACCATGGTCAGAGGCCAATGAAAGATCACGTTCCACTTTTGATTGAACTTCCAGTTTCCTACAGGACCCACATTGAAAAGTCTGAATAGTCTGGCATCTATACAAATAGATAATACACAAAACAATTGAACATAAATTTAAACCTCGTAAAATGTGCATGCATAATCTACTCATCATCATCATCATCATCATGTTTATTTCGGATATGCATGAAAAACAATCCATAAAAATAGTACAAAATACAAAACTACATACCAATTATGACACAGTAAAACATGATCATGCAAACCTTACCAAAGATAGCAGCTAAAAAGATTCACAAATACAGTTCATTAAATAGTATGCATGAACCTGTTTCCTGAGATAAAGTGCCATTTCAAGTGTGTGAGCAAGTACTAGCCCACAGGTGGTGAATCCGCCCACAACAAATATATTAGGGCAGGCTGATATTGTGCAAAACCCAATTCCTGAAATAGAGGTCGTATAAGCCGTCCTCTGGCTTGTGTATAAGGAGGGCAAAAGAAAATCAAATGTGCCAGGTACTCATGAGGTGCTTCACACACTGGGCAAGATCGGTCGGCACCCACCACTCCAGACTATGCTGCCACAACAGCCCTTAGGTGGATGCAGCTAAACCTTGGCCTAGATACAAGAACACAATCCGCAGGGAACTCTGCCCATAGCAAATAGCGCTGGATTCCCCAGGACATAATTGTCATCAACCCACGGTTCTTTGGCTTCAATATTTCCATACTTTCCTTTTCCATTCTCACAGACCCATAAAGGCAGGCAGTCTATCAGTTTATCTCACCCGAGGTATTGATCAGCCTCAGCTGTCCCTAATGTGGGACAGCCATGGGACCTTACCTCCCAAGTCCTTGCCTATCAGGAAGATGATCAATTTATGGGTGAGTGACGCTTTACCACTACCCATAACCTGAGCCAGTGCAATACTGGCTGCAGGGAGACCACATCCCCACTGGTGCACAACCTAATTCCATATGTACTCCAAAATTCAGAGCCGAAGCTGGCAGCATCAGCAGATTCTTGAGGAATTGATTCTACAGGGTCTGGACCGCACTAATGTTTGAATAACCCCAAGTTCCATCCCAAACCTGGCAACCGAGGCCACTTTATCCTTGTACAGCTGCAGCAATGGAGCAATTGGTTTAGCTCTGAACATAGACCGGGCCCTAGAGACCCCACCCAGAGCCTGCTTGAACTGCCGGGCTTGTTTAGTTACAAGGGCCATAGGGCCAACGTTAGCGCAGAATCTAACCCCCAAGTGGTAAAAGAAATCGACCCTGGGGATAACACTGATCCTGAAGAGCATAGCCCTAAGATGAATCCTCTGCCTCCCCTTCCAACAACACATCACCGCTGCTGCATTTACTACCAAGTTCAGCCCTTACATAAAGTTGGCGTATTCCGAAATGTGGGCCTGCAGAGCTCTTGGTGTGCGGGCCATCAAAACAGAATTGTCTGCATACACTTGGACCGGTAAAGGCTGGCTACCCAGTTTTGGTACGCCTGGAGAAGATTTTAGGAGGTGCTTCTATGGACCATTTATGTACAGGCAAAAAAGTAGGGGCACCAAGACGCATCCCTGGCGTAACCCCAATTCCATTGGAAAGAAACTTGTGCAATGGCCATTTGTGCCACTCCTGACACATGCTTGTGTGGAGCCATGTAACCTGGCCAGAAGGTTTACCAGAGGGCCCAGGCAATTTATGGACCTAATCTACTCCATTATTCTCTTTATTTGTCTTAAACTACTTGACTTAATATATATGTCCCTTAATGGAACACACCTTCCCTCTTATTGGGTCCACATCAGTCACTGCTTATCAAACACCAGAACAATAATTTACACAATTTTCTCTTCCCCCACTACATTGTGCACCTGTCCACACAAATATCCCCAATACCACAAACACCTGTACCCTCAATTGTGAGATTGGGTATATAGTTTGCCAATACATTTCTTTCAATTGACTTTAGGGTCTGATGATGAATATATGTTTTTCACAATTTCATTCAAATCTGAACCTTGCAGCTTACCTATAATATGGACTGCCAAAATGTAGGCCAGGTTGGATGTTATTTGACAAGCAAATCCTATGAATGGATTGTGATATTATAGTGCTGAGGCCACCACTTGGGTGGCCATGTATATTTTGCATACAAAACTGTTAAAGGAAGCAAAGTTTTTTTTAAGTGTAGTTTGTCTAACATCGAGGTCTCTTGCAGTGAAATACCATGGTAACCAAAAGTTTTACCCTGGCCACCACTATATCCCAGGAAACTATCTGAAGACAATCAAAAGATTTTTCTAGGGGCTAGGTGCCAGGGAGGCCAGTAGAGTCCACAACAGCAGGTTTACAGCATATATCATTGGTACTTTTGTTTCAGCTGTTTTGGCTTGTATATGTAAAGTCAGTGTATAGAGTAATATGACTCTTCTATCCTCTCTGCATCCCAGAACACTTTTCCATCCCACCTGGATGCTTCTCCTCAAACATTTAATTTTCTTTGCATGTTTCTTTAACATCTACACCATTTACACTCAGCAGATCCTAATATATGAATATGAAGTAGAGCCGCACATTCGAATTAGCACCACACTCCTCATGAGCATCTTGGGATGCCTTGCCACATCTATTTTCATAGACGTCGCCACCTTCAATGGAGACTGAATGTAAATGCATTAGAATGTTTTATGATATGATGTGATAGGTTATTTATAGTGCACTTAATACCCAGAGGTTTCTGAGCGCGGACCCAGGGATCAAACCTGTGTTGCTTCCTGTCGTCTTGCTTCCAAGGCGAGCATGTTGCGGCTGAGCTATCCTCCCGGGACAATCTCTTTGAATATAGCATGTCTGCTTTCAGAAACAATCTAGAATATAATAGAATTCATGATAGTCTCTGCAGAAGAGCGTGAGCTTCTCCACTATAAACCTCATCATTAGTTTTAAAACATTGCTCGAGGGGTGTAATGGGATTTTCTGTTCAATCTCTATTATTACTTATGGAGAGATAACTTGCTTGCTACGATCCACCTTTACTGTTCCTGAACACATCACCTTGGGATTCAGATGCACATCGGAGCCGCTGAAACAAAAGGAAATGGGATGCTATAGGAATCCCGAGAGCCTGAACATGGAAATGTGCTCTTCTTTTCCCTTGACCGCTGCTCCCCTAACGGAGCACCCACTTCAGGGAATACTATTACCAGCACCAAAACTATTTATTGGAGATTTAATCTTGATCTGAAATTTCACCAAGAAGTGGTGTGAACCCAGATTTGTAGGTCCTTTCGTTGTGGAGAATATTACTCCATCTGCAGGAAAGGTTCAGGGTAGGAGAGTTGGATCCATCTTGCCGATGTGAAAGTCTGCAGTGGAGAGGCCGATGCACCCCAACGATCGATTCGGAAACAAGGCAAAAGAAGAAGAATTTCAGCCTGTGCAGACTCGATCGATGATGCGGACGAAGAACGCTAAGCTGGCTGAATAAAACGTGCAGATTGCACTTGGACTGTGACTCCCTTGGACACTCTTTGTAGATATTGTACCAAGAGTGCAAACTCAGTTCTGAGTCACAGAGTATTTTGAAAATGAACTTTAGACGATTGTGAAGGATGATTAAACGACAACACCTAATCCGTAACTGGAAGGGTGAGCAATACGCTGATTCTTTTTACACAATGCAGTTATTTGGGTGACCTTACGGTTCTGTCAAATGTCGATGCCCATCAAATTTTACTTGCTGTTTTCATATACATACTTCAGGCTTATCCTGCTCTTGTTGGGCATAGTGTCAACATACCTGCTTTTTTGTATGATCCTAAGAATGGCCCTGCGATAAGGAGGCTGCTTGTGGCAATCATTGAGCAGATTTTGCAGCTACCTGATATACCTGAAGTGCCTGATTTAAAAAGTTTTTTTTCTTCCTTAAAAAATAACATACAGGCATAATGAGGAATGCTGAGTATGGTGTGGTTTTCGAAAATGGCCAAGGCTAAGAGGTTCCAGAGTGGCAAAAGTGATGGGGTTTCATATGTTGGTTTTTTATATATGTGTTTATAATCATGCTTTGTGACACCCTGTTTCTTCTGATTTATTATTTTATTGCTCCAAAAAGGTAGAAGTTCCTTTGATTCTCACTACTTCAGGAACTATTGCTGAGATACCAAGTAATAAAGAGGCGAGACCTTTTGTGTTATCCCCCAGAGCATGGCTTCTTTAAAATTGCCATAGGCAGCAACCATGTTGTTAGCAAGAGGCAAAAAGTGTGCTGAGGAAGATAATGAGGGGATAAATAATTATTTGGACAGCACATTTGGGCCATAACATGTGGTATCAGCACATGAAACAAGTAGGGGAGAGAACATCCAAAAAGGGCTGTTACGTTTGCGCTCTCAGACCTTATGCCATGAGTGCTGCCTTAACTTTCATTGCTAGAGAAATTACCCATTATGATCCCAGATGCCTTGTTCACCTTGCTGCCTGTATGACCCGAGGACAATTCCAAGGAAGTTGGGCTACTTTGTGATGCAGATCGAAATGATCATTTCCATTTCAAGATGATTATATAAAGACTACACAGATGGAAAAGGAGCCTGCATGTAAAAGCAAAATGCTCATGTATCAGAGGGTAGGACAAGATGAAGTGGTTGTAAAGGAAATGAGAAAGATGGACTGTCCTGAGAAAGTAGAGACACCTTGGGCTCCTGGATGCTGGGAACAATTTCAGATGCTAGTCTACGTACGAGTAAAGACCAAGAAGGGATGGGAAGAAGGGCTGATGTCCTGTGCAGCTCACTTGTTGAAATCAAATTATGTGCAAGAAGTACAAAAGGTGAATGATGAATGTTTAAAATCGTGGACAGAACACGCCAAGCTGCTGACATGGGTAGAATATGAATCTGGTCCATTGATTGTGTTCCCATTGACAAATGCAATATTGTGGTTCCGAAGAGAAGGGAAGAAGCATGTGGGAACTAATACAGGTGGAAAAACTACAGTTGATGTCTACAAAATGTGAGCAGGGATGGCTGTCTTAATGAATCGGTACTGGGCCTGTGGACCCAGAGTTTACATGAAGCTGCCTAAGGATTGGGGAGGAACCTATTCCTTAGTGATAATTCATGTTTCAGCATTAGTGATTCCTCAAAGTTACATGAATATTGGTGAATTTCCAAAGGCAGACGCCAATAGAACGAGGAGAGAGAACTACTTTTCAGCAAAATCAAATGAAGCCTTTCATGCTATCCCATATGAACACAGACTGTGCAGCAAAACTGCTTCAGTCTTTACAGTTATCTTCATGCCTGGGATTCAGACAATTACGAATGTGAAGTGGTTACAAATCACTTGCTGGGAGCCTCTACAGATGGCCAACACTACCATAAAGGGATTTAATGCTATCAGAGAATAATTAAGAGCCATAAGACTGATGACCCTACAGAACAGGTATGTCATTGATATGATCACTGCAATAGAAGGAGGAGTTTGTGCCAAAATCCGGCCATCATGTTGCACATTCATACCTTCTAATGATGACGAGAATGGGACCATGACGAAGGCCATAACGCAGCTGTCAAATGGCACAATAAGATGGAGGATGAAGTGGAAGACATTGCAGACGACAGCTGGTTCGCAGCCATCTTCTCATGGATTCCACAAAAGGATGGTGAGTATCTTCAAGTTCCTTGGAGCAATCTTGGTGATGATCATGTTTGGATTCTGTATGATAAAGATAATAATTGTTCAATGCAAGAAGGCAACAAAGAAGGCAGTAGGAATGAAGATCATGATCGATTTTGAAACAGCATTCAAACCCAAGGAGCTGACAGATGAAGAAATCAGAGACTACATAGAGGCCAGTATTGTAGCACCAGAGGGAACAAAGTTCCTACATCCGAGAAACCAAGTATGTAGGACGATGGATCTACTGTAATCCAAATGGCCACTGCATTTACATGACCTTAAGTATTTATGAACATGTGAAAGCAACAGGATCCCAGAAAGGAGTAGTAAAGATCTGGACCCCAAGAAAACACTTCTTAAAGAGAGGGTGCCTAGATGTGGAGACTGGTGAAGGTGTGGTTGATGAATCAACCAGAGAGGGGAGTGTAGAGGAGGAGCCATATGCCTCTACAGGAAGTCCCGCCCCCTGCTTCCTGTGTGCTGGAAACCAGAGGGCATGCCAAGGTTGATACCAGAAACTGAGACAATTCCAAGAAAGGTCTTTGAAACAAGGTATCCATTAAGAAGACCTTATATGATGTACCCACAAAGAAACAATGACCCGAGGAAGCAGTTCCCGAAAGAATTTGAGAATAAAGAGAAAAGAGGCTGGTGACGTTACGGAAAATAAGCGTGACAAACTGCAAATGAGGACCAGAGAAGAAAATGTATAGATAATGAAGAATCTGATGTCCAAATGAAGCATTGAGAAAGCTTTTCTGTGCGGAATAAAGATTGCACGTGTGAGGAGCATTGCAGAAAACCCAAGTCATTTTACAATTGTACAGATGCTGTAACGCAGGCAGACTAAGAATTCTTGAGGCTGGCTATACATAGTATAGACGGCAGGCGATGCAACCAACATGTATAGAGTTCTAGATATTTGGTGACGTCATGTAGTTAGCAAGTCTCTATGAAAGATGATGAATTGAAGGATATGTGTGTCGCAGCAAAGAATAGGTTCAAAACTCGAAGCAAGCCCGAAGAGGTTGCCTGGCTTGTTGTCATGGACTGGAAGCAGCCAAGAACTGGTTATCAGCTGTGAAGAACAGTAGACATGAGAAGCGGAGGCATCTCTTGTTAAGTTGCAAAAAAGGAACATAAGGGCCATCATTACAAGTCTGGCGGTAACCATGCCTGTAAAACCAGCAGGTAGCTGCCAGACATGTAATGAATTCCTGCCACCTTACTTGCTGGAAACACCAGGGCATTACAGTCCGGTAAATCAGGCGCTGGTAATTGTAAATCCCCATTCCCAATGGGAATGGGGACTGCGGAAACACCAGCACTGTGTAATAAAGGTGCCAGCGTTTCCGCAAAAGTCGGGGGCGGGATGGCACACGGCTGCAGGCTTGTGCTTTTCTGGTCTGGAAACAATGGTGGCAGTAATTGTTTCCGGACTGGCAAGGTTGTAATAAGGGCCAATGACTGCCAAGTTTTTCATTTAAGATTATTAAATGCTAGAATATGAGCAAATTCACAGTCTCTGAGTATGTGAGCTGAGGATGGAAATAGACGATGGGTGTGATGCATCAGAGCGAAGATAGCGAGTGCCCATACTTCCTTTTATTCCCAGGGACGAGATGCTACTGCAAGGCCGAGTTCAAAGACAATGGGGGGTCATTACGAGTTTGGAGGCAGCCATGGCGCTACTAGCGCCATGGCTGCCTCCAAACCCGGGTCCGGTCTGACAGAATGTTTCTGTAGACCATTCCCCATTCCCATTTGAGCCCCTATAGGGCTCAATGGGGAAGGCGCTAATTACGGGACCGCAAATAGCGGGCCCATTATTAGTGTCCTGGTCCCTTAGCGGGACCCGCAAAGGACGTGTGGTCAGACCACACGTCCTTTGCTGGTCCCGCTAAGGGACCTCGGGATTAGGTGGTAAGGGTTTAACAGCACCAGCATCATTACCGGTGACCGTTAACCCTTACCGCCCAACTCAGAATGAGGCCCAATGACTGGCAGAAGGCATGAGTGATGAGAGATATGGGCCTAATTGGGTGGGGAGACATGGTCAGGCCAACCCACCAACACCTGGGGTACCAGCTTACATGAAGCCTTATAGTTTGAGAGCCAATGAAATGTTTTGTTTCTTTTTATTGTTGAAGATGACTTGCACTTTGACTTGCATTCGAACCTTGCTGCATCCCTTCCCCAGGATGGAGCTCTTTATTGATGGTTGCGGTCCTTGCTGAGCCTCACATTCATCTCCACCCATGTGGGAGTTTCCTCTTTTGCTGCAGTGAGTGCGCTGCTCTTTCATCTCCTCCAGGCCGGAGGCTTCTTTGTGTATTACGTCCTACACAGAGGTTGGACGCTCCTTTGTTCCCCCTGCAGGAGTTTGTTTCTTTATTGCGGCACCATGACACATCTATCAATGTGGGGGTTGGCTACTTCTTCGCTCCCCTACAGGATGAATCACAGTGCTGGCCGGTCCCCCAGGGGGCCAACGCCTTGCCCCAGCAGTGGTTTGCAGGCATGGCCCAACTCCCCTTCCAGGGTGCCTCCAATGCGTCCCTTCCTCTCTTGTCATTTTGTTTTTCACAGCAGGCCAGGAACAGCACTGGGAGAAGTGTGCAGCACTGGAGACCCTCGTCGCAGATGCTAGAGGGCCAGGGTGTCTGGCCCTCTACATGGTGAGGATGCCATGGCTGACGCACAGGCCCATTGTTGGTGGGCCGCTAGGGCGCCAATGACCAGGCAGACACTGAGCTGTGCATCAACTGCTGAGCAGAAGCCTGCTTGGCACCTTTATTAGGGTGGGTCCCATGGTCATGCATGTGACCCGTCTCATGTGACTCAGCACAAGCCCTATGGCTCATTGCTGATGTTGTAACAAACTTGACAAATGGTTATTGAACAATACCCGTAAATAGGGCAGAGCAGTATAAGCTTGACTTTACTTTTTCGTGGGCCAACAGTATATTTGGACCTGTTTGCCCTTCAGATACATGAACTCAGGAAATTAGTTCAACATTTTGATTCGCAGCACCATACCTAATTTGAGTGAAAGAAGAAACTTGCCCTATGTTGATAATCGGTTGATTGAAAGCTCAACTGTGGAAGAAAATCTTGCAGAAATCAGATGTGTTCTCTAGCGCATACCCCATTCTTTGAAATGTATATATGGAGCCCTTGACAATTTAGTCACAAACATGGGATTGAAAGTCATCAGTATGCTGATGATGGTCAATTATATCTGAGAATCCCACCAAACAAGATTTGTCTTGTTTAAGGAATTGTCTTTTAGACATCGGGACTTGGATGCCTGAACACATTTTAAAATGTAACCAGTCTAAGACTGAGTTTCTTTAATTTTGTCATTCCTCTGATCAATGCATTGTTTTCACTTGGTTTTTAAATGTAAAAATCCCTAGTGGGCCTAAAGACTTCTCTTCAAATCCTTGGCTTATACATTGGATGCAAAACTAAACTGGCCCCCATTATCAATGCCTTGGTGAAATCTGCAAACTTTCTCCTGCATTCCTAGGGATTGCTGAAACCTTTTGTTTCACCCTGCTATTTTTGTACCCTTGTACAATCTCTGGGGCTATCTCAGATTGATTGCAGGAACTCTGTGTTAACAGACATTCCATATTGTACCCTGTCTCCTTTGAAAGAGGTTTTTCATGCTTCGGCTGGTTGGTTTATGGAGCCCAGGAATTTGACCGTATTACTCCTTTTTTAAAATCTCTTCACCGACTTCGATTAGACTCTAGGATTACTTTTAAACTTTTATGTATTGTATATAAAGTTATCCATTTAGAGTCCCCATTTTATCTAGCAAATACATTGAAGATTTCAGGAGGTCTGAGAAGTCTTCGAAGCTGTGATATCTTTAGCTGGAAGTAGGTTGATTCAATCATGTTCTGTCAATGAAAATATCTGTTTTCTGGGGCTTCTGTATCTCTCCACAATGCTTTGTCAAGTGATTCCCACAAGAACCCTGAGTATTTGAGATTTAGGAAACTACTGAAAAAATTGATATGGAAGTATATCTTTGTTTTAAACTGTCTTTTGAAACTGTTTTGGATTTCCTTTATATTTTTATTTATCACATGGTTTTTTGCTTTTATGTGTCTTTTTATTGTTACTGTAATTGCATTCTTTGTGAATATTATATATGGAAGTTTGGTAGCTCTTGATGCACTTGTGGCAGGTTTGCGCTATACAGAAATTCATAATACAAAAACATGAAAATTAATGTTTTCGCCCTGTTGCAAAAAGCTAGTGTAAAGTTATATTTCCAGAAAGTACAGTAGTTCAAAACCAGAATTAACTTTCTGGGGCATGAAATCACAGGTCCAGGTCTCAATCCCAATCCCCTTCAGTCCACTTATTGAAGGCTGGGTTAAAGTGGTAGTGGGGTGAAACATAATACGAGCCTTTAAAACAACGGAACAGAAGCCTGTCATAAGCTCCTTGACTGGTTTACCCCATCAAGAATAAGGAGTTTTTCTTAGAGACTAGTTTCTCAGACACCTGTTTGATGGTGGTGTATATCAAAAGCGTGACAAAGTCAACATGGTAATCTGCTACGTGAGCAAAACATTATCCTCTGTTGAAGAAGCATTTAATGATTGGAGAAAGTTTTTTTGGCAAAGGTATGGGCGTTGAAAAACTACTGCCTCTCTATCCTGGGTGAGCACATCATATAAAATACCTCTGGCCAACTGTTACAATGGGCCTCATTCCGAGATTGGAGGTAGTCATGGCGCTATTTGCGCCATGACTGCCTCAAATAACGGGTCCGGCACCGGTATGGTTCAATGGGGACTTACTGGTGTAGTCCGACCTTTGCGGGAACGGTAAATCCCCATTGAAAAAGCCATTCCCCATTCCCATTTGATCCCCCATAGGGCTCAATGGGAATGGGGAAGGCGCTAATAACAGTACCGCAAACTGCGGTACCGTTATTAGCTCTGAAGTCCCTTACCGGGTCCCGTCCATAACGCCTGGTCAGACCAGGCGTTGAAGGAGGGACCCGCTAAGGGAACTCGTAGTCGGGCAGTAAGGAATAACCAGCACTGGTCTCCTTATTGGTGCCCGGTATCCTTTACCACCCTACGCGTAATGAGGCCCAATATCTTGGGTTGGCAACATCTCAAGAGTTCCTTCTTGGATTATGTCAATGCAGGGCTTTCCTATGGAGGTCAGTTATGGTATTTTGGGCAGAAGAGCCGGATTGCTCCAGGATTGGCATGCTTACATGATTGTGCCAAAGAACACTGTCTCGAGGACGAAAGTCTAATCATTCATAAGAATATGCAGGCATATATGGTGTCCCATCACAAGGTATATGTCATGATCTCTGCTTCCAAAAGGTCAGGGTTTTCCCAACTCCCTTGGAAGCAGATCCATAACCCAGGTTCCGAGTGCCAACCAGTCCCAATTGGGACCTTTTGGACCCAGTCCTGGCGCCAGTGGCACCAGGCTCATAAATATGCCCAGTCCCAGCGCTGGAAGCGCCGGGCTCATAATGCTTGGGTGGACTTACCTGCAGCAGACCATGCTGCTTACTTGCCTGCCAGTTGAGCCTCTGATCCTCTTCTGTTTGGAACTACTTTTCCTGTTGGGTGGGGCAGGAGCCACTCCCTAGATTCAGAACACTGGAACTCTTCTGGAAAGCAGGAACTCTTTTCTTACCTAGGCGTGGCTGTTGAAGGAGACACCTAAGCACTACAGGAGGCTATTTAAACCACACCCGATGGATGAATCTTGCTTTGCGTTATTCTGCATCCTCTGCAGCAGAACGCTCATCGTGTCTTCTGCATCTGATCCTGGGCCTAAGGGAAAAGGCTTACCATCCTGAATCCAGTCTTCAGCAACACCTATAAAGACAAGAAAGAACAGGTTAGCATTACGGTCTTCAGTGACAGCTCTTCACTTACCTGGTCCATCGGCTGTCACCAACGCCTCGCGCTGCATTCTGGCATCTGAAAGACAAAGGCTTACCTACTCTTCGTGCGCTCTGGAGGTCTTCACACTGCATTCCGGCATCTGAAAGACAAAAGCTTACCAACTCTTCGCACGCTCCGGAGGCCTTCGGCGCTGCATCCCGCATCTGAAAGACAAAACAAGGTGCGTTTAAAGACATTGGGGAACTTTAATACTCACGTGCCATTACTCCTTTCCACATCTAACCCAGTGGGTATTCCGGCACCCTGCAGCCGCTCCGAACTTGTACCTGCAAAATAAAAAGACAGTTAGAGCGCATCGTGAAGCAGGCAACAAGCGCTTACTTACGTGCTTCCAGGCGCTTCTATTCATCACACGGGCTCCATTTTCAACTCACTTCAGCCCGTCATCCGCCATCGCCGGAACCCTGCAAAACAAGAGACATCATTACTAAAGACTTTAAAGACATTAGAATTACTCGAAACTTACCGTTCGTGCAGTAAACGACGGACAGCAGTCCTCTGAAGTCAAGAGGCCTGCTCCCCTTATCCAGTGAAGAAACTGGTTACAGCACCCTGCCCCGAGGCAGATGGAGAGCACGGCGTTCACTTACCTAAGGTGAGAGCGTTAACCTTTGGGGTTCTACAGGAGAAGAGAAAGGGAAGAAGAGAGAGACATTCAATAACCCAGTTCCTTAATCCCATATTTTCTATCTGCAGACATCTTACCCTTCGAGTCAGACATACAGTGCACAGAGGTCCAGCCCAAAGAGCCAGCCGTGTGTTACACATCACCTTTGAAGATAAGGTATACGCCCAGTCAAGACCGGCGCCTCTACGGGAATCAGGTGAGCGTTACAGTATATGAAGAAAACACTCAACAGTGGACACCCATAGTTTATGTGAATGGGTGTTCCTACCATATTACTGAAGACAAGGAGAAAGAATTAGTTGCTGGCATTAGGAACCCGGGGATGAATGATCTTCCTGAGCCCTCTGCTGGTTACAAAATAGGTCCCTGAAGCAGTCAGGTGGGAGAGATGATGGCAATGTACCAACTGTCCTTACTGCTGTATAGCACCAACTCACAGATCTTGTAATTATCACTGATTCTGACTATGTGCGAAATGGGTTTGTGGAACACTTGATTAATTGGAAATACATAGGCATGCTTTGTGCAAATAAAAACCATTAAAACATGGTAGATTGATCCAGACTATTGTTGATCTGGTAACGTCTAACAAAATGGCCATCTATTGGAAAAAGATCAAAGGACATTCCAAGATAGAGGGTCCTAATAAAACTGGAAATTATTTGGCTGTCCAATTGGCCAAAACAGCAGCTCTACAGGGGACTTCATAGATGTGGAACATGTCCTGGGAGAAATCCAGGTCACGGCTGTCACCAGATCACACACTTGCTCTGACAGTGAACTTAGAGCTGCTCAGTGGAATAAAGATGCTCCTGATGCAGACTTGATCACTGCAAAAAAATCCTGTCATTGGGAAATTCTCTTAATATTTAGACAAATCAATCTGTTGTCTTTTGACAGAATAAGATTATCAAGGTAAAGAAGACGTCAAGACTAGCTGTTAGTGAGGAACCCCCATTCTGGGTGTGACCAGTGGGGGTGCCTACATCATTCTGAAGTCTGATGTTGAACCACAGCCATGATGTGTCCACCACTGGTGAAAGGGGATTTCAAAAGACTGTAGAGATACTGCAAGAGGTTGCTTACTGGCCACACATGGGCAAGGATCTCAATACATAATTAGATGGTGGTGAAGGATGTGCTCAGTTCCAACCAAGTTCTCCCGCATATAGAGCTCCTTTACAGACAAGAGGAATGATGTTACCATGGTCTGATTTGCAGGTAGACTTCACTGGACAAGTCACTTGTTCGTCCAGAGGAAACAAATGCATGCTGAAGGTAACATGCCTCTTCACAAAGTTTCTTTGAATGCCTTTCTGTCCCAAATTGTTATGTTATGTTATTTTATGTTATGGGAATTTATAGTGCACACGTTCACCATGGGTGTATTGGCACAAAGAAGGACAGGCAGCAGCCATAGCCACCAGAACACGAAGCTAGAACAACCCAATTTTAAGAAGGCGTCGGAAGAGAAGGTGATTAGGCGTATGCCTGTGATCAACTGGGACAGAATTCCACAGTTAGTCGCCGCCACTGCGAAGGAACAACCTCCTACTCTACTCAACTGAGCTTTTAGCACCACTAAGAGGCAGTTAGTCTCTGAGTGCAGAGACCTAATAGTGACATATGGGACAAACATCTCTTTAAGGAAGGTAGCACCATCTCCAAAGTAGGAATGGTGAACCTAGCAGAATGATCTAAAAGCAATCCTTCTCTCCACTCGAAGCCAGTGTAGGGCTTTATGAACTGGACTAATGTGTGCACCATATGGGTTTGCTGTTGCCACTCTAGCCGCTCGATTCTGCAACAATTGGAGCCGATGGATAAGGTCCTTTGGCTGAGTGAGATAGAGCGCATTACAGTAGTCTTTTCCAGTTTCAGTCCTATTTGAGTGCAATCAAGGTAGTTATTTTACCAGTGAGGTGGGGAAACTTAGGACTGAAAAGAAAACTTTACATTGCCTACCACCCAGCATTGAGCAGGGATGTGGATAGATACAACAAAACAATTGTAAGTATCCTGAAGATGTGTGTGGTTGATTCTGGAACAAGTTGGGACATCCAATTGTTGCTTGTCTTGATTGCCCTCAGATCTACAGACATTCTTCTGTTTCTAAGATGTCTTCATTTGAGTTAATGATTGGATGAAAAATGGTATTACCCCATCACCTGCTTTACTGAACTCAGGAGCAGACATTGATAAATGCCTTAACTGCTCATGGATACATTGAGAACTTGAGGAAGGACCTACAGCATGATTTTGCATATGCCCAATCTGGAGAGGTCTGCTGAAGGGGATGAGTCTGTACTACAACCTCAAAAAACAAAATGGAAGTATGAGGTAGGTGACAGGATTCATCTCTATAGCTTTCAAAGAAACCAAACCAAGGAGAAGAAGTTGTTACCTTCATGGAAATGAGGTTTTCAGATCATTACGTAAGATCCACATCCCATAAGAAGATCGGATTGAGGAAAATGGGTCCATATCAATCGATTGAAAAGCTGTCACCCTTGTTCAGATTTGAGAATGTTGGAGGAGCCATCCAAAGACAGGGCTGAAGATAATCCTGAAGAATGAAACAGCTGGAGAACATGAAAAGGAATTTTTAAAAAAATGAATCAGTAAGCAACAAAACTGAAGTGAAAGAGAATAACTGAGTTAAAAAGTTTGTAGATAACAGGGAAAGGATTAATGTCATATATAATAAAAATAACACAATTGAATGTACATTTTTCTTATAAACTGTTTCTCTATGTGTTACTAAACCAGCCTTTCCACCCATCTCTTTTGTGCACTAACTCGAGAATTCTTTCCAGGACCTGAGGGACAGGGAATTATTTCCCCAGTGAAAACCCAGGGAGGGGAAAAGATCCAAAAAGGAAAACATTATGGAAGAAATACTCTTCCAAGGTCAACCAGAAAGAAGCCCAGAAGAAAAGGAAAAGTTCCCTTGCCCCCACTCCCTTTTGCTGCTGCAAGGAGCAAGAGCAAGAGAGGGGGATTATGTAGGGCAATCTATGCAAACGAAAAAATGCCAGTAAAACTCTACATTTAAAAATCAAAATGTGAGCTTCAGCCGGCACACAGCATTTGAAAAAGACACGTGCAAGATAATGTGCAATGTTGGCAGCCCACTGTGAGAAACCCAATGATATTCTCACACCTATTCCCCAGGGATCTTGTATTCAGGTGGCCAGGGAAGGGCCATCACATTTGGATCCCGATCCTGGGGGTGGACAAGCGAGGGAGGATCACCTGGGTAGAAGGTCCATGGGGCTGGGGAGAGGGTGCCTGAAGATGACCCATCCTACCCCTCTTCTGCCTTTGTAGGCTACTATGACTGTGACTCTACCTTGCTCCTTGACAGTACACAAAATACTGAAAAGAGGAAGAGGCATCCTTGAGTAACAAAGAATACCTATGGGAAAAGTCACTGTGGTACTGGGACGAAGAAGGGGAAGCCTGGAAGCTATGAAGGTTTGTCCCATGGATTGGCTTGTTTGGAGTCTGGCAAGCTAGGCAAAGAGGACAGAGCTGGAAACCCTTTACAGGAAAGAGGTATATAAAAGACCGAGCCTTAGTGGAGAAGGAATGGGCACTGTAGCAGGAAGGCCAGCTAAATCCTACGAGTGACCCTGGAGAGTGGAGCGCTGAGACACTGAGAAGCTGCAGACCAGAATTGGGTGCAATTGTGTGGCGAGGGAGCCAGTGGGAGGATTATGAAGGAACTGTGGAAGGTGTTGGTCCCTTCTTCGTGGCAAAGGTCTCTTCATTCCCATGTCTGGAAGCTCCAGCCCAGGGGTATCTGAGGGGCAGATGAGAAGATCCTGACCTCAGCAGAATCATAAATGAGTAACAAGGAAGTGAGCCGCTGCGACCAGTGAGTTGCAAGGAGTGAGAGAAACCCCGGCATGCAGCTGAACTGGCAGAATTACATGAAGCATAGTAGCAGAGTAATCATGTGCAACTGAAAGGCTATACGGAAGCCTCTGAGTTGAACAAATGAATGAACCTAGAGGAAAAGCACTGTGGTAGCAAATACATCGAGTCTCCTGAGATCGCTTAGTGAAAAGCGAATAGAGCTGCCAAGGGGAGCTGGTGAAGTGGGAGCAAAATACCAAAAGTGGTAGAAACGACTACATTAAAGTAAGGGGAAGGCAAGAAAGGAATTCTTGTGAAGAGAACCCTTGCTAACAGTATAGATTGTGGTGAAAGTGAATAACAGAATACCACTAAGGGCAGAGAGAGGGAGAGATAGAGAGAGAGAGAGAGAGTGAGAGAGAGAGAGAGAGAGAGAGAGAGAGAGAGAGAGAGAGAGAGAGAGAGAGAGAGAGGAGAGAGAGAGAGAGAGAGAGAGAGAGAGAGTGTTGCCCAAGGACTTTAAGAATTGGTTGAGGAATTACCACATGAGTTAAGCTGATCCAAAGCTGGACAGGGGAAACTGGTTGAATGACCTCTAGCAGATGGGTCATACGGCCTGACAACTGTGCCTATACCAGGAAGCACAAATAACCTGCCATGAGCCACATAATTTGAACTTTGCAAAGTTAATGAGCCACTGGTTGTGTGACCTGTAATGGGTCGACCGTGAGGTCTGCAAACTGCGTCACGACTATGGAGTTCCAACGAAGTGTGAACCGGTGCCTAAAGCTTGGAGAAGGGTATGTGAAGCTTCTTGTGAAATATTCATTTTGAAAGCCCTTGAGGGCGAAAAATATTGAGCTTGGGTTAGGGAACCCTCAGCATTTCAAGAATGTGTCTTTTGTACTGATACAAGACTGTTGCTTTTGAATTGATGCCTGAAGTTTGGGGAAAGGAACCCTGAACTTATTGTGAACTGTTTGTTTTTCTGGGAAACCTTATTAACTGAATTTGGAAGTGTTTTGTGAACTGAACCAAAAGAGGGTCCAAGTCCTTCAGAAATCTACCTCTGAGAACTGTATCTTCAACTTGGGGAAGGTTGCTCCAGACATTATGTTAATCACCTTTCGATTTGACTCATCCCATCGCTACAGTTTTAGTTTCAGTTGTGAGGGCAAGCATAGGTTTGGACACAGACAGACTTTTTTGTTTGAACTTATTGACTTTGACATTCCTTATTTTATTTAGGCAGGACAATCTGACCATAGCGAAAGGGCCAGTTAGTCATTTTATCCACCCTGACAACTTTAATAAAGGTTTTCAAACTTAACATCTGTGTCTATGTCTCTCCTGATACCATGCCTGTCTCACACCGCCTAAGATCTGAATATATGTCATTCAAAATACTTTGTTCCGTATCCGTAGAAGTACTCCAAAATAGACCAAATAACATTGTATACATTTCTAAAGACAGAAAATTACAAATACCAAAAGCTATACCAGAAAATTGCATATTCAACATACTGAATCCAATCATATTCATAGAACAGTGCTCATAATACATGAAACATTCAAACATGAGATGTCCAATAACGTGCTTGTGCTTATAGTAAACATCAACACATGGTAATTGTGGGAATCAACCATTATCTGGATAACTTCCTTTTTGACGTAATCTCCAAGCTCATCGGATATACATGGAACCTAACCATGCTTTTAATGATGAACCCACTTTCAATAAGAAATATAAGGCTGGTCGGTGCTAAACAAAACCACCTCCTTTCTGGAGGGGGGACCAATAATCTTTCTCTTAAAAAGTGAGTACCCGGCGCAAAAGAACAGGAAGTGTGGCAAGTCTTCAGGATCTGCCTGGCACAACAGGCAATTCTCCCCTATATTCCTTCCTGATCTTTTGAATAGGGTCTCACCCAATAAGAGACAATCAAGCTGTGCTCTTGTTAGCGGTGTTCTTTTATATTCATAATTAGAACACACATGATAATCTTTTACGCTATCAATGTCCAAAATCATAAACTGCCTATTTGCAGGTTTAGATATTTCCATTGTTTCTCTTGTCTCTAAAACCCACAGCATTAGTCTATTCTTCAGTTCTCTGCTCACATTGCCATTCATTAAGTATGGTTCATTAAAATAAGCAACCACATTGATGTTCGGCAACATCTTCTTAATGTTGGAAAACCATTTCATATTCTATGCACCTCTTTCTTTTAGACAGCATATATATTATTAGGCACTTGGCGAGTAAGGTGTTTCGCCTAGACCAAACTCTCAAACACAAAAGGCACGGTTCCAGGACCATTTCATCTTGAATAAACTTCAAGCACATTTCATTAGTAACAGCAAAATTTGGGGCAGATCTAGGAAGATCCAAAAGTTTCATTAAGAATGCATTTTCTTCTTTTTGAATAGTCTCTTAAGTTTCCAAAGCACCAAATTGCTGCTCAAATCAGAATATATATCTAGCAAAAGATAAAAGCACAAAAACTAATCTTTTCAGTCACGCAAAAGAAGCCAGAAATCTTTTCATAATTGAGAACTGTCCAATCTGAGATGAAAAGCAAAGCATTTCATAGGAGAGGGAAAAACTAATCGGGCCTTGCTTTGTGTATATTTTTCTTTACATGAAAGGGAATCAGCTTTGTAGAAAGAAGCCTATAGAAAAGTCAACAATGTCAGTCTTGTCCAGGAATTGGATTAGAAAGAGAAATGTATAATATTGTTCTATTTTAGGTGACAATTGCAAGGTGGAAACAAATGTGACTTTAAAGGCTGCAATTGTGAATGAAACCAACCTGAATGAAACCAGGCTTGGACAGCCAAATGGTATTCATCCTCCAAAAGCTACAGGGAGGGGCTTGGCTTGCTTTTCCAAGATAAAAGTATGAACACTGGCCTTAGAAGCTCACCATAAAACCTTGAGACATGCCTATATAATACAAACGAAGGCTGTTCAATTACAACTTCCATCCACCACAGAGTCTGCGAAGAAATACCCTAATTATACAATAAATAGGCTTGCTGCAGCAGTCTGCTCCCAAATAATGTGGTCTTTCAATCAGCCAGGCCTTTTCCGAAGGAAACTGTCCACACCATTGGAGAATGGATTTCTAGCAAAGGGATGGGCAGATGCTGGAATCACTGAAAGAGTCATGAACGGGTCATAAATTTGGCCAGTAACCTAACATCAAAGAAATTGCACCATGACAACAGCATTGCAGGACTCATAACTGCTCCCGTTCTTAGCTGAAGTGAACTGATAACAGATGTTCTGTTACCAGCCAGAAACTGGAGATGCCTTGTAGTATTTTGGAAATAAGAACAACTTTTATATGTGAACCTTATATTTGCAATTACATTATTGCTTGTAACTTCTGAACACAAGGCTGTAGAGAGTTAAAGGAATGGTTCAGTCAACATTTTTTATTGCCCCTACGGGTCGGCCATGTGTTTTTAAGCCTAAGTTGCTCGATTGTAGAAAAATTTCCTATGGACCTTACCCGAGTTTTCGTCCATTAAACGCACGCAAAAACAGGCATCAGGGAGATGCCATTTTGTGATAATCCAATCATTTCCCCAATCACCCTGGCTGACCTGCTTTTGCGGCACTAAATCATATCCTCCGCTCCTGAGCCTGTCATCAGCAGAAACGTACCACCCATTTCACAACGCCAAAGCACGTCTCGTGTCAACATTCGCTGCGCTTCAGCTAATGACGTGTCGCCATGGAAATGGCAGGACGCCTCTTTCCTCAATAAGTATAAACAGACCGTTTCACAACACACAGCAGCAGATTTTCGATTCCATTCCTCTCTCTGTGTTACTTTGAGTATTCTGTGACTCGTTTCTGTGCTCTGGTCAGCTACCTTCGTTGCTTGTAGCCCGTGTGAACAGATACCAGTACCACCGCTATAAATTATTTTAGTTTGTTTAACACACAATGGCTACAATAATGCCCCACATGTACAAGCCCGAGTATACCGAGGAGGAACTACTGGAAAGGGAAACACACAAAAACGATGGGTCTTCGGACGGCAGTTGGGAGGATGATTCAACAGCTGAAGAGCCTGGACCTAGTCACATGGACGGTGTTTCCACCTGGTGCACATGCAATCGGTGCAAGCTTATGCCAACCGAGGACGAGAACTGCTGCTACTGTGAAAACTCGGGATGCGTGGCCTACATTTCGGAAGGCAAGCCACGACCGCAATGCATCACCGAGCTGCTAGACTTCAGGGCAGCCTGCCTCACAAGGTCCGTGTTGAGTATAATGATGGTGCTTATGCACGAACTTCGCGCAACTGTTCGTCTTCGTAATCCGAGTAACGAGTAAGAATACTCTGCTTGTCATGCCACTCCTATTTCATGGTCTTCTACTATATCCAAAATGACATATACATATCATTGTAACGCATGAAAGTCGTTCAATAGTGTGCAGTGTCTAGATAGCATTTGTCCGAGCAGAATGCTATTAGTTACAAGAATTGTCATTGACAACAAACGTTTATTAAACTTATCTTGGTCATTTAAAAACAGTTTGTTTCATTCCTTTTCACAGGTGGTACAGGCTGGTGGCCTATCGTTCCTTTACATGGTGGCTTCACGGGAGGCTTGGACACCGCGTTCGAAGAGTAATACCCGCCTGTGCCATAAGAGAAACGTTCCCGAGTGACAGCGGTCAGTACAGGGGATTTTCTCTCGCTATGCTGCAACCTGACCTGTACAATGTTTAAAGTCTTGTATTTTTGTGTCATCAAAATAAGATACAAAATAAAACACCACATATATTTTAAGAACGGTTGTTTTCGATTTTTTAAATGAATCAAGTATGTCTCCATTCAAGGATGGACGTCAGACATCTGTGCTCCGAATGGGTGAAGGTCAGGTCGCTGTGAAGCAGGATGGTCACTATCTAAGCTAACATAATATATTCTCAATAATGCATGCACTAAATAACACTTGTTCAAAGTCTTTCAGTCGGTTATGTCTCTATAAAAGTCACACATATATCTATACTATCAATTAACATTGGATTATACAGGCCTTAGGTTAAGGGTCTTGACCACTATAATACAATGTTTGAAGTGTGGGTCTGTGCTCACAAGAATCTCCGGTATGTGGCATTTGTTATTGATAGGCAACGATATACTGCAGTAGGGGTCTGATGTTAGTTGGGGATCTGCTAGGTGGGCATCATGGCATGGTCAGTGGTCTGGCACATGAAGAGAATACCTTGCAGGGACACAGGGTCAAAATGGCAGTAATTTTCCACTGGTGAGGGTGCGTGGGCAAGGACACGTTTGTGGAGATGAACGAGCTATGTGCTTAGTTCAGGCTGGTTCACATGCAGGACAGTGATCTCAGAGGAAGAGTGATGTGTTACATTTATTAGCTGTTGCAAATACCTCTGGAGTTTTCCAGTCAGAGTGGGAACGAGGGTGGGGGCCATGTGCTCTGCGCAGTGAGGCCTGGTCACCAAGATGGAGTGGAAAGGGGGTACAAAAATGGATGCCCCGTGTCCTGCTCAGTGTCCCATCTACGCGAATGTCAACCAAAGTTAACATCACATAAGGGCAAGGGGCGAACCCACTACTGGAGGCACTTGGTCCGAGTTTCTACTGAGAAGTAAAGGATGAGAGGGCCTGAGGGCTCGTCGCTCCCACACACTTGCCTGCATGCCCACCGGCCCATCCATCCCACCCCCTCTATCAAAGGCGGTTCGCACCCGGGGATGAGCGCTGGCATGGGGGGCTGTCACGGGCGCAAACGGCCAAGGTGCCAAACCGCATGTACACTTCAAAAGGTATCCCACGCCCAGGGGCCATCGCTCACATGGCCTCCTCAGACCCCGTGTCTCCAGGCAGGTCTCCCCTGAGGCAGGCCGCACCCCTGCAATCCACATAAGTGTGTCTCCATTCAGCAGTCTTCCTGTCCCATATCTGCACGCCCCAGGCCCATCCATCCCACCCTCCCTATCAAAGGCGGTTCGCACTCGGGGATGAGCGCTGGCATGGGGGGCTGTCACGGGCGCAAACGGCCAAGGTGCCAAACAGCATGTACACTTCAAAAGGTATCCCACGCCCAGGGGCCATCGCTCACATGGCCTCCTCAGACCCCGTGTCTCCAGGCAGGCCTCCCCTGAGGCAGGCCGCCTCCCTGCAAACCACATAATACCACGACATACACACGTCATTCATTCACAAACACACCCTGTTTCTAATACTTTATAAACCACTTGATATGTCTCATGAGAACATCTTTGTGCTTTGCAAGTCAACTCCTGAACCTTCTACCTTAGAAGCACTGAGATCTATGCTAATCTGCTTGTCGTCGTGCTATCTGTGGCCGCTTCGAGCAAACTCGTCAGTGTGCTACCTGTGGCCATCTACCTGTTCTCCTGCAACACACTGCTCGGCCTGCTGAATCCAACTGTTTGTTGGTAAGGTAAGACCATGTATCCTAGTCATATTTCGGTCATTTTTACATTTCTATGTATTTGCGATTACAGTACCCAATAGAGCTATGGTCATTGGCCTCATTGCTATTGACTTGAGTTTCAATTGTTATGCTATCAATAGATCTATTTATTTTCATCTGTGTCAATTGTCATTGAATTGCATCCTTCGGGGGTCCAGTCTATAATGTAAGCATGTTTCCTTTTCGTGCAATACAGAACATCCAATGGACGAGTCACATGTTCAGAGTTTAGTCACATAATTAAAAACATTTCTTTTACTTATGCAAATACTAAGCCACACATGATGAACTGGTATAGTTCCGGCGACCAAAACAAACCTTGCATTGAGCATGGTATGGTTCATTTACTTTTTTATGACATTTTTTTTCATCAAGGTTTTATGATAATCTTGATATTTACTTTTCAGAATTTTCAACAATGCCTGCCTGTTCGATTAGCGGTTGCCCTTCGAAGACCCATGCTAAATCTGAAGGCACTACAATGCAAGCATTCCCGAAAACTGTTGATCGAATAAGAGAATGGGTCAGACATTGTGGATATCCACTGGATGAGCTGGAAAGTAGAGTCCAACAAGTCTTAGAGGACAAGAGGGGTGATCGATGCCGCATCTGCAGCCGGCACTTTTCCTCGAACATGTACGCCACATCTTGGGTAACAAAGAAGAATAAATGGCGAACGACACGAAAATTGCTCGCAAACGCTTTTCCAACTCTATTCGTCCACATTCCGCCACTGGTGAGTCAAGTGTCCGGATTTAGCTTTAGGCCTTGCGGTAGTGTGTAGGTAGACGAATGGATTAATTGATATTTTAGGTGTTGTGTCCCTTGTAATACTCCCTTGTAATACTTTCGATATTGATATGAGTGTATAGCTTTTTGAATAATGACATTTATCAATAAATTATTTTTCGATTTTATAACCCCCAAAGGAAATCTATTTATGGGCACAGGGAACTGTACTATATTGCACATTTTCAATAGCATTATTCACAAGTATTCTGTCGGTTTACATGGCAATTTTTTAATATTTGCATTTCATCATCAAACAATAATTTACCTTTACAACTGCTTGACTATCCACTGAATCTGAAGCAAGAACATTCTACATCCGTGACGTGCCCGCAGTTATCAACCACTTCTAGCGCGTATCAGGTAATCATACTTGGCTATTCCGCTACAGACTTGTTTTAAGCATGTCAAGTAATAGTTTTTATGTATCGTGTGATTATTTTACCAATTGTTTGGTTAGTGCTTTCCAATTGATATGCACCTTAGTTGTCGTCCCCTGGTGTTTGTTTTCGGTTATAATTAGTGTTATCCATAGCAATGCAAGTACTGTCTTTCAGGGAGATGCTGAAGCGTCCACCACATTGACAACAGCCCTAGAAGTTCTTCAGCAGCACGAGGTATGGATACTGACAGCTCCATCGACCGTGATCATCAGGACTGGAACACTTGTCGTTTGATTGTTCTACACCATGTTTCATTCGTGGTTAGCCATTGAAATGTACCTGTGCGGTCGACCCCAAGTCTGTGTTGTGTTTTCAATATTGTAATCCTTACTAATGCAAATACTATGTTTCAGGCAGTTGTTGAAGCGTCAACCCACGCACTTGATGCGGAGCCTGACATTGAAGTAATTCCAGCGGAAGCAGGACCATGCGGATACGAATCGGCGCAACAGCTTTCGGAAGTGCGCACCACATTTACAACATCCAAAGATATTCTTCAGCAGCACAAGGTATGGATACTGACAGCTCCATCGAGCGTGATCATATAACGTGATTCCATTTGCTATACTTTCTTCCCTATTAACACAAGTACTGTATTTCAGGGAGACAATGGAGCTTCCACTACAATCACAAGATCCCATTTAGATGATGCAAATAAGTCGATTAAATCTGATCATATTTAAATATTCCTTGATTCTTTTAGACAATGCAACATTTGTGGTTATCTCTTTATATGTACCTGTGCCGTCGACCCCAAGTGTGTGTTATGTTTACAATATTGAAAACCACACTAACGCAAGTACTGTGTTTCAGGGAGTTGCTGATGCCTCCTCTTCAATACAATAATTCATGGCAGTCCATGCAGAGCCAGAGGTATGGATACTGACAGCTCCATCGAACTAGGTCATCAGAGCTCGAAAACTTGTCGTTTGATTGTTCCACACAATGTTTAAATCGTGTTTTGCTATTGAGATGTACCTGTGTGTTCGTCCTCACGTGTGTTTTATGCTAACAATATTTTGATACACAGTAATGAAAATATTATGTTTCAGGGAGTTGATGGAGCCTCATTCCGTGCTGTCTATGCGGATACAGAAAATATAGTCGTTGCTGCACAAGAGGAAGGGGAGACATGCGGAAACGAATCAGAGCAACAGCGTGCAGATGTTGAAGGTCGAGTCAAAAAAGTTGCAAAGAAAAGAAACAAAAATAAGGTTAGTTACAAACAGTTCATAACTTTAGAAATTTTTTTGTGCTGCGGACTATTTTATGTTTTTTTCCAGTCAATTGTACTATACTTTATCTTGTGTTTAAACTGAATATCCCTTTTCCAAATTTTCCTCTAGTTAACCGTGGGTCTACGAACTATACATACACAGACAGTGAAGCGAATGAGAGATGTTGCTTGCCAGACCATTTACACTATGGAGGAACTATTAATTCAGACACGGCGTGTTGAGACTCGGGATGCTCATGTCCAACGGCCAGAACATGAAATGAATGTGTCCGGAGAATCCAGCAAAGTTGTATTGGACCATTGCTACAGTTTGACCGCACCACCACAACAACATGATACTGGATGTATTGAAGATAGCTCTGAAGTAGTCGCAGATTAATTCACACAATCTACACCTGCCAAAAAATTTCCACCAAAAAAGCTGTCGACCTTGTTGTGATCTCCCATCAATGTTGAAGTAGCAGATGTTGAAATGACAGAGAATGAACCAGCAGCAGCATTCACCTACGCATCAGAACTTGATAGCAGCGATATTTCTTTCAAATGTGGTGATATGTGCTCAACGTCACAGGCCGAAACAACTTTGACGCAGGATGACAGTCTAATGAAAGAGGGCAAATACATAGTATTCGACAGTTGTTTGAGGGATATTATAAGTATGCTGAAATGTGGGCATTCCGTCAGAGGGAAAGTATGTGGGAAGCATTGATTCATGTGGCTCGTCAAAAACAAGGCAGTAACGTCACAAAACATGCCGCCTGTAGATTAAATCATACGTTCTCATGGTCTGCACAACCGATGCTGGGGAAACTGCCAGCAGGCAATCTACTGTGTGCAGCTGCATCACTTTTTAGTGGCTCCAGTTTTAGAAAGTTAGAGTCTTTCTTTCAGTTTGTGGGACTCCATTTCATTTAAAAAACGCAGTACTTCAAATACCAACATGATTAATTGTTTCCGGCCATTAGTGATGCTTGGAAAATTGAACAATTGTCTCTAGCAAGTACATTTCGAAGGCAAACGATTCAGGCTAGCCGCCGATGGACAGTGCAACAGCCCTGGATTTTCTGCCAAGTACTGCACCTACCACTTTCAGGACATGGATAGTGAGAAAATTGTGAGTTCGGTTGTCGTGCAGGTAACACAAAGTACATCCTCAGTGGCCATGGAGAAACTAGGATTTATAAAATCAGTGGAATATCTACAATCGAGGGGACTGCACATCGACCTCATAGCCACGGACAGACACGTTTCAATTGCTAAGACAATGAGAGAGCAGTTCCCACATATTAAACATCAATTTGATGTATGGCATCTTGCTAAATCAATCAATAAGAAAATCTCGGCTGCAGGGAAAAAAAAAAGGTTTGGAAAGTATTTCAGAGTGGTCCCAGTCTATCAGCAACCATCTTTGGTGGAGCTCCAAAACTTGTGAAGGGTCAGTGGAAATACTACTTGAAAAATGGCGGTCACTGATGCACCACTGTACCAACGTGCACCGCTGGTCAGAAAACCTACATTTCCACCAATGTGAACATGGCCCTTTGTCCCCAGTGGAGGCAGGGAAGAAGAAGTGGTTGAATCCATCTTCACCGACACACAAAGCCATTGAGAAGATTTTTTTCGATAAAACTCTATCAAGAGATTTGAGGGGACTGACAGAATTCTGTCACACATGAGGTTTGGAGGTGTTCCACAATATGTGCCTAAAGTACAGGCCAAAGCGCTTGCATTTCAGCATACAGGGCATGAGACATAGGACTCTACTTGCCGTCTTGGCCCATAACGAGAATCTCGGCCGTGAACAATCTAGGACTACGGGTAATGTAAGGATGCCTCGCTACACTAAGGACTTTTCAAAAAGAGGTAAGCAATGGGTGATCAAACTAGTCTATGAGGAAATGGAGTTCGACTTTGTCAAAAGCCTTATTGTTGCTGTATTAGAGAAGCACAGATATGGAATTTTGAACGTTTCTGTGCAGAGCACTGATCCATTGCCACCCAACATTGCCACTATGCCATGTCCACCCAAAGGAGAGCTGGTTGTGAAGTACAAATCCTGGTTTAAATAATTGTAATACGATTGTCTTTTTGTAAATAAATGTTATTGTACAGTGTACATACAAAGTACACTAACCCTAACCCCTACCTTCACCATCCTGGGTGGCGAACAACCTGGGTGTCATCTTTGAATTCTATCTCTATTCACCTCATATTGCTGACCTTGTCTATATGTGTATGTATATATTTTTGTTGATGTAACTAATTTTCGCAATCTCATGTAAATGCTGCGCACTGTTAACCGAGGGGAGGCTTGCGTATTGCAAATAATAAAACAAACAAACAATAAATCTCATTTTCAACTCAACTCCTCGGGTACTTTATACTTTCCCTGACCTTCCCCAAAAAATTAAAAGTCTCAATAGTTATGGTTATTTGGGGGTTCAAAGCTCGCAGACAACGAGGACAAAATTGGGGGCCTTAGAACGCGCCAAGCGAGCTGTTGCAGTTAGGAGAGAAGCCAGTTTGCATTTGCACATTGAGGCGCAGTACATAGATGGATTCAAAACTTCAAGTTCTCATAGATGGCTTTACTACGGGATGTTGTAACGAAAGAATGTATGCTCATTTCTAGTGAAGGTCAGCGGCTTTGATTTTCAGCTTGCGCCGTGAAGAGGCCCACAACTCGCACTGGCAGTATAAGGTTCTATTGTTTTTTGACCTTGAGAGACAGGAACCATGCCGAAAGAACTTCATTTGGAGGGGGGGTGCAATAACGTAAGAGACGATAAGGCAGAAAATTCAGAAACTAGACCGAGTTTCATTTTAGTTCAGTATACGAAAAATCGTTGTCAAGAGCACAGTGGGATTTACGGACTGCATTACGCAGAGACACAATGGAAATTGCAAATATAATGTAAGTAACTCTTTAGACGCTTTTATACCGGAATGAAGAATTAATGAATGGATGCATGAATAAATGAATGAATGAAGAGCTAGGAAAACGTTTGTGGGATCGTCCTTGTTGCAGGCACATGGGCATGCAGGTCCACATTCCACACGCATGTAGACAAACAGTCGTTTCTCATTGTGTGCTAACCTCAATTTATTTTGTTACTTTTCGCATTGATTTTAGAGCCGAACATACTCCATTGCACTATCCTTGAAAGCAAATAGTTTCAGCTCGGCCGTAATAAATAAAAAGAATAATATTAATAAAGATCAGCTGGCGAGACTAATTATAAATTTTATGTTTTCAAAACAGGTATATCCTTCCCTACTGCTACTGCCACCAGTTTCAGACCCCGGCAGATGGTTTTTTTCAACTGCCAGCTGCAGCTTCTTGTAAACAACTGCACCACTTTGATGATTTTATGGGACGATCGCCAAGGGCCCATATGCCCTTACGCGGTACTAGCGGCAGAAGCAACATATCAACCTTTACGCTGGCCTAGTGCCTACTTGATGGAACAGCCTTGCGGTTCAACGTGCGACCAAAGTGCTTCTTTTAACGAAAACCAACACCCTGTGTACCATAAAGGAACAGCGCGTGACTCACGATAAACTTTTACGGATTTGTGGATAGAGATAAAAGAAATAAATGGCATTCCAAGTTCATATGGCAATTGCTGAATATTCTATAAACATTTAATGTCAAATAAATGTACTTTACCAAATGTACCATGTTGCTGTTTGATTTTAAAGTACAGTTTCATATTCCAAATTGTGGCGCGCTGTGTTGTGAGTTGATCTGTGTTGGTTTCTGGGTTCTGTGTGAAGTCGCGTAGAAGACGACTGGGCATTTGCCTACGCAGCACAGAAACGTCACGGAGAGAGGCGGGGTATATGAATGTTTTGATAATGTCAGGCTCAGGGGCGGGGGATATGATTTAGTGCCGCAAAAACAGGTCAGCCAGGGCGATGGGGGAAATGATAGGATTATCACAAAATGGCAGCTCCCTGGTGCCTGTTTTCGCGTGCGTTTAATGGACGAAAACTCGGGTAAGGTCCATAGGAAATTTTTCTAAAATCGAGCGACTTAGGCTTAAAAACATATGGCCGACCCATAGAGGCAATAAAAAATGTTGACCGAACCATTCCTTTAATTTGTTTTAAAATGTTCAGGTTCAAACGCTCTATTCACTAAATGTTTTTTTCTTCTTCATATGATCACTCCACTGTTTCTACCACAATCTCCTTTCGACCCTCTGACCTCTCCTTACCGCTTTCTACACCTATTACTAAAAGGACCTTTCAATCTTCTGCCATACCTCCCTTTCTCTCTGACCTAAAGTTCTAACTCTCCTCATTCACACCTGATGCCTCTTCCATTAACACTGAAATGTACAGCTTCAATCCCTACAACATAACTCATTCTCATCTCACTTCCCACTGCTAACTTTCACCCCTAAGTCTGAGCATCTTTAATCATGAGTCATCTCATTCATATGTTGTCTCCACACGGACATGCGACAGCTGCTGCACAAATGGAGGCTTACCCACTCCCATGAGGACATGCAGCTCCACCTCTCTGGTCTGAACTTTCTAAAGTCATCTCTTGATAGGGCAAAAACAGAATTATAACTCGTTCTCATTGACTCTCACTCCAACGATCCTTGCTGGCCACAGAGCACCCTAAACTCACTCCTCCCAAACCAATGACTATCAACTTCAGTCTCACAGCTAATGATCTATCTGAATACTTTGCTGCAAAAATGTCCGAAATTAGAGACTCTCTCATATCTTTCCTACTCTGCCATCATCCTCTTCTTCTGTCTCCCACTTGATTCACACTAATACTGAAAACGTCCTATCTTTACTGATGAAGGCTAACCCCTGTTGTGCCCCATCAGACCTTCTTGCTCCTCTGCTAGTGAAGCCTATTGCTCATTTAGTGGCCACTCATCTCGCTGAACTCTTTGACCTGTCCTTTGACTATGCTTGCTTTCCCTCTGTTTTCAAAATGGCCACGGTCATCTCTCTCCTAAAAAAGGAAGGTGCTGACCCGAAATTACCATCTAACTTTTGCCCATTTGTCATTGCCTCTGCCAACCACTCCAACCTATCCTCTATCCTAATTCTCCTTGACCTGTCTGCTGACTTTGACAGCGTTGATCACTCTGAGCTCCATAAAACTCTGTTTTGTCTCGGGATTCATGATCAAGCTCTTTCCCAGATTGAATCCTACTTTGCACCTCACCAAGTCTTTGTCTGATGGAACAAGTACATCTCTCAACCCACTCTTCTAACTGTTGGAGTTCCACAAGGATCTATCTTGGGTCCTCTCCTCTTTACACTCTACACCTCTGCTCTTGGGGCACTAATCACCTCCTTTGGGTTCTCATACCAACTCTTCACAGAAGACACCCAAATCTTCTTCTCTTTTCCTGAACTTTCCTCTGATGTCTCTGTCAAAATGTCCAACTGTCTCTCTGCCATCAACTGTTCGATGGCTTTGCACTCTCCAATCTTAAACAGTACCAAAACGGAAGTGCTCTCCTTCCCTGCAAAATACTCTCTCTCATCCTGTCCCCTGCCTATCCAGTTCCAACTTGAAACTCTCCCCTACTCTTCTTCAGCTAGAAGTCTTAGAGTCATAAATGGCCCTTCTCAAACATTCTCTACTTTTATCTCCATAATTGTAAGGGAGGCACACCTCAACCTCCTAAACATTAGCAAAATCAGGCACCTCCTTCGTTTCAACACCACTAAGCATCTCATAACCACTATTGCCTTCTCTAAACTGGACTACTGTTCCAGCATCCTCTTTGGTCTCCCCAACTATTCTTTCTGTCCTCTCGACAAGATGATTAACTTTGCTGCCAAGACCCTTTGAACTCCCTCACATCAAACCTCCTTCCTCGTACCGTCACCAGGCTGGATGGCTGATGATGCAAAACAGGGCCCCAAATTAAATGTCTTCTCCCGACTTCACAAATCTATCCACAGTAAGTCATCACCATGTCTATACTCCTCTTTTCAACTCTACAATTATTCTTGTATTCTCTGCTCTGCTTCCTCGACTACGCTGTGAGATCTTACCCTCTGTGCTGCCTCTCGCTTCCTCTCTTTCTCTCTTCTTGTTCAACTTGCATCAAATTCTGTTACCCAGGACATCTGAGAAACAGTCCATGCCAATTGGTTCAAAAGTAAACTAAAAGCCTCCCATCTCAGCTCTGAGTTACCCTCTTAACCTCCCTCTCAACTGCCTTCTAGCTAACATTTTACTCTTACCTCTTAACTGCCTCTGGACCTCACTTTCTCTGCCTCCACTCTAGCACTTCAACCAACATGGTCACATCCCTAACAAAGCTGGTAGTACAACCACTTAAATATGTCTAATGTTGAGTGTCCTTCATCTTTGTAAACCCACCCGTGTATTGTCCGTGGTGACGGTTCCACGTAGTCCCCTCCACAACCTAGTCAGAATGCTACTCCAACTCATCTCATTGTAAGAAGCTCACTGCTTCCCATTAAATTGGATTTCTTAGCTATTGTACATTTATTGTGATCAAAAGAGCATTGTCAGTTCCTGTATATACATTAATTAATTAAATAAATGTAAAACAATATGTTTATATGTGTTTCATTATGTAAATTAGGCAAATGTGGATAGTTTTCGGGCAGAACCGGCGCATATCACTGATTTATATACTTACGTTCGTGCCAGAGAGTCCATTATTCTGAGCTGGAAATGAAATTGTTCTGTAACAGTAATAGACAAAAATCTATACCACACACACCACACATTGTGTCAAGATGAGAATCGCATCATTTGATTTGTCTGAGTGATATCAATGTGATGAACTGATTAGTAACATGATCGCATGTGAGGAATATGATGTTTCAGAAAGTTACTATTGTTTAATGTAGATATTGCCAAGTCACTCCCATAAGACTGCAATACTGCCTTTTTAATTAATATTCCCAATGGGTTGAAAGGGGATTGTTTAGTGTGATGCCACTTTTGGGACACTGTCCAATCACATTAGATTAGATCATTGATGCACATCTTTTAAGGGAGTGGTTTCTGCTCTATAAAAGTTAAAACTCATAGATTCTGGGAACACTCACACACTGACTGGTTGACTGGGAAAGGATAATTTATAACAACAGAAAGGGGAAGAGAATAGATTGCTTTCCTTGGACACATTTTTGTATTACTAGCAGCACACTGAAAGAGCGGACTACCTGCAGTTCAAGATACAGACCTTCTTTAGTAGAAGAGACAGCAGACAGGCTCCAATAGACAAGATGTGGAGGGAAGCTCACCCCAGCATGCTGAGTTATGCCCACTAGTTACCTGAGGGGAGAATGGAACCAGTCCTTAAGAGTGGCTTTTGTTGTCTGTGAGACAGCTAAAAGAAATTCATATGTAAGTATAATATTAAGGGAAATAATCCAGAGGGGAGCAATACTCTAAAGGGGAATAGATGACATTTCATCCCTTTTACTAGGGAATGTACTGAGGTCAGGGAAGATAAATTGACTATACATTCTCAGAAATTAATAGATATTTCATAAGTGTATGTGCTTCTGGAATTATAAATGTGATAGAATAGGTCCTATGGTGTTTATATGGGGAGATCCCTTAGCTCCTTCTTTATGCAATGATCAAGCACAGGAGAAATATTCTAGGAGTCAAAAGCATATCTCACTGTGTGCACACCTAGAAAATAAATGTAATTGAAGTTATTTTCTGGTTGTATCATCAAGCCGAATCCTGCTATTAGCATGGAACTGCTCAAAATGAGAGTAATTAACGGCTACCCATTTTCCCATCTTTAAGTTGTTCATTGAAAATGAGAAGTGTACACGTTTACACAGTAATGCAATAAAAGCACAATTGAAAGGAATTTAGAAAACATACACGTTAAACATATATTTTCCTTTCTTTATCGATATAGCTGATTACAATCAACTTTTCAATATAACATAGAAGCAAATAAAAAGAGAGAGAAAGAAAAAAAATGAAGGTAAAATAGCAATCAACATTTTTATCAAATCAAGGAGTGAACTTGATATAATGATTTAGCTGATTCTCAGCCTTAGTTAAGTCCATGTTATTTAAAAAGTTTATTATGCCATAACCCAACTTTCTGTTGTCCACTTGTATCAATCTTCGCCATAAGTCTTCCTTATTAAAGATAAGCGTGTCTTCAACTAAACCTTTGAAACAATGTGCCCTGATTCCAGATAGCGATTTACACTCAGTCATTAAATGTTTCATTGATTCATTAGGAGATTTACAATATCGACATGCATTCTCTTTATGTTGAATGATCTTGCGTCTTGCTTTTAATTCATTGGTGTTACAAAGGTTCAGTCTGAATCTCATGATACTCGTTCTATAAATTATGCTGGGAGATTTTATCAGATACAATGGAAGTTGACCATATTTCTTTATATCACAAAAATTGGAATCAAAATCTTTGCATCCAATACATTGATCATCAGTTTTTATCCAATCAGTTCGCCAGATGTTTAGCTTTGCTTTTTCTGGATTTGCTATTAAGAGTTCTACTGTGACATCAGCTTCTTTTAAAATCAATTCCACTGATTTTCTCCATGATGTGATGAATTTATGAGATGAAGTAGTTAAGTAACTAGCTAAGTACGACAGTACGTTATTTGTATCTTTATCAGTGATACATTTGCTATATAAACCACATTTTCTCCACTTATACATCACAGATAATGACAAAAGTCCCATTTCATGTCACAATATTGGCATAGGTTCAGATTTTGGGAGATTTAGAACTGCTCTCCAGTATTTGGCTTCATGTTTTTGCCAATAAAAATCGGATTTAAGTGGTTTTGTTTCAGCACCATAAAGAATTACAGGAATAACTTTTTGTTTGTAATATGTTAGTACTGGAATAAGCGAAAATGTACCATATTTTGCATTTCTGATTCTTGATTGGGAAATGGCAGACGTGATTTTACTCTTAATTGTCACTTCGTATGGTTCATCTTTATGATGATTAATGATGTTCAATCCCAGATAACTATATACATTGGTTATTGGAAGTACCTGTTCCAGCAAATGCAAAGTTCCTAACTTTTGTCGTTTTTCTGGTTGTCCATATTGCACTATTTCTGACTTTTTGATGTTTATAGTCAGACAATTCTTCTGGGTATATTCTCCTAATGCATTTAATAAGATACAGCAATTCAAATGTGGGAGTTTTAAGTAGCCTGGCTTTTCCAGTGAGTTTTGTTGAATATTGTTTGAAACTCTGATGTGTCCACTGAGTAAGAGGGGTGGGGGGAGTATCAATTTTCAATAAAGGGGAAGTAGAGAGACCTACATAATCCGGGATATTCTGATTCAATTTTGTTTCAGTAAATGAAAGCTTTACCCGGAATCCCCATTTATTTTAAAATCCATAGTGGAGAGGCGCTCAGGGTACACAAAATGGATATTCTTTTCAAGTAAATATATCAGTAAAAAACTGAGGTGAATGGTGTGTTGATCATTCTTCATTCTATTCACCACTGACATTGGAATTTCAGAGATGTATAATCTGTTCATATTTAAACTACATTATTTCCATTTTATTAATAAATAGGACCTCTGTGCAAATCTGTGTGTTTGTTGTCCCAAAAGGTGAGTAAGGCTTTTGGGAATCAATAGATTCACAGTCCCAGGTTCATAAAAATAACTTCAATAAATACAAAATGTGCACGCCTGATTTGGGGTGGATGCAAAATTCCCTGCATTAGATATCACACAATGATTACTAGATCAGACCCCCATAGGCCTTCAACGGCAGTTAGATAATTTGGTAGCTTACATGAAAACAAACAATCTGGCAATTAACAACACTAAGACAAAGATCATGATTTTGGGAAAGCAAAGTGCGAAGAAAAAAATCAATGCAACCTGGATCTTGAATAACGTGAAAATAGAAGTGGTCCCGAACTTTAAATACCTGGGAGTCACAATTGACGAATCACTAAAGGAACAAACTATGCAGCAGATTATGAGGAAAAAAACTAAGAATCTTACATCTCAAATGACAATTCTGGTTAAGAAGTTTGGAAAGTTCTCCCTTCTACCGGCTATCAACTTTTACAAAGGTAAAGTGGTACCGACTTTGACCTATGGAATGGGCGCTACCATTACCAGGCAATCTGGTCCAAGCTAGAAGGATACATATGGAGGTCAGTGCTGGGCCTCCCTGCGTCGGTCTCCATGCGGCCATCAGACGAGAACTTGGCCTCCATTCTATAGAAGCAACTGTAGAGCTACGATCTATGTATTTCTACAGAAAAACACAACACCAAGACTGCCTGACTATATAAAGGCTAATCGAGGAAGAAATCAAAATGAAGAAATGCAAAAAACTAACCAAATGGGCAGAGGATCAAAAGGCCAAACTCCGAAACCTGGCCTGTACTCTAGACGATCTGAAAGACAACTATTAAAGAGTCACATACAAAATGGAATCCATGGATTGGATCAAAACGGGAGATAAAGCAGCTGCTAATAAACTTTGAGCGCACCTTTCAACAAATTGAAAACTCCTTTACCCTACTGCTCAAAATTTCCAGACAAATCCCTACTAAAAATCTATTTAAGAGCTTGCCTAAACCTCCTTCACACTCGAGAGATCCTAGCAATAGGAATGCAGATGCATACGACGAACTGCAGACTTTGCGATAAACTGGACCAAACAGAATCAGTACGACACCTCCTCCTTCACTGTCCAGAGCTGAGAAAAGAGAGATCTGCCTTCCTTACGCCTCTATGGGCCCACTTGGACATAGTGGAAGAAGAAGTCTGGTGGTTCCGCCGCATGGCGGTGGGAAAAAGTAAAATGGGCAGTCGCAACGGCTAAGGTGTTAAAGGCGGCCTTCAAAAAAATCAATTCTCTCGCTACAGCTTCTAGAACATCTAGTGGTCCAGTGAAGTTTTAAATGGTTCAGATTGGAAAAGCTGTCTTCAGGCCGCATACGGGCGCAATCATCAGAAGCTCAACATGCCAACATGACGACAGCCAGAGACTCAGACACGCCTTGTAAAAGTCAAACTTACAAGTAATAAAAAAATAAAAAAACAATATCACACAATTAAAACATCCTACAAAACAACATCATGCACCACCAAAGAAACCATTCCGACCCCAACTACTGTCTATAAACATAACATACACCACTCAGAGGACACCAATCTGTCAATAGGCATACACCAACATTATACACCAAAGGTTTACACAGGTTCTTTCACCACAGAGGAGTTCTCTCCATCCTCAACCAGAAAATAGCATCATGCACCTCCAATGATACCTTTTCATCTTCAACTGGCATCTACAGAGAGAACGTGCACCACGGAGGAAGCCATTCTGTTCTCAATCAGCGGCTACACAGACATGCACCACCCATGATTCCATTTCATCTGCAAGCAACATAAAACAACAGTATGCACCACTGTAGGGAAATCTATACAGAAAGAAAGGATACAAATAAAAAGGCTATATAAAACAAAAACAAACATGAACTACATCCTGCACAATGCATTTGAAAAAGACACGTGTGAGGAAGTATGGTGAAAGCAGCAGGCCATCTACAACAACAGTGTATTTTTTCACAGTGAATGGCAAAGCCAAGAAAATACATCTTTTCAGTTACATGAAAGTATCCAGCAACCTTTATTAAAAGGAGAAGTCTAATCTGGGATGAAAACACAGCATTTTATAGAAAAGTAAAAAAACAAATTGGAGTCTGATTGCGTTTGCTTTCCTTTACAGGTCTGGGAAACAGCTTTGTATAAATATACATACAGAGGCATGAAATATACATTTTTGACAGCAGTTTGACTGCAAAGAAATATCATAATGTTGCCCTGTTTAAAGTAGCAATTAGAGTGGAGAAATGGGAAAAAGAATGACATTCTACGTTGTGAATAAAACAGCAACTTTGAAATAGGAAGGAACATGGCAATTCCTACCCCAACACATAAATACCTGGGGGATGCCTTTCCCGAGAGAAATGAAACCCAGAGCCTTTGGGGATGGACTATAAAACCTTTTGACATTTCCTGGATTCAACCACAGCCCAAATGCTCGCTTTTTTCTCGGGAACAGAAACCAAATGCATTATAACTACAAGGAATGTTTATTTATTTAGTGTGTTACAGTTTTTATATAACTGTCCACACAACGTGACAACATTAAATTACAATACAGTAAAATACAGTAATACCTGTTATCTAAAATCACATTATAAAAAATGTTCAGCACTATGTTCCATCTGCATTAATTTTTATAAAATACCTCAATCATGTAATACGCTTTGCATATGTATCATCATATCATTATTTAAACAACACATTTATGATCTCATCCATAAATTGTACAACATAAATTGCATATTGTGACAAACAATTCATAAGTAGTGTAAAACTGTGCAAAATGTGAAAAATGTGAAAACACGGCAAAATGTATTATGGGCTAAAGCTCGCTTTCCATTAGTTTTCATACTGCTGTATCCTACGTATTATTGTACTTCATTCAGCATGGAGAATGCATCTTCATTATCAAGTATAGTTGCGTACTTAGAATATAATTACATACTACTATGTCATGGGCATTACATTACTTCGATCAGAATACTTATGCGTTGTACCCTAACATTGCACAATGCACCTAATAAGGGTGCATCTGACCTAATATCTTAAGCTATTTCTCCCTTCCGTCAATGGCACCGTGAATACCATATCTTGAGTTAATGAGATACTAGTGCCCCCCCCCAGACCCCAGGACCAAAAGGCCTGTGTCCCAATAAATTCAACGTTATATACATATTTCCCCAAGACTACCACATACCATTGTTAGAACGCACTGCAAGATGTTAATACATGATGGTTACTTTCTAGCTCCTTCTTAACGTTGCACAGTGTGCAATATTTATCCTCAGACGCCACGCCGTACCCTCTCCCACATACTGCAAGCATAGGATGTTTACTCATTCTCAGGAAGAGAAAACATCTTTGGATTTGCAATGAAAGAAACTGAATCAAGAAATTCTGCACACTTATGTCCCAATGATCCAGTCTAGAAATCATAATGTAACTATCCAGTTTGGCTACCTGTTGTGTGTACATATATCCAATCGTATTATTTTGCTTTACTCCTTTTTGGGGCATAAAAACCTCTCTCTCAGTTTAGAACGCATCCTATTTTCCAGTAAAATTTCTCATTATCTTTCCGGAATGTCATGCCTGAAATGTAGCCATCGCATTTCAATACTTTCCCCAGTAACGGCAATAGGGAACACGTGCGATTCGGCATAACCTTAATATACAGTAGTTCTCTATTAATCAACACATTTGTGTGCCGTGAGGTCAAACCCAGCTCAAGCCTCATGGCCTCTATCAGTATACTCTGGGGCATACCCAACACTCTCCTCTATAAGGTTGCTTCCAACCTCTGAAATCAGATCTCATGTTTCTCAAAACTATGATATGCTATAATATGATATGATGATATGATATGATATGATATGATGATATGGCAGGCGGGGGAACAAGGGGAGACCGACAAACGATCCTACTAGGCCAGGTGTCATTCAGATCGTGCAAGTGCAGGGTGGGGGGAAGGGAAAAGTGCAAGGGGGAAAGGGAGAGGAGAAGTGCAGTACAGGTTTAGTAGAACAAGATAAATAAGAAGGGCCAGCTGGTGGCAAGTGCAAGATAAGTGCAGACAAGTGCTGGGAGGAGGGGCTGTAGGGATACAGAGACAGTGCCACAGTGCAGGGGTTGCCAGGTAGGCAGTGCAGGGGAGAGTGGCAGGGCCACGGACCGGGGTAGGTGAGTGGCCCCGTTGTAGATTCAGTGCAGTTTCAGTCATATTAACAGGGGAGAGGGGGAGAGAAAGCAGAGGCAAAGAGGAAGGTTTTGAGGTGCTTCCGGAACCGGAGATAGTTCTCTTCAAGTTTCAGGGAGGCAGCAAGGCTGTTCCAGAGGGAGGCCCCTGCAGCGTAGAGAGATCTACCCCCAACTCGTTGCTTGGAGAAGTGGCTGACCCTAAGGGAGTTGGAGGTGGATGAGCAAAGAGCTCGAGAAGGAAGATATTTAGGAAGAGAGAGTTGAAAGTATTTTGGCCCGAGGCCCCAGAAGGCCTTGTGGACAATGCAGAGGGTTTTGAACTTAATCCTCGCAGCCACTGGGAGCCAGTGTAGCGATTTCAGTCCTGGAGAGATATGGTCCCTGGGCTTGAGGCCAAGGACAAGTCTTGCAGTCCTGTTCTGGATGAGTTGCAAAGGGCGGAGAGTAGAGGCAGGCAGATTCAGATAGAGGCTGTTACAGTAGTCCAGCTTTGATAGAACCAGAGCTCTAGAGACAGTGAGCTTCTGGGGGAAGGAGAGGAAAGGAAGGATACCTCGGAGGAGGTGAAGCTCGTAGTGTGACTTCTTAAAGACGTCAGATATGTGATGAGAGAAAGAGAGTGTGGAGTCAAAGATGACCCCAAGGTTTTTAGCCTTGCAGGTAGGAGCAGGAAGAGGGCCAAGAGAGGCCGGCCAGAGAGCTGCAGGGAAGGAGGGTGTGGGTGTGCCGATGAGTAGAATCTCAGTTTTACTTGCATTAAGGCAGAGGACATTGGCGGCACACCATTCCTGGATAGCAGAAAGACAGTCAGAGATGAGGGAAGGAGAAGAGGAGGCCGAGGGTAGCCTGAAAATGAGCTGGGTATCATCCGCATAGCACTGAAAATTGGGGCAGAGAGCGGCGATGCACTGGGCAAGAAGTGCCAAGTACTGGTTGAACAGCCATGGAGAGAGGTTAGATCCCTGGGGGACACCACAGGTAGAGAAAAAGATGTCAGAGAGGAAGGACCCCAGTTGGACCTGGGAGGGTCGATTGGACAGGAAAGAGGACAGCCATGGCAGAGCCTGACCAGTGATGCCCAGGTTATACCGGAGACGGTTGAGCAGGATGGACAAGGAGTGTTTGAATCAAGGTTCGAGAGCAGTTCCTCACGGATGTTCAGGAGAGCAGTTTCCGTGCTTCTGACAGCTCTGAAGCCAGACAGATGGTCGTGAAGACTACCAATAGATTCAGCATGGAGATTAAGCTGGGAGATGGCCAGTTTCTCCAGGAGCTTGCCCAGGAAGGGAGTGATAGAGATTGGGCGATAGTTAGCCGGGCAGGAGGGGTCGGAGGAGGGTTTCTTAAGAAGGGGGTGCACAAGGGAATGCTTGAGGGGGGATGGGAAGACTCCAGAGGTGAAGGAGTGATTGCAGAAGTCAGGCAGGGCAGGAGCCAAGGAGTCGATGTGGTCCTTGATGGTTTTGGAGGAGCATGGGTGGACCTGTTTTGACGAGACTTTCATAGATTCGACTTGTCTCGAAACCTCGTCAGCAGAAAAAAGGGGAAAGGCAAAGAAGGAGGGAGGAGGGGAGGCTGCAGAAAGGCCAGAGGAAGAGCAGGGAATAGAGGGGATAGGTGATATAAGGAGAGTGAGGACAGGATGTCCTGAGTTTTTTAAATGAAGTGAGAGGCCAGTGCCGTGCAGAGGGTCTGGGAGGGGACAGGAGCGGTAGAGACTATTTAACATGTCATACATCACAGTGGACATGAAGATCTGCTTATATGTGAGCATGATACCTTTAAGGGTAAAACCTGCAGTTTTACTATCAAACTTCCTAATTACCATCATCAGTGCGTTGGCTTTCCTGATTTTTGTCTCTATGACTTCCTCATAACTGTTTCTGTCAGAGATCTCCTATCCCAAGTAAGTGTAGCAACTCACATGTTCAATACATCCCAACGGAGTGTTAATTATAGTCAGAGGACACTTGCTTGCACCTTCTTCGCACCTACACACACATGTATTGGTTTTACTGAAGTTTATACACATAGCATTCGCTTTGGCATATTCGCGTAGTCTCACAGTACTACGTTTGATACCTACATATGACTGATCAAAGATGATATCATCATCCGCATATGCCATCCACATGACATGCCTGTCTCCTAACTTGGGTGGAAAGTTGTCAACCATCGCCAATTCCTCTGGCATATCTTTTACGTACTGGTTGAATAACATGGGAGCAAGCATAGCCTTGTTTTAGTCTTCTGTGAGTATCTATTTCTTCAGTGAGTTCTCCCATGCCATTCAACCTCTACTGAACACTAGTGTCTGTGTGCAGTTGGCTATCGTGACATCCAACCCTCTAGGAGCCCCATCCTCTTAATTTTGGACCATAACATACTACAGTTGCCGTTGTCAAATCTAGATATAGTATGTGTAATGGAGGATTGTTCTTTACCGTAGCGTCCTAAATCAGCATATTAAGTGTCAACATATTATGCAATTTTCCCAGCTCTAAACCCAGTTTGAAAATCGCTCAGTATATGGTACTTAGCTACCCAATGTTTGAGCTCTGCCAAAACAAAAGCTGCAAAGGTTTTTCCAGAAATGTCTAAGAGGGCCAACAATCAGTAATTGTTGGGGTCACTACATGACCCTATTTTGTACACTGGTAGCAGAAGGGCCTCTTTACAAGATTCCGGTATAGAATTAGCAGTCATAGTGGCCTAATATAACTGTGCCTGCAAGATTGTCCAAAATTCTGGATTTTTCTTTAGGCTGATTTTTGCCAGACCATCTAGCCCAAGGGCACGGAATGACTTTAGCTTTAAAGTGGCCTCCTCTATACTTTATTTATCAATGCTAATGCTGTGAACACTGTGACGATTCTACCTAGCTTCTCGACTGCAGGATCATCATATTCCATCCATAAGAATGTCTGTCGTTCTGCAGGACCTATTGGGTTCATGGTACATGATGCTTTAGTGCCTCTGCCTTTATTTTATAATCGCTAGAATTTCCTCAGGACATTGCACATGGATTGCCAGTGGGCATTATTAGTTGCAAATCGGTGCCTTTTCACCCAGTTGTTATATGTACTTTCAAACCTCATATAAGGAATGGGTTCTGAGCAGTGGTCTGCCCCAAAGCAATCAGATCTTCCCATCAGCTAGGCCCTTCCAGAAGGAAACATTTCATACCTTCAGAGACCTGAAGTCTGACACATTGGTCAGGCAGATAGTGGATTCAATCAAGGGGGCAGGGCAGTGTCAACAAATGACCCTGGGCAACCTCATCTCAAAGAGCCTTCTAACAAGGAGGCCCATGGCGACCTCATTTTCAGGAGTAATAAATGGCCGAGCTTTAAAGAGAATTACACCAAATGGTCTGTTTCCAGGCAAGGGGTGGTTTGTGATTTCATATTGTGATGTATCCCATTATAGGTAAAATAAAAAATACATTATTTACATTTTACATTGGACTCACTTTTTTGTTTATAACTTTTTAAAGAAATGTCGTTGAAGCTTATTTAAAAAAAACATTTTACAGGGTAAAAAGCTCTTTCAGCTGAATATAAAACAGTACTTTGTTGATAATTGTTTAATAATGCAAATTGGATGAATGTAGATATTTTTTCACAGAAACATTGCCGGTAGTGGTCCTACATCTAGCGTCCATGCTGGCGAGCCTGTCATTCTTTTGGAAATAGAATTGTGTAGTAAATGTTCTAGACAACAAAAAACAAACAAAAAATCACATGTCAAGATGAAATCAGACTAGCATCATTGGATTCACCTGAGTGAGGGCAATCTGCCAAACGGATTAGTAACATGATCATATGTGAGGACCATGATGTTTCTGAAAGTCACAATTGTTTAATACAGACATATCCAAGATGACATCACATCAAAGGTGAAGGAAACTGGATTTAGAAGTTACTCCCATTTGATTGCCCTCTTCATGAATATGCCCAATGAGTATGAAGCTGATGGTTTAGTGTGATGCCACTTTCGGAACATTGTACAATCACATACACTGACCAATTAGATAAAAGAAATGTGAAAAACCACAGGGTGTTTCACAGTCTAGTTCCCGGGGATCTCACACTTCGGTGGCCAAGGAAAGGCCATTGCTTTTGGATCCCGACCCTGAGGTTGGAAAAGCAAGGGAGAATCACCTGGGTAGGATGTCCTCAGGGAGTGGGGGAGAAGCACCCAATGGTGAGACATGGTATCTCCCTTTTTCCACAGCAAATCTAACCCCAATCCCTGCTTATTTTATGGGAAACTACAGCTCCCATAATTTCTCCCCACTTTATATTGACAATACTACTGAGCCGAGGAAGATGACGAATGAGACCAGAAAGATTACCTCTATTGACTTGCAATGGCTCTGTCCCTGTAACGAGGCCAGGCAGAGTCAGGCACGTAATCCTAACCATACACACCTGCCACTTGTTGGAAGTTGGAAGGCCAAGGGGCTGATCGACCATTGCGGGGCACGAGAGAGACCCAGGCAAGCATTCCACACATTTGGGATGCCATAAGCGTCCTAAGGCTGAAACTGAGTGAGCAGAAGAAAGAAACCTTCAAGGTACTGGGAAGCAGCCTGTTACCCTCCTGGTTGAACGGGGGAGTTGGGGAGGAGCAATGGAGGCGTTGGAAGTGTCCTTGACAGCGGCAGGAAGATGATGGAAGAAAGCCAATTAACACGACCAGTGAATTATCAGAGGCAACAAAAGACTGGTTTGTGTTAAAAGCAAAACTGACTGGAACTTAAAAGTTGAAGCTTGCGTGTGTGCCGATAAAATGCAGAATTTAAAGGCCAATTTCTGAATTGTAGAAGGAATGGATACAAAGTAACATAGTGGTCCTGCGAAGCAAAATCGTACATTCAAACATCTCTGTGAAATGAACTGTGTGAATGGGAACTAAAGGTAAGAAAGTAATTGTGATTCCGAAAGAAACTTGAATGAATGAAAGGAAAATGATGTCAACCCTGAATATGCCAAGAGGGCAAAGTATAAGAACTTTGAAAGAGGCCAAGAGGGCAAGACAAAGCAAAATAAACCCCAAGAAGTCAAGAGGGAAAAACTATGAGAAAGATACCAAGAAGTATTGGTGTTGCATATGATTTTTTGAAAGAGGCCAAGAAAGCACACCAAAGAGAAAAAGAAACCAAGTACCAAGAGGCATTGCGGTTGCAAGAAAGTATGTGTACTCCGAGTATGCCAAGAGGGCAAAGTATAAGAACTTTGAAAGTAGCCAACAGGGCAAACTAAAGAGAACATAGAATAACAAACTACAAGTACCAAGAGTCACTGGTCTTGGAAGATTGTGGATTGTAGAATTGTGTAAAGAGAGGTTGAAGTGGTCATGCAGAGGTCTACGTAAAATCCTTACAATTTTGAAAGTCTTCGACAGTGAAAATACACCCAAGACAGAATGTGGGGCAGGGACCCCCCATGAAGAGAACGAACAGACTCGAGCCCAGCAGAGGGAAGCCTGTGCAGAACTGTGTGATAAAGTAAAAAGAGAAAGACAGGCTCAAGCCAGTCAGAGGTAAGCCTGTGTGATAAAGTGAAAAGAGAAAGACAGGCTTGAGCACAGCAGAAGGAAGCCTGTGTAGAACTGTTTGATAAAATTAAAAGAGAAAAACAGGCTTGAGCCCGGCAGAGGGAAGCCTGTGCAGAACTATGAGAAATTGTGAAAGTGAATGTGAAAAGAGAAGAAGGCTCGAGCCTGGCAGAGGGAAGCCTGTGGTGAATTTTGGGAAAGTAAGAGTCTAAAGTGGAATTGTGTATTTATAACAAAGTGGATGAAGCCTAATAAAGTGACTGAATTACCAGAAGCTTGAAGCCCAAGTCTGAACTGTTGAATTGTACCAGTAAGCCAAAGTGTGCAAGACTGATAGAACTGTGCCATCTACTTATCCCTTTTAGGAAACTCTCTAGACCCTGTGGTGCTCAACGTGGGGAAGGGAGTTGTTATTTGACCCATCCACACATTTCTTTTGAGACACAATTTTCCTTTTGTATTCCCTTAACAAATTTGTCATTTAGAAGGAGGGCAAGGTTAGGTTTCTTTAGTATAGGCCTTTTTATGTTGACCAGGCTGACTTGGACCTATTTGCTATTTATTTAATGATCGAGACTAGTCCCATTCTAGAGTTAGGGCCAGTTAGGAATTCTACCAACCCAATCAAAATACCAAATAAAGGTTTTCGAAACTTGTATCCATTGTGTCTGTGTCTACTATTGACACCATGCCTTCCTTACAGATATTATGCACACCTCTAAAGGGAGGGGGCGCTAATCTATACAAGTCCAAACCCATAGATTTGGGGGACTCACTCACACACTCACCGACTAACTGTCTGACTGATTGATGGGAAGAAGGAGAGAATGGAGGATTGACAACAACAGAAAGGATAATAGAAACATGCCTGTTCCCTGAGACTCTGTTTGGGTTACTAGCAGTGCATTGTAAGAGAAACCAGGCTATAGAGGGAAATTGAACCCATCATATTGACTGATGCCCACCTAGGACCGGAAGGGGAGAAAGTGAAAGTACTGTGCGGAGGGCATATAGGGGGAAGCACGATGGCTCCGATCAACAGGGACAAGCATCGACAAGCGGGTGACATGGGAGAGAGGGACCGGTACGGGGGAACAGAGGGCAGCAAACACGAGTGCACACCGCGGTCAGTGGACGAGCTATGCAACATCGATGACCTAGAACCATATGTAACCAGGCTCAGAGACCTCCCAGGATGAAGGCAGGGGGAGACAGCTATAGTATGTTCCAAGGAGAGGATCCTGGAAGGACCCAACAACGACATTTGGATACCCATAACAGAAACAATAGACATGTACACCGACATTAGGAATGAGGAAAGACAGGTCCGATTGACTAGAAGCACGAGTGGGGAAATAGGGTTCACACAGATGCCTCTGCTAGAAAAGGGAGGGGGGACTCAATATATACCATGGAAGCACATTGACAAGGAAAACGTGAGGTGTGGGTTACCATCATTGTCAGCAGGTGCTGGGATATGGATATATGAGATGGAAAAGATGACAGCCGGCCAGAGGGTAGCATTGGGGGATGTGGAAGGACTGTTACTAGCTATCCTCAGGGATGCTGCCGATGATGTATGGAAAAGGGCGGGGTTCCCCGGAGTGACCATGAAGATTACATAGCATAATGGTTCGCCATTCCCAAATTGCAGGGCTACCGTATGGCAAGCCTTAAGGACAGAATACCCAGATACATCAGATATTGGAGCCATTATGTCTTGCAAAATGGAAACAGACAAAGACCCCTTACACTACATTCAGGTGATCCAAGAGCTTTGGTGCCTTGAAACTTAAGAACCGTGGGACAAGACAGTAGCAATATTTTACCACATATTATGCCAGGTATTACCAGAACCAGTACAGAAACAGCTAAGGAAATTGATAGGCATGGTGAAGCAAAATCTTGGTCATAAATACAGCTTATGATCATTCATCCTTGTAGGCTATTGCAGGAGAAGCAAAAAAAGAAAGCAGATGAAAGGAAGTTAGGGGAAGCGAAACTAGTACAGAAATAACTATCAAAGTACAGCATGGAAGGGGCAGTACTAATCAGTGCACGCACATAGTGGACACAGCAGCAGCATTTCACACCGCCGCTCAAGGGGGGAGGGTTCATGGGGTGGGGAACATGCAGCAAGGGTTTTGAGGAAGAGGGGGGCTATCAAGAGGATGCAGGTTCGGGCCATAGATACATCACAACCAAGGGGACTTTCCAAGAGGGTTTCGGGACATGGGCCGTAGGTGCAGCAGAGTCCGGGGGATTTTGCAGGGGGTTTCCAAGGGCAAGGGGGAGAGCCACCACAGTGTTGGACATTTAGCAGATAGAACACATTTCGAGAGCTTGCAGAAGCAGAAGCATGCAACAGAATTGGGGAGCAGAATACCAGCAGGCATATCAGGGGTCCAGGATGACTATTACAGCACCAACAACAGCAAGAACAGATACAGAGCACACACCAACAGACACTACAGAGACAGGGCACACACCAACAGGCACCACAGATGCAAGCACCTATACCACAGTATTTGAAAGCACCACAGATTCAAGGAAACAAACAGCAGTTGCCACCACTACAAGACAGCATGCAGAAAAATGACGGCACAGTGTCACACGTGGTCTCCATGGCAATGGTCACCATTAGAAAACTGGGAGGGGCACCATGGTGGCGATCAACCCCTTTTCAGGGAATGGGATGTCCTTATACCCTCAATAGGACAGCCCGCAGACGGACTTGACGTGTTCCATCCTGTCGATCACACCCAACTCTGCGGAGGAACCTCGCATAGGGGTGGTGATAGGTGACAAAACATTTTCCCTTCTTGTAGATACAGGAGCGACTAGGTCCTGCATTTGACAGGGAAAATTTAGATTGTTAGGGGATGTCCTTACTACTCAGGATTCTTTGGGGCTCGGGAAGTGGTTCCTTTCACAGACATTGGCCCTCATTACGAGTCTGGTGGTAGCTGTGCTGGTAAAACCGGCAGGCTGCCACCGGACCCGTAGTGAATTACCAGTGCCGGACCTGCCGGATTTACTGGGGCATTACAACCCCGGTGGTCTGGTAAATCTGGTGTCGGCAATTCTGTTCATCCCCATTCCCGTGGAGTCCAATAGGACGCCACGAGAATGGGGATTAACAGAATTACCGGCACCATGTGGTAATGGTGCCGGTGTTTCCGTGACTGGCTGTGGCCGGGTGGCGTTATGTCCACCAGGTCAGACCTGGCGGATGTAATGCCACCCACCTGCAGAACTCGTACTTTGCTAGTCTGGAAAACGGTGCTAGTACGGTTCTACCAGCACCGTTAGTTACAGACTGGCAAACTCGTAATGAGGGCCAATATCTCCCTTTCCATAAGAAAACACGACCTATCTCTGCCCTTTATTCTCAACAGACACCTGTAAATACACTGGGACGAGATTTTATGAGCAGACTAAACATGACAATCTCATTCACAGAGAAGGGGATAGTGTGCTCCAAACCAGGGATACACATGCTCAATATAAGAGAGATCATTCAAAACTATTGTGAATGAAAGTTACAGAGAGGGTGCCAGTGGATGTGGAACTGTTCCTGTACGGGCCTGACATTGCTATTGCATGGCTCCCGGGGATTGCAGGAAAGATGTGGTGTGTTCCAAACGAGTATCTATTCAGACCTGAGAACCAATGGACGAGGCAGACGGGATGATAATGCCAATAGAAATTGGGGCAGTGGTTGTGAGAGACGAGTGGATAGCAATACATGGGATGGATGATACAGGATGACCATGGCGAGCAGGGATCGCAGTGGCAGAATGGTTCAGGCTAACCACAGTGACAGAAAAAAGAACTATTCAGGGGCGAAAGGTCAGAAAGCGAGATGGTGTTCAAAATTAGTGTGACATATTGGCTGAAAATACACTGCAGAGAGGTACCACAGAGGACGGAAATGGTGCTGGAAGCACCACCATCCGTCTGCAAGGAGGATCTGGCCAAGGTACGCAGCATCCTCTGGAACACAAGTCCCTATAATGTGGGGCATCTGAAAGGAATAGGGGGAGTGAAGATAAAGCTTGAGCCAGGAGCAATCTCACCCAGAGTCAAACAGTACCCACTCTCAAAAGAGGCAGATGAGGGAATTTATGAAACAATTGCAGCACTACTGGAACAAGTCATTCTAGTGTCATCAAAATCCCTATCCAACACAGTGGTGTTCCCAGTCACAAAATCAAAATGGGGGTTGTGGCATTTCATCCAGGATTTGTGCCCCCTAAACCACATTGTAGAAGCAGAATATCCTTTGGTTTCAAATCCAGCAACAGTCTTGTGTAGCATCACGGTAGTAGACTTGAAAGATGCATTTTTCTCATTACAACTACGCCCAGACTCACAAGATTTGACTTCCTTTATGAATAGAAACCAGAAGTGGAAACATACAAGACTTCCTCAGGGGTACTGCGAGTCACCATCTATCTTTAACAGGGTAATCCAGATGAACTTATGCAAAGTACAAATGGAGAGTACGGTCCTGCAGTATGTAGATGCTATTCTGATTTGCAGCTCGACAGAAGCCCAGTGTAGAAAGGACTCAGTACACATGTTGTCAGTGTTAGCTGACAAAGGATACAAGGTGGACAAGGTAAAACTTCAGTACTGTCAGAAGGAAGTACTGTACATTAGACAGATGATCTCCCAAAATGGCTGACAGAACACACCAGAAAGGGCGGAGACAATGCACAAGACAGCCAAACCCACGACAGTGATAGAAATGCAGTAGTTCTTGGGGTTGTGTAATTACTGCTGAGCATGGGTTTTCGGCTACAGTACATACACAATGCCTTTACTGGATGCTCTGAAAGAAGCAAAGACGGGACACAAGACAATAAACTAGAGAAGCGAAATGACTGAGGCATTTGAGGAGCTGAAGGAAGCCATATACACAGCTCCAGTGCTAGGGATGCCAGACTACAAAAAGGAATGTGTCTTGTTCTCACACATGGACGTAGTAGTGATGAAATCAGTACTGACACAGAAAACAAGCTTGGGACACAAGCCAATAGCATACTACAGTGGGAAACTTGACCCAGTAATGAGAGGACCCTACCAGTGCGAACAGGCTTTGGCTAATGCTGCATTCACGGTAGATGAATCAGCATGAATTACCATGGGATGCACCACCAATCTTTATGTGGAGCACGCTGTTTTTGCGATACTGTAACAGCCAGATAGCACACTGATATCACAGAGAGCATCAGGGTACAAAGTGCTACTATCAAATGCATCACTAAAGATAGTGAGGTGCCAACTTGTCAACCCAGTTATTTTCCTAGTAGACATTTTACAAGAAGGTGACTATGCACATGACTGCGCAGAAAACATACAGGAATTCACTGACATGTGCAAAGTATATGAGGACGCACTTGAGGGCTGAGACATGCTGTACATTGACGGCTCATCGACCATTGACCAGACAGATGGGGTCAGGCATACAGGAACTGCATTGGTAAGATTGAGGGAAGATGGAACAAGTGAGGTAGTGGCAAGTGCGTGCCTGCCATTACATTTTCCAGCACAAACAGCAGAGTTCATGGGCTTAATACTAGCATTTGGATCATTGCAAGGGAAAGGAAATGACTGTATACTCTGACTCTGCGTACTTGATGTGAACAGTACATTCAGGATTGTCACGATGGATGAGGAGAGGATTCTGGAGGGCAGATGGGCCTCTAATACAGTATGCACTTCTATTGGGCAAATTGATTGATATTATTCAGTACCCAGTGCAGATGGCAATAGTGAAGTGCTAGGCACACACGCAAGGGGAAGATCCTATCTCAAGGGGAAACGAAGCAGCAGAATCAGAAGCAAAAAGCACAGCATATTTTGAAGAACTACTAGAAATGGAAACAGCATCAAATGCTCGAGATTATGCAAGGCCCACAATTAACTTAGAGAGACCAGAGGCAATATTTTCTATGACCACTAGTGAACAGCCCTCTACAAAAGAACACTTTTTTAACAATACACAATGTTCACTCAGTCACTTGCTTCCCCAAATCCATATCTGGTTGTACCTTACTGCAAGAGATTAATAGCCATTAAATTCTCATATAATACACCAAATTGTATCAAAAAATAGTTATTTATTTTCCGTATTGCAACAATAAAAAACTTTTTTTCTTTTTTTACAACTCCAATCTCTACAGAGTTTTTAAATAGTATGCCAAATGACAATATAAACAACATTTACATACATTATTTCTATGTACATTCAATCTCATGTAATATTGAATTATTTAATACTTTTCAAAATTCATCTCTTAACATGGATCTGTAAATTGCTCACCTCTCTCATAGAGATAAACATCTCAGTCCGTAAAACATTTCACTTTGTCATCATAAAACCCATGCTTACTTTCATACCGCATTCATACCATACCCGTCATGTTTCATTCCTTTCACACTTTCACACTTACAAACTACTAACAAGGAAATTCTTCAGGGGTAAAATTTACACCACATTCAATTAAATGTACAGGATCCCGTCACACCTTTCTTTAAGGTCCAACCTTCTAACGGATACACTGCGGGAAGCAAGTGTGGGATAATCGAATTTTAGTACTCGAGATATCATCCCGGTCAACCTACTGTATATCAATTATCAGCAGAAGGGTGTCTTCACTTTGACTATCTCCTTCTTTACATCTGTTATTACATCAAATCTCTGCCTTGGTCGACAAACAGGTTCTACATGAACGATTTGTTCCTGGTAAGTATTTATATCACCCAACATTAGAGACCAACATTACAAAAAGCCATACTATTGTCACATATGGTCTAGTCTTCACCTCGCTCTTATTCTGGGTATATCGCAGTATTTTAGCCAGTCACTAAAGTTACATGATACATCATTAGATGTCCAAGTGTATCTTAATGTCTTTACCTTTAACAGGCTTACCTCTTCTTTCATGTCATCTTTGGATGGTCCATCTGAGTCTATGTTCAACCTCCAGACCCCTCGGATGTTTAAATTGCATAGCTCTCCACCAGGTGAAAGTATCTAGGATCACTTGGGTGTGTTCCTATTCGGAAAACATCACATGTTAGCCATAAAAGATTTTTTTCTTTAGACTTAATCATTGTTATATTATCAGCTCCTAGCACTGTAGACCACCATACAGTCATTCAAACTAACCTAGTTATCTTATTTTGTAGGCTCCTGTTCTCTGTATTGATTGACTTCTCTCGTATAACCTCTCTTTCTTAGTCAGATCGAGTCAGTCTTCTCATCTTGTCTCGGGGGGAGAAGCCGTCTGTATATCTTTTTCTAAAGCAGAAGGACACATCGGGTACACAATTACACTCCTTTGTACCGCCGTGCATTTACATTGGGATATTGTTTGACCAAAGGTCTTCCATTCTTACCTTTAGTTCATCTGTCCTTGCCGCCCTGTCCGGGGTTTAGAAACTCTCTTTTCACTGCTCTTCTGTAGCCGTCCACCGTCTTCTCTGCGGAGTTACGTTTCCCTCTCTCTCCGTTATCCGTTTCTTTCCATTTTCATTATTTGTCTTCGCTTTTTATTGGATAAGGCCCCCCACGTGACCATCAAGTCACCTGATCGGGAGGTGGTGTCTCAGTAATCTCTTTTTCTATTTCAATGATATTGTCACATATCCTGCCTTCAGCCCCCGTTTGACCCAGCCGAGTGTACTTGCTAAATAACCACACCAGCGTGGCACAACCTCGCGCTTCACACGTAGTTCGAGAACGCACTCGTCAACGGCGTTCACCTCGCATATCTCCCGCTCGGTGAGTTCTATCAATTGTGTTTCATATCTCGAGCCTTCAGCGTGGCGCAACCTTCCGCCTCACAAGCCCGACAAAAGCCATTATTATGCAAGGAACATGGTACTGAAGGAAGGGTACAATGCATTGCCAGAAACACAGATTATGGAGTTGCAGGGAGCTGCACCTTGGCAGGAGAAATAATTGTGGACTAGGAGGGGATGTACAGTATCTCTATGGTGACAGAAAAACACAGGAAAAGTGGTCACGCCACAAGCATTACTGAACATTGCACTGACACAGTTACACTATCCAACGCACATAGGCAAGGAGGTCATTGCTGCCCATATTGGAGACACGTGGTTCTGTCCTAATTTGGCAGAACTGTAAGTGACTCCAATCAAGCAATCCCACTAAGTCAGTGCCTTGTCTGGGATGCCCAAGGGAAGCCCCTATTTATGTATTTTTATGGCAAGTTATAGTCTGAATGATGAACCCTTGATTAACACCCCTCTCTTAGAATCCCCCTTGACCCCACTGAGCCAAGAAGTAGGCCTGTTTTGCAAATTTAAAAGGTTTATTTGAAAAATTAAACAATATATATGTATATATATATGTATATATATATATCACACTTCTATAAATAAATTGATAATGGATAGTACACTTGTGAATATGAGCAGTAATCAGCAAGAGGTAATCCTACAGTAGCACAGTTCTTGGTTACTTATGAATCGGAACAGAAGAATAAGGTGGGAAAGAATGCTTTATAAGGTTCAAGGAAATGCAATGATGAATGAAATGCAGTACAGAAAATAACTTGATATGGCTTCAACAAAAGACAATGTAATCACTTTTCCTTGACAATTCACTCCCCCCCTTTATGCAATATAAGGAGATGGAAAGCAGAGCACACAGTTCTCAGGAATGCAATCAAATACAATACGAAATTCAGTTCCCCCCCAGCAAGCTTAGAGGGAAACAGGTAGAAGTTTGAAACACAGGCCCAAAATGCTTTGAATGTGATGACAATGAAGTGAGAAATGTGCTAAAAATACTTTTAATTCCCTCTAGAGGTTCAGGGTGGGTGATATCTAGTTTATATTAGTTCAGGCTCACTTTAGCAATGCTCTATGAGTAACTAGCAGGTTAAAACGAATTTTAGCAAAGGAAAGCAAGGAGCTGCTGATTTATATACGTGGCTGAAATTGTGCAAAATGTCAAATCGCTGCAAATTAGTAGCGCACGTCAAGCGTAATTACGGAGGCACTATAAGGAGTAGGAAGTTGGTTCTAGGTTCGTCGGAAAGCTTCGATCCTAAGCTTTAAAATGACAATTTCGTTCCTAGGACAAACGGTTCCAGAGATACAGACGATTTTGTGAAGGTAGTTTTTCGGATTTGAAATTTAAAAGTTCAAAATGACAGGTGACAGTTTTCAGCTTTAAAAAGGACAGAATGACACACACGACTCCTATGAGGTAGTTCTAAATAGGTTAAAATAGTTTTAATTAGATTATTTTAAACTAAGAGATTAGTCTGGCACAGTCCTAGAGTACTCACACAGGAATGGCTTCGTCACTGATCGGGTCAGGATTGGCTAGACTTCTGCTAGCGGTTCTTCACAGCAGTCTGGTCTCTGGTTCTGCTCTCAGCACTGCACAGTTCTGGTCTCTCTGGATCTCTGGTCTCTCTGGATCTCTGGTCTCTCTGGATCTCTGGTCTCTCTGGATCTCTGGTCTCTGGAGGTTGATGGATTTGAAGTCTGGAGTCTCCCGGCAAAGCATCCCGCAAGAAAGTGGAAAGTGAATGCCCTGCCTGTCTTTCAGTGGTCCTTTTTATGTCTTTAGAAAGTGGGTGTGTGCGTTGGTCATAACTAAACCTGCCCCTCTCACTTATAATTGGCCAATTCCTCCTCTCTCCCTTGATTGGGGGAAGGAAATGTGAGTCAGAGTGATGCTGTAGGTTTTATGGTCCGAGGATCCTTCCCCTGTCAAATTGCACACAAATCTATATTTGATCCAAACACACATTTATCTATGTACCATTTTTCTAATATTATAGGTCCAGTTAACATATTTTCTGTAGTACCAAACCATCCGATCCCTGTCTTTGTACGATGTCGTGTCCACTTTTGACAGAATTCTGCCCCTTTTCATCCAGATAACGCCCTTTAAACCTTTCCAGATTTGGCACAACTGTACACCCCCCTTCTACACACATTCCAGTGAATTTTCATTTGTCTAGCTTAAACACAGTGGGCCTCATTACGACCCTGGCGGAGTGGGTTTACGCCAGCGGTATTCGCGGCGGACCCTTCCGCCCTACTACGAGTTCCCGTAGCGCCATGGAGCGGTTTCCGACTGGTTTTTCCGGGCGGAGAAATCCATGGCGCTACGGGACCTTGTTGTTAATTACGCCACCGTATTTTACGGTGGCGTAATTAACGCCTTCCCCACTCCCATTATACCCTATGGGGCAAAAATGGGAATGGGGAAGGGTAAAATGGGGAATGGGGATTTACCGCCCCGCCAAGGTCGGAATGGGGCGGTAAATCCGCCAACCCCATTGCGGTATCGGCAGCTTTCCGCCGTGCTCCATGGTGCATATTGCACCACGATCTCCGCCAGGGTCGTAATGAGGGCCAGTGTCTGCAATATCAATAAATAGCGGGGTTCTGCCTCAGAACATGGTACAGAGTCCTAACGCCTTTTAAAATGTGCACGGAAAAATCCCAAGAATAATGATATTATTTATATAATTTTGACCAGTCCGCACTATGAGTTATCTATCTTTTTAAAATTATGGCCTGGTCAAAAAGGGGTGTGGCTTCCCACATCACATGGTGGAATAACTGGTTTATCCACTTCCCCCAAGCTCAGTTTGCTCTCACAGGCACTGCACTTCCAGTTTCTCCCCAGAGGAAGCCATTTACGACCCCCCCAATATAACATTTGCCTGAGTCCAGGACAGGGATTTGTTCAATTTCCTGCAGTCTGCAGGTACCCCTCCCTTAATTCAATCAGAGAGGTGTGATCTCCTTTTGGTGGGGGCAGCAGGATGCAGCCAGGCCTGGGAAGAGTTGTTGAGCCAGTTCAACTCCTGTCAGGGGTAGTTGTCAGGCAGAATTCAATTTCTTTAAGCCAAGTTTCATCTAAATGTACTCTTTGTTCCCAGTTTTAACAGTTGCAAACTATGTGACACTCAAAAGTAGGTCACTCTTTAATTTAACATTTCAATTTTAGTGGTTTTAAATCCAATTTCAATTAAGCTGCTGACATCCACAGCTCAGCCAGTTTTGTTATAAACATTGTTTTGGGCTCTTCATCTTCCCAGATTTTGTATGCACACAACACTTCATTCTGCCAGATGTCTGCTGGTGTTCAGTAAGATTTTTGAATATCCCGCACTGTTTGAAATAGGCACATTGAGCTTGCATTCAGGAAAACAAAGGTGATTTTAAGGCGCTTTTGGTCTAACAACACTGTTATTTTTCCTTTGACACCATCTTTCACCCCTGACGCTTTCAGTCCATCATGCTGGCACTGTTGGGTGGCAGGTTAGACAACCATTTTGGTGTGTGCACAACCGCGCGGTTTTCCTGGTTCTGGGATGGAATGATGGGCGGCGACAGCTCATCCCCACATCCACCCAGTCTATTGATTTAGTTTTGTTCTGGGATAGAATGATGGGCGGCGACAGCTCATCCCCACATCTACCCCGTCTAATAATTCAACATGGGTCAAAACCCTTGACAAACCCCCCCGCCCGACTGCACTTTGAATTTGAGTCGAGGGGGAGTCGGGTGCAAAGAATGTTTTGATCCACACGCTGGTATGTCCGCATCATCTTCTCCCAATTCTGTAGAAGGCACAGTTCTGCATCTTTTCCTCCATCCGGTTGGATCGATCGGTTCTCCTCGCCCGTCCTGATGGGAATATTGGGCTGTACCCCGGGCCCCTCGGATCTTTGCTCCCGGTCCCTGGGTCGTTCTCCTTGGTCAGTCTCCATGGTTTCATCTCTCCTAGGATGATAAAGCAAAGCAGCAATACACATTCCTAGACATTTTTCCACCACTATTAATGGTGTGGCGAACATATACATTTTATAAATCAGAAGATATGAACATATACATTTTTTTTTTAAATTAGGAGACAAGAACATATATATTCAAGAATCACAGAATTTTATATGCTATATGTGGAATATTTTAGGGTTGAAACTGAATTACTCTGGAGCGGCCCCCTCTGGGATTCCAGTGGATTCCTCCAGTTGTTGCAGAGTGTGCCTGGGATGGCAACACTTCAGCTGATTAATATGGACCCACTTATCTTCCCCTTCCGCCAAATTACCTTTGGGGATGCGGATTTTGTAGGCAACAGGGGAGATCTTGTCTATAATTTCAAAGGGTCCCTTCCATGTAGGCAAACATTTTCGCTGTTTGGCCTGGTTCCTTTGGAAATTGTATAGATAGACCCGGTCTCCCACCTCGTATACTTTCCTGGTGGTTTTCAGGTTGTAGTGGGTCTTCATGCTATCAGCTTATCTTTCTAGATTCTGCTGAGCATAGGGAAAAGCACGCTGAAGGTGTTTCCTTAAAGTCTCCACATACTCATGAGTCGTGGAGGCATTTATCAGCGTCTGCTCTTGAGTCCTGTAGAGCAAATGCTGGGGAAGCACCATCTTGCGTCCGGTCATCAACTCAAATGGTGACATTTTAGTTACAGATGAAGGGGTAGATCTGATGGCCATTAGGACCAGAGGTAGTCGGATATCCCAACTTGGCCCCGAATCTGCCACAAACTTTTTTAAGATGTTCACAATGGTTCAGTTGTATCTCTCTACTGCTCCAGAAGAAGCTGACCTGTAAGCAATATGTAGCTTCCTTTTGACCCCCAGTATCTCCCACATCTTTGTCATTACTTCACTGGTGAAGTGGCTACCCCTGTCTGACTCAATCCTTTGAGGTAGACCAAAACGGGAAAAGATGTGGTTAATCATCAGGGCAGCTGCTGTTTCTGCCTTGCAGTTTGGGGCCGGGAGACATTCCACCCACTTGGTAAACAAGCATGTAATGGTCAACATGTACTTGTTTCCTCTAGACGAGCGAATCACAGGGCCTACAAAGTTGATTTGCAAATCTGACCATGGCAGTGTCATCCCCCTCTTTTGGAGAGGCGCCTGGTGTGTGAGGGATGTTGGCTGAAATTGTGCACTCAAAAGACACCCCTTCAAGTATTGGTCGAGGTCCTGCCCCATATGTGGCCAGTATGCAACCTCTCTTAAGATTTCCAGCGTTGTGTGAAACCCCCTATGAACGGCGGTGGCCGCATCATGGGCGTGACTTAACATCAGGCTTCGGAATGAGGTAGGGACCACCCACTGATCATGGCCAGCCTGGGATTTCCTTACCAACAAACCGTCTTGGATTCAGAACCTTTTTGGACATTTCATCAACACTCTTAGGTCCTCTTTCCCAATGTAATCGTTATCCTTCAGGGGAAAGTTCTCAGGGTCCTCAATGTGTTGGTAAAACTTACCAATTATTGGATCCCCCTTCTGAGCTGTAATCAAATCAGCATCAGGTGTCTCCTTACTCCATTGTGCAGTCGGAAGATCATCGTGAGCATTTGTCTGGGACCTAGTGATAGCAGTGACCTGGATTTCCCCCAACAGGGACTCTATTTCTATTAGATCCCCTTGGATGGCCCCGGTTTTGGCCAGCTGATCAGCTAAGTCATTTCCAGTTTTGTCTGGTCCCTCTACTTTGGAATGACCCTTGATCTTCTTCCAGTAGATGGTCATCCCATTTGATGTGACCAGATCATCAATATTTTGGATTAACTTCCCATGTTTCAGGGGTTTGTGATTAGCACATTACATGCCTCTGGTTTTCCAATTAACCAGGTGCTCCACGAACCCGTTCCGTACATAATCCGAATCTGTGATTATGACCAGTTCGTGGAGTTGATGTTGGACAGCAGTGAGGATGGCCTGATGCAAAGCCATCAATTCTGCCACCTGACTACTTCAGGGACCAATTTTGTGTCCAGCTGAGGTTTCTGGGGACTCATTCACCCATGCATTCGCTACACCAGCCGCCAGTTCTTTCTCCCCGTTGTTGTCAACATGGTTCGAGCATCCATCCACATAGACAGTGGGCATCCCCTCACACTTGTCTTCTTCAAAGACTTTGTGTGGGGAATTAAGGTATGCCTCCATGTTGTCCTTGATTTTTAGACTTTCATCCTCGAGACAGTTTTCTCTGGCACAATCATGCAAGTCAGCCAGACCTTGCGCGAGGGGACTCTTCTTGTTTTGGCCATATCTGACCTCTACAGGAAAGCCTTGCATTGACAGAATCCAGGAAGTAATTCGGGAATTACTCACATTCCCGGCCCGGATTCTGTCACTTTGGAGATATTGCAGAGGCTGGTGTGGAGTCTCCACTATGATGTGTTCCCCCTGGATAAATGGGCGGTAATTCTTCAATGCCCACACCGTTGCCAGGAGTGCCTTCTCACAATCGTTGAATTTTTCCTCCACAGAGGATAAAGTTTTGCTCGCATATGAGATTACTTTATTGACCTTGTCATGCTTTTGGTATAATACTGCCGTCAAGCACGTATTAGAGAACCCTGTCTCCAGGAAGAACTCCTTGTTTCTGACAGGGTAAGCTAGGCAAGGCGCTTGTGAGAGGCTTCTCTTGAGTTGTCTTACTGCCTCTGATTGTTCTGGACCCCATTCCCACTTGACCCCCCCCCCTTCAAGAGATGAATCAGGGGTGTGGTGATCTCTGCGTAGCCCTCAATGAACTTTCTGCTGTAATTAGTCAGTCCAAGGAGGCTCCTTAGTTCTCGCAGAGTTGTGGGATCTTTCAGTTTCTGAAGTGCTTCCACTTTCTTTTCCTGGGGACAGAGACACTGAGGAGTAATCTCATGCCCCAAGAAATTAACACAGGTTCTACACCACTGTGCTTTCTGAAAGGAAAGTTTTGCTCCGGCGGCCCTCACCTGCGTCAGAACATAACGGATCTCCGCTATGTGTTCCTCCACAGATGAACTTTTGATGAGGACATCATCTACATAAGCCAGGTTACCCCTGGCACCCAGGTCGGGCATGGCCTTATGCAGGAAAATGTTGAATTCATTGCCGGAGTTGAGGTATCCGAATGGAGTCCGGGTCCATGTGTACTGCTGGCCCCCAAAGGTAAAAGCCAGTTTGTATTGGTCCTCCCTACTGACGGGCACGGTCCAGTATCCATTGGTCAGGTCTATTGCTGTGAATACCTGTGACCCCTGAATCTGGGCCAGCCCTTGGTCAATGTAGGGCAGAGGCCATTGGGAAGTATGGACCCGTTTGTTGAGGTCCCTAAGGTCGGCGCAGAGTCTCCACTGGCCGTTTAGCTTCAATATTCCCAGCATCGGATTATTGAAAGTGCTGTGGACTGGACGGATTATTCCCCGGGACTCAAGGTTCTTAATTATTTCAGTAAGGGACTCCATGGATGCGAGAGGCAAGCGATATTGCTTCACAAACACTGGAGTCATGCCAGGGTCTGTGGGAATTGTTGTTGTGATTAAAAAAATAATATTCAAAACAATTTAAGATCATTTCTCTAAGGACCATTCAGGGTGGACAACAGTAAATACGAGATAGATATTAATAATCTGGTATTCACAATTTGATCAGAGTTTCTTCGAAAAAACAAAAAGAGGACACAGTGGCATAAATTTCATCATACTCGGTTCATCTAAGAATAATCAATTTTCCCTTGATCAAAGTTTAAAGAGAGAAGAAAATGGACCGTTGCTATCTGAATTTTCAAGTCTGTCGAGCCAAAAATACGATCCCAACAAGCATCAGGTTCATACATAGCGTATCCAGGGCAGTATTTATGAAAATGCAATTGCCTCAAACTGGTAAGAATTGGACATGCAGTGATTAAATGTGCTAAGGTTTCTGGGATTTTGGTTGTTTGACAAAACCGACAAAAGTTTTGAAGAGGTCCTATTAGGTGACGCGTATAGAGCAGGTCTCTCGTTTCCCATAGATGTAGCCGGAAACGGAGAATTAAATTTCTATATTTTGGTGAAGGGGCTCTTGATAAATAGGATTGTGTAGTGCCTCTCGTATGTGGTGGAAAACGAAAGCTCGAAGCATGTTTATAAGTTAGACATTTTTGGTGATTCATGATCCAGGAGGTCTGATGGATTTTTTGTTTAGCCTTATCAGGATTTTGCAGAAGAATTTCAATTGAGATATCTGCGTCAGCCAAGATCTTGTAAACTGCTGAAAGCCATCTCCGGATAAAAACGTGATCTGTCGTAAAGATGTAGTTCGACAATACCTTAAGTAGGTTGTCTGTCCGAGATGATATTAGACATTTCCTAAAAAATGAACATTGTTTCCAGTTAAGATGTGCTGACAGAGAAGAGAGGCCTAGTTCATATCGTAACCATGAGATGGGAATACACTGCGGCAGATGCAACACATTCCGCCAGAATTTAGCCTCCCATTTATCAAGAGTAGTAGATGGTATTGGGGATCCTGTTTCCAAACCATATAATACGGTGGGAATGACTTTCATCTGCCAAAATGTTAAGGCCGGGATTACGGAACATTTTCCACATTTTGCAAGAAGAATACTTGATTGTGAAATCGCTGTAAGAAGTTTAACTTCGATCTGAGCCATATGTTCCAGTGGATGGAGAGAGGCTTCAAAAATAATACCTAAGTAGGTATGTGATGAAACCAAGGACAAAGAAATATTATTACCAATCAGCCAATGTTTCTGAGTATGGAAACCTGTCATGATGCCTACCTCCAAGGAGCCAGGCCGGGCCCAGCAACCCCAGAGGCAGACATCATTTTCCCCAGGGAAGTCTCAGCGGGCCCAAGTCGGGGCCCTTTGGACTCAGTCCTGGCGCCTTAGGCGCCAGGCTCATAGCGGACCCCAGTCCTGGCGCCTTAGGCGCCAGGCTCATAGAAGAGGATATGTGTTTAAGTGCTTGGGTGCACACTTACCTGATGCAGACCTTGCTGCTTCATCCAGGCCCTCTTGAGGCCTGAATGGGACTACTTTACCTGTAAGACTACTTCACCACCCGGGTGTGGTCGGGGAAGGATACATACCTGATTGGTGGAAGGATACATACCAGGAACTTCTTCCAAGGCTATTTAAACCCCACCCGAACAGCCACACGTGCTTCGCGTTGTTCTGCACCTAGCAGCTGGACGCTCACCGTGTCAGCTCCTGCATCCTGACTTCAGCCACGCCTGCCAGCACCCTGGAACTCCTGCAAGGGGAGAAAGGAAGAGAATAGGAGAAGAAAAGCCCTTACCTGCTAAATCTGCATCCCGGAGTCATTTCTCCAACGGCCCTGAAAAGGAAGACATCATTTTAAAGGCATTTTGTTTCGATCGCTGCAGCGCTGCATTTTACTCACCTTTGCAAGGCGCTTCCATCTTCAGCAGCGATCTTCCGGATTCAGCTACGCCCCGGCGCCTAGAGGAAAAAAGACAAGAACAAAGGTGAGAGGGAGAAAAGGAATAAGGAAAGCTCAGTTTCCTTTTAAGTCTTACCTGTTGGATTATTCCCACTGCATTTCGGGTCCTGCCGCTTCCTGGCATCTCCGGACCCCGGCCCCTATGGGGAAAAAAGACAAAGACATTGAATGAGCGAATGCAAAGACATTACCTGAGCGCTCATCCAGAACTGTTTCACTTCGGGTCGGCGCCATATCTCCGGCACTCCGAACCCCGGCCCCTAAGGGGAAAAAGACATAAGCATTAGCGCTTGCTGCAATTAGACAACGAACATTATTATTAAGCTTGAACTTTTGAACAGAACTTTTACAGCGCCTTACCTGAACAGTCAAGCTTACCTGAACTCCCATCAATCCTCAATCCAGTGAAGTAACTGGGTTTCAACGCGCCCCTGCATCAGAAGCAGGATGGAGAGCTCATCCTTCCAAACCCTAAGGAGGGTATCCAACGAGCCAGGGAAGCCAGAATAGAGGGGCCCTTCCTGTCCATATTCAGAGTTCTGCGCCTTCGACGCCGCGCCTCCGTGGGAACCAGGTGAGCGTTACAGAACGCGAAGCCTTACCACAATTTCCCACCTGGGCGCTATGGAGACTTCCGAGACAGATCAGCTGGCCCATCTTTTAGGGGAATTACGGGCAGAAGTGCACTCAGCCCGCCAGGAGACTAATGCTCTCAGAAGGGAACTAATCCTATCCAAGGAAAGAACTGATGATCTGGCCAAAAGGTTATTGCAGGGCCAGGCAGAGCACACTCCTTTACCTGTTTCCGGAGATATTTCTACAACAATGGGTTCGAATAACCCGGTACAAATCAATCTACCTGGACACATGCCTTTGGCCCCGCCGGAACGTTTTGCGGGGGATCCCAAGAAATATGCCGTTTTTATGAACCAATGCCGTTTACACTTTTTATGCAGGCCCGGGGCCTTCCCCAACGACCAGACCAAAGTAGCCTTTGTACTATCTTACCTCAGTGGCTGTGCTGCCGATTGGTCTATTCCATTGGTAAATCAGGATGATCCCATTCTCCGGGATTTCCTGGGCTTCCAGGCCAGCATGGAAAGATTGTTCGCTCGAAACTCACAGGGACAGGCCCTTGACAACAAACTGCTATCCTCACGACAAGGTAATCAGGATCTTTTGTCCTACATCGCCACCTTTAATAGACTAGTTGTGGAAACCGGATGGCCTGAAAATAAAAGGATCACATTGTTTCATCGAGGCCTGCGCGGAGAGCTTAAAGATGTTATAGCTCAGATAGTAGATCCACCCCAGGCCTGCGCAGACTACATAGACTTAGTGGTTCAACTTGATCACAGACTTCAAAATAGAAAAGCAGATCGGCTCAAGTATGAAACCAGAGTACCTATCAAGACCCACGTTAACTCCAAGAGTACTGACGTTTCCGAACCTATGCAAATTGGCAGTGTTAAAGGACCATTAACGCAGAAGGAACGAGAGAGAAGGCGACAAATGCAACTTTGTCTGTATTGCGGAACTTCCGGTCACTTTCTTCAAAGTTGTCCAGTTAAACCACCCAAGAAGGTGGTTGGAGCCACTGATAATGAGTTATTGACACCTGGTTCGGGAAACAACCTAGCCCGACAAGCGTAGGGGTCCGCTTGCCGAGCTTGAAAACAAACTCTTTGACCTCGCATTTTGTCATGCCAATGGTGCTTGTGAACCCAAAACAGCCTCAGCAGTTGCATGCTATAAAAGCATACATAGACAGTGGAGCTATTGGAAATTACATAGACCGTGAATTGGCTTCCAGGATTAAGCTTCCTCTCCGCCCGAAAGTAACCCAAGATGTAATTACTACAGTTGATGGAACCGAAATAGCCTCAGGGCCTGTAACGCATTCCACAGTTGAAATCACTCTGGTGGGTCAGGACGGACATCGGGAAGCAATCGTGTTTGATGTGATCAAGGCCCCACAATTTCAAGTACTTCTTGGTATCCCTTGGTTAGAAACACATAATCCGAGAATAGACTGGCGAGCAAAGAAGATAACTTTTCCTGATTGTGAACCAACCTGTTACCCAAGGAATCCAGCTATGGGTCTAGCCTCTGTAACTTCCACCCCTGTACAGCTACCATCTGAATACCAAGAATTCCAAGACGTTTTTCAGAAAGAGCAGGCTAACACCTTACCTCCCCATCGATCTTACGATTGCCAAATCGACTTGGTACCCAATGCACAACTACCTTGTAGTAGGATTTATGCTCTTACTGAACCTGAGAACCTGCATTTGCGCCAGTATTTGGATCAATACCTGGCCAATGGCTTCATTCGCCCATCAAAGTCACCAGTCTCTTCCGCTTTGTTCTTCGTACCTAAAAAGGAAGGAGACATTAGGGCCTGTATTGACTACCGCGCCCTAAATCAGATAACGATTAAGAATCGTTACCCTTTGCCCCTGATACCTGAGCTTATCGACCAAGTAAAAGATGCTCGTGTGTACACCAAGCTAGATCTCCGAGGAGCTTACCACCTGGTACGTATAAAAGAGGGCGACGAATGGAAGACTGCATTCCGCACCAAATTTGGGCTCTTCGAATATCAAGTAATGCCCTTCGGTTTGTGCAACGCACCTGCCGCCTTTCAGTACTTCATGAATGATGTTCTTCGGGAACTTATCGATGTTTGTGTCATCGTTTATATTGACGACATCCTGGTGTATTCCTCCTCAGAATCTGATCACAGAAACCATGTTAGGGCAGTTCTTGAGAAATTGCGCCAGCACAAATTATTTGCCAAGCTCGAAAAATGCGTTTTTCATACCACAGAAGTGGAGTTTCTCGGATTCATCCTGACACCTCAAGGAATCCGAATGGACTCGCGGAAAGTGGACGCCATTCTCAAATGGCCATCTCCTAGCTCTGTGAAGGGAGTGCAAAGCATGCTTGGCTTTGCCAATTTCTATCGAAGGTTCATCCCGGAATTTTCTCGAACTGTTCAACCCATCACAGCTCTCCTAAAGAAAAATAAACGCTTTGAATGGACTCTTGAGGCTGAACAAGCCTTTCAGGACCTGAAAACCAAATTCACCTCTGCACCTGTATTGAAGCACCCGCGCCCAGATCTCCCTTACATCGTGGAAACCGATGCATCCAGTTCGGCCATGGGAGCTGTCCTGTCGCAAAGAGACCCAGAAACTAACCAACTACACCCTGTAGCCTTTTGGTCCAGAAAATTCTCTCCACCTGAACTCAATTACGCAATTACCGACAAAGAACTACTGGCTATTAAATCAGCTTTCAAGGCTTGGCGTCACTATCTTCTCGGTGCAAGACACACCATCACCGTAATTACGGACCACAGAAATTTGCAGTATTTAAAGACGGCCAAAGCTCAATCTTCGCGACAACTCCGATGGGCTTTATTCTTTGCGGAATTTGATTTTGTAATTACCTATCGCCAGTGGCGGCTGGTGAGTTTGAAAGCTGGTGGGGCGTAAATTTTCCAGGGCGAATTTAGTAAAATGGAAAAATGGCCTACAAAATATGCAATTTACTGTCCAAAAAAAACACTGAAATATGAAAAAAGCATTCGGTTTTACATATTAATGGTGGTACACTATTCTTACGTGTGCAAGTGTGATGGTGTATTTTACAGCAGCTTATATTGAGAATAGCTGGTACTATGGTGTATGCATAAAGAAATTCATTATATAGTCAGTAATGATGGAAAAATATGTTTGTCATTCTGTTACTGGCATTCACATGCGTTTATCCTCTTACTAAGGTGGGATTTTAGGCATTTTCTGAAAGGGGGAAACTAAGCTAAAATATTACTTTAGTTTTTAACCACTTAATTAATGCGACATTTGTCCTACCTCTAATGGCTGACTGCCTCGCTGAGTTGCCATTGCTTCAGTTGCTCACACGTGGAATGCACAGGTCTCTGGAGAACAGGTCTCTGGAGAACGGTCAGTGCAATGAACTCCTTCGCAGGCTATGGGAAATCCAAAATCCCGGAAGGTGCACTGTGGAGGTTGAAGTCCGATGTTTTTAGTTTCACAATTACCCTGGACTGGTTGGATTTGTTCATGTAAGGTGTTGCTGATGGTCTGTAAAGAGAAAGCGAGAAACTGATATGAGAAAGGACAACATAGGCTCAGAGCAGTATTAAACTGGTTTTCACACATGAAGGAGAGAGAGCTAACTGCTTGTAACATTGAAGCTGCACCAGAATAATCATTAGTACAATGTGTAAAGAAAGTACCAGCAACTACCACCATGTGCCAGTCATCAGTTGTATAACGCAGCAATATATACATTTTTGTAATGTTTTCGTTCTGGGACTTTAAAAGTGCGCTTTGCGGAGCTCACATTGCAAAATTAATTTGCTACAGCCCTTCAGGCACCCGATTTATAAGCACTCTGCGTGTCCTTCGCTGAAGTCCTGTTAAAAACAGCATTGGCAAAGCCAATGAGATCCTGTTCAAACACAAGCATTGACAAAGCCAACATTTTGGCCTTGTGCATATGGTGTAAGCTTCTGCCAGGAACTGCTATTAGATCATGATGTCCAGGAACTTGCACCATCTTGCTGCTTCTACAACAACGGGTAGTTAATTCTGCTACAGCTGTGCCTGGCAAGTGGCACTGTGCCTGGCAAGTGCAGCTGTGCTATAGCTGAGCCTGGCAAGTGTAGCTGTGCTACAGCTGGCCCTGGCCAGTGCCACAACAAGGGATGAAGGGGTGAAGGTAGACAGATCAAGTACAACACAAGGCAGTGAGCCGAGTTCAAAGGGGAAGGTGGGTAAACAGCAAGAAGAAGAAGCACAGGCTGACAGCTATATACCAGTGGTGCAGATAAGCAAGAAGGAGAAACGGCAAGTCAGAGAACTGGTTGTAGACCAGAGAGAAGAGGGGCAAGGAAGGGGGTAACAACGAACGTGGAGGACAGAAGGCAGAGAAGGGGGGAAATCAAGGAAAGCAGTGCAAAAGTCAGATCAATGGATGCAAGTAGGTGCAACATTGCACAGCCCAGGAGGCAAAGTATCAACCAGATGGTAAACAGCAGAAAGGGCAGTCAGCTAAGTAGGGTGAAGGGGTAGTAAAGCGCAGGGTTGGGAAAGACAGACAACGTGGGTCCAGTGATTTAGAAACAAACCCCTCAAATGTATTAGGGGGAACAGATTAAGATTAAGGCTGACTGGCATGGGCGGCCTTAGGGGGTCTAAGTGCAGCCTGTGCTCTAATCTCAAACTCGCCACTTAACTGAAGTGTGTGATCCTGGGTGATTTAGTTTATCTCACTGGCTGTACCTGCCAATATTGGGATGATGGGTTTGGGTTTTGGATTATGGGTGTGGGGATGCTGGAAGCCAGTTATGGGTTTGGTGTTTTTGAGGTGGGAGGCAGGACATCATGTATGGGTCTACCTGTGCTTCGAGAGTTCTGGAGGCAAGATATGGGTATTTGCTGATTCTGCTCGTGTCTGGCTCGACTTTACCGGCACATTTTCTGCACCTCTAACAAAGTAACAATAATATTTGTGGGCAATCTTTTTTCACCTTAGATCACAGTATTTTGCAGACACTCGTGTAAAAACTCTTTGGCTTTCCTAATTTGCTGAAAGGTGAACAAGTTGGATTCTTCCCCCGGGCAGCGTTACAGGGCTCTGCGTGCTCTCACCAGAAGGCCTCGTTATATGGGGGTGCATTCATTTGATGAGCTTACTGTGATTTATAGGGCATGGGGGCTCACAAATGTGCATGCAGCTCCACCCCTGCGTGTTCACAGACTTTAGGAACTTCTTTTTTAATTTTACTTGAAGAAAGAGGTTGACAGTAATTTCAACATGGCCGCTGGCTACCTCGAGGAAGGCAGCAGGAAGAAAACAACATGGGCAGCAGGAAGAAAACAACATTGATACGTTAGGTCGAGGCTGCCCTATGAGTTTTACCATAGAGTAGGGTGGCCATATCGTAGAGCTAGTTCAACTTCACGGGGGTATAACCTATTATTGCAAAACCTCTAACAAGGTGCTATGGGCTGCTTCCAAAGGGGTTGACCCCGAATTTTTGAATGGGGCTATCACTGCATACATTTAGTACATGCATATAGTCAATGGAACAGGCTTTCAGCTAGGTAATGAGAATTTGAACTCGTGGGAAAGTGAGGTAAAGGTTAGAGACAACATTCTGGGCCTGATTCACGGAAGTGTTTTATAATGGTGCAATCCCATAGGAAAACATTCCATGAATCAGGCCCTCTGTGTTATACATGTGACATTGCAGTCAGAAAATGGCAATAAATCCATTCCCATCCTTTTTTGGAGCAGTTAATCAATTTCCGCCATGTTTACCACACAGCTAAATTAAAAGTCAAGCTTTAGAGTGGAGCATGGTGCTGGAGGTAAATCCTCCACTGGCAGATTTACCATGCACGGCATTACTGCCTGCATTACTGCCTGGGGTAAATACACCAAATCCCCAGTGGAGTCCTATTGACTCAAAAAAAGGGGATTACCACTGCCACGCTGCCAATAGTAATCCGGCGGTAAAACGAACAGACTGGATGGAAAAATGTAACAGAGTTTCCGGTACTTCCACAGTATTACCGCCAAACTCACAGTGAGGCCCAATGTACCGTCGATAGCATTTCATTCAGTGAGAAAACAGGCTCACAGGGTGGCATTGCAGTACAATAATTACAATTTATGTGACAGATTCATGTTTCATTCCAAAATCATGCATTTTGGGAAAACACCCAAATAACACAACATTGAAATACTGGTGGGGTTTGAGGAAGTAAAGGGCGTACTCTCGATTCAGAAAAGTTTATCCAACAACTCTGCTCGAGGTACTGCAGATACAGGTAACAGCATCAACGCCACTGGCCTGCAGCTCCCCAGATGACTGGCAACCCCTAACATCAAGGATACGTGGGCTGACGGCGACCTCCCTGAACTGACGGTGGCAGGTTGGGCCCTCCTTTGATGTATGCGGACCAGGTTTGGTTCAGTGCAGATTAGAAAGCACTTTTGGAAAGCCGGGCGCACTCGCGCAGGCTACTCCGACAGCTTTGTGGGGCCAATAGATGAATGAGATGCTGATCTTTCGGCCCAGAAATGTTATCAAAACTTTGCTCACACTGGCGAAGGCAGGATTTGCAGATTTGACTCAAATGCCCTCCGCTGGTCCCCTTTAGAAAAAGGTCAGGGTAGATTGCTTTCCCCCTAGAAACACATTACACACGCACCCAGTCACTGATGCTTCTGGACTCAATCACGTGTAAGTGATTCTGAAAAAACGGATGCAAACCAACAACATCTAAAAAAAAAAATAACTCTGATCGCTTAGAACAATTTTGCTTTTGGATGGAAAACAAAAACGCCCAGACTCCTTCCTCAAACTTCCCCCCTCCCTCTGCTTTTGGTAAGCGCGGCATTTGGTCTTTCGATGCGGCAGAGGACGGAGACTTGGGCTGAATTGGCTTGGCGTGGCCCAAGGCACGGCAGTGCACATGGACAGGCCTGGCACTGGCATGATCACGGTACGCAAGGCCCAGGGCAGCCAGGCGTGCGCTGCTGGTGCACTCAAAATGTATAGTGCAGCAGCAGCAGCGCATGCCTGCGGCTGCCCTGGGGCGTCCCTTGCGTACCTTGGGTCACGGTACGGCAGTGCACGGACCGGCCTGGCCCTGGGCCTACTTTGTTTACCCCCGGTCGGACCGAGGGTAGACCCAAGGCAGTCAGCTCGGCAGCAACACTGAACGACGTGTAGGCCCCGGCCTACACGTCGTTCAGTGTTGACTGGCCTGCCGCCTGGGCCGTGGTGGACCACATAGTTTGGGCACGGGGAGGGGAGTGTGTGTAACACTCCCGAGTCCCTGGGCCCAAACAGAAGAAAACTTAAGAATTTCGGGGGAACTTACCGCGGCGCCACTGGTGCAGCATCACTAGTCGTGTGTCCTCCACCGAAGAGAAACGGACGTGTGAAGGCGGCGCAGGCGCACGCCCACACCCTGCGCCGCCAATCATAGATACAGTAATGTCATTGGCTGTTTGCCAGCCAATGACATTACTGTATCCATGGCAGGGGAGGGAGGAGGGAATCCTAATAAGTGCGCTGTTTGCGCACATTTTAGACTGGCGGGGCCAGCCCTGAAGCGCCCCGCCAGGCTTCCAATTAAAGAGGCTACGTAGAGTGCGTGGAGCTACGAGCTCCACGCACTCTACTATTGAAAAAAATTTACTAAATTGGGTCGCGCCCCGCTGTTTAAGCCGGGCCGGCCTATACAATATTGTTTCCTTGCCACAGCGCCCCCGCGCTGTTGGCAAAGGAAATGCAGCACAACAAGCTAAAAGAGATTCAATCAGAGAAGTTCTCTGATTGAATCTCTTTTAGCTTCTCTCTTTTTTTTCTGGGGGGGCGGCGCCCGGCCGCCCCATGATAGCAGCCGCCACTGCCTATCGCCCTGGCTGCAAGAATGGTAAGGCAGATGCCTTATCCCGGATAGGCATGGAAGAACCCAATTCGAGTTTAGAACCTGTGCCAATCATACCGGAACAAAGAATTCTGGGCTTGACTTCATTGCAAACCATTGAGGACATCCAAGCTCAAGTAAAACAGCTTTTTGACTCTTCTGCCTTACTGGAATGGAGTCAAAAGGGTCCTCACTACACCGTTAAGGATGATTTACCCTACTTCCAAGAGCGGTTATTTCTGCCAAGTAAAGAATTGCAGGAACTTGTCATTACCCGTCATCATGAATCATTAATGGAAGGACATCCCGGTATCGCGAAAACAGAAGAAAAGATCAAACGCCACTTCTGGTGGCCTTCTTGGAGAAAAGACATAAAGTCATTTGTGTTGTCTTGCGGAATCTGTGCCCAAAATAAGAGTCAAAAGAAAAGGCCAGCCGGCCTACTTCAACCTTTGGACATTCCACCAGCACCTTGGCACACCTTGTCAATGGACTTTATAACTGACCTGCCTCCTTGTGGTGGTTACAACACGATTCTCGTAATAGTGGATCTATTCTCCAAAATGGCCCATTTTATCCCTTTAAAAGGATTGCCGTCAGCTTCCACCTTGGCCAAGGAATTTATGGAAAATATAGTGCGGTTACATGGTTTCCCTTCCATATTAGTCTCAGACCGTGGAAGTCAATTTATCTCCCACTTTTGGAAGAAATGTTGCCAACTAGCACAAATAGACATGCGGTTATCCACCAGCCACCACCCCCAGACCGACGGACAAACCGAGAGAACCAATCAGACTCTCGAGCAATATCTGCGGTGCATGTTACACCAATCCGAGTTAAATTGGAAAGACATCCTTTGGATTGCAGAATATGCATACAACAATTCAGTGCATTCTGGAACCGGACAGACTCCTTTTTATACCCTGTATGGTCACCATCCTCGGACCTCTGACCTAGATCCACCTCTGACCCTGGAGATGCCTGCAGTAAATCACCTACATTCCACAATAACCCAAGCCTTCAAAGAAGCTACAACCCACTTACAGCAAGCCAAGAAAAAGTATAAAGAAAACGCTGATTTGCACCGAAGTAAAACTCCTCCTTACCAAGTAGGAGATCAGGTATGGCTAGCAACTAAACATCTACCCCTCAAGGGTCAGCGAACTTTTAATCCCAGATTCATTGGGCCTTACCCCATCAAAGCTATTATCAACCCAGTGGCCTTTAAACTCGATTTACCATCCAACATGCGGATTCATCCCGTTTTTCACGCATCTCTTCTAAAACCAGTACAACCTGCAACCAGACTGTCTGAGCCCCCAGGCCCTGTCCAAATTGATGGAGAATTAGAATTCGAAGTGAAAGACATTTTAAAATCCAAGATAGTTAAGTCGAAACTCTTCTATCTTGTTGATTGGAAAGGATATGGACCTCAGGAAAGATCTTGGGAACCCAGTAACTATGTTCACGCACCACGATTAATTCAACGATTCCATCGAAGATTCCCGCACAAACCAAAACCCCCGGAGGAAAAGACCTTGGGAGGGGCCTTGAGGGGGGGTACTGTCCTGATGCCTACCTCCAAGGAGACAGGCCGGGCCCAGCAACCCCAGAGGCAGACATCATTTTCCCCAGGGAAGTCTCAGCGGGCCCAAGTCGGGGCCCTTTGGACTCAGTCCTGGCGCCTTAGGCGCCAGGCTCATAGCGGACCCCAGTCCTGGCGCCTTAGGCGCCAGGCTCATAGAAGAGGATATGTGTTTAAGTGCTTGGGTGCACACTTACCTGATGCAGACCTTGCTGCTTCATCCAGGCCCTCTTGAGGCCTGAATGGGACTACTTTACCTGTAAGACTACTTCACCACCCGGGTGTGGTCGGGGAAGGATACATACCTGATTGGTGGAAGGATACATACCAGGAACTTCTTCCAAGGCTATTTAAACCCCACCCGAACAGCCACACGTGCTTCGCGTTGTTCTGCACCTAGCAGCTGGACGCTCACCGTGTCAGCTCCTGCATCCTGACTTCAGCCACGCCTGCCAGCACCCTGGAACTCCTGCAAGGGGAGAAAGGAAGAGAATAGGAGAAGAAAAGCCCTTACCTGCTAAATCTGCATCCCGGAGTCATTTCTCCAACGGCCCTGAAAAGGAAGACATCATTTTAAAGGCATTTTGTTTCGATCGCTGCAGCGCTGCATTTTACTCACCTTTGCAAGGCGCTTCCATCTTCAGCAGCGATCTTCCGGATTCAGCTACGCCCCGGCGCCTAGAGGAAAAAAGACAAGAACAAAGGTGAGAGGGAGAAAAGGAATAAGGAAAGCTCAGTTTCCTTTTAAGTCTTACCTGTTGGATTATTCCCACTGCATTTCGGGTCCTGCCGCTTCTTGGCATCTCCGGACCCCGGCCCCTATGGGGAAAAAAGACAAAGACATTGAATGAGCGAATGCAAAGACATTACCTGAGCGCTCATCCAGAACTGTTTCACTTCGGGTCGGCGCCATATCTCCGGCACTCCGAACCCCGGCCCCTAAGGGGAAAAAGACATAAGCATTAGCGCTTGCTGCAATTAGACAACGAACATTATTATTAAGCTTGAACTTTTGAACAGAACTTTTACAGCGCCTTACCTGAACAGTCAAGCTTACCTGAACTCCCATCAATCCTCAATCCAGTGAAGTAACTGGGTTTCAACGCGCCCCTGCATCAGAAGCAGGATGGAGAGCTCATCCTTCCAAACCCTAAGGAGGGTATCCAACGAGCCAGGGAAGCCAGAATAGAGGGGCCCTTCCTGTCCATCTTCAGAGTTCTGCGCCTTCGACGCCGCGCCTCCGTGGGAACCAGGTGAGCGTTACAAAACCAGAATGAGGGTTGTACATCAAGACTTGAGTCTTTGTGGAGTTAATTTTTAAATCATTCTCTATGACATAGTGGTCTAGGGCTGATAAAAGTTTTTGTAAACCATTGGGAGTCTTTGAGATGAGAACGATATCATCGGCATAGAAGAGTGCTTTAATTGAGACACCATTCATTTTCGGAGAGTCTGATTGGATGGGTTCAAAGGAAAATTTGATATCTGGGATATAATAATTAAAAATGGATGCCGCTAACAGACAGCCTTGTTTAAGGCCACGTGTAGTTGGAATCGGATGGGAAAGTAAGCCATTAAATGTCAATCTAACCTGAACCGTGGTAGTAGAATGAAAGTGATAAATAAGATCAGTAATGGAGGGGGGACATTTGTCATGAATAAGTTTAGACATAAGTTTGACTCTAGAAATTGAGTTAAATGCAGAGTGCAGGTCCACAAAAGCAAAGTAGACCTGCTGTTTTTGAATGTGACACAAAGATTTAATGGAATTTAGAAGGAACAAGTTAACTGCTGTGCCCATTCCGGCAACAAAACCTGTTTGGAATGGGTTGCAATGTAGATGGATTGATGTCCATGCAGAAAATTCAAGCAATAAAAACGGCGAGTCAAGGAGCGCGATGGGTCGATAATTCTCGGGGAGCGAACGATCTCCCTTCTTGTAAATGGGTAGAATAGACGAGTGCCATGAAGATGGGAGTGTTCGAGAGATCAAAATATTTTGAAATAAAAGGAAGAGAATTTGGGCCCAATGGTTTATGTTGGATTTAAGCATTTGGTTGCTGATTCCATCGGGTCCTGCAGCTCTTGAATTTTTAGCCAATTTTATGTAATTAATAATGGTTTCCATCTCGCAGTTCAGGGACCATTGCGTGGTGGACTGCATTTGGTATTTGAAATTACTGAACTCCGGATCAGAATATAATTCGGAGAAATGTTGGACCCATTGCGCTTCTTGCACGCCATTGGCTTGTGCATCTAGTTGATGATTACAATGTTTATGCTTAAGTAATTTCCATACACTTGCAGAATTTTTTGTAGCTAGAATGTTAAGCATAAGCTCACTATCTTTTTGAAATAACAAGGCTCTATGTCCACAGACCCAGTTGGTATAGCGGGTTTTCGCCTGCCTTGCATGGTCAAACCGAGAGCTTAGTGACGAAGAGAGCAATAATTTCCGTTCTTGCCTATAACTAGACCTTCTATGATGTAATTCATGATCAAAGGAGTGTAAGTGAGTAATCGACCTCTGTTTAGAGATAAGAATGTTGTTCTGAAATTGTTTTAACAGGTGTGAATATTCGACCTTGGAATTGGAATTGGGCACCGTAGAAGGGGCAAGTGATTGTTTTAACATCCAAAACATCCTAGAGGACACAGAGAGGCGATTACCAGAGGGATTGATAACAAGTTGTTGAGAGGACCTTTTAGTATAAGAAGGCGCTAACGCCAGGGGTCTTACGAAATGTAGTGTCAAAAGCTTATGGTCACTATACATCTGAGGAGTGATGTTTAGTGAAGTGATGTTATCAAACATATTTGAATCAGCATATATGTAATCAATTGTACTGGTGCTTAAGTCACGGCGCCAAGTAGTTGCGGGTGGAAGATCACCAGGCATAGACCCGTTGATCATCATAAAGTTATAGTGAGACATGAACGTAGACCAAGTCAAGACCTCCTGGGCTGTAGATTCAGAAGTTGGATTAAAACAATCAAGATTAAGATCGCCAAGAAGAAAAGTGGCAGTAACATCAGATGCCTGAGCAACTATTTCCAACAAATAGGAAAGTTCTCTAAGGAATAAATTCAAAGAGAGTTTTGCCGGATTCCGGTAAATATTGAAAATGGCCATATTGCCTCCGCAACCAATTACTCGGACTAATTGTATATAGATGTCGAATGCGCACCATGGAATTATTTCTAGGTCAGAAGATTGTCTAACTGCTACCAAGGGGCCCTACATTGGACGACCTTTCTCACCTCTTACAGCCGCAATAAGAGCAGTTGCATAATTGTCCCAAACAGGAGGAGTTAGAAACCATGTTTCCTGAAAAGCCAGGATATCATAAGAGTGAATGAACACATCAATAGAATGTTGTAAATGGACATGGCCTCTGGTATTCCAACAACCTAATGAAATGGAACGATATTTCGGAGGATCTTGAGGTTATAAATTGGGACAGCCATTTTTGGTAGATTGGTAAACTCGTGTGGTTTGAAGGGATTTACCTGAGTCACTAGCCGATAACTTTGTTGAGGTGAACAGAGATTGTGATCGATCGAGGTCCTGAGAGATAAGAAATCCCATCTCAAACAATGTCAGCTTAGCATCCCAAAGCAATTTCGCCACAGTAGCTGAAGGAATCCATAAACGGACAATGGTGAAGTCAGCATCCGCAATGAATTCCACCAGGTCAATATCTGTTGACGAGATATGTTCCAAGGTGCCAACATCGTTCAGGATGTTTAATACACACTGTCTATTGAGATCGTACAGAGGATGAGAACCACCACGGCATTTCATGATCAATGAGTGGCCATTTGGTGCACGAGTATTGGAGGCTTGAGATAGAGTTTTGGGAGGTATTTTACTAAAGTTCATATTTTTAGATGACTGCAAGGTGGCAGGGTGGGGAAGGGGGTGGTAATTCAACTTTGTCGAAGCAGGGGTGGTGACAGACCAGGACTGGCGAGTAGGAAGGCTACGTAATGAGTCCCGAGTTTGATGTGGAACTGCTATTGAGGAACCAGGGCGCGGACCACTTTGGTCATGAGTGATAGCCAGCGCATTATTATTGGAAGAACCAATATATGGAACACCGTGGGTTTCAAGAAAAGCGTCCATCAAAGATTTAAACTGAGAGGTCATCAAATCAGAATTATGTAAAGAGTTGTCACACGGCATGTTGTTAGAAGCTTGATCTTGGACTGTGGTAGGGGGTAACATAGGAATTAGAGGGGGAGGCGTTATACTTGTAGGCTCCATTCTGAAAGGATTATTGGTTGAAATCAGGGGAACAGCATCGGTAGACTGAGTGGGAACACAGGTGAGAGGAATAGCCTGGTTTTTCAGGGAAAGATATTCATCAATGGCATTTTTAATGAGAACAATTTTTGCAGTAGATGAATTATCAGGGCAAATTATGGAGCCGGATGTGATGAAAGCAGGCGCAGAAATTGGAATGGAGGTGATAGAAGTAGCAGCCTTTGAACATGCAGGAGGCACAGAGTTTTCCAAAGCATTAATTAAATTATGTAGAGGAGAATAATGGGAATTATTGAAAGGAGGTAGACTACCACAAGGGCCACTCTTATCAATTTGACACACAGGCTTGGGTTGATTGATAGATGGAGCCTGTGGAAAACTTGCAGATGAAGGTTTAAAGAAAGAGGCAATGGAATTCTTCGGGAGCTTCGGGGCAATCATGTTCTTAGATTTCTTGATAAGTGATTGCCTAAGCGGCAATTTCTTTTTCTTTTGACGATTGCCTTTTAAAGGCTCCCGAGCGATGTCAGGACAAGAAACAGGAGGGGGACTAGTGGAGGGGGTTGGTTGAATAGAGTCAATAACCACCAACTCAGGAATCTCGTAAGGTAGATTTCCTTGAGTCGTGGAGATGTTCTCCCAAGAGGAATCATTGACCACAATGGCTTCATTAACAAGATCGTCCTCAGTGGGGCGAATGATTTCTTCAAATGAGGGAACAGTGGGAAAGGGTCCCAACTGGGTAGAGACTGGATGAGCAGGCACTTGAGTTGGCACAGGATTTAGGGAGGTTATCCAATCATACATGGTGTCAATCTGCAAGGATTGAGTAGATATTTTGTCGTCAAGGCGTTCAAACAGTTTATAAAGACTTAACACTGTGGTATTTAAAGCAGCAAGCGTGATTTCAAGCATAGACGGTAAAGTGATAGACGCAGAAACCGGTGAAGATGGTTGAGGCTGCGCACGCGGAGTCGGATGCGCGTAAAGAGAAGCATCACTTGGAGCATTACTGATGGATGAGATTTCCTGTGGCTGGGCTAGATCGTGAATACTAGCCACAGAGAAAGGGGAGTGGGGTAAATCAGCATAAGAGGAGATGGTCTCCTTGTTTGCAGGGGTAAGACATTCATGAATAGTATCTAAAGTAGGAGCTAATGGCAGGACATGCGTTTTAAAGCGATGATTATCGACAGCAATCAAAGTTGAATCAGAAACAAGTTGTGACATTGGGGCTATTGGAGACCCTGTCCATTGACGGGGACCAGCAGCACAGCACGGAGCATGCACCACATATTGAGAGGTGCCAAACTTGCCGTGCACTGGAGTTATGGGTTGACAAAGGGATGTGCGAGTGTGGTTGCTTTCCGTAATAATTGAGCCGTGGGTTGACAGAGGAAGATTATCTGTGGGTCTCCGTTGTGATTGCAATGGGGGACAGATTGGGACGGCAACCTACGAAACGCACAAAAATGATTCATCACAGAATTTGTTAGATTAGCAGCAATTACAGAATCATCGGACATGCCTACTTTAAGAGACTGAAGATGGGTAAACATAGTAAATTATGCAAAAAAAATTATTAGAAAAAAAGAAAAGTAAAAGGGAGAACAAAAGTAATAATAATAATATATATAAAAAACAACAACAAACAAAATGGAGCATCAACAACCGTGGACAGCCGTAGACAGCCCTTGCCAAAAAGCGCTTCACAAACAAGCGCGCGCGCAAAAAGCGCGGGTGTCCAAGATTAAATGGATTGTGGGAAAGGAGGGCGGGGCAAAGGGGCTCGAAGAAAAAAAAACACAAAGTCCCTTCTTTGTTTTCGTTTTCTAGGGAGAAAGAAAAATAGTATCAGAAAAATAGTCAATCAGGCTATTTCCGACTTGCACGGATCTTGTCAGCATCAAAGTCCCATACCCTTTGGAGTCACGGGAAAGAGGCAGCAGAGAGGCACAGCTAGCAGCAATCCTTCAGCGAGACCAGCCGTAGACAGCCCTTGCCAAACAGCGCTTCACAAACAAGCGCGCATGCAAAAAGCACGGGTGTCCAGGATTAAATGGATTGTGGGAAAGGAGGGCGGGGCCAAGGGGCTCGAAGAAAAAAAAACACAATGTCCCTTCTTTGGTTTCGTTTTCTAGGGAGAAAGAAAAATAGTATCAGAAAAACAGTCAATCAGGCTATTTCCGACTTGCACGGATCGTGTCAGCATCAAAGTCCCATACCCTTTGGAGTCACGGGAAAGAGGCATCAGAGAGGCACAGCTAGCAGCAATCCTTCAGCGAGACCAGCCGTAGACAGCCCTTGCCGAACAGCGCTTCGAAACAAGCGCGCGCGCAAAAAGCGCGGGTGTCCAGGATTAAATGGATTGTGGGAAAGGAGGGCACGGCCAAGGGGCTCGAAGAAAAAAAAACACAAAGTCCCTTCTTTGTTTTCGTTTTCCTATGGAGTTACGGGAAAGAGGCAGCAGAGAGGCACAGCTAGCAGCAATCCTTCAGCGAGACCAGCCGTAGACAGCCCTTGCCAAAAAGCGCTTCACAAACAAATTGTTGTTGTGTGGATGTCGGATCTTGGAAATCCAAGAAAACTTGTTTCAACTTTTGCTTCTGTTCCAGAGTCACGCAGGCATCAGCTAGGTTGACCCTCTCTTCCACCATCTGCCTGAAGCCTGGAAAGACTTCTGGTTTGGCTATCTCAGCGGCCTCCTCCAGCTGGGTGGAGAAGTCCCTGGTCAGAGTGTTGATTTGGACTGGAGGCTTCAGGTGGGAAAGGCAGCCCTCATGGACCTGGGAAATCACCTCATCCCTCCTGAAGTCACAAGTCACATCTTCCTTACTATAAGGGCAAGAAGTGTACACCAGGAAGTTCCCCACATGTCAGGTGAAAATCCTGTCTGGTGTTGTATTGTCCTCACTGTCACTGTCAAAACAGTCCTTGGGGATTGGTCCTAACAGTTCATTACCTAAATCAATGGAGAAATGTCGGTCATCAACCGCCATCCCAATAATGGTGCCTGCGGCTAGAGTAATACTCTTTAAGTCGCTGTTATCCACCTCTATTGGAATGGTGTCATGTTCTATGTTAACTAATGGTGTTGGGTTTACCCCCAACCCTTGCTGTTGGAGAGAAGCATTTAGATGAATATAAGCATCAGGGTTTTTCAATTTTTGTCCTCTTTTAACTTTCACTTCCAGGGAGAATTGTCGGGTCCTTTCTGGGATGGTGACTTCCTCTTTAATCTGAATTTCAACTGCATAAGGTAGCAATTGAGCTGACCTAAATGCTTTTTCTGGATCATCAAAGCCCATGGGATTACCCGCTAATCGGGACCAAGCTTTGAGGTTTATTAGGTCCAAACTAATGGCAAAGCGATTGAGAATGTCACTGCCTAAGTAAAAGGCGGCAGTGACGTCTCGCACGACCCAACAATTATGGACTATGCTCTTGTTGCCAATGGAGATTTTGAGCATACACCTGCTTGGCAGGAGGTGTTTCGAATTGGGTGTTTCCAGATCCATTTCCCATTTGTCTATCAGTTTGAATGTGGGAATGGCTGGAGCTTATGGGAGTTGGCGGAACATGGCTTCGCTGATGAAGCTCTTACCGTTGTTCACACACACTCGAGCGAGAACAGAGTCCTTCCCATCATTTAACTGAACAGGGATGAACAAATGCTCTCCAATTTGCTGAATATCAGCCAGGCTCTGAGCTGATTTCACATCTTTCTGGACTATAGGAGTGGGAGTGTCTGATTGTGGATTGGTAAAGAATTTCAGAGTATTTCCTTCCAGTGTGGAATACCACCTTAAACTGGAAGGAAGGTTGATTTTCAGAAATAGAGAGGACCCCCCCACCACCAGTCTGTTGTCCTACTGCTATTACTGTCACGTCTGGAATTTGGTTGTTCTGGAAGTGAAATTCTACTTGGTCTGATTTTTGTTCAACCATGTGGCAGGTGCCGTTTAAACTAACATGGTTGACACTCTGTTTTAATTTTATTGGATCGGCTAGTCTGGGTCCAGAGGACCTTGTTTACACAATCTATTAGGGGTGACAACCTTCTCAGGAGGTCATTCCCTAGTAAACAAGGGGTGCCCTCTGGAGTCACTACTATGACCGGGTGTTTCACCTTGTGTCGCCCAATTTTGAGGTCCAAATCTGCAGTCCCCTCGACAGGAATTTCCTTCCCGTCAAAGTTCTGCATTTGTCCAGGAAGAGAGGTGAGAGGAATACGGTAATTCTCCCCCCTTCCTGCATTTAGTTCATCAAATGCCCTTTTGGACAGAAGGGTAGCTTGGGATCCAGTGTACACCAGCGCCAAGATTGTACCCTGCCACTGTACTTGTACCGGGGCATAATATCTTCCCTCCTTCTCCTCAAGGGGGCACAGATAATGCACATTTTTGGACAACTGGTGGGCTAACTTTCTGGTTTTGGACATGGCGAGAGAAGAGATTTGGGCAGAATTCTGTGAAGACCCTGGGGAATCTGAAAGAAAAAGTTGGCAACTGGAAATGGTTTTGGGTTGTGGGCCTGTCGGGGGGAAATTCTCCCGGGGTCGGCTGGGCCGTCCACGGACCTCCGGGCAGGGAGGCCCCAACCCCTCCCGTATATCCCAAAAAATGAGTATGAGACACACGCAAGAAGCAAGGTGATTCTGCTGTTTGTTAAACAAAACGGCAGGGATGGGTCAAGGATCGTACGCATCCGTCCTGACACTCTCTCTCATTGTGGGGCTTGCAGGCCCTTTTTACCTTAGTATGACGCGCTACTTGCGTCACCTGGGAAAGTTAGCAAAAAACCTATCGCCACTCTCGATTGGTTCCTCGAGTGGTAGGGTTAGTATAGCATACGTATAGAGAGCGATATTAGTGGTTGAGGGTTAGTCAGGTGGTATACTTGGGTTGTCCCTTCAATTCGATACATGAAAATTGTTACATGAAGACCCCTGAGGATTGGCTAATGTTAATGGCGTCAGTGATAAGAGCCCCATGTTCTGATTGGTCCATTCGCGAGCCCCCCAGTCTGGGACAATCGCTGTTCCCAGCTCACGGTGCACCTGTCATTTGCAACAATGTTTCTGTAACGCTCACCTGATTCCCGCAGAGGCGCCGGTCTTGACTGGGTGAATGCCGTATCTTCAAAGGTGATGTGTAACACACGGTTGGCTCTTTGGGCTGGACCTCTGTGCACTGTATGTCTGACTCGAAGAGTAAGATGTCTGCAGATAGAAAATATGGGATTAATGAACTGGGGTTATTGGGTGCCTCTCTCCTCTTCCCTTTCTCTTCTCCTGTAGAACCCCAAAGGTTAACGCCCTCACCTTAGGTAAGTGAACGCCGAGCTCTCCATCTGCCTCGGGGCAGGGTGCCGTAACCAGTTTCTTCACTGGATAAGGGTGCAGGCCTCTTGACCTCAGAGGACTGCTGTCCGTCGTTAACTGCACGAACGGTAAGTTCTGGGCACTTCAAATGTCTTAAAAGTCTTTTGTAATGATATCCCTTGTTTTGCAGGGTTCCGGCGATGGCGGATGGCGGGCTGATGAGAGTTGAGGATCGAACCCGCGTGAGGAATAGAAGCGCCTGGAAGCACGTAAGTAAGCGCTTGTAGCCTGCTTCACGATGCGCACTAACTGTCCCTTTTATCTTGCAGGTACAAGTTCGGAGCTTTAGAGAAGCTGAAGGGTGCTGGAATACCCACTGGATTCGGCGTGGGAAGGAGTAATGGCACGTGAGTAATAAAGTTGCCCAATGTCTTTAAACGCACCTTCTTTTGTCTTTCAGATGCGGGATGCAGCGCTGAAGGCCTCCGGAGTGTGCGAAGAGCTGGTAAGCTTTTGTCTTTCAGATGCCGGAATGCAGTGCGAAGACCTCCGGAGCATGCGAAGAGTAGGTAAGCCTTTGTCTTTCAGATGCCGGAATGCAGCGCGAGGCTTTGGTGACAGCCGATGGACCAGGTAAGAGATGCGCTGCCACTGAAGACCGTAGTGCTAACCTGTTCTTTCTTTGTCTTTACAGGTGCTGCTGAAGACTGGATTCGAGGATGGTAAGCCTTTGTTCCCTTAGGCCCAGGATCAGAAGCAGAAGACACGATGAGCGTTCTGCTGCAGAGAATGCAGAATAACGCAAAGCAAGATTCATCCATCGGGTGTGGTTTAAATAGCCTCCTGTAGTGCTTAGGTGTCTCCTTCCACAGCCACGCCTAGGTAAGAAAAGAGTTCCTGCTTTCCAGAAGAGTTCCAGTGTTCTGAACCTAGGGAGTGGCTCCTGCCCCACCCAACAGGAAAAGTAGTCCCAAACAGAAGAGGATCAGGGGTTCAACTGGCAGCTAAGTAAGCAGCATGGTCTGCTGCAGGAAAGTCCACCCAAGCATTATGAGCCCGGCGCTTCCAGCGCTGGGACTGGGCATCTTTATGAGCCTGGTGCCACTGGCGCCAGGACAGGGTCCAAAAGGTCCCAACTGGGACTGGCTGGCACTCGGAACCGGGGTTATGGGTCTGCTTCCAAGGGAGTCGGGCAAGTCCTGATCTTTTGGAAGCAGAGATCATGACAGCACCCCCCCTCAAGGCCCCTCCCAAACCGGGCTTCTCCGGGGGTTTGGGCTTGTTAGGAAATGTTCGCTGAAATCTTTTGATTAGACGAGGCGCGTGGACATATTCTGCAGGTTCCCAGGATCTTTCTTGGGGACCGTAGCCTTTCCAGTCAATCAGGTAAAATAGTTTAGATTTGGAGATCTTGGAATCCAGGATGCTTTTGACTTCAAACTCGAGTTCTCCATCAACTAGAATAGGTTTTGGAGATGTAGTTAGTCGGGTTTGAGGTTGCACGGGTTTTAATAGAGAGACGTGGAAGACCGGATGTATCTTCATGTGAGGGGGCAAGTCCAACTTGACCGCTACTGGATTTACTATGGTAGTGATGGAATAGGGACCAAGGTATCTTGGGTTGAATGTGCGTGGTCCTTTTAGAGGTAGATATTTGGTGGATAACCAGACTTGATCTCCTACTTGATATTGGGGGGCTTCCTTCCGATGTTGGTCTGCTCCTTTCTTGTATTGCTCTTTAGCCCTTTGAAGGTGAGAAACGGCTTCCTTAAAGGCTTGGGTGATTGTAGAATGCAGGTGGTCTACTGCTGGTGTTCCAAGATCTTGGAGTGGATCCAACTCCGAGGTTCGAGGGTGACTACCGTATAACAGAAAAAACGGGGTCTTCCCAGTTCCCGAGTGGACAGAGTTATTGTAGGCATATTCGGCTATCCAAAGGATATCTTTCCAAGTTTTTTCAGTTTGTTGTAGCATGCAGCGCAAATACTGTTCCAGAGTTTGATTGGTCCTCTCGGTTTGTCCGTCGGTTTGAGGGTGGTGGCTGGTCGAAAGTCTCACATCAATTTGAGCCGACCGACAGCAACTTCGCCAAAAATGAGAAATAAATTGAGTACCTCGATCCGAAATTAGAACTGAAGGAAAACCGTGCAGTCGGACGATGTTTTCGAGAAATTCTCGGGCCAGAGTTGCTGCTGTTGGTAAGCCTTTGAGTGGAATGAAATGCGCCATCTTGGAGAATAGGTCCACGATTACTAGGATCGTATTGTATCCGGAGCATGGAGGTAGATCGGTGATGAAGTCCATAGAAAGCGTATGCCAAGGGCGAGGCGGGATGTCAATAGGGCGTAAGAGGCCGGCTGGTTTTTCCTTTTGACTCTTGTTTTGGGCGCATACTCCACAGGACATTATAAAGTCTCTGATATCTTTTTTCCAAGACGGCCACCAGAAGTAGCGCTTGATCTTTTCCGAGGTCTTGGTCATACCGGGATGTCCTTCCATTAAAGAATCGTGATAACAAGAGATTACCTTTTTCTGTAAATCTGTGCTGGGCAGGTATAACCGTTCTTGGAAATATAATAGGTTGTCCTTCACCTTAAAGTCCTTTCCCTGCAGATGCCAATTCTGTATGTCTGCTGGAGCTACCAGTAGCCTGGCTTTATCCTTAACTTCCTCTATGGATTGTGTGGTGATTACACCTAGAATTCTTTGTTCGGGAATGATAGGTACAGGTTTAGGATTGATCAAATGTTCTTCCACTCCCATCCGAGAAAGGGCATCAGCTTTACCGTTTTTTGTACCAGGTCGATAGGTAATTATGAAGTCAAACTCGGCAAAGAATAGTGCCCAACGGAGTTGCCTAGAGGATTGAGCTTTTGCGGTTTTCAAATATTGCAGGTTTCGGTGATCTGTAATCACAGTAACGGTGTGTCGGGCCCCCAGAAGATAATGCCGCCAAGCCTTCAAGGCGGACTTGATAGCTAGAAGTTCCTTATCAGTAATAGTGTAATTGATTTCAGGAGGCGAGAATTTGCGGGACCAAAATGCCACGGGATGCAACTGATTGGTTACTGGGTCCTTTTGTGATAGAACTGCCCCCATGGCAAGGCTCGAAGCATCAGTTTCAACGATGTAGGGGAGTTCTGGGCGAGGATGTTTTAAGATCGGTGCAGAGATAAATCTAGTCTTCAAATCCTGGAAAGCTTGTTCCGCCTCGGTAGACCATTCAAAACGTTTGTTTTTCTTTAATAAGGCGGTGATGGGCTGGACTATTCGAGAGAATTCGGGGATAAACCTGCGGTAAAAGTTAGCGAAGCCTAACATGCTTTGAACACCTTTTACGGAGGATGGCGATGGCCATTTGAGAATTGCATCGACCTTCTTTGAATCCATACGCACTCCGCTAGAAGATAATATGAATCCCAAGAATTCAACTTCAGTCACGTTGAAAACACATTTTTCCAACTTAGCGAAAAGTTTGTGTTGCCGCAATCTCTCGAGGACCATTTTCACGTGTTTCCGATGTTCAGTTTCCGATGAAGAATAAACGAGGATGTCGTCAATGTAAACAACAACACACACATCTATGAGCTCTCTGAGGACATCGTTCATAAAATATTGAAAGGCGGCTGGGGCATTGCAAAGTCCGAAGGGCATGACCTGATATTCAAATAGCCCATACTTGGTGCGGAAGGCCGTCTTCCATTCATCACCCTCTTTTACTCGTACCAAGTGGTAGGCTCCTCTAAGATCCAGCTTTGTATATATGCATGCTTTTCTGACTTGGTCCAGGAGTTCAGGGATCAAAGGTAACGGATATCTATTTTTAACGGTGATCTGGTTCAGGGCGCGATAATCTATACAAGTTCTAAGGTCCCCTTCTTTTTTTGGAACGAAGAACAAAGCTGAGGAAGCAGGGGACTTGGAAGGGCGAATAAACCCATTCGCTAGGTATTGATCCAGGTATTGTCGGAGGTGAAGATTCTCAGGCTCGGTGAGGGCATAAATTCTACTACAAGGAGGAGTAGATCCAGGTATCAGGTCTATCTGGCAGTCATAAGACCTATGAGGAGGTAGAGAGTTAGCCTGATCCTTCCGGAAAACATCTTGGAATTCTAGGTATTCAGGAGGTAACTGGGGAGCCTCCGAGGAAATTGCTGCCAGTGCAACACCAGGTCGAGGGTGACAAGTAGAGACACATTCTGGAAACTGAACCGTTCTTGCTCGCCAATCGATCTGAGGATTGTGCTTCTCTAACCAAGGAATTCCTAGAATAATCTGGAACTGAGGGGCCTTGATCACATCGAACACGATCTTCTCATGGTGTCCATCTTGACTTACTAGCGTCACTTCTTGGGTGGTATGCGTTACTGGTCCGGAGGCTATCTCCGTACCATCCACCGTAGTAATGACGTCCTTTACAGCCTTTGGACAAAGAGTCAGATTCATCCTCAAAACCATTTCATAATCCACATAATTGCCGATGGCACCGCTGTCGACGTAAGCTTCAATCGCATGTAATCGATCCGGATGTTCAGGGCTAATGAGGACCATAGGTATCACGAAATGCGAGGTCACGGAACTGGTTTTAACGCTCGGCAAGAGGACCTCTATTCTTGTCGGGCGAGGTCGTTTCCCTGCTCAGAGTTTGTGACCCTGGTAACTGCAGCTCCTACTGCCTTCTTGGCTGGTTTCACCGGACAGTCTCGAAGAAAGTGCCCCGAGTTTCCGCAATAGAGGCATAATTGCAGCTGTTTTCTCCTTTCCCGCTCCTTTTGTGTTAGTGGTCCTTTCAGGCCCCCTATTTGCATGGGTTCCCCGGAGTCTACTCCTTTGGTAGGAGTTGATGGTTTGGAAAATACTCGAGCATCAAACTTGGAACGATCGGCCTTCCTGTTCTGCAGTCTGTGGTCAATTTGAACGACTAAGTCAATATAGTCAGAACAGTCTTGCGGGGGATTCACTACTTGGGCTAACACATCTTTGAGGTCTCCACGTAGACCTCTATAAAACGGCGTAATCCTTTTGTCCTCAGGCCATCGAGTTTCCACTATCAGTCTGTTGAAAGACGCAATATAAGCCAAAAGGTCTTGATTACCCTGTCGCAATGAAAGGAGCTCATTGTCCAAGGCCTGCCCCTGTGAATGTCTTGCAAACAGTTTTTCCATACTGAGCTGAAAAGCTTGAAAATCATGGAGAACCGGATCATCTTGATTAACTAGAGGGATCGACCAGTCTGCCGCATTGCCACTAAGGTACGAAAGCACGAAAGCTACCTTAGCTTGATCAGTTGGAAAGGCTGCTGGCCGGCATAAGAAGTGCAACCGGCACTGATTAATAAATACTGCAAACCTCTTTGGGTCACCAGAAAATCGTTCGGGCGGAGCCAGAGGTACATTCCCAGGTAGGTTGATCTGCACTGGGTTCGTAGAGGATGTTGAAGGAAGATTTGCCCCTGATGCGGGTAACGGAGTTTGTCCGGCTTGTGACTGTAGCAATTGTCTAGCGAGATCGTCTGTTCGCTCCTTGGAAATAATCAGTCCCTTCTTAGAGCATTTGTTTCCTGACGGGCTGCATGCACTTCTGCTCTTAGTTCCCCAAGTAACTGGGCTAGCTGGTCGGTATCCGAGGTTTCCATAGCGCCTGGGTGGGAGTTTTGCGATAGGGCTTTGCGTTCTGTAACGCTCACCTGATTCCCGCAGAGGCGCCGGTCTTGACTGGGTGAATGCCGTATCTTCAAAGGTGATGTGTAACACACGGTTGGCTCTTTGGGCTGGACCTCTGTGCACTGTATGTCTGACTCGAAGAGTAAGATGTCTGCAGATAGAAAATATGGGATTAATGAACTGGGGTTATTGGGTGCCTCTCTCCTCTTCCCTTTCTCTTCTCCTGTAGAACCCCAAAGGTTAACGCCCTCACCTTAGGTAAGTGAACGCCGAGCTCTCCATCTGCCTCGGGGCAGGGTGCCGTAACCAGTTTCTTCACTGGATAAGGGTGCATGCCTCTTGACCTCAGAGGACTGCTGTCCGTCGTTAACTGCACGAACGGTATGTTCTGGGCACTTCAAATGTCTTAAAAGTCTTTTGTAATGATATCCCTTGTTTTGCAGGGTTCCGGCGATGGCGGATGGCGGGCTGATGAGAGTTGAGGATCGAACCCGCGTGAGGAATAGAAGCGCCTGGAAGCACGTAAGTAAGCGCTTGTAGCCTGCTTCACGATGCGCACTAACTGTCCCTTTTATCTTGCAGGTACAAGTTCGGAGCTTTAGAGAAGCTGAAGGGTGCTGGAATACCCACTGGATTCGGCGTGGGAAGGAGTAATGGCACGTGAGTAATAAAGTTGCCCAATGTCTTTAAACGTACCTTCTTTTGTCTTTCAGATGCTGGATGCAGCGCCGAAGGCCTCCGGAGCGTGCGAAGAGCTGGTAAGCTTTTGTCTTTCAGATGCCGGAATGCAGTGCGAAGACCTCCGGAGCATGCGAAGAGTAGGTAAGCCTTTGTCTTTCAGATGCCGGAATGCAGCGCGAGGCGTTGGTGACAGCCGATGGACCAGGTAAGAGATGCGCTGCCACTGAAGACCACAGTGCTAACCTGTTCTTTCTTTGTCTTTACAGGTGCTGCTGAAGACTGGATTCCAGGATGGTAAGCCTTTGTTCCCTTAGGCCCAGGATCAGAAGCAGAAGACACGATGAGCGTTCTGCTGCAGAGAATGCAGAATAACGCAAAGCAAGATTCATCCATCAGGTGTGGTTTAAATAGCCTCCTGTAGTGCTTAGGTGTCTCCTTCCACAGCCACGTCTAGGTAAGAAAAGAGTTCCTGCTTTCCAGAAGAGTTCCAGTGTTCTGAACCTAGGGAGTGGCTCCTGCCCCACCCAACAGGAAAAGTAGTCCCAAACAGAAGAGGATCAGGGGTTCAACTGGCAGGTAAGTAAGCAGCATGGTCTGCTGCAGGTAAATCCACCCAAGCATTATGAGCCCGGCGCTTCCAGCGCTGGGACTGGGCATCTTTATGAGCCTGGTGCCACTGGCACCAGGACAGGGTCCAAAAGGTCCCAATTGGGACTGGCTGGCTCTCGGAACCGGTGTTATGGGTCTGCTTCCAAGGGAGTCGGGCAAGTCCTGATCTTTTGGAAGCAGAGATCATGACAGTTTCACTATGGGTATGTGCAGACAATGTGAAGATTTATTCATATGCTGGAAGGCCGACTACTCCCACCGCCGCAGATGTCCATTGAGTCGCTTAATTGTATCTGCCTGTGTCTTGAAACGGGGGATCCAGGCGCCTCTCTTCTCCTGGGCCTGGCTTAATTTGTAGGTGTGACCTTGGCGACGGCTTGCGGCATGCAAGTTTGCAACATTGTGCCCTTGACTGTCTGCTCTTGCCGGGCTCATTCTGCAGGGTCAGCAACTGTACTCTTGCTCATTCAATGTTCATGGAAGTTCTTGCTTGCGGCCTACTTGGGCCTGGTGCATGGGTGGAACCATTTGATACACAGCGCTTTAGGTTATGGTATCGTATTGCTTTATCCCCAGTATCAGGTCTTCGTTATATTTCTCATTGTAATACATGGGTTTAGGAGAAGCGTGAGCAAGCGTTTTGGATGAGTTCATTGTGCGTCTTGCGTTTCTGCATTTTGAAAAGCCTATGTGAAAAATAATAAAGATGCGCGTCGGTGGGTGTGTCCGTCACCTACGTCATAGCACTGAATATGTTCTTCGTGTAGATTGGTGTGGGAGTGTCCAGTGTGCATGTTTGCACGGGTATGCTGACCGTAGGCTGGGTAGTCATGGCATCTCTAACGATGTGTTGATTTAGTGTTGGATGGTTCAGTCGAGTCCATCCATGCCGCAGGTGTCGGCATGGGCAGGGCAGGCGGGTGGGCACATCCGTATGTTCCTGTACCAGGGTATTTGGTCGTCTGGTAGATGGGCAAACTCCTCTTGTGGCGGGTGCCTAGGCCGTGATCCTCTGGGCCAGTGGTGTGAGGGGATTGGTGGAAGCCTTTTCTTCCATTCTCCCACTTCAGTCCCCCCTCTGGTCGACTTGTCGACCACAAACATATCCTTTTCCTTATCTCCTCTCACTCTCCATATTTTAGTTACTCCTCCCAAATGTCCATAGTGGTTGACATGGTCTTCGAATGACCAATACATATATACACAGGTTCCTCCAAGTGTGCAGTATACCCATTTCCCTATGTAGCTCCTTGGGTTTCTTGGGTTTTCGAGCTTCACAGATGGTGGGTCCAGGTGATTGGTGATGATCTGGTTGCGCAATTTCTCTCTTTCTTTTATTATTGCGCCTGTGTGTTGGCCATCATCCGCCGGCATCAAGGGGTGCATACCAACCATTTCGATCATTTCGTCCGTGGTGCGTGCCTTCCGGGCCTTCCAAAATCTTATTATGATCAGTGCAGCTCCAGCCAAAATAATACATCCAACTATAATCTTCAGTCCGTCCGACAGCCAAGATGGCATCCATGACCATAATAGCGAAAACCAGCTGTCATCCTTTTTCACACCTTTACTTTCATCCACCATTTTGGAGTACCTCTGGGCCAATTGTGATACTGCTACTGTCAGAGTACCATTGTCAGCATCGTTAGCATGAATGAATGTGCAGCATGATCGTCCTATCTTTGCGCAAACTCCTCCTTCCATTGCTGTGAGGAGGTCCAGTACATATCTGTTCTGTAGTGCTACCATCCTCACTGCTCGCAGTTCCTCTTTTATTGCGTTGAATCCATTTACTGTAGAATTAATTGTCATCATTAATTCCCATCGAGTTATCTGGAGCCATTTTGTGTTTGCGTAAGCCTGCAGTCCCGGATGTATTATTGAGGAGAAGAACATTGCTGCTCTGCTGAATAGTCTGTGTTCTGGCGGGATTGAAGTGAGTGCTGTTTCCGACCTTCCCTATAGGTAATTTCCTGTCAGAGGTTCTCCTTGTCTTTTCTTTCTATTCAGGACAGTGTTGTTGCCGTTGTTTTGGTTCTCTGGCCCCGTCTGAGGTTGTACAGATCTCTTCTTCCTCTTGTTTCCTTCATCCATTTTAGGGAAGTTTGCCACATTCACATGTTTCTGGGGCACCACTAGTGATGGTACATTAACATGTACCATTGTGCATATACCATTCCACAGAGGGGGCAGTGTGTGGTATGCCTTGTCTCCACAGGCCCAGTAATGGTCCATTAATACTGCTGTTCCTGCTCCCCCCTCAGGTAACTCTGTCACGCTTGCACAGTTGGTGTTGTATCCCACGTCCACTTCTCCTCTATGTTGGTAGCATACCTTAGGTGCAGACAGCGGCAGTATGGTTATTGGGTCTTCATCCTTCTCTATCCACGTTAGCATGGGTACATACTTGACCCAAATCATCCAACATCTGTCATTGTGTTCATTAATAGTTGTAATATTTTCTCTTGTTACCATGTTGCTGCCAATCACTCCTATGTCCCATTTGTTGTCCATGTACACCTTCCCTGTTATTGTTACCAGTGGTCTTTCCCAACATCCTTGTTTACCAGGAACTTCAGTGGCGTACCAGTCACATGGTAGGTATTGTAGTGTTACTTCCTTTGTTTCTCCCTTTTCAGGACCACTTGTCATGTATCTGAAGGCCTCAGCATGCAAACTGCTCTTGTGGTAACTCAAATAAGTCTTGAGGAAGTTGTTTTCGTATGGATATGTGTCTCGTGTTTTCCACACCAGTTTCACCACCGTCCCTTGAAATCTCCCTTTCGTTTGGAACAGTGCCAGGTATATTATACATCGTGCTGTCTTCTCATCTATTTCCGTGGCAACGAATGTTCGAGAAGCGCTCATGGCGTATGGGATCAATGAGCAGACGTAGCAGCTGTCTTCTGTTGTCTGCTTACCTATTTGAGTCATGTGTTGTTACCACATGTTGTTCGAGACGTGTGCTGAATGTTGTATGTAGTTGTCAATACCTTTATTATCTGAGTATGTGCTGCGTTTAACTCTATTTCCCTTGTGTGGAATTTTGCTAGTACCACATGATGTAGCACCTGTTGCAGCCGTGGGTGGGGGTATATTAGGTTTGGGTACAGCCAAAATACTGATAGCATAACTGTTCTGCCATACAGAGGCAGCCAAGAACCCGGTGATCATCGAAACCCCTATCATCTTTATTACAGAGGCTAGTCTCACCGGCATTTTGCTCTTACCTTGCTGCAGTCCGGCAGCTAATTCTTGCGACGTTAAAGTTGCCCGCCTGGAAATTCTCAATATGCTTGTTATTAGTGTTAGTTGTTGTTTTCAAGCTCTCCCTATCAAGTAGTCGTTCAATGCCCAGGCGAAGAGCTGTTCCCACGCCAATCTAACTAAGTGATCTATCTCTTAGGACAGGCAAGTATTGGTGAAGATGGGGCATTGATTGTTCTATGGCCAAGAGGAATGCTGTGTAGTAGACACGTACCCTCCTTCTTTTCAGGTACTTTGGCCTTTTTATGTGATAGACAAATTGGTGTGATAGCTCTTCAGGGTAGTTATCGTCTGAGGGTAGCATCTACTCCTGGGCAGTGAACCTTGTTAGTTATCTGTTTTCTTAGCAGTACAATAATACACGGTACCTGCATGTGCGAGAGAAAAAAAAGAGAACATTCAAGTGTTTACATGTGTATATGTGCAAGATAATGTCCTTCAGTCGGGTTATTACTGCAGTGGGTAGGACGTCGATAGGCAGAGGGTTTAGAGCTCAACTGGCGGAAGTCTCTTTACTCTTTGATCGTGTGACCATGGGATGGGCGGTATGGGAATTACCCTTCTCTATTTCAGTAGTTGTCTCTGGGGAGCCTGGGGGGTGGTAGGGTAGGGAGACACTTAGGTCGTTGGCTGTGGTAGAAGTCTCTTCCTCCGTGGGTGACGTTGTTGCTGTTCTTCCAATGGCCCTGTCGGTGACGCTAGGGCGGGTCTGGAGTTTGCAGATCTTTACGTCGTGTAGGTGATTCCAGGCACGTTTGTCCTGTAACTTTACGGCTCTCGTGGATACTTCCTCTACCAGGTGGGGGCCAGTGAAGCGTGGGCTGTTCGACTTTCTGTTGAAATTGCGGAGTAGTACGTGGTCACCTTTAGCAATTTTGCACAGTTTTCCCTTTTCCAATTCTTTATCCACGTCTTCTTGTTGATCACTCTTAGACCCGCCCCGCGTGCGCTCGAGCTGTTGAGATACAAACACCACACTAGTAATCAAGGAAGACACATATTGGTACATTTCATCACCAAGAACAATTGCTGTATTTTCATAATCTGTGAATGCTCTTGATGTAGGCGTTAGAGGAAGGCGCATTTGACGTCCGGTCACCACCTCATGAGGGGTGAGGTGGTGATCGGAGCCTGGTCTATTCCTTAGCTCAAATAGCGGAAGGCAATACAGCCAACTCTTCTTTGTTGTCTGCTGTATCTTTGCAATTGCCTCCTTCAGTAGGCTATTCAGGCGTTTGCAAAAACCGTTGGCCTGCGGGTGATATGCACATGCAAATTTATGCTTGATGTTCAGTAAGGATGTGATGTGCTGGAACATTTCATTAGCGAAATGCGGACCATTATCTGACCGCAGTACCTCGCACACTCTCCACCTGGGGAAAACCTCCCTCACTAGAAATTTAGCTGCTCTGAATGCATCTGGGTGTGAGCAGGGTCCTGCCTCAATCCACCTGGAGAATGGGCATACTACTACAATCATATACCTATTTCCTTGACATACGTTGATCATATCAACATAGTCAATATGGATGTGCAGGAAGGGTCCCTCAGGCCGGGGTATAGTACCTTTTATCACCTTCAGCGTGTGACCGGCCGTGAACTGTTGACATGTGAGACAATTGCTGATAAAATTCGTCACATGGGAGTCTAACTCGGGACAGAACCAATCTTCCCTAATTCGTGCTGCGATAACTTCCTTGCCTGTGTGGGCTGGGTGGTAGAGTTGGCTCAGGGCAGTGTTCAATAGTGCCAATGGCATTACCATCTTTCCAGTTTTACCCTGGCGCCATAGTGCGTCCGTTGGTGACATTGTACATCCTCTTTTTACCCATATTTCTTTTTCTGCCATTGGTGCAGCCGCTTGTAGCTCCATTATCTGTGTGGCTGGGAGATGGGTGTACCCTTCTCTTATCAACATCTCCTTAGCTATTCCCCTCCCTCTCCCTTTCTCTGACTCTGGGGGGTTCCATATCTCACCAAAATATGCAGCATACTTCGCATGTGCGTCTGCTGCTGCATTCCCTTTTGAGATATGATCTTCTCCATTAGTGTGTGCGGTACATTTGACCAAAGCTAATTCTTGGGGGTCATTTATTACTTCAATTAGTTCAGCCAACAAGAGAGCATGTTGCACTGGGGTGCCGTCAGCTCTCCTAAACCCTCTTCTCCTCCATTTGGACAACCCTGAGTGGACAGTAGACGTGACATATGCGCTGTCACAATATATAGTCACTCGTTTGTCAAAACTTTCCTTCAACGCCAAGATCAGTGCAACCAATTCAGCTGCTTGAGCAGAGTAATGCTGTGGTAATTGTACGCATTTCATCGCCACACACACCGGTTCCTCTGTCATTTTTACCACTGCTGCCCCAGTTCTCCTTATCCCATCACTTTGGTCTATTGTTGAGGACCCATCAATGAACAAGAGCTCACCTCCATCTAGTGCGTTCTCTTCAACCTTTCTAGTACATGAGTACATTTCGGTAGTCTGCGTACAATCGTGTGCATAATCCCCTTCCTCAATTACCTCTGCTACAAACCTTGCAGGGTTAACCGTGCTGCATCTAACAATTGATAGTTCTGGCCTAGATAAGATGATCTCATAACCTGACGCCCTCTGCGTGGTTAGTGTGGACTTAGGCTTGTTCAATATTGCAAATAGTGCATGTTCCACAAATAGTGTGGTTGGGCACCCCATTGTGATTGCTGATGCTTTCTCTACCGCAAAGGCAGCTGCGGCGAGACCTTGTTCGCAAGGGAAATGTCCCAACATCACAGGATCCAAGTAACCGCTGTAAAACGCTACTGGTTTGTAGCCCATGCTTGTTTTTTGAGCCAACACTGCTTTCATTACTGCTGAGTCGCAATGTGAAAATATAAAGAATTGTCGTTCATAATCTGGGGTGGCCAGCATCGGAGCAGTTGATATTGCATCTTTCAGTTCATCAAAAGCCTCTTTCATTTCCATTGTCCACCCCAACTTTTTCTCCCCTTTGTTAGCTTCTTTTAACGCCTCAAATAGGGGTCTTATGTATGAGCTGTAATCAAATACCCAGGCTCTACAGTAGTTGCACAATCCCAGGAACTGCTGCAGTTCCCTCACTGTGTGGGGCGACGGCATTTTTGAAATGGCCTGTGCTCTTTGTGGTGCAATCTTTCTTCCGTATTGAGATATGAGCTGACCAATGTAAAGTACCTGTTCCTGACAGTACTGTAACTTTTCCTTGTCTACCTTGTAACCCTTTTCAGCCAATACCGTCAGCATCTTCAATGAGTCCTCTCTACATCTTCTTTCGTTTGTGCTGCAAATTATTATGTCATCAACATACTGCAACACTGTGCTTTCCACTTCAATGTTACCCAAGTCCATCTGTATTACTCTGTTGAAGATTGAGGGTGACTCGCAGTACCCTTGTGGCAATCTGGTGTGTTTCCACTTTGTGTTCCTGTACGTGAAGCTTGTCAGATCTTGTGAGTCTGGGTGCAGGGGTATTGAGAAAAAGGCATTTTTGAGGTCTATCACTGTAAATCGTGATGCCTCTGCTGGAATGCCGCACAATATTGTGGCCGGGTTTGCTGCTATGGGGTATTCTGCTTCCACTATGTTGTTCAAGGGCCTGAGGTCCTGTATGAAGCGCCAAGACCCCCCTTTAGCTTTGCGCACTGGGTATACAGCTGTGTTACATGGTGATTCTGATGGTACCAATATGCCATTATTTATAAGGGCTGTTATTGTTTCATATATGCCCTCATCTGCCTCTTTTGATAGTGGGTACTGTGGTACACTCTGGGGAGTATTGCACCTTTTTTCAATTTTATTCTTACTCCCCCTATACTTTTTATACACCCCACGTCATAGGGACTAGTAGTCCATAATGCTGTCGGTACCTTTACCATATCCTCCTTAAAGAAGGGAGCTGGGGTGGATGTGGGTGCTTCAAGTGCCATTGCAATTTTCTGTGCCACTTGTTTCTACGTCACTCTAAGCCATATTTCTACACTCATCATAAACACCATTTCACCTTCTTCCTTTTCTTCTGAGAAGAGCTCCACATCTGACACCTGGGTGAGTCTACATCCCTCTGCTAGTGCTATCACTGCCCTCCATGCTCTTCCGTCTCTGTCTTGGGCATGTACTGCAATGTAATCAGCAGTTGCTATAATGCTCTCTATGTTCACTGAAATCACCTTTCCTTCGGGTTCATTGGCTGGTGTTTCTGGTCTAAACAAATAGGCTGCTGGCCTCCTCCAGATCTTTCCTTTTATTCCTGGCATCCATGCAAATGCCATGTCTGTCCCGTACTGAAACAGTTCACCATCTACTGGCTCAGCCCTAATCACTGTCTGTCCACAGTATGCTTGCATAATTTGCCGTGCAGTGAGCATGTTATTTCCTGGAGTGGAGCAAATTATGACGTCCTCCGTAAAGGAGATCGTCATATTCAACCTGCTCATTATGTCTCTCCCCATAATATTTACTGGTGAGGCCCTAGAATATAAAAGCGGGACTGACATGTCATAATCCCCAATTGATAAGGGAATGTTATCAGTAAAGGGAACCAACCCCCTAGCCCCAGAAAATCCTTGGGTGTTCATGGCTTCACCTGACATCTTCCCTTATGCAAGACCGGGTCGCCCCGGTGTCAACAAGGAATGATAATCTTTTGTCACCTATCGTTACCTCTATGCGTGGTTCCTCCGCACTATTAGGTGTTACCGACAGGATGGGACACACCAAGTCCGTCTGTGGGCTGTCCTATTGAGGGTATAATGATTGACCACTTCCTGTGTAAGGGTTGTGTCCCAGGACCGTCACCCTTTCCAGTTGTGTTTGCTGTAGTTGTGTATTGGTAGAGGTTATGTTATGGTCTTAGATTTGGGCAGGTTGCTGTGCTTGCTGTACTTGGGGTTGTTGTGTTATCGCTACCCGTTGTTGTGGCAGTGAATATGTCTGTGGCTGTTGTTGTGTTACTGGTTGTTGCTGCCCATTTCCCCGTTGCAATGTCTGCTGTTGCTGGATGCCCTGCTGTTCCTGGGTGGGCCCTTGTTGTCCCTGTTCACTCCATGATGGTGTGCCTGGTCTCACTCTACACGTGCGTGACATGTGCCCTACTAATCCACAAATCCAACACACCGGTGGTTCCCTGTTCTGCCATGGAAAGCTTCCTGGGCTGTCCTGGTATAATCGTTGCCCGGTGGGGTAGAAATTTCGAAGTCCTCCCCCCTGCTGTTGTGTGCTATATCCGTATCCTCTCCCCCTCATTATTCCTCCCCTTCCCCTGTTGTAATTATAATACCCAGCTCCTGGCGTTGAGTATCCTCCTCCCATGTTAGTCGTGTATGGTTGGAGTGGCGGCAGCTGTTGTGTTACAGTCTGTGATGATTGTATTTGGGAGGGATCTTGTGCAGCTACTACTTGTGTGGGGTTTTGAGTCACTGTTGCAGGTGTAGTTATTAGTGCACCTTCCATTGTGTATTTAGTAAGTTTTTTCTGTACTAATTTAGCCTCTTCCGTTTTCCCATCGTCTTCCTTTTGTTTCATTTTTTCTTGCCATGTCCTACAATGATGCACTATTGTCAGTTGTATTTCTGGCCATGCTTTTGCTTCCATCCCCACTACTTTCTTCAGTTGTTTCTGGACTGCTTCTGGGAGCCCTTGTACTAGTACATGATAGAATATTGCTGGTGTCTTGTCCCATTGTTCTCTAGTTTCCATGCGCCACTTCTCTTGAATTTCCTGGATATAATCAACAGGATCTTCGTTCTCACGCATCTTGCGTGAGGCAATTGCTCCTATGTCTGATGTGTCCGGGTACTGTACCCTCAGTGCCTGCCATAATGCATGTCTGCAGTTTGCGAATGGTGCCCCATCGTGTGATGTGTTTGTTATTGTGACCCCGGGGAAGACTGCTCTCTTCCAGATGTCATCTGCTGCATCCCCTAATATTGATATTAGAAGGCTCTTTACATCCCCCACTGCCCATTTCTGTCCTGCAGTGTGTTTTTCCATTTCATATATCCATTTTCCCGCACCTCCACTTAATGATGGGAGCCTGCACTTTATATTTTCCTTGTCTGCATGCTTCCAGGGGACGTATTGTGGTCTAACCCCTCCCTTCTCCAGAAGTGGCATTAGGTTGTGTCCTGGTTGGCCCTTTGGGTCCCACACAATTGAATCCGTACACCCCTCCTCTTCTTCCCTGTCTTCTACATCGTCAATGGGGTCCATATTTCCCCTGCTCTTAACTGTTTCTCCTCCATCTCTTCCCTTTCTTCTATCATTTCCTTTATTTAATGTGGGCGTGTGTATTCGTTCTCCCTGCCTGCGTCCAGGGAGGTCTCTAAGCCTGCCTGCATAGGGTGTCAGTTCATGTGGGAAGGGCGCGAGTTTAGATGGGCATGTTGCACGTAATGAACCTGAGGTAGTGGAGCATGTGGGATGGGATGGTGACGGTGTGGCCGCACGTGTATGCCTTTCCGCTATTCCTTGCTCTTCCTCCTCACTTCCCTCCAGTTCTTCCTTTCTCCTGCAGATCCATGGTGATTCTCCGTTTGTCCGGGTGATGTATAATTTATCTAAGCTTTCCCTTTCACTGTCTCTCCCTTCCTTCTCTATCCCTTCTCCTTCCTCACTGCAAAAGTCCTCCATTAATGGCAACCTCAAATCTGTCTTTTTCCCCTTAATCGTTACTGTTTTTAAGTCTATTAGATCCGTTCCTCCCTTGTCTTCATTGCCAATTGCTCCCCTTTGTGCTGAGGTTGTTGCTACTTCTGTGTCTCTGTATACATACCTCCTTACTTCACTCCCCCCTCTCCTTTCTTCTCTTTCCCCTTCATTTTTCTCCGCTATTTCTCTACCAATTTCCTCTCTTTTCCTTTTTAATTCTTCTATTACTTCAATACTCATCTTTTCCTTTATCCTTTCTTCTTCTTTCTTCTTTTCCCATCTCGCTCTTTCCTGCTCTAATATACCCTCTATCATCCTTCCTTCTTCGTATTTCCTTGTCGTTTCTGATAGTAATCTCCTTCTCCATATTTCCATTTCCTTTTCTTTCTCTTCTTCTTCCCTTTTCTTGTCACGCAGTGCTGCTCTCGATACCCTTTCTGCTACTGCCTTCACCCTTTCTGCTTCTCTCTTTTTCTCCTCAGTTCGTTCCCTCATTCTGTCCAACTCATCCTTGCTTTCTTTCCTTTCCCGTGCTCTCTCTCTTTCCTCTCTCTCGAGCTGCTTGATCAGTGTATTCTGCTCATCCCTTAATTCTGCTAATCATTCTTCCAAAATCTCTTCCTTTTGTCGTAACAGCTCCTCCCCCTTTCTTTTCCCCTCTTCCCTTTTCCTTTCGCTCTTCCTGGTGTTGTCCTCGTCCATTTTCCTTACTACCTCCTCCTCTTCTTCTGTTAATGAACCTCATAATTTTAATAATACCTGCCCAGCTACCCAGTCATCCTGTCCTATTCCTGCGATTTGCTCTTTGCCAATCCCCCCTTCCCCTGTGGGTATTTTCGTGCGAGCTGATCCCGTCGTGCTACTCTGCTCCCTTTCTGTGTGGCTATCTGTGGCTGTATATGGTGGCGGGCTGTATGCCGGGTTCGAGTACCCCTCAGCCGCCCTTAATTGAACCATGTCTCGTAGTTCTGTTAAAGGATATAAACCCCCTTCCTCCTTTTTCACTACCTTCGCTAGGGGTATATCGTCGCTCTGTTCCTTTTTTATTTCCTTTTCTTTTATGTTGTTACTCTTTTCTCCTCCCTCTTCTCCGTTCCCCGTGTTCTGTGTGCCTTCACTCACTTTGTCCCCGTTCTCTCCTTCCTTCTTAATCTTCTCTTCCGTTGGTTCCCCCATAATAAACATTCCGTTTGGTCCTGGTCGGGACCCTTGGAACATCCTCCATAAGTTAAAAACCTCTACGTGGTGCATCAACTTCTTCCCCTTGTATGTGTTATGCAGATGGTTTAATAGTGAATGTTGGGTATATGGATCGAAACTGCCATTAGGCGGCCATGGTGTCGTCATTTTGTTGTCCGTCCCCTGTGTCCATTCTATGCTATACTTGATCAGTTTCTCCCTATGGGGTGACAGTGTTTTACATATGTGCTGTAGTGGGGTAGTGAGGGTGTTCCCCCACCCTCCCGATCCTGCCCCGTATGACATAGTAGCTCTTCACTTGTTATCCTTCCCCTATTTGGTAGCGGTTATCTTACTAACAGTTTACACTATACAGCCTTAGATCTTTACCTGGCCCCGTAAGTTTGGGGACTTGCGATAGTCTGCTAAGGAAAATTAGTAAAATATAGCATTTACATTTGTATATTCTTTTCTTTCTTTTCTTCCTTTACCGAACACCTTTACGGCCCCCTGCGGCCGGGGCGCACGTAGCCCCCTGCGGCTGCGTGCCCCTTGTGATGTTCTTATACAGCCGTCCCACTTTCTTATACCCCTCCTCCTCTTTCTTCACTTGCTGTGGTCGGCGTTCTCCGGGCGCATCCACGTCCCCCTTTTCACCCTCCCCCAATCTACTCGTTACCGTTTATCTTCGTCTCCACTCCCTTACCATAATTCTCTTCCCCACCACTCTCCAAAAGAAAAAATGCCTCGTGTTCGAGATGTCCTATGAAAGCCCTACTGGTGACGTCACCGATCTCTACAGACTACTAGTAAGTTCTTCATATGTTTTTTTAAAAGTTCAAAATACGCTTGCAATCTACCCCCGTTAACCCCACAGCTGTCCTCCTGTCACGCCTGGAACAAGGTAATCAACAATATAATCGGACTGCGCACGCTGCGTCGCCTCGCGTGTGATACGCCCCTCGACAGGAGGGCTTAACCAGTCAATTATCTTCCGTATTGGGCAACCAGCTAGCTACCGCCTACAGGGAAACGTCATCTATCTATCGAGTTTCCTGCTCGATCAATAGGGATCCTCATCTACTCATTGATCAATAATTACCAAATCGTAGGAAACTGTACACACACACACACCCTTACACGTGGTCGCGATCTAGGCCAATCAGTGTCTACGAGCGGTCGCACGTGATGTTTTCATGCTCCGCCCCCTTTTCTCCCGTAACATAGCGGACTGCTCTCGCACTTGTCCAGCTACCATTCATTGCACCGTCAATACTAATTTATCAAACCTTTGCCGCGCGCCTGTGCAACACCTCCCGCCTCCCGTATTCAGTTCCTCCCCCCTCCCTCACAATTTCACATTGCTTGTTGTGCGTGGCATACTCACCAAGTTCTCTTGATGCGGGGCCGCTCGACTGCGTGCACCCCTCCAAGCGGCTCGCCGCCTCCCCTCGTCTGGACCACGTCTGGACACTCGCCAACCGCGGGCGGGATACTTCTCAACCGGCTCCCGAAGGCCAATATCCGGATTGCGCTGTCCGGTCTTCTCGCAGTTCCGCGATGGTCCTGTAGTCCTCAAAAGGGGGCAGCGGCAGAGGGGGCCGCGCCGCCGGGCCTCCTCGCAACGGGAGCACTCGGAAAAATGAAAATAAAATCAGATCTTAAACAGATCTCAGCAGTGCCTCCAACTTGTCGGGGGGAAATTCTCCCGGGGTCGGCTGGGCCGTCCGCGGACCTCCGGGCAGGGAGGCCCCAACCCCTCCCGTATATCCCAAAAAATGAGTATGAGACACACGCAAGAAGCAAGGTGATTCTGCTGTTTATTAAACAAAACGGCAGGGATGGGTCAAGGATCGTACGCGTCCGTCCTGACACTCTCTCTCATTGTGAGGCTCGCAAGCCCTTTTTACCTTAGTATGACGCGCTACTTGCATCACCTGGGAAAGTTAGCAAAAAACCTATCGCCACTCTGGATTGGTTCCTCGAGTGGTAGGGTTAGTATAGCATACGTATAGAGAGCGATATTAGTGGTTGAGGGTTAGTCAGGTGGTATACTTGGGTTGTCCCTTCAATTCGATACATGAAAATTGTTACATGAAGACCCCTGAGGATTGGCTAATGTTAATGGCGTCAGTGATAAGAGCCCCATGTTCTGATTGGTCCATTCGCGAGCTCCCCAGTCTGGGACCATCGCTGTTCCCAGCTCGCGGTGCACCTGTCATTTGCAACAATGTTTCACTATGGGTATGTGCAGACAATGTGAAGATTTATTCATATGCTGGAAGGCCGACTACTCCCACCGCCGCAGATGTCCATTGAGTCGCTTAATTGTATCTGCCTGTGTCTTGAAACGGGGGATCCAGGCGCCTCCCTTCTCCTGGGCCTGGCTTAATTTGTAGGTGTGACCTTGGCGTCGGCTTGCGGCATGCGAGTTTGCAACATTGTGCCCTTGACTGTCTGCTATCGCCGGGCTCATTCTGCAGGGTCAGCAACTGTACACTTGCTCATTCAATGTTCATGGAAGTTCTTGCTTGCGGCCTACTTGGGCCTGGTGCATGGGTGGAACCATTTGATACACAGCGCTTTAGGTTATGGTATTGTATTGCTTTATCCCCAGTATCAGGACTTCGTTATATTTCTCATTGTAATACATGGGTTTAGGAGAAGCGTGAGCAAGCGTTTTGGATGAGTTCATTGTGCGTCTTGCGTTTCTGCATTTTGAAAAGCCTATGTGAAAAATAATAAAGATGCGCGTCGGTGGGTGTGTCCGTCACCTACGTCATAGCACTGAATATGTTCTTTGTGTGGATTGGTGTGGGAGTGTCCAGTGTGCATGTTTGCACGAGTGTGCTGACCATAGGCTGGGTCGTCATGGCATCTCTAACGATGTGTTGATTTAGTGTTGGATGGTTCAGTCGAGTCCATCCATGCCGCAGGTGTCGGCATGGGCAGGGCAGGCGGGTGGGCACATCCGTATGTTCCTGTAACAGGGTATTTGGTCGTCTGGTAGATGGGCAAACTCCTCTTGTGGCGGGTGCCTAGGCCGTGATCCTCTGGGCCAGTGGTGTGAGGGGATTGGTGGGAGCCTTTTCTTCCATTCTCCCACTTCAGGCCGCCCACCCCCCCTTTTTGGAGGCAGTCATCAGGATGGGTTTGACCTCTGGGATTTTGGTATTGTTGGTTCTGGGATAGAATGATGGGTGGCGACAGCTCAATCCCCACATCTACCCAGTCTGTTGATTCGGTTTTAGGTTCCCCTGGTTCCGATTCTGGGCTGCCCCTGCCTTTTGGGAGGCAGTCACCAGGATGGGTTTGAACCAGGGGATTTTGGTTTTGTTGGTTCTGGGATAGAATGATGGGCTGCGACAGCTCAATCCCCACATCTACCCAGTCTGGATTGGAATCTCTTGGGACCCATTTTTCCTTGGAAGGAGTTCCCCCATCTCTGAAGGAGAAGATCCTATTCCCAGGATCTTCCGAGGATCCCTCTCCCTCAAATTGGAAGGCCTGTACCTCCTCGACAAAGTGGGTCTGTTTGGGTCTTTTGTTTCTCCTACCTCCTCTATGCTCCTTGGGTGGCAGACTTTCAGGGGTAGGAGATTTTGTTTCCCATTCCTGGTTTTCCAGGGGCTGTTTACAAGTTGGGAAGGAAGCTTCCTCCAAGGCTTTACACCCCCCTTCCCCTTGTGCCTCCTCCCTGGGAACCGGTGGGTTATCGGGGTGCTGCCCCCGTCATTGTTCTGGAGCACCAGGCCCAGAGTTTGGGGCATTCTGCGGTGGCATGCTCATCTGAGGGTTCTGTTGAGCCCTCAGTATGTGACCCAGATCCCGTGCCATATTTTGGACCTGGCGCTCAAGTTGTGAAACCCGCTCAGGCTGATACGGGGCTCTATTTTCTCCCCTGGGCTGATCCCGGGAAGGGTAGCTATCCCTTCTCTGGTAATACCCCGGATTGGGAAGATTTGGGTACCCCTCCACCCTTGGCCTCCCCTCTCCCGGATTAGGTTGTCTGGGCTCAGGGAATTGGGGAAAGAAGGATGGATGATTTGGGGGCTGGAAATTTGGTGGATACCTGGGAAAAAAGTTCTGCCCAGGATTTGGTGAATTTCTGCCCTCCTGGGGGAAGTTAGGAGGGAAGTTCCCTGGGTCAGGTGCTTGGCTGGATCCCCCCCCCTTGGGCTGGAGGAGTCCACACATAACCCAGGATGGGTCGGTTTCCCTTGTAGCGGGGACTTACATAATCAGGGGAGCGGGGGACCCCATTTGTGGGACTACCTCCTCGACTCCCTGTCTGTGACTGGCCCGAGGGCCTTCTGGGCTGTGAATTATTTGATGCAGGCAGGTTTTTAGGCCCCCCATCTCCAAATCTAAAACGGGGGCAACCTTTACCTCCGCCACCTTGGCAGCAGGAGTGCTGTTGGTTTTGGGGTTTTTCTGCGCATTACTTTTATTTTCTATGGGCTTCTGCACCTCATAGATCCGGGTAGCCTGTTCAATGACCCAGTCTAGTGGCCTCTTCTCGTGAAAATCTCTCACTAGCTGGGTCATGATGTATTTGGGCAAGGCATGGAAAAAAGTATTGACAAATTCTCTGCTGTCCGTGCGCACCCTTCGGGTGGTCTGCGCAAAGGCACGCTTCAATTGTTGCACAAATTCTTGTAGGGCCTGATCCTCCCCACATTGCAAATTGTAGGCTGCCTTGCGAGCCTCTTGAGGATTTCTATGAACAGAAAAATGTTTCAAGATGGCCGCCCTATATGCGGACCATCTTGAATGGTTTTGGTCCTCCAGCCCTGCAAAGAAACTGGAGTATTCTGGGGAGAATGTCCATTTTGACGTACTGGATGCAGCTACTGCTGTCCTTCAATTGGAAAGTCTCCATCATTTGCTCATAGAGCTCCAAGTGTTCCCAAACAGAATACTTGGCGTTCTTATGATAAGGCGTGATGATACTCCTTATTGCCTTTATTTGTTTCAATGGGTCCTTAAGGCCCTTTTTGCCTTATTGGCCTTTTTGGTTCGGGTCACCCTGGTCCATTCATCCTCTGACTCCGAAGCAATGGTCCCAGAGGTGCCCGTCTGATCTTCCAGGTTTTCCCGGATTGGGAATGGCTGGCAGAATGTGGGGACCTGGTCTCCTGTGTCCTGTAACGCTCAGAGGAGTCTTCAGATCCCTCCTTACTGCCAGGATTTGATGGGTACCCCCCCCCCCCACTGACCTAACTGGGCAGAGGTTTTCAAGATGCCCTTAATGGGCCTACTCTCCTGGCGTTCCCAACTAGATTGCACTGTGCTTAAGTGCCCATACCCGGATGCCCGCCCCTCCATTCCTGGGTGGTACTGGCCTATGAGCCCCATACTTTTGGCTGGATAGTAATCTGCGATCCCTGTGGCCCTGTGCTCATGTGCGCCAGGGGACATGGGGGTGGCAGAGTCCAGGGACTGAGAGAGATGAAGGACTCTGGTACTAGGGCTTCTGAGGTTATGCTCAGGTGTTTCCCTTTCCCAGCGAACTTCATCTCTGTCAGACCCTGCTCCCTGTTGCAATGCAAGAGCCTGCGCTTTCAGTTCCTCAGTTAAGGCCTTACTAGACTCTATCAGTCTCTCCTGCATGGCTACCTGTTTCTGGAGCCTATCATTGTGCTGACAGAGAGCCTCATTCTCTCTCTGTGCCTCCTGATTGGTCCTGGAAAACTGGGCCAGTCTTTTCTGCAGGAGGGTTACCTCCTGAGTCCCATCCCTACTGGCATGCTCCTTTCTTGCCAGAGCATATTCCACCCTCCTGGTGTGCTCTAGCAAGTCGTGATGCTCTTTCTGGAGGTCACCCTGCCCCTGGAGGGCCAGGTGATTTTCTTCAATGTTTTCTTTTAGTTGGCAGACTTCCTGGCCTAAGGTGCCCCTTTCCTGACTAAGAGCCTGCATCTGTGCCGCCAGGTCGTCCCTCTGCCTTTGAAAGGCACCAGCTTTCTGGCGCTCTTCCTGAAATTCTGTCTGGGTGTCCAGGTCTTTCAGAATCAGTTTATTGCTCTCCTCTTTTTCTCTATCCAATTGGCTTTGCAGGGTGGCTACCTGCTTTGTGCATGCCCTGTTGAAATCTATCTGTTGCTCCAGCTTTTTCTGTCTCTGCAGTAAGGAGTCCAAACTGTCTTGGTTCTCCTTCTGCAAAGCCAGAATTCTGGTATCCTGGTCAGCCTTTTCCTGTTGCAGGATATCCATATCCTCCTTCATTTTAATGATGTATTGTCTACTCTCATTTTCTGACTCCTGGCTTCTGTGCAGCCTCTGCTCAGAAGAGACCAGGTCAGATTGAGCCTTTTCTAACACCATCTGTTGCCTATTTGCCAGATCTTGGCCTTCAGCACATTTGTCCTGCATGGCTCCCATATATAGATACAAATATGCCGCTATCCTGGCAATTTTATTGTGTTCATCTTTGGCCTTAGAAGCCATATATAGTTCACTCAGGGCCACATGTAAGGGACCCTGATCTCTCCACATATCTGACCCAGTTGTAGTGACCTGTTGTGTGATCGCCTGCAACCATACATTTTGGTCCTGCTCAGACCATTCACCTCTCACAAACAGTTTATGTAAGAGGTGCTCCCTAGCTATCTTCATATCTACCAAGGTCGTCATTCTGGAATTTGAGTTCCTTCCTGACTTACAGAAGTTTGTATTTTATTTTGCAAAACAGACCGTTTCCTTAGAGCGTTCCTTTGAGGGGTGCTTTCACAGTGTAAAACAGCGTGGTGATCTAACAGGATATGTGTATCCGGTCAGTTGGCACACTGTATTAAGCTGCACAAGTGGTAAATCTAACCCAGAATATCCCGGCTCCGAGCCCCCACTTTGTAAGTGACTCCAATCAAGCAATCCCACTAAGTCAGTGCCTTGTCTGGGATGCCCAAGGGAAGCCCTTATTTATGTATTTTTATGGCAAGTTATAATCTGGATGATGAACCCTTGTATAACACCCCTCTCTTAGAATCCCCCTTGACCCCACTGAGCTAAGACGTAGGCTTGTTTTGCAAATTTAAAAGGTTTATTTGAAAAATTAAACAATATATATATATATATATATATCTATCACACTTCTTTAAATAAATTGATAATGGATAGTACACTTGTGAATATGAGCAGTAATCAGCAAGAGGTAATCCTACAGTAGCACAGTTCTTGGTTACTTATGAATAGGAACAGAAGAATAGGGTGGGAAATAATGCTTTATATGGTTCAAGGAAACGCAATGATGAATGAAATGCAGTACAGAAAATAACTTGATATGGCTTCAACAAAAGACAATGTAATCACTTTTCCTTGACAATTCACACCAACCCCTTTATGCAATATAAGGAGATGGAAAGCAGAACACACAGTTCTCAGGAATGCAATCAAATACAATACGAAATTCAGTTCCCCCCCAGCAAGCTTAGAGGGAAACAGGTAGTAGTTTGAAACGCAGGCCCAAAATGCTTTGAATGTGATGACAATGAAGTGAGAAATGTGCTAAAAATGCTTTTAATTCCCTCTAGAGGTTCAGGGTGGGTGATATCTAGTTTATATTTGTTCAGGCTCACTTTAGCAATGCTCTATGAGTAACTAGCAGGTTAAAACGAATTTTGGCAAAGGAAAGCAAGGAGCTGCTGATTTTTACACGTGGCTGAAATTGTGCAAAATGTCAAATCGCGGCAAATTAGTCACGCGCGTCGAGCCTAATTACGGAGGTACTATAAGGAGTAGCAAGTCGGTTCTAAGCTTTCAAATGACAGTTAAATTTTGTTCCTAGGACAAACGGTTCCAGAGATACGGATGATTTTATTCCCAGCAAAAATCGCTCTGAGAAAGGAACATTTCTTGTGGAAGGAGTGTCTTCCAGCCTGCTGCTGCTGCATGCAAACCAGCGCTTGGAGTCACTAAGAACTCCGCCGAACAACGCTCGCTTCCAGGAGGAGGCGGAGCTGCGATCACGTGACGCATCACGTGAATTCACCTCGGCATAAAGCACTGCTCAACCCAGCCGAGAGGCGTGTGCCTTTATTCCCAGCAAAAATCGCTCTGAGAAAGGAACATTTCTTGTGGAAGGAGTGTCTTCCAGCCTGCTGCTGCTGCATGCAAACCAGCGCTTGGAGTCACTAAGAACTCCGCCGAACAACGCTCGCTTCCAGGAGGAGGCGGAGCTGCGATCACGTGACGCATCACGTGAATTCACCTCGGCATAAAGCACTGCTCAATCCACCCTTGCGGCGTTAAGGTGCTGGGGTGCACCATCCAAACAGGGGAGACTGCGGAGATTTCATCTCTTTGATCCCCGCTTGAACGTTTAGCAGTGCTATTCCAGATAAACACTCCAACAGTAAAAGTAACGAAATTACAACAACAGACACAAGAGACACCTTACGGTTCGACTTCAATTAGGCAACTACAAAGTGAGGCGGAGAAAAATGGCCTCGATAAATTTATTATCGGCTGACAACAGTAATACCTCAATCGGAGGTGCAACAGCCCGCCCACTAACAAGAGCTAACTCAAGACTTCCACAACAACAAAGAGATAAGCCGCGATACGGTCAAGAAACTCACGAAGAAGGAGGTAAGATTGGTGCCTTTCCTATACTCGCAAACATTAAATTGCCGAGAAATCTAGAAACCACAGAGATGGGAGGGAGTGAACAGAGGAGGCTCGCAACTAAACGAGACTTGAAAATCTTCCCACTCAAACCGACATCTTCATCCGCACTCATAAACACATTCACTCAAAATCAGGACGAAGGAAAGGCCGTTTGTGTGAATTTAGATAAAGAAAGGGCAACTTCAGAGCATGTAGATAAAACACAACTTTTATCCATAGGCAAAAACGCAGCTGCACTACAGTGTATAATTGTAAAGGACTCACACTGCGAAGACCCTGATCCAACAACACCAATGACAGTAGAACTTCTAAACGTTACAGACGCCGAACTAACAGATCTAGGTTTACTGCTGGAAGCTCAGCAAAACGAAATAGAATTAAGAAAGGAAGATGATGAAATGAGAGCAAACCTGCCCGTGGAAGAAAGGAATGAGGGCAGTCAAACATCAACAATCAGCGAACATGAGGGAGTACAGCCTGCAGAAACTCTGTTAGAGCAATATCCAAAAAATAACAAACAACTGATTATCAGAGAAATAGATTGTATCAGTGTAAACAACAATGAATTAGTCACACAACCACAGAATAAAGACCTGGACGAATCAGTGTATTCAGACGCGTCCGAAATACTATCAACAAGTGAAAAAGGAGAGAACCAGAAGAACGACAACAGCATAATCTCACACGATGTCTTGAGTGTTGCTGAGGAACAATCAAACAACACAAAGACTCAAACGGAAGCCGGACCAAACGAGAATGATTACAAAAAACTGGAATCATTAATCAAGCAAAGCCTACTGAATAGTGGACCTAGTCAGAAAGAAGGGTTTGACGCACACAGACTGACAAATCAGTTTCTTCAATCAGCAAAAAAAAAACTACATTCACCCTTAATTGGGAAAAGACCGTCTGTTAAAAATGGTGGTCAGGAAAACTCAATTGCTGAAGAGATCGGAGAACACGAATGGAGAGAACATTTTATTAAAACAATGGAAGGAAACACACCGAGGAGAACAACATCAGGTGCTAGATTAAAACATTGCCAGGAAAGCAGTCCCTCTCCTGGGAGATGCGAAATGAAAGACCTAGGATCAAGATCCAAAAAAACGACCGGCGCCCATGGACTGAGAACTGAGAAGACCCCGTGCAGGGCTTTAAGAACTCAGTACTTTCTTAATTTTGATGACGCTGACCTATCGACTTATTCACCAGCCGACAAAAGATCATTGCATTCAATATTCGAAAAAAGGCGCCGTTTCATTGACGCCCAAATGCAACAAGGGGACAAGATGGGCGAAAATCCCACAATGAGATGTAGCGCAACACAAACAGACGAACGTTCACCACAAAGAATGACTCAAGTTACCATTAATGCGCAGAGTAATGAAAAAAAAACAGGAAATACTAAAGAGAGCACAAACACTAATGAGGAAGTGGTTGTAGGTCAAACCTCATTCCCACTTACAGGAACACAATTGCAGAATAATATAATGGCCGCTTTAACAATCTCTCTAGCCCCATACATGAAACTGTACGAGTCCATCAGCGAAAACGTAAAGGACAACAACGCTCTTGTAGCATTAATGCTCACCAAGCTAACTGCCCAGGAAATAACAGCGTTGAAACTGGAAGCGAGGTTAAATCAAGAAGCAGAAACCTCAGCAGCATGGCAAAGGAGACTGTTCGATCTGGCAAGTGGAGACAGGCACGAAAAAGACATCTTGACTAATGCCTTATTAGACTCATTAAAATGGATGCGGAAATCCACTGAGTCGGCAGAGAGGAACAAAAATCTACTGAGCCTGGTAGATACTTCTAAACAAACAACCACGGCAGAAAATAGACCCAACATAAGAAATACCGAGAGTATTGACAAAGAAAATCAAGAAGACCGCCCAGCTCCAACTCACAGTGTAAAACTGAATAAAGTTACGTCATCAAAAACAAGTGAGCTTGAACTAGACGAGGCAAGAATTCGACCAAGCAGCACCAGTGAAATCACGAAGCGAATGGAAACAATAGCTGACGATCCCGTTGAAGATTCGAGAAACGACAACATGTCTAAACGAGACGTTGAGCTATTAGCTGAAACAAGAGACATCGATCCTTGTAAGAAAAACAAATTTAACAAACTTGTACACTTCCCCGTGTTTGGGCCAAAACAAAGGCAGGTGAACCAACACAAAATCGCGGTCGAAGCTACAAATACATCAAAAAACATACTTGGAATAACCAAAACTGTAGAGGCTAAAGACAAGAGAACCCGGAAAAGCTCAAAAAAAGGAGAGGGATCTATAAAAGGCACTCGGCCAATATTTAGGAACATCAACCAAACAAGTGAAAACGAAAAAGTGACCTTAAGCAGCGAACCAGAACCTACTTCTCGACCGTCTCCCAAACAAAGGGGAAGGCATGTAGTGTTGATCAGCGAGGATGAAGAAAGCAGCCTAGAGTCGGAAGACAATTCAAGAGATCTGATCGAGGATGTCTCCTTCTATATTGAAGAGGTGGAGGCAAAAAACAGGCAAAACATATCGGAAGTGGGTGAGTCTCCATGTCAAGTGTTAAACGAAGTAAGTCCACAACGCGGGGGAGATAAAAATAAAAAAAAGAGCGATGAAAGTGCAAACTGGGACTCGGACGATGATGATCACCACGACAGCCCAGGATTTCTAACTCTCGATGAAAAAAGAAACAGAATGAATAGGGAAAATATCTTGATTGAAAAAGCAAAGACCAAGAGCGATCTCACGGGAGAATCGCATAACTCATGGAACCCTAAGCACCCGAGACACAAACAGTCAAGTGATCAGGATTGCAAGCATACAAAAAATCAGCAAAACGAAAGAGTCCAGTCTCCAATAAAGGTGCTGGTGGAAAATTTGCTTGAGGAAAACGAAGGAAAAAATCTAAATCGAAAAAACGTGATTGCCCTGCTTCATTGTGTAGACAAATTGAGAAAGGTAAGAAACGAAGATATAGCGGTGGTCGAATACATTGACGAAGATCGTGTGGATAAAGTTGCTTTACACCTGAAATCAAGAACTCTCAAAGAATCAATCCTAAAAGATGGTAAAGAGTTGTTGAAACGAGGTTACGAGATTCGAGAAGTCTTAAATAACCTAAAACAAGTTGACAACATCGCAAAAGAGCAAATATATCGTGATCAGAAAAGAGCCTCAAAAACTCCAGTACCACAAAAGGGAACAAGCTGGATGTCAAAAGAAAATTTCAAAATAACAGTGACAAACAGGAAGAGAGAACTCGAAGAACTGGCGAAAAATGACGTCAGAATAAGAGGAAAAACAAATAAAGACAGAAAAGATAGTTTGAAAAGGAATGTAGAGCTACAAGAAGACTGGACGTGGTTAGCAGGCTCCCTATCCTCAGAGGGAAACGAACGATAGCCAAGACAGCTGGAAGCAAAAATCGAGGAATCACTGTTATCTTGGAATACGAGGGGTTTCAAGCACCTGATGACGAAGGAGAATCCACATCTGAATAATGCCACATTTATATGTTTACAGGAGACCTGGTTACGCGAATTGCCAGCATGCAGAAACTTTGAGATCGCCATGAACCCCGCAAAAAAAGAAAGAAACGGGAGACCCTATGCCGGCCTAATCACACTAATAAGAAAAGGAAGTGGCTGGCGGATTAAGGAAAAAGGTAATGTAACTCACCTAATACAATGGACTCTGATAGAAACCGTCAACGACTCCAAGGACGTGGAAACGGCCTCCTTATTAATGATAAATGTCTATTGGAATCCAATAGGAATATCAACCTCCCAGTTCCTTCAAGCAATCACAGACATAATAATCAAAAGAAGGGAACAGAATTCCACTTGCCAAATAATCTTATGTGGTGATCTAAACATAAAATGTCTGACAAACAACGGACTCCCGCGGATAGATGAACTGCAGACGGGAAATTCCAATGTAGCCAGATGGGCACAGACGGCAAAAGGCCTCAACCTGCATATGTTAAATGGTCAAACGCGCGGCGATATTCCAGGTAAACACACGTGGTCGAATGGACAAGCAGCTACAACAATTGACTACATTTGGGTCTCGCTGCCCCTGATGTTGGAAATAGAAAATTTTGAAATCCAACAACAAAATGTCAGTGACCATAACATCCTTAAAACATCATGGAGGAGAGAGAAACCTACAAAATCTCAGGGAAACAGCTCAACTCTGGACTTAAATCCATCAGCAAATCGAATAAAGCTAACAACGAAAAATATCCTAAAGCTGAAAGAGATCTTCGTAGAAGCTGATAATAATGTGACGGGCCATCTTAACTACGAAACACTATTAGAAGCCTATAAAACAGCAAGATCAGGACTTAAATCTGATGCTTTAATACATAAGCATAAGTACAGTAGTGAACTAGTGGAAAGGAGGAAACTACTAAGAAAGGAAATAAGAGCTAGCAAAAAAAGCAAAAAAAATTCAAACATAGACAAGCAAAGGAATATCAAAGTACACCGAAATCAATATAAAAACTGGCTTACTGACTTTAAAACAAGACGACTTCAAGAACAAGGGGAATTAATGGTGAACTCCCTACAAAAGTCCAACACCAGAGAAACATGGGACTTAATAAATAACTGCACCCTGAACCATCGAAGTAGACTTATATGTGGGGTCTCCGAGAACGATTGGATTAATCATTATACTGATGTCTTCTCTGCTAGATCTGACGATGTAGATTTACCAGACGAGATCTCAACACTTCCTTGGAGGAACATGATGGATGAAGGAGAAATTGAAACTGCAATTCGGAAATTAAAAGATTCCTCCGCGGCAGGTCCAGATGGACTGACGAATATCCATTTGAAGAAAGATCCAAAATCATGGGCAGTGATAATAAACATCTTATTCACTAGCATTGTACTAAAAAGAAAGATTCCAGAAACATGGACAAAAAGTATAACAGTGCCTATTTATAAAAAGGGTCAACGTGATTTGCCTTCAAACTACCGACCTATCTCGCTACTAGCAACAACAGGAAAACTGTTTGCAGCAGACTTACAGAAAAATCTGACAAAATGGGCAGAGACGAACAACATCATCGACCCGCGCCAAACAGGGTTCACAAAGCGGACAGGAACGGATTTAAACCTATTTATAATATCCATGTTAAAAACCAACGCAATAGAATTTAAAAAAGAACTACACTTGGCTTTTATCGATCTAAGTCAAGCATTTGACTCTGTCAACAGAAGAAAGTTATGGGAAAAACTAAAATCCTGGTCTTGTCCTGCGGACCTATTGAACCCGATAAGGGCGTTACATCAAAACACGACTACCCAAATCAGAGTAAACGATCGAGGAGATTTGACGGCCAACATCAGTATTAACAAGGGAGTGAAGCAAGGCTGTCCGCTTGCAGCAACACTGTTCAAATTGTTCATAGCCGATATTTCAGAAATCACTTCATGTACAAGACACTTCAGTCCAAAAATTAATAATCAAGAAGTTGCGATAATATGCTATGCCGACGACATAGTATTACTAGATGAAACAAGAATAGGGCTGCAACGACTTATAAACAACCTACAAACCTACATGCAAAAAAATGATTTGACGATCAATGTGGGAAAATCAAAGATCCTGACTATAAACGGCAAGAACAACGCCATAAGAAAAAAATTTAAATGGCATATAGAAGGTGAACCTCTCGAACGAATACAGATGATAAAATATTTAGGAATCGGACTCAATTCCTCGACAGTGGAAAAGAGTTGGATAGAAACGCTGCTAGTAAAAATCAGAAATCTAAGTGCACAAGGAAGGGTTCTGGACGGCAAATACGGAAAATTTTCACTGGTACCAGTTAGATTGTTCTATGTTCAAAAAGTCATGCCCTCCTTAGCATATGGAAGTGAAGCTGGTCTGAATCTAACACACAAACTATGGTCGAAACTGGAAAGTGGGTTTTGGAAAACAGTATTGAAGCTTCCAAGGTGTACTCCGATAGTGGCGATTAGAGCAGAACTGGGCCTCGAGTCACTCGAAGCTACAATGAAATGGAAATCATTATGCTTATTGAGGAAAATATGTGAAACCAGTCCGGCTGAAAGCTACAAACTACTGGCAACTAAAGGAGTAGATAAAAGCTCAATCTACCTTAATCATTGGAAAAGAGAATGGTCCCAGGTACTAACAAAAATGGACTCCTCGAAAGAAGAACTGATTACCAATCCCAGCAAAGTAAAAGAAAAGCTCATGAGACAGGACTGGATTGCTACAAGAGAAGCCAAAATGAAGCTATCGAATATAAACTCCTTGGCAGTCGAACATAGAAAAAGAAATATGCTTCCGGAGTACCTAGTAAAATTTCCATCATATACACATAGAGCAACACTACTAAAAATTCGATTAGGAGTCTATCCAACAAATGAATATAAACACAGAACTGGAGGAAGAGGCGTTAACGAGGGTCGCTGCAGGTTCTGCCAAGTAGATTCGCAACTAGAGACTCCGGTACATCTCTTGATGAACTGCACCGCCGTTTCAAAAGACAGAAAGCGTTTGTTATCCAAATATATGTCAACAACAACCCATTGCAACGATGAGGAACGATGGGATTATTTTATCCAAGGACACAATCCACGTTTCTCATGTGCGGGTATAAACTTTCTGGATAAAATCCTCAACGATAAAAATAATGACCTAGCAGAGGGAATCCGCAATTCATCCGGTTGCATTAAGTGAGGAAAAGAAAGGAAAGGAGTCGGTCTGAATTGAATTGGAAAGTGTGTTAAAAGTTTTAAATGAAACTAAAAAAACGACACTATAAATAAAAAAAAAATAAAAAAAAAAAAGATACGGATGATTTTGTGAAGGTAGTTTTTCGGATTTGAAATTTAAAAGTTCAAAATGACAGGTGACAGTTTTCAGCTTTAAAAAGGACAGAATGACACACACGATTCCTATGAGGTAGTTCTAATAGTTTAAAATAATCTAATTAAAACTATTTTAACCTAAGAGATTAGTCTGGCACAGTCCTAGAGTACTCACACTATCTTTTGGACAGGAATGGCTTCGTCACCGATCGGGTCAGGATTGGCTGGACTTCTGCTAGCGGTTCCTCACAGCGGTCTGGTCTCTGGTTCTGCTCTCAGCAGTGCACAGTTCTGGTCTCTCTGGATCTCTGGTCTCTGTGGATCTCTGGTCTCTCTGGATCTCTGGTCTCTGGAGGTTGATGGATTTGAAGTCTGGAGTCTCCCGGCAAAGCGTCCCGCAAGAAAGTGGAAAGTGAATGCCCTGCCTGTCTTTCAGTGGTCCTTTTTATGTCTTTAGAAAGTGGGTGTGTGCGTTGGTCATAACTAAACCTGCCACTCTCACTTATCATTGGCCAATTCCTCCTCTCTCCCTTGATTGGGGGAAGGAAATGTGAGTCAGAGTGATGCTGTAGGTTTTATGGTCCGAGGATCCTTCCCCTGTCAAATTGCACACAAATCTATATTTGATCCAAACACACATTTATCTATGTACCATTTTTCTAATATTATAGGTCCAGTTAACATATTTTCTGTAGTACCAAACCATCCGATCCCTGTCTTTGTACGATGTTGTGTCCACTTTTGACAGAATTCTGCCTCTTTTCATCCAGATAACGACCTTTAAACCATTCCAGATTTGACACAACTGTACACCCCCCTTCTACACACATTCCAGTGAATTTTCATTTTTCTAGCTTAAACACAGTGTCTGCAATATCAATAAATAGCCGGGTTCTGCCTCAGAACATGGTACAGAGTCCTAACGCCTTTTAAAATGTGCACGGAATAATCCCAAGAATAATGATATTATTTATATAATTTTGACCAGTCCGCACTATGAGTTATCTATCTTTTTAAAATTATGCCCTGGTCAAAAAGGGGTGTGGCTTCCCACATCACATGGTGTAATAACTGGTTTATCCACTTCCCACAAGCTCAGTTTGCTCTCACAGGCGCTGCCCCTCCCAGTTTCTCCCCAGAGGAAGCCATTTACTACCCCCCCAATATAACATTTGCCTGAGTCCAGGACAGGGCTTTGTTCAATTTCCTGCAGTCTGCAGGTACCCCTCCCCTAATTCAATCAGAGAGGTGTGATCTCCTTTTGGTGGGGGCAGCAGGATGCAGCCAGGCCTGGGAAAAGTTGTTGAGCCAGTTCAACTCCTGTCGGGGGTAGTTGTCAGGCAGAATTAAAGCTAAGCCAAGCTTCATCTAAATGTACTGTTTGTTCCCAGTTTAAATCAAACTTACAATTTTTACACATGCAGCTAGAATGCTGATTCTAAGTTCAAAACCATGACATTTAACAGTTGCAAACTATGTGACACTCAAAAGTAGGTCACTCATTTAATGTAACATTTCGATTTTAGTGGTTTTAAATCCAATTTCAATTAAGCTGCTGACATCCACAGCTCAGCCAGTTTTGTTATAAACATTGTTTTGGGCTCTTCATCTTCCCAGATTTTGCATGCACACAACACTTCATTCTGCCAGATGTCTGCTGGTGTTCAGTAAGATTTTTGAATATCCCGCACTGTTTGAAATAGGCACTTTCAGCTTGCATTCAGGAAAACAAAGGTGATTTTAAGGCGCTTTTGGTCTAACAACACTGTTATTTTTCCTTTGACACCACCTTTCACCCCTGGCGCTTCCGGTCCATCATGCTGGCACTGGTGGGTGGCAGGTTAGACAACCATTTTGGTGTGCGCACAACCGTGCGGTTTTCCTGGTTCTGGGATGGAATGATGGGCGGCGACAGCTCATCCCCACATCCACCCAGTCTATTGATTTAGTTTTGTTCTGGGATAGAATGATGGGCGACGACAGCTCATCCCCACATCTACCCCGTCTAATAATTCAACATGGGTCAAAACCCTTGACAGAACACGTGGCTGAATTTGTAAGTAACCGTTTGATATGTAAACAATTCACTGCACGACATACATTGAGAGTTGTGAGAGGAGCCATAATGCGCGCCAGCAGGCCCTTTCTAGCATTTACATGTCAATTATGTTGACATGATCCAAGTGCGTCAAGGATAACGCTAAATGATAGTGGTTGTGTGCCCATTTTCGAGATGGACTGAGGCAGGCCCCTGTTCACAACCTGATGCCCTCAGAGCAGTGAAGTTTCTGGTTCGGGAAGTGTTCCCAAGATGGGGTGTTTGTGAGGTCCTGCGGTGTGACAACAGCCCTCACTTCACCAATGAATAAAGGAAGAGCTCAGAGCAGTAAGGTTGGAGGGGCTAACAGCAATGGAAGGAGGAGTTTGAGCAAAAATCGTGAGTTCCTGTTGCACATTCGTACCTGACAGCGATGACGATAATGGTACACTGACAGAAGCGGTAACTCAGCTATCTCAGGAAGAAGAAGCAAATGGGACTGTAAAGGACTAGAGCTGGATAGCGTACATATGGTCAAGATGCAGTCATGGCTACCAGATGGGCTGAATGTGATATTGGAAACACAAATACTGGCGGAAGTGACACTATGCGTGGTGATGCATGTGAACGTAGGAGGAGCAAAGGATAAGATAGTGTAGGAAAGAGACAAACTGAGAGAGAGAATAACAAACTGACCACTATTCCCATTTGAGGCAATGAAATTGGATAATCTGTTTGATGCGTGTGGTGCACCCTGAAGGAGTGTGCAATTATATGGAGTGGACCTTTGGCAATGATGTGAATTAGTATGGACACGTCAGAGTGATTACAAAAATATGGCAACCTAGAGGTAAAGGATTAACTTATCTCGATGTGGTCGACAGGTTGACCAGAGAGGGGACTGAAGAGAGAGTCCCGGGGGTCCCAAGAATGCCCCTTCAAAGTTCATGATGAGACAAAAGGCCAGAAATGCTCACAGCCACCCATCTTATAATGGACAGATCCCGAGTGCTCCAATGATTGACATGTACACTGAAAGGTATCCTCTCAGCCAGCCATACAGACCGGATACAATGCAAATCTTTCCATGTATGGGAGAAGAGCCTGTGATCGTGGACATGGACGCCTATATGGACAGCCTCGACTAAGCACCAAGAAGCCATGATATTGATGTCATTAGTGACACCACGACGTAGCAGAATTAGACATGAAGCACACTCGCAGTCCTGTACGGCACCACACCACATAAACACACACTAGTATACATGAAGAACATAAGTGCACAGTTCTATATCTAGAGGACAGATAGATATACATACTTTCAATGCTTTTATTATTTTTGTCATTAGCCAAATGCAGTAATGCAGAACCGCAAAGCACAAGCGATCCTGAGCAAGCTTGCTGATACTTAATGCCAATAGCCATGTGGACATGCAGGAGTGTATATGGAGCCTGATCGAACCACGTATAGCTAACCTATAGGGAACATAGTATAACATGGACAATGTAGAAACTGCATAATAATGTTTTAGGAAAATTACAGCAGGCCTCAAGCCACCAAGCACGAGATGAGAAGAAGCTGATTCAGGCTGCACAGGGAGCAAGGCTCACAGTCAAGGTCAGAGATACGAGGAAACATTCCAATCTCCAGATAACAAGGGGACTGTTATGATGTTGCTTACTGCATGGGTATGAGCTGGCATGGAACACCTTAAAAGCGCTTGCAATGTTTGCCTATGTGCTTTGCTCAAGAGTTCCAATGCGGTCAGTTGAGCCTGGGTGATGGGACCCGGTGGTCTCTCATAGCTATCAGCGCATGTAACTTGTAATAAAGAACTTAACAATAACCTTAAGAAGTCTACAGAAGCAGATATTTAACAGGGACTAGCTGCAGAAAGACAGAATAAATCCTCATAATTGTGAGCTGCAGAGCTCAATTTTGTAGTCTCTAATCACGTGGTACAGCCGAACGAGACAATGGGTAGTCATTCGTGGTGGGAAAGAGGAGCAGATCCCAGCAAGCCAGGCCCAGACTGCAACACGTGTTGCAACATAGGGAGCACATTCTCATAGGCAAAGGTGGTACACAGAAGTTAAAATGCAGAAACATAATCGTTCACATCACCTTGAAGAGGTGCACAGTGAGATGAGAACTCGATTGAATCCAAGACCTGGGGGTATAAGCTCTAACTGATCACAGCTTAGAATCCCAGGGGTGGATGTCAAGGGGCAAGAACCAATGGTAAGACCACTACTCTGCAACAATGTAATAGATAGTTCCTTGGGGACGGGACAGGCCAGGCACTTGACATACAAGAGCCAGTAGAATAACATCTATAGGTGACTGTATAGGTTATTGAACTCTCAATACCCAATCCCTCATACTGATAGGTTTTTTGCAGAAGGGTCCAAATGATGATGCCAGAGTCATACAAAACTGCTTGCACACCATGGAACGATGAGATGTACCTGAAACCTCCTTTGTTCTTGTACTGATCCCTGTTGGTTTTATTTTCAATAAACTTGCCGTCTGACTGAGTCCTCTGTTTATTCCGGGGAGGGTGTTGGGCCCTTTGAGTCCGCGGAACCCCAGCCTCGCTCTGGAATACCTGAGAGTCCCACCAAACATACACTTGCAGTCTTAGCTACTGCTTTTGTGGCACTATACAACACCACCATTCTCACTGTCCACATTTCTGCTAGTGGGTCTTTACAGCACGAAAAATCCAGTGTTTACCTTGTCAATTCCCTCTGTGGTTGGTCTGCACTGGGAGAGGGTGGGTCATGTGGCTGGCTGCTCTCCACACCACAGCTCTACATTGCACGTGAAACATCCATGTGACCTTAGGACTCGTTGCCAAATTTGTCGTTTTATTAGATTTAAGTTCATTGTTACATGTACTCTTCAAATACATATGGAGAAGGACCAACCTTCTTCCACCACCCAGGTAGCCAGCTCTGACACTCATTGTACCTTGGGTGGGGAACACTCTATGGGTGACTTCATCAAACATGACTTCAAAACACTATCACCACAGACATGTCAGTAGGCATAGAGAGGAAGGAAGGAAGATGATCTGTGGTGGCTGGTGAACTTTTTATTTGGAGGGGCATAAAAGTTTCCCACAAAAATACCAGAGTGCCCCAGCATAGTGAGGGAGTCTGAACAAACCAGTGAAGTTCAAACGTTTCTCATCCCATGAAAATGTTTAAAATATTTGGTTACAATTGTGCACTTTACAGTACACTTATAAAATTGGGAAAAAGCCAAACAATGTGTAATCGGTTTTATATGGTAAAGCAAGAAAAAGTCTAATAAATGCAAGTCACCAACAGTGCACAGGAGCATTTTCCAATGAATTTTTGTGATGTCCTTTGCCACAATATATGCCAGTGAAAAAAATATGTTCACGTTGGCTGTGCCCATATACATTTCCATGCTGGCTTCACCAAAATGTGCCAGTATTCCCATATTAAAGCATGCTTATGTTTGCTTATTGCATAATGCCAGTAAATATTCTGTAAGAAAACATATCCATGCTGGCTCTGCCAATATATAGCACTATCCCTATATAAGAACAAACGGCTTTTGGCTTTCCATGAAAAATACCATGCCACAATAAGAAAACATCTTTAGACGGGATTCACCAATGTAGGGCATTTTGGCCTTGTAAGCACACTCATAATGTTGGCTTTACCCTTGATGCCCAGTATACAATGCCATGCCACATTAAGAAAAGATGTCCATAATGGCTGCACCAATGTTGGCCAATCTAGCCATATAACAAAATAAAACGTATCATGTTTTCTTTATTATTGATACACAGTGGTAAATGCCATGCCACAATAAGAATATATGGCCAGACTGGCTGCATCAAAGTAGGCCAGTCTACCCACATAATAACACTTATCATGTTTGCTTTATCACTGGGGCCCAGTAAAAAAGACCATGCCAGAGTAAGTACCCCGTCACTCCCTGCACGCGTCAAATCAGCTGCCCCTGAGCCTGGCACAAATGCAAGCCAAGCAAACACAAATTAATGCTCAGAATTCACTCACTCGTTCACAATCACACATTGACACAGCATTCACTAGCTCTTTCATACACAATTCACTCGCTCATACACACAGGCACCCATACACCAACTCATTCACACACGCATACACATATACATTTATACTATTTAAGTTTTTCTCAATGCCTCACATAAGAGCCTTCTGTCTCCTCTGCAGCATGAGCAGCAACCAGGAAGCAGGGAGCATATCCTGGTTCCTGCATTTGCACGGATGAGCCGGAGCGCTTAGAGCCCAACGCCCCAGGCTGTCTGTATGTGCAGGAGCACCCCTTACACCAATTCAGATATGCAGTTCCGCAGTGTGTATCCCCAATGGGCCATTCAAGGCTGAGGAAGCAAAATACTGCTTGCATGGCTCCTTGGGCATACACACTGAGGAACCTGAACTGTCAAAGGGACACTTGGCTCCCCTTTGACAGTTAAAGCCAGCCCAGGAGCACTCCGTCAGCTGTAGCAAACAGAGTGCCCCACCAAAGCACAAACAGGAACCAGGAAGCAGGACGGGTTTCTTGGTTCCTGCACATGCACTGGGGATCCGGAACACTTAGAGCATAACTCCACAGGGCTTCTGAATGGGCTTGGAGGTGCAGGAGTACCTTCTACACCCATTCAGGTATACAGTTCCCCAGGCTGCATCCCCAATGGGCCATGCAAGGCTAGGGAAGCAAACCCCTGCCCCCACCCCTTGTCTCTGCATGGCTCTATGTGCATGCGTGCTGGGGAACCCAAACCGTCAAAGGAAATTCACATTACCTTTTGATAGTCAAAGATAGCCCAGGAGTGCTCCCGCAAGTGCAGCAGACAGCTGAACGAGTGCTCAGTGTTTTCACTGGCCTGGCTTGTCCAGATTAGGTGGCAGGTGGGCCCTCCACCACACATTATGAACGAGCCAGCTCCGAGGATTTTACCACACATAACCCAACCCCTCCCTTTCAGATCTGCAAGAGCACCTGGATACCAGGCAAATGGCAGTGGTAGCATAACTCCCAGTAACAAAAACCTAACATAACAACAAATACACACACATATATGTATATATTTACATATATACATATAAACATATTACACACACGCACACATACACACACACACATTTCACGTAGAATACATATATTGTGTACACTGTGTTACCATGAGCGTGTGCCGGTGTTGGGGAGAAATGCTTTATTGCACATGACATACGAACTAGACATGCCCCGTGGCAGGCCGTGCTAAGGCTGCTCTTCCTTTTCCATTTCTCCCTGTGTCCGCCTCTCTCTCTCACACATCCCTCCCCAGCCAGGGAGCAGAGCAATCCTCCTCCCTCCGGAGAGGACCAGCCTGAGATAAGCGAGGATGGAGGAGGCAGAGGAGGGGCGTGCAGAGTGAAAGGAAGACGTGCCTGAAAGCACCGGGGAACGCGGCAAGCACGGCGGGTAGCAGCTCGCTTCAAAGGGTCGCTTATCCTTCCGCAGCTCCAGGAGGATGCACCATGCCAGCGCGGGCTGTGACCTCTGGGGCCGAGACGGGCGCCCTTCGCCCGGGCTGCAGCAGGTACATGGGTCGGGGACCAAGGGCGGGCACCAGGCGGAAGACCGCTAGCACCTGTTATCACCACCACCTCCCCCCGCAACTTCTCACCACTCCCGCCCGCTGCAGCCGGGATTCAGATGCGAGAGAAGTCATGACCGCGAGCTGCCACACGCAAAGGGAATGATAAGGAGTCGCAGACTTGGAAAGGAAGGGCGCAGGGGGCGCAGGCTTCTTCCGGGCTGCTCCACACACCTGCCCGTTTTCTCCAGTCCTCCGCAACTTTTAACCGTGATGCTTCCGTCCCCTCTTGTCTCTACCAGTGGACGGTTCGGTCCACACCTGGCCCTCTAGTTTCTGAGGTTTTGTTTTTAATACATTCTTTGATTGCAACGGTTTCATCGCTGCTTGTCTTTCCCCCGCTCCTTCTCGTGGAGGTTCATTAGCGATTCCCCCTATGTCCTGCGTGACACAGAGGTGCGGGTTCTGGGTCCTGGCTGTTGCTGTCCTTGTATGTCTTTACGACCACACCAGCGGGTCGCAGCTTCGCTACAGCCACCCTCAGTACACATTCCTTTTCTTACCAGCGTCCCACTAATACCCTATACTCTGTCTCTCACATGAGAGGAGCTCTGTTTTCGAAGCCTGACACAACAGAACTTGGCTGACCAGCATGTAAACTCCCCCGCCCCCTCCGTTTCCGGTTCCCTTGGGCCAGGCGGTGCTTCATGCCGATTCCCTTTGTAGATAAAAAATACCTACAATGCCCTTCGCCCTATTCAAAATAACCCAAAAAAACACAATTACTTTACATACTGGGGACCATCGTTTAAGAACAAAATCAGAGCGATAGACATAAGGAGAAATTACCCCATGCATGAAGATGAACAGACTGTATTCACAGTACCACAAATGAGCATTACAGTATATATATATTTGACCTTTTAACCTTAAACATGCCTGTCTATCTATGCCTCTGCTTCTCTTTTGGTTTCTCTTTCCCTTTTAGTCTGCCCTGTCTTACCTCTCTCTTTCCTCCCGCTCCCCCTCTATATATATTTTTCTTTTGCATCAACACTATCTCTGCCTCTCTCTGTGTGTATATATATGTATATATATATATACGCATCTATATATAGTGAACATAATTACACCTTGCGCTAGCACAAAGGCATGATATATAGATCCACTGAGAAAACCTTAGTTCAGGTGCAGTTAAGTTGTGCAGATTCAACGCAAAACCCTTGAAATTCAGTGGTTTTGGGAAGTCATGACCAGCTTAAAACGGTGCAGTCCCGTTGATGTCCCCATAACGCCATTTTGCATGTCATTGTGAATACCTTTTCTTAATATGTGTTTTCTCATGGGCTTTGCAACCGGAACGCACCGATGTTAAGCTGGACATGACTTCCCACATCCGCTGAATTTCAAGGGTTTGTTGCCATAATCCTGCAAAACTTGACTGCACATTAACTAAGATTTATTCTGTGAACTTCAAGGGTTTTGTTATACCAAGGTTTTTTTTACAGGCCACTAATCCAATAGATTTCTTAAAGGGGTCCACTAGCAATGGCCTTTGGCCGTGGCCACACCACAAAGTTTCTTTTGGGCACACGGGCCAGGGCCTTCCAGAGGCCACAGTCTTTCGCTGTGGTCCTCGACATGTTGCCCCAATAGGTTTTGTTGGGGCCCACTAGCCATGGCCTGCGGCCGTGTCCACTTTTCATATTCCAACATTGGGTTGCTTAAGGTAGCCCAGTAGCCATAGTCCTCGGCCGCACCCATGACCCCGCACCTCACTGTAGCTGTAACATTCCACTTTTTTGTATTAATGACATTTTTATTTATTTATTTATTTCTATAGCACCTACAGCCCGTAGGCGCTTACACAAACACGGTTGAGACAAATATAAAAACACGACAAAGAAGGGCAATACTAATATACCCTGGCTCAGAGTAGGTGCATCCTAGAGCGACCTGATCAATTACCTAAAAGGGTGTGTCTTCAAAGCTTTCCTGAAGAGACTCAAACTGGAAGTCTCTCTGATGGCTATTGGCAGGGAATTCCAAAAGGATGGAGCCAATGCCCCGAAAGATATGTCTCAGCCTCTCATTCTGTTAATTCTTATTCCCTGTAGAAATGATAGATTGGAGGATCGAAGTTCTCTGGCTGGCTTATAGGGCATGATAATTTTTTTAAGGTAGTCAGGTGATTTTCCATAAAGGGAGCAGTGGATTGTTAGACCCATTTTGAACTCAATTCATTGCTTCACTGGTAACCAGTGCAGCTCTCTCCCTGCATTGGTGATATGAGCTCTCCTGGGGATGGACATGGTGATATGGACAGCGTCGTTTTGAATGGTCTGACTTGTCCTAAGATTAGACGTTGATGCTCCGAATAGCAGTATATTGCAATAGTCTAACCTCGACAAAATCATAGCTCGGGCGATGGTCACATAATTCTTTTTTATTGATAATTGCAAGTCTTGCAGAGATTTTGTACCTGTGCATCTGAATTCAGGGAGGCCTCTAGTATGACCCCTAAGGTCTTTACTTTCGGTTGAATCTGAATTCCGTTGCCTTGCAACATGCAATTAGCATATTTGGGGTCCAATTTAGCGCAGGCTTGGGGTGAGCCAAAATCATAAGCTCAGTTTTATTACCATTTAAGCAGAGCCAATTTGAGGACATCCAACTTTTAATGCCGTTGTAAATGTTCTTTATGGTTAATGAGTCTTGTTAGTAGTCTGTGCTAAGCTTGTTGACAAGCTGTGTGTCATTGGCGTAGTTCCAGTAGGGTACAAAGTGAGCTCATGTACAAATTAAAAAGGATTGGCGATATAGAAGCTCCTTGAGGGACACCAAATTTGATAGTTGAGACCAGTGATGTGGCTGAACCCCATTGTATGTGAGGTTCATGAATAGATAGAAAGGACTTAACCCAATTGACCACCTTCTCCAAGCAGTTTCCCTGCTTTTGTATTTGTTGCAGGAGGTGTTCGCGATCGACAAGGTTGAATGCCGCCTACAGATCCAACATTATCAGCATCCCCGCTTTTCCATTGTCGACAATATCGAGTATATAGCTTTGAAGATCAACTAATGCAGTCTCTGTGCTATAAGTAGGATGGAAACCCGATTGCCTGCTGTGTATATTGTTATTGTTCTCTATAAAGGCTTGTAGGTGTAAGGTGGCAACCTTATCTAGTGTTTTTAGTAGGAATTGGCTATTTGTTATCGGCCTGAGGTTGCTGGGGTCAGTGTGATCCAAGTTCAATTTCTTATGGACAGACGTGATGGAAACTTTCTTGACATCTGCCAGAACCTGTTGGTCTCTGAAGGAGGCGTTTACAAACTCTGTTAGTAAAGGTGTAAATAGTTTAGCATTTTCCAGTATAGGTTTGGAGGGGTAGAAGATTTAGCGGACAAGAGGTGGGGTTCATGGAAGATAATAGAGAGATGGTCTCTTCAAAAGATATAGGGGAGAAAGCGAAACCTGAGTGGGATGTAGTAACTTCTATCTGCTTGTTAATGTCTCCTTGTGCCATATCTGAACTCAACGTTGCTAATATTTTGTCCCTAGCCTTAGAGATTTTACCTTCAAAGGCTTGCGCTATGCGGGTGCAGTCTTGGTCAGTGATTAAGACAGGGAGTTCAGAGGTTTTAGGTTTTTCCAGCGACTTTAGTATACTAAAGAGTTGTCTCGTGGAGTTGGAGGATTGTTCAATCTGTGAGTTATAGAAGTTTTTCTTGGTTTCTATAACTAAGACTCTGTATGAGTTGTCCCGCATCTTCCATTCCTGTCTAGTGGTATCAGAGGGGTGTTTGATCCAAGTGAGTACTAGCGCCCTTTTTTCTTTTTTCATCTTGTCTAATTCTGGTGAGAACCAGCTTTGATGTCTAGGGTTCTCTCTAATTGCTTTTGTCTGTTTTGGGGCTATTTTATCAAGAGTTTCTGTGAATGTTTTATTGAAATTATTCAGCAGGTGGTCCACATGATCAGTCTCTTTAGGTTTCACCATGACGGCTTTAATTCAATTCTGAATATCCAAGGTACTCACTTTTTTGAAATTGCAGCTCTTAACGGTTTTCATTGCATTTATAGGTCTAGAGATTGGATTCGGGAGTTGCAGAGAGAAACTGACCATAGAGTGGTCTGACCAAATGCATGGTGTGGTGTCAAGATCATTAGTTTTGAGGTTTCTGGTAACTACCGAGTCAAGGATGTGAGAGTCCCCTATTGTGGGGTCATTATTTATAATTTCGTGGCCACAGTCTACCAAAGCTGATTCTAGTAGCATTGCCTCCTTACCACCAATATCTCCCGTCCATCGATTGAAATCGCCCAGAAGAAGAGTAGATGAATTTGGACCAGGAAAGTTGTTTATTATTCCTAGCATTTCATCATTGAAGTCTGGCATATTGCGGGGAGGGCGGTAAACCAACACTATTTTCATACAATGGTGATTGGTGAGGGTCATTTTGAGATGCAAAATCTCACAATCGGTGCAGGAGATGTTTGTGGGAAAAAGGCCTTGTTTGGATGTAGCTTTAATAGCCACTCCTCCACCTGTCCCTCTTTGCGATATGCACTATAAAATGTATAGCCTTGGGTGAGGCCATGGAGAAGTAGGACCCACTGGTCTCTTGGAGCCAGGTCTCAGTCACACATAGAATGTCAGTTTTGCTGTGCTCAATGTAGTTGTGAATGTCTTGCGCATGTTTTACCATTGATCGTTTATTAATAAGGGTAATTATGAGTGTGTTTGAAATTGCCTCTCCCTGGGTATGAAGGGCACTGATGTCATGCTCGGCTGTTTTATCTAGCAATGAAGACACTCTGTTATCCGGGGTATCTTTGCTAGATGCTGGTTTAGTTCTCCCAGCTGTTTCAGCCTGTACACAAGAGTCCCTTTCAATCCTGTTGTGTGTGTGTGTGCGTTAGCTCCACGTGAGGCATGATGGGAGGTAGTGGTCCACTCAAGTCTCCCTTCTCAGGTGAATTATCATTATGCCTGTCTAATACTGTCCTTTTTAGGCGTTCAGTGAGCGCCAAGCGTCATCAAAGACAATGATTCCTGTTTGATGTAGCCCATTGTTGTAGAGCTTATCGCTATGATCCGCAGTAGAGATCTTGGAAGCCAAAATGGCCGACGAAAACCGGCTTGGCTCCTGAAGCGCTGACGCAGAAGCATCAGACGTTTCTAGAAGTAGCGTGCTAGGGCACCTGGGAACTGTAGTTCCCTTGAAGATACAAAGTATCAGAGTTTCAAAACAAACCTAAATGCGAGTGCTTTTCTCGCTGCAGTGGACTCAATACAATAATGCACTGATATTGTCACAAGATGTTAATTACAAAAATATTAAGTGACAAATGAAATACTGCCAGCTTCTTACAAAACGCTAGCAAACTGCCTGCTGTTCCTACAATGGCAAGCAAATTACAGATGACTATTCAGCTGCACTCCTATGTTTTCAAAACCAATCATTTTCCTCAATCAATGGAGCAGGGAGGCTCAGAGGGTTTATAACCGTACGGCGGAACCGAAGAAGATTATAACTCTCTTTTTAAAAAAAAAAACGTTTTCCCAAAACTGCGGTTAGTATAACCCTAATAAAAGTAATGTACTACAAATAACCCAGAGTATTAATAAAATAATCTTTGTCATTCGTAAAATAACCCAGGTTATGAGAACATTTTCAAGTTTTGAACTTGGTAACCCAGCCCTTTTAACCCCCCAATTTCACATGCTGTCCTCTTTCCCCCTACCCACCTCTAGCCTGATGCCATTTAATCAGTTTTTCTCTTTTAAATGGAAATGTTTCCACTTTTTGTTTTTTGGCTAACCCTGGTTATTTTGGAAAAAACTCACACCGAACCCCAAAAAAGGACAGCTTTTTCATATGTAATAAGACTCTCTCTGCTGCAAAGCACATAGCTATAATTTTGGGAGAAGGGGATGCCCCCTTCCCCGTCAAATATTTTAATAAGTACTGGACAGAATAACCCCAGACTCCTCCCGGAAATCGAGTCAACGGTTCGTTCCCAAGCTGTTTCGTACCTGGTCCAATTCTGTCCAGCGATTTTTGTTGTCAGTTGTACAAAAAAGTGTACTTATTCCTCTATGGGGAAATGAATGTTAGTAGGCCGAAAACAGCGTTTTTTTGCTTTCTTAATAACATTTTCATTTTTTAACGAATGTTTCCCCAAATGTCTAGCTTGGGTTGTGCAGTGAGGAGGCAGGACGGAGGTGGCAGTGACAAACTTTATGTTTGCAAAATATCAGCCAAATCCGTCATGCAAGTCAAAAGTTATTAGCAATTCAATTTTCGGGTTTCCTATGGAACTTGATACTCAACTATAGTGCGGCAAACGCCGCACTATAATACAAAAGTAATGAACCTTAGAAAATGAGGATTTACTTTTAGGCATGTAATTAGATTTATATTTGTTTCAGGTATTTCTTCTCTAAACTAATTATGACGTATTATTCCACTGAAACAGATAACTTGCATAGGCAGTTTTTTGTTGTACTCATATGTGTATGTACTTCAAATAGTAGACAATATACTACATTTAAAGAAACTACATCAGAAGAAAATTTACCTTACCATTACAGGAGAATAAAATGTTCTTTGAAAATATGTACATATATATTTTATGTAAAACAAAATAGTCCTAAAACTTGAAAATCTAATTATTGTAAGCACATCTTGTATTAGTCTAATCATGTGTGATGTTATGTCTGATGACACCAGTGATGTCATGTATGATGTCATTAGTGATGTCACCAGTGATGTCATCAGCAATGTTATCAGTGATGTAATCCTTGATATCATCATTGTGGTCATATGCTGCGCAACAGGAGGTGAGAAGTTAAGGTGGCTTTACTTGAATTGTCTGCCGAATTTCAAGGGTTTTGTTGCGTTACATTTTCACCTTAACATCCCTGCAACTAAAGTTTTTTCCCTGAATAAATATATGAATGGGGTAGGTTGAAAAGTGCATTTTTATGTTTTCTTAATAACATTTTCTTTTTTTAACAAATTGCTTGCAACATTTCCAGGGTGGGATAGGGGGCCTTTTGATAAACATTTTGTTTGGAAAATGTCTGCCTAATCCATCCAGCAAGTCAAAAGTTATTAGCCTCTCTCGGCCTCTTTGCAACAAAGCACCAAGACAGATATAAAGGTTTGAAGGAGCAGGGGGTACTCCTGTCTGTCGAATATTTTAAAAGCTACTGGATGGATTTACCCCAAACTAGACAAGAAATTTAAGTCAACGCTTTGTCCACAAGTTGCTTCTTATTTGCTCCAAATATGCCCAGTGTTTTCTGCGCTATGGCTGTTGAAAACTGCGCTTTTCCTCCATAGGAAAATGAATGGGCTGCAAACTGAAACTGTGGTGTTTTCTTTTCTTAATAACCTTTTGAATTTATAACGTATTGTTCCCAGAATGTGCAGTTCAGAGTGGCGGCGGGTGCCTTAACAAACATTTTGTTTTGAAAATGTCATCCAAATCCACCCAGCAAATCAAAAGATGTTAGCAATAGAATTTGGGGGAAAATTGCTGTTTTTTCATTTCTGAAAAGACTTCCAGCATCTCTGCTGCAAAGGACCATGGGAGATATAGCTATAGCTTTGGGGGATCGGTGCACCCCTTTCTCTGTCAAATATTTTAAAAACGACTGGACGCAGTAACCCCAGATGCCCCCTGGAAATTGATTGAGTGCTTTGTGCCCACACCGTTTTGTACCAGGCCCAATTCCCTTCAACGGTTTTGGCTGTGTGCTGGAGCAAAATGTGGACCTTTTCTCTATGGGAAAATGAATGGGCACTAGGCTGAAAAAGAGTTTTTTGCTTTCTTAATAACTTTTTTTTAACAGATCTTTCCCAAAATGTCCAGTCTGGGGGGCCCGTGCCAAACATTTTGTTTGCAAAATTTCAGCCAAATCCGTCATGCAAGTCAAAAGCTATTAGCAATTTATTTTTTGGGTTTCCTATGTATCTCAATACTAAACGCAACTATTGTGCAGCGTTCCCCCGCCCACTTCTTTCCTTCTCCATCCCCAGTTCCTCTCACATTACTTTTTTGTGTACTTTTTTGAGGATTCTTTTTTTCTGTAGGCTTCGGATAAAAGCACTCTGACCTACAGATATTTTTTCGAGTGCATCGTCCACTATGAGGAATGGCTCGTATTGCATAGTAGGATCAGAGGAAATGGAAAACCTATAAGTGAAATTACCACCAAAGTCTTGAGTGCTGAACACATTAAGCAGCCCACAAGCACTTGGACATGTTAAGAGACACTGCACGTAGATTGAATAATTCAGTGATGGGGTGTGTGGGCGAGGGGGCAGGAGTGGAAACGGCTTGAATTTGTTTTCTTTCCATGCACATCAGTGCACGCGCTGGGGAGCCAGTCCTCACGATTGTCGGAGTGCTGAATGACAGCATCGACAATGGAAGATGCCCAGAACAGATTGGTGTGGCGCTTAGCTGTAATGAAGTGATGAATACACACGCGCATACTGTATGGGTACATTCAGCCCCAGAGGAATTGGCTGGATGCAGCCGCAAGGCGTGAGCAAATATCCTTCGGCACAATGCCTGCAGAACACCGGAAACAAGCGAGACCATGAGAAACGTTATCCCATTGACTATTCAACAAATAGCAATAGACCCCAATGGTGCTGCTCTTTGCCCTTTCACCCATGACTGTGTGCTGCTCATCAGATTGCTTTCTCTGGAAACGTCATACTACGAGGCACCCAATCTTACCATGTATCTCATGCCCTCTGGTAATGTCAACATTCATTCTGCTTTTGTATTCCTCAAATTGTGCAAGCCCCGTCTCTGAAAAGCGGTTACCTCACTTCCAAGGTCAAACTGGGATGTACAATTGGCTCAGGCACCAACGGAAAAGTGGCCCAGAGTTGCAAAATTGGCAATTCATTCCTTTTGTGATCGACTGTTTCAGTAGCATTCAAAAGGGAGTATTTTTGTTCAAATGTGTTTCAAACTACTAGCTTTGCAGTGAAGTAATTCATTAAAGTTGCCAACTCTGGCCCCAAAACTGCTACTAATGGCTTAAAAAAATGCCTTCACTAGAGTGTGGGGCCTGTAAAGACCAGACCGAGTCTGCTCACCTGCCCTCACGCCTCCCAGTGAACATTCACTTTAGTCCATGAGGCACTTCATGGCAGTGCTCGGGCCTAGTCATCCAGAGGTCGCCAAATTAGGGGAAGTCGCTAAAACTAATGAACTTTTCCTTATTTTACCTGCATCTTGTAAAGCCATCGCTGACATCCTGATTGGCTTCTAGACATCCTGATTGGCTTCTAGAGTGTCAAGTCAACACATTATGACAATAAATAAATATACAATATTTAGAGGTATTTTTTCTGTCACATCCCTTTTTTCCAGGGACCCTGACCACAACCCGAGAGTCCTGCACCAGGGGGCTTGAATCATCAGCTTCCTTGTGACGTGAACCTTGTGGAAACCCCCTTGGGAAACCCGATTGGCTCCAAGATGGTCATGTGACATGTACCCTCTCTATTCAGTGTTTTCAGGGCATCCAGTATGGGTGTCCACAGTCGATGGGCCAAAGCAACATAGGGTGATGCCGGTTGGTGACTTCCTGTTTGGGCCTATTAGGATGAGACAGACTGATGAGCATACAATGTCCTAACCATATGGCGTTGGCCAGAGAAGGATGGACAAAGAAAGGGTCACATCCTTTGTTCCCTGCTGCTCTTTTCCTGTGTGGCACCGATAAGTGATACCTCTCTGCCCTTGCCTGTGTCAGACCACCAAGGGTCGTTCTTTGTCCTCTGCTGTTGCTGCACATCCCCTCTCACCCAACCACTGTCTCCCTACGTTTCCCCTGAGGACCCCATGCAGTCCACCATGGTCCCTCCACTGCTCCTCTCTTTTCCCTATTGCCACCCTATCCCAATCTTTCTCCCCTCTTCAAGATGACACTCTAGTCCCTCAACCTACACCCACTCCAACCAATCCTCCCTCTCTTCCACCTCAAGCACAACCCTCTCTTTGTTTCATCTCATCTTGCTTCCCCTCGGAACTCACTCTGGCCCCCTAGAACTCCTGGCCCCCCTATAACCAAACCTCAATACTTACTAACCATTCTGACTCCCACCATCCAAGCTTATCCTGATGCTGTGAGTGAAACACGGATCACCCAACATGACAATGACACACTTTCATTTCTTGCACACTGACACTGCTTGATTTTTAAATTTCCCTGGACTATCAATGAAAGGTGGTGGTGTTGGCCACATGATTGAAAAAACCAGCACAGGGATGTCATTTGGGGGTCGCCAGGGGTCGCACCTGCGATCCCCCACCCCCGAGGTCTCCTTTGCTGGCCCTGTGGTCTCTCTTGCTACCCCCTAAAAAAAAAAAAAAAAAAGCTTTTATTTTTACATTGAAGCTCCTGGGCTGTGACCAGTGCCATGTGACTCTGTTTCTGGAGTGGCTGGCACTTTTATTGAGGAACCTTAAAATAGAACAGGGGGTTGCAGAAGTGTAACACTTTGAGCAGTGACCCTAAATAAGAAAGAATAGGAACAACAAATAATTTGTCTTTCTGGAATTCTATACAATACTAGGCTCATTAAAGGGGTGAGAGGTTGTGTTCTGTCGCTTTCCATGTTGTCACTTTGGTGTGGGGTCAAATGACATCACTTAGTGATGTCATCAGAGGTCAAGGGTCATGTGACATCACTTCCTCTACCCGTGGGCATTTTGGTGAAATGACGTCCCTGAGCCAGCACAACTGTCTCCTGCACCCCATTGGCATTCTCCACTATTATTTGAACACTTCACTCACTAGTCCCACCTGGATGGGGTTAATACACTCCTTGAAGACTTCCCGTCATCCTCCCTTGTGCCCCTGAGGAGTGTCCTACATGTGGCTGAATGCCTTATCAAGGGTCTACGCAATATACAACCACATTGTCCCGACCCTCATTGACCTTCAATGGCTCCCACTGCACATACAAATCACCTTCAAGTCTTGCTAAATCATCTATAAGGCATTCACCCTCGAGTCACACAGCAACCTCGAGAAGTTCAGTATCTCTGGAGGACATTGCACCACCACAACCTAGGACACATGCAGACTTGAAATCAACTGCTGCAAAAAGAAAAGGACCAGAAAACAAGCCTTCTCTGCCTACACCAAAAGACTATGGAACCTCCTTCCGTCAGCATCAGACTCACCCCTATGCTGCTACAATTCAGAAAAGATCTAAAGACGCACCTCTTCAAGGAGTCTATCCTCAACACCTAGGCCATCACGTCACCCCTCGCACCACCTGACTCACTAGACGCTGCCCGCCCCCCTCGTCCCCACCACCAGGTACAGCTGTACCCTTCCTCTGTGCCCATATGTATCCTACCGCCCGCTGTATATCTGTTTCGTTGTTACCTCTGAAAAGGGCTCCGTTATACATCTGTATTGCTGTATACCTCTGTAAAGCGCTCTGTTGCTTCTCGATGCTAGGTCTGTGCTCAATAAATACCATAATAATAATAATAGTAATGGTAATAGTCAACCTCTCATGACAAATACATCTTACTATCATCCTCATCTACGCATCACCTTAACCTCTCTTTTCATGGTCTTGACACCCCTCATATCTTTTCCCACTAAACTCCCAGACGTACCCACTGGGGAATCTATCCTCTGGAATGTAACTAAGGCCAAAACATTCTACCTGGAATGCAGTCTCTTTGACAATTCTTTGGTCACCCCATTACCTGCCAACCCACAATTCTGGCAACTCACTAGATCTCATCTTCCTCCTCCCTCACTCATTTCTTCTGCCCCTCTCCGTTGACCCATCCCCCTTTCATCAAGTCAGGACTTCCTTTCAAGCTCTGTCTCCACCTCTTGCTGACTCCAGTAAATCTGCATTTCTGGAATTAATTTTGGCACTGCCAGCACCATTACCCCACATGCTCCTTCACTCCCAACAGTTGAAGACAACTATGCGTCTCATCCTGTACCACTTATGAAAAACCCACTTCCTGTCACCCCTTGCTTTCTGCAAGGAATAGCTCTTTGCTCTCACTACTGGTCTTGTCTCAGTAAAGTCCAATTTATATACTCACCTCATCTCCTCTCTCTGCTCTCTTCCTTGCAAGCTATCCATGACTAGCCAGATAGTGCTTGTCCGCATCAGCTTTGCTTTTTCTCCTCCTTATGCTGAACCAATGACTCCGACAGCATGTTTCATCTCCAACCTATATGTTTCAAGACACCTCGTTTGACCTTTACTCTCTCATTTGTTCTCCTCCTTCCATCTATCCACCACCCCCATTCCCACCACCTCTTCATTGACACAATTCTCACCAACAAACACCAGTATGTTGGCACCTATTCTGCAGATTGACACCTCATCCTGTTCTTCTGCTGACCCCTCTACACACCAGTCAATTATCTGGTACCCCTGACCTGTTACTTCCGTTCTCCTCTATTCAGGCTTAGACTTTCCTTTGATGTCTCCCAGGCAACCTGTTTCAAGAGGCAACCATCACACCCGTTACGAAGGAACCCACTTCAGATTTAAACACTCATTCAACTATATGCCACCCTCTCTCTTTTCATACAGTTAAAAGGTTCTTGAGCATATAGTCTTCAACCGTTTTATTGACTACCCACCAACCAATTGACCCAGTGACCCATTCTAATATGGGTTCTGTAGTATACACTCTATAAAGGTAGCACTCACACCGTTCTCTTATTCTCAGTGCACTGCTCACTACTGCCTTCTGTTATCTATCCTCCTTCGCTGTGATATCTCTGCCGCATTTGATACAGCTGACCATTACTCCCAGCTTTAGATTCTCTTACATCTTGGCTTTTAGAGCACTGTTCCCACTTCTCAGCTAGCTGATCACTCTTGTTCTATTTCCTGAAACACTGGGACTTCCCTCCCGCTCCTGATAGGCATCCCACAAGGGTCTGTCCCTGGTCCTCTCCTCTTCACACACTACAAACTCATCTCTTCTTTTTGGATTTTAATATCTGTTCTGCTCACTCCCCTCCTTCGCCCTGCCGTGTGCTCTTGCATCACTCTCCGCCATCCATCATTGCATAGCGATACGTTGCTTGATGCTCAGCTCTTATGAAAGCAAACTCATCTTGCTTCCAGCTTCCAACACCATACTATATATCCCCAGGGTTATATACGTTTCCCTGAACTCCTTACCCCCGACCCCCTCAAGGATCAGGTTGATGTCCTATTTGCCAGCAACCTGAAATGTCAACCCATCATCATCTCTACTGGGACGGCTGCCAGGCTTAACCTCCTAAACATATGCAGAATCCATCCCTCCCCACTGCCCCTTTCACTCTAGCAAAACAGGTCCACTCTAGCAAAACACATCACCACCCTGCTCATCCTGAGTGGATTACTGCTCCAGCAACTTCATGGGTCTCCTCCTCTACTTCTTTGTCTGTCTCAGAAATGTATTGAACTTTGTTGTCTGTACCCTGGTTATCTTCCCATGATCCTTACAACCTCTGGGCACTGCCTTCATGCAAGATGGTTTCCATGAGAAATCGCTCCCTGTTCAAAGTTCTTCTTTTGTTTTAGGCCATCCATAGTCTCGCCCCTTGCCTGGCTAAATACATCTCGAGATACACACACCCTTGGACTCTGTTCCCAGGCTCTCCTCACCAGTGTCTCATCCCCTCTGTTCTGCCTCTTGCTTTGTTTCTCTCATTTACTCTTCTGGAACTCCGTCACTGGCACGTCCAACTAGTTAAGGAGCTATGGGCAATCTGATAGTAACTGGTTTCACGATCGCCCTTAAGACCCACCTTCTCTGCCAGGCAGTAGCCTCAGAGTCTTAGATGATATCATTCCCTTCCTTGTGATCCCCAATCACGGACACCACTAGATATCTGTAAATACTGTAATTACTGAAGATGTCTTGCATTAACTGTTTTCAGCTACTTCCCGACCAGCAGTCAGTGTAATATGGCGTCTTATAGCACCTTTCGGTAAAGCCAATTTGATTTTCAATAAATAAATAGGGCAATAGCTACACGGGTCGTGCAGGGGCCTGGCCAGTCCACATTTTTGTTTGGACCCTCCAAATGGGATGATTAGGGAATGTCTCGGGAGGATAGCTCAGGGGCAACATGCTTGCCTTGGAAGCAAGACGACACGGAGCAACACAGGTTCGATCCCCGGGTCCGCACTTAGAAACATCTGGGTATGAAGCATGTTATAAATAACCTACCATATCATATCATATCAAGGCAATCCAATGGGCATAGAGTGTGAAAGGCAGCCTAGAGAAAGAGGTATTGGGAGAAAGAGAGAAAAGGAGATGGGACACAGAAGTGGTACTCATACATGGCAAAGAGGGAGACAGAAACAGGACATAGATGAAGACAAAGACGGAGACCATAAGAAACAGAACACAGATGAATACAGGCAGAGAAAGACAGAAGCTCACAGAAAGACAGTAGAGGAAGGGATAAGCGGGCACAGTAAAACGGACACAACGGGGGAGGAAAGGGAATGGTGGATGGAAGACAAAGGGGACTGGCAGGGAGAGAAGGGTTGGACGCTGTGGCAGGATGACTTGGGAGGGAGAGGCAGAGATAGGGAATTACAGGAATTTGGGGGAAGTCTTAAGAGAGAAAGGTTTGGCAGACAGAGAAAGAAAAGGGGCGGAGACTGAAGTGCTGGCCCGCTGTGGTGCTGATAAACACGTTGATGTGTATGTCACATTGAGTGCGCAGATCAGTTGTGTGTATTTTCTTTTGAATTGTGTTCATGAAGAGAGGACTGGCAGTGGCACTTCCAGATTGAACCAGCAATGAGTGCAGCTATCAGCTGGGCAGGCAGCCTGATCTCACTCCTGCTTCCTGACAAGTATAATGCACACTGGCGTGAAATGGGAGACTACCAGCACTTTTTAGTAGAGCTATGATACAATAAATGGGACCTTGCCATCATTTACCCGCAGTGTTAGTCTACATTAAATGGACCGTTTTTAGTTCCGGCTGCTGTTCTTCTTATATTAGGGTAGGTTTGGCCCTTTTCAGTAAGGTTGCTATACTCATAATGCCACAATAGTACCAACTCTCAGCAAGGCTGATATATGTTTAATGTTAATGAGACAGAACTACTTCCCAACAGAACAAACAGTAATAACACGTATGAACATAGCTTTTATAGTTTTTTGGACAGTGCTATCAATTCTAAATTGAGCTGTTAGACAGGCTATTAATAGACCAGTACAGTCACTTCTCGTTAAAAATGATTTACTTTTGATGAGAGAGTACTTACAATTCTCAGCATCGCTGCTTGTTTTAAATCAGACCATGTAGTACTTCCAGCAGGGCTACTACACTTGAATGCAGAGGTAGCCAATCGTTCCCTCTCCAGATGTCTTAAACTACAACTCCCATCAGACCCAGCCATCATAGTCAATGATGAGGGATCATGGGAGTTGTATGTCTAAACATTTGGATGGTGACAGGTTGGACGTCACAGCTTTTATAAGATAGTTCTGCCACTTTTACATTTCCATGCTTTCAAAAAGTAATGCATTCCATATTTGAGACTGAGGCCATTCATTTAAATAGTATGATTGAGGCTGGCCATATTGAAACTGTACCCTAAGATATGTCACACTATATATGACAAATTGACTTCTGCTCGGCAGGAGTATAGAGACTCAAGCGCCCGCTCAGCCCTCACACTCCTACAAACCAAGAGCCAACACAATGATGAAGGAAAAACAAGCACAGTCAAGAGATATACCTCCTTTGCCTTTTGTGGTAATGTGGTCCGAGGGAAAGCTATACTTGCAAGAGTGGTGTGATTGTGATCTAGTAGCAACGCAACCAACAAAGTAAAACAGTCCAAAATAGAGTAATGTCCAATCAAGGTTCTATAAAAGTATATACTTTAATGTAACACACCATGTACAACAATAACTAACTAGAAAACACTGTAAAAACCTGCCCCTGTAGTAATAACACAGAATAAGCAAAGATAGAAAAGATACAGCACTCTGGGTAATGAAGCAGGGGGAGAGAACACAATTAAAAGACACAACATTCACAAAATATTTTTCTTGAGGTTGCAAAAGGCGATTAATATGGCCTATCCAGTCTCTAGGGGCCAAAGATAGATCAAGGGACAGTTATCAGTCAATCATACCTTTTTGCAGTTCTTGGTGGTCCGGCAGCACCAAATCAGACTTCTTGGCACTTGGGCGAAGATCGAGAGAGTGTAAGAGGCAGCAGTAGAGGGTCCTGGTGCTTCACATGCGTCGAACAGTTTTGGAAACATGGCTGAAAGCAGTGCAATGTCAAAAAACACTAGGACCCTGTATGTCTTGGCTCTCAGGGTGCTGCAAGTCTCACTCCAGGGGCTCTGGGACAAGATGAATCCTTTTCTCGTGCTCCCAAATATGAGGGACAGTGCACACAACTGCAGGGGTCCTTCAACACAGTGAGGTCCTGGGTACTGCTATGGCTGGCAGTGAGAAAGTCTTGCTCCAGCAGCAGGTCACTTCTCAGGTTGCTGTGAGTCCCACTCCAGGGACTGAGGGACAAGATAGGTCCTTATTCTTGGGCTCCCAATCATGGGGGAGGCTGGCACAAAACTACAGGGGGTCCTTCAAAATGGTGAGGTCCTGGGTACCGCTGTGGCTGGCAGAAAGGTGGGTCTTGTTTATCAGCAGCAGCTTCACTCCCAATGATCCCTGGTGATGGTTAGGGGACAGAGCTTGTCTCTGCCCTGGAACACCTGCCTTCACCTCACAGCTGGAGGACTCTGGAAAGGACTGCTCTCCCAACAGGCTCCAAGCTGAATCTTCTTCAAGGATTCAAGTCCAAAAGATGATTTAAAGAAGTGGCGTGGGACTCATTCTTTTAAAGGTGAACATCCACAGGTGATTGGACTAAAGTTACCCAGCTTTACAAGTCCAACCCCTGCTCTTGAAATGAGCAGACTTTGCCCTTCTGACATCACACCCAAAGTGCTTTGTGCTACAGGAAGCGGGGAGCGGGGGGAGGACAGAGAAAGAGAGGCAGAGAGAAACAAGATGGCATACGTTTCCAAAACTTGTACATATCTCCCTCTGGATACACTAACCAAGTCCCTTCTCTTCTCAATAGAATCAAAGGACTTTAGAGATGCAGCACCCTGGTGTGAGGTTACTCCCTTTGAATGGGTGTGCCCCATTGATCTTGGGCAGCTGCCTGATGTGAAGGTGTTCCTGGTGGATGATGTTACCTGCCCTCACAAAGAGCTCAAAGAGGAGGCATGGCAATTCATGTTCCCGGACTGTCGTTTGGAAGGCTCAAACTGTCTGGTCAGAATATGGTTCTATGTTATTTTGCCGCAGGATTTTTCGTGGCGGGACTTTTCATCGCCGTTTTTTTATCGAAAAAAACTCATAATTTTTTTTTTTTTTTAAATTATTCCCATTCACCCACAAATATTTATTTAATTTTTAACCCCCCCCCCCAAAAAAACGATGATTTTTTTTGCGATTAAAAAAACGGCGGTGAAAAGTCCCGCGACGAAAAGTCCCGCGACGAAAAATATCACACATGTGTCAGCTCCTTTAAGCCTTTAAGCCACAGCTGAGCTTGGCTTAAAGGCTTAAAGGAGCTGAAACATGTGTGATATTAAATTGGATGTGGCTGAAATTATCATAAGTAGTGCCATGCGCTACACCTGAACTCAGGCATAGCGCTATTATTAGAGTTTATCCTGCCACCATCATGGGTTTTTAGGATTATCAAGTTTTGGTACTAGGATGCATATCTTAAATGTAGCCACGGCGCTGAAGAGACTTGGCTGTCACTGCAGCTGTCAAATGGGCATCTCTCACCTCTGAACCTGCTCTGTGCCACTGGTAGAGCAGGCACTGCAAATCATGACACTGATGCAGCAGGACAGAGATACACACTATGCTTTTGGCATGGGGTTTATGGAAGGGGAATCCGATCAGCAGATTGCCCTTTGAGAGAGGGAATTGCTCGCAACATTTTATTATTCAATATAAATCAAAAATGTCAGGGCTTTCCCACCCATGCCACATGGCAATTCATCACACTACCCAATGTGTGAGATGGTGATCCAAGTTGTAAAGGCCACAACCAACAAATGGGATTTTGTGAAGTTGCAAGGCTCACCTAAAGAATAACACTGTTCCAAAAAGAGCAACTTACCCAAATGAGTGAGACATTATACCAAGATCTGAATTTCACACAGGGTGTATGACATTGTGCTTTAAGGAATAAGACACTCACCCAATGAGTGAGACTGTGACCCAGGTTTTGAGACTCAGACCAAAGCAGACAAGCACTCATTGCACAGTCTCTCAGTTGTGAGACATACACACACCTCTGTGACTGTATTTCCAGATGAGTTATTTACACTCAATAAGTAAAACAGTACACTCAGAGGTGAGACGTCTATTAATTGAATTTGACAGTGCAATGAGGTATGATATTTGCACAAACAGAGGAGAGAGGCTCACACCTAATGAGTGACACTGGACTCTTATTGTGAAAGTCATACACAATGAGTGCAACTATGCTTGGAGGTGTGAAACACTGCTCCAAAGAGCGAAAGTGTGCTTTGATGTGTGAGTCTAACAATAAATGATTCAGGCAGCTGCCAATGCAAAATGGTGCTCTGAAGCGTGACAGTCACCCAACAACTAAGATAGTGCTTTCAGGTGTGAGAAGCACCTAACGTTCTTTGAGTTGTGAGACTCACATTAAATAATGTAGACTGTGCTCCACTTAGTGAGACTTGCACACAAGGAATGAGTGTTCCTCAAGGAGTAACACAGATGCAAACACATACGTTGAAACTGTGATGCAAGGTGTAGAATTCACACCCAGCGAGTGAGACATTGCCTCCAGGGTTGAGATCCACAGACAGTGAGCAAGTCTGTTTTTCACGGTATGAGAACAAGACCTAACTAGTGAAACTGTGTTTTACATTGAGAGCCTAATTCCAATGGGTATGGCTGTTCTCTGAAATGTGAGTCACACCCATTGATGGAGACTGTGCTCCAAGGTGTAAGATTGATCCCCAATGAGTGAAACTCCTCAGTGAAGTGCAAGACTCTCATACTATGAGTGAAACTATGGTTGGGGTGTTGGACTCGCTCTAAAACATACAGGCAATTCTCCCAGGAGTACAACTTGTGAGGGACTCTGCTCCCAGGAGTGAGACACAAACTCAGTGAGTGAGACAATGCTCTGAGTTGTTTATTGATATACCATCATCAAGACTGCACTGAAGTGTAAAACATATATTGAATGAGTGTGACTGTTTTCCAAGATGTGAGATTCACACCCAAGTAGTGGGACTGCAGTGCATGTTGGTGAATCTCATCCAATGGTTGAGTCTGTGCTCCCAGCATGAGCCTCACATATGAAGAATTTGACAGACCCACTAGAAGTGAGCTTACAGCCAATTAGCTGGTCCCAGTAGTAAGATTCACGCTCACACACAGTGAGTGGGACGGTCCTGCATGGCTTGTATCGACTTTTATTAGCCAGATTGGAATATTATGGTACCTAGACTCAGTGAATGATCCTGTGTTCCTGTGTTCCACTGTTTGAGAATGTGCTCCAGTGTATGACACCTTTTCCAAATAAATTAGATGCTTCTCTCATGCATTTGTCTGCAAAATCCTTGGAGCCTAGATGTTTTGGAAATGGAAGGGAGATAGAGAAGAGGGTGAAAGAAGGGACAGGAGTTGGAGAGTGCCTACAAAGACATACTTTCACATCAGATACATGTAATGCAGCTGCAGGATGCCTCCCATGACTGATGTAGGCTTTTGCTAAATCTCTTTGCCCACTCACACAGTCAAGGAGATTTTTAGAAGGTTGAGTACCATTTGCATGGTACTCAACCTTCCTTGTAAGAACACATACGTTTGAACATTATTTGCTATTTACTGCAAACAAAGCAAAGCTGGTTTGCAGTAAATAATAAATGAAGTGTCTGGTCTCTGTGTGGCAGTATTATACCAAATATGAAATATGCTTATGGTGAAATGCACCATTTTACCAGAACACACTGGTAATTTTGTTTTACCTTACACTGGGACAAGGGCATTTCTTTTAGGATGAGTAGGTAAACTAAGTAACTAGACATGCAGGCCTAGTGGTATTTTTTGGAATCTGTGAGGCCTTTGATATTTTATACTTCCTGTCACTAAAGTATCAACCTTTAGTGGGCCCCAGAGAAGATATAACTTAACAAAATCCTTGAAATTCAGTGAAAGAACTTCAGTTAAGACATAGTTATGACGATCCAATGTATTACAACACAACCCATGTAATTCGGCAGGTGTTGGAAGTGACGACCATCTTAACTCGGAGTTCTCCCACAGTTCAGTTCATGACAACATACATGAGTTCACACCAGGGATCAAAAATGAGATAAAAAATTACATAATGGGGTACATCTACGGGTTGGATTATGACTTAAGAGTTTCGTCCGTTCCCACAACTGCCACATTTTCTGTTGTTTGCGATTGTTGGTTGTTGCCACAAAATGCCTATTAATGGTTGTTATATATGTGTAATATGACTGATTTATGCTATGTATGCATTTATAAAATATTATATATGCATATATGGTGTGTATGTAGATATCAGCCATTAGTAGGCATTATATACATAGTAACCCACTGGAAATCGGTGGCACAGTAAGTGATGGTGAGGTTGTCTCTGACACAGTGATTGGTGGGCAAGCATTATGGATATAGGAACTGGTAGAGAGACATTATGTGCATAATAGGATGCTATTTTAATATCTGAAAGCCAATCATTTTGTGGCACAATAACTGGTAGTCAAACAGTCTCAGGAACATTACCCGATCAGCAAGTTTCCTGTTTCACATGAAGACATTGGCTTGATTCTTTGGAAGAGTGACTTTTTGGGGTATTACTCAAATTGTTAGTTTACAATTGTTCGAATGAACAATTAACCCAATTTAAAGGGTCACAATTTCCCCCCACATATATGTTACAATTGACCTTCACAATTCGGTCAATTGTGAAAAGGTCAATTGTAATTCGAACAATTGTAAAATGAACAATTCGTATACAACCATTTTTGGCAGGCAGGTGAAACTGCAATAGTGGCTAGAAGGGCATTTTGTGCTCTAGTAACAGATGTTCATGCTTTCTGTGGCACAGAAATGAATGTTAAGATGTTGATGCAGAGTAACATATTAACATGCAAAAAAAGTCTGCAAGCTCCTCTACCGAAAACTAACATGGGCAAATAACCTGTTCTCTAGGAAGGTGCCCTCTCGGGAGGGTCTACAACCACTTTTTAGCTCACTGTACCTTTCACAGAGGAGAAATATCGATTTTCATATCAGGCTGTCCTACTCATTTGGGGTGTCCAGCACCTGAAATACTAGACAATTCTCCTCTGAACCAGAGTACCAACAGCAAACCCAGACATATATTTTGGCCTAGTTGGGCCACATCAGTGAGGCAAAGCTCTGCCTCTCTAAACACAGTGAACAAGTAGTTCACGTCTGGTTTACCCTGGGTAACTTGGGGTGAAACCTCTAGTTCTGAAAATAAAAAAGAAAGGTTTGAGAGCCCCTCTATCGAGAGCGAACATGGCCAAATACCCTGATCTCTGGGAAGGTGCCCACTCAGGAAGGTATTCATTTGCATATCAGTCTGGTCCCACTCACTTGGGAGGTCCAGCACCTGAAATGCTAGACAATTCTCCTCTTTACAAGAGTACCATGAGCAACCCCAGACACATGTTTTGGCCTAGTCGGGCCTCATCAGTGAGGCGAAGCTGTGCCTGTCTAAACACAGTGAGCAAGGAGTCCACATATTACCCTGGGTAACGTAGGTTGAAACCCCAAGTACTTAAAATTAAAAAAAAAACATCGGTCAACTCCTCTGCCGAGAATGATATGATATGATATGTCATTTATAACGCGCCTATAAACAAGTGTTTCAAGGCGCGACCGGGCATAGGAGGGAGAACAGAGGGAAGACAGAGCCAACAATCTTACTAGGCCAGGTGTCATTCAGATTGTGAAAGTGCACGGGAAGGGGGAAGGGGAAAAGTGCAGGGGGTAAGGGAGGGACAGTGAAGTATATGGGATAAATAGAATAAATAAAAAATATGGACAGCTGGTGGCAAGTGCAAAGGTAAGTGCAGACTTCAGGTGTCAAGTGCTGGTAGGGGGTCTGTAGGGATACAGAAACAGTCCCCAAGTGTAGAGGTTGCCAGGGAGGCTGTGCAGGTGTGCAAGTGGCAGGGGAGGTGACTTGGGCCCGAGATCAGAAGGGTGGCCAGGTAACCAGTGCAGTTTCAGTCAGGAATTCACAGGGGAGAGGGGGAGAGAAAGCAGAAGCAAAGAGGAAGGTTTTGGGGGGCTTCCGGAACCAGGGATGGTTCTCCTCAAGTTTTAGGGAGGCTGTTCCAGAGGGAGGAACCAGCAGAAGAAAGAGATCTACCACCAACTTGTTGCTTGGAGAAGCGACTGACCTTGAGGGAGTTGAAGGCGGATGAGCCAAGAGCTCGAGAAGGAAGATATTTAGGAAGGGAGAGTTGAAGGTATTGAGGCCCCAAGCCTCAGAAGGTCTTGTGGACGATGCAGAGGGTTTTGAACTTAATCCTCGCAGCCACTGGGAGCCAATGCAGATATTTCAGTCCTGGAGAGATAGATGGCCAGGTAACCTGTTCTCTGGGATGGTGGCCACTCGGGAGGGTCCACAGCCACGTTTTAGCTCACTGTACCTGTCACAGAGGAGAAATATCCATTTGCATATCTGTCTGGTCCCACCACTTGGGCAGTCCAGCACTGAAATGCTAGACAATTCTCCTCTGAGTAAACAGCGGATGTATTGGAAGTTCCCGCCGTGGTAGATTCTGGAGCCGCTGGAGTCTTTATGGACCATTCCTAGACAACCAAGAAAGTGATCCTATGTCAATAAAAGGTGATCGCCCAACCCGTCAAAGGCAATGATGGATGTTCCTTAACTAGTGGACCCATAATAGAAAGCACAGAAACTCTACATATGAGCATAAATCAACATAAAAAATATAACATTTTTGATTTGATACAAGCCACTCACCTCCCGGTGATACTTGGAATTCCTTGGTTGACTCTGCACAATCCCTATATCAATTGTAGGGGTGGGCTCACTTGCTGTTTCTGGGATCTGAATATTGTGTTTCCAACTGTCTTCTGACACTGCCTTAGACTTCCAAGAAAGATCCCAAGTGCCAAGACGGTGTAGCTGCAGTTGTGCCCCTTCTAAGTCTTATTCCATTAAAGTTCACTCCATATCAACAGGTTTTTCGAAACAGAGATTAAGATCCTTCCCCCTCATCGTCCGGACTACTGTACCATAGAGCTTTTACCTGATACCAATGGGCCTTTCAATACCATGTTCATGCAATCAACCAAGGTTGAAGACTTACATGAATATCTTCAGGAGAACCTACAGAATGGGTTAATCACTGAGTCTAAATCATTTGGAGGGGTTTCACAGAGCTCAGACCATGTATCAATTTATACCTTACACCGCTAACACCCAGCGGCAGTCTCCTGGTTCTTACGTGGCTCTGCAAGAAAAAGGACAGGGTTGGTTAGTGAGGGTAGAGGGATAGAATAGGCCCAGAACCACGAGAAACTGGCATCTGTGTGTGTTGGGTTCCAGATGGGTTGATTGCGTGCAATGGCTAGCCGTAAGGGGGAGTCCAATGCCTGGGTTGGTTGTGTGTGCGTGTGTGTTTTATGAGTTGAATTGGCTGGTAATTAAGGTTATGGTTGTGCACACTGGCCTGTTGTTTCCGTAGGGGTAATGTCCAGTGCCAGGGTGGTGGTTGTTGTGTGCGAGTGTTAGTTATGTTGGGTTTGTGTGTGTAGTTTGTCTAGCTGATGGGTGTATATAGTGCAAGGGAGGTGTGTGGGAGGGGAGCAGGAGAGGGGGTGTTAATACATTGGGTACTCTCAAAGTTCATCTAGGTGGCTAATCTTCACAATACTATCTAAATGTGACGCATGGCTAACCTTTCCTATTTCTACCTAAATGTGACCCGTGGCTAACCTTTCACAATTCTATCTAAATGTGACGCATGGCTAACCTTTCCTATTTCTACCTAAATGGGACCCGTGGCTAACCTTTCACAATTCTATCTAAATGTGACGCATGGCTAACCTTTCCTATTTCTACCTAAATGTGACCCGTGGCTAACCTTTCACAATTCTATCTAAATGTGACGCATGGCTAACCTTTCCTATTTCTACCTAAATGGGACCCGTGGCTAACCTTTCACAATTCTATCTAAATGTGACGCATGGCTAACCTTTCCTATTTCTACCTAAATGTGACGCGTGGCTAACCTTCACAATTCTATCTAAACATGACACGTGGCTTATCTTCACGCTTCTCAGTTGTATCAATGCAAAGATCTTTATCCTTTTCTGGATATTCTGAAAGCAGTACGCTTAGTGCGTATATTCACCAAATTGGATCTCAGAGGTAACAGAGAAGGGGACAACTGGAAGACAGCATTCAGGACTTAGTTTGGGCATTACCAATATTGGGTGATGCCCTTCTGCCGGGCGAATGCACCTGCCATCTTCCAACTGTTCATGGATAATTGGTTCTCTGACTGTCTGATGCATTCCTCGGTCACATATCTTGATGATATACATGTTTTTTCGCGTAACCCAGAGGATCCCAGAGGATCATGCCTGACATGTCACCCAAGTCGTCTGTCGTTTACAAGAAAACGACCTCAAGGCAAATCCCGAAAATGTAGGACTCTCCAACTTTTACTGGAAATGTATTCCCAAATTCTCACTAAGCCAATCAAGACAAATACTCCTTTTCTTTGGTCACCTAAGGCAGAACAGGCCTTCCTGATGCTAAGGAACAAATTCTCTTCAGCTCCACTGCTGTGTCAACATTTAATGGATTGACTTTTCATTGTCGAAACCGATGATTCTGTCGTAGGTGCAGTCCTGAAGCAAAATCAAGACAACCAGAAGGAACATCCAATAGCGTAATATTCCAGAATGTTGACCAGCTCTGAAAATAATTATTCAGTATTGGAAAATGAGCTTTTGGCTGTCAAGATGGCCTGCAAAGAATGACTACTTTGTTAACGGGTTGCACAGTTTGTTATGGAGATCAGAACAAATCATCAAAACCTACTGGCTATACAGCACTTTGAATGCACCAATAGACGACAGGCTCGTTGGGCTCATTTATTGTCTCATTTTCATTTTTTACTTACATCCCTGGATCCCAGTACGTCATCAATGATACATTGTCCCGGGCCACAGAACATCCTCGTGCCTCTTATCTGGATAGGACACTCGTGTTTCCCCAATCTTCGTTCATCTGTGAAGTAGAGACTTTCTTCCACTGCATTGGAACAGCCCTGGTACAGGAGTCTCCTGAAAAACAATTCCTAAAGTGATGGAATCTAACATCTATGGATGGTCTGTTCGCCCATGAACAATAGTTGTACCCACCACCAAGCTTCTGCAAGAAGAAGCATTATCCCTTTGTCACGATACTACCTTCGCCGGGCACCGGGGAAACCACACCACCTGAGACATGGTTCTTCAGCACTTATGGTGGCCCACCGTTAGTTGATATGTACAGACATGTGAGGCGTGTGCACAGAACAAGAACCCCCGATTTAAACATGTTGGTAAATTCACACCATCTGAATTACCCTCTGTATCCTGGCAGATGATGTCAACAAACTTTATCGTGGACCTCCCACCTTCTGTTGGTCATATTGTCATCTTGGCTACCGTGGACATGACAAAACTGGCACACTTTACTCCACTGAAGAAGCTACCTCCTGCAGAAGAAATGTGTACTGTTTTTCTAAGGTTTCAGTCAGCTGTCTGTAAGGCACTAGAGATCAGAAATGGTCAAAAGGAATCAAAAGAGTGCTTTCTTCTGGATTCAATCCTGAAACTAATGAACAGATCCAACAAACTAATCAGATCCTGGAGTAATATCTTTGTTGTTTCACCACCACTCCTAGGAGAACTTTGTTGCTCTGTTGCCCAAGGCTGAATCCTCTTACAACAATGCATTACATGCCACAATAAAGATGAGTCCCTTCTACTGTACATTCAGATTCTATCTGTGTAGGTTGCGGGACACCCCTAACCACAATCTGATGGTTCCAAAAGATGAAGATGCACTGTAGAAGCTGCATTCCACCCAAAAACAGGCTCTCGAGAATCTGCAAAAAGCTTGGGACACCATGAAGTTGTATGCAGACAGGAAATGGGGAGAAGCCCCTGAATATCGACTAGGGTACCAAGTCTGGTTATCTGCCCGTCATCTGCCAACCAGACTTAAACCATAAAAGGTTACACCCCCTTATTTCAGACATTTTTAAATCATCAAGAAAATAAATCTAGTGGCCTTCACGCTGTTTCTACATTGTACTTGGAATCTTATCCATCCAGTGTTTCATGTATCTTTGCTGAAGCCATAAGTATATCGCCCTGGTAAAAATAAGACACCACCACCTTTTCTCAAGGGAAATGACCTGGAATACGAGATTCAACAGAAATGTGACTCCATATACCACCAAGGTCAGCTCCAATATCTGGTGAAATGGAAATGCTATGCACCCTGCAAAAGGTTGTGGGAACCTGGCTCCCATATTCATGCATCTAACATAGTGATACAGTTCAATAAAACTGACCAGTGCAAGCCTGGAGGAAGATGGTGTTGCAGGACCAAATTAACCCAAGTCTCAACAAACCACATCAGTTCACATCTTTTATAAAGTTTTGCAACCGTTAAAACACTCCCAAATACTTTATTGCAATCCACCCCAAAACATGATTATACAAAGCCCTCTTCAAAGAAATCCCATCTTTCCCCAATTCCTATTTTTTCATTGGCCAGTTTTATTTTAATAGTCATCTTCAGATCATATTCATAATAAACCTCTTCTAAGGATTCTTCTGTAGTAGGCCATGATGTCAGCACATGGTTAAACATTGGTATTGAAAGATATTTCATTACTAGCAATAACTGGCCTAAGCCGTTTAAATCCTAACTCACGATTTGCACATGGCTTGCATGAATATTCTCTGCGATATGAGGAAGGATGGGTGAATGATTTCTCTTTGACATAGTGATGCTATCTCATTCCCCAGGTCATCGTTCCATTGACATTTTCCAATATACAAAACTCTCACTTCATTGCTAATTTCTAATTGAAACTCCTGAATAGCCTTAGGCATGGGTTTACCCCACATTTTAATATTGACCAAAATAAATAACAAAACTTCTATCACGCTCTCAGGCATAAGGAGATTACATCTACTGTCTACGATTCTTATCAGACCATAAGAACTCATGGGTATTTTCTACAGCTGTACTGACCGCAAAGGTTATGAAGTTACTCATTCATCTGCCCTCTGCCTTTTGAAAACCTTGCAAAATCAGTTTAAAAGTCAAAGTGCGTTTTGCAAAAGAGCCCCAACTACCGTGGTTTTGATTCATTTGTGAGATTCATGAATTCCCCATGTTTTTGTATTATTGTGAATGTATGTTTTTACATTTGGTGGGTTTAACATTTTATCTTTTTGCATGCATGCAAGCTAATATGTATCATTTTATATAACACATTTTCTATAACACTAAAGTAACATATCCCATCCATAATTACCTAAACTCAATGTATATAAAATTGCATCCCCATGCCCAATTTGCTGCGGCCCCCATTTATCAATATGATGTGGATGATATATTTGTGTGAAAAACGTGGATTAAAATAATCCTGCAAACAAATACATGCATAGGCAGATGGGAGAATGGGAGTTGTGTAAAAGCATTGGTAAAAAAAACCTATTTAAATATCCATCCTTAGCAAACGGAGATCAGTACCATCAACTGGAGGCAACATAGATGTGATAGCGGCGCATGCAGCTTTCAGACCAATCTTCTGTTGTTTGGTATTCTTAAGCTGCCAGATCCTTTCTAGTCTTCTTGCTCTCATATGATTTCCAAGGAAATTTACTTAAGATTTTCACAGCATGTGAATTAGGGGAAAATTGCTCTTTCCTCATCTGACGATAATATTTTTTTATAGAGTCTTCTTCATTTATGTGGGTTCTTTTTTAAGTCATAGAATCTGATGATCACAAGACCCAATTTAAGTAATGACAAGACTTTTTTAAATGTATTTGTGGGTTTTTCTTTTCAGGGTTTACATATGTTTGTTATAACGCAGTCCCCTTTGTCGTGCATTAGGTAGATTGTGTTTGACAACATAGGTCATACAAGTTTTCTATCCGCAGATCTTCCCTTCAGGATGGTGTGGTACAGTATGGAATTTTTTATTTTAAAAACGCCTATACACAAAGCAAGTGCTTCCAAGCGCTCAAGGAGGGAGGGAACAAGGGGACAAAACAACAGTCATTCAGAGTCCTTGAATTTCTAAACGATACAAGTCTGCACAGGCAGAGTGCATGCAACAAGTGCATATAATACAATTAACAGTGTAGACAACGGCAAATAGGTCTGACGATGATTCTGCAGTTTTTCCAAATGCATTGAGGAGGGGAGACAGGGAAAAAAAGATAGATGATCTTCAAGGCATGGTATATTCAGATTGTGTAAGTGTGCAGATAGGTGAACGAGAGAGGAGGGGTGGGGGGAAAGTACAGGGGGGACCAGGAGCACCCAGTCAGTCAGAACCTGAGGTAAGTGCTGAGAGATGCCACTCTCATGGGTCATTAACCGAGTGCAGAACGTGGTTGCGAGTGCAAGGCCTGGAGGCAAGTGCAGGAGACTGGTGACGGTGCATGGGACCTGTGTGACTCTGAGGTACACCAAGCAGCCAGTCAGCAAGCTGAATCAGGAGAAGAGAGAGAGGATACAGCAGAGAGAATGGTTAGCAGGGTAGAAGGAGAGAGAAGGAGGAGGAGAAGAGGAATGTCTTAAGGAGTTTCCAGAACTTAAAGAGATCAGGCACAAGATGGAGTGCAACAGGGAAGTTATTCCAGAGGGAGGCCCTGGCTCACTCGCAGAAGGTTGGAGGTAGATGAGAGGAGGGCTTGGGAAGGACAATATTTAGGTAGGCATTGTTGCAGATAGGTAGGTCCCAGGCCTCAGAAAGCCTTGTGGACAATGTAGAGGGTCTTGAACTTGATCCTTGCAGCCACGGGGAACCAGAGGAGGGCTTTCAGCATCGAAGCGATGGGGTCCCTGGGCTTGAGGCCAAGGGTAAGTCTTGCTGGTTCTATTCCGGATGAGTTGCAGAGGGCGCAGAGCAGAGGCAGGGAGGTTAAGAAAGAGGCTATTGCAGTAGTCCAGCCTTGAGAGAACTAGTGCCTGAGATGTGAGAGGAGAAGGAGAGAGTGGATTCAAAGTTGACCCCAAAGTTTTTTGCCTTGCAGGTGGGTGCGGGCACATGGCCAAGGGAGGCCAGCCACAGTGAGAGTGGGAAAGCGGGAGCAGGAGTCCCAATGCGAACAATCTCAGTCTTACTGGCGTTGAGGCAGAGGTCATTTGCAGCACACCATGACTGAATTGCGGACAATCAGATATGAGCGAGGTAGAGGAGTTGACTGAGGGTAGCCTGAAGGAGAGTTGCGTGTCATCCGCTTAACACTGGAAGTTAGAGATAAAAGTGGCAATCACACATGCCAGGTCAGCCATGTAGACATTAAAAAGCCAGGGGGATAGGTTAGAACCCTTGGGAACACCACAGGTTGAAAGAGTGATAGTATAGAGAAAGGACCCAAGTTCCACCTGGGATGGGCGGTCGGAAAGGAAGGAGGTTAACCACGCCAATGCCTGACCTGTGATTCCCATGGTGTCACAGAGACGTGCGATCAGGATGTTGTGGTTTACCGTGTCAAAGGCAGAGGAGAGGTCAAGAAGAATGAGGACAGAGGGGAGTGTTAGTGTCAGGATTCGAGAGCAGGTCTTCACGGGTGTTCAGAAGAGCAGTTTCCATGCCTCTGGATGCTCTAAAGCCAGACTGATGGTCATGGAAGCAACCAGCAGATTCATTGTGGAGGGTGAGCTGAGAGACGACCAGCTTCTCCAGGAGTTTGTCCAGGAAAGGGGTGATAGAGATAGGGCAGTAGTTTGCCGGAATGGAGGGGTCGGCAGAGGGTTTCTTGAGCAGAGGGTCCACAAGGGACTGCTAAGGAGAAGTTGGAAACATTCCAGTGGCAAAAGAGATATTGCTGAGATCAACCAATGCTGGAGCAAGAGGGTCAATGTTGTCCTTAATGGATTTGGAGGGGCAAGGGTCCACCTGTTTGGATGAAGATTTCATAGACTGGACTTGTCTGGTTATCTCATCAGGTGTGACAGGAATGAGAGAAAAGAGGAGAAGTGATGGAGGAGCCAAGGGAGGCTCCACGCTTGTTGCTGTATGATGTGGTGTGGAGGAGAGAGAGGAAAGGATGTCTTGGGTTTTTGCAGTGAAGTGTGCGGCCTGGGCAGAGCAAAGGTCCTGGGTGGGTGTGACAGAAGAGGAGGCTGCTGCAGGATTGGCCAGCTCCTTACAGACTTTGAAAAGTTTGGCCATGTTTTTTGATGCCACAGAGATGTGGGCTTGAATAAAGACTCGTTTTTTGGTGTGGATGCAGAGTCGATATTGCCTTTGAAGGAGGCGGCAGGCCAGTTTGTCAGAGGGTCCGCCCGACGAATTTCATTTCTGCTCAGCTATCCTACACTTGCGATTGAGGGCAGCCAGATCGGAGTCGTTCCAAGAGTTGCACTTTTGGGAAGGCTTGAGTCAGACCTCATGACAGGGGCAAGCGTATCAAAGGTGTTAGAGATGCTTTGTTAGGATGGGAGTCATCCGTAGGTCTAGGAGGCGAAGAGTAGGTGGAGGCAAAGGCAGCCGCTGTCACTCTTTTCATGGTTCTAGTGAATTTGAAACTGAGAGGCCACGCCGAGTGTGTCGATGCAAGAGGAGAGAAGAGCTTCAAGTGTGAAGCGAAAAGGGAGTGGTCCGACCAAGAGAGAGAGCTGGTGAGAGGGATAGAGAGAGGGATGTCGGTAGAGATGAAAGCATCCAAAGTGTTGCCCGCTCTCTGCGTGGAGCTCAGCAGTAAGCACCCTAGGAGTCCCCTGGCAAAGTAAATGTAGCTTTGGCTTCTTTTTCATTTTTCCAGCAATCTCCTTGGATGATCCAGATCTTTAGTATATCTATTTCAAGCTTCCTTATGGAATTATGCTATGAAGAAACTCAGACTCGGTTTTCCATCGTCGCTTTTGTCTTGATCTTCATAAAGCCCCAATCCCTTTTAGCCGCGTCATCTGGCACTTCATAGTCTCACATCCTTGAATAGGTAGTAAAGGTTGGGGTGGAATTGAAATCAGAGCTAGGGAATGCTAATGAGATTGGTGCGAGGTCTAGATTTGCTCTGAGCGGGATATTACATGCAGTACATTTTAGAACTTGGCCATGGGGATTTAGATATTTAACAAGGTCCATGCTCTTGTGTTGCTTATCATGTTTTGCAACATATATGCTCCAAGCCACTCATGCTGTTAGCTCTCAGTTAGGTGTTCGTATCAATCACATTAACAACTAAGCTGCATTGTCCTTCCATGCAGAAATATGCAGTTTCTGCTGAATGCTACTGAGTGGCCATGAGCTTGTCCATATTATTGGGGCTATGGTGCGTTTGAAGTATCTACTGCTCCTGTTGCCCTTATGTTTCTTGCTCTCTTCCATCCTCCATGCAATTGTTTGTTTCTTATGCTCCATGCCATCACTGCACGAAGACGGTCTTCTTAGACAGGTTTCCCTGGTGAAATCGCTAGGAAGCTCACCACTGGTTTAGAGCTCTTCTAAGCTCTTTTAAGTAAGCCAGTAATCTTCTGCTATTTTCCTAATACTAAGAGGAAACATGTTCAGCACCAGTCTCCTGTTTCAGGGCCATTGTATTTGGTGCTGAGATCTTGTGATGGGCATACTTGCGTTCTATGAGTTCCCCAGCTGGTCTTTTAGTGGCTATTTGAGCAATGCAAGCTGACTACCCCAAGAAGAGCCACCTCTCACCCTTCCATTCCTGCGAGTCTGTCTGCACTGCTCTACCCTCCTATGGGTTTTCACGCAAGCAAACGCACTGCTCACAGCTATCACTGAAAGGCCACATGACGATAGTCTGAGCAGGACCGTAAAGGTTGGGAAGCAGGGTAGGCCTTGGCTAAATCCCGGGGCCCAGAATTGCGGCCGGTGCTGATCTGTCAGTGTGCCCTGCTCTGACCAGCTGGGCTCCTCATCTCTCTGCCACTCATCATCTGGACTAAATGTTTGGCACATGGACATGTAATGGCGCTCCTTCCTATCTCTTGATGAAAGATCGCAGGGGAGCACCTGTGCCACAAAATGATGTGGAGCTGTGGGCCGTAGAGACAAGCCACACCAGCCCACGCAGCCATACTCTGACAGAGACCATTCGCAGGTTGGCCCCTGTTTGTTTCTCCAAACCCTGCAGTCTTTGTGAACTCCCTATATTTATATTTGCTTATCAAATGATAGAAGAGTTGTGCCTGGTGTATTTGCTAACTATATATAGAAAACATTAGAAAAGCTTTTGTTTAGTTTTAGGATGTTTTTAGGCTGTTTTTAGGCTGTCTAGGGAGGATAGCTCATGGGCAACCTGCTCGCTTTGGGAGCAGGACGACACGGAGCAACACAGGTTCGATCCCCGGGTCCATTCTTAGAAACCTCTTGGTAGTAAGTGCATTATAAATAACATATATCATATCATAAGTCTGGGCGTTATGAAAGCCACACAATCTCTTAACAGAGCCCACTATATTCCTCCCAGCGTGACTCCCTCAGACTACAGCTTTTGATATTATTTCCTTACCCTTAGCATGAACCATGCCCAAGCAGTCTTTGATTGATTCAGTCAGTCTTCAGGCTTGTTCTCTCTGAATTGTATAGGCCAAGAGTCGGCCTGAATTTTCTCCTCTCTCCCAATACTGTTGACAAAGTCTTGTCTTGGCGAAGTGTGCCTTCTGTTGTAAAATTGGTTTTAAGGCACCAAATGGTGGTTTATAATGTAAATTTCCAGGGGGTTGTTAATGGAATAACAATAAAAAGTAGCCAATTCTTCATCGCCGGGGAATGGACCTAGCTGTGGTGTCTGGGCCAAAGTCCATCAATGGATGTACATGCGTGTGATCTGATATGACAATCTCCATATCCTTGGCCATCAAAACATTAGAGCTAGGAAGAAAATCTACCCTGGTGAGAGTTCTGTTCACTCAGGAAGGAAAGGTACAGTCCTGCTTGGAAGGACCTATTACTTGACAGAGAGACATTAGGATCAATACTCCTTGATTGATTCCTCTTTCTTGCCCAGGTGGCTTTTATGTTATGTTGTTTACTGCATTCTCTTTCATGGAGGGTTAGTTTTGGAATGTCATGGCTCTATATAGTTACATATGCACTCATTGCATTTCTCGGATAGATGGGTTTCTGCCCAAATGATGTCGCTTCCTATTCATGTATGCTGATGATTGGCAACCTGTTTGCCATAGAGTGTTCCGACCGCTGCAGAGTTTGCCATTGTGTGCTGCTGCATTATCACCTCCCTGTAGTAAATCACCCATTGTCTTAGTGACAGCCACCGCTCTTATGTATTTCATTCACTGATAAACTCTGACAAGTCACTGTTATGAAAGCATCTTCCAGCACCCTTCCCATTTCCAACTTTATGTAAACACTGCCACCTTCTGGTCAGCCCTGGCAAATTTCCAAGGCCCTCACTTCCCCTTAGCAGCCTGCAGCATGCAAAATTCCATGTGACCACATCTTTTGCATTTACTTCCCTGTAGTAAACGTGCAGTAGGCTGCGTATTTTTGAGCAAGTTTAGTCAGTAGAATTCAGGAGAGCCACTTTATATTTTTTGTAATGACATTTTTTTATAGTGTTTTCTGCCACAGGCAATGTTCTTTGGAGCTTCGCAGTAGTGCACAGACCACCGTTTTACTGTTACTGGTGTTCAGTTTATCAATCTCTCAAAGATGAGGCACCGATTGGAACCGGTAGGTGGGCCCAAACACTGCCCCAATACCGTCTAGTCTTTGACCATCGTCTATCTATTGACCTTCTCCTGGAGCCGACATCCATACTACACTAAATAGCCCCACCCCACCTGATTTCTAGCCTCACACTACATGCATCACAGGGCCGGACTGGGACAAGAAATAGGCCTGGACACCCAAGAAAAAATATCCCACCCCTCGCCCCAAAGAAAGTGGCCCACCCCTCGCCTCAAAAAATGGCCCACCCCTCACCTTATGACCCTTGACCTCTGATGACATCACCAGAAGTGATGTCATTTGACCTCACCCAAAAGTGACACCCCAGAAAGCGATGCAACACGACCTTTCACCCCTTGACAAAACAGGAAGTGGCATCAAATAGCATTGGTCCTAAGTACACTACGAAAAATATGGTTATGATTTTACTAATGTGATATACATTTCATATAAGAATGGATCACCATATGTATCATTAATATCTGTGTGTATAGATCCATATTGTCAAATTACTGTGAATGCAAGCAGACGCCCAAGGCCATATGATAATATGTTATTGTTTAGCACTTATGCTGCAGCTCTTGTTTATAGAACAAATGTGCACACAATATCACCAAACCTGTGTTGGTACTCATTTATCGATCTCAGAAGGATAAAAGGCTGAGATGGCCTTGCTGGGATTCAAACCTGCAACCTGCAGATCACACACATCACAGCAGCGAGTGCTCAACCCACTGAGCTATCAACTCGGTTATAGTAAAATGAGCAATTATTCTGTCGTGCATACCATTAAACTGGTAACTGAGATTTAACAGAAGACCAGTTAAGTTCATCTGCAGGTCTGGTGCAAAGCTGGCCGCATGCTGCAGCAGCATGTGAATGATGCATGCATCATAATATATGATGGACACATCAAGCATGCAAATCAATCATCAAAGCAAGGTAACATGTGTTACCTTGCTTTGATGAATTATACCCTTGGGGGTGCTTTTTGTTTAAATGTTTTTTTCTTTTTGCACACTTTTTTTTTTCTTTTATTTTTCCAAACCTGCCCAGGCGTGGGCAGAATCTGGCCCCCAGGGACTACAAAGGATTTCGGCCTGGCCACGGGCCGAGTGACAGATGGGCAACTTCGACCCTGATCACACATCACATTCCCCAGCTCTATTGCCCACTCTCGCTACCTTTGCACACCCTTGCAGTAACCTCCACACAGGCAGCATGCTTTCACGTGCTCAATGTCCACACCAAGCAAAACCCTAATGCCTAGAGCACACGGGGGGCAAGTATACCTGCTTGCAGGGAACGGTGACTTCTGACCTGACTGGCACAGCCGATCTAGCTGCCTCTGCTGCCTGTGCGCCCATAAACCCACCTATAACCCGAACACGGGGATACAAGGCAAGGAAGGGGACGCAGTGATGCAGTGGAACAGTGGAAATGAAATGTATATAGGATATATTAGAGAAAACCCACAAAAGTCCCTAAAAAATCCTAAAAAAACGATTGGAACATTCTCTCTCTCTCTCTCTCTCTCTCTCTCTCTCTCTCTCTCTCTCTCTCTCTCTCTCTCTCTCTCTCTCTCTCTCTCTCTCTCTCTCTCTCTCTCTCTCTCTCTCTCTCTCTCTCTCTCTCTCTCTCTCTCTCTCTCTCTCTCTCTCTCTCTCTCTCTCTCTCTCTCTCTCTCTCTCTCTCTCTCTCTCTCTCTCTCTCTCTCTCTCTCTCTCTCTCTCTCTCTCTCTCTCTCTCTCTATATATATATATATATATATATATATATATATATATATATATATAATTTTTTTTAAATGTATTTGTTTGATTTACAAACATTGGTTTTGCCAGAAAACCTTTTTACAAAAACAAACAATATATAATTTCTCATGTGAGCTCATCTTAAAAACAAGTTAAATCAAAAGAAAAAGAGCTGTATGTGGTAACACCTATGTATGTGGTAACACCTAAATGACGGCGCTCACTCACCATATTGCTGTTACCTTGCACCTGCCCCTGCCCTTAATAAGGAGAGGCAGGTGCAATGCTGACCTTCCAGGAATCGTGGCTATAGACTGACTCAGAGTAGGGAAAACCCCAAAGAAGATTAACATCCCACGAAGGACTGTTGGGACCTAGACTATAGATCGCCCAATGTATCTAGACAAACAAATAAATGGGACAATAGGAAATGCACTGACATTGGACGAGGCTAGAAATATATTAATAACCCCTTTGTTCCACAAGGAAGACTGAGAAGGTGCACACAGGTAAAATAACCTGGGATAAGGGAAGTATCTGATGAATGAGCAAATGGCAAAACAGAGGGCATGATATAGAAAGTCTCATTTCATTACGGCGAGGGAAATTATTGGAAGAATTAGGTTTAAACTATTTGAATTTACATTTATCATACGATTTAAAAATATATATTTTTGAGCTTGTGAACCAGCCTTGAGGATTACACGATGGATTTAATTAGAACCCGGCCATTGATGGATCTTAAACACTAAGGTCTTGAGAAGGTGCCACGAGGTCTGCAAGGATAGCGCCACCCTAAAGCCTGGGATAGATTTCCTGATTTGAGGAGTGAGGCAAGATTGTGGCTTTTAGTTTCTTGGGCCATCAGTTTCTGGCAATCTCAATTTCTTTGTCAATTACAGGCTTGCCTTTGAGGTTGGTGGGTTAGTTGGATGGTTGTGAATGGTGGATGTCTTTGTAACAGAGAAAAACATACAGGCAATGATGCTGGTGCGAGGGAGTCAGTCAAGCAAAATAAAAAGATTCTCTGCACAGGAAGTAGGGTCATATTGCAGAATTGGCTTTTAAAGAGACAGCCTTGAAAACCATTTGCATATTTCTGGATGGACAAAACCCTGAATAAAAGGAACTGTTACATGGAGTTTGTTCAAGGAACAGAACAGACTCAAGGGAAAGAAGTCACTCATCAAAAGACTCATCTGAAATCTAAAATCTTACATCGGAAGGAATGCTTGATTATCTACTGGTGATCTTCATTACATCGGGGCGCATTATAAGTTCGGTGATGCAGTTAAACAAAAGTGGTAATTCCGTTACCACCACTTTTTTGGGCAGTAACAGAATTGCTGCCATTTGTAGGGCACAACCAAACTAAGTTTGACCTAATCCTCCACTTTAAGGCCAAACATTCTGTAATTCTTCCAAAATCGCCATGGAGTCCTAACTGCCCAAGCGAAGAGGAGACAAAAATGTGAGTGTGATCGGCATAACAGTGGTGAGAGATCCCAAAGGGCGAAATAATTGCAGCAAGAGGAGGAAGGGGCCAAGAACAGCACCTTGGGGAATACCATGAAGAAAAGCAAAAGTTTTGAAGGGGGAACCAGCCCAGGAGGCAGAGTAAGTACAGTTAGAAAGAAAAGAGCGAAACCAAGCAAGAAAAGAGTCAGCAAACCCAAATGAAGAAAGAGAAGATAGAAGTAAAGTATGATCAACAGTGTCAAACGCAATGGAAAGGTCCAAATGTATAAGAAGAGAAGACTGGTTAGTGCAGCGGGCAGAGAGCAAAGAACCACATACAGAGAGTAAAGCAGTAAAGTTGAGTGGCAAGGATGGGAGCCAGACTGACGAGAAGGAAGAATGGAATTATCAGCAAGAAAGAGGTTACCTTCTTTTGGATCTGCAGGGGCAGGACCGGAGGGGTGAAGCACTTCTTTGAAATGCAGTATGGCTTCAGTGAGATATTCCTCCCTGGGGGTATCTTGCCTTTTTTCTTGGGTGGCTTAAAAGCATCAGGTGAGTCATTAATATTAGCTCACCTTGGGCAATAGCCTTCTGCTCTTTAAGAGCAACTGCACACAGAATTGACCTTTGAACCTCCATAGTAATATGTGTAGGCTCTGAAGGAGGAAGGGGTATGAGTAGAGGCAGTGAGGGAAGAGGAGTTCCTGCAGATGTCAACACCCGCCCCCCCTCCCACTTATTACAGTCTTCAGGGTTTCAATGATACTATGTTAAATGGGGCTTATCTGACATGCATGTCTCTCTGAACAAGCTACAAATCAGGTACACAGAATGGCAGAGATAGGACATTCCAGAAGGGCTAACTAAGCTGCAGTGGCCTTCAAATGATCCATTTCATCTCTTGTCTGAGGAAACGCTCTAGTTCACAAAAGCTTCCAAATCAATAACTTTGTTAGCCTAATTAAGGTATCGATTGTCATTTTCTTTTGCCATCTTGTTTCACAGCGCCACCCAGTAGCCATCACCAGATGTTCACCTCTAGTTCAGAGCCAAATGGGAAATGTATTGTTAGTATGCAAGTTAACTCAAATGTCAAGTGTGTGCTGTAGGAAATATCATTGTATATAGGGGAGTGCTACTTTATACATAGCATTTTTCAACCCAAGTCAGACAGCTCTCAAGGATTCGGACAGCTGCAAACTAGTTTCACCCTTATTAGGGATCGCCAGTGCAGTATAGTCTAAACCCCTTTATACAGCTCAACTGGCAAGTATTTCATTTGTCTTGTGTCTCTTGTTTGTTCACCATGCTCCAATCCTCCAACCACAGGGGCTCATGGCATTTTCTATATCCGTTAGGGAATGTCAAAGTTTGGTTTGTGTAAAGCACTTGTGTTTTGTTAAAGAGCCTGCTATTGTTAATGAAGAATTCTAGATGAGTAGTTATCTATCACAGTGGTATATTCCACTGATAGGATATTGAGTGATATCTGAAAGATAACAAGAGTAAAGGTTCTGTTGTGGACGATATCAGTCAGAAATTGCCCTTGGAAGACAGTGTAGTTTAAATGAGGGAGTGGGATGAGAAGTGGAATTGTGTATGTCATGAGTGTAATGAAATGACTACTGCCCTGCAGGAATACAAGGATTAGCAGTGGTTAAACCGTCATACTCAGCTCTCACACTACTACAGACCAACAGTGATCCCAATCATTAAGGTGAAACAGGCCCAGCCAAAAGGTCTACCTCCACTACTTTTTGTGGTGATGTGGGCAAAGGGCAGGTTATAGAAAAGGGTGTCAATGTGATAATTGTAGCAACCCACAACTGCAATAGTACAAGAGTCCAAAATAAAGGCATGTCCAATCAAGGTTCTATAAAAATGTATATTCTTTAATTAAACAAACCAATATGAAAATAACTGATTAAAAAAACACTAGCAAAACAAACCCCGGTGGAAAAAACATAGAAAATACAGAACATTAAAATGAAAGCACTCTGACTAATGTAGCAGTGATGAAGATCAATACATTGCCACAATGTCACTTTTAAAAGCATATGTCTTGGTAGAAAAGGGTGCAACTGGTGCATATCAATCTGTGTGGTCCTAAAGGATGGACCAGAGGGCTTGGGCCTGTCAACAGAAATGTATTTTGGTTATTGATTGGTTCAACTGTCCTTGTGGTGTCCATTCAAAGTTTCGAATACATAGTTTAAAAATGCAATACGTTCGAAACAAAAGGATCCAAAACAAATTTGAATGCTTTTTTTTAATGTATTTCTATTATTTGGGTTTCGTATAGGAAAAATAGTGTTTTTTCCCCAAAAAACAGGGGCTTGGGGGGACCCCCTAAAAAAAATAAAAAATAAAAGAAAAGTGCATTCGAATTTTTTTAGCCTTTTTTTTCGAAAGTATTCCATTTCGAAACTATGTATTCAAAACTTTCACTATAAACTGTCCTTGTAGGTAGAAACGGTTAGAAGGCTTCAAGCAGTGGTTTGAAGATGTGAATAGAGTGCCAAAGCAACATCATGGGTCCTATGTCGGTACAAAAGGCATTGAACGTGGAGTTCTGTGCCAGTTTGAAGGGCGTCACATGTGGTTTAAGTGTGGTTCACAGAGGTTTGAAGGTTTGGTCAGAGTGCCAAAGGCAGCACCACATATCCTGATGGCTTGATGGCTTTGAACATTGTTGAACCATTTTGATGATGGAAAATAGGAGTCCTGCTGCTTTAGGCATCTCATGGTGCTGTACGTGCCAGTCCAGGGGCTCTCGGACATGTGAGTCCTTTTCACTCACAATCCAGGGAGCAAGCTGTCACCTGTTCTTCACCTCCAGTGCTGGTGCATCTGGCAGAATGCATGCATTCGTCTAACAGCATGTCACCTCTACTTTTCTCTGTGGGTGTTTAGGGGACAGAGCTTGCCTCTGCCTTGGAACCTTGTCATCAACTCTGGTAGAGGGCTTAATAAAGGACTGCTCTCAGGGTACAAATTAATTCTTCTGTCCTTAAGAGTTCAGGATGAATCAAGGAAAGAGTGGGAGGCCCCTTCCTTAATAAAGTAAAATGCCACAGGGGATTGGATAAAAGCAGCCCTGCTTTGAGGGGTCCAATCTGTGCCAAGGCGACAAGTGTCTTTTGCCTTCTTGCATCATAACCAAGCGCTTTGTGCTGCAGTAAGTGTTGGGGGACAAGATGAGCCCACAGAAAACCAAGATGAAGGAATCCTTCTTCCAGTCCCTTCTGCTCTGACTGTTCTAACTCTGCCTTCTTCTCAAGCCTGCGGCTTCCAAGGGCATTTGGTATGCAACTTCCTAGTGTGAGGCTCGCCCTTTTGCCATGGGCGTGCCTCTTTTTAAAGCAAGTTTCCCAAGAGGCCTCCTACTGAGAGTTTCCTGGGCTGGAGAAAGGTTTTACCTAATCTCCCAAAGGATCTAAGAGAGACAGCCTTTCTGCCTGTAGTCCTATTGGCTGAGGCAGAGACAGGTAGCCTGGATATTAATCCACATAGTCTTTCCATAGCTGACCTGGGCTCACAGGGTTGACATGACTATGAACAAATCTAATGTGGCTTTAATAATTGTGTGAACTGTCAGTTACCACACAAAACCCAGCTATGGCTTACTTGTAGATATTAACCTCCCACCAGAAGGATAGTTCTTCACAATTATGTTTTTGCATCAGAAGTGGAGATTTAAATGTAGCTTCTGTCTGCAGTGACTTTAGTTTCACAGCTTATGTCAAAGAGGGCACATGTGACCTTGTTTCACATCAGTGGCAGTGGCTGCAGATCCTGCTCTTCTGTGCCAATGAAGAGCAGGTGCTGCAGCTCAGGATACTAATGCAGTAGGATAAACGAGTTTGCTATGCTTTTGGCATGGCTTTCTGAAAAGGGGGTCTGTTTAGAAGACCACCCTTTCTGAGATGGAATTACCTACATAAAGGTATTATTTAATAAAATTATACAAAGATCTAGGGTGTTCATATCCTCACGAAGAGTGACGGGGCACGAAGGAGAGTAGAATGGTTAATGTGAGAGTGGGATTGGCAGAGGAATTGCTTGGAAAATCAAGGACTGGGATGAGAAGAGGAGTCTCTTTAGTTTCCGTGAGTAATAAGGTTTAGAGATGAGGAAGGGTGTTATGGGTAATAACAAGAAATAAGGAGGGGAGTTACATGGGCAGTGAGGATGGGACAAGAAGAGTTGTTTGAATAATGAGGGCATGGGATAAGGAGCTGAGTTATGTGGGCAATGAGGTGAGTGGGATGAGGAAGGGATTTGTAGGTATAATTTGGAACCCTTTGAGGAGGGAACTTGCATGGGTAATTATGGACATTGATGGTGTATGCTCACCTGGTATCCACGGGGACGCCCGTATGCCTTGGTTGCCGGATTCACCCTGGACGTGCCCAATTCGGGGTGATGTCTTCTATGGCAGGTGGGCCTGAAAATACAGGAGGACTGGATTTAGGAACTGATTTTGTTTCCTCCCACCAGCCCCTTGGACTCGACCTGATGCCCCCCTCCTCACCTTGTTATGATGTCTGGCGTGCTCTCCGTCCTGCTTTCTGCGCAGGGGCACGTAGTTTTTCTGCGGGTTGAAGCGACCAAGTTAACTTCACTGGTGCCAACCATTCAAGTGTCTTTAAGGAGGTAAGTCCGATTATAGTCTCTAAAGGCCTTTGCTTTTCTTTCTTGCTATTAATGTCTTTCCTTGTCCGTTTCTCCCTTGGGTGTACAGAGGTTCGAAGGTTGCACCACTTGGATCAGGCTCCTGCCGGGATTATGGACGCGGGAGCGTATGATGGATGGTAGGTTAAGCGTGAAGTGCAGCGCGCTAATGTCTTTTTGGGCTAACCTGTATTCTTTAATCCTTTTCAGGTCGCAATGGTCTTTCTGGGCGTGCAAAGATTTCCGGAGCGGAACCAGCCAAGAAATGCCCAGCCAGGTGAGGACTTAATGGTTACTGCTGTGAATGCCGTGAGTAACCTGTTTAACGTTGTCCTTCTTTCTCTCTCCCTCCAGGTGCTTGGTTCCGGTGCGTGCGTGATGTCCTGAAGATGCTGCCAACTAGATGGAAGACCGCGAGCAGCAGTAATCGATGGATGGAAAGTTGCAGGTAAGCTGAGACTGCTAATGATGTTCTTTTGTCTCCTCTGCAGGTCCGCTATTTCAGGATCACCGCGTGCTGGTCTCCGAACACGATGAGCTTCACGCTGCTGGCTGCAGAATAATGCGAAGCACGTTCTGTAGCTTGGGTGTGGTTTATATAACCCCCCTGTAAAGTAGTCCAAGTAAAGTAGTCCGGGCTACCACACCTTAAAACACTGCACCGCATAGTCTGGTTCTTAGGAACTAGACTGTGTGGGTGCCTCCATGTTGGCTGCAGGCCTTCACAGAAAAAGTAATCCCTTCAAGTAAAAGTCCCAATCTGAACATGAGCCTGGCACCAAAGGCGCCAGGACTGACTCCAGGAGAGTGTGTGATGATAATGTAAGGCCCTTGGGGCCCCAATTGAACCCTGGGTTCTAACCCTACCTGGCATGTGACCATCCCAGTGGGGTTCTGGGTCACGGGTCGTGACAGACGGGGTATTGAGTTACCTGCATTATGAGGACAATCAAAAGGACCAGGATGGGGAGTGGTGTTGCCTGGTTAATGAGGGAGTGGTACTCCAGGAATGGGGTCCACAATTGTATTGTATTCACATTGATATACTATGAATGTGAGTCATGGAAAAGGCAACTGAGTTGTGTAATACATCTTGCGTAAATACTGCAAAACGTGTAATGGGCCTTCAAGTTGCCTTCCCCCTTACAGCACTGGAGTAGTCAGTTCAGTGATGTCTTTGTTGCTCATGGGATCGCTAATCCAGGCTCTACACGCTACTTTCTAAACTGATGTTCTGTGTGAAAAGCAGAGATTCCTGTTACTGTAGAAGCGTCTGTGGCTGATTCAGGTTTCTGTGGAACTCAGGAAGAAGATATATTATTGTTTATGCAAACTATATACACATGTATAATAGATGCACACCTTCATATGCTATTTTTAACCCCCACTATATGTGTGCATTTAAGAGGCAATTTTTGCACATTGATAATTACATCTTAAATGTACCAATATGATGCACTTCAACAGGTACAGTGGATGTGCCATGTATCTTTCTTGAGGTATGGCAGCAGCATATTTGAAATAACATTAGTTAAGACAGAGTTAAGATCCGATTCATCATAGCAAAATCCAGGACAAGTGTGGGAAGTGATGACAATCTTAACTTGTGTTGCTCCCATTGCTCTGCTGAGTCCACTGTTCATGTCCTAACAATTATTTAAAAAGACAGTGGTGCACTGGCCATGGCCTCTCACACCATGACACGTTGCCACAGCCTATGGACGTGGTCCATATCCCTCTCAGTAGAAAATAACTAGATCCCACTACCCATGGCGTTCAGCATTGGTCTTTGACCACAGCCTTCATTTATGGCCCAGTTCATCCTGCAACAATATACCTAAAATAGCATGGGCCTATGGCTGTGGCCAATGCCCATGCCCCTGTCTGTTTTCCCCTTCCTTTCATTTCCATTATATTTTTCCCCAAATAATTCCACTGAAAAATAACCTGGGCACCTCAATTCCACCTTCCTTTACTGCGGTACTCATTCCTGCGGTAATGCAGTGTTTGCTGATTACTGGTTTAATGGGGAAAGGTATTTCCCATCCCACTGCCACTCTGTATGTCCCCCCTACTCCTTCCTAAGCCCTCGTCTCCACCTCACTGTGTATATATTCCCTGATCCTCTCCTTTTATCCCCATCCACCAGAGAGAGACCGAGGGAGAGAGAGAGAGGCTGAGAGTGAGACAGAGAGAGACCAAAAAACCTATCATGGGTTTAACAAAGCCTGGAAAAAACCTGTACACCTGAAAGGTGAAAGTAGACCAATCCATTTGAGCAAAGTCACACTTGCTGCAACCGTTCTAAATTTAACTGAGGTTTTTTGGTGGTAGAGGCTTATTTTAAACCAGCGACCTATGTCTTTCAAATTTCTCTGGTGTCGCGCTAGTGTGTTAATTGGTAGGGAAGGACCAGTCCCCTCCTTCCCTTGGTTGCAAAGTGAAGGGGTTTCAACACACTTCGACGTGAGGAATAGCAGCTGGAAGATAACGGGATTAACCCATGACTTTTTGTGAAAGTGACTTTTCGGAGAAAAGGAAAACATTCTTTTGGCACAGTAACTTTGCCCTTGAGATTAATCTTTTGCTTTGAAAAAGGCCCTTGAGAGGCTGAAACATGTGTCAACAATGGTCAAAATGGGCAATAAGAGCTATCAATGAATAAATTGGCTCAAACCTTACTACAGTGTGGGATAATCATTTTTCAAAACGACAACAGGAGGTGGCGCAGTCTCGAAGTGTGTTGAAACCCCTACACTTGCTGCACCACCACCTACTAACTGTTTCTGAATGTTCACCTCCAGTTCAGAGCCACGTCAGGATAAAGCTATTTATAAAGCAGCAGTGACCCGTAATACAAAGACAATTTCCTGGAGCAAAAGCTTGCATTTGGGCTAATGTTCCTACCCACAATGCCTTGCTGATGTGGCTTTGAACCTGATATGTGGATGGTTGTGCACCACTAATCTTGAAAAGGGACCGGCCTGACATGCCGAGTTTTGACTGGACTGCACCTACCACAGTCGCACGTTAGACCTTTAACTTGCGGAGCCACGTGTGAGAAATTTGTGTCATATCACAATCATGAGGAAAGGGTGGGGTTTCACTTGGAACAGGTGCTCTCACAAGTCTCTGGGAAGCTTTAGTGCTTGGGCATCTTGAGGGATGATGGGGCTGGGTTGGAGAAGGTCTTGCAACAAGTCATTGCATTAGAGAGGCTGGTGGGGCTGGTGCAAGGTCCATTGGATGCCCATGCTTGGCTTTGGAGAAATTGATAGAAAGTGTCAGGTTTCAATGCCGTGATCCCTGCATCTATATGGGTGGAAAATGTAAGATTCTATTAGGTGGTATAGTGACTCATGAAACAGCAATGACTGCTCAAGCCCCCGTTAGTATATTGAATATGTGCATGCATTTGAATTCATAGGTCTTCCTAGCTTTGTTATTCCTGGAATTACCCAGAGTATAACAATTTTGAGATCATCAAGGGTATGATTAGTTTCCAAATAATACTCACCAACTCGGATCTCCTCTGTGTATCGCTTAACACTCTGGTGGAGGCTCATACATTTATGTAGAAGTGTACCAATTCCACTTACATACTAGCCCCACCCAGGGCCTTTCATGTATTATAATCAACTGTACAATGTTGAGCAATAATGGTTTCAGACAGGATTGGGAATAAGGGTCATAAAGCAAGATTTGCTTTTTTGATAAAAAGTAAGAAATCAGCCATAATGAGAGCAGATATCAGTATTAGAATGAGGTAGGGGGGTTTCCCGAGCATTAACAGTATTAATCAGATGCTGCATTGTTAACGATTATGAGACTAGATTAGGTATTATGATCCCATGCAGGATTAACAATCATTTTAAATTGGACAGCTGGGACATTGTATTGCTCATGTTGCCAACCCATTACTATTGCCTCAAGCTGCACAGAGAGCCCCACCCTCCATAATATAGACACACCTATCAACTGCCTCACATGCATATTTCTACATTGCTTCCACCCATAGCCTCAGGAATAGTTCCCCCCTTGGTAGTCTTCATCTTCTCACAAACACTCCCAACCTACAATAGCCCTAAATGCACATCCTCTCACTCTATCTACCCAACATCCCATACAGGCATTCCCAGACACTACCCATCCCCTCACAGGCAGTTCTCCACTCTCAGTTTACCCCTATCTGCACACTCTTGCTGCCACTGTTTAGCCACACCCGGAAAGGCACATCTCTGCCATACAGCCCTACCTACAAAGATGCCCCTCCCTTACAGGCAGATCCCCACCGTCATCCCGCCCCCAATCAGCACACACAATGTCACCTTCCATCCTCATTCTCATGGGCCACTACCATGCAACCCACATGCATAGAGTAGGAGAGGGGAGTAGAGAGAAAAGGAAAAATGTGGAAAGGGAAGGAAAAAGAAATGGTCTAGTAGATAAGGTGCATATTTGGAACCATAAGATCTGAGTTTTAAACCAAGATTCCCTGCCTGACCAAACTTGTGTGATCCTGGGCAAATCACAGTTTCGTTTATTTCGGACATTCGTCCATAAAACAACTAATGAAATCATATACAATGATATTACAATAGCACAATACAAAATAAATACATAGTTATAATTGACTAAGAAACAATCATTAAAATCTAATGTGCAGTACATTTAAAATCATAAATTACAATTCAATCGGGCAAGATTAAGATCATGAGATCTAAAGTGCATAGCGCTCAGTTAAAATAACATGGCTTCAGTTTGCATAGTGTATTTCTTAGAGTATTTCCTATGAGATTATACATTGGTAATCAACACAGTTTTAATACCCCAGCAGTTATTCCCTCCATGTAAAATTCGTTTGTTTCAACATTCGTAATATGCAATAGATACATCATAACAATTAATCTCACCTTGCATTATCACAGTAGAGAATAGAATAAATAATATAAAACACAAATGTTGTCCTTCCTGGGTGCCATAATGTTGTTAGATATACCTCATCATCAGTACATCGAATCAACCGTTCTACTAATTGGGTTTCTTGGTTTTAGAAAAACTAGTAAGACTAATTAAAAAATGATTTTCCCTGTAAAGAAAGCCCTGTATATATCCTGCCAGATTGACATATATTGTTTCATGAATTGTTGATTTACGTAATGATAGAGCTTCATTAAGAGTTTGCACACCATATCTTACAAGAGTAGGTTTTGAATATATCATTATCAATTGACGATATTTCGGGCCCAAAAACATGAAACAATGAACCGTTTCTGCAGTTTCAGGACAATGCAAGCAGAGATCTGAATAGTTTGGGTTTTAGCACTTTTTTAATAAACCAACCAGCAAGGTTCCCACCCTAAATCTAATATATAATGATCTTGCATATTGGAGTTGAACGATATCCAAATTTGCCTCATAGCCGGTCTCTAATTTTACTGTCCAAAAAGTTTGAAGCATCTAGGAATCCTGATACTGCATTTTCATTTTGTTATGAATATGAATATTATAAGCATTTTTAACCAGAGCTTTAGATGTATTATTCATACACATTGGGTCTTTCCACAGGGAACCAAGATCAAAATGTAAGAGGATTGATTTGATATATAGACACCACTGAAGTCACCTTCCACCTTCTTAAGAGAGGATATCATTAAGAGTCTTTCTGAGTTTCCCGAGTACTGGTGTCGACCATACTTGTAACCAATACAAAACTGGTCTAAGAGCTATATCATATTTTATATTTTGGCAATTAATGTCCATTTTGATAAGGACAGTAGGCATTCCCTTTGTCAAACACAGCAGGTTTTTTTTTTTTAAAAAGCGTTTTCAATTATTCCTAGTTTATCTATTCTCACAAATTCCCAGATCTCAGACCTTGGCCTTGAAGTTATTAGCCTCTACAAAGGGCCTAACAGCCCAATTATTGTTAGGCTATGCTCCTGCATAGCCTAACAAAGCTTTACTAACTCTCTCTACAGTTTGTTCAATTTTAGCGTTATGTCAGTCCTCCCGCCCTTACTTTCAAACATATTCCTAAATAATAATAAACATTCACCTGTTCAAGAGTAGTATCATCAACTGAGGACACAGTTTTACAACCCTCGACTCTCATAGGGTGAAAAACAACGGCTTTCATTTTGTTCTTATTAATTTGTCGGCCATTTTCTACACAATGTTCGTGGAACAGTGCAGCTTTCTTTTGGAGACCTCTAGGTGTCTTTGAAATTAAAATTAGTAGCAGGATTTTCTCATTTTCCAGCAGCGGAGCGTCAGAAGTGGCATTGTTAATAGAGTAAAAAATCAAGTTGATAAATACACAGAAGAGGGCTGGGGCCGGAACACAGCCCTATCTCGCCCCCTTCTCTACTGGAAAGTATGAAGTCAGATCACCTGCTAGACTCCCATTTTGCACAAGCTTTATAAGATTTATTTTCACTGTATAAAGCTATAATACTTTCTAACAGTGAACTAGGCACCACTATCAACAAAAATGTCTCCCATAATTTAAATCAACAAATAAAACGTATAATTTCATATTTTTCAATGTGACATATTTGTTAATGAGAAGAAAAAGTCACACATACTGGTCAATAGTTGAAACCTCACGTTGAAATCCTGCTTTTCAGTAGGCAACAGCCCCTGTCTCCTCACTCCACTTGGATAGATGATCTAACAGGATTTTCGAAATGTTTTACCCACAATAGTGAAATAGGCCTATAGTTAGCCGGCTCATCTCTACCCCCTTCTTGTATATCGGTATAATTTCTGCCTGGACCCATGTTCTGGCACCCTTAGGGCACTGTTGATGGCATTAAATAATTTCCAAAAAGGGGGAGCCCAAATCACAAATTCGTTCTCATAGAAATCCACTTTGATTGTATCCACTCCAGGTGCCTTACCCCCTTTTTTGGGCAGCCTGAGCCAAACCAATCTCTTCCTGAGAGAAGATGAGTGGGTTACTCACTTTGATACCATCCATCAGTGAAGTGATATTATTATGTGAGAATGCTGGGCGAGTCTCCTCATACATAGTTCTAAAATGATCCAGTCATTTACTTACACTGATGGAGTTTTCTATTACAAGTGCCCCGGTTTAATCAATTTCCAGAACTTAGTGTTGTTCCCCTCATGCCTCCAACAGATCTCTTCATTTTGTTTCTGCAAAAAATGCTTTTCTTCCGGGCTATTGTTTGTTTGTATCTATGACGCAGGCATTTTAATAGCGTCCCTGATATGGTTATCTACGTCCTTGATCTGATGTATTAGTCTCTGCTTGACCACTTTACATTTGAAATCATGGATTTCATTTTTATACTGTTGAGCAAACCACCTTATCTACATTACTTCTGTTTGGTAAATGTGAATGAGCTTATAAATAAGTTGATCACAGTGGCGTATAACCACCTTTATTTAAGCAAGAAGATGGGGCAAGTATGGAGGGGTGTGGTTTAGTGACTAACCTTCATACTATCAAACCAGAATTTCTGGATTCTTTACCTAGCTTCCACACTTTAACATCACTAGTAACCAATCCGAGGGCAGGATGCAGAATTAACTCAGTGCTCAAAGAAGACACGGGTCATTGGTTTTAATCTGAGCCTGACCTTTTCTAAGAAGGAAGGACATTTTGTTAAAAAAAAATAGTGTGTATTCTAGACAAAAGATACTGCTAAGAAAAGGAAATTATTTTTTTGTACTAACATTGTAAACTTGTTCTTTTTAAAATTCTACAATGTTCATTGCTAATGATCACTTAGTATATATTGTAGTCATAATGGGAACATTATACTTCCTTTACTGAACAAAGCGTATTATCAAATACTCCTTTTCTACTCTTTAGAAAACAGCACTAATGAGTTGCTGGTTGCTTTTTATAAAATTAAAGAGCATTTTGAGAACATAAGAATGACCACAGTTCCTTATATTTGACAAAATTGCCTATGTTAAAAAGGTTGTGTATGTGATGCACATCACATTTTGTACACCTTTCTTTTTTCACAACATTCACCTTAACATTGAAGAGTGTTTGTGTGTGTGTGTGTGTGTAACCATAAACCACCTATACACTCACTCAGACATCCTTCGTAGTTGGATGTGAAGATTAAACTACTGTGACATCTGTCAGCTCTTTTGAGGTCACTGGGCCCATTTGAGTCAGAATTTTAGAAGCAGAGGTGTTGAGAAGGAAGGCCGGTGCACACACATCCTTAGAGATTTTTAAACATAGGAAAGGATTATATCTCCACATCAAGTCCATTGTAAATGTATCGTGTCACCTTGAAATTATGCGCATGCATAAAGCATGAGGCTGCCCAGAGCTCTTCAGTGACGCATTTATCTATGGAACTTACAGTTAAAGGGGTATTAAAATGTAGATTTGACTGCAATATGTCCTTTGTGCTGTTGCATTATTCTGCAGATACATTAGCAGGAGAGCAGTGTTGTTAGTCTACATATTTAGATGAGGTTTTTATTTAAGTGCTGAATTAGAATTGGCATGCAAATATGGTGTGATGTTTTTAAATTGTTTTATTCACGCGTCAGATATTGTACACATATTGTTTACAGCTCTTCCTGGTTTTGTAGCTCATGTATCTGCTTCTTATCTACCTGTGAAAAAAGGCAATGTTTGTCTTATAGCAGATTTAATGCTCTTACACCAGTAGGTTCATATTAAAAATTAGTGCCATTCAAATTACATTTCATCAGGGTTAGAGCTTTAAACGGGTTGGTAACATTGAAGGCAACTGCAGAGCTAAATGGTTTCTTGCACGTCCCAATCATTGTGCCTCGGTTTTGCACTCTAGGCAGTCTTTAGAAGCTGTGAGCGTAATTCAGTTTGTCTGTCATCTAATCACTGGCTGGTACTGCTCATTGTGGCCCCAATTACTGCCAATCTTGGAGGTGGTTGCGCTGATTTTGGCGCATATTCTCTAAGAATGTTTCGTACCCTATCCATTATTTTCCAGTTGGTGTCATACGTTAGGTGCTGCCAATAGGAAATGTGAATCTGGTTCGACTCCTGCCAGGTTTGTCCTTTTGACTTGCCTTACATGCAAAATGTGATTGTTAATGTTAACTATACCATACAGAATGTATCTCAATTTAATTTCGAAAGTGCTTTGGATAAAAGTGATATTTTATAAAACTGCACACGTGTTTGGTATATCGCTTTGGCATGGGGAGCTATTCACTTATTTATTTTATTTAAAATATTTACAGAGCTCAAATAGTGCACCAGGCCTCTGGATGCAGGCAGTCCGAGCAGTGATGTTTAAACATTTAAATGCCACTTTTCTTTTTCTGTTAAACTTGAATTTCCTGATCTTTTATTTACAAGATATTATTATGATTCCTAAATGTTGTTTTCCTGGTAAAACATATTATGAAACATTCATTTATTTTTGCCAAACTGTGGATCTCACTGAGACTTTGGCAGTAATGCCAAATTCCCTCCCCTGCACTTGTGCAATCTCAATGTCACTGGGCCTAGGAAGATCGTTGTCTCTGTCTTCCCTCTGCTCCCCCTCCCTTGCCTCGTCGCGCATTGACACACTTGTGTATAGGATTGTTATAAATGCCATATCATATATCATATCATATATCAATGGGAAAACATGTGGGACCTTTTTACACAAACCAATATCACCAGGGGTAAATTACTGCTTTGCCAGTGTTAAAATTCCGCTGAGCAATGCACCTGGCGGTAGTGAAATTACACATACTGCCAGTGCTATTACATTACCGATGGGGGTACATACCACCAGTGTTACAGAAAATGTGGCTTGAACAACACATATTTTGATGCTTTTCAGCAGCTACATACACTAACCATCAGGTGTTAATATTGTCAGGTGTAATTACCACACGTGACAAAAATACAGCCAAATATATATTTCAATTTCAGGGGATTGCATGTAACCCCTATTGGCAAAACGACTCCTTCATCAATACGTTTATGTACTGTTAACAAATGACACATTCTTTGTATGTCATCAGCTATTACTCGGCGCTGCCATTTATATGACCAGCTAAGATCTAATCTGTAGGATATATTTTGCTTAATATTTCAATTCTTCATTAGGTAGTCACCACCAATATAATGCCCCTCATATACAGTCCCACCCCACAATTCAAGGCAATGAAAAGGCATTGTTTTCAAAACTCCAATTTCTTCAAATCAACATCAAGACAAAAGGTGGTCTCCAGCTTTATGCAGGGGAAGTCTCCACAATGTTGAAGATGAAGTTGACCTGCCTGCATTAATCTCACTATTTATTATGCACACTCACTAATTTCCCCTAATCAATGCTATATATATTTTTTTTTGTTGGGAATATTGATTGACAAGCAGTAGCCGTGCAAGAAGAATGTCTAATGTTATTCAGAAATCTATAAAATACACAAACATTTTCAATATTTATAGCCAATTGTCCAAAATCCTTGATTACATAAAACATTTCTACATTACACATAAAATCACACTTGCAAATTAATCAAAGAACACCCCTATAACACCAACCATGTATAGAATATGTCTTACATGCCCTCTCATAAATGTGGTGCTGTAGGTTTCTAACATGTGTGCATTTTACACTATGCTTACTTAAACCTCTGCAGGTTTCTGGGTTAGGGAAGTCATGTTTTCACTTCAAAACACTCACAATTTCATTTCCCCCAGAAAACCTGGAAGAATTTTTCAGGTTGTATTGAAATAATATAATCCCCCTCCCCTTCTACTTCATAAAGGAGTCCACCTTTGCATTTTCAGATTATGGGGTTGCCTTGGATTTACATAGACACAATTCTTCTGGGACTACAAATTATTGCTCCTCTTAACCTGCTCATGATCTCAAATTTATTTTAAATGACCATGGTCTTCACAGAACATATACTATTAAACGAATCCCTTAACCAGTCCATGATATGTGCACTATTCGAACCATGGTCTAATGTTGGCTCTACCGGTAATAGGTCTTACGTTACTTTTTAAATGTCACATATTCATGTAACTCTATCCGCCTAGGGAATCATTCCCTATCTTACAGTGCACTCATGACAGAGAATGCAGGCCCATACATATAATCTCCCTCAACCTTGAATAAAATGAAATCGGGATATAACTCACTCTAGCAAACCACAATATCCTATTCTCTTTCCATGAATACTATTTTGTCAACCCCTCACTCTTTGTGTAGGGGTGGCATGTTTTTTATACACAACTAACAGGCCGATTCATGGAATAATTAGCGCGGCGCAAGGGGGCAAAAACGTGCGATTCGCAGTGGAATAGCGAAAATCGCAGTGCAAGTGCGAAAATCGCACGAAAAGCAGCGCACGTCGATTCATGGAAGGGCGTGCGCGAGAAAACCAGCGGATGTGCGATAAAAAAGTGCGCGGCGCACGTTGGCGCACAGGCCATCTAACAGCGTGCGCCAGGTCACAGCGAAAATCGCACAGGCCACAGCGAAATTCGCACATAGCGCGGCGCACGCAACAAAAGTAGGCGGAACACGGGCGTAACACTCGGAATGGGGAACAACTTGCCAAAACGTGGGCGTCACGGGGGAAGTACAGGGCACAAGTGCGCGGAACGCCCACACGCTCGCCTACAACACGTATTCATGGAATAGAATAGGGCAAAAAAGCGCACGTTCAAACCAGCGCACAGGCACAAACACGACCGCCACAAGAAAGCAGGCGGTAGCGTCTCTGCGGCTGTAAGAAATGTGCGCCAAAAGGTGCGCCAACAAATAATAAATAGCACCTATATACTGCCATGATGAATGTCCCATACTGTGGCCCTCCAGGAAAAATGACGTGCAAAGGGGTACCCACAAACACGGACACCCGCTGACAAAAAATACGTGTGCGTGTATACCGGGGTGCGCGGGAAGTCTCACACGCGATTTCAGCAGGGTACGTGCATCACAGGGGTTCGCGTGAAGTCATTCACGCGATCGGGCCTGGGGGAGCGGGCTACGTGTATTTGAGGGGTTCGCGTGAAGTTTCTCACGCGATCGGGCCTGGGTGAGCGTGCTACGTGTATTTCAGGGGTTCGCGTGAACTTTCACACGCGATCGGGCCTGGGGGAACGGGCTACGTGCATTTCAGGGGTGCGCGGGAAGTTTTACACGCGAATAGCCTGGGCGCGTGTATTTCAGGGGTGCGCGGGAAGTTCCACACGCGAATAGCCTGGGCGCCTGTATTTGAGGGGTGCGCGGGAAGTTCCACACGCAAATAGCCTGGGCGCGTGTATTTCAGGGGTGCGCGGGAAGTTCCACACGCGAATAGCCTGGGCGCCTGTATTTGAGGGGTGCGCGGGAAGTTCCACACGCAAATAGCCTGGGCGCGTGTATTTCAGGGGTGCGCGGGAAGTTCCACACGCGAATAGCCTGGGCGCGTGTATTTCAGGGGTGCGCGGGAAGTTCCACACGCGAATAGCCTGGGCGCCTGTATTTGAGGGGTGCGCGGGAAGTTCCACACGCAAATAGCCTGGGCGCGTGTATTTCAGGGGTGCGCGTGAAGTCATTCACGCGATCGGGCCTGGGGGAGCGGGCTACGTGTATTTCAGGGGTGCGCGTGAAGTTACTCACGCGATCGGGCCTGGGTGAGCGTGCTACGTGTATTTCAGGGGTTCGCGTGAACTTTCACACGCGATCGGGCCTGGGGGAGCGGGCTACGTGTATTTCAGGGGTGCGCGGGAAGTTCCACACGCGAATAGCCTGTGCGCGTGTATTTCAGGGGTGCGCGGGAAGTTTTACACGCGAATAGCCTGGGCGCGTGTATTTCAGGGGTGCGTGGGAAGTTCCACACGCGAATAGCCTGTGCGCGTGTATTTCAGGGGTGCGCGGGAAGTTTTACACGCGATTTCTGCACGGTACGTGTATTTCAGGGGTGCCGGGGAGTCCCACATGTTATTTGACAGTGTGGGTCCTCCCAGGTGTACCCTGTACACCCTCCACGGCCCCTTCAGGCAGCCCACACCACAGGGGACTACCCTGCATCCCTGGTCATGTCCGGCAGGCAGCCCACCCAACATGGGCATGCCCCCCAGCAAAGGCACATGTCTCCTTGAACTAATAAACACCAACTCATGTCCCCTTGCACCCCCACCCCCCAGCACTGTGGGGCACCTGCCAGCAGGCCCCCACCCATGTCCAACTCATGTCCCCCACCACCCCCACCCCCCAGCACTGTGGGGCACCTGCCAGCAGGCCCCCACCCATGTCCAACTCATGTCTCCCACCACCCCCACCCACCAGCAGTGCAGGGGCAGCCTCCACCAGGCCCCCACTCATGTCACCCACCACCCCCACCCCCCAGCACTGTGGGGCACCTGCCAGCAGGCCCCCACCCATGTCCAACTCATGTCTCCCACCACCCCCACCCACCAGCAGTGCAGGGGCAGCCTCCACCAGGCCCCCACTCATGTCACCCACCACCCCCACCCCCCAGCCACCAGGGTCACCCTCCACCAGGCCCCCACTCATGTCTCCCACCACCCCCCACACCCCAGCAGTGCAGGGGCACCCTCCACCAGGCCCCCACTCATGTCTCTCACCACCCCCCAGCAGTGCAGGGGCACCCTCCACCAGGCCCCCACTCATGTCACCCACCACCCCCACCCCCCAGCCACCAGGGTCACCCTCCACCAGGCCCCCACCCATGTCTCCCCCCACCCCCCACCCCCCAGCAGTGCAGGATCACCCTCCACCAGGCCCCCACTCATGTCCCCCACCACCCCCACCCCCCAGCACTGTGGGGCACCTGCCAGCAGGCCCCCACCCATGTCCAACTCATGTCTCCCACCACCCCCACCCACCAGCAGTGCAGGGGCAGCCTCCACCAGGCCCCCACTCATGTCACCCACCACCCCCACCCCCCAGCCACCAGGGTCACCCTCCACCAGGCCCCCACTCATGTCACCCACCACCCCCACCCCCCAGCCACCAGGGTCACCCTCCACCAGGCCCCCACTCATGTCTCCCACCACCCCCCACACCCCAGCAGTGCAGGGGCACCCTCCACCAGGCCCCCACTCATGTCACCCACCACCCCCACCCCCCAGCCACCAGGGTCACCCTCCACCAGGCCCCCACTCATGTCTCCCACCACCCCCCACACCCCAGCAGTGCAGGGGCACCCTCCACCAGGCACCCACACATGTCCCCCTGCCCCCAGGTCCTGAAGATACTCAATCATGGCAGTAATGGCCAGCATACCCAGCACAAACACCCCGGCAAGGATTGCATCCACCCACCTAGTGAATTCAATTACATGATACAACCCCAATGGCAAGTCTGTAAATGAACACATGTCCGTCACACACATACACAATGGGTGCAAGTGAATGTCAAAACCCATATCATGACATGTATGAAACCAATGAGAAAATACCACAAGTGAAAGTTAAAAAAACATGTATTAAAGATGAAAAATAAGTAAAGAAATCAAACATACAACAATGGGGATAACAAAATAAATGGTCCATGTCCGAGAACAAATGTAAAAATAAAAAAAACAAAGTAATCCAAAAACAAATGTTGTCCAAAGCAAAATCATGTGGAAGTAAAATAAAGAATAACCATTTCCTCATGCTGAACACAATAATTAATAAAAAAAAAATTTCTTCAAAAAGCTAACTATATACAGGAAAATTCCAGGGTCCATGAGCCCAACACCATAAATGAAACCTACTACTACCTAATGAAAATAATATATACAAAAAAGTGGCCATTGTCCGAGCGGTCCAAAAATACAAAAATTAATAAAGGAAACCTAACACTAACTAACTAAATAACTATATACAAAGGCAGCGGGCAAGTCCTGCGGCTCACTCGGTGATGTTGCTGGCCAGGGCATCATCGAACTCCATGTCGATGTCCTGGAGGCGGGACTCTGTCCTGGCCCCGAGGTCTCGCAGGGATAACCCCATGTCCAGCTCAAACCCCCTGCGAGCTTCCTCGAGGCACTCAGCCCGCCTCAACGCCCGACGCATGGAGAACTCCGCCATGACCATGGTGAGCCGCTCCTCTTCCGCCCGCTGCCGCTCCGCACCTATCCGCTGGACCAACTGCTCCCACACGGAAGACACCACCATCCCAGGGTTGCCCTGCCCTCCGGCCGATGCCTGCCCCTCTGATCTTGAAGGCCCCGAGCCATGATGCCTCCCACGTCGAGCCTGCTGCTGCCTCCGACGCAACTGCCTCTGCCAGCACGACGGCATCCAGGCTGATGGAAACCACCGACGCCGTCGTGCACGTGCCCTGCACGATGATGCTGTCACATCTTCCATCTGCTGGGGTCCAGTTGCTGTGTTGTCCACCCCTGCTGGACCTCCGACTCCCAACTGTGGCAGGGATGGGATCCCCACCGAGCTGGCTGCATTGGTGGGGGCAGGTCCACAGGGGGCCCTGGTGGCATCTGGGCCGGAAGACGGCAAGGAGAACGACTGGTGTATAGCCTGCACAGAGGAGGAGAGGGCCGCCAGATTGGACAACACATGCAGGAAACCCCCGAACATGGCCGATCCCAATTGGGCCACGTCGGCACGGTGCACTTCGTGATGACGTGCGTCCTCCTCCCGGGAAGCACGCACGGCATCACGAATCACAGCCGTGCGCATCGCGACCCCAATCAGGACCTTCTCCACACGGCCAGGGGTTCCCACGTCCGCAGGTGGAGTGGAGTCAGGTGACATGGACATCCCCTCTACCTGCGGACGGGCCTGGGACGGGGCATCCCTGCTGGTGCATGGTGGTGCACTCACAGGGTCAGGGACAGCGACATGCACAGGCCCCTCCATGGTGACCTGTGCTGCCTCCTGCCCTTGGCCCTGGACTGCACCACTTGCACCAGCAGGGATGCCCCCACCAGGCCCCATGTGTGCCCCAGTGGCGGCCTTCTCCTCCTTTGTGCAAACCACCAACCTGGATGGCTCCTCACCGTCTCCCACCGTAGCAGGCCCCTGTGGGGGCTCACCCACCCCTTCCGCTGCAGCCGTGGGGGCATCCCCGCTGCCTTGCTCCACAGCGCCGTCTCCGCCCTCTTCTTCACTAGCCGCTGCGTAGAGGGAGACAAAGAACACAAGCATCAGGGCACTGTACAATGGTCCCCTAGACAGGAAGCAATAGCAGATGAGCACCACTGTCAAAGTACACTTCCATCATGTCCCTCCACAACACATGGGTCAGTCCAGGCAAAACACACACAGTAACAGGCATGGTGCATGCCATGGACATTTCCATGCATGTCCAATGGACTCTTGAAACATTCAATGATATGTAACTCACATGCATCATGGCTCATGCCTATCACATGCACACACTTCACCTCAGTCACATCCATCTGGCCCCAAACACACCAAACACAGCGGATACAAGGGTAATTTGGCAGCTTCACTGAATCTGTGCATTGTCACACACATGTGTCATGCATCCATGGCATGCACAAGTCACAGACACGCAGGTCAGGCACACAGACATGGATACCATATATGTACCTGGCATCAGCACCCATCCCTCACCCCCACCCATGTCCAGGTACAGAGACTGGCATGCTGTCATGTTCAAAATCTGCATAGGGCTCCCCATGCGGCATTTGAACACATGCAACAACCATGTGGGTCACACATCACTGGTCGCACATGCATTACCATGATGTCCCTGCACACATACATGCATACATGGCCTATGGCACACATACAGGCAAGTATCAGACAACCAGCACACCGCAACATGCCCTGTCTCACACAGTAATGCTTGGACACTTACCGCTCAACTCCAGACGGGCCTCCCTCTCAAGGATCTGGGCGTGGAGCGCTGGGCGTACGCGTTCCAGGACCCTCATCTGGATGGAACTCATGCGGCCCCGGCCCCCCTCCACGAGGCGCCGGGCCTTCACAAGGGTCCTGGACCTCAAGTCCTCCCAGCGCTTCTTGATCTTCAGGACGTTGCGGGTTGCCACCCCCTCCGCGTTGATGGCAACCACACAGTCGGCCCAGATCCTCTCCCGTCCTTCCTTGCTGGCGCGGGACGATCCAAAGAGGGCATCATACTGCCCCAGGACATGCTCCACCAGGACACCAACTTCGTTGTCAGTGAAGCTGGTGCCCCTCTGCCCCTCTGGCCTGGGGTTACCACTGGTGCCAGATGTGGAAGTGCCCGACATGGCAACCCCAGAGGCAGGTGTGGGTGGGCAACTGGGTCCTGGGGCTGGGCTGTGGAGCGATGTAATCCCAGTCGGGAGTCTTCAGTTCCAGCAGGGGTGGACACAGCAACTGGACCCCTGCAGATGGCTGATGTGCAGGCACCAAATGGCAGGGCACGGTGGCAGCAGGCAGGCAGGCAGCAGCAGATGGCACGTGGGAGGCTGCTCGGGGCACTGGGGGGCAGTAACTGGGCCTTCTGGGCAGGAGCGTGGTCTTCCGTGTGTTTTCGCGTGGCCAGCTTGATACGGAGTGATTTGGCACGTGAAAATCCTGCACGTCAGCGTGAAATCCGAGGAAAGGCCCTTAGCGCGTAAACGCGTCAGCACGCATACGCGATTCTATTGGACCAGAGTCCCTCAGCGCGTAAGCGCGTCTGTGACGTGACCCGCACGGGTGTTCCCCACTCAGCACGTGATGACGGAGCACACGTGGAAATACTGCACGTCAGAGTGTCATCGCGTGTAATTGGACAAAAGTGCGCGTACACGCGATTGGCCTATGTACGTGTATTTCATGGGTGCGCGGCCACTTACACACGCAAGTACGTCAGCGAACCTGTATCCCGTGGTGCGTGTGAATTTCCACACGCCATTGGACTGTGAACTGGATTCCAGGGGTGCGCGGGTCACACGCTCGCCTAGAACACGCGCAAAGCATACATTTGCGGACTTTAACAATAACAAGCTCAGACGCCAGGATGAACATACCGTTCCTAGCAGCAGTGGCAGTGGGCTACCAAAGGAGGAGGAGGAGGATAGTCAGGGCCAGAATATTCACACCCAGAACCTTTTCGGGATGCCTGATGACCAGGTGTATGGGAGGTACAGGTTTCCACCACACATTATACTGGACCTGGTGAGTGAGTGGGAGGATGACCTCACATCACCCACCCTGTGCTCCCAAGCACTCAGCCCCCTGGAGAAGGTCCTCAATGTACTGCACTTCTTAGCCACTGGATCATTTCAGCGGACAAGTGCCATAGTGGGTGGGGTGTCACAGGCCACCCAGTCACGCTGCCTACACCAGGTCTTGAACATCATCACTGCACGCCCATCAGTCCGCAGGCACATATACCTGCCCAGAACACCTGCAGAAAGGCATGCTGCCGCCCTGGATTTTTACGCTGTGGCACGATTCCCCAAAGTGCTAGGTGCCATCGACTGCACCCATGTGGCTCTACGTCCCCCCAGGGCATCTGAGCACATCTATAGGAACCGCAAGCACTGGCATTCCATCAACGTGCAGGTAGCATGTAATGCCAAGGGAATCATCACCTCAGTATATGCCAACTATCCCGGCTCCACCCACGACAGCTTCATTTACCGAATGTCCACCCTAAGCCGGGACCTAGAAGCTGGGCGGCATGGCGATACATGGCTGCTTGGTGAGTATGTATGCCACTGCACATGCATGCATGTTGGATACTGAGCAAGGTCACAACCCCACCAATGATACCAATCACCACCTCCACAGGGGACAGTGCCTACCCTCTCAGCCCCCACATGATGACGCCAATTCGGAACCCCACCACGCCACCCCAGGTAAGATATAACACAGCCCACATTACAACCAGGGGCATAGTGGAGCGCACATTCGGAGTGCTAAAGTCACGCTTTCGCTCCCTTGACCGTTCTGGCGGGCAGCTGTTATACACTCCCCCAGTAGTGTGCAGGATCATAGTGGCAGCATGTGTCCTGCACAACGTTGCAACACGCCAGGGCCTGGCCGTGGACATGGTGGTGGCCCCACATCCCCAACCACATGCACAGCCGCTGCGCATGGGAGGGGAAAGGGCACGGGGGAGGCAGCCCGTACACAGCTAGTGGCTAATTACTTCACATAGAAATCACACCCCTGTGGAGTGCACACTGCCCTGGCACATTCCATCTGACAATCAATGATGACTCAACCTGACACTGATCCTGAATGTCTGGAGAATGAACCGTGAATACCATATCAGCCTGAGTTTGTTCACCTGGAAGTGTCACAATGTGTGCATCCCTACCCACACAGACACCACCAATGCAGTTTTGTGAAGTTACACATTCAAGCAGCTAAAATGAATACCCACTTGCAAAATGCAACAAGAGGACAGTGCCATGTCAGCCAACCCAACCCCAGCACCGCCACACGACACACCGTGCCATGTCATGCTAATTGCAGGTAAACAAAGTAATCCCCACAACATGACATCAGTCTCACTATGTACAGTGTCCCTATTAGAAACCTGCAACACCTGAAATGCTCACAGCAATGCCGGACCAACAACATACTTGAGCACGTACTACCATTAACATGACATCACAAATGTTACATATTAGTAGTCTCACCACCTGGAAATGCCTGCACTCCCACCACTACCAACTGTGCAGTGTTGGCGCCATGTAGAGTTGTAGGTGCACTGCTGCCAACATGGACCCCATCTCCAGACTAGAGGTCCTTGTGTAGACATGAGGAAGGGACCTGCAAATTGGGAGGTAGACACAGAAGAAGAGTTACACATCAATGCAACATGCAGTGTACAACACAACAGCAATATGCACTAGGAATGTATACACAGTATTGACTACAGACTGCCCACACAGCTCATGGGAGTCCAACGTCACTGTGTAATTCACTGTCACTTGGGCACACCCTTTGCAAGCCCATGGAAACGGGAAGCAGGAGGGGTGTGTGTGACTCAAACCCAAGCATCTGAACCAAATACATTACAAGCCTGCATGTGCCCAGCCACAATGCAGCGTATGCCCACAGGACCCACGGAAGCCAACAAATCGTCCCAAAAAAATTTGGGAATAAAAGAAATCAAAATAAAAATAAAAATAAGAAACAATCAAAAATGGCCATTGATGGGCCCGGGGGGGTTGGGGAGGCCACCCAGGAGGTCCGAGGACAGGATGCACACCAGAACCCACCTGCGTGGATCCTGGGAAGATAAAACACCTCCATGGGCTCATGGCCCACACGGCTACCCTATTGTGGGAGTATCACTGCTGTCGCTATTATCACCCTGTGCAGCTGCATCCGGAGGTGGTTGCACTATGGGAGGCAGCCCACGCAAGGCCCTAGTCTGCTCCTCCATGGCTGCAAGCATGCGGGTGTGGTAGGTCTGGTTCTGGAGGATGAGTGTGCGGAGGTCCCCATGCAACAACTCACGGGATGCCCGGACCTCCGCCCTCGTTGCCTGCATCTCAGCTGAGAGCGTACGGGTGAGACGCTCCAGCTGCTGTTCTGTCCTTTGGTGTGTTGAAGCCTCAAGCTCAACAAGAGTCGTCCTGAGGTGAAGGAGCTCCTGCCTCAGGGCTTCCCTGTGGCCCTGGGACTCAATGGAGATGGCCTCCTGCAGAGTCGCCAGTGCCGCCCGCCTGTCCCTGTTGGACCCCAACATGTCCTCCCTGTGTGACTGGCAGATGGAGTCGGTTGCCTGCTCTAGTCGCTCCATCAGCCTTTCTGGGGGGACAATGGAAGTGGCCACCCTATCCATGGCCTGAGCCATCATCTCGGATGATGCAGCCTGTTGGGTTGCCATACCGTAAATGGATTGCTCCCATGCGGTATTGCCGGGTGGCGTACGGCCACCACGTCGGCGGGCACCACACCTGTCTGGGGCAAGGCGAACTGCGCCTTGCTGTGCCGGCACTGCCTGAGGCTGCAGGACTGCATTCCCCCTCTGATCTGCTGGCCCAGGAACAGGATCAGATGTCGCGGAGTGTGACCCTGCATCCGTAACCACCGAAGGCGTAGCTGCCAACACTGACATCCCCATGGAGGGTTCTGACCCTGGTGCAGGTGGGTGAGACAGAACAGAATACCTCCCTGGAACACTCACCTGCGACGGCACGTAGGTCTCATCTGAATCAAAACCTGAGTACAGCTCGGGGGAGGTGCAGCCAGAGACACCCCTTGAGAGCACGACCTGCAGCACTTGTGGGTTCTCCCCCACCACCACACCACGTCCCTCACTGGTGGTTGGTCGGCCCTCGGACCCCTCCTGGGTCTGCACCATCTCCACAACCCCAGCAGTATCAGGTGCGTCTTCCCCTGCAAAGACATGAAAACAAAGAAATGGAAACAGGCATTAGCACCATGGCACACAATGAGGGCTGAGAAGCAAGAGAACCAGTACTTGATTGACACATGTCCCACATGACTAAAACCCTCCCATGCATGCACCCTCACTGCGTATGAAGTGCAGGCAAATGGCACACACTGATGACACCAAGATGGAAGATGAACACATTTCCTGCATGCTGCCTGGCAGTGGCATCACACATTGGCCTGTGATTGCCAGGTGAAACACACATGCCATCACACAGATGGCATGTACCATTGCTATTGAGTGAAGATGGAGAGGAGGGCAGCACCTATTCATTCAGTCCAGTTCCCGCATGTAATCGCTTTTCTAATTCTAACAGGTCAGATTTTTCACCTGGAGCTGCCAGTCTGAAATGGTCCAATTGCACAGGGACATGTGTGTACAAATGATATCCAGGTAACAAAGTCACTCCACTTTACCATACCCATGTCAGACATGTGACTAGTGGACAGCGACATGCCTAGTGAAAGTGGTGGAATGCAAACAAACTGACTGAATGAACAGTGAAAAATGAGCAAATATGTTGTGGCAAGGTGACACTTCAAGGGCAACTGGCGTGCAGTTGGGCTAGATGTCTACTGTTGGCAGAAGGGATACTGCTATGGCCAAATGCAGCTGCGCAGGAAGGATTGCATGAAGCACATGGCTGACCCATACGACTCAGGCGCACACACTCTCACCTGGCAGACAAACAGAAGCCCTCACACACACACCATGCACATGGATGACACACACATGCATGTGCACTCACCGGACAATGCCTCGTAATCAGCCAGATCTCCCACGCCTTGGATCTGTTCCTCCGTGACGTAGGTCCCAGCGACTGACTCATGTGGAGTGAGTTCCATGTCTACTACTGGAGACCCACCTCCAGTCACTAGAGTTGCGGCATGACTTGAGGCCAGCTTACTCTTTGCCCTACGCTTTAGGTCATTCCAGCGCTTATAGCAATCATTGGCTGTGCGCCTCACGATTCCAAGGGCACTTACGATGTCCGCAACGGTCTGCCAGTGTGCCTGGCGTTGTGCAGGTGTGGTCTTGGATCCTGCAACAATGACCATCTCGTTGTCATGTCCGGACACATACTCGACAAGTGCATTCAGTTCGTCATCCGTGAAGCTGGGCTTCCTGGATGGGCCGGACTGTGTAGCCGTGTCTGGGGCATCAGCCAGTGCCGGACGAGCACTCTTCCTCTTCCGCTTGGAAGGTGGTGGTGATCCTGAGTGTCCTGCGCCGCTCTGGACACTAGGGGCAGGAGCCCTGGTGGACTCTGTATCAGGAGTGTGGGATTGCACACTCAGCATGGGAGTTGGTGCAGGCATTGGCTCTAGTGTGATGGTGTCAGGGGGAATGTCAGCAGCATGGACTAGGACCGACACTGTCCTGGCTGGGTGTGTGAGGGCTGGGGTGGATGGAGCCGCAGCTGCCCCTGCAGCCTCTCCGCCCTGCCTCCTTGGTGCAGCAGATGACCTTGCTGGCCCAGATGCACGTGGCATGGTGACATCAACGTGCACCAGCGCACGTGTCATAGGCCTGCTGACCTGGAAGTCAGCCATGGAGTCAGCCAGATCTGGTGCCACAATGGGCTGGTCCAACAAGGGCTGAGCACATCAGCCTCAACGGGAGGGGGGGGGGGGATTATGGGTGCCCTTGACTGGTCCTCCACACATGGGGGGACAGGCTCACCCTGCAAGTAACGACCACGTCCCCTACCGGATCCACCACGGCCACCACTTGTGGCTCTTCCACCTTTGCCACCCTTACGGAATCCTCGCCTCCCAGCCATGGCACTGATGTAAATGTGCGTATGGGAGTGGCTGGAAACTATTGTCCTGGGCAATAGGGGGACAAAGGGGTTGGGTACCAGATGGTAATTGTACCCTAGTGCTCTTGCAAGGCTGATTGTAACCCCTGGGGAAAGATGACGGGTCACGCTACGCACAGGAGCCCCAAGAAAGGGAGATGACGTGCACGCAACCCCTCCTAGACCACGTGTGCAGAAAGAAAAACCTGCACTACGCTGTGGCACCCAGTAACACAAGAATGAACGTATGCGTGTCACACGCAGCCTAGAATGACCTCTGAAGGGGTAGGCTACACACGGGGCAAGCACAGATGTTAGATACGTGCGTGACTCACCGTCTGCCTGGTAAACGAGCGTGTAAAAGGAGCACGTTTGGTTGGCAACACCCCCGCCAAAAGAAGATTTGTACGCTGTCTGAGGAGACAGGACAACAGTAGAAGGGAACACTGTTTGAGGGAACAGGCCCAGGTAAACCAGTAAAAGCGAAAGAAGAGAAAAAGCTGTCAGAGGTAACAGGGAATACGAACTTGAAACGCCGTGAAGTAAATCGCGTGTGAAACGACAAGAAGTACAGAATTCACCCACTCGCTCTCCACGAAAAGCACGTACAAGGAAGTGGTGTTCTACGCGTACCTTTTATACAGGCCCACACGTCCAGCGTCACTTACGCGGCATGTACGCGCTAGGGCCATTTCCACCAATTACACGCTTTGTCACTTCTGCGTGTAGGGACATTTCCTCCAATTACACGCTTTGTCACTTCTGCGTGTAGGGCCATTTCCACCAATTACACGCTTTGTCACTTCTGCATGTAGGGCCATTTCCACCAATTACACGCTTTGTCACTTCTGCGTGTAGGGCCATTTCCACCAATCACACGCGATGAGACTCCGACGTGCAGTCTTTCCACGTGTGCTCTGTCATCACGTGCTGTGTGGGAAACACCCGTGCGGGTCACGTCACAGACGCGCTTATGCGCTGAGGGCCTTTGGTCCAATAGAATCGCGTATGCGTGCTGACGCGCTTACGCGCTAAGGGCCTTTCCTCGATTTTCACGCTGACGTGCAGGATTTTCACGTGCCAAATCACTCCGTACCAAGCTGGCCACGCGTAAGCACACGGAAGACCACGCTCCTGCCCAGAAGGCCGTACTACTGCCCCCCAGAGCCCCGAGCACGCTCCCACCTACCATCTGCTGCTGCCTGACTGCCTGCTGCCCACGTGCACTGCCATTTGCTGCCTGCACATCAGCCAGGGGTGCTGTTGCTGTGACCACCCCTGCTGGAACCGAAGACTCCCGACTGGAATTCCATCGCTCCACAGCCCAGCCCCAGGACCCAGTTGCCCACCCACTCCTGCCTCTGGGGTTGTCATGTCGGGGCAAACACCATCTGTGACCACTGACAACCCCCGGCCAGAGAGGCAGAGGGGCACCAGCTTCAGTGCCACCGAAGTTGGTGTCCTGGTGGAGCAAGTCCTGGGGCAGTATGATGCCCTCTTCGGAAGTTCCCGCGCCGACAAGGAAGGACGGACTCGGATCTGGACTGACATCGTGACTGCCATCAACGCGGAGGGGGTGGCAGTCCGGGACTTACAACATGTCAGGAAGCGCTGGGAGGACTTCAGGTCCAGGACCCTGAACAAGGCCCGGCGCCTCTTGAAGGCAGCGGATGCCAAGGGGCGCCGGGGCCACTTGTCGGAAGAACAGATGGGGGTCCTGGAACGCATATCCCCAGCGCTCCACGTCCAGGTCCTGGAGAAGCAGACCCGTCTGGAGTCGAGCGGTGAGTGTACATGCATCCTGATTGTGAGCAGTGCGTGTGGTGATTATTCGGTATTGTGCAGGTTGCACATCTGTTTGTATGGGGTCGAGTATGGGTGGGGGTGTACATGGCCGTGGGGCTGACACATGCGAGGGCTGTAATGTGTGAGACATGGATGGTGCTTGTGTGTGTAGGCTTGCATGGCAAATGCAGTTGTGCGTGCACACATGTTTGTATGTATGTGTATGTAAGTAGACATGTCCGTGATGTCACGCATGTATGTTGTTTTGGGCTGCATGTATGAGCACTGTGTACATGTGCATGTGTGTGTATTTGACAAGGGTGCAACAGTGATGCAACATGGATGCATGTGACTGCGGTATGTGTAAGCCTGATTGGCAGATGTGACATGGATGCCCGTCTGAACAGTACGACACTTGGCAGAGGTGTACACATGCATGCAAGTGTGGTGGTGTGTGTACATGTGTGGTGCACTTCCTGTGTTGCATGTGATGTCTGGGGCACCTTTGGCTGCTCATGCTGTTGTATGTGTATGGATGGTGGTGGCAGTTGCGATATGGCTGTGGTATGGCTCATGTGTGCGAGTTGCAATGACATGTGTGTTGGGGATTGTGATGACATGTCTGAGGTTTGCCAATGCCACTCATGTGCAACTGTCATGTGTGTATGTGTCCATTGTACAGTGCCCTGATGCCTGTGTTTTGTTTCTCCGTCAACTGCAGCGTCAACTGATGAAGAGGGCGGAGAAGGTGCTGTGGAGCACAGCGGCGGGGATCCGACCGCCAGCCGGAGACGCAAGGCCCGGCTCCCCTCCCGTGTTGTCATCTCGTCGGGGAGTGAGGAGTCCGGTGCCGCATCCCAGGCCGCAGCTGCCGGGGGGAGGTCCAAGAGGCGGAGGTTGGAGTTGGACTCCTCGGCAGCAGAAGGGGCAGCTGGGACCCCACAGGGCCCAACAGGGGAAGATGGCACGGAGTCATCCAGGTTGGTGGGGGGTCTGGTGGAGGAGGAGGCAGTGCAAGCACCAGAGACGGGGTCTGGAGGTGGGGATCCCACTGGTGCTAGTGGTGCAGTCCAGGACCAGGGACAGGAGGCAGCACAGGCCGCCGCGGAGGTGCCTGTGTGCAATCCTGTCCACGATCCTGTCCCTGCATCATCTTGCACCAGCAGGGATGCCTACGTCCAGACCCGTTTCCAGGCAGGGGATGAGCTGACGTCAACTGGCCTTCCTCTGCCTGCGGACGTGGCTATCCAGGTCCGGGTTGAGCCTGTCCTGGCTGGTGTGGCGTTGCCTCAACGGGCCATGCGAGGTGACCTGCAGTCTTTTCATGGAGAGACTGCACGTCATCTCGAATGGCTCGTTGACAACGTCAGCCTGCTGGGACAGGTCACCCAGACCGGATTCCTCCGTCTGATGGGGCTTGTTCCGACCCCCTCCTCAACTGGACCCCCTACGCGCCAGTCGTCCTCTGTGCCATCTTCCCACCCATCAGTCACCTGGGTGCCCTGTGGAGCTGCCTCTGACAGTGCGGCCAGGCTGGTGGAGGAGGCATCCCTGCCACAGTCGGGAGTCGGACGTCCAGCAGGGGTGGCCACATCAACAACTGCACCCCAGCCGGCGGAGGATGTGCAGGCAGCAGGAGGCAGTGCACGGGCAGAGGCAGAGCAGCAGCAGCAACATGGTGGGAGCCATGAAGGCTCGGGGCCTTCGACATCAGAGGGGCAGGCATCGGCCGGAGGGCAGGAGGACCCAGGACAGAGAGTGTCTTCCGTGTGGCAGCAGTTGGGCCACGCCATAGGTGCGGAGCGGCGGCGGGCGGAAGAGGCGCGGCTCACAATGGTCAGGGCGGAGAACTCCATGCGGAGGGCCCTGAGGCGGGCCGAGTGCCTCGAGTCAATCCGCAGGGGGTTGGAGGAGGACACGGCGTCGTCCCTGCGGACCCTCGGGGCCATGGAACTGGACCGCCTCCGGGACATCGAACAGGAGTTCGATGATGCCCTGGCCCGGAACACCACGGAGTGAGCCGCTGGACTTGCCCGCCGCCTTTGTATATAGTTCTTTAGATTTAGGTTTCCTTTGTTTTTTCTTATGATTTGGAGTCGACGGACACTGCTCCACTTTTTGTATATAGTTGATATTTAGGTAGGTTTTTTAGGAGGTTTCCTTAGTTCAGTTGTGATGATGGACCCTTGTTATTTTTGTACATAGTTCTTTGTTGCATGGAGAGTTTTTACATTTCACTTTGGACAAAATTTTTTGGATTTGATTTTCTACTTTTGTGTTTTTATGCGGACATGCAGCTTATTTTTTCACATTTACATTGTAGTTATTTTTCTTTCTTTACCATTCGTATTTTTGTCCAATACATTTTTTTTTCCATTGTTCACTGTGTGGTTTCATCTCATTGGTTTCATGCATGTCATGTTGTGTGTTTTCCCATTCAATTTGAAAATATGTGTGTGACGGACATGGGTTCATTTGCTTCATGAACATTGGGGGTGTAACATGTGTTTTCATTTCCATGTGGGTGAATGGGTTACTTGGTAGGGCTTTTTGGCTGTGGAGGCTGACCATTACGCACATGATTGGGGATTGTGAGGACCTGGTGGGGGCTGCACATGGTGGCAGGGGGGTGGGGGTGGTGGGAGACATGAGTGGGGGCCTGGTGGAGGGTGCCCCTGCACTGCTGGGGGGTGGGGGTGGTGGGAGACATGAGTGGGGGCCTGGTGGAGGGTGCCCCTGCACTGCTGGGGGGTGGGGGTGGTGGGAGACATGAGTGGGGGCCTGGTGGGGGCTGCCCATGGTGGCAGGGGGGTGGGGGTGGTGGGAGACATGAGTGGGGGCCTGGTGGAGGGTGACCCTGCACTGCTGGGGGGTGGGGGTGGTGGGAGACATGAGTGGGGGCCTGGTGGAGGGTGACCCTGCACTGCTGGGGGGTGGGGGTGGTGGGAGACATGGGTGGGTGCCTGGTGGAGGGTGCCCCTGCACTGCTGGGGGGTGGGGGTGCAGGGGGACATGAGTGGGGGCCTGGTGGAGGTTGACCCTGCACTGCTGGGGGGTGGGGGTGCAGGGGGACATGAGTGGGGGCCTGGTGGAGGTTGACCCTGCACTGCTGGGGGGTGGGGGTGGTGGGAGACATGAGTGGGGGCCTGGTGGGGGCTGCCCATGGTGGCAGGGGGGTGGGGGTGGTGGGAGACATGAGTGGGGGCCTGGTGGAGGGTGCCCCTGCACTGCTGGGGGGTGGGGGTGCAGGGGGACATGAGTGGGGGCCTGGTGGAGGTTGACCCTGCACTGCTGGGGTGTGGGGGTGGTGGGAGACATGAGTGGGGGCCTGGTGGGGGCTGCCCATGGTGGCAGGGGGGTGGGGGTGGTGGGAGACATGAGTGGGGGCCTGGTGGAGGGTGCCCCTGCACTGCTGGGGGGTGGGGGTGCAGGGGGACATGAGTGGGGGCCTGGTGGAGGTTGACCCTGCACTGCTGGGGTGTGGGGGTGGTGGGAGACATGAGTGGGGGCCTGGTGTGGGCTGCCCATGGTGGCAGGGGGGTGGGGGTGGTGGGAGACATGAGTGGGGGCCTGGTGGAGGGTGACCCTGCACTGCTGGGGGGTGGGGGTGGTGGGAGACATGAATGGGGGCCTGGTGGAGGGTGACCCTGCACTGCTGGGGGGTGGGGGTGGTGGGAGACATGAGTGGGGGCCTGGTGGAGGGTGACCCTGCACTGCTGGGGGGTGGGGGTGGTGGGAGACATGGGTGGGTGCCTGGTGGAGGGTGCCCCTGCACTGCTGGGGGGTGGGGGTGCAGGGGGACATGAGTGGGGGCCTGGTGGAGGTTGACCCTGCACTGCTGGGGGGTGGGGGTGCAGGGGGACATGAGTGGGGGCCTGGTGGAGGTTGACCCTGCGCTGCTGGGGGGTGGGGGTGGTGGGAGACATGAGTGGGGGCCTGGTGGGGGCTGCCCATGGTTGCAGGGGGGTGGGGGTGGTGGGAGACATGAGTGGGGGCCTGGTGGAGGGTGCCCCTGCACTGCTGGGGGGTGGGGGTGCAGGGGGAGATGAGTGGGGGCCTGGTGGAGGTTGACCCTGCACTGCTGGGGTGTGGGGGTGGTGGGAGACATGAGTGGGGGCCTGGCGGGGGCTGCCCATGGTGGCAGGGGGGTGGGGGTGGTGGGAGACATGAGTGGGGGCCTGGTGGAGGGTGACCCTGCACTGCTGGGGGGTGGGGGTGGTGGGAGACATGAGTGGGGGCCTGGTGGAGGGTGACCCTGCACTGCTGGGGGGTGGGGGTGGTGGGAGACATGGGTGGGTGCCTGGTGGAGGGTGCCCCTGCACTGCTGGGGGGTGGGGGTGCAGGGGGGCATGAGTGGGGGCCTGGTGGAGGTTGACCCTGCACTGCTGGGGGGTGGGGGTGCAGGGGGACATGAGTGGGGGCCTGGTGGAGGTTGACCCTGCACTGCTGGGGGGTGGGGGTGGTGGGAGACATGAGTGGGGGCCTGGTGGAGGGTGACCCTGCACTGCTGGGGGGTGGGGGTGGTGGGAGACATGAGTGGGGGCCTGGTGGAGGTTGACCCTGCACTGCTGGGGGGTGGGGGTGGTGGGAGACATGAGTGGGGGCCTGGTGGGGGCTGCCCATGGTGGCAGGGGGGTGGGGGTGGTGGGAGACATGAGTGGGGGCCTGGTGGAGGGTGCCCCTGCACTGCTGGGGGGTGGGGGTGGTGGGAGACATGAGTGGGGGCCTGGTGGAGGGTGACCCTGCACTGCTGGGGGGTGGGGGTGGTGGGAGACATGAGTGGGGGCCTGGTGGGGGCTGCCCATGGTGGCAGGGGGGTGGGGGTGGTGGGAGACATGAGTGGGGGCCTGGTGGAGGGTGCCCCTGCACTGCTGGGGGGTGGGGGTGGTGGGAGACATGAGTGGGGGCCTGGTGGAGGGTGACCCTGCACTGCTGGGGGGTGGGGGTGGTGGGAGACATGAGTGGGGGCCTGGTGGAGGGTGACCCTGCACTGCTGGGGGTGGGGGTGGTGGGAGACATGAGTGGGGGCCTGGTGGAGGGTGCCCCTGCACTGCTGGGGGGTGGGGGTGCAGGGGGACATGAGTGGGGGCCTGGTGGAGGTTGACCCTGCACTGCTGGGGGGTGGGGGTGGTGGGAGACATGAGTGGGGGCCTGGTGGAGGGTGACCCTGCACTGCTGGGGGGTGGGGGTGCTGGGAGACATGAGTGGGGGCCTGGTGGAGGGTGACCCTGCACTGCTGGGGGGTGGGGGTGGTGGGAGACATGAGTGGGGGCCTGGTGGAGGGTGCCCCTGCACTGCTGGGGGGTGGGGGTGCAGGGGGACATGAGTGGGGGCCTGGTGGAGGTTGACCCTGCACTGCTGGGGTGTGGGGGTGGTGGGAGACATGAGTGGGGGCCTGGTGGGGGCTGCCCATGGTGGCAGGGGGGTGGGGGTGGTGGGAGACATGAGTGGGGACCTGGTGGAGGGTGACCCTGCACTGCTGGGGGGTGGGGGTGGTGGGAGACATGAGTGGGGGCCTGGTGGAGGGTGACCCTGCACTGCTGGGGGGTGGGGGTGGTGGGAGACATGGGTGGGTGCCTGGTGGAGGGTGCCCCTGCACTGCTGGGGGGTGGGGGTGCAGGGGGACATGAGTGGGGGCCTGGTGGAGGGTGCCCCTGCACTGCTGGCGGGTGGGGGTGGTGGGAGACATGAGTGGGGGCCTGGTGGGGGCTGCCCATGGTGGCAGGGTGGTGGGGGTGGTGGGAGACATGAGTGGGTGCCTGGTGGAGGGTGCCCCTGCACTGCTGGGGGGTGGGGGTGCAGGGGGACATGAGTGGGGGCCTGGTGGAGGGTGCCCCTGCACTGCTGGGGGGTGGGGGTGGTGGGAGACATGAGTGGGGGCCTGGTGGGGGCTGCCCATGGTGGCAGGGGGGTGGGGGTGGTGGGAGACATGGGTGGGTGCCTGGTGGAGGGTGACCCTGCACTGCTGGGGGGTGGGGGTGGTGGGAGACATGGGTGGGTGCCTGGTGGAGGGTGACCCTGCACTGCTGGGGGGTGGGGGTGGTGGGAGACATGAGTGGGGGCCTGGTGGAGGGTGCCCCTGCACTGCTGGGGGGTGGGGGTGCAGGGGGACATGAGTGGGGGCCTGGTGGAGGTTGACCCTGCACTGCTGGGGGGTGGGGGTGCAGGGGGACATGAGTGGGGGCCTGGTGGAGGTTGACCCTGCACTGCTGGGGGGTGGGGGTGGTGGGAGACATGAGTGGGGGCCTGGTGGGGGCTGCCCATGGTGGCAGGGGGGTGGGGGTGGTGGGAGACATGAGTGGGGGCCTGGTGGAGGGTGCCCCTGCACTGCTGGGGGGTGGGGGTGCAGGGGGACATGAGTGGGGGCCTGGTGGAGGTTGACCCTGCACTGCTGAGGTGTGGGGGTGGTGGGAGACATGAGTGGGGGCCTGGTGGGGGCTGCCCATGGTGGCAGGGGGGTGGGGGTGGTGGGAGACATGAGTGGGGGCCTGGTGGAGGGTGCCCCTGCACTGCTGGGGGGTGGGGGTGGTGGGAGACATGGGTGGGTGCCTGGTGGAGGGTGCCCCTGCACTGCTGGGGGGTGGGGGTGCAGGGGGACATGAGTGGGGGCCTGGTGGAGGTTGACCCTGCACTGCTGGGGGGTGGGGGTGGTGGGAGACATGAGTGGGGGCCTGGTGGGGGCTGCCCATGGTGGCAGGGGGGTGGGGGTGCAGGGGGACATGAGCAGGTGTGCAGGGTAGTCCCCTGTTTTGTGGGCTGCCTGCAGGGGCCGTTGAGGGTGTACAGGGAACACCTGTGAGGACCCACCCAGCCTAATTGCGTGTTATTATTCCCGCACACCCCTGTAATACACGTACCTGGCCAAATCGCATGTGAGAATTCCCGCGCACTCCTGTAATACACGTACCCAGCCGAATCGCGTGTAGAACTTCCCGTGTACCCCTGTAATACACGTACCCAGCCAAATCGCGTGTGATAATTCCCACGTACCCCTGTAATACACGTACCCTGGCCAATCGCGTGTAGAACTTCCCACGCACCCCTGTAATACACGTACCAAGCCAAATCGCGTCTGATCATTACCACACACCCCTGTAATACACGTACCAAGCCAAATCGCGTGTGATAATTCCCGTGCACCCCTGTAATACACGTACCTGGCCAAATCGCATGTGAGAATTCCCGCGCACCCCTGTAATACACGTACCCAGCCGAATCGCGTGTAGAACTTCCCGTGTACCCCTGTAATACACGTACCCAGCCAAATCGCGTGTGATAATTCCCGCGCACCCCTGTAATACACGTACCTGGCCAAATCGCATGTGAGAATTCCCGCGCACCCCTGTAATACACGTACCCAGCCGCATCGCGTGTAGAACTTCCCGTGTACCCCTGTAATACACATACCCAGCCAAATCGCGTCTGATAATTCCAGCGCACCCCTGTAATACACGTACCTGGCCAAATCGCATGTGAGAATTCCCGCGCACCCCTGTAATACACGTACCCAGCCGAATCGCGTGTAGAACTTCCCGTGTACCCCTGTAATACACGTACCCAGCCAAATCGCGTGTGATAATTCCCACGTACCCCTGTAATACACGTACCCTGGCTAATCGCGTGTATTACTTCACGCGTACCCCTGATATGCACGTTACCCGCTTTGCGTTCCTTGTTTGGCAGCCCTGTGGACTGGTCCAGGGTTAGCGCTGCCCTTTGCGATGATTTAGCGATTTTGATGGCTTTTCCTTGCGCGAGGGCGTTCTTGGGGGCGTTACTGGCGCTGCTGCAGGGTCGCTGCGATACTCTGCGCCACGGCTGGTTTGGGAGCCTATAATCCATGAATACGCTGTGCGCGGAAATCGGTTTTAGCGCACGTGCCTGGCGCAGTCAATCGCACGCGGACACTCTGCGCCAGCCGCTTGCGACACTTTTCTGCGAAATTCTATGAATTACCCTGTCTCACTACGCTGTCAATATAATGGGAAGCACTGTTGCATTTCACACAAAATATTAAGGAGCCGATTCATGGAATTAATGTGCGCTGAAATTTTCAGCGCAAGCGTGCGAAAGCGTGCGAATCGCAGTGCCAGTGCGAAAATCGCAGCGAAACCCGCGCACAGCGATTTATGGAAGTCCGTGCGCAAGGAAATTCCAGGATGTGCGCCAAAATTCTGCATGGCGCACGCTGGCGCACACGTCTCCAAACAGCGTGCGCTAAGCGCACAGCGAAATCGCACATAGCGCGGCACACACAACAAAAGTAGGAGGAACAGGGGGCGTGACATGCGGAATGGGGAACAACTCGTGAAAATGTGGGCGTCACGGGGGAAGTACAGGAGGCAAGTGCGCGGAACGCCCACACGCACGTTCAAAACAAGTATTCATGGAATCAAACGGGGCTAACGCGTGCACCAAAAAACATACGCTAATCCGGAAACACGTACGCCAGCAAGAAGCAGGCGTACGTGGACCCGCGCAGCATAAAAGTGCGCGCAAACAGCAAACAAGCACAGACGCCAGGATGAATATACCGTTCCTAGCAGCAGTGGTCGTGGGATACCGCAGGAGGAGGAGGAGGATAGTCAGGGCCAGAATTTTTACACCCAGAACCAGCCTTTTTGGGATGCCTGATGACCAGGTGTATGGGAGGTACAGGTTTCCACCTCACTTAATACTCGACCTGGTCAGTGAGTGGGAGGATGACCTCACATCACCCACCCTGTGCTCCCAAGCACTCAGCCCCCTGCAGAAGGATCTCAATGTACTGCACTTCTTGGCCACTGGATCATTTCAAAGGACAACTGCTATAGTGGGGGGGGGGTGTCACAGGCCACGCAGTCACGCTGCCTACACCAGGTGTTGGCCATCATGACTGCACGCCCATCAGTCCGCAGGCACATATACCTGCCCAGAACACCTGCAGAAAGGCAGGCTGTCGTCCAGGATTTTTACGGGGTGGCACACTTCCCCAAAGTGCTAGGTGCCATTGACTGCACCCATGTGGCTCTACGTCCCCCCAGGGCATCAGAGCACATCTACAGAAACCGCAAGCACTGGCATTCCATCAATGTCCAGGTAGTATGTGATGCCAAGGGAATCATCACCTCAGTATATGCCAACTATCCAGGGTCCACCCACGACAGTTTCATTTACAGAATGTCAACCCTAAACCGGGACCTACAAGCTGGGCGGCATGGCGATACATGGCTGCTCGGTGAGTATAAATGCCACAGCACATGCATGCATGTCAGATACCCATCACCACCTCCCCAGGGGACAGTGCCTACCCTCTAAGCACCCACATGATGATGCCAATTCGGAACCCCACCACGCTACCCGAGGTAAGATACAACACAGCCCATATTGCAACCCGGGGCATAGTGGAGCGCACATTCGGAGTGCTCAAGTCACGCTTTCGCTCCCTTGACCATTCTGGCAGGCAGCTGTTACACGTTCCCCCAGTAGTGTGCAGGATCATAGTGGCAGCATGTGTCCTGCAGAATGTTGCAACACGCCGGGGCCTGCCGGTGGACATGGTGGTGCCCCCACATCCCCAACCACAAGCACGGCCGCTGCACATGGGAGGGGAAGGGCACGGGGTGAGGCAGCCCGTACACAGCTGGTGGATAATTACTTCACCTAAAATCACACCCCTGTGGAGTGCACACAGCCCTGGCGCATGCCAGCTGACAATCAATGATGATGACATAAGGGACAGTCAACTGTCACAACCAGGTGACCAATCTCAGGCTGGTATGGAAGTGTTACATTGTGTGCCCTACCTACACAAACACCACCAATGGTGTGTCATCAAAAGACACACTTCTATGCTGCAAAAATCATTACCCCCTTGCAAAATACAACATGACAACAGTGCCATGTCACCCAACCCCTCCCCAGCACCGCCACCCAACAGACCATGGCATGTCATGCTATGTGAGAGCAAACAAAGCAATCCCCAAAACATCACACAAGTGTCAAAGTACAGTGTCCTCAATGGAAACTGCCCACACACAATATGCTCCCAGTAATGTAGAACTAACAACACACATGACCAAATACTTACCAACAATTCAATGCAGCTACACAACCTCAAACATAGCATAAACATGACAGTACTAAGTTAAAGTAGTGGTAGTCTTACAACCTGATCATGCCAGCACATCGGCCACTTCCAACTGTACAGTGCTGCTGCCACGCAAATGTCCAAGTGCACTGCTTACAACATGAACTCCATCTCCAAAGTAGACGGCCTTGTGAAGACATGAGGAATTAACCTGCAAATTAGGCGAAAGACATGGATGCACAAGCACATAGCAATACACCATGCAGTGTACAATTCAACAACAATATACACTAGGAATGTATACACAGTATTGACTACAGACTGCCCACACAGCTCATGGGAGTCCTACGTCACCGTGTAAGTCAATGTCACTTGGGCACACCCTTTGCAAGCCCATGGAAACGGGAAGCAGGAGGGGTTTCTGTCTCACAAACCAAAGCATCTAACCCAAACTCAGGACAAGCCTGCATGTGCCCAGCCGGAATACAGTGGATGCCCAGGGAAGCCACACAAGGCAACACACTGCAAAAAAAAAAATATCTAAAATCAAAAATGGCCATGTGGGGGTCAGTGGGGGCCACCCAGGAGGTCCGAGGACAGGGTGCGCACCAACACCCACCTGTGTGGATGTTGGGAAAAAAAACACCTCCATGGGCTCCTGGCCTGCACGGCTATGCCAATGTGGGAGAACTGATGCTGTCGCTATCATCACCCTCTGCTGCTGCCACAGGAGGTGGTGTTGCCACAGGAGGTGGTGGTGCAATGGGAGGCAGCCCACGCAAAGCCCTGGTATGGTCCTCCATGGCAGCAAGCATGCAGGTGTGGAAGGTCTCGTTTTGGAGGATTATAGTGCGGAGATCCCCATGCAGCACCTGACGTGATGCACGGATCTCCTCCCGAGTTGCCTGCATCTCAGCTGAGAGCGAACGTGTGAGCCGCTCCAGCTGCTGTTCTGTCCTCAAGTTAGTGGAAGCCTCAAGGTCAACAAGAGTCTCCCTGAGGTGATGGAGTTCTACCCTCAGGGCTTCCCTGTGGCGCTGGGACTCTATTGATATCGATTGGTATAGAGTCTTCAGTGCCGCCCGTCTGTCCCTGTTGGACACCAACATGTCCTCCCTGTGTGATTGGCAAATGGAGTCTGTTGCCTGCTGTAGTAGCTCCATCTGCCTGTCAGGGGGGACAATGGAAGTGGCCACCTTCTCTATTGCTTGAGCCATCATCTCAACTGATGCTGCCTGTTGGGTTGCCATACCGTAAATGCATTGTTCCCATGCAGTATTGCCTGGTGGCGTACGGCCACCGCGTCGGCGGGCACCACACTTGTTTGGGGCAAGGCGATCTGCGCCTTGCTGTACCGGCACTGCCTGAGGCTGCAGGACTGCATTCCCCCTCTGATCTGCTGGCCCAGGAACAGGATCAGATGTTGTGGAGTGTGACCCTGCATCCGTAATCGCCAAAGGCGAACTTACCAACACTGACATCCCCATAGAGGGTTCTACCCCTGGTACAGGTGGGTTGGACAGAACAGAATCCCTGCCAAAAACACTTACCTGCAACGCCACATAGGTCTCATCATCCGAATCAGCACCTGAATAGAGGTCTGGAGAGGTGCACCCAGAGGCACCCCTCGATAGAATGTTCTGCAGCAAGATTGGGTTCTCACCCACCACCACACCACGTCCCCCACTGGTGTCCGGTCTTGCCTGAGATTCCTCCTGGGTCTGCACCATCTCCTCTACCTCAACAGCATCAAGTGCGTCATCCCCTGCAAAAACAAGAAAGACAAAAAATGGAAACAGGCATTAGCACCATAGCACACAAATAGGCCTGACAAGCTACATAACCAGTACATGATTTACACTATTTACACATGTCCCACATGACTATAACCCTCCCATGCATGCACTGTCACTGAGTTTGAAGGGGACCCAAAAGGCAGGCACTGATGACACCTACATGGAAGAGCAACACATGTGCTGCATGCTGGGTAGCACTGCCATCACACATTGGCCTGTGAGTGGCATGTCCAATACACATATATGACACATGCCATCACACAGATGGCATGTACCATAGCCATGGTACATTCCACAAGTACATCCAAATGTCAGTGAATGAATACTGTCAGCCATCCATGTGAGATGGACATGATGAGATGAAAAATGCTACATAGTGTGACAAAATAGGCATGTGCCACACACTGCAACACATCCAGTGTCCAAAAATACAGTGATTGCAGGCCGATGTATACATCAATGGTTTGTCACTTCAACATGACAGGAAACAACTATCATGTTCCACATTCAAACAGGCCCCAACAATTCCTGTGATCAGGCCAATACTCAATTAGCCTGAATGGTCAAATCATTCATCTAACAAGGTAACACATGTGGTCCAATGTGGGGTTCATCAATGACAGAAGCATGCCACAAATGTGACAATAGGGCTGAGGAATGTGTAGCCAAAGTGGGAGAATTGAAACAATCAGCCTGAACGAACACTGAAAAATACAAACAATGTTGTTGCAAGATGCCACTTCAAGGGCAACTGCCGTAATGTTGAGCCAAATTACTAATGTGGGCAGAAGGGATACTGTCACACCCAAATCCCAGGCCGCTGAATGTTTTGGATGAAGCACATGGGTGACCCATACCACTCAGGCACACACACCCTCACCTGGCACTCATTCAGAACGCCGTCACCCAAACAACATACACATGCATTACACACACATGCATGGGCACTCACCGGACAATGCTTCATAATCAGGTAGTCCTCCCACACCTTGGATCTGTTCCTCTGTGACGAAGGCCCCAGCAACAGACTCATGTTCAGTGAGTTCGTTGTCCTCTTGTGGAGACCCACCGCCGGTCACCAGAGTAGCGGCATGATTTGAGGCCAGCTTCTTCTTTGCTCTGCGTTTCAGGTCATTCCACCGCTTGTAGCAATCAGCTGAGCGCCTCACAAATCCAAGGGCACTTATGCGGTCGGCGATGGTCTGCCAGTGTGCCTTACGTTGACCAGGTGTGGTCTTGCACCCTGCAGTCACCAACATTTCGTGGCTATGTGCCGACACATAGTGCACAAGTGCATCAAGTTCCACGTCATTAAAGCAAGGCGTCCTTGTTGTGCCAGAGTGTGTAGCCATGTCTGGGGTCTCAGCCTGTCGTGCCAGAGCACCCTTCTTCCTCTTCTTTAAAGGTGGAGCAGAGCCAGAGTGGCTTACGCCGCTCTGGTCAGTAGGGGCAGAATCACCGGTGGACTGGGTAGTAGGAGTGTGGGAATGCACAATGACCAAAGTTCTTGATGCAGGCATTGGTTGATGGGTAATGTTGGCAGGGGGAACGTCAGTTTGATGGACTGGGACTGACACTGTCCTGGCTGGGAGAGTCAGAGCTGGGGCGGATGGAGCTGCAGCTGCCCCTGCAGCCTCCCCACCCTGCATACTTGGGGCAGCAGATGACATTGCTGCCCCAGATCCACGTGGATTGGTGACAACAACTTGCACCGCCACACGTGGCCTAGACTTGCTGACCTGGAAGTCAGCCAGGGAGTCATCCTGTGCTAGGTCAGGTGCCACAATGGGCTGGTCCAACAGGGGCTGAGCTTGGATGGTGTCAGCCACGTTTCCCTCAACCATGGGGGGGGCATGGGTGTCCCTGATGGTTGTCTGATACTTGCCTGCATGTGTGACATAGGCCATGTATGTATGTGTGTGTGCAGGGACATCATGGTCATGCATGTGAGACCAGTAATGTGTGAACCACATGGTTGGTGCATGTGTTACAATGCAACATGCGGAGCAGCATGGGGAATGCACATATTAATGCATGCCTGTCCCTGTTATTGGACATGGATGGGGTGTGAGGGATGGGTGCTGCTGTCATGGACATGTATGGTGTCCATGTCTGTGTGTCTGACTTGCGTGTCTGTGAATTGTAAATGCCATGGATGCATGACACATGTCTGTGACAATGTTCAGATTCACTGATGCAGCCTACTCATCCTTGTATCCACTGTGTCTGTGGTGTACGAGGCCAGATGGATGAAACTACGGTGAAGTGTGTGCATGTGATAGGCATGACCCATGATGCATGTGAGTTTCAAACCAGCATTGTATGTTTCAAGAGTCCCTTGGACATGTATGCTAATGTTCATAGCATGCGCCATGCCTGTTAATGCATGTGTTTTGCCTGCACTGACCCATGTGTTGTGGAGGGACATGATGGAAGTGATGTTTGATAGTGCCACTCATCTGCTATTGCTTCCTGTCTAGGGGACCATTGTAGAGTACCCTGATGCTTGTGTTCTATGTCTCCCTCTACACAGCGGCAAGTGATGAAGAGGGCGGAGACAGCGCTGTGGAGCAAAGCGGCGGGGATGCCCCCACCAGCCAGCGACGCAAGGCCCAGTCACCCTCTCAGAATTTACCATCGTCCGGGAGTGAGGGGACTGGTGCTGCGTCTGCCACTACGGCTGCAGCGGAAGGTGTGGGTGAGCCCCCACAGGGGCTTGCAACGGCGGAAGACGGTGTGGAACCATCCAGGTTGGTGGTTTCCACAGAGGAGGAGGAGGCCGCTACTGAGCCGCACATGGGGCCTGGTGGGGGTGGTACCACTGGTGCAAGTGGTGCAGTCCAGGGCCAGGGGCAGGAGGCAGCACAGGTCACTGCAGAGGGGCCTGTGCATGTCGCTGTCCCTGACCCTGTGACTGCACCACCATGCACTAGCAGGGATGCCCCACCCCAGGCCTGTCCGCAGGTAGGGGGGGATGTCCATGTCATCTGACACTCCTCTACCTGCGGACGAGGGGACCCCTGGCCGTATGGAGAAGGTCCTGATTGGTGTCGCGTTGCGCACGCGTGACATTCGTGATGATGTGCGTGCTTCCCGGGGGTGCACGCACGTCATCCCGAAGAGCAGCGTGCCAACGTGGCCCAGTTGGGAGTGTCCATGGTCGGGGGTTTTGTACATGTGTCGGCCACTCTGGCGTCCCTCTCATCCTCTTTGGAGACTATGCGCCAGTCGTTCTCCATGCCGTCTTCCGGCCCAGATGCCACCAGGGCCCCCTGTAGACCTGCCCTGACCAGCGCAGCCAGCTCAGTGTGGATCCCATCCCTGCCAAAGTCGGGAGTCGGAGGTCCCGCAGGGGTGGACACCACAGCAACTGGACCCCAGCAGATGGAGGATGTGCCGGCATCATCGAGCAGGGCACGTGCATGACGGCGTTGGTGGATTCCATCAGCCTGGATGCCATCGTGCTGGCAGAGGCAGTTGCGTCGGAGGCAGCGGCAGGCTCAACGTGGGAGGCATCATGGCTCGGGGCCATCTACACCAGAGGGGCAGGCATCGGCCGGAGGGCAGGAGGACCCTGGAATGGGAGTGTCTTCCGTGTGGCAGTGGTTGGGCCAGCAGATAGGTGCGGAGCGGCGGCGGGCGGAGGAGGCACGGCTCACAATGGCCAGGTTGGAGAACTCCATGCGCAGGGCACTGAGGTGGGCTGAGGGCCTCGAGGGAATTTGCAGGGAGTTGGAGGTGGACATGGCGTTATCCCTGCGAGACCTCGGGGCCAGAGAACAGGCCCGCCTCCAAGACATTGAACAGGAGTTCGATGATGCCCTGGCCCATGCCATCAACAAGTGAGCCGTTGGACTTGCCCGCCGCCATTGTATATAGTTCATTAGTGTTAAGTTTCATTTCTTTTTTCTTTCATTTGGGGCACATGGACTATGCCCCACATTTTTGTATATAGTTAGTAATTAGGCAGGTTTCATAGTAGGTTTCATTTATGTTGTTGGGCTCATGGACCCTGGATTTGCTATTTGTACATAGTTTTACAGTGGATTTTTCTCATTCATCTTTATTTTTTTTCACCATGGAGCAATGGATATTACGCTTTTTTTTCCCTTTGGATTTGCTTTGTTGGACGGTGACTTTGGACACATTTTCATTTGGATTCATTTGGATTCTTATTTTTTTTATTTATCATTTTTTGGGACATGCTGCATTTTTATTATTATTGGCATTATTGTGTGTTTTTATTTCATTCCCTTCATTTTGACTTGAATACATTTTTGTTTCTTACTTCAATGTGTGGTCTTCTCTCATTGGTTTCATGCATGTCACAATGTGGGTTTTCTCAGTCATGTGTTGCCATTGTGTGGGTCTGACAGACTTGTACTCATGGGCATACTGCTTATTTGTGATCTATCATGTAATGATGATTTCAATTTGGAGTGGATGTAAAGCTTGGTTGGGTGTTTGGACTGGGGTGCTGTGGAGTGGGATTTGTGTGGCCATAAGAGCCAGGGATCTGGATTGTGATGACATGTTGACTGGGGGACATGTATGGGGGCCTGCTGGCAGGTGCCCTGCACTGCTGGGGGGTGGGGGTGCAGGGGGACATGAGTGGGGGCCTGCTGGCAGGTGCCCTGCACTGCTGGGGGGTGGGGGTACAGGGGGACATGTGCGGGGGCCTGCTGGAAGGTGCCCCTGACTGCTGGGGGGTGGGGGTGCAGGGGGACATGTGTGGGGGCCTGCTGGCAGGTGCCCCTGACTGCTGGGGGTGTGGGGGAGCTGGGGGACATGTGTGGGGACCTGCTGGCAGGTGCCCTGCACTGCTGGGGGGTGGGTGTGCAGGGGGTCATGCGCTGTTGATCAGTAGTGCAAGGTGACATGTGGCTTGGCTGGGGGGCATGCCCATGGTGGATGGGCTGCCTGCGGGACATGACCAGGGGTGGGAGGTAGTCCCCTGTGGTGTGGGCTGCCTGCAGGGTCTGTGGAGGGTGTAGAGGGAACACCTGGGAAGACCCACACAGCCAAAGCACGTGTAGGACTCCCCTGCACCCCTGAAATACACGTATCCTGCTGAAATCGCGTGTAAAACTTTCCGCGCACCCCTGAAATACACGTACCCTGCTGAAATTGCGTGTAAAACTTCCCGCGCACCCCTGAAATACACGTACCCCGCTCGCACAGGGGCAATATTCCTGGGGTGCGTGGGAAGTCTCACACGCCATTTCAGCAGGGAACGTGTATTATGGGGTTCGCGGGAAGTCTCACACGCGAAAAGGCCCTGTGCAAGCGGGGTACGTGTATTACGGGGTGCGCAGGAAGTTTTACACGTGATTTCAGCAGGGTACGTGTATTACGGGGTGCGCGGGAAGTTTTACACTCGATTGGGCATGGGTGAGCGGGCTACCACTCACCGTCTGCCTTGCGTGTAGAAGAACGCGTAGCCAACACCCACCCGCTGTGAAGTAATATCGTGTGAACCCCAACGCCTGGAAAACACACGCACCGCATCCCACGTAAAGCACGTACAGAGCAATGGAAATCCACGTGGAACCTTCAAGCCCTGCCAGGGCAAGGCCTGTGCGAGATACGTCACAGACGCACTTACGCGCTAAGGGCCTTTGGTCCAATGGAATAGCGTACGTGCGCTGACGCGCTCACGCGCTAAGGGCCTTTCCTCGAATTACACGCTGACGTGCAATTTTTTCACGTGCCAAATCACTCCGTATCAAGCTGGCCACGCGAAAACACACGGAAGACCACGCTCCTGCCCTGAAGGCCATTTTCCTGCCCCCAAGAGCCACGAGCACGCTCCCACCTGCCATCTGCTGCAGCCTGCCTGCCTGCTGCCCACGTGCTCTGTACATCAGCCATCTGCAGGGGTGAAGTTGCTGTGACCACCCCTGCTGGAACTGAAGACTCCCGACTGGGATACCATCGCTCCACAGCCCAGCCCCAGGACCCAGTTGCCCACCCACGCCTGCCTCTGGGGTTGCCATGTCGGGCACACCACCATCTGAGACCACTGGCAACCCCCAGCCAGAGAGGCAGAGGGCCACCAGCTTTACTGCCACCGAAGTTGGTGTCCTGGTGGAGCAGGTCCTGGGGCAGTATGATGCCCTCTTCGGAAGTTTGCGCGCCGACAAGGAAGGACGGACCAGGATCTGGACTGACATCGTGACTGCCATCAACGCGGAGGGGGTGGCAGTCCGAAAATTCCAACATGTCAAGAAGCGCTGGGAGGACTTCAGGTCCAGGACCCTCAACAAGGCCCGGCGCCTCTTGAAGGCAGTGGATGCCAAGGGGCGCCGGGGCCACCTGTCGGAACATCAAATGAGGGTCCTGGAACGCATATCCCCAGCGCTCCACGTCCAGGTCCTTGAGAGGCAGACCCGTCTGGAGTCGAGCGGTAAGTGTACATGCATACTGATTGTAAGCTGTGCGTGTGGTGGTGTGCCAGTAGTGTGCAGGTTGCACATGTGGTTTTGTAGGGCCATGTATGGATGTGTATGTACAGGGCTGTGAGGCTAACACATGCAAGTCCTCTCATGTGTGAGACACATGGATGGTGCATGTGTGTGTAAGCTTGCATGCCAAATGCAGATGTGTGAGCACACATGCTTGAATGACTGTGTATGTAAGTTGGCATGGTTGTGGTGTCACACATGGATGTCAGTTCCAGCTGCATGTTTCTGCACCGTGTACATGTGGATGTGTGTGTATTTCACAAGGGTGCAACAGTGATGCAACATGGATGCTTGGGACACTGATATGTAGAAGACTGATTGCCAGATGTGACATGGATGCCGATCTCATCACTGCGACAGTTGGTGGAGGTGTACACATGCATGTAAGTGTGGTGGCGTGTGTGCATGTCTAGTGCACTCCCTGTGTTTCATGTGATGTCTGGCTCACCTTTGGCTGCTCATGCTGTTGTATGTGTATGGATGGTGCTGGCTGTTGCCATATGGCTGTGGAGTTGCTCATGTGTGTGAGTTGACATGCCATGTGTGTTGGGGATTGTGATGCCATGTCTGAAGTTTGACACTGCCACTCATGTGCAACTGGCATGTGTGTATCAGTCCATTGTACAGTGTCCTGATGCCTGTCTCCTATCTCTCCCTGTCTGCAGCGTCAACTGATGAAGAGGGCGGAGAGGGTGCTGTGGAGCACAGCTGTGGGGATCACACCACCAGCCGGAGACGCAAGGCCCGGCTCCCCTCCCAGGTTGTGATTTCGTCAGGGAGTGAGGAGTCCGGTGCCGCGTCCCAGGCCACAGCTGCCGAGAGTAGGTCCAAGAGGCAGAGGTTGGAGTTGGACTCCTCGGCAGCAGAATGGGCAGCTGAGACCCCACAGGGTCCGACGAAGGAAGATGGCACGGAGTCATCCAGGTTGGTGGGGGGTTTGGTGGAGAGCGTGCAAGGGACAGAGACGGGGTCTGGAGGTGGGGATTCCACTGGTGCCAGTGGTGCAGTGCAGGGGCAGGGACAGGAGGCAGCACAGGCCGACGCGGAGGTGCCTGTGTGTAATCCTGTCCCCGATCCTGTGACTGCATCATCCCGCACCAGCAGGGATCCCTACGTCCAGACCCGTTTTTAGGGAGGGGATCCGCTTACAACAACTGGCCTTCCTCTCCCTGCGGACAAGGCTATCCGGGACCGGGTTGAGCCTGTCCTGGGTGGGGTGGCGTTGTGTCAACGGGACATGCAAGGTGACCTGCAGTCTTTTCATGGGGAGACTGCACGTCATCTCGAATGGCTCGTTGACCACGTCAGCCTACTGGGACAGGTCACCCAGGCTGGATTCCTCCGTTTGCTGAACCTTGCTTCGACCCCCTCCTCACCTGAACCCCCTATGCGCCAGTCGTCCTCCGTGCCATCTTCCCACCCATGTATCACCTGGGGACCCTGTGGAGCTGCCTCTGACCGTGCGGCCAGGCTGGTGGAGGACACATCCCTGCCACAGTCGGGAGTCGGACGTCCAGCCGGGGTGGCCACCTCAACAACTGCACCCCAGCCAGAGGAGGATGTGCAGGCAGCAGGAGCCAGGGCACGGGCACAGGCACAGCAGCAGCAACAAGGTGGGAGCCATGTTGGCTCGGGGCCTTCGACATCGGAGGGGCAGGCATCGGCCGAAGGGCAGGAGGACCCAGGACGGGAAGTGTCTTCCGTCTGGCAGCGGTTAGGCCATGCTATAGATGCGGAGCGGCAGCGGGCGGAAGAGGCACGGCTCACGATGGTCAGGGCGGAGAACTCCATGCAAAGGGCTCTGAGGCGGGCCGAGTGCCTCGAGGCAATTTGCAGGGACCTGGAGGTCCGGATGTCATCGTCCCTGCGAACCCTCGGGGCCTTAGAAGATGACCGCCTCTGGGACATCGAGCAGGAGTTCGATGATGCCCCGGCCCGGGAAATCAGGAAGTGAGCTGTCGTACTAGCCAGCTGCCATTGTATATAGTTAATTAGTGTTAGGTTTCCTTTTGGTTTTCATTTCATTTGGGGCGCTTGGACAATGCCCCACCTTTTTGTATATAGTTCTTCATTAGGTAGGGTTTTTGTAGGTTTCCTTTCAATGGTTGGGCTCATGGACCCTGGATTTGTACTTTGTATATAGTTCTACACTGGATTTCACTTCATTTAAGTTTCTTTTTTACCATGGATCAATGGATGTGTCTTATTTTTACACTTTGGATTTGGTTGGACGGACAGACTCTTTGGACCCATTTGCTTTTGGATTTATTTGGATTCTGCTTTCACAATTTTTTAAAAAAATATTTTGGACATGCAGCTTTTTCTGCTGGGGGACATGTGTGGGGGCCTGCTGGCAGGTGCCCCTGACTGCTGGGGGTTGGGGGTGCAGGGGGACATGTGTGGGGCATGAGTGGGGGCCTGCTGGCAGGTGCCCCTGACTACTGGGGGGTGGGGGTGCAGAGGGACATGTGTGGGACATGAGTGGGGGCCTGCTGGCAGGTGCCCCTGACTGCTGGGGGGTGGGGGTGCTGGGGGACATGAGTGGGGGCCTGCTGGCAGGTGCCCCTGACTGCTGGGGGGTGGGGGTGCAGGGGGACATGTGTGGGGGCCTGCTGGCAGGTGCCCTGCAGTGCTGGGGGTTGGGGGTGCTGGGGGACATGTGCGGGGGCCTGCTGGCAGGTGCCCCTGAGTGCTGGGGGGTGGGGGTGCTGGGGGACATGAGTGGGGGCCTGCTGGCAGGTGCCCCTCACTGCTGGGGGGTGGGGGTGCTGGGAGACATGAGTTGGTGATCATATTGCAACCTGACATGTGGCTTGGCTGGGGGGCATGCCCATGGTGGATGGGCTGCCTGTGGGACATTACCAGGGGTGCAGGGTAGTCCCCTGTGGTGTGGGCTGCCTGCAGGGGCTGTGGAGGGGGTAGAGGGGACACCTGGGAGGACCCACACTGCCGCTTCACGTGTAGGACTCCCTGTGCACCCCCGAAATACGCGTTCCCCGCTATGACAGCAAAATCACGTGTGAAACTTAATGCGCAGCCCAGTAATACACGTACCCTACTCCAATCGCGTGTGAAACTTCCCACGCACCCCTGAAATACACGTACCCAGCCCAATCGTGTGTGAAACTTCCTGCGCACCCCTGAAATACACGTACCCAGGCCAATCGCATGTGACACTTCCCGCGCACCCCTGAAATACACGTACCCAGCCCAATCGCGTGTGAAACTTCACGCGCACCCCCGAAATACACGTACCCAGGCCAATCGCGTGTGAAACTTCCCGCGCACCCCTGAAATACACGTACCCAGGCCAAACGCACCCCTGAAATACACGTACCCAGGCCAATCGCGTGTGAAACTTCCCGCGCACCCCCGTAATACACGTACCCCACTCGCACAGGCCCTTTTGCGTGTGAAAGTTCCCGCGAACCCCGTAATACACGTACCCTGCTGAAATCGCGTGTGAAACTTCCCGCAAACCCCAGTAATACACGTACCCCACTCGCACAGGCCCTTTCGCATGTGAAACTTCACACGCACCCCAGTAATACACGTTCCCCGCTTGGCGTTTGCTGTTTGGCAGCCCTGTAAACTGGTCCAGGGTTAGCGCAGCCCTTTGCGCTGAATTGGGAATTTTGATGGCTTTTCCTTGCGCGAGGGCGTTCTTGGGGGCGTAACTGCCGCTGCTGCAGGGTCGCTGCGCCACGGCTGGTTTTGGAGGCTAAAATCCATGAATACGCTGTGCGCGGAAATCGATTTTAGCGCACGTGGCTGGCGCAGAAATTCGCACGTGCACACTGTGCGCCAGCCGCGTGCACCACTTTTGTGCGAAATTCTATGAATTACCCTGTAAGGTTCTCCTATTTGGAAAGGGTGCCTCATAGTGACAATTTCCACACCAATTCCCTCACATCTCAGGTCTTAGTCAGGAAAATAATTCCAGGGGACTCATCTAATTATATTTGGTGAGTTGTTATGCTCAACCTGAATTAATCTTTCATTGTATTGAACAAGCATAAACCCTTGTGTGTTTCCCACGAATTTCAGAGATCTGGCCCCCTTAGCTCCTTGCCATAAAGTCAGGCCTGCCTCTGGTTAAATTGGTTTCAGTCCATCATGAACAAGTCCTAATTACCCATGTAATGTCCAGGTTCCGCACTTATCCAAAGGGAGTCAGGTGTGCCTCTGCTCTGCTGCTATTCCCGGTGTCAGCCTCCCCTTTTCTATACTAAAACTGTTATGAAAGTCTCCTGAATTCTCAGATTATGTTATCATTTTGTCACACTATGTGATTGACTGAACCCTTTAATTGGCTTATCTAATAGTTAGACGCTCCTATTAAATATACCCGTCAGTTTCCAGTGGATCATTTTAATTTTCCTATTTGTGGTCAGAAAAGTTAGTGGGGGACAAAGTACTCCTCAACTTCTTGACAGCAAATTTGTTGATATCTTCTCATTTCCGACAGCAATATGCAAGTCAATGAAACCAAGATTATCGGGATCCATGCTCTGAGATGCACACAGAGACATGCAACACCCCTTTGTGGCATATTAAGTCACACTGCTATGAAATATTAATGATTTTATCAATTAGAAAAAGCATAGATGGGTCGAATGTGGTGTTATAATGAATGAGGAGTCGTATGTGCCTAACAATTATCATTGAAAGGTTATGAATATTATTTGCTTTTGTTTTTTGTATCTTTGATACGTACAGTCCATTTAATTACAAATTAAAAATGCATTGAACTGACATGTATTGTATTTACACTGGGGTCTCAGTGTTCCAGCACAGCCACAGGTGTTCTGCACTTTTGGATGGAACCTTTCAATAGACCTCAATGGGTTTATTGTTTACATACCTCTGACCATCTGGCAGGGTGTGCTGAAGGACAAGGTTGAGAGGTTACCACTAATGTATATATCCCTCTTTGAAGGGAACCATTAGGTTGAGCATCTCTTCAGATCAGCTACTAATCTCCTCACCCCCCATTGCATGATACCCATTCCCGAATCCATTTTATATTGGTTTTTCAAACATTTGTTCCAGAACGCTTCTCGGAGGTGGAGGCCGATGGGTCTGGGATGAAATTTAGGTCAACTTTGAAGATCAGCACCATTTCCTCCTGCATTGCTAGTACCAATGTTAATCAATCTTAATACAAAAATACAATGTTTTGCCATGTACAAACAAGGTACATGTAACCCGAAATATATCCGCTAATCAAATAGTTGTGTTTGATTTGAAAGTAAATAACATGTTTATTTAGAGAATCACAGGTGCATTTTTGTTCTTTGCATGGTCTCTGAACACTTTGCAACTTCCTATTAAATCACGATTAATTTAAAAGTTCTCACTTTATTTCCTGAAACACAGCTGTTCTCCAGTTAGCTGAATCCAGCCTCTTTGCACTTATAGAGATGGGGTGCCATTTTAATCTGGTATATTTTGCATCTCCTGCTTATCTTGGCATTGGTAAAAGCTCAGTCTTGGGATGTAATGCACTCAAATGTGTTTGAGATGGTTACAGTTTGTGTCTTTATTCTCATATTCTCAAGTGGCCCACAGCTTTTGTGTGTTTTGAATGAAAAACCCTATAACTGATAGTTTCGATTTCAAGCCCCCGAGATTTCCAATGTGAATCTGCCTGAAATGGATTAACTCTACACTTTTTGTACAGATGCAACTAAGGCAAATCCCATCTGGGTGGCCTTCGTGGATTACCAAATAATCTGCCAAGTAGTCCTGTCTGAGAATCATGGCTACCTACAAAACAACCTGGGGGATCAAGCTTTGTGACTTTGATGGCTCCTCCTGCTGAATACTGAGACCTGACGTCACTGACAGACTCAGGGCCTGATTCAGAACCTGTGCTAAATATAGCGTGGAAAATCGACATTCTCCTCTCCAGTTTCCAGCACCATCATTCTGGGAGGGGTGGACATATTGGACGGGAAATGTTGTGCTTCCCAGCAGCAAAAGCTCCTAAAACCTATCTTTGCAGGGGAAACATGTGCTCCAGTAGCTTAGCAAGCAAATCTCAAAAGACTGCCACTTTTCTAATTCAAGAAAGTTTTCTTAAAATTTCATTGAAATGGAAAAGTGGGGCTGCAGTCTGAGGAATGCTATGTTCATAATAGGAGAATGTGTGCTGTGGGCTTTAACAGCACTTCCAAGGGAATTGTTAATCTATGCATCCTTTGGCTGGTGCAGGAAGGGTGTTCTGGCCTCTGGAAACAGTCCTTGCCAGCCCCTTGCATGTGAGGTGGTTGGCAAGACTATTGTCATGCCGTAAATGATGGCCTTGCAGGAGTGGCGGGCTTAGTTTATTACTGCCACTCCTGTAATACATTGGAATGCATGTCTTCATGGAAAAGTGCAACTTTACCATTTTAACGTGCACCTCTGAATCAGGCCCGCAGTCAGTCACCCCCAAACCCTTTGCAGAAGGAACCATGACATAGTTCACTCTCTCCCTACTCTGAATTCACACCTGCCTCTATTTTGAATATGAGAAGTGTTTCTGCTCCTTTGTAATTCCAAAGAGATGGGAACATTCCAGTGACTTGAAGATAATCGGATTGCTTGGTAATCAAGACTGACTTGGCTGTACGCATATGCAAAGCGTATAGCATCCGACTGTTGCTTTCACATTTTACTGATAAACATGTCCAAATGAATTTATGAGTTATAGTGTAATCCCTGTGATCCGGGTTTCCAACAGTTCCCATGAGCTGCACTCATGCTAATGGCCAGTTGGGTTCTTCTATACAGTAAATGGTATAACACATTCCAATAGGTACATTTTGTAAATATCGGACATACTGTAAATAAATCTAGTGACACCATACATTTCTAACTTGCACTGAAAATGCTACCCATGTAACTAGAAAGAGGACAGGCATACATATGACTGTATGGTTGTAGTGAACGTGCACCACCAAACTGATGTATAGTTCATTCAATTTGTCTGATGTAGATGCTATTCTGAGAGGGGTGAAAACCCGCTGGAGAGGTGCCTCTGTGAAATGCCACGCTATAGAGGACAAAGGTAGGGACTAAGGCCGTGAAGCCTGCGGTGCGAGCTGCACTCCCAATTACTACTGTGTGGTATGACTATTTAATGTTGGTCAATCAAAGGTAATAAATCTTCAAAAGCTTTGATTATGCTTGTTAGAGAAACGTTAAATTTTATTCGTGTTTTCTTTAATACTTAGCAGCTGTGCATCACTGTCAGAGCAGATGCATTAAATGAGCAATCAATGTCCTTCGTCAGGGCCAGCTCTTTTAAATGCTCATATAATCCGAACTAATTAATGATCGGATCTGTAACCCAATATTCACAATATATACGTAATGCATTAACAACATCCGTTACGTGCGAAAGTCGCAAATTCAGTTGTAAATCCAGTCGGTAATCCAACAACAAAGGTTACCACAAACACGGTTTGACAAAGAGGTATAGTGTCGCCATGATCAATGTGTGGTGTGCATACCCCCCACACACATTAAGTACTCCAATAAAGTTGAGTAACATATGCAGAAAATAAATGCAGTTTAGCTTCGGGAGCTGTACATGACAATCCTCTGGATCACTAACTATCCTTTTTATCCGCAACATTTGTCCATAAGGTAAATTGCGTAGAGTATTGGGAGGGTGAAAACTCATACGGTGTAGCAAACTATTGCGATCCGTAGGTTTGTTATAAAGCGTGGTGTTTATTTTATTATCTTGAATGACTGTTTGGACGTCCAGATAGTGGATATTAGGATCTCCAATTTTGAGTGTAAATTGGATACCTTGGTCAATTCCATTTAGAAACATGAGGAACTCCTGAAGGTCATTTCTATTCCCTGGCCATACCCCAAAAATGTCGCCTATGTACCGAACCCATGTTTTTAGGTGATGTTTCCATCTTGGGTTATTCAACACACGTGTGGTTTGCAAACTGGTACATAAAGCAATTGGTGTATGGCAGTGCCATCCTGGCACCCATGGCTGTTCCTGATATTTGTGTGTAGTATTTGCCATTGTATTTGAAGCACAAATTATTCGAAATAAAATCAAGGAGAATAATGAGAAATTCTTTGTTGGCTCCAATTTCTGTTGCTTGAAGTAATAAGGCTTCAACTGCTTGTTGCCCAAGATCGTGTGGGATGCTGGTGTATAAGCTAACAACATCAATCGTATATAATATGTCTTCTGCAGTAAGAGAGATGGTATCCAATATTTTGAGGAAATGGGTGGTGTCTTTCACGTACGTGCTTGTAGCTTGAATAATAGGCTGGAGGAAAAAGTCTATGTAGGTCGCGAGGGGTTGTAAAATGCTTTTCGTCGCTGCCACGATCGGTCTCCCAGGTGTGTTATTCAGACATTTATGTATTATTGGCAAAGTGTATAAGTGAGGCATCACTGGGTATGCAGTAAATAAATACGTTTTGGTCTTTATACTAATCCACTCATCCTCAACTGCCCTATCCAAAATGTCTTCTAGTTTTCTTTTGATGTCTGGTGTTGGATCTTGCGGTAGTAGCTTATACGTGTAGATATCTGATAGTTGCCGTAGACATTCTTGGTGATACTGTGTTGTATCTTCAATTAAAATTGCTCCACCTTTGTCTGCTGGTCGGACGGTAATCGAGTCGTCCGTAAATAGCTTTCTGATTTGTGATAGTTCACCTCTATTAAGGTTAGACCTTTTAGGTGTATGGAATTGAATCTTCTTTAAGTCGCTTAATACCATCTTTTGAAAGATGTCTATAGCAGGTATGTTAATCGGGGGACAGAAGGTACTGTTAGGTTTGAATTCAATGTACTCAGAGGTGGTTGTGGATGCCATGGTGGATGGTGTTGTCTCGGCAAAGAATGTTTTCAATTTCAATTTGCGAACTAGTTTATATAATTCGACTTGCGTTTGAAACCTGTTGGTGCTGTATGTTGGTACAAATTTTAATCCTTTCTCGAGAGTCTGTATCTCGCGGTTGGAGAGAATCCTTTTGGAAAGATCGACTACTAGGTGCGATTCATTTGTAACCTTGTTAGCATCCCTTGATTTCTTCTTTCTCCCCCTCCTTGTCCTCTTCCTCTGTCTAAAAAAACAGTGTTTGTTGCACGTTTAGACTGCGTTGGTCTAGTTACGTTCTCTGATGTACTGGCTGTTTGATGGTCTGTAGTTGTGTTGTCTTCTTGCTCTGGAATGTCTGATTCAGATCTACTATTGCCACTTGTAGGTTTATTGGGACGTGTGCCTTGATGTTGATATTTATCTGCCCAAGTATAAACTTTGTTGTTGAGATAGTCAAACGTGTCTCGGCAAAACTTCCTTATTTTTCGAGCCTCTAAGTCCTTCTGATAACTCTATAATTTCTTATTGATATCTACTAAGATCTCAGCAAAAGATTCTGCATCAATGATTTCAGTAATGTCCTTAGAAAGGTTCTCAATTTCTTTCTCGAGTTGTTCAATATTACCTGACAGCTCTTGTATCGTCAGTAGGATTAAGTCAAGTGAGCATCTATTCAGGATTTGCTCCCATTTTTCAACAAACCTCTTGCTTTCCTTGCAGAGTGTGAGAGGTAAAGGGATTTGTAAACTTCTAGGTATCCTTTGGGATTTGTCGTACCTACTCAATGTTACTGCGTGTAATTTGCGGTTGATTAACTTTCTGATATTGTATTCTAATTGTTTGATCTTGCTTTGTGGGTCAGTACCACTAGGGGTACGTATGGTTTCTTTAATGAGGCCAAGTATTGCATCTGCTTCTTCTGCTGAGAAACCCAGCGTTGTAGCTCTATTGTCAGTGATATGTTCAATTTCTTCGTACGACATATTTATTACAGTGTGCTACGTTCAGATGAATTCACGGATGAAATCGAGAACAAAATGGTTGTAGTGAACGTGCACCACCAAACTGATGTATAGTTCATTTAATTTGTCTGATGTAGATGCTATTCTGAGAGGGGTGCAAACCCACTGGAGAGGTGCCTCCGTAAAATGGCACGCTATAGAGGACAAAGGTAGGGACCAAGGCCGTGAAGCCTGCTGTGCGGGCTGCACTCCCAATTACCACTATGTGGTATGACTATTTAATGTTGGTCAATCAAAGGTAATACATCTTCAAAAGCTTTGTTTATGCTTGTTAGAGAAACGTTAAATTTTATTTGTGTTTTCTTTAATACTTAGCAGCTGTGCATCACTGTCAGAGCAGATGCATTAAATGAGCTTTTTATGGCCTATGCATTTCAGAATCAATGTCCTTCATCAGGGCCAGCTCCTTTAAATGCTCATATAATCCGAACGAATTAATGATCGGATCTGTAACCCACAATTCACAATATATACGTAATGCATTAACAACATCCATTACGTGCGAAAGTCGCAAATTCGGTTGTAAATCCAGTGGGTAATCCAACTACAAAGGTTAGCACAAACACGGTTTGACAAAGAGGTATAGTGTCACCATGATCAATGTGTGGTGTGCATACCCCCCACACACATTAAGTACTCCAATAAAGTTGAGTAACATATGCAGAAAATAAATGCAGTACAGATACAAATGCAAGAAATGGTGAAACCAGAGCATATAACGTTTCAGAGAGGTGCAAAACGTAAATGAATTGGCACAAGTTGGCACCATCAAACATCCAATTAGGTATTACATGTGTAAAAACATGTGTAAAGTTAAACGAAAAAATCAATACATACGTGCCAGATCAAAAAGACGCAAAGGTAGGTCAACATACCCATTAATCAAGAGAAAAATGAGAGAGAAGAAAAGAAGAGAAAAGAAAAAATTAGCTAAATTATGTAATCCTGCTTCGTGTGATGTGGCCATTAACAGTGAGATGAATGTACTGACCTGGATGTGTATTCAGTGTTTAATTTTTAAATCTGTGATGTTGCTGCAGAAAAAATGGTACGGTGCTGGTTGCTGGCAGTAAACGGGCACTGTAAAAAATATATATCAGGATGTAACTCTCTAAAGCTTATGATGTAGTACGCATACATCTGGTACAACAGATTACCGTTGTTCGATGTGCAATGTTGTAGCTGCTTACCTAGCAACCGCCTGATGGAGATCCACGAAGGACGCTGCGGGAGCATGCGCTTCGTGTGGCTGGTATTATGAGTTGTTTACGAGGCGTAACATAGGTACGACCCAAATCGTGATGAAAACCACGGCCATCTTACAAAGTGTGACTTGATATACCCGCATATGCGTATCACTTACTATTCATGCCCTGTGTGGCTTGGGTCAAATATAAATGTAAACCGGCAATAACCGGACTCAATCAATGTAAAAAACAGAGAATAGATTAATAACACTAGAATTATTGCGCAAAAATGTCCTATAATGGTCTCGTACCACTGTGCATGTCATGCCCATACCTTGTAGGTACTGGCACTTGTTAGTGATAGTATGGTGATCTACGATCATGAAGATATGATCGAACGGCGTATATGCGCTAACGTGTCCTCTGTGACCGGACCAGAGCGGTCTTGTAGTAAAAGATGTCAAAAATGTGATTGCTGGAACTGCTTAACCATAACTGTACGTATCAGAGTATGTATCAGAAAGTGTTGATGTCAAAGGAAAAACAATTATAGCATGTGTGTAGTGTCCTAGCGGACCAATAGGTATCTGTAGTCATTCTGAGATTTGTAATGCATTCTAAACACATTAGTATTCATGAAACAAAGCACGAGTCAGAATCCATGAAGCTTTGCAAATAGTGGACCAAACAATCAAAAGGTGTAAGGGTTGAGCAGGTGGTATATGAATTCTTTTACAGGGACATTGTTCTTCAATGAAGATGCATAACCCTCTCCCCTTACTGCCAGAGTTTGGCAAAGGGCCCATCCTTCCAATTTTGCCATACGCCTGCTCAGGGATGTCATTTAAGGGTCGCCAGGTGTCGCACTTGCGACCCCTCAGGTCCCCCTTGCTGACCCTAAAAAAATGTTTTTAAAACTTAAATTTTATACAAATTGAAGCTCCTGGGCTGTGGCCAATGCCATGTGGCTATTTGAGCTCTTTGTCTTTCTGGAATTCCGTACAATAACTGGTAGACTCATTAACGGTGTATTTCAGGCACACTTCAGGGGGTGAGTCACTGATTTAGTCTGTTCTTAAACACCTCAAATTCACAATGCAGACAAAAGGGTCATGTGATGTCACTTCAGCTACCCCTAGCATTTTGGTGAAATGACGTCCCTGAGCCTGCTACTGAAGAGCTCATGAGGTTGGCTCATCAACAAGAGCAGGCTCATGGAGGGCTTCTCCTGACACACAGGAACAGACAGTTGTGGTTTACCTTATTTTACAAAACATCCTTTCAGCTTTTTATAGTGAGCTAGAAGAATGCATGCTGTACCCTTGACTCTTCCTGAACACAGCCTGGCCAAACTGAAAGCCCTAGCAAACTGGAAGGCTGGGCGATGCAAGAAACAGAAGATTGGACACCACTGACAACATCCTTTTTGGCCCTGGCTTAGGAGAGGAAGTGGGTGTTTGGATATACCCACAATTCTTCAATATGTTATTTTGGCACTTGGCAGCCAAACACCAACATGACGGAGCATAGCCGCATAGGAAATAGGAAATGGCAGCCACATGAGTAAAGCAGATTGGATCTTCTCATCTGACAATCCATAAGAAACCTCACACAATATCTGGCATGATGTTGCTGATCGTCGATCTCCCTGGTGCAAGATCATCCCTCCGCTGCCAGCAAGACAGGCATGGGAAAACCCTAAGCATGCATGCAGCCCCTGTCCTTATCTCCCAGCCCAACACACTCATAATATTGTACGCCCCTTATCTTTGGCTTGCTCACTCTCTAAACATCTGAAAGCAACTACAAAGATGGGGGCTTCTGTACTGCAATTTGTAAGGGGTGGGCAGACAGTAAGTGAACACCAGGAGATGAGCAGGACATGAGGGATGAATGCAAATCAACATTTTCCTGCCCGTCCAAGTGCCTCATAATGTTGGCATATCATCTCCAGCAACAGTGTCTGTGATACAAATCCTCCACCCCTACATGGTGGCTAAGAAAATACATTTGCTAACCCACAATTCCCTATATCATTCCTTCCCAAACCACTAAAAACGAATTCTGGGAAATGTCATGTAAGAGGATGAAATGTAAATAAGTATTATATTTGGTTAATTTCCATTTAAATGACACAAGATTTAGAACCCAAGCACCCATTTACATAGATACAGGTTAGATAGCTCTTATTTAAAAACATTAAAGCAATAGTTACTGTAAATTACTTTCATGAAGCTGCAGACACAATCTATCTATTGCAGTAAGAGGGATTGGTGCAGTGACATTCTTAATGGTTCAAGGTCAGTGGTGGCAGATATATTTTTAGTGGAGGGGCATTAGCATCTCCCAATACGCATGAGCAACCGAGCTTAGCGAGGAACTCCTAGATAATGTAGGGACATTTGGAGCGGGGAGGGGGAGATTGTGCCAAAACACAATTTTTAAAATAATGTGTTCAAATGGTGCATTTTACAGCCCATCTCTAGGGAAAATGGGGCCTGAAGCTTGATTCTCTAAGGTAACACAAGAAAACATGTGGCCATGTGACCAACAGTACACTCAAGATTTTTATAATGTGTTCATGATATCCTTGCCTATAATGGTTGCCAGCATTACATTGTACGTAATTTTCATAAAGCTGCAGCCATATTCTATCCATGCCAGTAATGGTCACTGTAAATCAGAACATGAAGCTGCAACCACAACTTATGCTAGTAATGGACAATGTAAATTATTTCAGGAAGCTGCATCCACAATCTATCTATGCCAGTAATGGTCAATGTAAATCACTTCATGAAGCTGCAGGCACAACCAATGCTAGTAATCAGTACTGTAAATCACTTCATGAAGTTGTAGACACGAGTTATTGATGCCAGAAATGGCTATGGTGAATCATTTCATGAAGATTTGTAGCGATATCTATACCTCCATATGCAAGTAATGGTGAGTGTAAATCACTTCACGAAGCTGCAGCCATTTTATATCTATGCCATTCATGGTTATTGTAAATAACTTAAAGAAGCTGTAGCCACATCCTATACCAGTAATGGTGACTGTAAATTACTTTTATGATGCTGAGCCCCCACATGCAAACCAGGTATTGCATTCAAGTGCACAATTGCACACACAGACACTTACACAGGAATGCTTACATACACGTAGACCCTCTCAAAACTCGTTCATGCACTCACATTGCATAACACACATGAATTATATTTAAACATTCAAAATATGCTACAATGAATTTGGTAATTTGCTCTGGATCTTGGTATGAATAATTCAAATCAAGAAAGTCCGAAAGATCGAAACATGATGTATTTTGATCCTAAGCGTCATGTGTCACTCACACAAGTAATACATATGTTGGATTTCAACCATCAAATAATTCCTTTCACCATGTATCATTGCCCCATGGTATCAACATGCACATGCATGCACATACAACACAAACACATTTGAACTAGGTTTCTTACCTTTGCTTTCACTATTGTGATCAGCAAGGAGGCATCACTGCAGCAACAGATCTGCTCTCCGGCGGCGCCCCAGAACAACTTGAACACAAGTGGCACTCACCAGCGGATCGTAATGTAGTCGCCTAGCAACCAGGGTGCCAGTTTATGCCACACACAGTCCTGCAAGTGTGTTTCTTTACATTTAATAATAAAGCACCAGGGGCAGCCTTCGAGAATCAGGGGATTCACTGGACTGACGAGAAGGTACCCAGTGGGGTGACAACCCCACCATGGCTTCTCCACTGGGAGATATAATATTTTAACCTCTGCCTGCTTTCTCCATCCGCCAAATAAACAATAACCACCTCTGAGGTGCCCACTCTCTACAACAACCCAGGAATCCTCAAAGGTATGCTGGCATGGCATGGCATGGCAACGTGACTACTTGGCTTGCAGCCCCAGGGCTGTATCCTTAGCAGGGAACCAACAAACTGAAAATCACCCTAATCTGGACGTGTCTCCAGGCTCTCCCTTTTATCCCTAATATAGAACCAGTCGTTAATTGCTGTTGCTACTCTTTGGAGACTGGCTTTCAGTTGTGGAATGTATTTACTTTTTAATAGTTGATTCATTTTATTGAGAAATATCCCTGATCTTAAACCTCCCGTAACCCCTCCCTCCCACAACGGTCCCACCCCAAAATCTGGGACAAGAAACAGGAGAAATCTGATTATTCTGTTTTACTCAAAATAGTAAATCAAGATTTTATTTATGCATTCATGTATTTATATACAGGAGGAACAATGCTCTTGTGATCTCAAAAGAACGTACAAGAGATAAAAAATTAGATTTGACAGTAAACAGTGAGCTTTTTACAATGGGCTGAGTTTGAGGGACATTCTGACTAGGTTGTGTAGGGGAGTGAATGGAACAGTCACCGGGGACGATACATAAGTGGACATATATAGATTAAGGACAACAAAAATTGCACATTTTTACGTGTAGGAAGGCAGTATGGCCAGCTGTGCTTGGGACAGGACCATGATGGGTGAAGTGCTAGAATGAAGGCAGAGAAAGTGAGCGACAGAGGAAGGTTAGAGGCGAGGAGTACATGTTACCTAGCAGGCAGGTAAAAAGTAGGTTAAGAGGGTAACTCAGAGACGAGGAGGTAGGCTTTTAGTATGGTGTTCAACCGATCTTTGTGGACCGTTTCTCGATGTCTGGGGGAAGGGAATTCCATGGAAGTGGAGCAAGAAGAGAGAAATTGCAGAAGCAAGAGGAAGCACAGGGAGGGCGAGTAGCCACAAGGGTAGTCGAGGAGGCAGAGCAGAGTTTGAGAAGGCTTGTAGAGTTGGATAGAGGAGGATAGATACAGTGGTGCCTACCATGGATAGATTTGTGAACCAGGAGAAGACATTCAAATCTGGCCCTGTTTTGCACCATCAGCCATCCAGCCTAGTGATGGTACAATGAGGTAGGTGTGAAGTGAGGGAGTTCAAAGAGAGATCTGGTAGCGAAGTCAAGTATCTTGTTGAGAGGGCAGAAAGCACAGTTGGGGAGAACAAAGGGGATGCTGGCACAATAGTCCAGTTTAGAAAAGACAAGAGTGGTTAAGAGATGCTTGGCGATGTTGAAAGGAAGGAGTTGCCTGGTTTTTCTAATATTTAGGAGTTTGAGGCAAGCTGCTGTTCCAGTTTTGTAGATGAAAGTAGAGAAGGTGTGAGATGGGTCATAGATGATGCTGAGGTTTCTAGCTGGAGAGGTATAGGGGAGAGTGTCAGGTGGGAACTGTATAGGCAGAGGAAGAGATGAGAGAGATATTTTGGCAGGGAAGAAGAGTACCGCTGTTTTGGGAGAGTTTAACATCAGAGAGTGCTAAGCCATAGAATATTTAGTGGCAGAGAGACAGTTGGAAATTTTGATAGCGAGATCAGAGGAGAGTTCAGAAAAAGAGAAAAAGATTTGGGTGTCCTCTGCGAAGAGTTGGTATGAGAACCCAAAGGAGGAGATTAGTGCCCCAAGAGCAGAAGTGTAGAATGTAAGAAGGAGCAGACTCAAGACAGAGCCTTGTGGAACACCATCAGTTAAAGCAGTGAGTTCAGAGGTGTTGTTGCTCCAGGGTAGAGAGAATTGGCGAGGTGCAAGGTAGGATTCAATCCAAGCAAGGGCTTGAACTCCAAATCAAAGAAGAAAGAAAGTATTAAGGAGATCAGCGTGATCTACAGTATCAAAGGTAGCAGACAGGTTAAGGAGAATTAGGATAGAGGATATGTTGGAGTGGGAGCCATTCATGAGATCACTTACTTTCCGTGGAGTGACAGGAGTGAAACACTTCTTGTAGAGAGTCTCGAAGGTTGTGGATGTCTAAGAAATTGGTAAGGCAGTTGAACACAACCCTTTCGAGCACTCTAGAGTCTTGCGGAAAGAGAGACACAGGGTAAAAGTTAGCTGGTAGGTTCACGTCAGCCCCTTGCTTTTTTAGGAGAGGGATGACTGTGGCTGTTTTGAAAGAATAGGGAAAGCAGAGTCGAAGGACAGGTTCAATAGTTTAGCAAGGTGAGAGGCCACTATAGGGGCAATAGGCTTGACTAGCTTGGGAGCAAGAAGGTCTGATGGGTCACAAGAGGGGTTAGCCTGCATCAATAGAGATAGCACTTTGTCAGTATTAGAGTAACTAAAGTGGGAGATGGAGGCAGAGGATGATGGTAGAGTAGGCACAGTGTAAAATGTAGGAGGAGGGAGTTTGAGGAAGGCCAGGAGAGAGTCTCTAATTTTGGTAGTTTTTCAGTGAAGCATTCAGCTAGGTCATTAGCTGTGAGAGTGGAGTTGATAGTCATAGACTTATGAAGAGTGAGGAGTGAGTGTAGGGTGCCCTGCAGCCAGCGAGGATGGTTGGAGTGAGAGTCAATGAGGGTTAGGAAGAATTATTTCCTTTTTTCTCTATCAAGAGACTTGAGAGAGCTCAGGGCAGAGAGGTAGAGTTGCAGGTCCTCATGTGAGTGGGTACATCTCCATTTGTGCAGCAGCTAATGCCAGCCTGTGCGGAGAGAGCGTATGCATGGACGGACCCATGCTTGGGGATGTTGAGACTTAGGGGTGAAAGCAAGCAGTGGGAAGTGAATGGAGAATAAGTCATATAGTAGGGATTGGAAGATGGAAAAGGCAGTGTTGGTGGAATAGGTATTGGTTGTGAAGGAGGAGAGTGAGAACCTTAGGTCAGAGAGAAAGGGGCAATGTCAGAAGGTTTACATTTCCTTTTAGTAATAGGTGAAGCAAGTGGTGAGGAAAGGAGATGTGGTGGAAACAATTGAGGGATCAGATATGGATGCTGTGACAGTATTATTAGTGGCTGAGAGAGAGGTGGAGATGAATGAGAGTTCCAAAGAGTTACCTCCTTTGTGGGTAGGTAGGTTATGGACAGAATGTAGAGCATGGTCACTAAGAAAAGACTGAAGTTCAGATTTTTGTAAAGTGGTTGGAGTGGGAAGGTGATGGTTAGTAGATAGAGAATCAAGGCCTTGTCCAAGGTCATCAAGGGATGGTCCATTTGGACCATGAGCACAATAGATTGAAATGATATGAACTGAGTGAGGCAGAGCAATAGTAGAGAGGGTGAATTCAAAAGAGGTAGATGAGGACGTGGCATTGAAGATTTGTGAGGCATTGAGGCGGGAAGAGAGTAAGAGTTCGATGCCTCCACCTCTGTCAGTCAATCGAGGAGAGTGAATGAATGACAGTTTGGAGTCATGTAGGGCTGCCAGAGTGTCAGTGTCAGATGGAGAAATCCAGGTTTCAGTGATAGCAAGAAGCTCTGGGGGTGGAGAGCTGGAGTGAAAGTAGCCAGTGATAAAGGGGGTTTTGTTGCATACAGACTGAGCATTCCAGAGTGCAATGATCAGTTGATGAGGTAAGAAAGAGAAGTTTAGTCTCAGAGGAAGAGCGGTGAGGTGGATAGGTGTTAGAAGAGGTATGGTTAGCTTGTCAGCTATGTTTATTGGAATGGGGTGGAAGAGAAATGGAGTAGTGGGAGTTTTGAGTTGCAAGTTTTAGAATAGGGATAGGAAAAGAGGAAGTTGTAGCGTGATTGGAGAAAGCATAGGGAAAGGTGAGTAGGAGGAGCAGCAGGAGGAGGAAGAGTGAATGCATTATTGTTGTGCGTTGAGAGTCGTGAAGATATAGGAGACCTCCGTCCCCAAGTGCCGCACAGGGAGAGTCACCTATCACTCCCTGTGCAACCTTTGAGGCCACAGGTGGAGAAGATCCGAAGCCGGAACTGAAGTACTAGGAACCCCAAGGTAGCTGTGGAAAAAGGCAATGATTACAATCCAAGCAAGCAGGGCATAACGAGTGATTAAACAAAGAACTAGCAGGGTCTTACCGGGGACTTGATGGAAAGGACGTAGAACCTGAAAGGGAGGATGGTTCCAGGACTCACTCAGGCAAAGGATCGGATAGGACCAGATGTAAATCGTCAGTCTCCACCTGGAGAAAGTTGTACCGAAGTACGGGTCCCAACAGTTGGATTGCAACCACCACTAGGGAGATGTGACCCAGCGTGCAGCGAGGCGATCTGGAAAATCCAAGAGAAGTCCGTTTGAGCAGAAAAGATGGGTCTGAAGCCAGGAAGAGCCGTCCGTGGAAGAACAAAGAGCAAGATCCAGAGGGAGTCCGTGATTCAGTCCGAGGTCAAAGAACCGTGTTAAACAGAGGAGCCGGTGTCGCCGTAGCCAAACGTGATCCGTAGGAAGTCCAAAATAACAAGAGCAAGGTTTCAGGAAGCCGGGTAAGTAACACGAGTAAGTTCGCCAGTCAGGGTCTCCAAGGAAATCAGCTGTGAAGCGTGGAGTACAGGTACTGCCTGGTTTATATACGTTCACTTCCTGGTCACGTGACGATGACTGGAGTCACGTGACCGTGAACCCGGGGCACATGACCGTATGGAAGAGTCACGTGACCGGGCCAACACGGTACGAGGGATCAAGCGGCTACCTAATCTCCATGGCAACTGCCAATGGAGAAACGGCCGCAAGCGTGACTGAACAGCGTGCGGCGATTGTTTCGCCAGCGCGCGAGCCACACCGGGTTGCCTGTGTGAGCCCTGGGGGACAGGTGGAGGAGAGTGAGTGCTGGATAACGGGGCAAGGCCGGAGGTATGGGCATGCGGGGCATGGCCGGAGGTATGGGCATGGCCGGAGGTACGAACCGAAAACATGACAGAGCCCCTCCCCAAAGGCCCACGACCCCGTGGGCACGAAGGATGCTCCCGGTGAAACCGAGCAACCAACCGGGGGGCCTGGACATCCGAGGCAGAGACCCAGGAAAGTTCCTCCGGACCATAACCCAACCAATCGACCAGGTACTGCAGGTGACCCCTAAGATAACGGGACCCTAAAATGTCCGAGACTTCGAAAACATCAGGCACCTCCAGGGAAACAGGGGCAGGAGAGGGGCGGAGACGGGTCGAGGAGGGACAGGGCTTGAGGAGGGAGGTATGGAATACAGGATGAACCCGCCAAGAGGAAGGGAGAACCAGGCGATAGGCCACCGGGTTGATGACCCGGGAAACGACATAAGGACCCACGAAACGGGGCAACAGCTTGCGACAACCTTGTAAGTGGAGATGACGGGAAGACAACCAAACCCGAGAACCAACGGGATACAAGGGCGCCACGGTACGCCTAGCGTCCGAGGAGGCCTTCATGGAAGCCTGCGCCTCCTGCAGATGAGCGAGGACCTGGGCATGGAGGGACGTCATATCCCGAATGCAGGCAGCGGCGGCAGGGTTCTCAGAGGGTGATATATCAGGGACAGGGAGGAAACGGGGATGCTGACCATACATGGCATAGAACGGAGAGAAACCCGTGGAAGAGTGCGTAGCGTTGTTGTAGGCAAACTCAGCATAACGGATGTTCCGTAACCAGGTTGTCTGTTGCTGCAGCATCAAACAACGCAGATACTGCTCCATGGACTGGTTTGTTCTTTCCGTCTGACCATCGGTCTCCGGGTGGTAAGCGGAGGAGAACCGTGCATCGATACCTAGCAGAGCGGTCAAGGCACGCCAGAAACGGGAAGTGAACTGAGAACCACGATCGGATACCAGGACAGACGGAAGGCCGTATAGGCAGAAAACGGAATCAAAGAACAGTTTGGCCAAGGCAGGGGCAGAAGGGATACCATGACAAGGGACGAAACGAGCCATTTTGGTGAAGACATCGACCACCACCCACACGGTGTCATAATCCTGAATCCTGGGTAAATCGGTCACGAAGTCCATGCTCAGGGTGTGCCAAGGCTTTGGTGGCACGGGTAATGGGCGTAATAGTCCCAACGGACGGCCCCTACGATGCTTGCCCTGAGCACAGACTGAGCACGAGTCGACGTAACAGCCCACGTCCCGTCTCATGGAGGGCCACCAACACCAGCGTTTTAAGAGATCCAAGGTGCGGGCCTGGCCTGGGTGACCATTGACCGGGGCATCATGTGACCACTCCAGGGCTAGGTTTCTGGTGTCAGCGGTAGGGAGGACTAGACGGTCCTGTACATATGGTAGACCGTTATGAAAGGAGGGATCCCATTCTGACAAATGATCGGGGTGATTTTTTACCCAAGAGCGGATCTCCTCGAGCAGAGGTAGAGGAGGAGTACAAGTACAGATGACATGTCCCCGGGGCAAAAGTGTGTCAGGAAATACTGGTAACGAAACCCCCCCAGGGGAGCGAGACAAAGCGTCTGCCTTACTATGCTCAGAACCAGAGCGATGTTTAATCTGAAAGTCAAAAGCGGCGAAGAACAGGTGCCACCTGACCTGTCTACTGTTTACGCATTTCAGGGCTGCCAGGTCTTGCAAGTTTCTGTGGTCGGTGTATACCGTGACCTTATGTTTGGCCCCCAACAGGTGGTGACGCCAGGTACGAAAAGCGTCCATCACCGCCAACAACTCTTTTTCTGTGACGGTATAATGGGTTTCTGCAGGGTTAAACTTGCGTGAATGAAAGGCCACAGGATGAAGCCGACCTGTATTGGGACAGGCTTGTGACAGGATAGCTCCCAGTGCGAAGGAAGAGGCGTCAGCCTCAACTACGTACGGCTGGTCAGGGTCGGGGTGCTGGAGCACAGGGGCAGTGGTGAAGGCGTTCTTTAACGCGTCAAAGGCCTGCTGGTGCATCACCTCCCATTTGAACGGGACAAGAGGACTGGTAAGGGAAGTGAGAGGAGACACAAGAGAAGAAAACCCAGAAATAAAACGCCGATAGAAATTGGCGAAACCCAAGAAAGATTGTAGGGATTTCAGGGTTTTTGGTGTTGGCCAGTCAAGGACCGCCCGGACTTTGGCATGATTCATGGCCAGACCACCAGGTGTAATGTTGAACCCCAAAAACTCCACGTTAGTTACATGGAACAAGCATTTTTCGGGTTTCACAAACAACGAGTGGTGTTGCAGCCGGGACAACACTTCTCGTACATGTTGGACGTGTTCCGTCAATGTGTGAGAATAAATGAGTATGTCATCAAGATACACCACCACAAATATGTCCAAGATGTCCGAGAAGATGTCATTCATGAAATGTTGAAAGGTGGCCGGGGCGTTGCATAGGCCGAAGGGCATGACCGTATACTCGTAAAGGCCATACCGCGTACAGAAGGCGGTCTTCCACTCGTCTCCCTTTCGGATGCGGACGAGATTATAGGCCCCCCGCAAATCCAACTTGGTATACATGGAGGCATGGGTTAACCGGTCTAGCAGAGGAGAGATGAGGGGAATCGGGTACCGGTTCTTGATAGTGATGGCATTGAGCCGACGGTAATCCACACAGGGGCGGAGGTCGCCCTCTTTTTTGGGCACGAAAAATATGGGGCTGGCTGCCGAGGATCTAGACGGTCGTATGTGACGCAGGTGCAGCGCCTTGTCGATGTACTCTTTAAGAGTCAGATCCTCCGACACGGACAAAGAATAAATGCGGCCCGAGGGTACTACAGTCCCGGGAACCAGGTCAATCGGGCAATCATATGGGCGGTGAGGAGGGAGTACTTCGGAGGAGCCCTGATCAAATAGCATGCTGTAATCCTGATAAACCACAGGAATGTGATTGGTGACTAAACCCACTATGTGGGAGGCAGGGGGGATAACATCGCCCAGTAATGATAGATGGGCAACCGCACCAAGAGCCCCTGCCGGGGTGTCAGTCTCTGTGTCTGTAGGTAGACAGAAGTTCTGACAGAGCTCGGATTCGAAATGTATTTGTCCTGTTCCCCAATCGATATGCGGGTTGTGCTCTCGTAACCATGGTATGCCTATGATGATACCGAACTGGGGCATGGATATTAAATCAAAGTGGAGGGTTTCTCTATGGGTCGATTGGATGGTCAGGACGAGGGGAGCTGTCTGTTGCTTGATGGGACCAGAAACAAGCTCAGTCCCGTCGACTGCTTGAACCGGTTCGGGTCGGTGTTTGTTGATCAAAGGAAGATTCAGTGTCTGGGCTAGGGTGATATCGATATAGTTCCCGGAGGCCCCGGAATCTATGGTGATCTGTACGGGGTGAGTGATACCAGGGGCAGGCTGTATGGTAGCTTCTACCTGGATGGGCCTGATTCGACCAAACGACGGAGTGTGACTCGGGGAAGGGCGTGGAGAACTCGATCCTACCCCCGTATCTAGGATCGAGCTGGACGAAAATCCGGTTTCTTGGATTTGGGTTTTCGAGGACACTCCTTGACTAAATGCCCCCCCAATCCACAGTAAAAGCAGGCGTTCTCGGCCCTTCTGCGCTCTCTTTCCCTTGAGGTGATGGGACTCCTAACACCCCCTATTTGCATAGGCTCACTGGTGGGTTCAGTGTAAGACGATGAGACGGCAGAGCCGGCAGACCGGGAGAATCCGGCCTCAGCCCTGCGTTCAGAGCGCCGTGCGTCCACTTGGAGTGCCAAATCCACCAGGGCCGGGAACTGAACTGGTAGGGATGGGACCATGGCCAGAGCGTCCTTCATAGGGTTGTTTAGACCTCTATAGAATACTACCGATTTTTTGCTTTCGGGCCATGAGGTCTCAGCTGCTAGTTGATTGAACCGTGTGATGTACTCAATGAGGGAGCTCTTACCCTGTGATAAATCCAGTAATTCTAGATCATGGGATTGCGCTTTGTATCTGGTGTCAAACACCCTGGACATTTCTGTTATTAACTGGTCAAAATCATAGAGGGCAGGATGATTGTTTTCTAACAGCGGGTTTGCCCAAGCAGCGGCCGTGCCGGCTAGGTGAGATAGAGCGAATGCCGCCTTGGTGGTGGGGTCAGGAAAAACAAGGGGCCGACACAGAAAGTGTAATTTACACTGGTTAAGGAAGGTCCTAAACTTCCTCGGGTCCCCCTGGAACTTTTCTGGGGCAGCCAAAGGAAAGGGAGAGGGCAGGACCACCGGAACAGGAGCCGAGGGAGCCGGGAATGGGTGTGCAAGGGGTACAGAAGCTGGAGTGGCGTCACCCAGCTCTGGGTCTGCGGGCAGGGGATGTTGGGCACTCTGTAATAGGTCGAGACGCTGATGGACTGCTGCATTAGCAGCCACCATGTCGGCCCGTAGTACCGTAAGTGCTTGGATTACAGCGGCCAGGGGGTCTTCAGCGGCGCCCTCCATATCTCACACGACTAGGCTTCACAGTCTGTTGTGCGTTGAGAGTCGTGAAGATATAGGAGACCTCCGTCCCCAAGTGCCGCACAGGGAGAGTCACTTATCACTCCCTGTGCAACCTTTGAGGCCACAGGTGGAGAAGATCCGAAGCCGGAACTGAAGTACTAGGAACCCCAAGGTAGCTGTGGAAAAAGGCAATGATTACAATCCAAGCAAGCAGGGCATAACGAGTGATTAAACAAAGAACTAGCAGGGTCTTACCGGGGACTTGATGGAAAGGACGTAGAACCTGAAAGGGAGGATGGTTCCAGGACTCACTCAGGCAAAGGATCGGATAGGACCAGATGTAAATCGTCAGTCTCCACCTGGAGAAAGTTGTACCGAAGTACGGGTCCCAACAGTTGGATTGCAACCACCACTAGGGAGATGTGACCCAGCGTGCAGCGAGGCGATCTGGAAAATCCAAGAGAAGTCCGTTTGAGCAGAAAAGATGGGTCTGAAGCCAGGAAGAGCCGTCCGTGGAAGAACAAAGAGCAAGATCCAGAGGGAGTCCGTGATTCAGTCCGAGGTCAAAGAACCGTGTTAAACAGAGGAGCCGGTGTCGCCGTAGCCAAACGTGATCCGTAGGAAGTCCAAAATAACAAGAGCAAGGTTTCAGGAAGCCGGGTAAGTAACACGAGTAAGTTCGCCAGTCAGGGTCTCCAAGGAAATCAGCTGTGAAGCGTGGAGTACAGGTACTGCCTGGTTTATATACGTTCACTTCCTGGTCACGTGACGATGACTGGAGTCACGTGACCGTGAACCCGGGGCACATGACCGTATGGAAGAGTCACGTGACCGGGCCAACACGGTACGAGGGATCAAGCGGCTACCTAATCTCCATGGCAACTGCCAATGGAGAAACGGCCGCAAGCGTGACTGAACAGCGTGCGGCGATTGTTTCGCCAGCGCACGAGCCACACCGGGTTGCCTGTGTGAGCCCTGGGGGACAGGTGGAGGAGAGTGAGCGCTGGATAACGGGGCAAGGCCGGAGGTATGGGCATGCGGGGCATGGCCGGAGGTATGGGCATGGCCGGAGGTACGAACCGAAAACATGACAATTATAGATTAGTAGCACAGTGTAGAGAGTCATCACAATACCCTGGAAGGTTCATGTACTCACGTGTGCAACAGGAAGAAAGGCAAAAGCAATGGCATGGCTCAAAGGCTAAGAGCCAAAGAGGCTGATCAAGGGCTGTTGTTCACCCTTGACTGTTCTGCCCTTAACTGTGACGCCTCTCGGAGGTTCAGACGGAATGACACATGCTATTGTCACCTGATCCCCTATCCATCACTGGTTGGTCTCTCTGTTATTGTCTCTGCTGTTGCTGGGATGAGGCGATAACTTCCTGATTGGGGTTTCCAGAGGAGCCTCTTGTGACTTTATGGCTGGAGATGGCTGAGCGTAACTTTCAATGCTGTGGAAGTCACACAATATTCAGCATAAATACAGACAGCTCGTTTACAGAAAAGAAAACACAACCTGCCTGCTATTGTCTCGCTAATGTTTTTGTTCCAATTTTCACATTCATATATGTATGTCTAAAGACAAAAATGGGCTCTTCTAATATCTGTGGCCGCGGGATACTAAATACTTGGTATCCAATGATTTTATAGAAATAAAATTCAGAGAGTTAATTTATAACGAAACAATAATATTGAAAAAACGTCAATTTTGAAAATATATATATATGGGGTGGGGTAAGGGATTACAATCGGTGGGGAGGAGCTTGGGGTGTGGTAATAAACATATGGAAACAGGGGGCTTGGGATTGACACCCAAATAAAAAATGAAAAGATTTAGTGATTTCTTTTTGATATTATTGTTTCGTTATAAATTACCTCTCTGGAAATGTTGTCAATACAATCACATAGAACCAGATACTTTATTCTGTATTTGAAAATAACACAGAAGCAACAGTGCACTAATGCGGGGAAATTAGTTCTGTTGCACACTTATCTAATTGTACGGGCAACCTACGGTGCTTAGAAAGAGAGAACTAAGTTTCTCAGATCTCGTAATGTCATTTCTGAAATATTTTCATTAAAAGTGGCAAGCTGTGTTGCAAGGATATGGTGATCGGAGCAAACAGTGTTTGCTGAAGCACCATGGACAAGTCTTTGGGAAATGAATCCGTTTTTCCTGCTAAAATATGTTGAAATGATTTCCAGGTGAGCTACACATCTTGATGTATTGAAGTGTAACACAAGCGTGGGACTATAACATTGGAATGGAAGAGGAATCAACAAATTAATTCTAATTGGCATTGCTGGTCAACTTAAAGCTGAATCCCTCTATTTCTGCACAATGTTACTTGGAAAATGACACTAGTTTTTTTAATTGATATTTACTTATTGGGAATGAAGGGCAAAACTAATGTCCTTTCATAGTGTACATTATAGGGTGGAAAGCTGTATTAAGTATTTTTCTTTTGTGTGAACTGGTTTTCACAGTTGAGTTTATCAATCCCTGAAAATCTGTGCGCTACATTGCACATTGCACTCACAATCGCAGATACAATTTGCTGCTGTGAAAAACCAGCAAATTAATTAATAATGTGTTACTGTCAGAAACCAATGTTCCCTGCACAATTCTGGATTCTAGGACAATCTTTTATTAATAGGGTGCCACAAAGTTTATTTTACAGGCAGAGTCAGTGAGTTAATGGTAAACAGGGTTGCCTGAAAATATTTCTGTTTTCTATCGGGAAATGAATGAACTCTTTTTTTTACCTTTTTTCAATTCCCTCTGTTATTGTACTCACTTTTGGTTTGTCTTTTTCAAAGGCCCAGGACAAGTACGTACTTTGCACGCTATTGCTGCCAGATAGACTCTTCCCTTCAGTCTTGCCACCTGCTTGTGAACACCTTCTGCATTCATTCCCATCTGGAAAAGGTCTTTTAGGAGATTTTTATCAGCCACATACATGTGGAACCCCAATCCACTTTTCACCTGTTGAACAGGCTCTCTTCCATTTAAACTTTCCAAAAACACTGCTCTCTTCCTATGTATCTGAGTGTACATTTTAAGTTTAAATACCTAAAAAACGATACTCATGTGGCATCATTTGATGCAGAAATTTTGAATTGGACAAAGGTGGTAATAGGTTCTCTTCACTTACCCACAACAACTAAGATCCTCCTCTTAGGTTTGATTGGCTCATTGAATTGTCTGTCATGAGGGGTGTTCTACCTATGATGTTGCCCTCCCCTTACCAATGTAAAATCAAAGTTGTACTGAAATACGTAAATATGTATTTACCTTATAATTCCTGGCATGAACTTGTGATGATAATAAGAATGATCTATTCAGATTTGCAAGAATATTCTGAATTCTGAGACATCTTTATTTTCCTGACAGCATGCACAACTGAGTTATTAAAATATGTGAATGCATTAATGATCATATGTTTTATTATAGCCTTTTTAATGGATGTGATCCATGCATTCCCATGGAATCTAAATCTTTATCTGTTTTCTATTTGGATCAGGGGTTTAAAGTTATTTATTTTGTGCCCTCTTTAAATTCATTATTTAGTGCACATTTCCATTGTACAATTTAGCTTTGAATTACAATTGCAGATATGTCTGCTGGCATGACCCAAAGGCCCACTTAATAGGCACATTATTCATGAGGCCTTATTGCCATGCCAGGTTGGAGGTTAGGATCTGGTCAGACTGACCTGTTCAAGGCATCTGTGTAGTTGAATTTGCACTTACAAAAATAGGACGATGTAAAACCGGGGTTTGGAATTCATTTTGGCCTATTTTTCTGTAATTTACACAATGTAATGGGGTATGTATATTCCTGGTCTCAAGAAAGCTGAGGTCTGCCTAAACATACAGTTTAAGTGAACTAAAGTTTGCAACTTAGATTCAAAGTATGCAGAAGCTGCATGAGGCATATTGAGTCCCATAAAACAGAAATGTGCTATTTTCCTTATCCTTATTTATAATAACAATTACATAATACATTGCTCTTTTCATAAATGTACTAAATCTTTCAAATGATTTGCAGTTAACATTCTGTTTATCACTTCCTTGCAGAATACTAAAATAGAAGCGCACAATTTATTATATTGCTTTTTCACAGGGGAGCATAAATAGGTCAGCTCCTTTGCATTAGCTAATTAGCAAATCTTATTTTTAGTAACATTTTTGGTCTTGTAAATTCAACGTTAATTACATGATATTTCTGTGCAAATCCATTTAACTTTGCATTGCTTAATTGAAACCATAAATAGACAGATAGGTATTTCACGCCTACAAATCTACCTGGAGGGCCCGGCCATGCTCTTAAGCCCCTAACTCACCCAACACTACTGGAGCTCAATCTTCTAATACAATCTTCTAATACTTCAAAACTTTCTTGAAATTCCAGAGTGTATAATATCTCAAAACATACTTTTCCATATTGCCTCTCTCTAGAATATAGTCAATATATAATGAACAAACACCCAGGCACACTAATACAAGAATGCAGCCGTGGCTAACTCAATCCTTGTGTCTCCAAAGCTAATTCCCATTTCCCCACTCTCTTACATCACCCTTGCTCACGTGAGTTTTCGCAGCATACTATGGTCTGTTATAAGGAAATGATGAATTAACGAAGTGCACATCAAGTGCAGTTTGAGGCAGGGAGCCTTGGAGATGGATGTATAATTGATGGGCTGAGCAGAACTGAGTGGTCTGTTGCTTCTCAAAGCTAAAGCTGCACTCAATAAATACCATTAAAAAAAAAAAAATAATAATAATAATAATAATAATAATAATAATAATAATAACTGAAACCAGCAGGTATGGTACTCTTCCATGTCTGTGAGGTTTGAGCTATGAATGAGGAGGATTATTATCTTTGGAGTCTGTCTTTAGTGGGAATGACTGGCTTGGGAGGTGGTCCCTTCAAATAACACTGATCAGCATGAAGCACCCGCAATGTTGACATCAAGTGCAGTTTGAGGCATTTTGTGGGCTTTGTGGAGTTGTGAGTCCTGTGCTTCTACCTTTTCTTGTGACATTTGTATACTTTTAGTCTGCGTAAACAATGTATGACTTCAAAATCAAGCAACTCGACTCACTCTTAATACCCCCATCCACTGACTACCTCCACTACCTCCACTGATATGTCTTATGCCTCTGCTCTTAACAGTCCCTTTATCGCTACTGACCCTGAGTTGTCAGCGATCTTTGTTCAGCACATAAGAACATGGCTAGAATCACAGACTTCTTTGAAGTTTTATCCACTGGAGCTTCAGATGATTCTATATCGAGGTTGCCTCCAACCACAGATTCTGCAGTTATAACACAGATAACCTCCCGAGACCCAGCACTTGCCAGAGATGACGAACCGCAACTCTTCCATTCTACTGATGTAAGTGAGCATATTAGCCTTCCTTCAGAGGGTCAATACATGCCCGGTATTATGTCATTGAGCAAATTTGGTAGTCCTGCTTCAGTAGTGATTGATTCTAATTAGCTTTCAGCCTCAATGTCTTTTTTAAACACCACAGATGACCTCTTAATGGTTCCAGGGCTCAAGATTATCTTTCCTCACCTCAACTCTTATAGTCATCCACCCCACCATCTTCTCTGGGGTCAGGCTCTATAATGGCTCGGAGCTTCGTCCTAAACTCACTTGTTACGTTATATGACAATATGAAGGACAAGGCCAAGTTTCAGAAAGCTACCGTGAATGAAATGCATTTGAAACTTGCCATGATTGAGGGATTATTGGGAACTGAGCCTTATAAGAAAACAATTGTGATTGCACCTCAAGGTGACCCTGTGCCTATTTCACTTACTTCATCAATAATGGAGGGTTCCATAGAAGAGCAACAACTAACTGATGAACTTTCCGAAAGTCTGCATGCTCTAGCAACGATCAAACAGCTTTGATTGTTCTTAAAAAAGGGAAGAAACATAATGGGAAATTTTCTTAATATTCTAGAAACATGAAATCCAAGCAATCAGAAAGTAATCAGGGCTTGCATACATTTTTTAAGAATGCTTAGTATGTGTTCCCATAAAGATCAAAATGAGAGGTATCTTGTAATGGTGATGTTCGAAGTCCGAACAACGATGCAGAGCCTATGAAAAACCCCATTAGGAAACAAATAAGAAATCGAAAACAAATAAAGGGGCTGCAAAGCCCTCTGATGATTCTAATGGCAACATCTTAGCATTTTTGTCCATAACTAAACCAGATGTATGTACAGTCTTCAGCTACCAAACAAGAAGCGGAAACTGCGTTGGAGGATCTCATAAACACGTCCACTTAGTCATTGGATTTCTAAGCTCTGGTCCCCTCTACTACTCGGGACAAACAACCCTTTCAGATGACGATCTCTACTGGTGCTTTTAGCAATACAAGAGACAAAAGTCTTGAGTAGTTAATAATATCACTTCCATAGAGAAGTCAGCCACTTTAAAGTTGTTCACACCTTGTCCAACAAAGATTAACCAAATTGTGTAAATCATATCTGGTGACATTGACTTAGTAAACTCTGTCTATGATAATCATACAGATATTGTAATTATTTTTTTATCCAAAAATGTATATGATATGATTTTTAATGTTTGTGAAACCTTTTTGAAAATGGGCTATGGGATATTTGTGCCCTTAAACACTTTTCTCAATGTTAATCAAAATTGTATTCAGAGTTCACTTGCCAAAATTCGAAATTTATATTCTCTTGATGATGTCTCGAATACGTGCCAAAAACATTTAATTTGGGCTGTGTCCCTAAATATCAGTTGGATCAGGATTGGTCCTGGCTGCGCAGTGCATTGTTCTTTGTGAGTAAATTGTCTTGGAAACTGGTAACTAGTCTTTATCAACAATGCAGAGAAATGTTGTGCTTGGAGCACAATGGGCTTCTCACATCTACAGAAGACTGGCACTTTATCAATTAATTTAAGTGATTTTCACATCATCGTGCTACAAGAATTATGGCTTAGAGAATGTGGCCATATTGATGGCTTCACTACTTCCAGCTACTTACTACCTCTTTTACGACTAATTCTTATTCACCAAAATTGGCACTATCGCTTTGACCTTCTTAGTATATGCTGATGGACTTATTCTTCTAGATACAACCCCCATTGGCCTTCAAAAGATGTATCAACTCTCTGGATGACTATTTTAATTTAAATGACTTGGTGATAAACACCAATACAACAGATTTTTGTAAGATTATGAGTTTCAGTAAACCTTTGGCTTTTATTTGGAAATTGGGTCTCTCTAAATCAGAACCAGTGGAGGAGTTCACCTATCTTGGTTTTAGAATTTTTTCAACACCAAATATAGGTGATATTTACCAAAGCTTGAAGCAGAAAGCAGTGGACCTTTCAGGCCAAATTGAACAACAATATTTGATCGGAAATATGGACTATTTTCTATTCTTCCATTAGTACATTTCTGTAAACTAAAGGTTACACCACTCTGCTGGGACTGTTCAGAAGGTTTAATCTGGAGAAAGGTCTTACTTCCCCCAAACTCTATTCCACGGTCTGTAAGTAGATTTGAAATTGGCCTTATATCCTTGGTGGCAAAGATAAAATGGCAAACTGTATTACTGATTAGAACAATTGGGGATAGTCCCTAGAACTTTCTTTTTCCCTCTCTGCAAAATATGATTATGAGGGGTGACTCGAAGATGTTTTTGAATTAGGTAGCGTCATGTGAAGGGATTCTTCTTGATATTAATTTGTCCTGAGATATGCTAATATGCGGCCCCTTGAGGGTCAGGAAAGCAGTATGGGATATGGACTGGTGTTTAACCTCTAATATGATCCCTACTTTTAAATGACATCATAGTTTGATCTTGGATTTAAAGAAAGTAAATACTTTTTCACTGTACTTAACAAAATACCCCTCAAAGTTTGTAAGACATAACTTCATGGGAATCTGATTAAACCTTCATCTGACTAATTAAGTTATTGGAGGTAGATCAAGACTTCAACATGACCTACATGTGTGTAGATTATTTCATCTCCCCAATAGAACTGAGACATTGGAACATTGGGTTCTTGAATGTACACATCATCACAACTTGAGAAGCTTGACTTTTGGGAATTTTGTTCATGATTCAACAGCCTTAAACATGGTGGAATGTTGGCAGCGTATCCTGAATGGGTTTTCAGATTTCCTTGATAATTGCGTCGGTACAGTTTATCGGGTCAATTTTTAAACTCATATAATGTACATATTGTTATTTGTGATTGCTACAAAACTGTTAATGAACTTGTATAGTAATATTATAATTGTATATTTTTATTGATTCCGTTTTGGAAGAATGTGTTAAAACGTTATGTTAAACTATCACACACAAATAAAATAAGATTTTAAAAAATAACGAATTGCCTTCTTCTCTGCAGGAGTACATGAATTAGTAGTGAAGGAAACTCCTACCCAGCCCAACACTACCACTACTAAACCAGCCGAGATCTCAAATATAAAGGTAGAACAGGCAAAGGTTGTCAGGTTTATCTCATTCGCCTCTTGTGGTAACATGGGCCTACGGCAGGCTATATTTCTCATTAGTACTCTGGGAGGCGGCATCCACCAATAAGAATTCTCAGAACGCGGGCTGTATTAACTAAGGAAAGCCCATGTTCTGAACATTCTCATTAGTGTTGGGTGCTTCCCTTCCCTACTCCCCTTTCACCATTTAGCACCTGTATGGTTCCCCTACACGGGTGCTTGTGGTGTCATGTTTTCCAAAAGGAAAAGAAATAGAAAACTCCAGCATTGCTGCTCTTTGGGAAGTCTGTTGTACATGTTGATGTCACAGTCATCAAAATGGAAAATGGACTTCCCTGACAGCACTGTCGGAGCCGATCTGCAACATAAAGGTACACCATTAACACTCGGGTAGGGAAACTACACGTGTGCTAATGGCGATATTGACCTGGGTGGTGGGCCAACCCTGTTGGTAACGGCACTGTCACCCTCGTTAACTTGGGCGGCGGGCCGTTACTGACGGGGGCTGCATGCCGCATTGGTCGATATCGCCTCAGTAAGGATATGAGCCAGCAAGGAAGCAACCAAACAACCATACTACTGAAGTACCAAAATAAAAGAATGTCCAACCAAGGTTCTATTAAAAAAGTGGGAGATGTTTATCAAACTAAATATACAAGCACATAAATCAAAAACCCTATAACCCACCCCTGTAGAATATACAGAATATTCAGACTTTAAGATGAAAGAAACGGACAAGATTTTCAGCAATGTTCAAGTACAATGGAGGTGTCTTTTACAGGTGAGCGGAGGAACTTAAATGTCACAAGATTCCACTTACGCAGGCCCGGGACACAGAACTACTACAAATACCTTGTGTGCTTGTTCTTAAGGCTCAACAGTGTTGAGACAGGCTTCTAGGTATTTTCCTATACTTTGGGATAGTGTTGAGATGGGTCGAGTTAGCTTCAAAATGGGTCGAGCCAGCATGTGAGATGGGGAAGACAATTACTTCCACAGAGTCGAGTTGGCATCAAAAATGGTTGAGCTGATTTGCAGCGCCTGCTCTATCAGTGGTACAGAGCATGTCCAGAAGTCACAGTTGACCATTTGAGAGCTGCAGTGACAGCCATGTCTCTGCAGTGCAGAGGCTGCATTTAAGATATGCCCCTTTGTACAAAAGCTACGATGATCATAAGTGGCCCATGATGGTGGCAGGTTAAACTTTAAAACAAGGCTACGCCTGAGTTAAAGCATGGTGCTTGGCACTACCTATAATCATTGCAGCCCAACTCAATTTTGTATCACACATGTGTCAGCCATGTGAGCCCAGTTCAACTGTGGAAGGGTTATGTGTATTCATTCATATTCCATTGCTCACTGGCAGGACTATAGCAATGGGGGCGGGGGGTTGCCTCTTTATTCCTTTGTAAGGGCAGGTAACACTCATTCCCCAGGGACATCTACTCCATAGATGGTAGGCCTAGGAACAGGAATCAAAAGGAACATCCATTCACAAAGGGTTAGGCCTCACACCATTGTGCAGCATTTCTAAAGGCTTTTGATTCTATTGCAAATGGAAGGGGTAGGGATGGAGTAGCCAGGGCGAGATATGTACAGTCTGGGGAAGATTCTGCCGTTTTGTTTCTCTGCGACTCTCTTTCTCTTTCCTGTCCACTCCACCAGGGTCGGACTGGGACAAGAAAACGGTCCGGTCACCCAAAAAAAAGTGGGCCACCCCTCACCTCAAAAAGTGGCCCACCCTTCACCTCACGACCCTTGACCTCTGATGACATCACCAGAAGTGATGTCATTTGACCCCACCCCAAAGTGACATCCCGGGAAGCAATGAAACACAACCTTTCACCCCTTCACAAAACGGGAAGTGGAATCAAATAGCATTGACCCTAAGTACACTAAATTACTGTGAATCCAAGCAGATGTCCAAGGCCAAATGATAATATCTTATTGTATAGCACTTATGCTCAAGCTTTTTTATAGAATAAATATGCATACAATATCACCCAACCTGTGTTGGTACTCATTTATCGACCTAAGAAGGATGAAAGGCTTTTAGAAAAAAAAAGAAAACAAAATTTGAAAAATAAAATATTTTTTTTCAATTTCTTTTCTTCCAAACCGGCCCAGGCATGGCCATAAACTGGCCCCCACTCCCTGGGGACGATTTCGGCCCGGCCATGGGCCGAAAGGCCGAGGGGACAATCCGAACCTTCACTCCACCTCCTTGAGCACAAAACACTTTGGCTCTTCCACCCCTTCGTTGAATCCTCTTGGAATCATCCTTTGGACCCCAATCCTTAAAGAAGGTTTCATTTGACCCTGCTGGGAGATCAGTCCTTTGCAGAGTCCTCCCGTTGTGAGGTGGAGGAAGGTGTTCCAAGGCAGAGGCAAGCTCTGTCCCCTAATCATCCCCAGGGACCATTGGGGGTGAATTCTGATGCTGGACCAAGACCACATCTCTGCCATCCACCCTGTTGCCTGGGACCTCACTGTGTCGCAGGACTCCGGAAAGGTGTATGCCATCTTCCCCATATTTGGAAGCACAAGAAAGAACTGACCTTGGCCCTTCAGACCCTCAAGTGGGGACTCACAGCACCTGAAAGCCAGAAAATCTGCAATCCCTGTTTTCGAGGTTGACCTACTGTGAGCCACGATTCGAGTGTGTGCGACACCAAGCAAACTATCTGGACCCTTCGACGCTGCCTTCGGCATTCATTGTTCCTCAAACCGCTGTTGCCTGTTTGACTCCATCCGCCACTGCACCACACCTACTGAAGAGCATTGCTGTCTTGGCTTTAACCAACGAAACACCACTGCCTTGTATTGCTCGGGTCCGTATTCAAAGCACCAGCCTTGTCATTGCTGCTCCTGAAAGTTGATCAAACTGACCCAGGCGTCTCCGATACCACGATCTCCAAGCCTCCACACAGAATGTAAATGCCAGCACATCCCAGTACCAGCTTGACCAGCGACGATCCTCGATCATCGAAATGTACCTGGTGACCTCACAATCGGCACAGCTGAAGTAGGCGATTTGAGACTGCAGCTACCTTCCCTTCGACCCTGACTCGACTCCAGCTTGCCGCTGCACCACCGCAACTGCTGCATCTTCGAACCAAAGACAATCCACAATCCATGCCTAGAAGCCTTGCTTGAACCCGTCGAACCACCAAAACCTTTGCAATGGTATTATTAGATAATATGTGGCCCCCTGGCCCATATTTGGATCTATACACTGGATTGGTCATTTTAATACCTTTTGCAAACTTAAGAACATACCCTTTGAAGATTGTGGCCTTTTGTTGCCTTTTCTCCCCTGTCTCATTACCCTGAGTGCTGCATCTGTTCTCTCTTTGCCTATTCTGTGCTCCCTTTTCAATGGTGGGGGTTTTGCCGTGTTTTCTAGTTAGTTATTGCCCATGGTGTGTTTGATTAAAGTATATATTTTTTATAACACCTTGATTTGATATTCCTTTATTTTGGACTGGTACACTTCGCTGTTTGTGTTGCTACTGAGCAACATTCACACGCCTCTTTAGAGTATAGCTTTGCCTCAGCCCATAGCACCACGAAAGGCAAAGGATTTTGATCACTTGACTGTGCCTGTTTTACCTTTATGATTGTGTTGGCTCTTGATTTATACAATTGTGAGGGATGAGCGGGTGCTTTAGCCTTTGCTCATCCTTGCTCTCCTGCAGTTCATCAAACGTACCCTCTCTCACAGTCACCCCACGTTCCTTCTCTATATCCCTTCGAAGCAAAGAATGTGTTATTCCTCACTCAGGACACGTTCTGTTTAACTACTTGTTCATCACTATAATGAGACAGAAGTGTTTTCACATTCGCTTATTCGACCCACTTATCTAGACGTTGTGGGGCAGAGATCCCCTCCCTACTTAGAAGACTTGGGGTGGCTTCCTACCTTCCCTCTCACAGCGTAACTATGGAGCCCCTTTGAGAAACATTTCCAGGGCCACTGTTGGTTGGTGCCAGTCCAGCCCTGTCTGCGAGAGGTGGGGGCTGCTAGGCCAATGCCAGAGAGTATGTGCAAACATTTTGATGCTCTTTGACTGCGCGTGTATAGAGTGAGTCATAAAGCAGAGCCGCACAATCGGAGGTTTATTTTGAAACCACTGCCAGCCGCTTTGCCGACAATGTCCAGGTGTATTGGACGCTGCCACGCAAGGCCGCGCAGTTACAGGAATTCACAATGGGAGATTGAAGATTCACGAGGGCGGCAGCAGCCGGCAATCGTCTCGCAGTAGAGCTGGAATGGCTAATCAATATGAGGCAGGAAGCCAAAAGATTGGGTGTTTTAGGAAACAGATAACATCAGTGTGTGAGCGCAGTGTCTTTCAGCGCGTCGCTTCCGTGGCTTTGTCAGAGTCCGCGCCTGGCTGAACGCGCCTTTGTGTTCTCTTCACAGAGGGCGGGCAATCAAATCTGTCTTTACTGTCACTTGTAGAAGGAATTATCATGGCACGCGCCGTCAACTTCTGCTGCAAGTGGAATGGTTCAAGTTCAAATGGCATTACCAACGCGTTCCTCAAGTGGCCCACCACCCATCAGGAAACATATATGTGACCATACATGTATGAAGGACCTCCATGACCCAGAGGCATCTCGATTTTAGTACTACGTGACTGCGACCAATAATATTCTTTTCAAGTTACTCAGAATTTTAACTTTGTTCAAGTTTGTTAATCTTCTCTGTTTTTGCATTTAAATCTGGCCCTCTGTCTATTTCACGGCAGAGAGCGCCTCAGCTCCGAGACTACGTCATGTATATAATGTGATATGATATGGCATTTATAACGCGCCTATACACACATATACAAGTGTTTCAAGGCGCGACGAGGCAAGGGAGGGGGAACAAAGGAAAGACAGAGACAATGATTTTACTAGGCCAGGTGACATTGAGATCATGCAAGTGCAGGGTTGGGGGCAAGGGGAAAAGTGCAAGGGGACAGACACAGGGAGGGAGCATTGCAGTGCTTAGGATGACAATAAAAATAAATGAAACAATAAATAAAAGTGCGGCCAGCTGGTGGCAAGTGCAAAGGGAAGTGCAGATGGTATCAGGTGATATTATCCCCACCAAAAATATCGTCGTATATCGTCGGGAACGTCCATAGGCAATATTTTTAGTGGGGATCATTTTTGGGGTTACTGGGAGCTGGGGTTGCGGGGTGTCCCCTGCTGGCTTTAAAATAATATGGGGGTTGCTCGGGTGTCCCCCGCAGGTTCCATGCCTTAATATCGCAGCAAAAATATGGCAATATTTTTGTATGGCGATATTTTTGCAGGGATATTAACACATGGAACCGTGCGGACATCAGATGTCAAGTGCTGGTAGGGGGCTGTAGGGATACAGAAACAGCCCCTGAGTGCAAGGGTTGCCCGGGGGGGCAGTGCAGGTGTGCAACTGGCTGGGAGGGGACCTGGGCCCGAGATCAGAGCGTAGCTAGGTGACCAGTGCAGTTTCAGTTTCAGCCAGGAGTTCAGCAGGAGGGAGGAGGAGAGAAAGCAGAAGCAAAGAGGAAGGTCTTGAGGTGCTTCCGGAACTGGAGATGGTTCTCCTCAAGTTTCAGAGAGGCCGGGAGGCTGTTCAAGAAGGTGGCGGCCAGCCGGAGAAAGAGATCTACCACCAACTCATTGCTTGGAGAAACGACTGACCCTGAGGGAGTTGGAGGCGGATGAGCTCGAGAAGGAAGATATTTAGGAAGAGAGAGCAGAAGGCATTGTGGACAAGGCAGAGGGTTTTGAACATAATCCTCACAGTCACTGGGAGCCAGTGCAGAGATTTGAGTCCTGGAGGTATACGATCCCTGGGTTTGAGGCCAAGGACAAGTCTGGCAGTCCTGTTTTGGATGAGTTGTAGAGGGCAGAGAGTAGAGCCTAGCAGATTTAGAAAGAGGCTGCTGCAGTAGTCCAGCCTGGAGAGCACTAGAACTCGGGAGACAGTGAGCTTCTGTGGGAAGGAGAGGAAAGGAAGACTACCTTTGAGGACGTGCAGCTTGTGGTGTGACTTCTTAGAGACGTCAGAGATGTGAGGAGAGAAGGAGAGTGTGGAGTCCAAGATGACCCTGAGGTTTTTAGCCTCACAGGTGGGAGCAGGAAGAGGGCCAAGAGAGGCATGCCAAAGAGTGACAGGAAAGGAGGGAGCAAGTGTGCCGATAATATCGGTTTTAACTGGCATTAAGGCAGAGATCATTGGCGGCACACCACTCCTGGATAGCAGACAGACACTCAGAGATGAGAGAAGGAGAAGAGGTGGCTGAAGGGAGCCTGAAAATGAGCTGAGTGTCATCTGCATAGCACTGAAAGTTGGGGCACAGAGCGGCAATGTGGTGGCCAAGAAGTGCCAGGTATTGGTTGAACAGCCGGGAGAGAGGTTAGACCCCTGGGGAACACCACAGGTAGAGATAGAGATAGGGGAGAGGAAGGACCCAAGTTGGACATGCAAGGGTTGATTGGAGAGGAAAGAAGTCACCCAAGCCAGGGCCTGATTGGTGGTACCCAGGTTATCACGGAGATGGTTGAGCAGGATGGCATGGTTGGCCATGTCAAAGGCAGAAAAGAGATCAAGGAAGATGAGGACATGGGGGGTGTTGGAATCAAGGTTGGAGAGCAGGTCTTCACAGATGTTCAGGAGAGCAGTTTCCGTGCTTCTGGCAGCCCTGAAGCCAGACTAATGGTCATGGAGACAACCAACAGATTCAGTGTGAAGATTAAGCTGGGGGATGGCTATCTTTTGCAGGAGTTTGCCCAGGAAAGGAGTGATGGTGATTGGGCGATAGTTAGCCGGGCAGGATGGGTTGGCAAAGAGGGTGTCCAAGAGAGTGCTTCTGGAGTGAAGGGAAGACTCCAGTGGTGAAGGAGTGGTTGGAGAAGTCAGCCAGAGAAGGAGCCAGGGTGTCAATGTGGTCCTTGATGGTTTTGGAGGAACAGGGATGAATCTGTTTTGATGAGACTTTCATAGATCGGACTTGTTTAGAAACCTTGTCTGGGGAGAACAGTGGAAAGGCAGAGATGGAGGGGGAGAGGTGGCCAAAGAAGGGTCAGAGGAAGAGCAGGGAGTAGAGGAAGGGAAGGAGAGGAAGAGAGAGAGGACAGGATGTCCTGAGTTTTAGAGGTGAAATGAGAAGCCCGGGGAGTAGAGGGAGGAGGGGCAGAGGGGCAGAGGAAGAGAAAGGAAAGGAACACATGGTGTAATGGGCCCACAGGGCAGCTCCACCTCCACCACTTTATCCTCTTCTATTTCCTTAACTGTCGGACCATCCCTGGAATGTGCATTCTTGACATATCGTGTCCATGTTTACCACAACCGGGCTCCTCCATTTCCGAAACATGCAATAGTTACACCATAACTAAAAAAAGGTAGATTTTCCGCAAGCCAAATTTGAGACCGGTCTACAACCTTCTGCAAGTGAGCAGTGCTATGGGACACACACCCTGTGGCAACATGAAAGAACCAGTCATTGTGATCTACTTGAGCACTGCAAGTCAACATTTAGAGCAGTCCATAGTGAATAGACAGCAGTCACCAATGTGCGATCGACGTTGCTTTGTGGTTGTACCTAAGCTAAGCTAGGCCGGCAGTCCTAGTTTCATTGCACTATTGGATCGGTAGAGCAACGTGGAACTGCAGTGTATAGTTATCAGTCATCTGGAATCCTTTCTCATAGGCGGGAGCCAACAAGTTCAACTCACCCAATCAGTTGCACTGATCAGTAGAATTCCACCATGGGCTAGGATCTCCCATTCCTCTTTGAATGCATGTAGATTACATTGCCGGGTTCATCAGGGTACATCATATGGACATGTTCATTTCATTTTATTTTTTAATAAATATAGTCAATAAGACTTTTTTACATCAAAATTAAATGATGCATCTCGACAGTCAATTAAAACGGTATGCAGCAATAAAATCGTGGCAAAAATGTCACCTTTACAAAACATTGCGGCAAAAATGCTGTGGTTTGACCCGGTAAAGGTGTACCCCATTATACCATTTAAGGGGAGAGGGGGTTGCTGTGGTGTCCTCCGTTCTCCTTAAATGGTATAATGGGTCTGGGGGTTGCGGGGGTATCCCCCGTATCCTTTACATCTATTGTGGTGGCAAAACCACAGCCTTTTTGCCTCCATTTTTTGTGTAAACGGGCATTTTTGCCTCGATTTTAACACATGGAACCATTAAAACCATATTACACTTAGAAAGGTATACAATTACTAGAAGCAAAGGCCAAAATCAATGTCAAATTCAAATTTTCTTTTGCAATTTCATACAATATATTTTCAATAACAATCGAAAATTTGCTAAAATTATAAATCAGGTTATTATGGCTGCCAGTCAAGTACAATTCCCAGAGTATATCGGGCAGTTATAGTGGGTAGAATTTTCAAAGGCAATTAGAGTATTTCTTAGTTGCCCCTCAAGGCTATCACATTCAAGCAATAGATGCTCAGCATTTTCTGCGAGAATGTCACCACAAAGTCTGCAAGTGCGTTCGCTTCTCATTATATTTAGATGTATGCTGATGGCACATGGCTTGTGAAACAGTTACAGCAGGATGGAGGGGGTCATGGCTGTCTTACGGGTACTTGCAGATGGTTGATGGAAATCCACAGCCCCATCAGAGCACTAAAAGGTGAAGAGGATGCGGAAGAGGTCGAGGAAGATGACTTTAAACCAGAAGATTTTACCTCTGAATAGGGACAGGTTCTATGATTTGCGAAACCCTGTGGGTCAAAAGATGTGCAGTGCCCCCTAATTTTAACGTGTGCTGTTGTTGCCAGAATCGACGTCACAAACACAGAAAGTGACATCATTCATCCGTAGTCGAAGGGCATCATGGGAAGTTACCTTACAAAAAGTTGCAAGGGTAATACAAAAAGACTTTGGCCCTCATTACGACCCTGGCGCTAAGGGGTCTGCGCCAGCGTTAGCTGCGCCGACCCCTTACCGCCAACTACGAGTTCCCGGAGCGCCATGGTCATTTTTCCGCCCGCTTTTTGCGGGCGGAAAAATCCATGGCGCTCTGGGACCTTGGTGTTAATTACGCCACCGTAATTTACGGTGGCGTAATTAACTCCTTCCCCACTCCCATTATACCCTATGGGGCCGAAATGGGAATGGGGAAGGGTAAATGGGTCAATGGGGACTTACCGCCCCGCCGATCTCGGAATGGGGCGGTAAGTCCGCCATCCGCCATGGCGTAAAGGGACTTTGCGCCATGGCGGAAAAGTCCGCCGATGGCGGAAAAAATCCGCCAGGGTCGTAATGAGGGCCTTTGCTATTTGTAACAAACGGTGTACATGGCTAGTAGTATTATGATATACAGAGCTTCAATCTAGTCTGTTAAACTTTGATTGAAGCTTGTTTCTCAATCCCTACACTGTAAACAAAATCACTTCTAGAGGCCCCAAATTTTGGCTGATAAAGCACAATGAGATAAAATGATTTCCCCAGGATCGCACACTTTTGCTACTGATCCTAGGAATTGATCAAACTCTTGCAGTTGGGTTCATGATGTACAAACCATATAAACAAAGACACTTTGTGAATGCCCTCGGGGACAGGTGCCGGTGACAACAAGGTCATCAACTAGAGAAAGGCAATGCCCGGGTGGCAATAGCAATTCAAGTTGCGAGATTAGGCGTACCAAACTCTTGTAATCTCCTGGCAGAACTTGCCAGGAGCAGCCAATAATCGATAGGGACACGTGATAGAGGAATACTTTGCAAGTTCTGAAAGGAAGCCTTCAGAATAGATCCCGCTAGACTGGGAATATTGGCGAGCTCGATAGCAAGATCTTCTGAAGGCCGGACACCCTTCCATACAGCTTATCTTTCTGAAAGTGGAGCACTGGCACGGTGGGTGCTCTCCAAAGTGAACTGATATTGCACTGTGAGTACCACATAGTGGAATTCAAGTAGATGTTTAGCATACAAATGCAGGATGCTCACTGCATTTCTTGCATTACAGTGGTTGTTATCTATTGCGTTAATAACACTTGTAATAAATACATTGATTTCTCTGGGAAGCAGTAGAGCAGTGTACATAACATTCCATAAAGAATGTATTGCAAAGCAAGAATTAGGGGATGTATCAGCCTTTACATTCAAAAACATAGCCCACTCTTAGTGGATTACAGAACCTGTGTATCCATTCAAACGCCCTAGATCTGCTTGTTTCGTCTTAACTGTTCTGTTTTAACTGTGTCTATGTTTGCGCCCCAATGCCTGCGGGCTGCCGGCGCATTATAAATACACAAATAAATAAATAAATAAATACATTATAGTTAGTCTTAGCGGTTACAGAAGCGTTAGGGAACATCCTTAATTTGGCATTTTTGCAGGCGAATATTGTGGAGTACTTGGGGAAACATTGTTGTAACATCAGAAAGATTCCCTTATTTTCTGAAAAAAAACCTATGCTAGACAACCGGCTTCAACATGGCAAGCGTATGGTCAGGCCCAGGCCAGTAACATGCTTGGTTTAGTGAGGCAGTGTAGTATGTTCAGATTCATTATGGAAGGTAAATAAAGTTTATCTAGCAGCTTCAACATCAACCTCTCTGTTCCGTTTCTGCAGGTTCAGTGAACCTTGGTAGCTATACATAGCATCCGGTTTCCACATTCAACCTATCAGGTTGCTCCAAATGCAGATTATGCTTCATGGCAACCTGGTGGCTGATCGTGCGCGTGCGTACCCCTCCCCACATCCCGCCTGCCTGTGCTCTCATCATCTCACAGACACCTTCACAAATTAAACAACAAGTTCATACATATAAGAGGACCTACCTGCTTGCCTGCTCTACCACCCCTTCGTGCTGGAGCCCTAGCCCCCACTTCCATAGCGACCACCTTTAATGTCGTTTTTTTGGTGGGTGCTAAAACGGGTCACACCCTTTCCTTTCAAAATTAACTCTTGGTGTTAATGTTGATGAACCCATTGCCGGTGGTCTGTCCAAGCTGGAAACGACTGTGAACCCTTAGTAATGGCCCTTGGCTACTTGGGACATTACCGTCGGCTGGTCGGCCATCACGGTCCGGTATAGCCTGCCAGAATAGGGGCTACCACCATCATTTGCAACTGCATGGTGTAATAGAGAAAGGAAGGATAGAAAAGTCACATTAGAATGAGTATGCAGTGCAGAACACGACTTCTGCTCTAACCTGAACAATTAAATATTGTGGAAAAGAACTGAGTATCATAAACATTACAACATGAAAGTAATGGCAAATTGTATGTGTTGTCAGAATCAATCTTTGTACCTTGACTGTGCCAGACTCTCACTGTGTTTCCGAAACGCAGTGAGCATTAGTCATGCAATGAATGTTCTTGTTGTTTCCCTGGACCTTATTCCTCCTTTTGACTTGGGGGCCTCATTACAAATCCACTGAATTACCGCCAAAATCATTTACCGTTACTGCCACTTGGTCCTGTGTGCCTAGCATGGTTTCACGGGTGAGGGCAGGTGCTGTAAATGCCCATTTTTGGAGTCCATAGCTCTCTAGGGATTTTGGAAGAATTACTGCGAGTGGTAATTCCGCCACAGCAATTCTGCTGATTTTTGCAGATAAAGTGGTGGCTTCACCCCTAGCTTGCTGCTATTCCTCTTTATCTCCAAATTTGAAATGAGGTGCTGCAGTAAGAAATGTGGTAATTCTGTTACCTCTGGAAAAGTGGTGTTAACAGAATTACCTTCATTTTTATACTGCACTACCAAACTCATAATGAGGCCCTGTCTGTTTTACAGTAGCCAGCTTCACTGGCTACATCACATAAATCCAGCATTCTCCCATCAGATTGAAAAACATCCACCACTTTATAAGGCTCTTAATGCAAGGCGGTAACACTGTTTTTATGTGGACATTCATAAAATGTATTTCTATGGGCAGTTTGCATAGCTGACTCCAAGAGGGAAAACTACCAATTGTGATTTTGCTACATGAAAGGCCTGGATAGAATGTCCTGCCATCACATTAATATTTTGAACACCACTACTACTGATAATAAAGAACATCCATTCTCCTGTTATGTATTAAATTCAATCTAAATAATTTACTAAGAATGTATGTACATTGGGGTCTGGGCATGTGCACAGCCCTGCATGAACTTTCAAAGTTCTGGCTCAATTTGGCCTTTTGTTCCCCAAACAAGTAAATTATATTGTACTCATTTGATCCTCACGTCAAAATCTTGAGGCTGTCCAGATGACTTTATATGGTTCATGGTTACACACATGTTAATGCTAGGTTGACTGTTGTGAAAAAATTGAATAAGTGCCAAGCTCAGTATGCATGACATACTTAGTAACCCAAGCATACAACCGTTTTCTCATTGACCCACTTGTAAAATATAATGATCTCTGGTCATTCTCACATTCTCAAAAGGCACTTTGATTTTATGTAAAGCAGCCAGTAGTGCTCATTTGTGCTATTTGTCACTTTCCCCTTTCGCAGAGGGGTATTTTGAAAGAGCACACACATTTGTATGCCTGACTATTCATTTTAGAAGGATAACCTCCACCAGAAATACATTAATATGCTTATTCTAGGATTTGATAATGTGTTTTGCTCAGTAAACTAAGTGTAACATTCCTATTTTGACTGCATCATATATTGGATGTGCTTATTAGAAATGTAAATTGTTGAATTTTAGAAATAGCAAGTTAACAATGTCTGTACAATTAGCTCATTTTCTTTTTTTAAAGTCTTCTTTTTGCCAGGAATCCACACCGTTTTGTTTCTCAAAATGCCCTTCCGTCATGGAAAGGGTAGCACTCTGATTAAAATCAAAAATCTATTTCTTATGTGACCACCAAGTCAATATTTCTTTTGCACTGGGCACTGATTGCACAGATACTAATAATTAACAAAAAAAAAGGAAATATCAAACACAGTTGTAGACCTTGCTAATTGGTTCTTAGGTTCCTGAGAAGGTCTATTAGAGCGCCAGAACTCCCCAAAGAGCATATCTGCGTCCACCTCTTGTTTTTGCATTCCAATACACAACCCATATGCCAGGGTTGTACTTCTTCTCGCCCGCACCTTGAATTACATAGACTGTTTATTTAATCATTGAACCACCATAGTATTAACTTCTAAATACATCAGGAGTGCAAGTGGGTGACTTCTTTCCACCTCTTGTTCCCCCATATGGCAATCAACCCGGCCACCGCCCCTCTCTTCAATAAATCTCTGCTTTCTTCTCTGCTTGCACTGTTGTCAGCAAAGACTAGGGTGAGACCAGTAAACTCACACCTGACATGAGACTCTGACTTGCAGAGGGACAGAGTCATAGGGTTGCCACTTCTCATTTGAACAGCATACACACCAACACACAAATACATAGGCTTGCAATCTTTGTGTGATATTGCCTATTGACTTGGACAGGGTGGTTTGGTAAAACGTAAAGAGATGCATATTCACACATGTGCATCCAGAACTATTGATTTTGACATCTCTTTCTTTGCAAAAAACACAAACCACTATTAGGCCCTTTTCAATTGCACTAAACGGTGGTAAAGAGAACGTGCTCAGTCCTCTGATTTGAACAGTAAGATATTCGCTGATACTTGGTCCTACTGATACACCTCGTTGCTCTTAGATATTTTCTTTTCGGTGCTGCCTTTTGAAATATGTTAGAACTCCTTTCTGGCTTTTTATTACTATTTTAGTTGTAGGTGGTCTTCCGACCCTAGGGTACATTTGACTTTCACGTCACCTTTCACTTTAGATGTTACAACTACCGTGCCGCCTCTTTTCTCCTCGGGCATTACTCGGTTAATGGGACTTCATTTCTGAAATGCTCCCCTATGCTCCCTGCTCGATCTTATCTCTTTGAGATGTGTGGGCTAGGACTTCATTTCTGAAATGCTCCCCTATGCTCCCTGCTCGATCTTATCGCTTTGAGATGTGTGGGCTAGGACTTAATTTCTCAAATGTTCGCCTATGCTCCCTGCTCGATCTTATCTCTTTGAGATGTGTGGGCTAGGACTTCATTTCTCAAATGCTCCCCTATGCTCCCTGCTCGATCTTATCTCTTTGAGATGTGTGGGCTAGGACTTCATTTCTCAAATGCTCCCCTATGCTCCCTGCTCGATCTTATCTCTTTGAGATGTGTGGGCTAGGACTTCATTTCTCAAATGCTCCCCTATGCTCCCTGCTCGATCTTATCTCTTTGAGATGTGTGGGCTAGGACTTCATTTCTGAAATGCTCCCCTATGCTCCCTGCTCGATCTTATCTCTTTGAGATGTGTGGGCTAGGACTTAATTTCTGAAATGCTCCCCTATGCTCCCTGCTCGGTCTTATCTCTTTGAGATGTGTGGGCTAGGACTTCATTTCTGAAATGCTCCCCTATGCTCCCTGCTCGATCTTATCGCTTTGAGATGTGTGGGCTGAAACGTGTGGCACTGTATTCCTAACCCCTCTCAGGTTGCTTATTTTTCTCTTTTGCTCTTTAAATGTTGTCCCCCTGGCTCCTATTCCCAGAGAACCATTGTTAAGTATCTGAAGTTTCTTTTTAAAGTCCCTTAAAGTAAGTTGACTGAGCACCCCCTCAGGCTCCATCCCGTTGATGCATCTTCTGCCATTATTTCTCCCAGCAGTGCCGGCATTTTGGGCCTCATCCTTGTTCCCTCTTCCTGTGATTTCCTCTACAAGAGAAACTCATCAACGTAAACTGGTTCCCAGAAAGGGTGCTAGTCCTTCCAATGTAATCCCTGTTACTTCCACGTCTACCTTATCTTCCCTTCTTTAATAGTTGCTTTTGTCAAATGTCATCCAGCTATTTCTTCTGTGCTTGCTAATTTTTTATTGTGTAATTGATTTTAAAAATTAAAACCTTGCACAATATAATTACATATCATTTACATATCAAAAGCATATAAGTACAATCTTAGTATATAGATACATTTTTCATTTCACAGCTAATATAAATTCTATCAATTACAGAAAATCATATGGTGACATAGTTAGAAAATTCATTTTTCATTGTACATTTGCTCATCATCTTTATGAGCTGTTAACTCCAAACCCAATAACAATGGATATAGGCTCTTACGCCAGTCCAAAGTGGACACATTCTGTATGACACTGCCAGATGTTTTACTGAATTGACATCTTTTTCCACAGATCCTACAGACATCATCAATAATGACTCTCATCTCCAACTTAGGCATTTTCTTTAGTCTGTAGGAGATTTATTCTGAAGTGTAACAATACATTGCCAAACATATTCAGTGGAAACATACATAAATATGGGGCACACACATTTACCCTCTTCTGTACTTTATGCAGATCTTTTTTTTATACACTCAAGGGGTGCTTGATTTCAGTCCCTGATCCTCCAGGCTTTATGCAGATCTACAATATTCTTATATTTCACCAAGCTATCCAGCATTAGACACCACAATACCCTGCACAAATGCTTCTTGAATGCATGAGGTGCCAGTCGACATTATCCTGCTCTGCTTTTTTAAACTCCGCATATAAAGAGCGGCAAGGTACGAATTCTAACTTATCACAAAATAAAAGAAAAATCAATAAGATCTGAGCATCTAATGAAATAAGACCTAGCTCGGATCTTACTGCCGCCATTGGAATTGAGGTTGGTAAGGAAAGCACCTTTTTCCAAATTTGAGCTCCCATAATAGTAAAATCAATCTCCTCCAGTAAATGGTAGATTTCTATTCCATAACTAGGAGCAGGCACCACCATTGCTTCATAGAATTTCTGTACCGGAAGGAGTAAGAATTTACCAAATTTATAACGAAATTTATAATGGAAGTGCTTCATCTGGGTAGCTACATTTCTAGCTTTATTCTTCTCACTAAATTATTTTTATTTGGTTGAGCAGTTACAAAAAAAACGGAATAAAAAATATCTAAACTCCTGCACCACCTCAGTTTTGCAATCATCTACACACCATGCTTGGTTTTTCTCTGCCCCTTTGAAATGGATATGACTTTTGTTTTCCTTACGTTAATATTCAAGTCATTTTCTTCACAGAATAACACAAAGGCCTTCAAAAGTCTTTGCAGTCCAATCTTTGTTCTATATAATAAAACAATATCATCCACATATGAAATCCATGACATTTTTAATTTATTAATAACTGGGGAAATAAAAGCTACCTCTTCAATACATTTCCCAAGATCAGCCAGACATATATTGAATATTATCAGAGCTAATATGCTTCCCTGTCATAGTCTACATTGGGTGGGTATATTTTGTGTGTAATCTCCTTCTTGATTTAATCTGACTCTTATGCTAGTACCGGAGTGAAAGTAGACCAGAATTTTTGTAGACTATTCAACAAACCCCAATCCCTTAGCTTGGTCTATAGGAGACCCATATGTATGAAGTCGAATGCCAGTGACAAGTCAATCAGAGCTGCACATTTGCTTTTTCTTTGTGCAGCCAGGCCTGCTTCTTCACATTATCAACTACATAGCTTGCCACAATTGTACCCACACCAGCCCAAAAACCCCACCTGTTTAGGGCATAAAATAATATTAGCATCCACCCAAATACTAATCTCATTCAATATAACAGATGTAAACATTTCAAACTATCGGGCAGCAATTTAATGGTCAATTCGGTTACCTTTTTTGTAAATTGTAACTACATTTGACTGCTTCCAGCTTTCAAGGGTTTGTTCCATCCTCATGATTTCTTGGAACAAATCAAACAATATACATCCTCCTAGTTTTGGTTTGCCTTTCAGAACCAAGTTGCATAGTTTGTTCAGCCCCGGGACTCTAAATGTACTGCTTTTGATTATGATCTTCTGGATACAGTCCGCGATTAGATCTAATTTCCACTTTGCCTCTTCCATTTTTATTTTTTTTGTCACCTCCCTAATGTCGGTCAGCCATATAACTGCGTAAAATGGTTTACCCAGATTGATTCTCTAATTGGGTTGGCTTCTACTAGTGCCTGGAAATTATCCATATTGTTAACTAATTTCCAATTAATTGATGTATTTTTTTCTGATGTGTACAGGCCATCATGCTTTCCCCATTTGCATGATATTGGCCGAGGGTAGATTGCTAATTCTGTTTTTATAGGTTTGCTTGGCCTACGTTACTCCATTCTGGAGTTCTTTCTTGTCAGCAATATTAGTTTTTGCCCATCTTAAATTATGCCTATGTAATCTTTTTAGAGCTTGAATTGTTTTGTTATAAACTTGTTTCTTTAACGGTGAATCTTTTTTATCTCCCCTCACCAGTTTCAAATGATTTAAAAAAAGAGACAGGATCAGCCCCAGGATTCCGATTGGATAACCGATTATGTCTCAAAATTGTAGCTACAGATTTATTTATACCTTTATTAAAAGATCTGATCTTTCTCGGGAGCCAGTTTAATCTGTTTTTTCCTTTGGTGGCCACACAATTGGCTTTCAGTCTTTTCTTTACTCTCTGTGGACCTTTTCCAAAATAGATACACAAACACTGATGGTCACTCGGATAACCATCTTTTATCTCATATTGTACCATACGTAATGATTGCGTTTCAGTGGCAACAACAGGGTCGATGCACAAGTATTGTTCTCCATTGTGCCATGTGAACCCCTCCATCTTGGTTTTCAAATCATTAATCTGTAATGGAGAAAGATGCAAATCCTCAAAGAATTGTACCCATTTCAATCCCTGTGTAGATTGTTTCTTTCGGGGGGTCAGAATGCTTCTGGGGATAGACGGTTACATCCTCTTCATGCAACCTACAATCCGCATTAAAATCCCCAAATAGAATAATCTTGCCCGAGTTTTCGGCATACCTATTCTGGAAGATTCTTTCTATATGAGCGGTTAAACTTTCTATGCTGTTATCCTTATAGGTACAATACACATGAATTAGCAGCAGATTTTTGCTATCTTTCTCCATGCTAGGTGCAACCTTGATGGCCACAATTCCTGCCATTGAGTTTTCCCTAACCACCACCTGCAACAAAAACCTGAAGTAAGTACCAAAGATTGCAGCCCCCACTTTTGGCCTCCCATGCGTACCTTTTACTGCTTTTTGTAGATGTGGTTCAAATCCATTCAAAAGCACCTTCTCCCACAGGAATGTTTCCTGCAGGCAAACAACATCATATTCATTCAACATTGCCCCATTCACTGTGTCTTCCAGCAGATTATTAAATCATTGTGTATTCCAACAGTATGGGCTTAAAGCCTGGTCGCCTACACTGATCACCTACCCCGTAGGTGGCCAGGCTTCTTGCCAACAAGGACCAATCTTCATCAAGTGGCCGCACACTGTTAGCCTGCTCCATGACTCTTTGATTATCTGATCTAATGGTACAGAAAATAGGTACACGAGAACATATATATCCCATTCTGCCTCTGTTGTACATAGAACTCAAACCCTCGAAATCTCAATTGATTCACTGAGGACAGCAGCAGAGCCCTGACCACCGTTGATGGTATAGTGATTATTACAATATCAAGCCTCTTTTCATACACAAAACCAACTGGTTTAATGTCGTATGAATTCAAGTGTTTTAAACTTGCAATATCCCAAAACATTGATAGTATGGTCCGTGGGTTTCAACGGACGTTATCTTCTTTAGGGAACATTGATTCCAGGACATAACTTATCACCCCAGGGCCATTTTGTCTACCCCTTTCCTCTGAATTTTGTGAGAGTCTTGGGGCTTGAGTGGGGCATTAGTTGTCTCCTCTTGGCACTGTATTTGCTGCTTTAATGTATGCCCTTCCAGAATTGCCATCTTATTTGTAGGACCCAAAGGATGGCGCTCACACAATACTTTCTCCACATTCCTACATTTGGTTTCAGCACACCCACTGCATCAGAACCTCGCACTGTGTCTGCATCTAGGCTTGAGAAGGGCAGAGATCCTGCTTCTCCTGTTTATTTAACTGCTGCAGTGAAGCCTGTTGTATACTGGTCACAGTTTTGTTCAAAGGGGCCGAATAATGGCACCCTAACCTTCTTTCTTCCCTATCTGAGCAAGCAGCTTCCGCACAATCACTTATTCTCACTTGTGATGAGTCTTCTTGCAACAGTTGAGTTGATCTCCCCATCCTCAAAACTGGGGCATGTGCTTTTTTATTTCCATTATCCTTCCCAGGGATGTCCAGTCAGATCTTTCAGCATAATTAATAGCATACTTCTTAGCCCTTCTCTCATCTCACCCTGCTTGAGCCATTCCTGATAGATCTAATTCCTCTGGTTCTCCTTCTTCCATGACACTTCTCCTTCTCTTGTTCCCCCTTTTATTTTTTTAAAGATCGGGCCATTCTTTTACTCTCACAGTCTTGCGGTGGGTCTGGATTTGACACCTCTGCAACTCCATTTCGTTTCCGTTTTATTTTGCACCAGCTCTTGTTTTTTCTTGTTAGCTTTTTGGATTTTAGTTCTCTGAGCAGATGTTATATTTTTAATGGTTCTCCTTTTCTTTTTTGATGGGATGGGTTTGACCTCTATACCGCTGTACAAACCCCTCTCTAAATCTTATATTATTAGCCTTTCTTACATATACATAATTGACCTTTATGATGTCTGCATTTCTGTAGGATCCTGATTTTCTTCCTGGTCCACATATATGGTTGAGCCCAGTCTGGCACAGAGGTGTATCATTAAGCGCATTTATGTGTCTCTCCTTTGGTCCATTATCTAATTGCTGCGCTGTTCCCATACTAGACCTTGTTGGGGAAGATGACTGGGCCCCTGTTTCTTTGCTCACGTCGTGTCAATCCTACAGTATTTTTCTTTCAACTTTCAGGGCATCCAGATATTCCACCATTTCTGTTTTTTTGTACAATTAAAGGGGTCAGCAATGTTTTGAACTCCTTTAAGCTCATGGACCCCTCGTACTACTGACTCTTCTTACTGACTAGTATATTTATTTTTCCTTATATCTCCACCAGCACACTGCTCTGCCCTTTACTCTTATCATTTACTCGATCTATCTTCCCAAAATACTCCTTTTCAGTTATTTGTTCCTTCACAAGCGTCTCAGTATATCTTTGTAATTCCGACAGAACCTTGGCCTGCCTCTTCACCTCCTCTCTAAGCAGTTTTAAGACTTTCACAAGGGAGATTACAACAAAGTTTAAGGCTCCTAGTGTTGAAGCATCAACATTATCATCCGATTGGGTTGAAACTCCTCCACGCCCTCCACCCCCCGACAGTCCATTTGATCTACTATTTCTTTTTCGATGACCAATGGGTTTTCTGGGTCGTTTCCCGATATTCTGAATAAATCTGGGGATGCTGATAAAGAAGCGCTTAATTGCGGGTTGGCACCTTCTTTCTGATTTGTGCCACTCTTCGGAACACTTTTTAGCCCCCTTTCCTGTGTATTATCTTCTACATTCGTGTTTTTAGAGTGCCTCCCTCATTCCCTCACATTCATCTCATTGTCAAAGCTGTGGATTCCTTCACTCAAACTTCTTACTCGTGTAAAACAATAAACAATGTTCTTTTTTATGTTATCGGATGTAAGCGTAAAGGCCAAATCTATTCTCAAGGGCCCAGTGGAAGCAATCAGGGCTACAACCCCTGTGATGACTTCTGGTCAGATGCTGTGGTTGTTCTCTACAGAAGTATTTTTGTGGGAACCACATACTATTTCTACCTCCAGCGAAAACTGGTCAAAAGTTTCACACAGCAGCGCTACTTGATGGTGCTGTTTTTAACCGAAACCTGATTTACTTCTGGTTCTACAGTATTTTTCAAAGAATGACTCCCTGATTGCTATTACAGGAGGTGGTTTGGCCTGTTTTTATTTTTAATTGATGGCTCCTACAATGGTCTACGTTTTGTTCTTTTAAACATCTGCTTTGTGCTACATTCGTTTCTCCTCATTGTTACACTAGTTTTCCTTCTTAATTCATCACCCCTCAGTATTGGTCATGACATTTCTGGATGTTTTTCAAACTTTTGTTCACAGGCATTTCTGAACCCCTGTCTCAATGCGCTTTGGGTCAATTTTAACGTTCCTCATTCTGGATATTCTTCTTCTACTTTAATTACATTTTAAGATATTTTGAAATCTATTTAATTTCATTTCACCTACATATTCAGATTCAACTCATGTTAAAAGCAACATCTTAGACGTCATTATTGCTCCAAGAACTTTGATCCATTCCTCTTTACCTTATACTATTGACTAGTTCTCATCGTTGACTGACTATAGTTTTCATTTTGTCTCATCTCTTGCCTGGTTTTAGACAACACGTGGTGACAGAGAGTCTAAGCCATGTGCTAATTGACTGTATAGCAATGTTCAAACACTATGTGAGGTATTACAGACAGCTTGCAGAAGGCTTTCAGGATGTTCAGAGTGATCGATTTTGGCGGAATGGCATTTCTTTTTTTTCCTTTTATTTAAGTGCATATAGTTGAAAAAGGACAACTTTTTACACTGTACATCCAAATAATCATTAAAAGAAACATGTATACAATTGAAGAACATTCATGAAAACCATTTTCTATAAACAGAATTAAAATTCAGTTTACAATTATTTTATAAACAAATACATTACAATCCCCCAAGCAAAAACCCATCCCCCCTCAACTTACATGCACATTTCATCATATCATATTAAGGACTATTTAAAACGTTTTCCATATCTTATAAAAGACTATTACAACGTTTAGGATCTGAACCAGCCAAATATTGTAGAAATCAGACACCCTTGGCCTCCAGTATAGATTTAGCCCTGAGCCAGACATGGTGCGCAGCAGAAACCACCACGTACGGTTCAGCTGCGAAGAGCATGCTCCAGAATTGATCACTCTCATAGATCATAAACCTGACATAGGCCCTAGTGTAACAGTCACCCAGAGTGGGACAGAGCTTCAAAATGTGTTTTATGGTTACAATTTCTTGGCCACATAGGCGACAGAGGCGTTTCTCAAATGGTAAACCCTGCCAAGCTCCCCTTACCGGATAGACAGGCAATATGTCCAACTGTAAGTACAGGACAAAGTGTATCAATGATGGGAAGCATCACTAATTAAGTATTGCGTCGGGATCTGGGCAAAGCCCCCCGAATGGGTATACTGTGCTCACGCCTTCCCTCCAGGGTGTCCAGCGTCAATGCGCGATGGTGATCCCGACTCCTGAGATCAAGATTACCTAAGAAAACAGGAAAGTCTTGCCCACAGCAGCATGTTAAGGATATGTCCTGGCAGCGTTAGAGTACCGTACTCTCCAAATATTTGAACAAAATGCTGTGGCAATATCGTTCACCATGGGCCAAACAGGAGTACAATAGGGATACTTGCATGCCCACCCAAATTGTATACTGACCCATTACTTGCAGATGAACAGGAGCGATTGAAGACCCAATTCCAATCTTATAACCTACACTGGTACACGTCCAGGTAGACCCAGTAGAGACCTTAGCATTTTCCAGTCCAATTTTGGGAGCCATCTGACTGCCTCTTAGTAAAGATTGTTGTTTTATAAGCAATCTGTTTTGCCTCCAGCAATCAACCACCCCACACCTTCGTAATGGTCAACCATTTAGCCCACACTTTGGGCTTTATGGTATCATACAAGTATTTAAAAGAAGGTGTTGCTTTCACATGTATCCCGAGGTATCTATATGTGTCTATGTGGTCCTATTTTTTTATCTCCAATTGCCAGTTAAACTTTTTTCCCCATAATTTGCGTTCTTACCAATCACCATTATCTTTGTTTTCCCCATGTTTAGCCTGAGACCATTCTCCTCAGCATATGTCTGTAACGTGTTCAGGGAGAGTTCTAGCGCTATAGGTGTTTTTTCTACTATGACAATGTCATCTGCATAGGTAAGAATATTTACTACATTGCATGGCCTTTCTGGCTGCAGTATGGCTAGAGCCATCTCTTACATGTGGATGGCTTTTGAAAAGGAACTGGACTTGAAAAACAACATATAGTTGCTTTCTCTTGCGTGTGGATGGCGTCTGAAATTGAACTCGACCTGAAAAACAAGTGTGGGTGCTTACCCACCTGTCCTTGCATCTTGAATTATATCATTTCATGATTACAAAGTGTTTTTCTCCTGTTTTTTAATGAGTAGAGATCCGTTTTGGTGTCTTATCTTGATTTTATGTAGGAGATTTTAAATGCAATATTTGTGTATATTTTATCGTTTTTAGGGTATTTAGATACTTTGAAAGATGTAAGTTTATTTGCTGCTGTTGTTTTTTTTGTGAGACGTTTTAACGAACTATACCACACAAAGAAAGAAAGTGGTGTCTAAATGTTCAAAACAGAACTTTAATTTGGTTCCTGTCGCTGACATTGCTTTTAGTTACCCAACCTATTTTTTACTGTTAAAAAAGGCAGACAATATTGATCCCCTTTTTCTAACTATACATCTTCTATTAATACAGAGGCAAATTTTCTTGCACCATCGCAATCCAAACTACTCCTCAATCAAAACATTGCTATTCAAATAACTTGAATAATAGAAAGCAACTTGTTTTGAGCTTAGAAAGGTGCTAAGAAAAATCAAAATCTGAATTAGGCCTTTCTATATTGCCTAATGCCCCCCTAGATTTAATGCCATTATTTGCTAATGCTAAATAACTTTTATTTATACCAATTCCATGTATTCTGCCTTCAATAAACTCATGTATCCTTTTTGATACTGTAAATAATTGACTCAACCCTATAACTTTGCATTCATTGGCCACATCCTCTCCTATTAATATTTTGTCCTGGACAAAGTTGCCAAAATTGAATCTGCATTATCCGCTGAAGTTAAAGTTCCCCCTTTCCTTTATGTATCTATCATAATATGCTGCCTTGCACTGTGTTTAATCTTCTAACTAGCGCAACCTTGACTTCTCTACTGGCTGTGATGAAACCTACTATTTATCCAGATGACATAATTCCAGGTAAAGTCTGGAAAATTCTATCCGCCTCATCACCTTTCACCTTATGTTATATTGTTAATGCTTCTTTTTCACTTGGATAGTTTATTGCTGCTCTTAAGGCTGGACTTTCTTCCCCATGCTGAAAAAAACCTCCATAGGATACTGACATTTGGAGCAGCTATCAATGGATGACTAAGTTAGACTTTATTGGGGAAATCCTTAAAAAGGCCATGTGTGTCCCAGAAAATATACGATCATACTGCTAAGTACAACCTTTTACCAAGTTACCAATCTGTATTTTGTTGTAATCATAGAAATGAAAAGGCATCTTTGTTCGTTTTAGATGACCTTCATCACGTTCCTGACACCAACGATGCTTGCTTATTGGTTTTATTAGGCCCATCTGCTGCATTTGATAAGGTATCACACAAGTCTCTTTAAAAAATACTGCCCGGATGTTTGTGTCTTGGTTGCTTAGCTTTGAATTGTTCTGACTCCTATTTGTCATCTAGGATGCAACTGATTCACTCTGGTTCAACGTGGTCTCCACTTCTTCGGTCTCCAGCGTCATTCCTCAAGTTTTCTTTTGAACCATTTGGTGACATTTTGCAAAAATACAAAATCAATGTTCATCATTATGCTGATGACACTCAGCTTTATTTTAAAGTGTATTCCCAAACTGACATCTTGAATATTAGGCATTGTTTGGATGACATTGAATCCTGGATGTCTTTTGCCGATTTAAAGTGCAATGCCTCTAAAACCGAATATATCCTTTTTCTAGCCATAATAAACAATCTCTTATTCAATCCTGGCTGCCCAACTTATCCTCCTCTGATGATTCATTGTCTTTTGTAGTAAAATTCCTAGCAGTTTTCATTGGTGATGAACTGACCCCGAAAGATCATATTATATGGGAAACCGCAAACTGCAAATTTTCAACTGTCTTTACTTAGGAATTAAGACTTTTATCCCTTCAGATATTGATGGTGGTAATGAAGTACCTTTTGGCGCCTCTTAATGTGCTCTTCGCCTCCTGAGATCTTCTCTCCATGCTGCAGTAAGATTTGTAGTAGTCAAAAGAAAGCCTGATCCTATCTCACACATTGTATCTGAGCTCCATTGGGTCTTGTAAGATGCCAGGATCCGCTTTAAGATTGGATGAATGCCCTACACAGCAACTGTATTCTACCTGGTTAAGAAGTGTCACATTGTACATGGTATCTTCTCCACCAGAAGCAAGGACACTCTTCATCCAACTATTTCTCAGGCTAATCTTGCCAGAACTTCCAATCTCTCCTTCTCTTTTACTCCTCCCTGTTTATGGTATAGTCTTCCTTCTGATCGTAGACTGGCATCTTCTTTGCTGGGCTTTAAACATAATTTAAAATCTTTTTATTTCCTAAATGAATATACCAATTTATTTTTCATTCTTTTTTTAATGTTCTTCCTTTGTTCAGGGCTTTTGAGACCTTAAGGTCTGATATGTGCATTATAAAAACAAATACATAAAATAAGTAGGTGACATTTGAAGGTGCTGATTTTAAGCTAGAAACACGCTGTTAGATTTATTCTATGCAAAATGCACAAAAGGCTGGAAAACTACAACGGGTTCATTTCTGACTTGTATTGCTTACACATGATTTTTTCAAAGCATTGCTTTGTGAACTGGAAAAATGGCTGTGCACCGGGCAATATATCTGTTACTTCTCTCCTTTTATTATGAAAATAGAGAAAGCAAGAATGCAAAGATTCAAAACATAGCACAGCTATTGGTTAAAGATGACATGTTATTTTGAAAAGATTCATTTTAGACTGTAAGAGAAGTGTGTTTACATTCTCATGCATAGAATGGTTTTGTAAGTTGTAAAGTGGTCAGTTTCAATAATTTTCATTTGACCATATCCATGTTGCAGAAAATCAGAAAAATCTGCCATATTGAAAATGTGATGCCACGAGAGAAAACAAGGATTAGCCATGCAATGTCAGTCATAAGAAGCAAACACTAATTGGCTACAACTATAATTAGTGATTTACACGTCCTACTACTGTTATTTAAATGCTAAAAGAACCAAAAGCACAGAACAGTTGATCAAAACTAGAGCTTACAAGAATCCCACCCACTAGCCAAAATAGGTTGACAGGGATAAGAGAGAAAACACTGAGTTTTTAAGATTGGATAACAAGAAAACAAGGTAGAGTAAAAGATCCTGGAGGGTTTAAGCCAGATGTATAGAACAGCAGGAGCAGACTTTACAGAAACAGCCGGAGGCCAGGTCAGTCAAGGAGCCAGATGGGGGCAGAGTTTAGAGGACCAAGCTGATCCCAAATATCTTGACTGGCGGGTGAGATGGAGGAAGCAGCTAATATAAAGGAAGGGGCATTGATGTAGTCCTACTCTATGGGCCTAAAAAGGTGACTTCAAATTTGGATTTGCAATGCTCGAAAAAAAAAAAAACAAGATTACAGAGCTGAACTGCTTGATAAAAAGAAGCAAACCGCTTTCAGGTGCCTTTTCCCTGAGACAGAAACATGCTCATGGGCCTAGCACCTGGTTTTTTGACAATTTTTGCAAATTCTAATGTTTTTACTGTTTCATTATTTTGGGGGCTGAAAAAGCCATTTCACCCATTATTTTCTTGTTTTTGGTTATACATTTAAGAGACACTATGCCGTATTGTTGTTATGTAAGTCTTTCAACTTTCTCTGTATTGGTGAAAAACTGATTATATCCTGGTATGAATTTTAGCACAGCGCATATACTTCTTTGGCCAGGATAAGTTGATCCATCAAAGAGTAAAGGATGGATAAGAGGAATCATTTCAGGGGGATTTAAAATGCTTTAGTTGTAACTTTGCATCCATGCCTTTAGATAGCTTCTAGGCCATTCTTAGCTCACAGACCATAGAAGCCATGAATATTTGACAGCGATTTTAACTGTTCCCATTGAATGGGTTATTCAGGGGTTAGCATGTATAACCTCAACTGTCCTTTGGCTAAACACAAATTGCTGACTTTTTAATGTTCATATGTTATCTCTACAGGATAATAGATAAACGTAAATGCTAAACAAGAGAGGGAGAGCATTTGTAATGTTTCTAATTATCGTATAAAAGACAGTATATTACAAGTGCAAATGCTTGTTGGTTTAGTGATAAAATTAAAGGGAAGACATTGATAATAAGTAATATTTATCATACACAGAAGGGTGATAAGCCTTGGTTCCTAGATACTCTAGATGTAGAACCATGAACACTGCTGTACATTAATAAGCCTGCCAATTTTTAAGGGGTAGTGGTTTCTAGTGATCTAAGCACGAAGATCCACCTTTCTCAAGAGGCCTGCGTTGGCCTTCGCACTAATCTGTGCTGCAAAACCTGTCACAGCCTCTGGCGGGCATTTAGACCACTTTTAAGGTAGAGGTTAAGTTCTTGCATTCAGGGTATGATGAAAAATACAATGAGATCTTTAATCCAACCAACTCATTACAGGCACAGAATGGGTCATAGGGTTCACCCTCGACTAATCATTTTGACATAATGCCTAGACGCCACTTTGCCCAATCTTTCGGATGGACATAAACTTGGCCACTGTGACCAAAAAGATGGGTGCCAAATAATCGCTTGCCATACATCTATGGTTCTGTAGTCTTACAACATCTTCTATCCCTACCTTTGTGGATTTGGAAGCCCCCTCCTGTCATATTAAGCCTTACACTTGCTCTGTTTATCTGACGCGTCCTCTATCACGCTATGCATAGTCACCATTCTTCTGTTACCATAGTCACCAGTCACAGTTTGGAACGCACAACCCTACCACACAAAATGAGCATATTGTGAAACAAAATACTTATTCAAATAACATGCAACCAGTGCATTTCTCAATGCAATTTTCGAGTCCAGATTTGTAACTTTCACGCCTCGACTCGAATGCATGCACCTTAGGGCTACAATGGGCTGAGCAATGATATGAAGGAGAAATGTAATGTTTCTAAGCACTTCACAGAGTAGAAGCCAACATTAATCCAATGTCTTTATCCAATACTCTGGGCATACCTTAACATTCAAAAACATTTCTTAAAATGTCAATGCCCCACAAGTTGTTGTCATATCTACATTCCCTACTCCATTTTGTACAGTAATTCACCAACAACTGAGAAATCCGCTGCTTGCACCTAAAATCCCTGTCAGTCCTACAATGTCATGAGACTCTTTATCCCTAATTTAATGGGCACTTCCACTAGAATAAGCAAACTATTTAACTCTTAATTACTGGAGGATCAATCACAACATTCCTTTACTGGTGTTTCTACCTTGCTGTCTATTTTGGCACACAAGTACATTTCTCTCAGCTCCTGCCAGGCACACTTTTTTTCCTTTTACCCTCCCTAGAGGATGACGTCATCCTGCAAGTAACTTACCCAGGTCACACTAACCAACAGGTCTGCATGAAGCACTGACACCCATCAGAGGCCCCCCGGAAAATTCAAAGACATATAACAAAAAATATCCTCCACAGAGTGTAATCAAAGATGTTATATTTTGTGAGCCCTCATGTAAATTAATTTGGTGGTGTGCCAATGGTAAACCAAATGCAGTCAAACGTGGTTGATCCGGTGGTCATTAGAAAATCAGCAACATTAGGAAAAGGGTGCCTGTTTACCAACATAACAATATTCCCATTCCCTCCCCTATGTTGTGCTAGTATGTTTGCTTGCAGACCGTTATCTCCAGCCTTGACTTACATCTCAGATACTGGCCAGTGTCTTTCTCTTAACTACAGAGCTCCTGCCTCAGAAGAAAGATTCGAAAGGCTACTGGATGGCTGAAGAGGGGAAGAGAGAGTTGCACAGTGAAGCTGACACCAAAGACGGCAGAGTCCCAAAGCTGAAAGAAAGTCACACAGCGAAGCCAACACCCAAGACTCTAGCTCTCCACAATGGCGAGAACCCAATCTGCACTGGACAACCACCCCAGTGCATGGAAAGCAGGAGGTCTTTGCGGGGCTGCCATGCTACACTGGCGAGCTCATGCAGCACTAAAAAGGTCCCTTAGACCCCTGGGGAACAAAAAGGGAGGAGGCTCCACCCTCCCTGGAAAGACTTATCAGCAGACCCCGTGAAATGGGGCCCTGCATCACTGACGTGAACATTGCCCTTCCCAGAATGCATCAAGGCCGCATAGAGGCAGTGGATGAGGCTTAACCCCTCTTTGAAAGCTATTCGCTGAACATACATGCCCCAGGAGGGCAAGACAGAGCCAGAAGGCAGGGCCATATTGGCCGGGGAAGTGGTATCCAATCCTGACAGAGGGAGGGGAGTTAAGCAAGGGACAGGAAGCAGGAATTGCTGTTTTTTGGGTGGGGTTAGAGGTGGAGGTAGAGTAGACCAAGAGCCCAGCAAAAGGAAGGAAGGAACACCGGTTTGGGAGATTCGTGGAGGAGGTGAGGTATTTGCTTAGTAGTGGAAGTTGTTCTGCAGTGTGAGTGTGCCTGTTTGTGTGGCGAGTGAGTAGACAGTTTAATGTAAGGAGTGCAGTGAATGGTACAGAGTGAAAGGAAGGCGTTTAAGTACTTGGTGGGAGGAGAGTGGTAGTGGGAAGGGGGATAGTAGTGGGAGAAGGAAAGTAATAGTGGGAGTATGACCGTAGTAGTGTGGAGGAGAGAATTAGTAGTATTGAGGAGGGTAGTATTAACGGAAAGGAGGAGTAGTGAAGTGGAGCAGGAGGAGAAGTAACAGCTAAGGGTAGATTCAAGATCAGGAGGAGTGCAACATCGATATGAGATCAAAAAGGAGGGATTAGTGATTGGGGAAAGGCCAGAGAAGAAAGGCATAGGTGTGAGGGGACATGCAAGGATAGCCTCACTCAAATTAGTGAAAGCGTAAGGCACTTTTCCAGTTCCCAATTGAACACTAATCTTTGGTGCGAGTAGGGAGAGCTAGGAAGTCCCTGAGGGAGCATAGATAGCCAGCATTTATGGAAGACAACGCGTCAAATGTCGGTAGCACTAACCTGGAGTTACGGATGCCTGGGTTAGTGAGGAGGGTCATAATAAGACAAGAAAAAGGTGGCTGGCCCTTGGTCCGTCAAACAAAATAAAAGTCCCTTGAACTGTCTTTAAGACTCAGAGTGATTTCTGTGCCATTGGTGACACTTTTGAAAGCCAATCAGATGCCCCCCTTTTTTCCATAATCTTCACTCGAAGTATCTTTTCCATCAGTTCCTTGTGACCTCCCTTGAAATGACTGACACATTTCAACCTTTGTGCTTTATACACAATCCCTCTTGTTAAAACTTCTTCATGTGAGAAACCCTTCAATACCTGACATATGAAATCCTTTGTGTCAACCTGTACTGGTTTCTCTTCTGTAACAGCCTTTCATGTCACTTACAGTCTAAACGTCTTGCCACAGCCTTGATTTCACCTACAAAGCACCCTGCATCTCCCAACCAATGAGACAGGCTCCTGTCTCAGTCACATATCATTTAAATCCTGCACCACTGTATCTGGGTCCACTCACACAGTTATATTTCTGTATACTGCTTTAGAATATAAACTAATATATCCTTCTACGAATAATGGTGTATGGAGATCCTAAGTCTAATGGCTTCTCCGAACCAACAGCAGTAACCTCCAGTATCTCCCACAGACCGCCCCCCTTGTACTGTGTGCACACCTTTGCTACCTTTTCGTACAGGTACCCCATGCTTGTTTTTCTAGTCACCTTTTGTTTATCATTTAAATGACCTTGGTGAACATCTGGACTTAAGGGGCTAGGACTGCATGACACACAAAATCCAAATAAAATCAGAGACATTAAAGGATTCCCATATTATATGACATTATTATCTATCTCTATAGAGATCAGACATCTTAAAGTTAAGGGGAACTATACATATTAGATTTAAGTTCATTGTCTTTGCTTCAGGCCTCCACATTACTAGGGCCTGCTTGAGCACCATCTGTCCATCATGCAGCCACACACCATCCATACTTAGCACCAGGTGTCATCTGGCCTAGATACTGCCATAACAGTTAAGCCCTGCATGAAATCAGGATGTACATTCCTTAAACTGTATCTCATACATACTAATCACAGTTAAGAAACACACATCCCAGCTGGCACAACCATGATCCCTCCTCGCTACCTCATGTGTTTTCCCGGCACTCATTTGTTTATCCACTGGCTAATCCCTGTGCATATTAATTCATGATAATGATTGCATATGTTGCTGATTGCTTGAGTCTTGTAGAAGCAAGCAGAAATGCAAAAAGGGTCCCCCTGGAGGTCATCTTTTAGCGTGAGACCATGTGAACTCAATACTTTTAGTTTATTTTCTAAGACACTGGCATGCTGTGGCCCAGGGGCGTTGCTAGGGGGGGCTAAGAGGGCTATAGTCCCTGATCTTTTGGTTGTAGCCCCGGATAGAACCTCAGGAGCTACAGCCAAAAGACTAGCTAGCCCCCAGTCCCAACAGTTCCGACATCAGCTTAGCCCCGGGTCTTTTCCAGGCCTAGCAACTCCCCTGCTGTGGCCCATCCTTAGTAATAATCAAAACCTTTGAATGGTTACCCATGAGTCTTTCATAGTCCGATGATACAGATGCCAGGGGGAAGGGTTTCTGGTTAAACTAGAACAGCAGAAAGAGAGTGATGATTCCATGCGAGATTACTGCTGGAACCTCCAAGCACAGTATGCGTAGACACGAACGCGGATAAGTTCCCCCGGTGGATAGACCTGGGCATTTACATCTGGTCAACCAGGCGGACATATACATACGGATTGTCCTTTCTGAAAAATGATGCCCATAATACATACGGAAAGGGCGCCCACAAGGTTGGGCTGGATGCCCCGTCGTATTTGATGGGTGGATTACTGATCGCATAGTGATAAAGAAATCGGTCCTGAAGAAGATGACTCCAAAAAATATGTCATTGAAACCGGTCGACCAGAATTTACGCAGATATCTCTAAATCATTTGAGATACAGGCCTGAAAAAAATGATCTCGAACGACCAGTGTCTAGATGACACGAGTTTGGTTTTGGTTTTATTTGTTCTGTGTTTCCAATTGATTTTTTAAAATGCAATAATCGTTATTGCGAGAAATATTTTGGTAAAGTAAAGTAAGAAGTCAATGGGCCTCATCACGAGTTGGGCGGTAATGCCGGCGCTATTACCGCCAGCGCTATTAGCCCTACCGCCAAACCCTCCGGCGCTATTCGCGCCGGATCATGGGTTTGGCAGAACGGTTAGTGCCCATTCCCCATTGGGCCCATTCGGGAATTCCTCATTCCCCATTGGGCCAATGGGGAAAATTTGCGCTATTACCGCTGGTGGATTTCCCGCCGGCGGTAATAGCGCCAAAAATCGGCAAATTTGTAGCAGATTTCCCCCCAGCTCAGAGCTGGGGGAAATCCGCCAAGGCCATGATCTGGCGGACGCTTAAATGCAGTGGTAATAGCGCTACCGCCGCATTTTAGGGTTACCGCCAGACCTGTGATGAGGCCCAATGTATTAAGTACAAAGGACAATTTGACGAGAGAGTGTTTTCACTTTCTTTCCCTTTTAAGAAACGTTTATGGTTAGGTATAGCACACTTCGCAGGGGGTGAACAAATTATATGGCAGTGAGCCATTTACTGAATACTCCCACGTGAACTGTTCTACTACTAGTGTAGTTCAGTCATGGGAATGGATACCAGATTGTGTCTTTTAATGAGAATGTGGTTTTCATTGTAGCGATAGGGCTAGTTTACCCCCCTTCCTATCCTGTTAGATAGGTGGCACACCACCCTAACCTAGGGTGAGTACACCCCTAAGGCATAGGGTGTTCTTCTGGTGAGGGTGAGAATTAGGGAACATAATAATAGGTTTTGCAAAACCACTTGAGAATCAACGACCTTGTACCTGTCCTTGTTTTGTGTGATATCTTTATGGACACTACATGGTCTGCATTGCCCTTGTTCTTAATAATTAACACTGGATGTTGGTGCATGTAGGTGCGGCGGCTGCTCACAGTATGTGGGCTCCCCCCATTACCATTAAACTTGAATTGTAAGCAGACTGAAATAGCTAATGGAATTCTCCCTATTCCCTATAGTACCCAGTTGTACTATTCAGACAATGAGCCGGGGTCCCAATTCCATAGTATCCAAAAATTGGACGTGACCTCGCTTCTTGGAGCTTATTAAACAAGCATTGGCCAAAGCACATAGGTTTTGGATGCTCTAAGTTAATAGCAGCTTGAAATCTGAACAAATAAACTTTCTGTCTTGGTTAAAGGACAGCAATAAAGTCCACACCATTAGAAGCGGTAATGATCATTAAAAATCAGCGTCATAATCAGACAAAAACTTTATTTCATGAATGAGTTCATAAATGTATAACAATTCAAAAGAATTCATCAAATTACAAACACAATAATAAACACTTTGCCAGATCTTAAACAATATATCATCTGAGTTCATATAACATTTCTTACAATACATAACATTGAATTAAATCATTTGAAGAAAAGTGCTGGGACCAGGGCATTGTAGAGCAGTCATTCCATAAACAGTTAGCATCTTTCATGATCTTGTTCTGATCGACCATGCCTTAACTAAAAACCTAAAAAACTGAAAATTCACATCCTCATGACATGACATTTTACATAAAACAAATGCATCCGTTCTTCAGTTAAGAGTTTCTAGTATTTGAAGAAGATAATATATAAAAGTTTGCCCAAGTGCCAAAAACATTGTGCCAAGTTAGAAAACCTTTACACCATGACAAGGGAAATTCTGCATGGTGGGCACGAGGGCAAAATTCCCCTGGTGCAAAAAACATTTACATACTATGCATGTTTTCATTAGGGCAAAGTTTGCCGTAGTGCTAATATGGAATGGTATTCATAAAATTACAAAGTGAATAATAAACATTTTGTCAGATCTTACCCAATATATCATCCGAGTTCATATAAAACATTTTGCAATACAAAACATCGAATTAATACATTTGTCAGAAAAGAGCTGAAACTGGAGCGTTTTAGAGCAGGCATTCCTTCAACAGTTAGCATTTTTGTTTTTTATTTGTAATGCTATTCCCACTAGTGCACACTTTGCCCAAATGCAAAAATGCATTGAAAGTATATGTTTTTTACACTAAGCTTCTGAGGGAACGTTTGCTCTAGTGCTGAAACAATGCAAAATTTCCCATGCCATGGTGCAAAGGTTTTCTAACTTGGCCCCAATGTTTTTGGCACTAGGGAAAACTAGAACAGGTGCAAAGTTTCTGTAATCTGGCCCATGAACGTCCTTTCAAATGAATGTACTTTTTTTAATTGGGAAGTCAGTTTTACATTATCTTGAAACCTGAGATAATGGTAAAAGCTCACTTGCCGGAGATGGTCTCCTTTGATTGCAATCCTTGTTACATGTTGAGTGGCATGCAATTACCATGGTTTTAAAGCGGTTAATTAAAAGCTGCCTTTCATTACAAAATTTGGTAAGAACTGTCGTCGGTTGCTTTTGTATACCCATTTTAGCCTTTGGAATAAGTATTTTATTACCGGCATACATGAGTATGCCAACTTTCTGATTTTCAATGAGGGGAGCATCAGCATTTGGCTTTCAGATTCTCAGCAGCTGATTGTTGATATAAATAAGAAAAACTAGTGGGGCAAGGACACATCCCTGCTGCACACCATTTGTGACGGGGACACAATGTGTCATCCTGCCCAGACCTAACTGCTTCCATATAACCATTGAATGGGGATGCACGTTTCTAAGGGGATATTATGAGTAATTCAAATTTCCCATAAAAGGTCCCAGTCCACAGAATCAAAAATGTAGATTTCATATTTACGAAAGCCTAAAATCAGGGGTTCCTTTTTCTGGGTCACATATTTGCTTTGTACCAGAAACGGCAGGCAACCTGGTCTACTGTGCCCACTCCCCGTTTGAAACCTGCCTGAAAGTCTGAAATAATGTTCTTGTCCTCCACCCATTTCTCGAGGCGGATTAATAGTAATATCCCATAGACCTTTGACAGGTTGTCAATAAGACTGATAGGCAAAATCTTTTACATTGCTATGATTTCAGCCTTTTACCAGCTTATGGAGAAGTAGTCATTCTTATTTAAGTCGTTTAAAAAACTACACAAGACCAGGGATGGGTGCTCCATATATTTATTTCTTCATTAAAGAGGTTAATGGGAACCCTATCCAGACCAGGGGCCTTACCTTTCTTTTGTGACTTTAGTACCCTATTTATTTCCTCTTCACCAAATTCAAGCTGAAATCAAGAACCGGGCTGTGCAATTTTGATGAGGGATATCACTCTCAGTATTAGTTGCACAAAGGTTACTAAGATGTTAGAACCACGTGTGCTTAGTAAGGCATGATTCTACCTCATGGTTACTTATGATGGGCTCAGAAAGCATATTAGAGAAAATGCTCCAAAATGAGCAAAGAATTTTATTTTTGCTGCATTTTTTAAAGATTCCCACCTTTCCCTTACACCTGAAGAAGAGAAATTGTATTTTGTCTGTCCAAATTAAGAGTACATAATGATAATAATTAAATCCTTGTAAATAGCTCTTAGAATAGGTATTTGGCCAGAGGCTCTGTTCGTTTCCATCTCCCTCAAGAGATCCCTATTGGTGGATCTGCATTCAACATCATACAGTAATTTACTTGTTTCTTAATCAAAGGGGATAGTTTAGTGACTATTGAGTATAATCCTGCCACCAGAGCGCATTAAACAGCTTCTCGGGCCACTGAGTCATATCTCTCTGGGATCAAAACAGATTTAAGGGTAGGTAAAACTGCTCTTTCGATCAGAGAGGCATTTAGATTGTAGTCAAAATCTGCCCATCAGGCACTCCTTCAATTATTGGTAAATATAATGTCTGTACTGTGAGATCCTTCAATGTCTGTCATATTTATAAAGCCTCGCCCTATAATGTCAAGCAAACCGCATCATGAGCACTCTCAACTCCTCCAAGGATTTGTTGCTTTCCCAATTCCCTACATCCAGAAAAATGTAATTGTTGTGACTAATTTGTAGACCTCTTCTGAAGGTTGGCATTGCTGGGCGATACCCAGGTAAATGGCAATTACATCTATGCATTCTCAAGGTATAAAATAAATAGGCTTTTTCTCCTATTTGGCAATAACTGCATTTGGGCATTCGGGCTCAGGACATTCTAGTTCTAGAATACCCCAAAAATCATCTCTTCATTGATTAAACTATTAATAGCGAATGGGGGCTTAATTTGCGTATGGAGTTCACCTGTCACAATTGTCAGTTTAAGGACTGTCTCTCTATCTCTTAAATCATAATGAATTATTATCTTTTCCAATTCCTCCAAAACAGAGGCTACATGGCCAGTTTTACCAGGTTGTAAACAAAGATTGAACAATAGCAACATCTTTAAGGGGAAGCTTAACTTTAGACAGATTAGATCACTTGATTATTTGATGAAGTTGCCACCATTCCGATGTTAGCGTTACGTTTCGTATCTACTCATACCAACAATCCTCCAGTGAGCCTACCTCTATGACATTGGACAGCGGGCTTGGTAAAGCTGGCATACGCCGCCTTGTAAGAATTAGCGGTCAGCCACGTTTCCAGTAGGCAAATCACCATGTGTTGATCCAGGAAGGTATACCAGTCCTGGTAAAATATTTTGGGCCTCATTACGAGCTTGGCAGTATTTTGGTGGTAAATCTGCTGAAATAAACCCAAATGGGATTTCTCTTACTGCCACTTGGTCCCATGGGTTTGCCACAGGATTACAAGTGCTGGTAGGTGGTGTAAATCCCCATTTTCTGGAGTCCATGGAACTCCATTTTTGATTTTAAGCAGAATTACCACTGGCGGAATTACCGAGTGGTAATGCTGATGATTTTGGGAGGAAAAGTGGAGGTTTTACCTCCAGCAAACTCTAGTAAATCCTCCACTTTCCCTCCAGAAATCAGCAGAATAACCACTGAGTAATTCCACCGGTGGTAATTCCACCAAATTACTGGAAAATTGGCGGCAATTCCAATGCATTTTCTTTGCACCCCTAACCTCGTAAGGATGCCCTTTATTTGTAAACCCGGCTACATTCCATAATATAATAGTAAGATTGTTACAGTCCTCGATTGTAGGCAATGGGTGCATTGAGAGTGCGGGACTGTTGTTATGGTTTTTGTATTGTCAGTCTATATCATTAGTGGTGGATTCTGTAGTGTCTACCAATGGTTCATCATTTTGGGGTACGAAGTTTGGTTTGCATCTAGGTTTACAGATCTGTTATGAACCGTCCACGCAGGACAATGATCTTCTTCAGAAACTCTTAGACCCACTTGAAGTATGATGCCCTAACCAGTGGCACCCTTAGCCGACGCAGGCTTTGCCGTGATCTTGGCTTGCTGCCGATCGTGAAACTCCCAATCACGAGGGGCGTGGCCACAAAACTCCACGGCATAGTCCAGGGAACAAACAGGATGATGCCCCAAACTGCGGCACCCTTAGGCGACGCAGGCTTTGCTCTGATGGCAGCCCGTGGCAGATCTTGAAATTCCCTGTCACAGGGTGGTGTAGCCAGCAAACTCCATGTCACGGTACAGGAAACAAACAGTATGGCGCCCCAAATGGTCGCACACTTAATCAACGCGGGCTTCCACAATCAAAGATCAATGGCTGTTTAGGACTGACGACCATTTGGAAAAAACAGAGTTCACTTTTCACCAGACCACAGTGACGTTAGTATGCAAGAAGGACTAATGACTCATCATTAAGAAGGATGTGGATTCAAACATATTTGTTATCTACCATTATCCGAACCAAGACTTTTTTTGCTCCTCCTATTTATTTATTTTATTTTAATTGTTTTGTATTTATAGCAGTGGTTTTAAGGGCAAAGTACATGTGCATCACGAGGCGCGAGGCTGAAAAGGCACAATGAGGTAGGATGCCGGTACAATACATATGCAGCGCGAGACTGAGAAGGCACAGTCAGGTAGATTGCAGTCAAAAACCATAGGCAGTGCGAGGCTGATAAGACATTCAAAATGCGAACAGGCATAGTCGGGTAGGTTGCAGGTGAAGTACATGCGCTGCGCGAGGCGGCAAGGGATAGCCAGGAAGGTTGCAGTCAACATCCATAAGCAGTGTCCGCCATGGCAAGCAGAATGAGCGGATGGGAGTTCAGAGACCGGCTCAAAGTAATATAAGCGGATGTGACAAATGTCCCTAGGTGTTAGTAAGGCAAAATCTGTGAGCCAAAACCTAAGAACCAGAGCAAAATTGTCCCTGTTTGATCAATTGTGTCCATTGATTCTAAACATCGACCTCTTGACTCTTTCCATTTACTTGACAGCAGCAGCAACCAATTGCAACTGAAGCACCCAAAGACGGTTCATCTTTGGTCTTTCACAAAGTTACAATGCCAGAAACATTCTAAATTATGGAATATTGACACCTCACTAAGATGCATGTGTTTTATATAACATCCAACTATCCATACCAATAGTTTGTGTTCCTCTATGTTTGCCCAAAGCCACACATATGAGTCTAAATTGATAAGCACAGCAATTGTTCCATATATGATTTTGAGTGTTTACTCAATATATTTAAGTTTGGGAGTGAAATGGTTTTTAGGGAGTAACCATGTTCCATTCCCAATGGGAGTATTTTATTAACTATTAGTACCTGGTTGGGGGGGGGGGGGGGGGGATTGCGTCCTCCCAGCCAATGAGGAGTCTCGGAACAGGATCCTTATCACACAGTGAAAGACCCCACTCCGAGCTCTCCCCTCACTGGGAACGAAGGTAAGTGTGCTCCCTGTGTCCCCTGCTGTCAGGATTAGTCAGGCGAGTACAAAGACAGCGAATATGGCAAGGGAAATGTGCACTAAATCACACAGTGAATAGCTTCGAATTAAACTACGTGCACACAGGAACAACAACTCATGTATGCTAGAACCCAGGAGTGCAAATAGAGTGTGACAACAAAACCAATATATGAAAAGGGATGTGGGGTAAGCACCTGACCGCGAGGAAAGTCGGCAAGCGCCTTACCCCCAATTGCTGTTACAGGTACTGACAGCGCTAAACCCACGTGGAGGGCAAGCAATGACAGGATCTGTGAACTAACACTCTTGATGGTATTAAATAAGGGAACTAAAGAACAGTACTCACGAGGACGAGATAAACCTCTTGAATGTCAGCTAGCCCACGAATCCTGTTGATGAAACTGGGACCCAGAAAGGCTATAACAGCAATGGGAGGAAAACTAAATACCTAAGTTGGAATAGTGATTACAAATTAGTGAGGAAAACATAAGCATTCACACAGGAGCTAGCTACAACCGCACACCGCACCTAATAATCAAATGGGAAATAAATGCAGAAGTGCAATGGAAAACATGGAATGGATCTCAATAGAAAGTAAGGAGCAGGGAAAAAACGAAATAACCAATGCAAACTTCCACCTACCCCTCCAAGGAAAAGACAGGAAGCTAATCTAAGAGGAAGGCTAAGGCATACGGGTTTACAGCAGCAAAGGACAGAGTCAAAGAAATATAGAACACAGACAAACTGGGCTGCATCTAAAAGGGGAAAGCACTGAGAAATGCTGCCTGCAAACAGAGGAAGACAAAAAAGGGAATCAAGGGAGCAGAAATCAATTAGCGCATGAATCCGAGATTCAGGGCGGAGGAACAAGAAAACAGGAACTAGGTACAAAGGCAAGGAACAAGGAACAAGGGACTAGTCACAACAGGAACACTGCAAACGATGACCAGCGCTGGACTGAAGTAAGACTGAGGCTTTTAAAGCTGCTTAACGAGCACACGCCTCAGGTGTGCTGATTGCTGCACCTGCAGGCACAGCTGTTACCTATCCTCCACCCAACCTTGTCCTGCAAGGGTGGAGGTGGAGCAGTGGGCCAGGCATTCTGGGAAGCATAGTCATTTGGTTAAAGAAGCATGCTGGCTGCCAAAAACATGGAATGGATCCGGAAGGGAAGTAGCTTGGAAAATAGGGATTTAGCGCTCCCAATTCATCACAGCACTGTAGCATAAGGTTCGGAGGAAAGGTCCAGTAGGGAATAAACCCCAAATCATGCCCCCAAGTGGTGGGAACGGGAGCGAAGGGAGCGAGTCGTGACAGTGTACCCCCTCCTACGGCCGTCTTCGGGTGCCCGCCACCCGCACGAGACATCTTCTTTCCATGATGGGAGTGCTTTTTCTTTGGAGGTGGCACTGATGGAAATGATGGCCTGTGGGCAAAGGCAGATGGACTTCCATGATAGGAGTGCTTTGTCTTTGGAGGTGGTACTGATGGAAACGGTGGCTTCTGGTGAGGAAGAGACTCATGGTTCGAAGAAAGGCATGAAGGACTTGCAGGACCTGAAGCAGAGTTGGAAGGTCCAGGAAGCTCAGTCACTGGGAGTGGACCCTTATAAGTCTTTGAGGAGGGAGGCAGGCTGGTGCAACAGCCTTAGACAATGGTAGAAGCCCTGTTAGCCTTTCTGCCGAGAGTGGACATGCGGGAGGTGAGGAAATTGCTGGCTTCAGGAAAGGTTTATGTTCAGCCATTAAAGAAGGTGGCGGCTGAGGTAGAGGTTCAGATTTTCTTCTGTCATCCATCTGGGAAAAGGTGTCTTGTGTTGAGAGTCGTGAAGATATAGAAGACCTCTGTCCCCAAGTGCCGCACAGGGAGAATCACTAAATCACTCCCTGTGCAACCTTTGCGGCCACAGGTGGAGATAATCCGAAGCCGGAACCGAAGTACTAGGAACCCCAAGGCAGCTGTGGAAAAAGGTAATGATTAGATACCAAGCAGTCAGGACACTACATACAATAATCCGAATACAGTCAGAGTCTTACCGGGGATCTGATGAAAGGGATGGAAAACCTGAATGGGAGGATGGTTCCGGGACTCACGTAGGCAAAAGACCCACCCTGCGGGATAGGTGTACCTCGCCAGTCTCCACCTGGAGAGTGTATTGAAGAGGGCCCCAGGTAATCAGGTGGCAGCCACCAACTGGAGAGTGAGATTCCCCGTGTAGAGGTGCAATCAGGGAGGCCCAACAGAGATCCGTTGCAGACGAAGGTCTGAAGCCAGGAAGAGCAGTCTACACCAAAGGGATAAACAAGAACGAGATCCAGAGGAAGTCCGTAGTTCAGTCCGGGGTCAGGAGCCGTGATGAGCAGAAAAGCCGATGTCGCCAAATCCAAACGTGATCCACAAGAAGTCCAGAAAACATAAGCCAAGTCCAAGGAAGCCAGGTAAGCAATACAGGAAAGAAAGTCAAACAGAGTACTCCTGGTAAACCAGCTGTGAAGCGTAGGATACCGGCACTGCACTGCTTAAATATCGTCCACTTCCTGGTCACATGATGTCAACCGGAGTCACGTGACCGCGAAACCGGGGCACGTGACCGTTTCCTCGGGTCACGTGATCGGGCCACAACAGCACGAGCGAGTGTGTTACTGCTCGAGCGGTGGCCTAATCTCCAAGGCAACTGCCAATGGAGAAACGGCCGCAATCGTGACTGCAGGGTGTATGGCGTTTGTTTGACCAGCGCGCGAGCCAACCGGGGTTGCCTACGTGAGCCCCGGGAGACAGGTGAATGGGAGGGATAGGACACTGGACTGGGTGTCGGGACAAGGTCGTAGGAACTACCCGAGGACATGACAGAGCCCCCCCTCAAAGGCCCACGACCCCGTGGGCAGGAAGGATGTTCCCTATGAAACCGGGAGATCAATCGAGGGGCATGGACATCAGAGGTGGGGACCCAGGTGCGTTCCTCCGGACCATAACCCAACCAGTCAACAAGGTACTGCAGGCGACCCCGAAGGAAACGGGACCCCAATATGCCCGAGACCTCGAAAACATCAGGTGCATCCAGGGACACGGGGGCAGGAGAAGGGCGAAGACGCGTCGAGGATGGGCAGGGCTTGAGGAGGGAGGTGTGAAACACAGGATGTACCCGCCAAGAGGAGGGGAGAACCAGGCGATAGGCCACCGGGTTGATGACATGGGAAACAACATAAGGACCCACAAAACGGGGCATGAGTTTGCGGCAGCCCTTCAAGTGGAGATGACGGGAGGACAGCCAAACCCGGGACCCAACGGGATACAACGGGGCCATGGTACGCCTAGCGTCTGCGGAGGCCTTCATGGATGCCTGTGCCTCCTGCAGATGAACGAGGACCTGGGTATGGAGGGCTGACATGTCTCGAACGCAGGCTACTGCTGCAGGGTTCTCGGTGGGAGAAATGTCGGGGATAGGGAGGACCCTGGGATGCTGGCCATACATGGCGTAAAATGGAGAGAGACCCGTGGAGGAGTGAGTAGCGTTGTTGTAGGCGAACTCAGCGTAATGTATGTTCTGGAACCAGGTTGATTGTTGTTGTAGCATCAAACAACGCAGATATTGTTCCATGGACTGATTTGTTCTCTCGGTCTGGCCATCGGTTTCCGGGTGATAAGCGGAGGAGAACCGGTGCATCGATACCTAGAAGAGCGGTCAATGCACGCCAAAAACGGGACGTGAACTGAGAGCCTCGATCGGACACCAGGACAGAGGGAAGGCCGTAGCGGCAGAAAACGTTGTCAAAGAATAACTTGGCCAAGGCAGGGGCAGACGGGATACCATGACAAGGGATGAATTGAGCCATCTTGGTGAAGACATTGACCACTACCCATATGGTGTCGTAACCCTGGATCTTGGGTAAATCGGTTACGAAATCCATGCTCAGGGTGTGCCAGGGTTTTGGTGGCATGGGTAAGGGTCGCAGTAGCCCCAATGGACGACCCCTACGATGTTTGCCCTGAGCACAGACTGAGCATGTGTTGACGTAACAGCCCACGTCGTGCCTCATGGACGGCCACCAACACCATCGTTTCAAGAGATCCAAGGTGCGGGCCTGGCCCGGGTGACCATTGATCGGGGCGTCATGGGACCACTCTAGGGCTAGGTTTCTGGTGTCAGTGGTAGGGAGTACTAGACGGTCCTGTACATATGGCAAACCATTGTGATAGGTGGGATCCCATTCTGACAGCTGATCGGGGTGCCTTTGAACCCAGGAACGAATGTCTTCTAGTAGTGCCAGAGGGGGTGTGCATGTACAGACAACATGTCCCCGGGGTAAGAGTGTGTCGGAAAACACTGGTAGCGAAACCCCCCCAGGGGAGCGAGACAAAGCGTCCGCCTTGCTATGTTCTGTACCAGAGCGGTGTTTAATCTGAAAGTCGAAAGCGGCGAAGAACAGATGCCACCTGACCTGTCTACTGTTTACACATTTCAAGGCTGCCAGGTCTTGCAGGTTCCTGTGATCTGTGTATACCGTAACCTTATGTTTGGCCCCCAACAGGTGGTGACGCCAAGTTCGGAAGGCGTCCATTACCGCCAGTAGCTCTTTTTCGGTTACGGTATAGTGGGACTCTGCGGGGCTGAACTTACGCGAATGGAAGGCCACAGGATGCAACCGCCCTGTAGTGGAACAAACCTGTGACAGAATCGCCCCCAACGCAAAGGAAGAGGCATCGGCCTCAACGACGTATGGTTGTTCGGGATCGGGGTGTTGGAGCACCGGGGCAGTGGTAAAAGCGTTCTTCAACGCCTCGAAGGCCTGCTGGTGTATCTCCTGCCATTCAAAAGGAACAAGAGGACTGGTAAGGGACGTAAGAGGCGACACGAGAGAAGAGAACCCTGAGATAAAGCGCCGATAGAAATTGGCGAAACCCAAGAAAGATTGCAAAGCCTTTAGGGTCTTTGGTGTTGGCCAATCGAGGATAGCTCGAACCTTGGCATGATTCATGGCCAGACCCCCAGGCGTGATGTTAAACCCCAGAAACTCCACGTTAGACACATGGAAAAGACATTTTTCGGGTTTGATAAACAATGAGTGTTCTTGCAGTCGGGACAATACTTCTCGTACGTGTTGTATGTGTTCTTCCAGGGTGTGAGAGAAGACGAGAATGTCATCAAGATACACCACCACAAACGTGTCTAATATGTCCGAGAAGATGTCGTTCATGAAATGTTGGAAGGTGGCAGGGGCGTTACACAGGCCGAAGGGCATGACCGTATACTCAAAAAGGCCATACCGCGTACAGAAGGCGGTCTTCCATTCGTCACCCTTTCGGATGCGGACGAGGTTATATGCCCCCTGCAAATCCAGCTTGGTATAAATGGAGGCGTGGGTTAACCGGTCCAGGAGGGGAGAGATGAGTGGAATCGGATAACGGTTCTTCACCGTAATGGCGTTAAGCCGACGGTAATCCACACAGGGACGAAGGTCGCCTTCTTTTTTGGGCACGAAGAATATGGGACTGGCTGCAGCCGACTTGGAAGGACGAATGTGACCCAAACGCAGCGCCTTATCAATGTACTCCTTAAGAGTCAGGTCTTCCGATAGGGACAAAGAATAGATGCGGCCTGAAGGTACCAAGGCCCCAGGCACAAGGTCGATTGGACAGTCATAGGAGCGGTGAGGAGGGAGTACTTCAGAGGAGCCCTGATCGAATAGCAAAGTGTAATCCTGATAAGCCACAGGGATGGGAGCGGTGACTAAACCCACTATGTGTGAGGCAGGGGGAATGTCGTCGCCCAGTATCGTGAGTTGGGCGACAGCACCGAGTACTAATGCTGGTGTGTCTGTTTCACTGTCCACGGGGAGGCAATAGTTCTGACAGAGTTCAGATTCGAAATGGACGTGTCCCGTTCCCCAATCTATATGCGGGTTATGTTCTCGTAACCAGGGTATGCCTACTATGACGCCGAACTGAGGCGTGGATATTAGATCAAAATGGAGGATTTCCCTATGGACTGACAGGATAGTGAGGACGAGGGGGGTGGTCTGTTGCTTAATGGGACCAGAAGCGAGTTCCGTCCCATCAACTGCTTGAACCGGTTCGGGTCGGGGTTTATTGATCAGGGGTAGGTTCAATGTCCGAGCCAGAGCGATATCAATATAGTTCCCGGAGGCCCCGGAATCGATAATGATCCGCACGGGGTGGATAATCCCAGGGGCAGGTTGTATGGTGGCATCTACCTGAATGGGCCTGATCTGACCAAATGATGGAACGATTTTCGGGGAAGGGTATGGGGAGCTCGATCCTACCCCCATATCTAGGATCGAGCTGGATGAAAAACCTGCTTCTTGGGTCTGGGTCTCCGGGGACACTCCTTCACAAAATGCCCCCCTAAGCCGCAATAAAAGCAGGCATTCTCAGCCCTTCTGCGCTCCCTCTCTCTCTCGAGGTGATGGGACTCCTAACACCTCCTATTTGCGTCGGCTCACCGGTGGCTTCAGAGGACGACGACGGAATAGCAGAGCTGGCCGTTTGGGAAAACCCGGCCTCAGCCCTGCGTTCGGAGCGTCGTGCGTCTACTTGGAGAGCCAGGTCCACCAGGGCCGGGAACTGGACTGGCAGAGACGGTACCATAGCCAAGGCGTCTTTCATAGGACTGCTTAGTCCTCTATAGAATACCACTGATCTCTTACTTTCAGGCCAGGAGGTCTCTGCTGCCAGTTGGTTAAATCTTGTGATGTATTCAATAAGAGAGCCCTTCCCCTGGGACAGGTCCAGTAGTTCTAAATCATGGGATTGTGCTTTATACCTGGTGTCGAACACTCGGGACATTTCCAATACTAGCTGATCGAAATCATAGAGGGCAGGGTGGTTGGTTTCTAACAGCGGGTTTGCCCAAGCAGCAGCCGTGCCGGCTAGGTGAGAGAGAGTGAATGCCGCCTTGGTGGTAGGATCCGGAAAAACAAGGGGTCGACACAAGAAGTGCAACTTACACTGGTTAAGGAAAGTCCTAAACCTTCTTGGGTCCCCATGGAATTTTTCTGGGGCAGCCAAAGGAAAGGGAGAAGGCAAAACCACCGGAACAGGAGCCGAGGGAGTCGGGATTGGGTGTACAAGGGGTATCGATGCTGGAGGGGCGTCTCCGAGCTCCGGGTCCAAGGGTAGGGGGTGTTGGGTGCTTTGTAACAGGTCAAGACGCTGATGGACCGCGGTATTAGCCGCCACCATATCGGCTCGTAGTAACGTGATTGCTTGGATGACAGCAGCCAGGGGGTCTTCGGCGGCACCCTCCATATCTTGCACGACAAGGCTTCACAGTCTGTCTTGTGTTGAGAGTCGTGAAGATATAGAAGACCTCTGTCCCCAAGTGCCGCACAGGGAGAATCACTAAATCACTCCCTGTGCAACCTTTGCGGCCACAGGTGGAGATAATCCGAAGCCGGAACCGAAGTACTAGGAACCCCAAGGCAGCTGTGGAAAAAGGTAATGATTAGATACCAAGCAGTCAGGACACTACATACAATAATCCGAATACAGTCAGAGTCTTACCGGGGATCTGATGAAAGGGATGGAAAACCTGAATGGGAGGATGGTTCCGGGACTCACGTAGGCAAAAGACCCACCCTGCGGGATAGGTGTACCTCGCCAGTCTCCACCTGGAGAGTGTATTGAAGAGGGCCCCAGGTAATCAGGTGGCAGCCACCAACTGGAGAGTGAGATTCCCCGTGTAGAGGTGCAATCAGGGAGGCCCAACAGAGATCCGTTGCAGACGAAGGTCTGAAGCCAGGAAGAGCAGTCTACACCAAAGGGATAAACAAGAACGAGATCCATAGGAAGTCCGTAGTTCAGTCCGGGGTCAGGAGCCGTGATGAGCAGAAAAGCCGATGTCGCCAAATCCAAACGTGATCCACAAGAAGTCCAGAAAACATAAGCCAAGTCCAAGGAAGCCAGGTAAGCAATACAGGAAAGAAAGTCAAACAGAGTACTCCTGGTAAACCAGCTGTGAAGCGTAGGATACCGGCACTGCACTGCTTAAATATCGTCCACTTCCTGGTCACATGATGTCAACCGGAGTCACGTGACCGCGAAACCGGGGCACGTGACCGTTTCCTCGGGTCACGTGATCGGGCCACAACAGCACGAGCGAGTGTGTTACTGCTCGAGCGGTGGCCTAATCTCCAAGGCAACTGCCAATGGAGAAACGGCCGCAATCGTGACTGCAGGGTGTATGGCGTTTGTTTGACCAGCGCGCGAGCCAACCGGGGTTGCCTACGTGAGCCCCGGGAGACAGGTGAATGGGAGGGATAGGACACTGGACTGGGTGTCGGGACAAGGTCATAGGAACTACCCGAGGACATGACAAAAGGCTTGTGGTTGAAAGTGACTAAGGTTTGACTGCACATGTTCTACGCCTTGGAGACCTGAAAGTCCAATGGGTTGTACAAGGCTGGTACTCCTGGTGACAGTCGTGTAACCACCTTGTTGCACGTGGGGTACAACAGCAGGGACGTTTGGCATACTGATAGGAGTGATAGACGCAGTACTTGGTATTTCAGGCACACTCGCAGAAGGAGCAATAACAGACACATTTTGAACTGCAGCAGTCATTCCCTTCCTTTGGCTACTAGCACCCAACTGGTGCTTCTTGGCGGAATTCTGTTGCACAAGTCCTGTAGGTAATACGCCGGTCTGCACCACCCCCTGTGCACACCCAGGTGAGTGGTTCTGACTCACCACTTGGTCCAGCTTGATGACTCTGAAGCGGGAGCTGGCAAAAGTCTCAAACTCTGATGCTGCATTTTTAGGAGGCTCTGATGCTAAAGTGAAGCAGTTGGGGAATCGTCTTGTGGAAAAGGCAGGCATTCTGGTGCTCCTCCTGAAGCAAAAGAAAGGCAAGCTAGACGTTCATCGACAGTAAATGGTTGGGATTCAGGAGGAATCGCTGGAGCAGAAGAAAATACAGCAGGATCTGATGGTGTAGACAGGTATACCTCTGATATTGGCAGCGAGGCTAAGCAGGATACAGGCGTCTCATGAACTGAAGGCAAATACTCAGTATACTCCGGGACTGAAGACATGCACTTTTGATGGACTACCGGAGGCTCTAAAGCTGAAGGATGATCTGCAGGATGAGTCACTGTAGCTGAAGACAGGCAGGCCAGGGGAAACCTTGAGGCTGAAGGCATGCAAGCTGAAGCAATCTCGGTTGCTGGATACAAACATGTCCAGGTCTTTGGGACTGGCTCTTGAGTAAATGGCAGACATGGCAGCGGTTCATTGGTTGAAGACACGTGTGCCAAAGATGACTGCAGGGCTGTGGATTGGATCATAGAAGAGTCAATGGTTGTAGGAGGACAGACAGAAGTCTCAGAAGTTGACAGACACATTGGTGGCTCAGGAATGGAGGGCACCTTTAGGGCAGTAGACTCCTTGGCACCAGTAACCAAAGACTGAGCTGTACCCTTGCAGTCCCTTTCTTTAGTGGGTGACACAGAGTCTCTTTCTTTGTAGAAGTCAAAATCAACCAGTGGAATCACCATAGTAAAGTCTCTGTTAATCAGGATTTCGTCAATTGTCCATTCCTCTGTTTTAGCTTCTGAAAGAGGCAGATTAACAATCAACAGTTCAGGAATCGCCTGCCGGTTTTTTGGTTCTGTATACTGTGGAATGAGTCCATCAGAACATGAAATCTGTACTGTCTCTGACTGTTCGTATTGATCAGAATTGGCAGAAGGAAGAGTGAACCCAGAGGTAACATCGTTTTCCACATCAGCTTTAACATCTACTTCAGTCTCAGCAGCTGTATCAAGAGCAGGGCCTAAGCCTACTGTAGTGACTGAATCTGTGTATGCCACCATTGTGGATTGTGTTTGGAAATCAGAAGCTTGTATGTGTGCTAGCTCAGAATTATGACAAACTGCTACACAGGAAATTTTAGGTAAAGGAGTGGCTTGTAAATCTTCAGCTAACTGCAATCCCTGACAAACAGCAGAACAATTGTTAGAAACTGTGCCCAGATTAAGCGCTGTGCTAGACGAAAGACCTTCACTCCCAATAGATCTAACATATTGACAAATATCATGGTTTACCAAAGTCTCTGCACTCAGGGGCTGAACAGTGTTCACTTCCTCAACGTCAACAGATAAAGTCTGAGGTGTATTCAGTAAAGAGTGCAATGTTTTATTCTCCTCTTGTAAAGAAATGAATTCTTGTCTTAACTCCTCAAGCTTAGCTCTTAGCATGCCCTGCATTAACTGTACATCACTATCAGTAGGCACAGGGGGAGGCATAGTGGCATCAGGGCTGGATCCTGCACTAGGAATCTGGATGTGCACCGATTGTACATTGTCCTCTACTGCTTGCAGGTTCTGTGATTTATAGTTTCTCTTACCAACTTGGTCTGTGTTTCCCTTAAGCAAACTATTGACATTAGACCTCTTGGCATTAGGGACTACAGTATGTACCTGTGCAAAGGAGTATGCTTTAGACTGAGGGTAGAAAACAGAAGTTATGCAAGGAACCCCTCCATTCTTTATGTTTGTACCATGAATCTGTTCTATCTGAGGTGAAGCACAACTGGAATCATGGGGTTCAACAACAGAGGTACTCTTGTATAATAAGTCTAACAGTGTGTTGTTTTCTGCGGCTAAGGCTTGCGCTGACATAGAATCGGGATCAAAACAAAAGATAGAACTAGGATCAGGCAATGTAGGATGTGCCATCCTATGGGAAAAATACTTTGCACGTAAATGCCCATTCGTGACAAGGAGTTCATTTAAGTCAGGACTAGTGATTTGATTGTCACAGGTAAATGTAGGGGAAGCTTTCTGTACAAACTTGTTAGAGGCCTTGCTGCCTTTCTTTCTTAAACTTGCCATATTCAATGGGAATTTTGGGCTGGTCATTCTGTCAGGATTAGTCAGGCGAGTACAAAGACAGCGAATATGGCAAGGGAAATGTGCACTAAATCACACAGTGAATAGCTTCGAATTAAACTACGTGCACACAGGAACAACAACTCATGTATGCTAGAACCCAGGAGTGCAAATAGAGTGTGACAACAAAACCAATATATGAAAAGGGATGTGGGGTAAGCACCTGACCGCGAGGAAAGTCAGCAAGCGCCTTACCCCCAATTGCTGTTACAGGTACTGACAGCGCTAAACCCACGTGGAGGGCAAGCAATGACAGGATCTGTGAACTAACACTCTTGATGGTATTAAATAAGGGAACTAAAGAACAGTACTCACAAGGACGAGATAAACCTCTTGAATGTCAGCTAGCCCACGAATCCTGTTGATGAAACTGGGACCCAGAAAGGCTATAACAGCAATGGGAGGAAAACTAAATACCTAAGTTGGAATAGTGATTACAAATTAGTGAGGAAAACATAAGCATTCACACAGGAGCTAGCTACAACCGCACACCGCACCTAATAATCAAATGGGAAATAAATGCAGAAGTGCAATGGAAAACATGGAATGGATCTCAATAGAAAGTAAGGATCAGGAGCAGGGAAAAAATGAAATAACCAATGCAAACTTCCACCTACCCCTCCAAGGAAAAGACAGGAAGCTAATCTAAGAGGAAGGCTAAGGCATACGGCTTTACAGCAGCAAAGGACAGAGTCAAAGAAATATAGAACACAGACAAACTGGGCTGCATCTAAAAGGGGAAAGCACTGAGAAATGCTGCCTGCAAACAGAGGAAGACAAAAAAGGGAATCAAGGGAGCAGAAATCAATTAGCGCATGAATCCGAGATTCAGGGCGGAGGAACAAGAAAACAGGAACTAGGTACAAAGGCAAGGAACAAGGAACAAGGGACTAGTCACAACAGGAACACTGCAAACGATGACCAGCGCTGGACTGAAGTAAGACTGAGGCTTTTAAAGCTGCTTAACGAGCACACGCCTCAGGTGTGCTGATTGCTGCACCTGCAGCCACAGCTGTTACCTATCCTCCACCCAACCTTGTCCTGCAAGGGTGGAGGTGGAGCAGTGGGCCATGCATTCTGGGAAGCATAGTCATTTGGTTAAAGAAGCATGCTGGCTGCCAAAAACATGGAATGGATCCGGAAGGGAAGTAGCTTGGAAAATAGGGATTTAGCGCTCCCAATTCATCACAGCACTGTAGCATAAGGTTCGGAGGAAAGGTCCAGTAGGGAATAAACCCCAAATCATGCCCCCAAGTGGTGGGAACGGGAGCGAAGGGAGCGAGTCGTGACACCTGCCCCTTGTCCCCTCTCCATCCTGTTTCCACATATCCACTACCCCCTACCCCAACCCCACTTACCAGCGCTGTTCTATCCCTCGCTGGCGCTGGGAACAATACTGTTCCAGGCGCATCTCCGCTGCGTGATTGCCCACCATGGAAAGAGAGAAGGGACTACGTGTAGTCCCTTCTCCCCATTCCCTGGCAGCCATTTTCTTTGCTTATGATATGAGTAATTTATAACACGCATGTAAACAAGTGTTTCTAGGAGCGACAAGACAATGGAGGGAAGACCGAGGGAGCAGTGGCGTAACACAAAATGTGGGGGCCCCCCTGCGAGCCATGCTGAGGGGGCCCCCCAACTCGGCAACAAATCACGGGTTGCGCCACACTCTGGGCCGGCCTAGACTGTCACGCTTGCACAATACGCATGAACGTGCTGCTGAAGGGGTATGCCGCACACTGCACTAGGAAAAAGATATAAATATGTGTTTAAATGCAATATACAGCACACTTTCTGAGATAAATTGGCTATAAAGCCAAAGTGTTTGCAATTGTTTTGTAGGGTAACACAATCCAATACATGCAAGTCACCAACAGTGCACAGGAACATTAATGCTTCCAACTGGCTGCACAATGTAGACCAGTGTAAACACGTAATAACATTATAGTACAGAATGCCAGGCCACATTTAGACATACCTAGACTGTTTTCAGCAAAATGCCAGTCAAAGCAATAACACTCATCAAGAAGAGAGCACACAATAAAGCATGTGTCTCCATGGCCTCAAACAACACGGCCAAACTCTTTAAAATCTGCAAGGAACTGGTCAATCCTGTTGTGGTCTATAACTCTTCTGTTCCCTCCCATGCCCTCTGTACAGCTCTGGCCTCTCATTTCTCTGCTAAATCTCAGGACATCCTGTCCTCTATGTCCTCTTCCTCTCTCGGCCCATTTTGGCCATCTCTTCTCTCCTCCTCCTTTTTCCTCTTTCTCTCTGACAACACCTGATGAGGTTTCTAGACAAGTCCGATCTATGAAAGTGTCGTCCAAACAGGTGCTCCGCTGCTCCTCCAGAACCATCAAAGCCCATATTGACACCCTCGCTCCAGCCTTGGCCGATTTCTGTAATCACTCTTTTGCCACTGCAATGTTCCCCTCTCCCTTTGAGCACTCCCTTGTGCACCCACTCCTCAAGAAGCAGTCTGCTGATCCTACCTGCTGGAAAACTATCGCTCAATCTCCACCTTTCCTGAGCAAACTCTTGGAAAAGCTTGCCATCTCCCAGCTTACTCTCCACACTGAATCTGTTGGTTGTCTCCATGACCATCAGTCTGGCTTCAGAGCTGCCAGAGGCATGGAAACTGCTCTCCTTAACACCTGTGCTGCTCTCTAACCTTGATCCCAGCATTCCTTCTATTCTCATCCTTCATCTTTCCTCTGCTTTCGACAGGGTCAACATCCCCATCCTGATCAATCGACTCTGTGAGAACCTGGGCATCACAGATCAGACCCTAGAGTGACTGACCTACTTCCACTTGGACCGCCACTCCGCTCCCAGGTCGATCGTGGTCCCATTCTCTCCGCCACCTCTCTCTACCTGTGGCATTCCCCAGGGCTCTATCCTCTCACGCTGGTTTTTCAACCTCTACTTGGCCACTTTGGCCTCCCTGATCTCTACCTTATCCTCTAACTTTCAATGTTGTGCGGATGACTCAGCTTTCCTTCAGGCTCCCCTCATCCTCCTCTCCTCTCTTGCTCATTCCTGACTGTCTATCCACGATTCAGGATTGGTGCACCTCCAACAATCTCTGCCTTAATGCCAGTAAGACAGAGATCCTTCTCATTGGGACCCTTGCCACTGTGTTTCCTCTCTCACTATAGCAGACCACCTTGGGCCCTCTTCCTTTGCCTTCCTGCGAGGCAAAAAACCTTGGTGTCATCTTCAAAGCCACACTCTCCTTCTCTCCTAACATCTCGGACATCACCAAGAAGTCCCACTACCAGCTGCTCCTCCTCAAAGGGACTCTTCCCTTTCTCACTCTCCACCAGAAGCTCACTGTCTCTAAGCTGGACTACTGCAACAGCCACTTTCTCAATCTGTCTTCCTCTAGTCTCCGTCATCTGCAAATAATCCAGAACAGGACTGCAAGACTTAGCCTTGGCCTCAAGCCCTGGGATTGTATTTCTCCAGCCCTGAAATTTCTCCACTGGCTGCAAGGATCAAGTTCAAGAACCTTTGCATTGCCCACAAGGCTTTCTGGGGCCAGTGCCAACACTAAATCCAATGCTCTCTTCCAAAATACCTTCTTTCTCTAACCCTTCACTCAGCTACCTCCAACTCTCTAAGGCTTAGACATTTCTCCAGGCAGAGAGTGGGGGTAGACCTCTCTCCTCTGCTGGTGCCTCCAACTGGAATGGCCTCCATGCCCCTCTCAAACTTGAGGCGGACAACCTGAAGTTTCGGAAGCAGCTAAAAGCTTTCCTCTTCTCTGCTGCTTTCGCTCTCTCTCCCCCCCTGCTGACCTACCTGACCTACCTGTCTGCTGTACTGACTGGCTGCTTGGCTACCCTCAGAGTCTCTCTGAATCCAGGCTCTTTCTTGATTGGTCACCCTTGCAATGCCTCCGGGCCTACCATGCACTTAGGGGCTGTAACTGTAACCCTGCAGTCCATTGTTCTCCTTGCACAACCAATAGCTGCTCTGCCCTGGCTGCACTTACTGAGAGCATTGCTGCCCTGTTTTCCCCTCCCCTCTCACTTGCACTTCCCTGCTCCCTTTTCCCTTGCACTTCTCGTTCTCACAATGACACAAGGCCTAGTGAGATCGTTTGTCTTGTCCTCCCTCTATCATCCCTCCCTTGTGTACACTTGTGTACAGGCGCATTATAAATGACTTGAATCACATCATATCATTTTATCACAGATGCCCAGAAAAATATACAATGCCGCAGTAAGAAATGGCTAGACTGGCAGCACCCAAATGCCAATCTAGCCAGGTAATTAAAGTTAGCAGGACTACTTTATCAGAAATGTCCAGTTAAAAGAAAGTCATACCAAACTGAGGAATGACTAGACTGGCTAAATCAAAATGCCTCTCTAGCCACTAATACCACATATCATGCCTGCTTAGCCTGGACATGGACAACCATTATGATTTATCACACAATCCTGCCCACCCACACATCCACTCTCCCTCCCACCCACCACCCCAACCTCCACAATCAGCTCCTTGGCCCAGAATTACCTCTGCGTCCCTCTTCCTTATCCCAGAGCTTTCGTATGAGGCTCCTTGCCTCATAGGTAAGTACTGGGATGAGGAACAGTGGGACTAGGAGTGATGAAGATTACAGGTAGCTAAGTCAGGCATTACCTCCATGTACCTCTACCTCTTCCCAGTACTTTTGTATGAGGCAGAGTGCCTCAAACACAGGTACTGCCTCGTATATAAGTACTGGGACGAGGAAGAATAGGGCTAGGAGTAAGCAAGGCATTAAACACAAGTAGTAGCGCAACACCATTGAGTTGACTGGGCTTCAGCACTACCCCCCCTGACATTTTGGGCTATATTGACTCAACTTGGCTAACATTTAGAGCAGTTGCCAGACCGAACAGGACACAGATTTTAAACGGCACCTGGTTTTTGCTGTTAACAAGAACCCAGCAATTACCAACGTAAAGGATTTCACTGTTAGTACCTGCATTCAAATTCCACATTGTTTAGGCGATTGAAATCGTGATGTGGGTTTAGTACTTGCATGCCAGGGGAGTGATTGGAAGGGTAGAGAGGGAACAGGAGACTTATAGGAGAGAGTTAACTGCTTGTAACATTGAATCTGCACTAGAATAGTCTCATTAAAATGCGTAAATAATTTGGATGCGCCCACACAAATAAGTTTCCCCCTGCCCACCGCATGTGAAGTTAGCGCCTCTCCCAACATTTGAAGGGTTAGCCCCCCCAAAATGAAGGTTTTCTTGTGCCCCTGTACACAAGCACACACCCCATTCACCTTATACACACCCAGTCATCCACACATTTAAGTGTGCACCCTTTCACCATACACCCACACAGGTAGCCACCTATACATTTATGTGTGCACCCTTTCACCATGCAGGCACACCCCCACAGCCACCCATACATTTAAGTGTGCACCCTTTCACCATACACACACAGGCAGACGGCTATACATTTGAGTGTGCACCCTTTCAGCATAGACTCATACACGCACACCTCATGGAGTTGAGGGGGGGCCCTATTACTTAAAAAAGAAATTGGGGCTCATTACGGGTCCAGCGGTAACCGTGCCGGTGCTACCGGCGGGTTGCCGCCAGACCCATAAAAAATTACTATGGCCTGACTTCCCGGTGCCACCGTGCTATTTCAAGTCAGGCGGCTGGGAAATCAGGTGCCGGTAATTTCGTTAAACCCCAGACTCCACGGGAATGGGGACACAGAAGCACCTGCACCATTGTTAACGGTGCCGGTGCTTCCGTGACAGGTCTGCCTACCGTGGCTGCTGTGCCTGGCAGGGTCAGACCTGTCGGGCACGGCAGCCCCACAAGGCAGACCTGTAATATGCCGGTCCGGAAACAACAGTGCCTGTAAGCTTACCAGCACCGTTGTTTCCGGACCGGCATGGTCAGAATGAGCCGCATTGTTTCTTTTTTAAGTCACTATAACTTCATTAAGAAATTATTTCAGTTAAGGACCGAACCATAATCAAAATAATTTCTTTATGATGGCTGAGTGGCTTCAAAAACAAACAATTTCTTTTTGAAGGCATAGGGCTCCCCACCCCCCCCACCCCATGACATGGAGGCCTCCAGCCTAGGGTCTTCCATGTCATGGGTTACGGGGGCCCTCAGACTTCAAAAAGAAAGTTTCTTTTTGTAGTCACTCTGCCTTCATAAAGAAATTATTTCTGTTACAGAAATGTTCTTTATGAATGCAGAGTGAATTTCAAAAGAAACTTTTTTTTTTTTAGAAAAAAATATTTATTTATTTATTTTTTTTTTTTTTACTGGGGCCCCCTCCCAGCCATGTGCTGGTGGGGCCCCCCACACCGCGGGCCCCCCCGCACCGCGGGGGCTGCGGGGGCCCCTGTTACGCCAGTGCGAGGGAGGACAAAACAACGATCTTACTAGTCATTGGCCTCATTACGACTTCGGCACTAGCCGTGCTGATAAAACAGGCAGGAGTGCCGCCGGAGTCGTTTTTTTCCGGCACCCGGGAATGGGCAATTACCGGGATATTACAAACCCGGCGGACTCGGTAATTGCCCATTCCCAGGCACCGGAAAATATTAGTCCCCATTGCCATTTGAGACCCATTGGACTCAATGGGAATGGGGCGGGCAGATGCACCGGTCTGCTCGTGAGTACCGGTCCACCCGCCGGTCCGGAAACAACAGTACCGGCAAACTTACCGGTACCGTTGTTACTGGACCGGCAAACTTGTAATGAGGCACATTTTGTCATTTAAATTGTGCAAGCGCGAAGCGCAAAGTGCAGGGGTGGAGGGAGAAAGGGGGGAAGTGCCATCAGGGCAGCATTGCTCTGACTATGTGCAGCCAGGGCAGCACATCTCTGAGTAAGTGCAAGGAGACTGGGGACTGTAAGGTAGCAGTTACGGCCCCTAAGTACGCGGAGGCCCAGAGGCAGTGTAGGGACAACTGGTCATGGAGGAGCCTGTTACCCAGTGAGACTCTGAGGGTAGCTCAGCAACCAGTCAGCACCGCAGACAGGTAGGTCGATAGGGGAGAGCGAGAGAGAAAGCAGAGGCAAAGAGGAAGGTGTTGAGCTCCTTCCGGAACTTCAGGTGGTCCGGCCCAAGTTTGAGAGGGGCAGGGAGGCCATTCCAGAGGGAGGCACCTGCAGAAGAGAGAGATCTCCCCCCCATTCTCTGAGAAACATCTGCCCCTCAGAAAGTTTGAGGAGGCTGAGCGAAGGTCTCGAGAACGAAGGTGTTTTGGAAGAGAGAGTTGAATGTAGTGCAGCCCCGGCCACAGAAGGTCTTGTGGACGATGCATAGGGTCTTGAACTTGATCCTTGCAGCCACCGAGAGCCAGAGGACAGATTTCAGGGCTGGAGAGATATGGTCTGTGGGATTGAGGCCAAGGACAAGTCTTGCAGTCCTGTTCTGGATTAGTTGTAGAGGGACAAAAGTAGAGGAAGGCAGATTTAGAAAGAGGCTGTTGCAGTAGTCCAACCTAGAGAGAACCCGGCTCTGGAGACAGTGAGGTTCTGGGGGAAAGTGAAAAAAGGAAGAATACCTCTGTGGAGGTGCAGCTGGGTAGTGTGCCGCCTTGGACAGGTCCGTAATGTGAGGAGAGAAGGAGAGAGTGGAGTCGAAGATGACACCAAGGTTTTTTGTCTCACATGTAGGCAAAGGAAGAGGGCCCAGGGAGGGCGGCCAGAGTGAGAGAGGGAAAGCAGGAGCAGGGATCCCAGTGAGAAGGCTCTCAGTCTTAGTGGCATTAAGGCAGAGATCATTGGATGCCTTTACTTTCTTAAAGCTTTTTTTAATGGTGGCCATGTATAGGGAGAAGGGACTACCTGTAGTCCCTTCTACCCATTTTCAAGCAAACATTTTTTTTCTCGAGTTGAGAAACGCTTACCCGCAGTTTCGCAACTCGAGAAAAATTACTGTTAGTACCCTGGTACAATGTGCTGGGGTACTACCAGACCGGTAATGACCAACTTCCTAGAGTTCTATTGCTTTAGTAAAAATGTGTTTTAAATTTAAAATGTAGTTCTTTGCACCTAGTAATTCATGCACATTAAAAGATTAATTTCTATCTCTTCAGATCAGGTAGTGATAATAGTAGACGTTAGTATAGCACTACATGCAACACAAGGCAAGCTCCTATGTGTCTGTTTCCTATTTTTTGTTTGGAGTGTTTGGGATTATTTGCCTATTTCTGGAAGTAAACGTGGCTGATACGCTGTGGGGCAGAGACACAGCGTGAAAATGCCGCCACACTGCAAACTATTTTTGGAAATGTAAAGTTTTTCATATGAGAATATTTATTTTATTTTTATTTATTTATTTGCATTTTTAAAGCGCTCACACAGGTCGCAGGCAACGAGGGGTGTTACAGGAATTGTTTGTTTTTTCGTTGCATAATTGTTTTTTTTTTTGTCTTAGATTCTTAGTTGCGTATTTATAACGCGCTTAAATACCCAGAGGTTTCTAAGCGCGAACCTGAGGATCGAACCTGTGTTGCTTCGTGTCGTCTTGCTTCCATGGCGAACACGTTGCCGCTGAGCTATCCTCCCGGGACAATATCATTAACACAGCACATTAATCAAATCATCATCCTGGTTCAAAAACATGAGACTGTTATTCCAATTATCCCTAGGATTGTAGGAGAAGTTGCAATGAGGTTCACGAGTAACTGCAGAGTGCGTTCGTATTTGTGCAAAAAAGGCTGGGTCTGTGCATGGTCTCAGCCAGCAGCATGTGCCATATTCACTAAGGAAAGGGCACCTGCAGATGTATTGCACACACACAGATGGGCTAATTTTGATCCATGCGTGCTGTGCAAGTGCGCTGTCAGCGTAAGCACATCAGGTTTATATTTATTCTTTGCACTTAAAAAAGGATCAATGTTGCCGAAATAGCGTCGGAAGTCCTATACTATCCTATGGATAGCAGCCCTATTAGTAATAGCAAGGAATTGGAAGTCCGCAGATCCTCCACAAACACAGGACTGGATACAGAAACGTTGGGATTCGTCTTGATGGACTGGGTAACGTACGCAATCCAAGGGGAACAAAGCAAATTCACGACGGAATGGACAACTATACTGGACTTTCTCCATGGTGATTACGGCAAACCGCACTGCCCACACAGATTACGCTTGCTGGGGATACCCTGAACATTTCATAGACTTTCAATCTGCAACTCTGTCGAGCGTGTACCGGGGGGACGGGGGCGGTTAGTGAGGGGGGAGAGGGGATTGTTTTGTCCTGTTATGTTGAAGTCTGATCATGCATTGATATGTAGAAGTCTGATCATGCATTGATGGGCTGTGCTCCAAACCCAGCACTGACAGCAGCCTCATTTCTGAGGTCCAGTACTTATCACAGAGGGCTCCATATGTATGTGCACCCCTCACATACATATCGAGCATGGCCGTAGTGTGGCGTATGCTGTCCACGCCACACTAATTTGGTTGCTTGCACTAAGAAGTGCAAACAGTGCACAGCAATACGGCGGGACCCAGTTAACTGTGCATTATTGCCACTCCATAGTGCAAACAATCGTAAATGCCACCCACCATATTATACCTGCGTGGTGGAAGGAATTTAGATTGAGTCTGCCAGCATTGTGCAGGTGCAATAAACTGAAAGTGAAAGATTCCATGGGAATCCATAACATCGGAAACTGCATCAAAATCCGCTGCGGGCGGCGATACTATTGGATTTCTGTGTGGGATAAGATATGGTAGAGGATTCGCAAATTAGGATGCGTGCCCCCAATCCGCCATTGAAACCAATAGAAATGTGACAGTCCGTAAATTGCATGTATTCGTATTACGCATGCATAGTACACATAGTTTTGACAAGTCCCCACATTTAAAAATAGCTTCAATATGCAGTTCCCAATAAAAGGAGCAGGGATTGTAGGAGTGTCCTCCGCTCCCTTTCAAATAATATGGTGGTTGCGGGGGTGTCCCCCGGAGGTCTAATGGGTTAATATTGCCGCAAAAATATGGCCCCATTCTTGTATGGTGATATTTGTGCGGGGATATTAACACATGGAACTGTATTGCTGATTGGATGAGCAGTTAAATATGGTTGTATGGATTGTAATGATTGCCATAGGTATTTACAATAGTTTCTTATGGAATCCGCCTGCTTTTAGTAGGTGCAAAAAACAGGGGGATTCCATGGTATTCATTGGTTTAAAGCCAACATGAAAATGACTTGTTGACATTGAACCCCACTTTTTTGAAGGTGGAGCAGGAATGCAGGGCTGGGTCGTATATCTTGTTCTGTGCCCCCGCTCGGCCTGCAAAAATGATGGAAATCCACCGGAATGGGGGGAAAAGGTTTTGAGACAGCTGTTACACATAGGTTTTTGCTGACTTAGAGCACTGAACAATCAGAGAATGAACCTCAAAGCAAGTGTAGCCTTATGCTGTTCAAACAGATACGTGGAGTGTTTTGTTAGGCACCATAGAATTGCTCCCATCTTTCTAAGTGTAACCTCAAAATCTTGTGAGCATTTTTGTGCTCAACTTTTCTAAGCAGAAATTGCATGCATGTTTTGAGTGCGGTCAAATAATTCGGGAGCGTTTTATTGAGGGGTGGGCGTCATTAGCGGAAGGGAGCAATAACATCTTGTTCTCAGTAAGGGGGAACGACCCCGAATATGGTGCCAAACAAAGCCAGGCATTTATTTTTGCTTCCTCCTCTGCACAGAAAAGTCCCTGCATCTGAAACAGTGGCTCACACACATCCGCAGGGTGTGATATTGGACGCAGTGTTTGAAAACGTTAAGGGTGCGAGCATATTGTAACACGTGGTCACAAGGCCTCTGTGATGCTGTTGTGAATGTACAAGGTGTTCCATCCCCCAGGCACACGTTCAGATACTTCGAGTTCCGTTTTGTTCAAGAGCCGTGTAATTTCATGTGTATACGGTCACCATAGGCTTCGGAACATAATAAAGCACACGCAAGGGTCTTTGTAGGTAGTTAGACTAGATTCAATCTTGCGGTCCTTTTCAACCCACAACAGGAGTAAAAGGGGACAGGTGAAATGCCCGTCCTTCAGTCCTGAGACAGATGGGCATAGAAAGGGGACATTACAATACCGGTGATCTATTGGCCTGAACTGAACTATGAAGTCTCTTGCATGTGGGCACAGTGTATAATGCGCGAAGCATTTCATGGCACACGTTGCTTTTCACTGCACATGTTCCACACGATGAATGTTAACGAGACGCCATTTTTTTCAGCATGGAACACGAGGCCACGGAGCTAGAAAAGCAACACGTGCACCGAGTGTATGAAAGCACAGCCTCCTACTTCAGCGACCTCCAGAGCAAGGCGTGGCCCAAAGTGCGGCAGTTCCTTTTGGATCAGGCACCTGGAAGTCTTATTGCAGACATAGGTAAGGTGCTATCAAGTTAGGCAAAAGAAAAGCTGACAATTGGGATGATTGGCACGGTGCCATATAATAATGTTGTGATAGTAACTTTTGTTTTTACTACATTCATTTTGGTGAGAGGAGTGTTTTTCCTTCCTCAGATATTGGGAAAATTCCCCTAAGCCCCTCCCAACCTATCCCATTTCACTTGTTTAAACCTTGCAAAACTGCCGATCCACCCTCCTCTGAGACCCACAAGAATGTTGCGCTCAAGTGTCCTTGCACCCGTCTATCCTCACACATATATCAAAGGCAGGGAGCCTGGAGAAGCGGGCAGGGCTGCGGGAGCACAGCTACCACACACCTGGAACTCCTGCACCCACCTGGCCTTGCCCGCTTTCCTGATCCGCCGTGAAAGGCAGCAATCAGCAATGCTGGGCAGGTGGCCAGGCTGTGTAGCACATGTGCTCTTCTCTCTCCTGGGGCGGGATCGATGATGTGAATACCTGGACATGCACTCACTCTACTCTTTTTTTGGAGTAAATGATGAGATGGTCTAGGCCCATGGTTGTCCAACTCCAGTCCTGGAGGGCCGGAAACCTGACGGGTTTTCAGGATATCCCTCATTAATATTAATATGAAAATAAGGTGACCGGCACACTACAACTACAACTACCACAAATGAACAAAGCCCATATGTACACACACACGGTGGCAGTTGGCAAACAAGGTATACTAATGGCTTTTTAATAGCCCTATTTTCTGGTGGTGACATTTTTCTTCTTTTCCTTGTTTTTTTAAATGCGAGGCACTGGCGTAACAGGGGCATGCGCATATCCCGTGGTGCAGGGGGGCCCACCCCCACATGTCCTGGGATGGGGGCCCACTTGTAGGAAAACATTTGTTTAAAAAAAAAGAAGAAAAAAAATTGGGGGGAATTCACTCTGCCTTCATAAAGAAATTATTTCTGTAGCAGAAACAATTTCTTTATGAAGGCAGAGTGATTATAAAAGGAAACGTTCTTTTTGAAGTCCCAGGGCTCCCCCCACACCATGTCATGGAAGACCCTAGGCTGGAGGCCTCTGTGTCATCGGGTGCGGTAGCCCTATAACTTCAAAAAGAAATAATTTATTTTTGAAGTCACTCTGCCTTCATAAAGAAATTATTTCCGTTATGGTCCGGTCCTTAGCGGAAATAATTTCTTTATGAAGTCACAGTGATTTCAAGAAGAAACAATTTCTTTTTGAAGTAATAGGGCTCCCCTCAACCCCATGACATGTATGGGTGTCTGGGTGTGCGTATACAGTGAAAGGATGCACACTTAAATGTATAGGTAGGTGGCTGCCTGGCTGTGCCTGTATGGTGAAAGGCTGCACACTTAAATGTATGGCTGGCTGGGTGTGCGTGTGTGTATATGGTGAATGGTGTGTGCGCTTGTGTTCAGGGGTGCAACAAAACCTACATTTCAGGGTGGCTAACCCTTCAAATGTTGGAAGAGGTGCTAACTTCACCGGCGGTGGGGGAGCGGCAAACTTAATTGTGTGGAGGCATCTAACTTCTTTACACATTTTAATTAGTCTATTATAGTGCAGCGCCAATGTTACAAGCAGTTTAATCTCTCCTTTAAGTCTGAAAGCACCCACTTATGGACTGCTCTGAGAATGAGCCGCCTCCTGTTCACTCTCCACCCTTCCAATCACTCCTCTGGCATGCAAGTACTAAACCCGCACCACAATTTCAGTTGCCTAAAAATGTATTTGGCATTTGAATGCAGGTACTAATAATGAAATGCTTTACGTATTTGCTGGGCCCTTGTTAACAGCGAAACCCAGGTGCCGTTTAACATCTGTGTACTGTTCTGGCCAGCAACTGCTCTGGAGGTCAGCCAGGTCGAGTCAACATAGCCCATAATTTCAGGTGGGGGGGGAGTGCTGATGCCCAGTCAACTGAATGATGTTACGCCACTACTTGTGATTAATGCCTTGATTACTTATTGTTAACCTTCATTACTGCTAGCCCTATTCTTCCTCATCCCAGTAATTGTGTATGAGGCAGTACTTTTGTATGATGCACTCTGCCTCATACACAAGTACTGGGATGAGGTAGAAGCACATGGAGGTAATGCCTGACCTAGCTAACTGTAACCTTCATTACTCCTCGTGCCACTCTTCCTCATCCCAGTACTTACCTATGAGACAAGCAGCCTCATACATAAGCTCTGGGACAAGGAAGAGAGACGTGGAGGTAATTCTGGGTGAAGCAGCTGATTTTGGAGGTTGGGGTAAGGGGTGGGAGGGAGAGGGGATGTGTGGGGGGGTGGGATTGTGCGATAAATCATAATGGTTTTCCAGGCACAGGCTAAGCAGGCATGATATGTGGTATTAGTCGCTAGAGAGGCATTTTGGTGCAGCCAGTCTAGTGATTCCTCAGTTTGGTATGACTTTTCTTAACTGGACATTTCTGATAAAGCAGTCCTGCTAAGTGTAATTACCTGGCTAGACTGGCATTTGGGTGTTGCCAGTCTAGGCATTTCTTACTGTGGCATTGTATATTTTTCTGGCATCTCTGATAAAATAATATGATATAATGTGATATGCTATAAGTCATTTATAACACGCCTGTACACAAGTGTTTCTATGTGTGACAAGACAAGGGAGGGAAGACAGAGGGAGGACAAGACAAACAATCTTACTAGGCCTTGTGTCACTCAGATCGTGCAAGTGCGAGAATGAGAAGTGCAAGGGAAAAGGAGGGAGAGTGCGAGGGTGAGGGAAGGGGAAAACAGGGCAGCAATGCTCTGAGTAAGTGCAACCAGAGCAGCACAGCTCTGCGTAGTGCAAGGAGAACAAGGGACTCTAGGGTTACAGCTACAGCCCCTAAGTGTGTGGTAGGCCCTGAGGCAGTGCAAGGGTGACTGATCACGAAAGAGCCTGGACTCAGTGAGACTCTGAGTGTAGCCAAGCAACCAGTCGATACAGCAGACAGGTAGGTCAGGTAGGTTAGCAGGGGAGGGAGAGAGGGATAGCAGAAGAGAAGAGGAAAGTTTTGAGCTGTTTCCAGAACTTCAGGTGTTCCTGCTCAAGTTTCAGAGGGGCAGGGTGGCCATTCCAGAGGAAGGCACCTGCAGAGGAGAGAAATCTAACACCCACTCTCTGCCTGGAGAAGCGTCTAACTCTTAGAGAGTTGGAGGTAGCTGCGCAAAGGGCTCGAGAAGGAAGGTATTTTGTAAGAGAGTGTTGGATGTAGTGCAGGCCCCAGACAATGCAAATGGTCTTGAACTTAATCCTTGCAGCCACCTTTGGGATCCCATCACTATGTGCCCCACTGCATCACTTTACAAATGGTGGAAGAAACAGCCTAAAATGGATGCGTTGACTCCTGTGCGCGCCAAAATCTACAAAACTGTGTTTGGGTCACAACCAAGAACAAACTGCAAACCCTCCCAGCACTCAAGGGAAGACATAATGCTGAATAAACTGTGCATGTACTGCAGAGGAAAATCTGATTTAAAGGACTCAGTTTAATGTGCTTTTTCAGGAATGAAGTGCAAAATCGCCTGTTTTGAAAGCATGTTTTTGTTTAAAGGTTTAATTCTTTAAGAAATGTCAAAGGATTGCTAATGTAAAAATCCACCTATAAACTGTGTTCATTTTATATGTTTAAATGAAAGATAGGTGAAACTTAAAGTTAAGCCCAGCTTGGAGTTAATTAACTATTTAAAAAAAAAACAATTCTGCGCTGACAGCCTTAGCATGGGAAAGGTTGACACTTCACTGCTGGCAGGAAAGGCTAATTGCTTTTGGGAGGCCTCGCATACTCATAACAAATGACTTCATTAGACATTCGTCTTTTACCCCAGGAGAAGACAATGGCAGGATGCTCCACACTCTAGGAGGAGGCTTCTCATTGAACTTCAAAGGACTGGCCATTTGCTCACGCTTGGGAAGCAAGAAAAAAAACTGACTTGTGATTTTGGAGTTAATTTGCTTATTTTGCCACAGAACTTAATGACATTTAACTTGGCTGCAAGAATAAGTAAACGAGTGAAAAGTACATGCATATAAAATTTTAACTTATGCTAGCCATTTGAAGACTTGGTAGGATTTCTTCCTGCGTAAGGAACAAAAGTTATGCAAAAAGACTAATTGCGCAGAAACTGTTAATGCTGCAAATATAATATTATGTACCCATGTTCTAGGGGTGATTGCACATATATGTACCAAATTAGGAATTGTTAGGCCAAACCTTTTTGATTGAAACTGCAAAAATTCCATAGAAAGTCAACACCAGGTCCCACCTACTGGGGAGTTGGTGGTAAATGTGGCCCACAAAATATGTAATTTATGTATCCGATTTTCTAGAGGGCATACGTACATAAATATTTATTTGCGGGAAAGTTACATTTTGGTCCTAATAACTGTGGGAGGTTTCCAGACCAGATCATAAAACATGACAACCCCTTCTGTCATCCTACCAGCAAAGAGCAAAGCGGGAGCTATGCCTTTCACAGCGGGAATCATAGCCTTGTGGGTGTGGGTTGTAAGTCTGCCCCTACCATAAACTTAGTGATGTCATTTGGAAGGATAAATAAGGGAACCTCACAACACATACACACTGATTCCGGACCCCATCCTGATTTCCGCGTGGCGCTCTATTCCTGATTTCTTCATCTTGCTACTGATTGCAGATTTCTGTACCAAGCCAAGGCCTCAGCATTTGCTGAACTCTTTTTCAGCTAGGCCCAAATCCTGAAACCATCCCAAAACTTAAGGGAAATAATTATGATCCAGTCTGGCTTGCTACCACTAATGCTTGCCTGCTGAAACTCGCCACCCCACTGATCTACAGTGTCCAGCAACCAGAAGGGCCAATCCAATCCAGTCCAGTTTGAGGTGCCAGTCCAATTGACCAGAACCGCCCAGCTGATCCAATTCCACCAGATGCGCCCTGCTGTCTGTAGACCCGATCTGTGTTGACCAGAGCCCTTGACGGTCCAATCTTAAATTACAGTGGACTGTAATTATCAATAGGAATCATAGAAAACCATAGTATATTTGCCTTACATTGTCCTATCCCCATCTCTCAACCATCCCATCTTTAACTTAAGAACCTATAATATTGTTATAACCATTCTTGCAACTCTGTCCGTAATTCTTAGTGTTAGCGCTGATTATCTTCCGTTTGTTTTATTAGACCATAAGCCATTACTGATTTGGATTAAATAAAGCAATTCCCATAAAGAAATCAGGGTATCCCCAACGTGAAGAGTTACGGTGGCCAAGTAACTGTGGAGATTCACGGGTGGCATTCTTCTTTTTCTTAGCCATTAATCTAGTTTAAGTAAAGTCAACCCGTCATTGTAAAACCGAATTTCCGCTTTTCTCTGTTCTATTTTTTCTCAAAATGCCTCTCATTCAAACTTGCATAACTTCCTCAATATTATAGCTAGAGACATAGTTTCAACTCTGACTTAAACCTAAGACCTTTAGCTACATCCCCATCTAAAAACAGGCATAGTGAAATTTAGGCGGGAGTTCACAATTTTGCAAAGGTTTTACATGTGTAATTTCCAATTATTTCCAACTTCCATTCTGATTCAAAGTGTGTCCTTTTGCTCATATTATAGCTCATATTTGTTAGGATCTTTTCAGTGCTGCTCCCATAGGAATATATATCAATTTAAGGATTTTTGCACACTTTTTATTGTTTTGGTCAGCCATTTTCAAATGTCACTTTAAAAGTGTAAAATTTCCCAAACGTTTTTCTCTCTTGATTGGGGAGGGGAGATTGCATTTAAACCCTATACACTGTTCCTTATTCCTAAATGCCTGCTGCGTAATTACATCTGTGTAGAATTGCTTCTTTGTGAGTTGAGAAATTTGCAGGGGGAAATCTTAACTTAAGCGCTATGTTTTCAACAAGCTAAAACTGTTCTTTTCCCTTTGTTTTATATTATGTGTTGCTATAAGTGAATTCAACTGTCTTACTTACTTACTGATTTGTATTGTTACCACATTGGTGATTGCTGCTCCATATATTAACACCTATGTTTGATTTGAATTTTAAATAAATAGAGAAATATTACCTTTACCAACCAGCCTGATTGCTGGTCCATTGTGAACTGGGGGTATTTTGAGAAGGGTGTGATTTGAGTGGTATATCACTCAGAATATTGAACCTATAGACACAATAATAAGTATTTCATTTGTGCATTGCATGCTAGGCTGAGACCCGGGTGTATTGCCTGATTGAAATCCTTAACACACTGGGAGCCAGTAGAGAGATTTTAGGGCTGGAGAGATACGATCCCTGGGCTTGAGGCCAAGAATAAGTCTTGCAGTCCTGTTCTGGATTAGTTGCAGAGGGCAGAGAGTAGAGGAAGGCAGATTGGAAAATAGGCATTTGCAGTAGTCCATGGAAACAAAGAGAAAGTGCCCTGCCAGGAAACTTCTTTTTAAGAAGAATTAGCCAAAACAAATTCTGTATGTTTTTGTCATCGGTGGTGGAGATCGGTGCATTTAATGCCAACCTATTATGGTATTCCCCAATAAGTGAAGGGGGCAAACTGCCTCCAGGATCTAACCGTTGCATTCAGAATAAATTCATGAATAACTCATTCATTTGCTTTTTGAAAACCTGTGGTGTTCAGGTATTGTTTATAATGTTTTATAAAAAGTAAAATCATAATCATATCTAGCCATCAAAGTAGTGAACATCAGATATGGCAGATTCAAAGAATAATTGGTAATGAAAGATTGGTATTGCATGCATTCATTAAAACATACACGGCCTCATCACGAGTCTGGCGGTAACCCTTAAATGCGACGGTTGTGCGATTACCGCTGCATTTAAGGGTCCGCCAGATCATAGCCTTGGTGGATTTCCGTTGCAAATTTGCCGATTTTCGATGCTATTACCGCCAGCAGGAAACCCGCCAGCGGTAATAGCGCAAATTTTCCCCATTGGGCCAAATGGGGAATGAGGAATTCCCGAATGGGCCCCATAGTGAATGGGCATTAACCTTCCGCCAAACCTGTGATCCGGCGCTAATAGCGCCGGGGGGTTTGGCAGTGGGGCTAATAGTGCCGCTGGTAATAGCGCTGACGTTATTGCCCTCTAGTACATTTTGTGTTGCAGTAGTCCAGCCTAGAGAGAACCAGGGCTCTGGAGACAGTGATCTTTCTCAGGGAAAGTGAGAAAGGGAAGAGTCCCTTTGAGGAGGGGCAGCTGGTAGTAGGACTTCTTGGTGACTTCTAAGATGTGAGGAGAGAAATAGAGAGTGGAGTCGAAGATGACACCAAGGTTTTTTGCCTCGCAGGAAGACAAAAGAAGAGGGCCAGGGCGGGCAGCCAGAGTGAGAGAGGGAAAGCAGGGTCAGGGGTCCCAATGAGAAGAATCTCCATCTTACTGGCAATAAGGCAGAGATCGTTGGAGGCGCACCAATCCTGAATCGCGGATATACAGTTGGGAATGAGCGAGAGAGAAAAGGAGGCTCAGGGGAGCTGAGTTTCATCTGCATAACACTGAAAGTTAGAGGAGAAGGTAAAGATCAGGTGGGCCAAAGGGGCCAAGTAGAGGTTGAAAAACCATGGTGAGAGGATAGAACCCTGGGGAACACCGGAGGTAGAGAGAGAGGTGGAGGGGAGAAAGGGACCAAGTTGGATTTGGGAAGGGTGGTCCAAGAGGAAGGAGGTCAACCACTCCAGGGCCTGATCCGTGATGTCCACGTTCTCACAGAGTCGATTGATCAGGATTGCGTGGTTGACCGTGTCGAAAGGAAAGATCAAGGTGGATGAGGACAGCAGGAATGATGTCTAACAAGGTTAGAGAGAAGATCTTCAGAGGTGTTCAGGAGAGCAGTTTCCGTGCCTCTGACAGCTCTGAAGCCAGACTAATGGTCATGGAGACAACCAATAGATTTAGTGTGGAGAGTGAGCTGGGAGATGGCCAGCTTTTTCAAGAGTTTGCCCAGGAAGGAGTTGATAGAGATTGGGCAATAGTTTGTCGGGCAGGTAGGATCAGCAGACAGCTTTTTGAGGAGTGTGTGCACAAGGGAGTGCTTAGGGGGAAAAGGGAAAGTTCCAGTGGTGAAAGAGTGATTACTGAAATCGGCCAAGGTTGGAGCAAGGGTGTCAATATTGTCCTTGATGGTTCTGGAGGAGCAGGGGAGCATCTGTTTAGATGACACTTTCATAGATCGGACTTGTCTAGAAACCTCATCAGGTGTTGTCAGAGGGAAACAGGAGAAAGGAGGAGGAGAGGGAGATATGGCCAAAGGGGGGCTGAGAGAGGAAGAGCGAGAGGAAGAGGAGATAAGAGAACAGTATGTCCTGAGTTTTAGCGGAGAAGTGAGAGGCCAGAACTGTTCAGAGGGCCTGGCAGGTAACAGGAGAGGTAGAGACCACAACATGATAGGCAAGTTCTTTGCAGATTTTAAAGAGTTCGACCGTTTTGTTATAGGTCGTAGAGATGCTTGATTGAATGTGTGCTCTCTTCTTGATGAGTGTTATTTCTTCGACTCACATTTTTGTGCAACCAATCTAGGTATGCCTGAATCTGGCCTGGCATGCTTTACTGTACTGTTATTACGTGTCTACACTGGTCTACATTGTGCAGCCAGTTAGACATGTTTTCATTGTGGCATGGCATTTTTAGCAGCAAAGCATTAATGTTCCTGTGCACTGTTGGTGACTTGCATGTATTGGATTGGTGTTACCCTACAAAACAATTGCAAGCACTCTGGTTTTTAGACATTTTTTTTCAGAAAGTGTGCTGTATATTGCATTAAAATACATATGTATATCTTTCTCCTAGTGCAGTGTGCAGCATACCCCTTCAGCAGCACGTTCGTGCCTATGGCAAAAACGTGGTAATCTATGCCGGCCCAGAGTGGGGCGCGACCCTTGATTTGTTGCCGAGTTGGGGGGGGGCCCTCAGCATGGCTCACAGGGGGGGGGCACATTTTGTGCTGCACCACTGATGTGAGGTTGCCTTTGGAAAGAAGCAGGGCTTTGTCATGTGATATTTTGCATAAAGCAGGTTAAAATGCACAAATAAAGTAAGTGTAAAAGTTCTTATGTCTATTAATTAGAATAGTCCTCACTTCATTTGCCAGACCACTCAAGGGAAGTGGCCAGTATTTATCCAAGCCTGATCGCGGAGTATGCGCCTTTTAGCTTTGTGCGGAGGAAGGAATTGATTCTCAGGATCTGCACCAGCGGATTCTTCATCCACCCTCCAGTCTTGCCTTCCCTATTCAGAAGCTGAACATTGGCAAATCTCTTATGCCCAGGATCACTCTGTGAGCTGAAAAGAATGGAGGAAGTGTGCTGGATGTGTGCAATTGGCTCCCACTAAAGTCTAGCACCAATTGACGATGACATCTATCTTTAAGTACAACTTCAAATCATGTGTTAAAACAATCTACGTGCAATAGGGCACATTTTGCAGTCCCACAGGGTGCTAAATACAGGTGTGAATGTCTCATCACCTGCATATGCTTTGAGGTTATTCTTTGATTTTGCAGGTGGAGTGCAGGCACTGATTGAGCTATATTTTTCTGCTTTGCACTCCCGCTCCACCTGCAAAGCCATTTGGCTTTATGCCAGCATGGCATTTATTTTCATGCTTGGGTAGATAGATTCTTATGGACACCACCTGTTTTAGCACCTGCTAAAAGCATGCAGATTTCCTATGACACCATTGTAAATTCAATCTGCCATGCGTACATGGAAGGTAGCATTTACCCTTTTCACAAAAAGGTGTAAAGGCAATTTCCCTGTTGTAACACCTTTTTTTGATCTGTCTCTTGCAAATTTGGAAAATTGCATGGAGGGGAGCAAATTGCGCATAAACTCAAATGCTGATGGTCCCCTCTGTGCAATTATCACTTTTTACGAAATGACCCCCAAAGTCTTCAATAGAGGTTTAAAGATAGTGATTGAACAGGTGCCTGAGAATTACAGATTAATATTTTTATATGACAATATGTCCTCTGCACTCACCAACAAGTAGACACATCACATGAACACATGGAATATTCCAGAGGATTGTCAGCCGTGTACAGTTTGTCAGGAGATGGTGAGATCATTTAGTTATTTATTTGCTTGTTGACAGATCAAACATATTTTGCTTATTCAAAGAACATAATTCATTTGAATACATCAGAGATAATGAAATGCAGAGATAACACGGCTTCATTTGCTCTATTTATTTGTACACGTGGTGCAGGAGTTCACCGCTTGTTGATCATGGTGCAGTCCTATGAGCTAGACAGAGCTGCACACGACCACTGTCTTAAATCTAAGTAAAAATAATATAAAAATGAATAGCTATAAAAACTCAAGTTGTGCATGTGTTCAACATTGTTCCCGTGTCTGCACTGACACCCCCTCTTGTATGTGGATGGTAACTGGTACATGTAGAACAACTGGTAGGAATGGGAACATTGAGCCACTTATTGGAGTAGTATTTGAGATGCTCTGCTCTTGATTTACTGGCCTGGGAGAGTCGCCTTTGCACTGTGCCTTAGTAAGTATGGACGGTAACTTTGCAAGTCTTTCCAAAAATGCAATCTTCACCTGAGGAGTACCTGGCATTGGCAGCAGTCACACATAGTCCTGCCTGTCCTGCCTGGTATAGAAGGGACAAAGGACGAGCTCAACAGAACAGCAAATCCACGATTCAAGACCAGATCGTGAAGAGTCTTCTCCATACATATGAATGCAAAACAAATCTTACCTATTGTAGTGATGATCATGTACACTGTACCTTCCTTGGCGCTGAAATGCCCCAGCCAGCATCAGGGGCCCTGTTGTTTATTAATGCGCATTTCAATTGGGCATCACCCTATTTATCTATTAACTTTTATAGTTTTAGGTTTCACTTTCTTGTATCACACAACACTCATTTGTATAATGTAGCATGCAAGGATCTAACCCTCACACTTGGAAACGAGTTTAGATTCTGGAATATCAGCTGACAGAGCAGCGGTTTAGACAGGTGACACCTGTTCTCCCTGAAAATTGATAAGCCTGAGATTAAATGAGGGCAGACATCAAAAAGAATATTGATCTTGGACCAAACTCAACCCAAAAGAAGCCCAAGCAAACAAGTCCTGATCTCAACATAGAAGGAGGAATACCTAACTCCAGAGATATGTATTCCCTGCTGCTAAAGGTAGCTCAAGATGTTTGTGATGGGAAATTCGCATGGGGTATCCTCGAAAGTGTTGCACCTGGAAGGCAGAAGGACGAGAGTAGAAATGACAGGTAGCTTCAGGGTGTACAATGAATTGAAAGATGAGATGACCAAATTAAGAGCCCTGAACACAGAGCTGGACATTAGGAGTAGGCATTACAATCGAATTAAAGTACTATAACAAGCACTTACGTCTGCACTCACCCTGCACTTGCCACCTGCTGGCATTTCTTTCTTTATTTTATGTTATTTTGATTATTATCCCATGTACTGCACTTCCCCCGCCCCTCTGCCCCCCGCAGCCCCCCCCTTTCCCTTGCACTTGCGCAATATGAATGAGACCGGGCCTAGTAAAATCATTGTCTGTCGTCCCTCTGTTCCCCCTCACTTGCCTCATTGTGCCTTGAAACACGTGTGTATAGTTGTGTTATAAATGTCATATCATATATCATATGTTATGTTATGTTATTTTGCATTTATATAGCGCCTTATATACCATTGGTATGGTCTGAAGGCACTGGTAGGTTGAACGCCCTTGGGAACCGAAGTTCAGGTCAGTAGAGAGAGTAGAGGGAGTCCAAAAGTGCGTGTGCGCACCAGGTATGTGTGCAGCTGGTGCGGAAATCGAGTGATAGCTGCTTCTTAGCTGTAGGTGTGGTGGTTGAGCGGTCAGGAGTATGTGTTCGATCTGGTCGGTTTTACCCAGGACGAGTGTGGCTGCGTTAGGCCTGAGGAGAACGCCTGGCTGGGGGGTGTGAAACCAGCAATGATTACTTAGAGTGATGTGGAGTAAGCGGGAGAATGTAGATATGAGAACAGTTATACCGAATGGTGTCATAGTATCTCTGTGTTCTAGATGAGTGGTGGTGTAAGGGGGAGAGTAAGCATGGGGTGTGGTATGATGTATGTTTTCAAGTGTTTCCTTCATTCCAAAGCATATTAAGTATCGTCCGTTGCACATATTCGTCCGTTCCTCATACTCGTCCGCTCCACACATTCGTCCAGTCATTATCATCGTCTAGTTCACACCCTCGTCCAGTCCGCACGCTTTCTTTGCTGCGGTTGGTGTGAGAGAGGGTAGGGGGTCAGAGGGGGAGACATATCATATACTGAACCGACTGCCTCAGTCCTCACAAACAGCCTTTGTTCTAAATTAATTTCTTTGAGATGCAGAACGGGACAAAGATGCCCTCTCTCACCATTACCTTTTGATTTAACCATTGGCAATATGGATTTTATTTATTTATTTATTGTTTGCTTGTTAGGCGCTTATAGAATAAGAATATACTGTTCCAAAGAGCCCACAGGGCAGGAAGGGAGGAAGGGTGGGGAATACATTACAACAATACAGCACAAAATGTAAAGCAAAGGGGGAAAAGGGAGGGAGACAAACCTACTATGCCTTATGAGTATTCAGAATGTGCAACTGCAGAAGGAAGAGGGAAGAGGGGAGTAAGTGCTGGGGAGACCGAGGCCGTGGGTGAGCCATGGATGAAGTGCTAGAAATGTAGAGTGCTACACGGCCGGGGCCGCGGGAGGTGTAAGTGCGGGTCTCCAGAGTGGAGGGGGTGCAAATGCAAAGTGCTGTGGACAGACAGAAGCTGGGAGGAGTTGGGAGGGGTTGGTGTGGGAGGTCAAGGCCCCTAAGATGCATAAAGGCCAAGGACACCGATTCAGCAACTGTGGGATTCGCAGAGGGGAGAAAGAGGGAAGGAGGAGGAAAAAGAGGAAAGTCTTAAGGAGCTTCTGGAATTTGAGAAGGCACAGGGGAGGGGGAGGCTATTCCAAAGGCGGGAGCCCGCAGAGGAGAGTCAGCAACCCCATGCCTCCTTTTTAGCAAAACGCTTTACACACAAAGAGTTGGTGCCAGACGAGCAAAGTGGTTTAGAGGGAGAGTATTTAGTGAGATAAAGTTGAAGATAGTGTGGTCTCAGGGCCCGGACAATCTTGTGGATGATGCATTGAGATTTTCATTTAATCCATGCAGCAACTGGGAGCCAGTGAAGACTTTTTAGTGCAGGAAAGATGTGATCCTTGGGCTTAAGGTCAAGGATAAGTCTTGATGCCCTATTCTAAATAAGCTGCAAGGGTCGCAGAGTGGAAGAAGGAAGATTCAAGGAGAGGCGTTACAGTAGGCTAGTCTAGAGAGAACCAGGACTTGAGTCACATTGAGCCTCAGAGGGAAAGTGAGAAAAGGTAGAATTCCTTTGAGAATAAAGAGCTGATAATTGGACTTCTTGGCAATTTCCTGAGTGTGAGGGAGGAAGGAAAGAGAGGAGTTGAAGATGACTCCAGGGTGTCTGTCTTCAGTTGAAGGTGCAGGGGAGGAGCCCAAGGAGGAAGGCCAGAGTGAAGGGAAGAAGGAGGAAGCAGGGGTCCCAATGGGAAGGATATCAGTTTTACACGCATTGAGGCAGAGATAATTGGAGGTGCACCAGGACTGGATGGCAGATAGGAAGTCAGGGATGATGGAAGGTGCAAGAGGATCAGCAGGGAGTGTGAAGAAGAGCCGTGTGTCAGCTGCCTAAAACTATAAGTTGGGGGAGAAAGAGGAGATGAGACGTGCAAGGAGTGCAAGGTAGATGTTAAAGAGCTAGGGGGAGTGTATAGAGCCCTGAGGGACACCACAGGTAGACATGGAAGTAGGAGAGGAGAAGGTGCCCAGGATGACTTGGGAAAAGTGGTTTCTGAGGAAAAAGGACAGCCAATCCAATGCCCGTTCCGAGATACCAAGTGTATCGTGGAGACTTTCTATGAGGATGGAATGGTTAACTGTGTCAAACGCAGATGAGAGATCGAGAAGGAAAAAGACAGCTGGGGAGTTGGAGTACAGAGATGCAAGCAGTTCTTCACGGGTGTTCAGAAGAGCAGTTTCCATGCCTCTGGAAGCTCGGAATCCAGCTTGATGGTCGTGGAGGCCTCCAGCAAGTTCAGTGTGAGAGTTAAATTGGGGCAAGGCCAGCTTCTCAAGTGTCCTCCCCAGCATGGGGGTGATGGAGATAGCCAGCAGGGCAGTTAGGGTCAGTGGATGTTATATTCAGGATTGGGCGCACAAAGGAGTGCTTGAGGGGGGGCGGGGAAGTTCTGGTGATAAAGGAGTGATTACAGAAATCAGCGAGAGCAGGGGCAAGAGAGCCAATGTTATCCTTGATGGTCCTGGATGAGCAAGGGGAGACCTGTTTACAAGAGACTTTCATGGAGTGGACAACTTTGGTAACTTCTTCAGGTGTGACAGGAGAGAAAGAGGAGAGCAAGAGGAAACAGAGGATTAGAGAGGAAGTATGGATCCAAGGAGTGAACTGTGGCGGTATAGAGCAGAAACTATTGCTTTACGCAGATTACCTATTACTAGTACTTCGGAAATTAGACTCTTCGGTGCTAGCGCTAACAGAGACAAATAGTGTTAGGCTACAAAGGTAACTGGTCAAAGGGTGAAGTCTTGCAGATTTTGGAAATGTACTGTAAGGAGTATGTTGTTGCTTTCGGTTTCAACTGGTGTCCTACCAAGATGAAATGCTTAGGTATATGGCTCATTAGCATCTAAGATGTGATGATGAGGGTGAACATGTCCATAGCAAAAGCCTGTCTGAAGATGGATTTAAGGAGATAACCATCCATAGGTTTATCCCTACAGGAAAGGTGACAGCACTGAAAATGATGGCGATGCCAATAATTAACTACCTGCTGTCAATGATACCACGTACTTCATATTGGAGAATGTATGAAGAGGGCGATTCAGACCTTCTTATGGGGGCGGAGAATGGCTGTGAAAAAGCTAAAACTTCCAGCAAAGAAGGGGGGACTTCACTGTACCCAACTTTAGGTTATATCCCCTAGCCTTTTCAACATGAGATGTGATGCCATTTATGGAAGAAGAACCGGATGCATGGACGAGGCCGAGGCAAATTTGAAGGGACCTTTAGAAGCATGGTCTTTGCTGACATTAATAACAATAAAAAAAGACAAACATGAACACTTATCTAATTCATGAGGAAATGTTGGAGAGAAATTTCTCAACTGCTTAAATAGGAGCCATACATCGGCGGAAAGGCATCACTTTGGTTTAATCTGAAATGTGCAGTAAATAAGATAACAATCTATTGGTCTGCATGGCATTTATCCAAAATAAAATGGTTAGACAAACTTATGAGAGAAGGATAGTGGCTTCTCCTTGACACACCATCAAAGAATACTGGAATGGCAGGATGTTGTGGAATACAGAACAGTGTAGAGCTTAATCATGAAGGTGTAAAAGATGAAAGACTCAATATTGACAAAGAAGGAGGGTTTTTTGCAAATGGGCTGTGAAGATCACATGCCTAGAGAAGTCTACTTGCTCCTCATAAACCTAACTTCTGGGAATACTATACATTTGGGGAAATGGACACAAGTGATGGGCTGGGAAATTATGAAAGAAAGATGAGAGGGCTATAGATGTGTTAAGCTTCCCTAAATAGTTACATTGCATTAACCCTAACCTTGGGGTGCATTTCAGGGTCATCAGGACACATTGGAAGGAGTGGCATCTTCTGAGAGTCTATGTCCAGGGCAACTTTGTGAAACAAATGTTGGTGCTGAAGAAATTCCCCTTAAGTAAGTGGTATTATTTGTCCTGTGATTTCTGATGAATGAAAGTTTGGGGCTATATTAGAGGTGGCGCTGCACTTATTTTTTGCTTTCATTGTCATTTTTGATTAATTTATAGTTGGCGCCTATTGACATCCCGGAGTCCGCTAAAAAGCCAGAAATCGGGTGCAACAGACTTCATGGTATTGGGATAGTGAAGGTTTTCTATTATTTCACAAGTAAGTGCCACCATTTAACGTTCCAGAGGGAGTAGGGCAGAGCTATCATGATTGGGGACACAATAGGACTCCTTTTGTTCCTGATCATTGCCTTCTCATTATTATTTGTAGTCAGTGCTGTTGCACTGCTGAGAAATGGAGCACGTTTGAGAGACGAGATACAGGACTAAAGAGACTGCTCCAGCTACCCACTGAGGTAAGAATGGATCTTATACGAGAGAGATAGTGGGTCATGTATGAATAGACAACTGTTAAGTTTGTTTTTCTCCTTTTAGGTTAGCAAGAAGAAGATAGGCTGGTACTTCTCAAGTCGGGAAGACAGCAAGCAGCAACACAAATGGTTGTAGGTGGTCCATAGACGTGTATTCACCAATATCACCCAGGTATATTATGACTGAATGTATCAGTGTACCCTTGGGGAAAGGGTTAAATGTGAGGTCTAGTAATGAGATCAGTATAGTGTACAAGAACTATGTGTCTTTATCCCAGTAGGGATCATGAGCAAGACAAGAGTGATAGAGTGTTGCAAACAGCAGCCAGCCACTGTTCGATACACACAAGAGGACTATGCCCCTGATGAATGTCCAGCAGTTTTAGGCCTCAAAAGGACAGACACTTTTGCAAGTTATGATAGAAACACAGCATGTGAATTGTGTGTAGTAAACCCACGCTAGTGTTAACCAGATCATTGAGATACTGGACAAAATCGTGTTCATTGTGTTTTTGGGGATTTGTAAGTAACTATGTACACATCTGTGTACTTGATGATCATGTTTTAAGCATGCATTTTAGTGTTTTATGCTATTCTATTGTTTGTAGGTAAAATGAATTGTTTTGTAATAAAATTGAGAAATATTATTGGAACATCAACAGTGGATGTTAGGTCTATTATATGTTGATGACCATCCCTGGTAAATTGATGAGGCAATAATAATTGAAACTCACTACTATACCTTCCTTTGGGTTGTTGCAGTAATTTTGAGGAAACATCAAATATAAGTCTGTAAATGGGGGAGATAACTCCATACAGATCAAACTCTTTAATAGAGTATATTGGACACCTGAGAAGATGAAACCTAGAGGAATGTGTGCCACTACCACTTGTGTGGGGTTGTAAACATAGAAGAGGAACTCTGGAACACATTATATGGAAGGGTAGTCGATCCAGGACATTCTGAGAAGATGTAGGGATCAAAGTGAACACAGTGTTAAGAACTGACATGGAATATGATTTTGAAACTTTAATTCTGGGTGGAGTCACAACAATAGAGGACCATTCTTTCCCTGAGAGATGCTAGTTGTTTAGTGCAGCTATGGTTGCTAATAAACTGGTAATGATGGGTTGGAAGGCAGTAAAATCTTCACTAAAGACGAAATGGGTACTAGGAATGTGTAGAATATCATTGGTCGGGTGTACGTTCAAAACAACAGAAGAAGATAAAGTGGCATGGCAATATATACGGTCTAGCTTTCTCAGAGTTGTCTTATAACTTGTTCTACCAGTTATATGAGGGGGGAGGTGCATAGATCCTGTATTAATGCAAAGTAAATGTATGTACATAGTGTTCGTTTTCCTTTTTATTATTGGTGTTGGTGTTAATTTTTATTTCTAAATACAATAAAATACAAAATATCAAAGAAACACGCTTGTTTGCAACAACTATTTTTGTATGAAATAAAAAGGCATCAAAATAATGTGTCAGGTGATTACCCTCTTCAATTACAATAGGACTGCACCCGCACTTCAATCTAAACCCATGTATAACCTCACTCGACATGTTAGCAGACAACCTGACATTGATGGTTTCATAGAAGACTGAAACCAGACACTAAAAATCACACACAATCTAATAGAGTTATGCTTTTAAACCCAGTACCACTATGAAAACAAGCAGTGAAGCAATTCCCGGAAGCAAGTTTAAAACAAAACAATTCACTGCAATTACAGTTCACAGGGGAAAAAAATGTCTCCATACTCGGGCTGATTTAAATGTAAAATGTTCGACACTGTCTATGACAAACTATTGTTTCCTAGCTTGGACTTGTACGCTACTTGACTATAAGCCTCAATAACGTTTGATTTGCTGCAAATAATTACAAAGTCCTGGCTTTCTCTGGTTTTCGGTGCTTATGGAATGCTGTGACAGTGGGGCCTTACTCACTATTATCAAGGAATCAGGTTCACGGCTTTTGACACAGTGGAGCGAAATAACCTGTGGGCAAAACTGAGCTCCCTTGGATGCCCAGATAATATTTTACAGACCATAAAAGGCTTGCATGAGAATACCATGGTTCTGGTGCGTTTGGATGGTGGGGGCTCCCGCACTGCTGCCATCCTCACTAGTAAGGGTGTCAAACAGGGATGAGTGTTGGCGGCCCTACTGTTCAACACTTACCTGTCAGCCCTGCCTATTATTCTGAGTGGAGTAAACAACTTCCCCCTAAAGGGTGAAAAGGGCGTTTGCGTATCATACGTGGATGACCTAGTGTTATGCGACCAAACTTACACAGGCATTAAACGCTCATTAATGTTACTCCAGAGTTAAGCCATCCAGAATGGATCAACTCAACTTTGATAAAACCAAAATAATTCATTTCGTGGTTAAGGAAATTAACCTACCTAGAGTTACCATTGCAGGCAGCACTATTGAGAGGGTTAACAGCTATAAATACTTGAGGGTCACATTAACAACAGGTAGAGATTACCCCGGGATGATTGCTGAGAAAAAGAGGAAGGTGATTACCCTGATAGCATTGACAGCCAGGTTCGTAAATGCCTACTCTGGCTTCAGTCTATGTGGCATTATTTTGGTGTACAAGCAATGCTTTTGTGTCTCTATGCATTATGGGCTGAGGCCTTGGGCATACGTGACTTTAGTTGGCTAAACATTTTGGAGGGCACATTTTGGAGAAAGATTTTAGGATTAGGCTGAGTGTCCCAATAGAGATATTAAGGCTAGAGTTAGGATTAATTTCACTACTCTAGCCTTAAAAAGAATATGCTGATTGTTCATGAAGGCAAAAAGGAACCCTACATGCCCACTCTTAAAACTATTGGGTGCAGATGGAGGCCCCAATAATCGAGAGCTATTTGCAAAGTCGGTACTTGAGACCTTTAAGCTCTTGAAGTGGTATCCTGATAGGAGTGAAGATTAGTGGTTCTTAAAAAAATAGACTACTTGCGAAACTAGAAAAATGGGACTGGGTGCAAAGTTATAAGCTGAAAAACAACGAGGAAACATATAAACCTATTCATGAGTTTAAAGTCCCACAAAGTTATTTGAAGATCAGCCCCTCATCAGCCTTAAGAAGATCAAGGCTACTCTTAAGAATCCATACATTGCCAGTACTTGTGAACACAGGGCCTGAAACTGCTCGACATTTACTTATGGAATGTCGGGCAAATGGCCCCCTCTATATGACCATGTTGGGGAACTTTGTTGGCAAATATGTGGGTATTTTTTATTTTATGTTTATTTTATTCATTTATAAAGCGTGCAGCAGCCCAAGGGCATTGTTACAGGCGTTTTAGGCATATGGTACATGGCTTGTACAGGAATCTTAGGCATATGATACAAGGCGCATACATACAGTTACCGTTGGCATGAGGTAGTACACAATACATATTGGTCTTATTTGAACAGCCATGTTTTGAGTGCTTTGCAGAAGGTTCCATGGGAGGGTTCAGCTCTGAGCGATGGGGGCAGTGACTTCCAGTGTTTGGCTGCTATGAAAGGGAAGCTAGCGCCACCTGCTTTGGTGCATTCGACTTTGGGGATCGATAATCTGTCAGTGTATGGTATTCTAGTGGGCCTGGAGGAGTGGGCTCTACTTATTTTCTGGGAGACATAAGGTGGGGCTGAGTTAGCAAGGCTTTTGTGAGTGATGGCTAATGTCTTGAACAGGACTCTCTCTCTGATGGGCAGCCAGTGGACTTCTCTTCTTGCTCTCATGATGTGTTCCCTTTTTGGGATCCTGAGAGCTGCCCAGAGTGCATTATTTTGGATGACTTGGAGTTTTTGGAGGAGGTGCCAGCGAATAGGGCATTGCAGTAATCTAACCTAGAGTCTCTAACAGATATGGCTATGGTGAGGCAGCTTGCAGTAGAGATGAATGATTTTGCTGCATTCAGTAATTTGGTGAAGTATGCTGCAGATGAGACAATGCTGCTGACCTATATATGAGTGAAGACTTTTGGTTATACTGTTTGAACACTGACAACAAATTGGCCCACATTGCACTAAATTATATATGGTGTAAATTGAAGCCCAGTTTGTCTTTTCAGACGGAACGAATTGACAAGGCAATTACATAAACTTTGAATGAGATAAAAAATGTTCAGAGAATTATGAATCTTATAAAATGTAATAGGTTGTTTCATTTAGGTTGAAAGCTGATTGTGAATGCTAATTATGTTTTATGAATTTAGCCATTATTAGGTGGCTGATTTAAGAAAAATACTGTATTGTATTTATGTATCGATTGTATGAAATACACTGATGTGAAAAGCTCTTGTGAGCTAAAAACATTATAAAAAATGCATTAAAAAAGACATAATAAATGTTGGTTCTTTTTCCCCATAATCCCTCGCTTTTGCATCTGGCAACACTGAATTACAGATTTTAGGCAGAATAATTCCACACTTTTATAAATATAGGTTCTGAGCATCCCACAGCTTATAAAATCCCATTTTCACGACATCCCTCCCTGTGGAAATTGTGTACCAATGTGACCGATCTCCTTAGAAAGTTGTGATTTTTATATTTTTGTATACCTTTATTTGTGCTTAAAATGCACATTACAATGTAATTATATAAGACCTCAGAAATTCTATGATACATGCACGTATTAGTAAGTGTTATCAATAGTCCCGAGGTGGCATACAATGGTTGACTTACAGTAACCAACAGTAATATCTTCTGAATCGTATAGTGTTGCAGCATTGACAGACTGTATTGTGTCTGTTCTTTATTGTATGTTAGCTGTAGATTGTAACTGGTCTGTAAAGCTTTGTCAGATGTCCATTGGGCACTGTGAAGGCCAAAGCATGGCTGAGTACACCATGCCCATTTCACTGATATATTTCCAGTCCTTGAGCCATTCTTCATGTGTAGATCCTTTTTAGGACATCCAGTGTTACAGTATACATCTTTTAGTGATCATACATGCAACATTGAACAGTTTACGAGCTCATCTGGAAACTTTGCCTACGTGTCCCGAAAAATAAATCGCTAGTAAAGGGTTGTTTGAAATATTTTTATTGGCAAATAAAATGTTGACAACCTCGTCCCAGAACTTTGCCACTCTGGGGCAGCACCACCACATAAGCACATAGTCTGCCATGCCAGCTGGGTATTTTGGTCATTTAGCTGCTCGATTAGGGTCAAACTTAGATATTTTTACTGGTGGGAGATATAATGCCTTAAACTGGATCAACCCGAATCCAAATCTTTGTGATATTTCTTTAGTCAGTAAGCAGTAGTGTCTTCAGTTCTCATCAGGTGTGGGAGGATCTACCTCTTTTCCCCATGGATTAGGCAGGTTTAGCTGGTCTATTCTAGTATTCACTTGCCGCTATTGTACAGTGCTGAGATCAGGCGCCTGCGGTTTCCAGCGGAGGACGATATCTTCTGAAATGTGGCGCTCATCTGACAGTATTGCAATCTAGCTGTCCAATTGTTACCTATTTTAACCTGAAATTCCTCTACAGTAACAAAGTTTCACACATAAACATATTGCCTGGGGGAATCACATTCTCGATCTCCTCGGTGGCGAAGGTCTGTGTCTGTCATGGGAACCAGACCTAGGAGGTTCCAAAGTGGACTCTCCTTAGAATAAGGTTCAGTGATGCCTAATAAGCTAAATATTTTGGCTGAGCCGCAGATTGTAGTATGGACTGGGTCAAATGTACATGAGTGTCGTATTTGAGGGCTAGGAGGACGAATGATGTCAATGGCGGGTACACTCCCTTCTTTTCGATTTGGATATGAGGATGCTCACAGTCTGTTCTCTACCAGTATCTAGCATATTGAGCTTGAGAAACTAGGTTGCATAGTTTAAAACACGGGTGCAGCCATGGCTCCCATATGGCACAGGCATGTCAAGGGCTTCGACTCCAAGCATGGTTGTGTAGCTCCCCAGGCAAAGCTCACCAACATTCTACAAAGGGTATCAAAAAACCTTCTCCCAGGCAAGACTGAAATATTAACAAAATATTGTAACCATTTAGGTAGCAGTACTATTTCTAAGAGTGAAAAAAGTCCTGCTAATGAGAAAGGGATTTGGTTCCATATTGTGAGCTTGCTTTATAATTTTCTGAAGTAATCATCTAAGTTTAAATTAAAAAGTTTTGTATGATCCTGGCAAACCTGACACCTACATACCGAATTGTTTCGGGAGCCCATCAAAATCCCTTTGCTGTGCAGGTTCTATTGTGTTCTCAGTGAGTGGAAATAGTTCTGATTTCGATCAGTTCACCTTGAATCCTGAATAGTCTCTGAAACGCTTAACCTCATCCATTATTGACTGGCGATTTGAATTAGGATTATGGATGTACCGGAGTGTATCATCTGCATGTAGCGAGACGATTTCCAAGGGTCCTGATAATCTCAGTCCTCTTATGCCGTGGTTGTTTCTTTTAGAAGTTGACAGAGGCTCCAGTACAAAGGCAAATAATACCAGCGAGAGTGGACCGGTCTGATGAGTACCACGGCCTCGTGAGAATGGAACAGACAGTGCTCCATTTGTGAGCACTCTGGTCATTGGGGTCATATATAGTAGTCTCATACAATTCCAATTCTTTAAATACCTGGCCTTTAAAGAAAGTGAGACTGATCTGGGTGTACTAGGGTTGGCATGACCTTTGCATAAATCTTTGTGTCAACATTTATTGGTGAAAGGGGGCGAAAAGCAGTACATGATGTTGGGGTTTTGTAGACTGGAGGATCGCTGTAATTATTATGAGTCTCAGGCAGGATACTGGATTCTAATGAATCTAAAAGGAGGTACCTTTTTAGGATTTGGGGCTCAAATTGCATTACATACTTTATTACATTTTATGTTAAATAGACCCTGTCAGGTGCTTTACCTAATGGGAGGTCATTAATGGCTGTTAGTATTTCGGCAATTGTGAAGGGGTTTTGAGAGCTATATCATTTTCCTAATTTAGGATCAAATTCAGTAAGTTGTCCAGATACATGGACATATTGCTGACTGAAACTGTGCTGTAATTAGCCTACAAAGCAGAGTAGTAGTCACGAAACACAGTATTAATGTCTTTAGAGAGATGAATGAGCGACCCATCTGGCATTTATATTGGTCTGATATTCGTCCTGTACTTTTCAGTTTAGCTAGCAGTTGGTCCCGGCTATCAGCCTTGCATATTTGCGAGCGTGAGTTGGTCTGGAGATTAGTTTGACATCACGCTTTGCTAACTTGCGAAATGCTTGTAACATCATATTCCTTTTCCCGAGTGTCTCAGGAGTAGGCTCTGTCGAATACTGTTGTTCTAGAGTTCATGTCCCCCTCACAAGTACTTCATGTTTTGACCTGATCAATTTAAGCATCTGCCTGTAGTAGGTGGTGCTATTTCTCTCGTATAACATTTTGATGCTTCCCATTTGGTTGTAAATGGGATGTCAGGGGCAATGTTAGCTTAAAAGTGCTCAGTAATCTTTTCTGCTTGTGCATTTTTATGTGAAATGTCTGTTAATGAGGCAGAAGCAACTATCCCTGGTCCTCTGAGTGTGCTCTTATTATGAAGGTTCCGAATGAGTATAATTGGTAAGCGATCCGAGTATTCCTTGGAAGGATGACCCAGCTGACTATTTTGTCCAGATGCATTGTTAATATTAGTCATAAATCATTGATACTTTAAGACATATTGTACACACTAAAGTAGCAGGTGGCATCTTTTTCTTTGGGGTGTAGTTTTCTCCATGCATCATTCAAATGTATAGTGATCAGGATTTGTTTAATGACTTTAGCCACTTGAGAAATCGGCATTATACTGTGGTCATTTCTAGGTATAGTATCACGTTGAAGTGTCTGCTCCAGACTATAAATACGTTCATTGATTATTTTAAGGCTACTGTTAAGTAGAATGATGGGTCATCTACATTTGGGCCATAAGTATTTACTAGGAGTATCTTCTGGTCATTTAGTATACTTTCTACTAGCACATACCTAATCAGAGGATCCATGACACACCTGACCAGCTGGAAACTGAGTGATCGATGAATTAATATTGTTACCCCTCTGGATTGCGAGAAATAGCAAGTGTAGTTTCGGCCAGTGTCCCTTTTGTTTAGCAAATAATTCACATACTGGTGATCGCCATTGTTTTTTGGAAGAAGGGAATTTTTGATAGAGAGGTGATCTAATTACACAGCAATCTTTCTAGCCTTACTGGTTTATATATGCCACTCATGTTCAGGCTGGTCAGGCCAGGCCATTAATACCCTGCGAAGCGCTAGCATTTAGATGTAGTTGCGTGAGATAGTGAGTGCTCATGAAAGTGTCTAAAATATAGCAATGAGTATGGTCAAACTTTTTCAAATAAACCTTCCTGTTTTCCCTCTCTCTACTTCACTGTCATCCCGAACTTGTGCTGTGAGGTCACTAACTATCAGTATTACAATTGATGGGAACAGTTACTTGTGTTTTAGCAATGAGCTTTCAAGTTGCTATGTTTAATCCTGGTGTGGCACTAAGTATGTCAACTTAATTTGGTGTCTATAAGAACTCTGCTCAATTCCTGGTGAACAAGCCTATATCAGTCATCCTTAATAGAACACCTCTAAGAGTGTTCAACCATTTCCAAGTGTCTGTACAGGGGATATCGCAGTAGAGCAAGATTTTCGAGCTGGCTCATGGTTATCTTTCAGTGGAATGTTGGCCTCAATCTATGCTATAGTGTCCCCTGGAGTTGTGAAGAATAAATAGCGATCTCTGTAATGGATTTGTAGATTAGCTGGAACTACATCATATGTGGAATTGGTCTTTCTTGTAACATTTGTTCAGCCTTAGTGAATGTTTTCTGGGCAGCCTCGTCCATAGAAGAAAAGTCTGGGTACAAGATTATTTTGGATGATTCAAATCTTAGCTTGGCACATTCCCATGTTCATCTAAGTGCCAAGTCTCTATCTCAATAATTCACAAGTCTGGCAATAACAAGGTCAAGAGGAGCCCCAGGTTTAGGGTTCGGGCCATGGCTCAGTGTGCTCACCTGATTGTGCATTGAAGCGAGAAAGGAGGGGCCTAGTATTTTCCTCAGGAGAGTTTCAACAAGTATCGCTTTATATTCTGTAAATGCATTTTCTGTCAGGCCATATTCATGTTGTTATGACGGGAGCTTGATTCTAGGTCTTGTGATGAATTGCAGGAATTTGTCCCTTCTCCCCAAGGGGTGAGCCCCACTGTGAGGCTAGCGCCGGTGAGCCCGCTCCGCAACACCCCGCCTAGGGGTTGAGCCAAGTTTGACCTCACCAGGAGAGACTCCACTTTTGGGGACAAGGACTTCCGTTCCTGTCCGGAACTCCCTAGAAAACATCCCAACAATCCCTTCTTGGATATACCCTGTAAAAGCCTCTATAAGAAACTTAAAAAGGAGTATGGGAGCCCCTCTACTGAAAACAAACATGGGTCAAATACCCTGTTTTTTGGACTTTCTTCCACTCAGGAGGGTTTACAACCACGTTCTAGCTCACTGTGCTGAGAGAGGCACAGCTTCACCTCACTGATGAGGCCCGACTAGGCCAAAAAACACATGTCTGGGGTTACATGTCTGGGGTTGCTGTTGGTACTCTTGTTCAGAGGAGAATTGTTTAGCACTGTCGGTGCTGGACTGCCAAGTGGGTTGGACCAGACTCATATGCAAATTGATATTTCTCCTCTGTGAAAGGTACAGTGAACAAAAACATGATTGTAGACCCTCCCGAGTGGGTACGTTCTCAGAGGAAAGGTTATTTGGCCACATTCATTCTCGGTAGAAGGCCTCCCAGACCCTTTTTTGTATGAAGAAACAACAAGTATATGCTATTGTTAACAGGAAACTGTACATGTTTCTTTAAATGAAAAATCCCATTTAACTGGGATGAAGAGAATTAGATGGGTAGGAGAAAAGAAGCCGCTGGCGACAGAGATGGAGAGACTCGGACGTACGCCGGGGGAAGTCTCATGGCTATGTCATATATGAGCATAGGAGATTACAGACAAGAGAAAACCTGAAAGTTACAAAACAGCTTGCAGGCTGGTGCAGAGGTGAAGCTGAAAGTGCAACGTCCTATAACTGAGGAGGAGCAAGAAACAGAATTAGCCGCTCTGCGTCTTGTAATTGTGAGAAGGAGAGAAACCAAGGTGCACGCTTCGCACCCTGGAATACAGAGAGAGAGACAGAAAGTGGTGGCATGGGGGGGCGCTGTTGCGCGCAACGAAAATGGCCGCCTAAGTGGAGTGCTCCGGCTCGCGAGAAATAGTTTTTATAAAATATCCTGCCAGAACCAACGCAGATAACCGCAAACTACAAAATACTGCGGCGGAATGCTCATGGAACACACCCTGCAAAAACGGAGCACCTGCGCTACTGGACAACGAAGAAATCCTTATTGAAATCGGCTTTGACTGAGGGGCTGCGGCGTGGCCGCCCGAGCGCTCCACGTGTAATCTACACTGGCCAGAGGAGTTGAGGACACCGGGCGGGCCGAGTGGGGGAGGAGGCGGCGCGTCCGCAGCAAGGCACTGCGGAATGGCAGCAATACTCTTTGCCGCTGCCCTCTCCCTTGAAGAAGAACCTATAACGGCCGGCCCCTCATAAGAGGGGGAGGCTCTGGGAGCCGCGGCGGACGGCTGCACAGGCTGCATCCTGAGGCTACATCGGAGAGGGCTGCCCAGAGATGCGGGCTGGCGGCGGCGCTCCACGCCTGCTCGAGGCGGGACTGCAAACACAGCAGACATCCTGGGAACCCAGCCTCACCAGCCCGGGTGGCCCACACGTAATCGGACACGAAGGCCAGGCGCAGCCCAGTAGCAGGATTGCGACAGAGACAACACCAGCGAAGTAAGTGAAACGCTGCAGGGGTGCGCCCAACAAAGACATCCTGGGCCAAGTCTGATCTGTGATCACGGAGGGGAGCGGCAGGGAGGCTGGTGACCAAGGGGAACCCTGCGCCCCAGTGAAAGTGGGGATAAAATACACTTATACCACCAGCACAGCCCAGTTATAGTCACTTGGGCTGGATGCAGCTGTCTACCTACGCTGCACTACCACTATAGTGAAGAGGAACTGGGGGGCACCCTCCCGTATAGTGGCTCAATGACACACATTGCGGCCCCAACCAACGTGCCTCTAGGGGTGGCGCGAGTCCCTTTGCAGCGGCCCAGGTTTGGGGGCTGTTCGCTGAAGTGAGATGGGGGCTACCCCCCATCCGACCTGTAGCACATCCTGAACTGGGGCAGGGACGGCAACACCACCCCCCTACACACTTACTGAACTCTCTTAGTGGATACCAGTGTACTAGACTCCTATATGTGGGAGAGCACAGTCCATCCTAAAGTGATAACCGCGACACATGGGTTGCACCGAGAAAAAGGGCGCAGGAGGGAAAAGAAACGGCCCAATGGACTCCTTCGCCAGCTCCCAGACGCATGCTGTGGCTGGTGGGACTCCGCAGACATCCGACAGTCAGGAGACGGATCCTTTAGAACGCTTGGCAAAAATAGTACAGAACGTATTCCTGGCTGTCAATGTCAAGCTGGATGACATAGTGGCGGAAATTGGATCCTTGAAAGCGCGAGTGGAAAAGGAGAGCACGCGCATTACGGAAGCAGAGAATAGAATAAGCACGAACGAAGACACGATAACACAACATGGCCGCGATATAGCCCAACTCAAAACAGAACTGCGCAAAACGCAGAGCAAGTGCGAGGATCTGGAATCTAGATCACGGAGAAATAACATTCGAATAGTCGGGGTCTCGGAAACGTTTGGCAAAGGCTCAATGGAAAGACAGGTAGAAAATTTGCTTAAGACTGTCCTCGGGGCGGAATCCCTCTCAGACCACTTTCTTGTCGAAAGAGCTCACCGCACCCTCACACCCCCTCCAAAGCCAGGCGCTCCACCCCGCACTATAATAGCACGGCTCCTAAATTACAGGCACAGGGACACAATACTCCGACTATCTAGAGGGAAAGGATCGCTGCAATACAAAGAAAACAGAATACACATATATACAGACTTCTCGGCAAACATACAAACACAGAGAAGGTCCTATGAGATGGTCAAGAAACAGCTGCGACTACGCAACGTGCCATACGCCCTTATTTTCCCTGCAAAAATGCGAATCCAACATGGTGGAAGGGCTCACTTCTTTGAGAACCCTGCAGAAGCAATTGCATATATGGATGCCTCCATCCCGCTTCCCCCCAGAGACCGGAGGAGAGATCAAAATGCAAGACCAAGACCAGGTGAAGAGAGAAGGAACCCAGTAGACTGATGAAGAAACACCATCCCTGTACAGCAACAATGTTTGAGGAGCATTAACACAGTTGGTCTGGACCGAACTTCATTGTTTATTGAGCCGTGAAGCTTCCAACGAGGGCAGCCAGATGGCTACAGCAGCTGTCCCTCTGGAAAGGTCCACCAGCTCAGAAGAAAGCCCACATGGCAAGTTATGAGTGTTATTGGGCAGCAGCGTCAAGTTCGGGGAGATGATGCGGGTGGGGGGGTCAGGACACAAGAAAATGTTTAGCTATGTTGAGCTATGGGGGAAGAGAGGGAGGGGAGAAAGGGGGAAAGTTTGCAAGTTGGCCTTTCGGTTTGTGAAGCGAGGCAACTCTGGTTCTGGGTTTGGTTTAAAGGTTATGTGGTCTTGCAGGAGCGGTTGCTGTTCCCGCCATACGAATACGGGAATCGGTTGATGCAATGGTTGGTAAAGACACACACATGAACAGTGCCACAGATGGACTGAGCATACCACTTTTAACCTGGAATGTAAGAGGGCTAAATAACCTGATGAAGGCCAGGAAGGTTGGGGAATTATGTTACCAGACATTGCCCTCAGATTGTGATGCTACAAGAAACTCATGCAATGGGAGCCGTAAACATGAATATATTGCCCAAATGGGGGAAGATACTATACGAACTATTCGTCTCAGTCCAGGGGAGTTATCATTCTCATACACCCCTCACTGGGGTTCCAGACAGCGGGCACAAGATAGACCCGCTGGGAAGATATGTTCTGGTATGGGGGGAAATAGCGGGTAAAAAATAACACTGGTTAACACATATGGCCCCAACATTGACGACCCACACTTTTACTTAAATATATATGAAACCCTCAATAAACTCTATGTATATACCATAATATGGGGGGGGATTTCAACATGGCCCTTGACCCCATGACAGACAGATCCAGCACGAAAATGAGGACACCAACCAGAATGGCACTAACACTGGGTCAACTACTCCCACAAATGGCATTGATAGATGCATGGTGCACATTACACCCAGATGCCAGGTGATACACCTATTACTCCTCTGTCCATGACAGTGAATCATGTATAGATTAATTTTTCGTGTCACAGGGCCTATCGGAGGCACTGCAGAGCTGTGAAGTCCTGCCCCGCACATTGTCTGATCATTCCCCTGTACTGCTGGAGCTCAGGCTTAGAAACATTCCCAGACCTGCTAGGAGATGGAGAATGCCGGGTGGGATACTTGGTGAACCAAACGTGATGGAGTCCCTGCGTGTGGAAATAATCAAGTTTTTCACTAATAATATTGGGACGGTAGCAAGGGTCTCCACGGTATGGGAAACCTTCAAGGTCTGGGCTAGGGGAGCACTGATCTCAAAGTCCACTGGCCTCCTGAAGGGAGTAAGAAGGGAGCTCGAGGGGGTATAAAATGCTTTAAACAGCCTTGAGGAAACCTATAGCCACACGCATGATAAGGCTACCCTGGCTGAGATTCACAAACACATAAGAGACTTTGATGACCTAGCCGCCAGAGAAATACGATATATGGCAGCCCCTGCATGAGCACGTAGATACGGTGAAGGCAACAAGGCGGGTAGAACATTGGCTAACCTGATTAAACATGAGAGGCAACCACATCCGATCACCAGTATACAGTCAACAACAAACGAGGTAGTGACCAGCGAAGAGGGAATAAATGGGGACTTTGTCAAATTTTATCAATCACTATATGCAAATAGAGATAGGAAAACTTCCACTGAGATAAAGGCATACTTGGCGACATTGGAACTCCCAAAACTTCCTCTTGAAAATAAAATGGCTCTAGATCAGCCGATCACTGCGGAAGAAGTTAATGAGGCGATCAAGGGGCTAACGTCAGGTAAAGCACCGGGCTCCTACGGGCTAGTGGCTGATTTCTACAAGGAATTCCATATGGAACTAGTTCCCATAATGTTGGAGACCTGGGAGGAAGTACTAGAGGGGAACATACTACCCCCAACGATGAGAGAAGCCATAATAAATGTGCTACCCAAGCCCTGACGCCCACCTAGCGACATGCATCATACAGGCCCTTATCGCTTATCAATGTTGATGCTAAGATATTTGCGAAGGTGTTTGCGAACTGTATGCTGCCTCTAGTCTCCACATTGGTTCACCCTGATCAGAATGGTTTTATTCCCCTAAGATCTACTGCGTTAAACCTCTGTAGACTATTTGGTGTAATGGCACAGATGGATCCAGGCAGAAGTGCAGTCGCTGTGGCCCTTGACGCCGAGAAGGTGTTCGACTCCGTCTCATAGATCTATCTCCTCACCGTGCTGGAAACATTTGGGATGGGTCCCGGCTTCATTAGATTTGTACGGCTACTCTACACCGCCCCCGGCGCTAGAGTGTGTACTAACAGAACCATCTCCGAGTTGTTCCAGTTGGGTAGGGGCACACGGCAGGGATGTCCATTCTCACCCATTTTGTTTGCCTTGACCATAGAACCTATGGCTGTGGCCGTCAGGCTAAAGACATGGAGACAAGGGAATAAATATGAAAGGCTCCATCCAGCTAATCTCACTATATGCCGATGATACACTCCTACATGTCCGTGAACCAGAGAAAAATATAGCGCCCATAATGGCTTATATACATGAGTTTGCAGAATACTCGGGATATACCATAAATACAGCCAAATCGGAAATATTCCTGCTCACCCCCTCTACTAAATGCCCAGCAGTCATCTGCTGACTCAAATGGTCAGAACAACACATCAGATACCTAGGGGTGTTAGTATCTAGAACGAGACACACTCTTTACACGGTTAATCACAAGCATGCACTACAAACACTGAATACCAAGCTACAGATTTGGAAACACCTCCCCATATCCCATGGGGGCTCAAATGGGAATATGGGAACGGCAGAATAGCACTTCTCAAAATGATAGCCCTCCCTAAGCTACTATATTTCTTTGTAAATATACCTATATGGCCGGGCAGAGACTTCTTCTCCAAATTGCGGTCCATGGTAGTGACCTTCCTATGGAACGGGAAAACAGCGAGAATAGGGTTGGAGAAAAAAGACAGAGCCCTATAACACCGGGGGTATAGCGGTCCCAGACTTTGAGCTCTACTATCTTGTCGCCCAGGCACAGTTTGCAAAGTATTGGTACGAGGAGTCTGATGGAGCGCCACACACCTGGGTAGAAACACACACTATATCCCCGACAGACATTAAGTCAGTTATATTTAATTCACGACACAAAGACACATGCGAATATGACCCGGTCAGCTGTGCGGTCCGGGCTTGGGGCGCAATATTTAAAAGATTGAAGCTGGAGACATCTTACAACCCAGAGGTCCCCTTGTGGAACTTTCCGGGTATCCCCCCGACTTTTGATACGAGTATTCAGGAGGCCTGGCACCCCCATATGGAAATGAAGGTGGGCGACATGTTTATAAATGGTAAATTTGCAACCAAGGATGACTTCATGAGAGCAATGGGTGGTGGGCCACTCAAAACACTACAATACTATAGGATGAGAGCTGCATTCCAGAAAAGATGGCCGCTGTTCCCCGACGAACCCACGAACCCCCCCCCCACACCCTTGTACACAACTCATTACCACGAAGGCTGGGCTGGGTATCTCTAAATTATATATGGCAGTACAAACCCACATGGGAGACAGACCTGCTGATGCCCATCCCGGAAGACAAATGGAATAGATACTGGGCACTTACGAAAAACATTTCATTAAATGCGGGGCTACGCCTGATCCAATTCAAAATCCTAAATAGATTACACTACACACCGGCTAGGATGGCAAAATTTGTAGCGGAGTACACAGGGGAATGCCCCAGGTGCGGATCCCAGCGGGTGGGCTCCTTTCACATGTACTGGGAGTGTCCAATACTGTTGGGATTCTGGGGAGAGGTAGCCGAGATGCTGATGGAAATCACGCAGATACCCCCACAGCTAACTCCCCAAAAATACTTATTCGGAGACATTGGTAAGTGGTCTGAGAAAACCAGAAGATTATTTAACGTCTCATGTGGTGTGGCTATGAAATGTATGGTACAAGCCTGGAAAAGTCCTACACCACCCAGCATGACCAATTTCCTCCGTGAACTGACATATATTAATGAATGTGAGGAACAATGTGTTTTGACCCAGCCTGGGGCAAGCCGACCAAAAGACATATGGGCCTCTTCCTCATGTATTTGTGTGAAATGCTCTCCGATGATGAAGCGTCCATGTAACACCGTATGTAAGAGACTTACCCAATTGTTGACTTGAATATACTGTGGGAATGAAGTTGCTTCCCAGTCAAGATAGAGATACTAAAACATTGAGACCCAGAGGAGTGAAGGAGAATTTTTACGGGACCAATCATACTCATCCCAATCAAGATAAAGAGATTAAAATATGGAAGCCTAGAGGAAGCAATGAGAATCATTATGGGCCCAATCATACTCATCCAGTCCAAATAAAGGCACCATAACATTGAAACCCAGAGGAATAAGTGAGACTCGTTATTGGAGTGTTCATACTCATAACCGTCAGGGAAAACAAAGTGTAATAAGCAATAGCTAGCACACTTGCTGTGTACTGCACCAAGGCCCAGGAAGTGGAAAAGGTAGAGATAAGGGGTAGGAAAGAGCAGTGTGTACATTCACAGCCTTGGGACATTCTGGAATATGGGCTGAAGGAAGAAGTTCCAACAGGCCAAGAGCAATAGTACAGAAGTGCAATAAGTATAGCAGCAAGACAGCCCTGCAAGTGTGGGACCCACTTATGAGGGTTTACAGATGTCAGGAATGGCTGCATTTGACTCTGAATGTCCCATTCAGTTTCAATTGGTGGAATATAAATTATTATCTAACCTTCAGAGTTCACTATCAGAGCTCAAAGAAGGCTTCAAACCTCTGTAAAAGCACCGAACAGTTACTCTGACTCCAGGCAGAACTGTTGCAGCCTTCCCTGAATTAGGATGAATAGAAATGGACTAGTGGTTTAAGAGGTGGAAGGTGGAAGGAATACGTCTAGGTTGGCTCCACCATGGACATGCGTGGGTTCTCCAAACTCAAAACATCTTACCCTGTTAGGGACTTAGGAACTCAGAAGGACAAAGTTGAACATTTTTCTGCCAACAACAAGGCAGCAGTGGCACAAGGAAACTCCAATCACTAAAATATCCCAACCTGCTTGCACTCATTCATTCACCACACCAACAAGCCCTGAGTCATGAACCCAAAGGAAGAGACTGACACTAATAAACTGCTTGCACTCATTCATTCACCACACCAACAAGCCCTGAGTCATGAACCCAAAGGAAGAGACTGACACTAATAAACTGCTTGCACTCATTCATTCACCACACCAACAAGCCCTGAGTCATGAACCCAAAGGAAGAGACTGACACTAATAAACTGCTTGCACTCATTCATTCACCACACCAACAAGCCCTGAGTCATGAACCCAAAGGAAGAGACTGACACTAATAAACTGCTTGCACTCATTCATTCACCACACCAACAAGCCCTGAGTCATGAACCCAAAGGAAGAGACTGACACTAATAAACTGCTGCCAAGATAGTTGATGAGAACAATACTACTTTAAGGACATGGCTCTTACCTCTTCAGTGGGCCTCATTACACGGTAGGAGGTAACCATGCCGCTATTAGCGGCATGGCTACTCCCTTACCGCATACCGGGTCCGGGTAGGCGGTATGGGGACTTACCGGGTCATTCCGACCCTGGAGGACCCGGTATCTCCCCATTCCAAATACCATTCCCCATTCCCATTTGAGCCCCCATAGGGCTCGATGGGAATGGGGAAGGAGCTAATAACGGTACCGCAATTTGCGGTACCGTTATTAGCTCTGAATTCCCTCAGCGGGTCCCATCCTTAATGCCTGGTCAGACCAGGCGTTGAGGACGGGACCCGCTGAGGGACCTCGTAGTAGGGCGCTAAGGGATTACCGGCACCGGTGACCTTACCGGTGCCGGTAATCCCTTAGCGCCTACAGTGTAATGAGGCCCAGTTAGTATGCAAGTGAATATGGAATGCCATTACACACAGATGAAGCTACATGCACCTCTTTCGAGCGAGGTGAGTAGAATTCCTGTCACCGGGCCGTAACAGGCAGATTACGTTCCCCAAATCTGCACTGTAGATGGAGCTATGGTCTGCTGGGTGATGTGGAGGAAAAATATAGATTCATACGCGGGTTGCCCCACACTAAGGTGATAATCCCTCCTACACAGTGGGGATATAATATCTATTTAATCAAGAAAGAAGAGACATGTACATAAACCCAATACGTTATCCACAACAAACTGAAACCTGTTTACATAGCCCACTCACCAAATAAAGGCTATGTTAAATTTCATAAATGACATGTATTCAATATTTTAAAATATCATATTTAATTCATTTGCTAAACAGCACAAGTATCAAAAAACATTTACATAAAAAAAGCATTAAATCACATAAAAAATACACAATGTTATAAAAGTGGTGGTAACACCACACATCTTCAAGTTAAACAACTACTTGAACATTCTCCACAGTAGCTAATTCAACTGTTCTTATTTGCTACTGTGCGTAACAGCTAAGCCCGACTTATATAAGTTTCTGTCCTGAATGTTGTTAATAACCGGACATTCTTCAGGGGCGAAAAATTGTCTTGTGCTTCTTTTTGACTTCTCTCTGTAATTCCGGTTTCTAAAATTGAGGATACATACAATACAAAAACTTATTACTACATTGACATGATGGGTTATTTTACTTAACCTAACTCGTCGCAATCACCATTAAGATGCATAAAGTATATATTTAATCAAATACTAATGCTTAAAACTTGTAGCCATTTAAACAAGTTTAATAGACAATCACAATTTTGTCCTTCACTATTCATAGTGTTAGAGAGAGATATATCTAGCACCTATCCCACCTGTTCTCATCAAAACGTGCTTACCAATGCATAGTACAATCATCAAGACCACACACCTATTAAGAACCTTCACTATGGTCCTTACACAGTCTAATAGAGTGTGGCCTCACCTCCATTTCAATACTGACTTTGCTCTCTATTGGGCAAAGTTCAAAACTTTTTCTCAAACCCAATTCAGATACACAGTTTCAAGTTCGCTTTTCATAGACAAACCAATAAGACGCTCTATGTGTTCCTAAATGTACAAAAGGTAAACCACACAGAAAAAGACAGAATGGAAAAGACAAAAAGGAAGGTTCATACCTTTATAGCACTCAGTTCAGGAAGTTATTAATTTCTGAGGTCTGGAGTCATATCCACAACTTCCTAAGTCAAAATTCTATTTTGCTTAATAGCATTCCAAGGGAGTCAAACGTCTTTCCTAGAGTGTAGCAAACACGAAGCCTCACCCTAGTAAGTCATTTAGACAAAAATGTACTTTCCAATCAAGAATTACCAAAATATTCCCTAGGCATAAGTACCCCATCTTACCTTTAAAGGAATCTAAAGCCCAATTTCATCAGCAGGGTGCAGTGATTATGCCGCTAACCTGCTCGTAAGGCGAGCCTTCCCATTTATATTGCGCGCTACAATTGTGCGCACATTAATGACGTCATCGCGTCAAAACGTGACGCGATGACGTCATACGTGCCGCGCAACGCCATGCCGTCGCCAAACAAAAAAACATGGTTGCCAAGGTGATCCGCGAAAATGTCAATAGCAATGGTATTGGCATTCACACAACCCAAATGGGCGCAGACCATATATATTTCTTCAAAAAGAAAGAGGAGAAAGAGCAGCATTGAAAAATACTTTCTCTACATGGTTGTAGGGGCCCAAGGGTACACAGATGGTTTTTACCTGCCCCTAAATCCAGAAACTGGAACTATCCCAAGTTGATAGAAATCTCTACTGGTTGAATGTGCCAGATTTCTTAAGAGGCACAATATAATGTTACACAGAGGGTCCAGCACTCAGGTTTGATCGTACACTGATCACGTGTTCTCATGATGTTATCATATGAGAACACTATACGGGTCACCCGCACCATACCAAAGAAACATTTGGTCATTTTCAATAAGTAATACGTAATACAGGATACCCTACCCACCTCATATCCTGTCTTAAATTCTTAGAAATAAATTCCTATTTCACAGTAAAAGCGTCTAGATAGGAAATACCTAAAGTCAATGCATGACACGTCCTATAATATAGAGTAAATACACAGGAAAAATACTTGATCTATTTAATATTATGCCACTCAATATTTTCATTGAGTCCTGTTATATGACTGTTGGTTAAAAAGATCAATTTTTGTTCTAAATGTATTAATTTTCTGTTGATATCTTCCTGTGACTTTCCTTTTACTTTCTTCAAGATGCACCATTCGAAATCCATGAAAGAATGGCCCTTTTCTTCAAAATGTTTCACCAGGGGGGCTTTTTCTACATGGTTCTTAAGGCAACTCTTGTGTTCTATCATACGTGTCTTGCATTTTCTGTTGGTCTTTCCTATGTACAATAAGGCACAAGGGCATCTAATCATGTAAATCACATTATCTGTTTGACAATTAGTATGTTCCTTCATTTGCCATTCTGATTTTAAACCCAAGTTCACAGATGTCATTTTGCGGGTAAGAGGGCACATAATGCAATCGCCACAAGGATGATGCCCTACAACCCTAGGTCTCCCCCATAAAGTGCTCTGTCGTGCTTCAGGGGTATAAGTTTTCTGTATATCATTACGCATCACTAAATTGCGAATGTTGGTACTTTTCTTAAAAGCCACTAAAGGAGTGGGAATGGTCATTATCTTCTTCCAATTCCTCTGGATAATGTTTTTAACTTTATAAGAAATATTACTAAAAGTGTTGACAAATACCAATGGTCGCTCTACCATCTCTCTATTTTTCTTTTCAAATAGCGCTTCTCGATGATTATTAAAAGCTCGTTTGGCTGATTGTTTCACAATCTTGGCAGGATACCCTCTCTCAGTGAGTTTGTTAATCAAAATGTTAGCCCCATCTTCATAGTCCAACCTTGTGCTACTATTACGTTTAAGGCGTAAAAATTGACCAAAAGGCAAGTTGTCACGCACATGTTTGGCATGGTGACTGCCATAATGCAATAATGCATTCTTATCAGTACTTTTTACAAATGGTTTGACCCATAGTTGATTATCTCTGTGGTAAATGGTCAGGTCTAAATAATTGACTTCATTGGAACTCATAGAAGCTGTAAATTTCAGATACCTGTTCTGATTGTTTAGCCACACAACAAACTTGTTAGCTGTTTCTAATGTTCCATGCCACACCATAAACACATCATCAATATATCGTAACCACTGAGATATTTGATGTCTAAACGGGTTAACCCCAGAGTAAATAACAGTTTGTTCCACCATGTCTACATATAAATTGGCTAAATTAGGGGCCATCGCTGCTCCCATGGCCGTGCCTTCCACCTGCATGTAAAATTGGCCCAAAAATTGAAAGAAATTTTTTGTCAGAGCCATTTCAGCACACCATATAATGAAAGCATTACTAACCGGATGATTGTCCTCACGCTTTAATAAGGTTTCCTCCACTACTTCTAAAGTGGCTCTTTGTGGAATGTTGGTATAGAGAGATTGTATGTCTAAGCACATCAGTATATCGGTATTAGGGTCAAACATAAACCCCTCGATTTTCACAATGGCATCTCTAGTGTCTTGTACATAACTCTTCATTTTAGTTACAAACGGTCGTAGATAAAAATCTACATATTTGGATACTAGAAGCACATATGAAAGAAATGCAGAATTTTAAAATAGAATCTAGTGCAGAAAGAATTAAAAGGCTCAAAAAAGATTTAGTCAGTTTTGAACATGAAAAAGCTTTCCGATATGTTATGAAAGATTATAACTTCGGAGCACCTGTCAAAGGACAAAAAACCAACAGAAAAGTGAGGTTCAGGAACACTTCTTATAGCTCTAGTGAGGAAGGTGATATACCCAATGACAATGAAGACACTAATGGGGGAGAGCAAAGAGGAAGAAATACTAATGCCCCTTTACAAAGAGGTCGATTTTTAAGAGGTAACCAGAATATAAGAAATGGATCCAGACGCCCACCTTTTTTAGGCAGAGGAAACAGTCGACAAGATTGGTCAACAGACCGGATACAGACACGCAGTTATCGGGGTTGGTAGTGAACTTATCTAGTAAGACTCTGACTAAGGAAGAGGAGCAGTGCCTCAATAAGGGTCTAAATTTTGTGATATCTAAATATCACAATCCTTTTGAGTTCAGATTGGAATTCAACGCCTTCATGCGGAAGGTACATTTAAAAGAGTTTTTTGAGGACCAACCAGCTAGTATCTACACTAATTATAGTGGGTTGAGAAATCCATCTACTTTTTGCCCCCCCCAACATACCCACTCCCCGGAATCATTGGTTTTTGAAAAAAAGGTACTCCGGGAGATTCAGAAATTAGAAAGGAAAGGGACTCCTAGAAATTCTAATTTAAGTAAATCAGAAATTACGATGCTGCGTAATTTGGGTAAAGATGACAAAATAGTAATTCGACAGGCAGACAAGGGGGGTGCCATTGTTATCCTAAATAAAAAAGACTATATAGAAGAATGTGACAGGTTACTGGCAGACAACAATAGCTACTGCAAAATCGAACAAGATCCTAGTCCAGACATCATGAAACAGATAAGAGAAAAGGTTGATAAAGCTGTTGAGTTACAGCTTATCAGCAAACAGGAAGGTGATTACCTTACCAGGGAAACAGCGAGGATTCCAATATTTTACATATTGCCTAAGATCCATAAAAACAAGGATAAACCTCCGGGCAGACCTATAGTGTCGGGCGTGAATTCAATTTTGGAACCCTTATCCAAATATGTAGATTTTTATCTACGACCGTTTGTAACTAAAATGAAGAGTTATGTACAAGACACTAGAGATGCCATTGTGAAAATCGAGGGGTTTATGTTTGACCCTAATACCGATATACTGATGTGCTTAGACATACAATCTCTCTATACCAACATTCCACAAAGAGCCACTTTAGAAGTAGTGGCTTCTCGATTTTCACAATGGCATCTCTAGTGTCTTGTACATAACTCTTCATTTTAGTTACAAACGGTCGTAGATAAAAATCTACATATTTGGATACTAGAAGCACATATGAAAGAAATGCAGAATTTTAAAATAGAATCTAGTGCAGAAAGAATTAAAAGGCTCAAAAAAGATTTAGTCAGTTTTGAACATGAAAAAGCTTTCCGATATGTTATGAAAGATTATAACTTCGGAGCACCTGTCAAAGGACAAAAAACCAACAGAAAAGTGAGGTTCAGGAACACTTCTTATAGCTCTAGTGAGGAAGGTGATATACCCAATGACAATGAAGACACTAATGGGGGAGAGCAAAGAGGAAGAAATACTAATGCCCCTTTACAAAGAGGTCGATTTTTAAGAGGTAACCAGAATATAAGAAATGGATCCAGACGCCCACCTTTTTTAGGCAGAGGAAACAGTCGACAAGATTGGTCAACAGACCGGATACAGACACGCAGTTATCGGGGTTGGTAGTGAACTTATCTAGTAAGACTCTGACTAAGGAAGAGGAGCAGTGCCTCAATAAGGGTCTAAATTTTGTGATATCTAAATATCACAATCCTTTTGAGTTCAGATTGGAATTCAACGCCTTCATGCGGAAGGTACATTTAAAAGAGTTTTTTGAGGACCAACCAGCTAGTATCTACACTAATTAAAGTGGGTTGAGAAATCCATCTACTTTTTGCCCCCCCCAACATACCCACTCCCCGGAATCATTGGTTTTTGAAAAAAAGGTACTTCGGGAGATTCAGAAATTAGAAAGGAAAGGGACTCCTAGAAATTCTAATTTAAGTAAATCAGAAATTACGATGCTGCGTAATTTGGGTAAAGATGACAAAATAGTAATTCGACAGGCAGACAAGGGGGGTGCCATTGTTATCCTAAATAAAAAAGACTATATAGAAGAATGTGACAGGTTACTGGCAGACAACAATAGCTACTGCAAAATCGAACAAGATCCTAGTCCAGACATCATGAAACAGATAAGAGAAAAGGTTGATAAAGCTGTTGAGTTACAGCTTATCAGCAAACAGGAAGGTGATTACCTTACCAGGGAAACAGCGAGGATTCCAATATTTTACATATTGCCTAAGATCCATAAAAACAAGGATAAACCTCCGGGCAGACCTATAGTGTCGGGCGTGAATTCAATTTTGGAACCCTTATCCAAATATGTAGATTTTTATCTACGACCGTTTGTAACTAAAATGAAGAGTTATGTACAAGACACTAGAGATGCCATTGTGAAAATCGAGGGGTTTATGTTTGACCCTAATACCGATATACTGATGTGCTTAGACATACAATCTCTCTATACCAACATTCCACAAAGAGCCACTTTAGAAGTAGTGGAGGAAACCTTATTAAAGCGTGAGGACAATCATCCGGTTGTCATTATATGGTGTGCTGAAATGGCTCTGACAAAAAATTTCTTTCAATTTTTGGGCCAATTTTACATGCAGGTGGAAGGCACGGCCATGGGAGCAGCGATGGCCCCTAATTTAGCCAATTTATATGTAGACATGGTGGAACAAACTGTTATTTACTCTGGGGTTAACCCGTTTAGACATCAAATATCTCAGTGGTTACGATATATTGATGATGTGTTTATGGTGTGGCATGGAACATTAGAAACAGCTAACAAGTTTGTTGTGTGGCTAAACAATCAGAACAGGTATCTGAAATTTACAGCTTCTATGAGTTCCAATGAAGTCAATTATTTAGACCTGACCATTTACCACAGAGATAATCAACTATGGGTCAAACCATTTGTAAAAAGTACTGATAAGAATGCATTATTGCATTATGGCAGTCACCATGCCAAACATGTGCGTGACAACTTGCCTTTTGGTCAATTTTTACGCCTTAAACGTAATAGTAGCACAAGGTTGGACTATGAAGATGGGGCTAACATTTTGATTAACAAACTCACTGAGAGAGGGTATCCTGCCAAGATTGTGAAACAATCAGCCAAACGAGCTTTTAATAATTATCGAGAAGCGCTATTTGAAAAGAAAAATAGAGAGATGGTAGAGCGACCATTGGTATTTGTCAACACTTTTAGTAATATTTCTTATAAAGTTAAAAACATTATCCAGAGGAATTGGAAGAAGATAATGACCATTCCCACTCCTTTAGTGGCTTTTAAGAAAAGTACCAACATTCGCAATTTAGTGATGCGTAATGATATACAGAAAACTTATACCCCTGAAGCACGACAGAGCACTTTATGGGGGAGACCTAGGGTTGTAGGGCATCATCCTTGTGGCGATTGCATTATGTGCCCTCTTACCCGCAAAATGACATCTGTGAACTTGGGTTTAAAATCAGAATGGCAAATGAAGGAACATACTAATTGTCAAACAGATAATGTGATTTACATGATTAGATGCCCTTGTGCCTTATTGTACATAGGAAAGACCAACAGAAAATGCAAGACACGTATGATAGAACACAAGAGTTGCCTTAAGAACCATGTAGAAAAAGCCCCCCTGGTGAAACATTTTGAAGAAAAGGGCCATTCTTTCATGGATTTCAAATGGTGCATCTTCAAGAAAGTAAAAGGAAAGTCACAGGAAGATATCAACAGAAAATTAATAAATTTAGAACAAAAATTGATCTTTTTAACCAACAGTCATATAACAGGACTCAATGAAAATATTGAGTGGCATAATATTAAATAGATCAAGTATTTTTCCTGTGTATTTACTCTATATTATAGGACGTGTCATGCATTGACTTTAGGTATTTCCTATCTAGACGCTTTTACTGTGAAATAGGAATTTATTTCTAAGAATTTAAGACAGGATATGAGGTGGGTAGGGTATCCTGTATTACGTATTACTTATTGAAAATGACCAAATGTTTCTTTGGTATGGTGCGGGTGACCCGTATAGTGTTCTCATATGATAACATCATGAGAACACGTGATCAGTGTACGATCAAACCTGAGTGCTGGACCCTCTGTGTAACATTATATTGTGCCTCTTAAGAAATCTGGCACATTCAACCAGTAGAGATTTCTATCAACTTGGGATAGTTCCAGTTTCTGGATTTAGGGGCAGGTAAAAACCATCTGTGTACCCTTGGGCCCCTACAACCATGTAGAGAAAGTATTTTTCAATGCTGCTCTTTCTCCTCTTTCTTTTTGAAGAAATATATATGGTCTGCGCCCATTTGGGTTGTGTGAATGCCAATACCATTGCTATTGACATTTTCGCGGATCACCTTGGCAACCATGTTTTTTTGTTTGGCGACGGCATGGCGTTGCGCGGCACGTATGACGTCATCGCGTCACGTTTTGACGCGATGACGTCATTAATGTGCGCACAATTGTAGCGCGCAATATAAATGGGAAGGCTCGCCTTACGAGCAAGTTAGCGGCATAATCACTGCACCCTGCTGATGAAATTGGGCTTTAGATTCCTTTAAAGGTAAGATGGGGTACTTATGCCTAGGGAATATTTTGGTAATTCTTGATTGGAAAGTATTTTTTGTCTAAATGACTTACTAGGGTGAGGCTTTGTGTTTGCTACACTCTAGGAAAGACGTTTGACTCCCTTGGAATGCTATTAAGCAAAATAGAATTTTGACTTAGGAAGTTGTGGATATGACTCCAGACCTCAGAAATTAATAACTTCCTGAACTGAGTGCTATAAAGGTATGAACCTTCCTTTTTGTCTTTTCCATTCTGTCTTTTTCTGTGTGGTTTACCTTTTGTACATTTAGGAACACATAGAGCGTCTTATTGGTTTGTCTATGAAAAGCGAACTTGAAACTGTGTATCTGAATTGGGTTTGAGAAAAAGTTTTGAACTTTGCCCAATAGAGAGCAAAGTCAGTATTGAAATGGAGGTGAGGCCACACTCTATTAGACTGTGTAAGGACCATAGTGAAGGTTCTTAATAGGTGTGTGGTCTTGATGATTGTACTATGCATTGGTAAGCACGTTTTGATGAGAACAGGTGGGATAGGTGCTAGATATATCTCTCTCTAACACTATGAATAGTGAAGGACAAAATTGTGATTGTCTATTAAACTTGTTTAAATGGCTACAAGTTTTAAGCATTAGTATTTGATTAAATATATACTTTATGCATCCTAATGGTGATTGCGACGAGTTAGGTTAAGTAAAATAACCCATCATGTCAATGTAGTAATACGTTTTTGTATTGTATGTATCCTCAATTTTAGAAACCGGAATTACAGAGAGAAGTCAAAAAGAAGCACAAGACAATTTTTCGCCCCTGAAGAATGTCCGGTTATTAACAACATTCAGGACAGAAACTTATATAAGTCGGGCTTAGCTGTTACGCACAGTAGCAAATAAGAACAGTTGAATTAGCTACTGTGGAGAATGTTCAAGTAGTTGTTTAACTTGAAGATGTGTGGTGTTACCACCACTTTTATAACATTGTGTATTTTTTATGTGATTTAATGCTTTTTTTATGTAAATGTTTTTTGATACTTGTGCTGTTTAGCAAATGAATTAAATATGATATTTTAAAATATTGAATACATGTCATTTATGAAATTTAACATAGCCTTTATTTGGTGAGTGGGCTATGTAAACAGGTTTCAGTTTGTTGTGGATAACGTATTGGGTTTATGTACATGTCTCTTCTTTCTTGATTAAATAGAGGAAAAATATAGGCCATGATTGGCCTGAATGCTGGGCATTCCAGCTGATCAAGCCGGCTATTGAAATGTGAGTCTCTGAATGGCCGCAACATCAGTGTACCCGATTAGCTCGATTTTATTTGGCAGTCGTTTGCCCCATCATAGAGGGTCAGGGCTGACACAACGGAATGTGGAATGATGGTGGGGGAGTGGGAGGGGGAATTGGACCCTGTTCCACTGAGCTGTAAGGATGATATGTTTTTTTCCCATTCCTCAATGTTAATATAAAAAGTAACAAACCTGCACCTTCCAAAGATATTTGCAGCACTAGCCAAATGAATTACCTGAATTTGAATATATATTTTTCCAATGTATTTAAATTCATGCATGCTCAAAGTTATAACATGTTCACTGTGTACATTCAAGATACATTTTATGTTAAATGAGTACAGTAACACCACACAAATTGAATTAAATTCTAAAAATGATTTGTGGTCCCAATAAAATGTATGTTCCATATTTGAAGGCATTGCATATTGCTTGAATACAATTACGTTTTTCATAGGTTGTGGAACAGGGAAATATCTCGCCGTCAACAGTGAAGTGTATACAGTGGGATGCGATTACTGTGGTCCTCTGGTAGACATTGCAAGGAAGAATGAAGTTGAAGTGATGGTATGTGACAACCTTAATCTTCCCTTTAGGGATCACTGCTTCGACACAATCATCTCCATAGGAGGTAAGAGCAATGTTACCTAGTTCTCTCTTTGCCATGGTGGAAGCTGGTAATGTGTTATCCTATTACATTATTTTGAGATTATCGTTTTCCAAATATAATATGCAAAACCATTCAACATAAAGAATACTGAAAATGGTGCAACAAATCCCAAGACACCAGAAGAACTGGGAGCTAACAATGTATCATGTTTTTATTAACCAATTGGGATAGATGAACCATGCTTCCCTAAAGCACAGTAAGGGGTAAATAAATAAAACAAACATTCAGGAATACATGAATGGATAAATGCATTGCTTTTATTGGGATTCATGTGTAGAACCACTTCAAAGCAGCATTGGAAGAGGCATTTAGATCAGTATCAGTAATTTAGTCCACAGCTGAAATCTTGAAGGCCATCACTTAAGGAATGGAGAAGTCATGTAACAAGGTCACTCTGCGGTCAATTCTGCTAAATAGGACTATCATTCTATTGTCTGTCGTATTAACAGTGTCTCCACCCATGCTCTGGTACCCATTGGCAAGGTGGGAGGTGGGTGATATTGCCCATTTGAGCAGAAGGAGAAATGACTGAGATTTTAAGAGGGCAAGAGTTCTGGTCCAGAGGCCAACGTGTCCTATCGTCAGCCAAGAGTTATGAGCCAGAGCCCAAAGCGTCCTATCGTCAGCCAAGAGTTCTGGTTCAGGGGCCAAAGTGTCCCATCGGCAGCCAAGAGTTCGAGGACAGAGACTAAAGTGTCCCATTTGAGCAGAAGGAGAAATTACTGAGAATTTAAAGAGGGCAAGAGTTCTGGGCCAGAGTCCAAAGTGTCCTATCGTCAGCCAAGAGTTCTGGTCCAGGGACCAAAGATTCCCATCGGCAGCCAAAAGTACGAGGACAGAGACTAAAGTGTCCAATTTGAGCAGAAGGAGAAATGACTGAGAATTTAAAGAGGGCAAGAGTTCTGGGCCAGAGGCCAAAGTGTCCGATCGTCAGCCAAGAGTTCTGGGCCATAGGCAAAGCGTCCCATTGTCAGCGAAGCGTTCTGGTCCAGGAGCCAAAGTGTCCCATCGGCAGCCAAGAGTTTGAGGACAGAGGCTAATGTGTCCCTTCAGCAGCCAAGAGTTCTAGGACAGAGGCTAAAGAGTCCCATTGGTAGCCAAGAGTTTGAGGACAGAGGCTAAAGTGTCCCATTGGCAGCCCTGTAACTTGAAGTTGCCCTAGAGTCTTAGGTAACGGATGTGTTCTAGATGAGGAGAGTGATTCCTAAAAATCCTTTTTATCAGGTAAGGTGGATACAGAGAAAGTTTTGCTTGCAAGACCCGAGGCAGCATCTGGATGACCTGAGAAGGGATATAATTTTGATGAACCCTAGATGAATCTTCTAGCTGAGGGGGACATGAGTATCATCGACGTATGTATTGTAGCTGCTGTTGTAGGTTTCATGGGTGAGGGCCAGATACATTGTAATGCTGGTGATTCAGGGCAGTACTGGGCAGCATAAATTGAAGGGTGTGGTTGTGGAGAAATTATGCAAACCAGGAGAGAACTCTCCCATCAGTGCCAGCTGATCTTTTGAGGTGGTTGAACACTGTGTACATTCTGCCGAGGGATCTAGTGGAGTAAGTGGGCAGGTGTTAGTTTGATCCTTGGTGGAGAGAAGAAAGCCTGCATTTTATCTTGTTATGTCAGCAGGTTTTTCTCAAGGTCATGGAATTTTCCTTCCTCTGCCAAAGTGACACAGCCCACCCGGAAATCACTTGGCTGGTCGCATATTGTTGATACCTTGGTCTATATTCTGTAGCACCAATGACCTAGTATGTTCTCCTCTGTGTAATGGCATTCCAGATGCTTTAGGAATTAGCCTGTTACAGTTTATGAACAACTGCTTTGTGACCTTGTGCATTTGTGTTAGGTGATTTTTGTCCTATCCTGGTGAAAGCACAACCAAAACACTTGAAAGAAGCAAACGGAAACAAGGCATACAAATGTTACCATCTGGTTGTGAAACGGATGGTAATTAGAAGTGGCAAAAGCCACCAAATACAGTGGAGTATATATTTTGGAGGAGTATTTTCCAATTCTGAAGTCAATCATAGTCGAGGGAATGCATTGCACCGATCAAGACACACCTACAAAACCTGAAAACAAGGCTCTTCATTTGCAAAGCTTTATGATACACTACCGGTTGGTAAGTGCTTCTCTGCAAAAGAACTGTAGGAATTTGACTGAGCAGCTGAGAGGTGCCGTGGCCATGACATGAACATATCTCACTGCACCTGAAACATTTCAGTCGGTCATCGATTGGTGGTTGTAGGTGGGCAGACCCGTTGTCTGCATGTAAGCTGGTGTAGGCAATAAAATGAGGTGGTAGAATTTGGTGGTAGATGTCAGAAGATGTAATTGGCGAGGGAGTGTATGATATGCTCATCTGTTGTATGAAGACATAAAGGAATGCGAAGGGTGCTCGTTAGAATTGCATGGTTGTCAGTTGTGGTAGGAGGTTGAGAGCTAGTCACAGAATAAAGTTACAAACCTTGGGCAACACTGCTTGGGCCACTAACATTGCATCAAGCAGCAGTCTTGGGGAAAGTGATCACACCAACGCCACACAGAAAAGATCTGTTGGTTGAGTGGAGGTGTGACAAGGCTCTGATGGAGATGTGTTTGTGATTTTCTGTTGGTGCTGGTGGTCGCTGGTCAGTACGGGGCAGGGCACGTGGGGATAGGCGGGGGCATTGTGAAGAGATGAATGTGTCAAGATTACTTTCATATCTTAGCATAACAGCAGTAGCAGTAAATTGACTCTTAACAGTTTCTTTTTATTCAATTCTCACCTGTACGTATTTGAAGGCCACATAATGACAGCAAAGTTAGCCTTCTGTCTTAATGAAATTCATCAGATGTGTCCCTGAGCACTCAAAACTCTCATATCACTCTGGGATAGCGTGCCGCTAACAAATCATTTTGATATTTTCATCATTTTGATTTCTAACTATTCAATTCCATTTAGGGAATTCTCATCTTTCTAGAATGTTCACATTTGCATCCTAGCTAAATTCAAAACATAAGGACACTGCATGATAGGGATGCTTGAAATCCTCTGAAAGAGATCTCAACCCAACACTTCTATCTGCACAGGGTAGTTTTAGCAGGCTTGCGAGTCTCCCACGGGTTTTCTAAGCACTGTAACCCACACTCAAATTAGGAATCTTTAGCTGAAATTCAGAACTTGCAATGATTTATCCAAGTTCTCCAACTCGTGAATCAACTTTCAATTTAGTGTTCAAGGCTCTGAGCCAAAGAGAAGCCTTCATACTCTGGTGAGGGACTTTGAGAAGCAAGTCAGGAGTAGAAGCTTTGAACCTCTGAAATTAAGTTTGAGAGTCTACAAAAGGCGCATATCACTTCCTTGACCATTGAGGCTTTTTGCTGGGTTATTGAAGGGAGGTCGACCTGGGTAAACTCACAAATGGAGTGAATGATAGTGCTAGCGAAATTCAATGTTATAACATTGCATATGTTATAACCGGTCCGATAGCACAGCAAGTAGAGCGCTCACTTTGACATCTGTGCAGAGCCTGCTGATGCAGGTTCGAATCCCGGCAGGACCAAACTCAGTCTTTCATCCTTCCGAGGTCGATGCACGAGCACCACACGCCGTGGCGCCTAAGCAGCGCTCAGATACCTGTGGGTTAGTAATGCTAAATTTGTATTTTAATTATTATTATTATCAGGAGAGTTGTTGTTGCTTTATGTAGTCAGGAGAAGTTCTTTTGTACCTCTGTGATTTTTAGTGTGTGTTTTACTTTCCGCGAGGCTCCTATCATTTACATGCTTTCCTTACTTTTGCTTTTCCTTATAAATGCATATACATACAAAATGGTTTCCTGCTTTCCCCTAAGCATGCCCCCCCACAAATGCAAGAAAAAGTCTTCCTTTTCCTGTTGTCCTCTAGAAAATAAACCACAAAAATTATTCCCTTTTATTTCATTTCCTTTCTGCTTTGTAACGTTACAGTTAATCTTCAAGTTGCAACCCCTTTGCCTGTTGACTTCTTTCATTGCTGTTGTCTGTGTTTATTATCTGTTTAACTTTACTTTGATGTATTGTGTGCTTGGTGGGTGGCATCAAGCAAGCAGTTGCTCTATTACCTGTTTAGGTCACCTGTGGGATAATCTGGTAAGGCAGTGGTTGAGGTAGATGATGGTGTAGTTTGGAGTTTCTGAGGGGTCTCTATGCCAGGGACATAGAGAATGGCATCTTTGGCTTTTAGGGTCAGGCGAGGCCAGGACACAGTCTGGCCAGCAACAGTGGGTATCGATCCCTGTGGTGGAGCAGGTGGCATCCGGGGAGGTTGCAGCCAGAATGTACTGAAGCAATAGTGGAAAATGGCAGCAGGAACCTTCTGTGAACTTCTGTATGACGTGGCTGACTGGACAAGGTAGCTGCCCCAGGAGCTGATGGAGGATCCGGTGGCAGTGGAATAGTAGGAAGCTGAGCAGCAGTTTGGGATTCAGGATTAGGAGGTTCTAGAGGGGGTGGCTCAGTAGCATCAGGAGCCCTGGGAGAAGTAGCAGGTGGTTGTGTCCGAGCAGCTGATGAATCCGGAAAGGAAAGCTGATGAATCCGGAAAGGAAGAGCAGAAGGGAGCTGTGAGGGAGAGCAAGTGTAGATACAGTAATCGCAGGAATTGCCTGGGTTGTCTTAAAACAGTCACACGTGTCACATGGTTATACAGGATGCCATAAAGAAACATATGTGGCAGTGCCATCATTACCTCTTGTAGGTGGCAGGGAAAGGGGGAACGAAAGGGGGGTGAGGTAGCCCATAGTAGCCAATAGTAGCGAATAAAGGGGAAACTAAGTTTGGAAATGGGTCAACTCAGAGGCAGAGTGCGATGGAATGCCATCTGTAAGGGTCTAAAAGCCTTAGCTTTTTTGATTTTTTGCAATAAAAGGAAGTGGGTGATTCTGTTTCTGAAAGTGAGCTCTGCTAACCAGACTCGTTCACATAAATCCTCAATGCCAAAATGCATAGTGTGCAATGTAACTATGGAGATTAGACAATTATAAAGCCACTAGCCTTTGGATGTCATATTATTGTCAGCTTAGTGAGGTAACACATTTATGACGTGGCTGGCTGTGTATTAGCAGTCTGGTCTGGGCGTCCTACCAACAACCATGTGGGTCCCTGTCCGGGATGCTTCTCGTTTGATCCCCCTGAAGGAGGGGCAACGCCTTCCTCCAGGAGACCAAACCCCTCCCTAAGAGGTCCTTTGACGACCGGTTCTTCAAAGACTTCTCTTACATGACAATGGCCATCTCAAACCAGGCTGCTGATTACTGGGGTCCAGTAGGCAGTCAGACGAACGGAATGGACTTAGAGTATTGCAGAAGAGAGATTTAGTTCAGAGAGGGCTTCTACCATTTTGAATTTTTCTAGCGCTCTCTAAACCTCCTGCTCCTCCCCACTTTCTACAGACAAAGCACTCTGGGTATGACATCAGAAGGCAAAGGATACTTGTTACACGAGCCCGGATTTGACCCTTGACAACAGGCGTGCTTTGAACTAATCCACTGTAGCATTGACAAAAAGGACGATTCACTGGGAACTCTGTTGGGCATAGTCTATTCCAGGGCCCTCAGACACATAGGTGAATACAGAAGCATCCAAGAAAGAGGAAAGCTCTTCTCCCTATCCAACTCAAGAGCACATTTGGAGTTGAACTGCTGAGCACCAGGACCTCGCTGTGGCTTGTGCACTTGAGCCAGGACCCGGCTCACTGGAGGTGAATGAGCTTTGTGGGTGCCAGACAATCTTCCTGGAGTGCAGAACAAATTACTTACCTTGTCCCTGTAGACCAAGGACAGGGCCTCCCAGCAACTCAGAAGCAGCTCAAAACACTGTTTAACACCTCAAGATGCTCTTGGGCAATCTCGGCCACTCTTGATTCACTTCAAGCTGCTACACAATGTACAGTGCTGCTTTTGGAATACCTAGAACTTCAAATCACGTACCTGTTTCTTCTAGCCATCGAGCCAGTGAAGTGCATTGCTGCCATGACTCGACCACTGGCCATCACTCTGGAAGCACCCGACTCACCACATCCTGAGCACTGGCTTAACCTAACAAAAGCATTGTCTTGACCCGGCTCGAAAGCAGACTTGACCCGCAGGAAATGATCAACTCACCCTTCTTGAACACCAACTAGATCCAGCAGAAGAGGGTTGTTTGCAATCACACTGCACACACAAATGACAGTTATGTACAATTGTTTGAGATTTTAATTGGAAAGCAATGCAGCCTGACACGTATTTCGAGATAGAGAGCTCTTCTTCTGAGGCTTGTGTATAATTTACCCAGTGGGTGACTTTCCAGGTTCCCACTACATGCTTTCGCCTGCAGCCCATTCAAACTAACCCAACCTACCACTCCTTGTGCTGGGCCTCGTCAGTCCCCTCCTGTCACTCCCTTAGATCCAGCAGAAGCTTTGTCTTGACTCGACTTGACCACTGCATCGACCTTCTGAGAGCCATCAGCCCTGTCTCGAAGCTGCCTCAATTTCAACTCTCCACTCAAATAGCACAACTCAATCTTCTTGACACCCTCTTGACTGCAGAAAAGCACCAAGAAGCCCAGGTTCCACACTGCCCAGCAATCAATCAAGACAATAAAGATCTTTGCAGTGGTCCTGGCTTGCATTAAAAGTCCTTAGTGACTTATAAGACCCACTTTTTGCTTTTTCAAGAAACGTTCAAGTCCTTTTGACATTTCCTGCTCAAATCAATTACCCGCCCCCGTGTGTTCTCAAAGTTTGCATTCTGTGTGTCCTTTAGTGAGGTGGCACTTTCGTGTTTATAATTAGTTGTGTGCATTGTTAGTTTTATTAAAGTTCCTTTAAATAAAGAAGCTTGGTGGGACATTTTTCATTTTGGTATCACTGTACTAATGTTATGTTGCCTGTATAAACTCACAACCCTCCTGAAGAGTATAACTTGCCATCGGCCCACATCACTAAAAGAAGCGAAGGAGGTATACCCATCGGGTTGCACCGGTTTCACCCTTATGATTCAGATCACTGCTGGTTTAGGCGCTTACGCCACTACTCATCCCTGTAATTCTGCAGAGCATTCTTCATTTTGTCACAGAGAGCCAGAAAATTGAAGGCCTGTGTTTCTCTGGGGAAGAGATGTAAAAGGTAAAAATGTAGTTACTGACTGTTCTATGGGAGAATTAGGTACATTCAGGGAGGAGCTCGACTCCGTAGGAAAGCCCGAACAGTAGAGGACATGGTTCTGCTCTGAGGGAGATAAAGAACAATTGAGGGAATGTCCCCCCATTAATGAGAGACAGAAAAGCTACGTGAATGGCTACACTCTGTGTGAGAGTCCAGAAAATAGAGGAAATTACTCCCTGCAGCAGGAGAGCCTAAACATTTGCAAGAGGCTTTCCACAGTCTGGGGAAGCTGGAAAAGTTAGAGAAATAAGGCGATTGCCATGTGCATGTGTGGGTTCTACAGAAGTATAATACAGGCTGCTAGTCCTTACATTTGGGACTTCATGTAGCTACATCTACAAGGTCCCAAAAAGAGAAAATGTCCACAAATGTTCTAGGACTGGGGTTAGAATAGTAAATGATTCTCTCCTAGAATATATAGATGCAAGAGGACTTACATGTGTCCAGGGCATTTCATTCAATGTTCTTATTTCATATGTAAAATCATTTATCCTTCCTGGCATGCAACTAAAGCTCCCCAGATGAGACTCTTGGCATATGGTAATAAGATTGAAACCTGAAATATTTGTATTTGTATTTGTATTTCTTTATTTATATAGCGCGCCTGGCCCAAAGGCATCTGGGCGCTTGACATGAGGTTACAATGCAGTACAATTTATAGAAGCAGATAAGACAGGACGAAAGATTGGCTTGTGCGATGTTTTAACCCACGAGTCCATGCCTGGCAACCTCACTGTGCGCTGCTTGCATCAGAAACAGGATGTCCGCCAAAAAGATCTTTGCGCTAAAAATCTCTGAAAGTGCGCAGGAAAACTTGAAAAATAGGCAGCCAGTCCCTTTTTCCTATGCCAGTGGTAACACAAGAGACCACTGCCAAAACCTATCATTTGGCTTCCCAAAGAGGAAAATGAAACCACTTGAAAAAGCAGTGCTGCATTGCAAAGGAAAAGCCAGAACTGCTTTAAAAATCAGTTTTTCCTTGGCTGTGGAAAGTGCAAAAATCATGGTTCCCAACATCACAAAAGATCCATCATCCTTGTTGGGTGTTAAACATCACATTATTCAAAGAATTCACCTAAGCAATGTCACCAGAAACATATTTTATCAGAAGAAAATCTACATTCAAAGATGTTTGCTTGGAAAAATATGTTAAAAATGGGCGCAGTACCTCCGCTTGCCTGTGTCAGAAGCCAGCATTTACTTATACTGTCATTTAAACTTGTGCCTTAAAACCAAAGTATGGAAAAGAAGAGAGTTTCCATCAAAAGCAATATAGGGAGACAATTCAATCTCTATGTTTTAAAAAGGCTGGAAGTAAGAGATTTGTGGCTAAATTTGTTAAAAATGTAAATTGTGTTTTAGGAAAAGACTATTTTAAACATTGTTTTAAAGTGAGTTAAAGCCAGCTTCAAAGACATTCCACAGTTTCTCCCCAAACAAAGGAATCTTCCCCCCTGCCCTCTGCTGAAGAACTGGCAGGGAGGTGTGAAAGGAAATGGGAGGGGACTTTGGCCTGTTGCTCTGAAAAGAAACAAAAGGCTCCCTTGACTGAAAGGAAAATGCTAATTCGGGTGTGACAGAAAACAACTGCTGGCAGGAAGAAGCCTGGGACTGCTCTGGCCCAGCCAAAACCTTGGGGGCGGAGACAGACAGTTTTTTATTCAGAGAGCACAGAAAATATCTTTTTGAAAACAACTCAAAGAAAACTGAACAATATTGGTAAATATCTGTACATAGAGTTTTGTTAAAATGAAAATTCTGCTCATGTTTTAAAACCACTCTGGAATTTGTGCGACATTCAGAGACTGGACCACGAAAATGTTGACTTTGTAGTAGTTGTGATAATGTTATGAAACTTCACATGAGTATGTTATGTGCATGTATCTGGAAAAATGTGTACAGATCTGACACTGGGTAACCAACTAAAAGCGCAACAAATTGTCATTTGTGAACCGAAAGTCTTAGGAAGACGTACTTTGATGGATAAGTGCCTTATTTAATCTGTAATGTAAATATGTATTATTAGCAAGTTGGTGATATTGGAAATATGTTTTATATGAAAAACAGATTTTCTGTGTAGGAACAAAGGGGAGGTTTGCCCTGGATTGTAAATTGCCACATCACTATGACACATTATGACACACTGTTTCCTTCTCAAAACAGGGGAGAGGACATTCTCTGACCAATCGGATTCCTAGATGGTTGGGCTTAGTATAATCAGCCTACCCACCCCCTTGGGAAACACATAAATAGGGACTGTTGAGGACCTAGACACACACACATTCACTCATCAACTGATTTACTGGTGAAGCGCTCTGTAGGAAGAACCCAGATCAAGACTGCAGCACCCAGATCCAGACTCCAGAACTCTGAAGCAGAATGCCTAATTCTACAGCTGAACCCTTCTCAGCTGGCCTTAAAATCTTGCAACCTGATTTTTAACCCCAAACTTCCAAGGGGCACACTAATTGAACAGCCTGGCTGTGCTGTTTTTCTGCTTCTTGCCAAGAACTCTTGCTAGAACCCAGATATCCAAACCAGTAGAGCAGAGCTGTAACCCAGAACCAACCCGTCAGATCCAGAACCAGAGGCCATGCAGTGACCAGAGGCCGTGCAGAGTGCAGAACCGGGTGCCTGAATCCTGTCCGGTGGGCGAGCAGATCCCAGTCCAAACCTTTGACCAGATCCTGACAGGCCTATTCCTATTCCAAACCATAGTTGTGAGTATTTAGCATAGAATTGTCCATAGCCAATCTCTTATCATTAAGTAATCCTATCCCACCCATTCGCAAGGGCGTTCAACCTACCAGCACCTTCAGACCATACCAATGGTATATAAGGCGCTATATAAATGCAAAATAACATAACACAACATATCCAGCCTGCATTGTAGAATATCTTTTGTCTTTTCTGAATCTTTCTCTCATCCATATAATCCTATGATAATTGTAGTGAAGTTCATTTTTACGCTAATATAGTTGCTGAAGAAAGGCAAGTGTTACAGCAGGAAAAGATCAGACAGAGGCGCCTCTGGACTGGTGGCTGTACCGTTGGTATCTTGCATCTTCATAGCCTCTTAGTGTAAAGCCAATCCTTGTTTGTAATCTTCAAAAAGCGCATCTTTCTTTTGAAATCATGACTCTTTTTGAGAGAAATTGACCTTTACAAAAACCTTCATAACTTCTGAACCGTACATGCTAGAAACAAATGTCAGATTGAAGCTAATATCCTCAGTTTTCAGACGAATCTAAAACCGCATTCCAACTCCTTATAGTTTTTCTGTAATCGCATTTCTCGCGCGCTGAAAAGTTTGCCACAAATCCGCATTTGGCTCAATTTCACCCTATGTAAAATAGCTATTTCTTGCATTCAATCTCTGAATTCAGTTTCCTATCAGCTAGTCATTCTATCATCATTGCTAGTGTTTACCTGGAACTATCCAAAGCAGCTCCCACTAGTTCTGAATCCATTTAGAGAATTAAAGACATTTTTAGCATTTTTCCCATTCATTACAAATCACATTCCAAAGCATTTGACCTGTTTAAACTCAGTCATATTTCTCTCTAACCTTGCTGGGGGAATTGGGATTGAAACTGCATTTGTAGAGTGTTTATTCCTGAAACCTGTTTTCTCTCCTTCCATATTGCATATTAGGGGAGATTGAGTAGTCTCAGGGGGAAAGAGTGATTATCTTGCATTTGATTGAATTCATATCAAGTTTTATTTCTGTGCTGCATTCTTTCCTATCATTGCATTTCATTGCACCCACACAAAGTTTTATCCTATGCTACATTATTCTTCTCATCCCTATACCTATTGATTAAATAAATTGTTGACTATCATATAACCCAACACTGATCATTTTATAAATATTAATAGTGTGATATCTAGATATTGGTCAAATTCATAAAAGTGTGATATATATATATTACATGGCCACAATAGTGGCCATGCAGTTATGGTTAAGTTGCTGTTTCTTGGATGAATCCACACCAAACTTTGCAAAAAAGGTATATGGCCCACTCTTTTGCAAAGTTTGGTGAGGTTTGGTCCAGGGGGTGCAAAGTTATAGGGGGGGTCCCAATTTTTTTTCCCCCATAGACTGAATGGGAAAAAAACTTTGCTCACGCCTACAGCTCAAACCGCTGGACGGATTTACACCAAATTTAGACCAGGAGCAGCAGCTTGATCCCGAAAGCGTGCTTTTGTAAATTTGGTGAAAATCCGTCCAGTCGTTTTTTAAAAAATGACCAAAAAGTAGGTCAGAAAGAATTAGTGATATCTGTGTCCGCTTCGCGGACACACTTCCCTGTTCGCTCCGCGGACAGGACAGGGATTGGGCAAGCGGGTTGAGTGGTGACGCGGACATGTTACGTGCTTTCCCATTGGCTGCAGTGCTGCGTGCAGTGCGTCGTATTTTCAAGACGCCCGCCATCTTTGTTTGTGGTTTGCCTGAGAGCCGAGGAGTGGGATCTGCCGCCTGCTAGTAAGTGTCTTCATTCCGTTCCCCCCACCCTCATGCCTTCCTCCGGTTCCCCCCACCACCCGCTCATGCCCCGTGTCTCCTCCTGCCCCCCCACCCCTGCTCATGCCCCGTGTCTCCCCGGTGCCTCCAGCCCCCGCTCACGCCATTGGCACACGGTGGCCTGCGGAGGGCCGAGGAGCGGGATCTGCCGCCTGCACACTAAGGTTATGTCCGTTTCTCCCTCTCGATCCCCCCACCCCCCGCTCATCCACGGTGTCTCTTCTATTCCCCCCACCCTCCGCTCATCCCCCGTGTCGTGTCTCCCCTGTTGCCCCACCCCCACTCATGTCTCCCCTGTTCCCCCACCCCCGCTCATCACCCGTGTCTTCCTCACGATCCCCCCACCCCCGCTCATGCCACGTATCTCCATCCTGTCCCCCCACCCCCCGCTCATGCCCCGTGTCTCCCTCACAATCTCCCCCACCCCCCGTTCATGCCCTGTGTCTCCCCTGTCCCCCCCCGCTCATGCCCATGTCTCCCCTCTTCCCCCCACCTCCCCGGTCATGCCCCGTGTCTCCCTTCTGTTGCACCCCACCCCCCGCTCATGCCCCGTGTCTGCCCTGCTCCCCCCACACCCCGCTCATGCCCCGTGTTCCCTCGTGTTGCCCCCGCCACCCGCTCATGCCCTGTGTCTCCTCTGTTCCTCCCCACCCCCGCTTATGCCCTGTGTCTCCCTCTTCTTCCCCCCCACCCCCTGCTCATGCCCCAAGTCAACCTCCTGTACCCCCCACACCCCGCTCATGCCTCGTGTCTGCCCTGTTTCCCCCACCCCCGCTCATGCCCTGTCTCTATCCTGTTTCCCCACCCCCCACTCATGCCCTGTGTCTCCTCGGTCCCCCCCAACCCCCGCTCATGCCCCATGTTTCTCCTGTTCCCCCCACCCCCTGCTCATGCCCTGTGTCTCCCCTGTTCCCCCCACCCCCCGCTCATGCCCTGTGTCTCCTCTGTTCCCCCCACCCCCCGCTCATGCCCCGTGTCTCCCTCTTCTTCCCCCCACCCCCCACCCCCTGCTCATGCCCCGTGTCTCCCTCCTGTCCCCCTCCACCCCCCACCCATGCCCGGTGTCTGCCCTGTTCCCCCACACCCGCTCATGCCACGTGTCTCCTCTGTTCCCCCCACCCCCTGCTCATGCCCCGTGTCTCCCTCTTCTTCCCCCCACCCCCGCTCATGCCCCGTGTCTCCCTCTTCTTCCCCCCACCCCCTGCTCATGCTCTGTGTCTCCCTCCTTCCCCCCCACCCCCGCTCATGCCCCGTGTCTCCCTCCTGTCCCCCCACCCCCGCTCATGCCACGTGTCTCCCTCACGATCGCCCCACCCCCCGCTCATGCCCCGTGTCTCCCCTGTCCCCCCCCACCCCCCGCTCATGCCCCATGTCTCCCCTGTTCCCCCCACCCTCGTCATGCCCCGTGTCTCCCGCCTGTTGCCCCCCACCCCCTGCTCATGCCCCGTGTCTCCCTCGTGTTGCCCCCACCCCCTGCTCATGCCCCGTGTCTGCCCTGTGCCCCCCACCACCCGCTCATGCCCCGTGTCTCCCTCATGTTACCCCCACCCCCCGCTCATGCCCAGTGTCTCCCCTGTTCCCCCACACCCCGCTCATGCCGTGTGTCTCCTCTGTTCCCTCCAACCCCCGCTCATGCCCCGTGTCTCCCTCTTCTTCCCCCCACCCCCTGCTCATGCCCCGTGTCTCCCTCCTGTCCCCCCACCCCCGCTCATGCCCCGTGTCTTCCCTGTTTCCCCCACCCCCCGCTCATGCCCCATGTCTCCCTCGTGTTGCCCCCACCCCCGCTCATGCCCCCTGTCTCCCCTGTTCCCCCTCACCCCCGCTCATGCCACGTGTCTCCCTCTTCTTCCCCCCACCCCCTGCTCATGCCCCGTGTCGCCCTCCTGTCCCCCCCACCCCCGCTCATGCCCCGTGTCTCCCTCATGTTGCCCCCACCCCTGCTCATACCCCGTGTCTCCCCTGTTCCCCCCACCCCCCGCTCATGCCATGTGTCTCCTCTGTTCCCCCCACCCCCCACTCATGCCCCGTGTCTCCCTCTTCTTCCCCCCACCCCTGCTCATGCTCCGTGTCTCCCTCCTGTCCCCCCAACCCTGCTCATGCCCCGTGTCTGCCCTGTTCCCCCCACCCCCCGCTCATGCCCCGTGTCTCCCCTGCTCCCCCCACCCCCTGCTCATGCCCCGTGTCTCCCCTGTTCCCCCCACCCCCGCTTATGCCCTGTGTCTCCTCTTTTCCCCCCACCCCCTGCTCATGCCCCGTGTCTCCCTCTTCTTCCCCCCACCCCCCACTCATGCCCTGTGTCTTCCTTGTTCCCCCCACCCCCTGCTCATGCCCCGTGTCTCCCCTGTTCCCCCCACCCCCCGCTCATGCCCCGTGTCTGCCCTGTTCCCCCCATCCCCCGCTCATGCCCTGTGTTTCCTCTTTTCGCCCCACCCCCCGCTCATGCCCCGTGTCTCCCCTGCTCCCCCCACCCCCCACTCATGCCCTGTGTCTTCCTTGTTCCCCCACCCCCCGCTCATGCCCTGAGTTTCCTCTGTTCCCCCCACCCCCGCTCATGCCCCGTGTCTCCCTCTTCTTCCCCCCACGCCCCGCTAATGCCCCGTGTCTCCCTCGTGTTGCCCCCACACCCTGCTCATGCCCCGTGTCTCCCCTGTTCCCCCCACCCCCCATTCATGCCCTGTGTCTCGGCTGTTCCCCCAACCCCCCGCTCATGTCCTGTGTCTCCTCTGTTTCCCCCACCACCCGCTCATGCCCCGTGTCTCCCTCTTCTTCCCCCCACCCCCTGCTCATGCCCCGTGTCTCCCTCCTGTCCCTCCCGTCCCTCCCCACCCCCCGCTCATGCCCCGTGTCTGCCCTGTAACCCCCACCCCCCGCTCATGGCCCGTTTCTCCCTCCTGTTGCACCCCACCCCCTGCTCATGCCCCGTGTCTGCCCTGTTCCCCCCACCCCCTGCTCATGCCCCGTGTCTCTCTCGTGTTGCCCCACCCCCTGCTCATGCCCTGTGTCTGTCCTGTTGCCCCCACCCCCCGCTCATGCCCCATGTCTCCCTCGTGTTGCACCCACCCCCCGCTCATGCCCCGTGTCTCCCCCACCCCCCGCTCATGCCCTGTGTCTCCTCTGTTCCCCCCACCCCCCGCTAATGCCCCATGTCCCCCTCTTCTTCCCCCAACCCCCTGCTCATGCCCCGTGTCTCCCTCCTGTCCCCTCCATCCCCCGCTCATGCCCCGTGTCTGCCCTGTTCTCCTCACCCCCCGCTCATGCCCTGTGTCTCCCTCGTGTTGCCCCCACCCCCCGCTCATGCCCCGTGCCTCCCCTGTTCCCCCCACCCCTCTCTCATGCCCTGTTTCTCCTCTGTACCCCCCACCCACCGCTCATGCCCCGTGTCTCCCTCTTCTTCCCCCACCCCCTGCTCATGCCCTGTGTCTCCCTCCTGTCCCTCCCCACCCCCCGCTTATGCCCCGTGTCTACCTCTTGTTCCCCCCACCCCCCGCTCATACTCCGTGTCTCCCCGGTTCATCCCCACCCCCGCTCATGCCCCATGTCTCCCCTGTTCCCCCCACCCCTCGCTCATGCCCTGGGTCTCCCTTGTTCCCCCCACCCCCTGCTCATGCCCTGTGTTTCCTCTGTTCCCCCCACGCCCCGCTCATGCCCTGTGTCTCCTCTGTTCCCCCCCACCCCCGCTCATGCCCGGTGTCTCCCTCCTGTCTCCCCTACCCCCGCTCATGCCCCGTGTCTCCCTCGTGTTGCCCCCAGCCCCCGCTCATGCCCCATGTCTCCCCTGTTCCCCCCAACCCCTGCTCATGCCCTGTGTCTCCTCTGTTCCCCCCACCCCCTGCTAATGCCCCGTGTCTCCCTCTTCTCCCCTCCCCACCCCCGCTCATGCCCCATGTCTCCCCTGTTCCCCCCAAACCCCGCTCATGCCCTGTGTCTCCTCTGTTCCCCCCACCCCCGCTCATGCCCTGTGTCTCCCCTGTTCCCCCCACCCCCCGCTCATGCCCTGTGTCTCCCCTGTTCCCCCCACCCCCCGCTCATGCCCTGTGTCTTCCTTGTTCCCCCCACCCCCCGCTCATGCCCTGTGTTTCCTCTGTTCCCCCCACCCTCCGGTCATGCCCCGTGTCTCCCTCTTCTCCCCCTCCCCTTGCTTATGCCCCGTGTCTCCCTCCTGTCCCCCCCACCGCCCGCTCATGCCCCGTGTCTGCCCTGTTCCCCCCAACCCCTGCTCATGCCTTGTGTCTCCTCTGTTCCCCCCACCCCCTGCTAATGTCCTGTGTCTCCCTCTTCTCCCCTCCCCACCCCCGCTCATGCCCCATGTCTCCCCTGTTCCCCCCACCCCCCGCTCATGCCCTGTGTCTCCCATGTTCCCCCCACCCCCCGCTCATGCCCTGTGTCTCCCCTGTTCCCCCCACCCCCCGCTCATGCCCTTTGTCTTCCTTGTTCCCCCCACCCCCCGCTCATGCCCTGTGTTTCCTCTGTTTTCCCCCCACCCCCCACTCATGCCCTGTGTCTTCCTTTTTCCCCCACCCCCGCTCATGCCCTGAGTTTCCTCTGTTCCCCCCCACCCCCGCTCATGCCCCGTGTCTCCCTCTTCTTCCCCCCACCCCCGCTAATGCCCCGTGTCTCCCTCCTGTCCCCCCCACCGCCCGTTCATGCCCTGTGTCTGCCCTGTTCCCCCAACCCCTGCTCATGCCCCGTGTCTCCCTCGTGTTGCCCCCACCCCCTGCTCATGCCCCGTGTCTCCCCTGTTCCCCCCACCCCCCACTCATGCCCTGTGTCTCCCCTGTTCCCCCAACCACCCACTCATGCCCTGTGTCTCCTCTGTTCCCCCCACCACCCGCTCATGCCCCGTGTCTCCCTCTTCTTCCACCCACCCCTTGCTCATGCCCCGTGTCTCCCTCCTGTCCCTCCCCACCCCCCGCTCATGCCCCGTGTCTGCCCTGTTCTCCCCACCCCCCGCTCATGCCCCGTGTCTCCCTCCTGTTGCACCCCACCCCCGCTCATGCCTCGTGTCTGCCCTGTTCCCCCCACCCCCTGCTCATGCCCTGTGTCTCTCTCGTGTTGCCCCACCCCCTGGTCATGCCCTGTGTCTGTCCTGTTGCCCCCACCCCCCGCTCATGCCCCATGTCTCCCTCGTGTTGCCCCCACCCCCCGCTCATGCCCCATGTCTCCCCTGTTACCCCCACCCCCCGCTCATGCCCTGTGTCTCCTCTGTTCCCCCCACCCCCCGCTAATGCCCCGTGTCCCCCTCTTCTTCCCCCAACCCCCTGCTCATGCCCCATGTCTCCCTCCTGTCCCCTCCACCCCCCGCTCATGCCCCGTGTCTGCCCTGTTCTCCTCACCCCCAGCTCATGCCCTGTGTCTCCCTCGTGTTGCCCCACCCCCTGCTCATGCCCCGTGCCTCCCCTGTTCCCCCCACCCCTCTCTCATGCCCTGTTTCTCCTCTGTACCCCCCACCCCCCGCTCATGCTCCGTGTCTCCCTCTTCTTCCCCCCACCCCCTGCTCATGCCCTGTGTCTCCCTCCTGTCCCTCCCCACCCCCCGCTCATGCCCCGTGTCTACCTCTTGTTCCCCCCACCTCCCGCTCATACCCCATGTCTCCCCGGTTCATCCCCACCCCCGGCTCATGCCCCATGTCTCCCCTGTTCCCCCCACCCCTCGCTCATGCCCTGGGTCTCCCTTGTTCCCCCCACCCCCTGCTCATGCCCTGTGTTTCCTCTGTTACCCCCCACGCCCCGCTCATGCCCTGTGTCTCCTCTGTTCCTCCCCACCCCCGCTCATGCCCCGTGTCTCCCTCCTGTCTCCCCCACCCCCGCTCATGCCCCGTGTCTCCCTCGTGTTGCCCCCAGCCCCCGCTCATGCCCCATGTCTCCCCTGTTCCCCCCAACCTCTGCTCATGCCCTGTGTCTCCTCTGTTCCCCCCACTCCCTGCTAATGCCCCGTGTCTCCCTCTTCTCCCCTCCCCACCCCCGCTCATGCCCCATGTCTCCCCTGTTCCCCCCAAACCCCGCTCATGCCCTGTGTCTCCCCTGTTCCCCCCACCCCCCGCTCATGCCCTGTGTCTCCCCTGTTCCCCCCACCCCCCGCTCATGCCCTGTGTCTTCTTTGTTCCCCCCACCCCCCGCTCATGCCCTGTGTTTCCTCTGTTCCCCCCACCCTCCGCTCATGCCCCGTGTCTCCCTCTTCTCCCCCTCCCCTTGCTTATGCCCCGTGTCTCCCTCCTGTCCCCCCACCGCCCGCTCATGCCCCGTGTCTGCCCTGTTCCCCCCAACCCCTGCTCATGCCGTGTCTCCTCTGTTCCCCCCACCCCCTGCTAATGCCCTGTGTCTCCCTCTTCTCCCCTCCCCACCCCCGCTCATGCCCCATGTCTCCCCTGTTCCCCCCAAACCCCGCTCATGCCCTGTGTCTCCTCTGTTCCCCCCACCCCCGCTCATGCCCTGTGTCTCCCCTGTTCCCCCCACCCGCCCGCTCATGCCCTGTGTCTCCCCTGTTCCCCCCACCCCCCGCTCATGCCCTGTGTCTTCCTTGTTCCCCCCACCCCCCGCTCGTGCCATGTGTTTCCTCTGTTCCCCCCACCCTCCGCTCATGCCCCGTGTCTCCCTCTTCTCCCCCTCCCCTTGCTTATGCCCCGTGTCTCCCTCCTGTCCCCCCCACCGCCTGCTCATGCCCCGTGTCTGCCCTGTTCCCCACACCCCCTGCTCATGTCCTGTCTCCCTCGTGTTGCCCCCACCCCGTGTCTCCCCTGTTCCCCCACCCCTGCTCATGCCCTGTGTCTCCCCTGTTCCCCCCACCCCCCGCTCATGCCCTGTGTCTCCTCTGTTCCGCCCCACCCCCCGCTCATGCCCCGTGTCTCCCTCTTCTTCCACCCACCCCCTGCTCATGCCCCGTGTCTCCCTCCTGTCCCTCCCCACCCCCGCTCATGCCCCGTGTCTGCCCTGTTCCCCCCACCCCCCGCTCATGCCCCGTGTCTCCCTCCTGTTGCACCCCACCCCCCGCTCATGCCTCGTGTCTGCCCTGTTCCCCCCACCCCCTGCTCATGCCCCGTGTCTCTCTCGTGTTGCCCCACCCCCTGCTCATGCCCTGTGTCTGTCCTGTTGCCCCCACCCCCTGCTCATGCCCCATGTCTCCCTCGTGTTGCCCCCACCCCCCGCTCATGCCCCGTGTCTCCCCTGTTACCCCCACCCCCCGCTCATGCCCTGTGTCTCCTCTGTTCCCCCCACCCCCCGCTAATGCCCCGTGTCCCCCTCTTCTTCCCCCAACCCCCTGCTCATGCCCCATGTCTCCCTCCTGTCCCCTCCACCCCCCGCTCATGCCCTGTGTCTGCCCTGTTCTCCTCACCCCCAGCTCATGCCCTGTGTCTCCCTCGTGTTGCCCCACCCCCTGTTCATGCCCCGTGCCTCCCCTGTTCCCCCCACCCCTCTCTCATGCCCTGTTTCTCCTCTGTACCCCCCACCCCCCGCTCATGCTCCGTGTCTCCCTCTTCTTCCCCCCACCCCCTGCTCATGCCCTGTGTCTCCCTCCTGTCCCTCCCCACCCCCCGCTCATGCCCCGTGTCTACCTCTTGTTCCCCCCACCTCCCGCTCATACCCCATGTCTCCCCGGTTCATCCCAACCCCCGGCTCATGCCCCATGTCTCCCCTGTTCCCCCCACCCCTCGCTCATGCCCTGGGTCTCCCTTGTTCCCCCCACCCCCTGCTCATGCCCTGTGTTTCCTCTGTTCCCCCCCACGCCCCGCTCATGCCCTGTGTCTCCTCTGTTCCCCCCCACCCCCGCTCATGCCCCGTGTCTCCCTCCTGTCTCCCCCACCCCCGCTCATGCCCCGTGTCTCCCTCGTGTTGCCCCCAGCCCCCGCTCATGCCCCATGTCTCCCCTGTTCCCCCCAACCTCTGCTCATGCCCTGTGTCTCCTCTGTTCCCCCCACTCCCTGCTAATGCCCCGTGTCTCCCACTTCTCCCCTCCCCACCCCCGCTCATGCCCCATGTCTCCCCTGTTCCCCCCAAACCCCGCTCATGCCCTGTGTCTCCCCTGTTCCCCCCACCCCCCGCTCATGCCCTGTGTCTCCCCTGTTCCCCCCACCCCCCGCTCATTCCCTGTGTCTTCTTTGTTCCCCCCACCCCCCGCTCATGCCCTGTGTTTCCTCTGTTCCCCCCACCCTCCGCTCATGCCCCGTGTCTCCCTCTTCTCCCCCTCCCCTTGCTTATGCCCCGTGTCTCCCTCCTGTCCCCCCCACCGCCCGCTCATGCCCCGTGTCTGCCCTGTTCCCCCCAACCCCTGCTCATGCCGTGTCTCCTCTGTTCCCCCCACCCCCTGCTAATGCCCTGTGTCTCCCTCTTCTCCCCTCCCCACCCCCGCTCATGCCCCATGTCTCCCCTGTTCCCCCCAAACCCCGCTCATGCCCTGTGTCTCCTCTGTTCCCCCCACCCCCCGCTCATGCCCTGTGTCTCCCCTGTTCCCCCCACCCGCCCGCTCATGCCCTGTGTCTCCCCTGTTCCCCCCACCCCCCGCTCATGCCCTGTGTCTTCCTTGTTCCCCCCACCCCCCGCTCGTGCCCTGTGTTTCCTCTGTTCCCCCCACCCTCCGCTCATGCCCCGTGTCTCCCTCTTCTCCCCCTCCCCTTGCTTATGCCCCGTGTCTCCCTCCTGTCCCCCCCACCGCCTGCTCATGCCCCGTGTCTGCCCTGTTCCCCACACCCCCTGCTCATGTCCTGTCTCCCTCGTGTTGCCCCCACCCCGTGTCTCCCCTGTTCCCCCCACCCCTGCTCATGCCCTGTGTCTCCCCTGTTCCCCCCACCCCCCGCTCATGCCCTGTGTCTCCTCTGTTCCGCCCCACCCCCCGCTCATGCCCCGTGTCTCCCTCTTCTTCCACCCACCCCCTGCTCATGCCCCGTGTCTCCCTCCTGTCCCTCCCCACCCCCGCTCATGCCCCGTGTCTACCTCTTGTTCCCCCCACCCCCCGCTCATGCCTCGTGTCTGCCCTGTTCCCTCCACCCCCTGCTCATGCCCCGTGTCTCCCTCATGTTGCCCCCACCCCCTGCTCATGCCCCATGTCTCCCTCGTGTTGCCCCCACACCCCGCTCATGCCCCGTGTCTCCCCTGTTCCCCCCACCCCCCGCTCATGCCCTGTGTCTCCTATGTTCCCCCCAACCCCCGCTCATGCCCTGTGTCTCCCTCCTGTCCCCTCCACCCCCGCTCATGCCCTGTGTCTGCCCTGTTCCCCTCACCCCCGCTCTTGCCCCGTGTCTCCCTCATGTTGCCCCCACCCCCCGCTCATGCCCCGTGTCTCCCCTGTTCCCCCACCCCGCTTTCATGCCCTGTGTCTCCTCTGTTTCCCCCACCCCCCGCACATGCCCCGTGTCTCCCTCTTCTTCCCCCCACCCCTTGCTCATGCCCCGTGTCTTCCTCCTGTCCCCCCACCCCCGCTCATGCCCTGTGTCTACCCTGTTCCCCCCACGCTCATGCCCCGTGTCTCCCTCGTGTTGCTCCCATCCCCCGCTCATGCCCTGTTTCTCCTCTGTCCCCCCCACCCCCCGCTCATGCCCTGTGCCTCCTCTGTTCCCCCCCACCCCCCACTCATGCCCCATGTCTCCCTCTTCTCCCCCCCACCCCCTGCTCATGCCCCGTGTCTCTCTCCTGTCCCCCCACCCCGGCTCATGCCCTGTGTCTACCTCTTGTTCCCCCCACCCCCCGCTCATGCCCCATGTCTGCCCTGTTCCCCCCACACCCCGCTCATGCCCCGTGTCTCCCCTGTTCCCCCCACCCCCCACCCCTGCTCATGCCCTGTGTCCTCTGTTCCCCCCTACCCCCGCTCATGCCCCGTGTCTCCCTCTTCTTCCCCCCCACCCCCTGCTCATGCCCCGTGTCTCCCTCCTGTCCCCCCACCCCCGCTCATGCCCCGTGTCTGCCCTGTTCCCCCCACCCCCGGCTCATGCCCCGTGTCTCCCTCGTGTTGCCCCCACCCCCGCTCATGCCCCGTGTCTCCCCTGTTCCCCCCACCCCCGCTCATGCCCTGTGTCTCCTCTGTTCCCCTCAACCACCCGCTCATGCCCCGTGTCTCCCTCCTGTACCCGCACCCCCTGCTCATGCCCCGTGTCTGGCCTGTTCCCCCACCCCCCGCTCATGCCCCGTGTCTCCCCTGCTCCCCCCCACCGCCCTGGACATGCCCCGTTTCTCCCCTGTTCCCCCCCAACCCCTGCTCATGCCCTGTGTGCCCTGTTCCCCCACTCCCCGCTCATGCCCCGTGTTTCCCTCATGTTACCCTCCACCCCCCGCTCATGCCCTGTTTCTCCTCTGTTCCCCCACCCCCCGCTCATGCCCCGTGTCTCCCTCCTGTCCCTCCCCACCCCCCGCTCATGCCCCGTGTCTGCCCTGTTCCCCCCACCCCCGCTCATACCCCATGTCTCCCCGGTTCATCCCCACCCCCCACTCATGCCCCGTGTCTCCTTCGTGTTGCCCCCACACCCCGCTCATGCCCCGTGTCTCCCCTGTTCCCCCCAACCCCCGCTCATGCCCTGTGTCTCCTCTGTTCCCCGCACCCCCCGCTCATGCCCCGTGTCTCCCTCCTGTCCCCTCCACCCCCGCTCATGCCCTGTGTCTGCCCTGTTCCCCTCACCCCCGCTCTTGCCCCGTGTCTCCCTCATGTTGCCCCCACCCCCGCTCATGCCCCGTGTCTCCCCTGTTCCCCCCCACCCCTTGCTCATGCCCCGTGTCTCCCTCCTGTCCCCCCACCCCCCGCTCATGCCCTGTGTCTGCCCTGTTCCCCCCACGCTCATGCCCCGTGTCTCCCTCGTGTTGCTCCCATCCCCCGCTCATGCCCTGTTTCTCCTCTGTGCCCCCCACCCCCCGCTCATGCCCTGTGCCTCCTCTGTTCCCCCCCACCCCCCACTCATGCCCCATGTCTCCCTCTTCTCCCCCCCACCCCCTGCTCATGCCCCGTGTCTCTCTCCTGTCCCCCCACCCCGGCTCATGCCCTGTGTCTACCTTTTGTTCCCCCCACCCCCCGCTCATGCCCCATGTCTGCCCTGTTCCCCCCACACCCCGCTCATGCCCCGTGTCTCCCCTGTTCCCCCCACCCCCGCTCATGCCCTGTGTCCTCTGTTCCCCCCTACCCCCGCTCATGCCCCGTGTCTCCCTCTTCTTCCCCCCCACCCTCTGCTCATGCCCCGTGTCTCCCTCCTGTCCCCCCACCCCCGCTCATGCCCCGTGTCTGCCCTGTTCCCCCCACCCCCGGCTCATGCCCCGTGTCTCCCTCGTGTTGCCCCCACCCCCGCTCATGCCCCGTGTCTCCCCTGTTCCCCCCACCCCCGCTCATGCCCTGTGTCTCCTCTGTTCCCCTCAACCACCCGCTCATGCCCCGTGTCTCCCTCCTGTACCCGCACCCCCCGCTCATGCCCCGTGTCTGGCCTGTTCCCCCACCCCCCGCTCATGCCCCGTGTCTCCCCTGCTCCCCCCCACCGCCCTGGACATGCCCCGTTTCTCCTCTGTTCCCCCCAAACCCTGCTCATGCCCTGTGTGCCCTGTTCCCCCACTCCCCGCTCATGCCCCGTGTTTCCCTCATGTTACCCTCCACCCCCCGCTCATGCCCTGTTTCTCCTCTGTTCCCCCCACCCCCCGCTCATGCCCCGTGTCTCCCTCCTGTCCCTCCCCACCCCCCGCTCATGCCCCGTGTCTGCCCTGTTCCCCCCACCCCCGCTCATACCCCATGTCTCCCCGGTTCATCCCCACCCCCCACTCATGCCCCGTGTCTCCTTCGTGTTGCCCCCACACCCCGCTCATGCCCCGTGTCTCCCCTGTTCCCCCCAACCCCCGCTCATGCCCTGTGTCTCCTCTGTTCCCCCCACCCCCCGCTCATGCCCCGTGTCTCCCTCCTGTCCCCTCCACCCCCGCTCATGCCCTGTGTCTGCCCTGTTCCCCTCACCCCCGCTCTTGCCCCGTGTCTCCCTCATGTTGCCCCCACCCCCCGCTCATGCCCCATGTCTCCCTCTTCTCCCCCCCAACCCCCGCTCATGCCCCGTGTCTCTCTCCTGTCCCCCCACCCCCGCTCATGCTCTGTGTCTACCTCTTGTTCCCCCCACCCCCCGCTCATGCCCCGTGTCTGCCCTGTTCCCCCCACACCCTGCTCATGCCACGTGTCTCCCCTGTTCCCCCACCCCTGCTCATGCCCTGTGTCCTCTGTTCCCCCCTACTCCCGCTCATGCCCCGTGTCTCCCTCTTCTTCCCCCCCCACCCCCTGCTCATGCCCCGTGTCTCCCTCGTGTTGCCCCCACCCCCGCTCATGCCCCGTGTCTCCCCTGTTCCCCCCACCCCCGCTCATGCCCTGTGTCTCCTCTGTTCCCCTCAACCCCCCGCTCATGCCCCGTGTCTCCCTCCTGTACCCCCACCCCCCGCTCATGCCCGTGTCTGGCCTGTTCCCCCACCCCCCGCTCATGCCCCGTGTCTCCCCTGCTCCCCCCCACCCCCCTGGACATGCCCCATTTCTCCCCTGTTCCCCCCCAACCCCTGCTCATGCCCTGTGTGCCCTGTTCCCCCACTCCCCGCTCATGCCCCGTGTTTCCCTCATGTTACCCCCACCCGCTCATGCCCCGTGTCTCCCTCCTGTACCCCCACCCCCCGCTCATGCCCCCTGTCTGCCCTGTTCCCCCCACCCCCCGCTCATGGCCCGTGTCTCCCCTGTTCCCCACACCCCCCGCTCATGCCCCATGTCTCCCCTGTTCCCCCCCACCCCCCTGGACATGCCCCGTGTCTCCCCTGTTCCCCCCCAACCCCTGCTCATGCCCTGTGTTCACTGTTCCCCCACTCCCCGCTCATGCCCCGTGTCTCCCTCTTCTTCCCCCCCACCCCTTGCTCATGCCCCGTGTCTCCCTCCTGTCCCCCCACCCCCCGCTCATGCCCTGTGTCTGCCCTGTTCCCCCCACGCTCATGCCCCGTGTCTCCCTCGTGTTGCTCCCATCCCCCGCTCATGCCCTGTTTCTCCTCTGTCCCCCCCACCCTCCGCTCATGCCCTGTGCCTACTCTGTTCCCCCCCACCCCCCTCTCATGCCCCATGTCTCCCTCTTCTCCCCCTCACCCCCCGCTCATGCCCCGTGTCTCTCTCCTGTCCCCCCACCCCCGCTCATGCCCCGTGTCTACCTCTTGTTCCCCCCACCCCCCGCTCATGCCCCGTGTCTGCCCTGTTCCCCCCACACCCTGCTCATGCCCCGTGTCTGCCCTGTTCCCCCCCACCCCCGCTCATGCCCCGTGTCTCCCCTGCTCCCCCCCACCCCCCTGGACATGCCCCATTTCTCCCCTGTTCCCCCCAACCCCTGCTCATGCCCTGTGTGCCCTGTTCCCCCACTCCCCGCTCATGCCCCGTGTTTCCCTCATGTTACCCCCCACCCCCTGCTCATGCCCTGTTTCTCCTCTGTTCCCCCCACCCCCAGCTCATGTCCCGTGTCTCCCTCCTGTCCCTCCCCACCCCCCGCTCATGCCCCGTGTTTACCTCTTGTTCCCCCCACCCCCCACTCATGCCCTGTGTCTCCTCTGTTCCCCCACCCCCCGCTAATGCCCCGTGTCTGCCCTGTTCCCCCCACCCCCGCTCATACCCCATGTCTCCCCGGTTCATCCCCCCACCCGCTCATGCCCCGTGTCTCCCTCCTGTACCCCCACCCCCCGCTCATGCCCCCTGTCTGCCCTGTTCCCCCCACCCCCCGCTCATGGCCCGTGTCTTCCCTGTTCCCCACACCCCCCGCTCATGCCCCATGTCTCCCCTGTTCCCCCCCACCCCCCTGGACATGCCCCGTGTCTCCCCTGTTCCCCCCCAACCCCTGCTCATGCCCTGTGTTCACTGTTCCCCCACTCCCCGCTCATGCCCCGTGTCTCCCTCTTCTTCCCCCCCACCCCTTGCTCATGCCCCGTGTCTCCCTCCTGTCCCCCCACCCCCCGCTCATGCCCTGTGTCTGCCCTGTTCCCCCCACGCTCATGCCCCGTGTCTCCCTCGTGTTGCTCCCATCCCCCGCTCATGCCCTGTTTCTCCTCTGTCCCCCCCACCCTCCGCTCATGCCCTGTGCCTACTCTGTTCCCCCCACCCCCCTCTCATGCCCCATGTCTCCCTCTTCTCCCCCTCACCCCCCGCTCATGCCCCGTGTCTCTCTCCTGTCCCCCCACCCCCGCTCATGCCCCGTGTCTACCTCTTGTTCCCCCCACCCCCCGCTCATGCCCCGTGTCTGCCCTGTTCCCCCCACACCCTGCTCATGCCCCGTGTCTGCCCTGTTCCCCCCCACCCCCGCTCATGCCCCGTGTCTCCCCTGCTCCCCCCCACCCCCCTGGACATGCCCCATTTCTCCCCTGTTCCCCCCAACCCCTGCTCATGCCCTGTGTGCCCTGTTCCCCCACTCCCCGCTCATGCCCCGTGTTTCCCTCATGTTACCCCCCACCCCCTGCTCATGCCCTGTTTCTCCTCTGTTCCCCCCACCCCCAGCTCATGTCCCGTGTCTCCCTCCTGTCCCTCCCCACCCCCCGCTCATGCCCCGTGTTTACCTCTTGTTCCCCCCACCCCCCACTCATGCCCTGTGTCTCCTCTGTTCCCCCACCCCCCGCTAATGCCCCGTGTCTGCCCTGTTCCCCCCACCCCCGCTCATACCCCATGTCTCCCCGGTTCATCCCCACCCCCCGCTCATGCCCCGTGTCTCCTTCGTGTTGCCCCCACCCCCGCTCATGCCCTGTGTCTCCTATGTTCCCCCCACTCCCGCTCATGCCCTGTGTCTCCTCTGTTCCCCCCACCCCCTGCTCATGCCCCGTGTCTCCCTCTTCTTCCCCCCCACCCCCTGCTCATGCCCTGTGTCTCCCTCCTGTCCTCCCACCCCCGCTCATGTTCTGTTTCTCCTCTGTTCCCCCACCCCGCTCATGCCCTGTGTCTCCTCTATTCCCCCCCACCCCCCACTCATGCCCCATGTCTCCCTCTTCTTCCCCCCCACCCCCCGCTCATGCCCCATGTCTCTCTCCGGTCCCCCCCACCCCCGCTCATGCCCCATGTCTACCTCTTGTTCCCCCCACCCCCTGCTGATGCCCCGTGTCTGCCCTGTTCCCCCCACACCCCGCTCATGCCCCGTGTCTCCCCTGTTCCCCCCACCCCCGCTCATGCCCTGTGTCCTCTGTTCCCCCCACCCCCGCTCATGCCCCGTGTCTCCCTCTTCTTCCCCCTCACCCCCTGCTCATGCCCCGTGTCTCCCTCCTGTCCCCCCACCCCCCGCTCATGCCCCGTGTCTGCCCTGTTCCCCCCACCCCCCGCTCATGCCCCATGTCTCCCTAGTGTTGCCCCACCCCCCGCTCATGCCCCGTGTCTCCCCTGTTCCCCCCACCCCCACTCATGCCCTGTGTCTCCTCTGTTCCCCTCAACCCCCGCTCATGCCCTGTGTCTCCCTCCTGTACCCCCACCCCCCGCTCATGCCCCATGTCTGCCCTGTTCCGCCCACCCCCCACTCATGCCCCGTGTCTCCCCTGTTCCCCACACACCCCGCTCATGCCCCGTGTCTCCCCTGTTCCCCCCCACCCCCCTGGACATGCCCCGTGTCTCCCCTGTTCCCCCCCAACCCCTGCTCATGCCCTGTGTGCCCTGTTCCCCCCAATCCCCGCTCATGCCCCGTGTTTCCCTCATGTTACCCCCACCCCCCGCTCATGCCCAGTGTCTCCCCTGTTCCCCCCACTCATGCCCCGTGTCTCCCTCGTGTTATCCCCCCACCCCTCCACCCCCCACTCATGCCCTGTGTCTCCCTCCTTTTCCCCCCACTCACATCCCATGTTTCTCTCGTGTTCCCCCCACCCCCCTCTCATGCCCCGTGTCTGCCATGTTCCCCCCCACCCCCCGCTCATGTCTCCCCTGTTGTCCCCCACCCCCCGCTCATGACCCGTGTCTCCCTTGTTCCCCGACCCCCTGCTCATGCCCCGTGTCTCCCTCCTGTCCCCCCCACCCCCGCTCATGCCCTGTGTCTCCCTCCCTCACGATCCCCCCACCCCCCTGCTCATGCCCCGTGTCTCTCCTGTTCCCCCCACCCCCCGCTCATGCCCTGTGTTTCCCTCGTGTTACCCCCACCCCCCGCTCATGCCCATATCTCCCCTGTTCCCCCCCACTCATGCCCCGTGTCACCCTCGTGTTACCCCCCACACCCCCACTCATGCCCTGTGTCTCCCTCCTGTTCCCCCCACTCATGCCCCGTGTTTCTCTCGTGTTCCCCGCACCCCCACTCATGCCTCGGTCTGTCATGTTCCCCCCCACCCCCTCTCATGTCTCCCCTGTTCCCCCCACCCACCACTCATGACCCGTGTCTCCCCTGTTCCCCCCGCTCATCCCCTGTGTCTCCCTCACGATCCCCCCACCCCCTACTCATGCCCCTTGTTTCCCTCCTGTCCCCCCACCCGCCACTCATGCCTCGTGTCCCCCTCACGATCCCCCCACGTCTCACTCATGCCCCGTGTCTCCCCTGTTCCCCCCCACCCCCCACTCATGCCCCGTGTCTCCCCTTTTTCCCCACCCCCCCGGTCATGCCCCCGTGTCTCCCTCTTCTTCTCCCCACCCCCCGCTCATGCTCCGTGTCTCCCTCCTGTCCCCCCACCCACCGCTCATGCCCCGTGTCTACCTCTTGGCCCCCCCACCCCCCGCTCATGCCCCGTGTCTGCCCTGTTCCCCCACCCCCTGCTCATGCCCCGTGCCTCCCCTGTTCCCCCACCCCCTGCTCATGCCCCGTGTCTCCCCTTTTTCCCCACCCCCCCGGTCATGCCCCCGTGTCTCCCTCTTCTTCTCCCCACCCCCCGCTCATGCTCCGTGTCTCCCTCCTGTCCCCCCACCCACCGCTCATGCCCCGTGTCTACCTCTTGGCCCCCCCACCCCCCGCTCATGCACCATGTCTCCCCTGTTCCCCCCACCCCTCGCTCATGCCCTGTTTCCTCATTCCCCCCACCCCCGCTCCTGCCCCGTGTCTCCCTCTTCTTCCCCCCACCCCCTGCTCATGCCCCATGTCTCCCTCCTGACCGCCCCACCCCTCGATCATGCCACGTGTCTGCCCTGTTCCCCCCACCCCCTGCTCATGCCCCGTGTCTCCCTTGTGTTGCCCCCACCCCCCGCTCATGCCCCGTGTCTCCCCTGTTCTCCCCACCCCCGCTCATGCCCTGTGTCTCCTCTGTTCCCCTCAATCCCCCGCTCATGCCCCGTGTCTCCCTCCTGTACCCCCACACCCCGCTCATGCCCCCTGTCTGCCCTGTTCCCCCCACCCCCCGCTCATGGCCCGTGTCTCCCCTGTTCCCCACACCCCCCGCTCATGCCCCATGTCTCCCCTGTTCCCCCCCACCCCCCTGGACATGCCCCGTGTCTCCCCTGTTCCCCCCCAACCCCTGCTCATGCCCTGTGTTCCCTGTTCCCCCCACTCCCCGCTCATGCCCCGTGTTTCCCTCATGTTACCCCCATCCCCCGCTCATGCCCCGTGTCTCCCTCCTGTTCCCCCACGTCCCATTTTTCTCTTGTGTTCCCCCCACCCCCCGCTCATGCCCCGTGTCTGCCATGTTCTCCCCACCCCCCGCTCATGTCTCCCCTGTTACCCCCCACCCCCCGCTCATGACCCGTGTCTCCCTTGTTCCCCCCACCCCCCGCTCATCCCCGTGTCTCCCTCACGATCCCCCGACCCCCTGCTCATGCCCCGTGTCTCCCTCCTGTCCCCCCCACCCCCGCTCATGCTCCGTGTCTCCCTCATGATCCCCCCACCCCCTGCTCATGCCCTGTGTCTCTCCTGTTCCCCCCACCCCCCGCTCATGCCCTGTGTTTCCCTTGTGTTACCCTCACCCCCCGCTCATGCCCATATCTCCCCTGTTCCCCCCCACTCATGCCTCGTGTCTCCCTCGTGTTACCCTCCCGCTCATGCCCTGTGTCTCCCTCCTGTTCCCCCCACTCATGCCCTGTGTTTCTCTTGTGTTCCCCCCACCCCCGCTCATGCCCCGGTCTGCCATGTTCCCCCCCCACCACCTCTCATGTCTACCCTGTCCCCCCCACCCACCACTCATGACCCGTGTCTCCCTTGTTCCCCCGCTCATCCCCTGTGTCTCCCTCACGATCCCCCCACCCCCTGCTCATGCCCCGTGTCTCCCTCCTGTCCCCCGCACCCCCCGCTCATGCCTCGTGTCCCCCTCACGATCCCCCCACCCCCCACTCATGCCCCGTGTCTCCCCTGTTCCCCCCAGAACCCCACTCATGCCCCGTGTCTCCCCTTTTCCCCCACCCCCCCGGTCATGCCCCCGTGTCTCCCTCTTCTTCTCCCCACCCCCCGCTCATGCTCCGTGTCTCCCTCCTGTCCCCCCCACCCCCCGCTCATGCCCCGTGTCTACCTCTTGGCCCCCCCACCCCCCGCTCATGCCCCGTGTCTGCCCTGTTCCCCCACCCCCTGCTCATGCCCTATGTCTCCCCTGTTCCCCCATCCCCCGCTCCTGCACCATGTCTTCCCTGTTCCCCCCACCCCTCGCTCATGCCGTTTCCTCAGCCCCCCCAACCCCCGCTCCTGCCCCGTGTCTCCCTCTTCTTCCCCCCATCCCCTGCTCATGCCCCATGTCTCCCTCCTGACCGCCACACCCCTCGCTCATGCCACGTGTCTGCCCTGTTCCCCCCACCCCCTGCTCATGCCCCATGTCTCCCTCGTGTTGCCCCCACCCCCTGCTCATGCCCCGTGTCTCCCCTGTTCCCCCCACACCCCACTAATGCCCTGTGTCTCCTCTGTTCCCCCCACCCTCCGCTCATGCCCCATGTCTCCCTCCTGTACCCCCCACCCCCCGCTCATGCCCCGTGTCTGCCCTGTTCCCCCACCCCCACTCATGCCCCGTGTGTCCCCTGTTCCCCACACTCCCCGCTCATGCCCCGTGTCTCCCCTGTTCCCCCCACCCCCTGCTCATGCCCTGTGTCTCCCCTGTTCCCCCCACCCCCTGCTCATGCCCTGTGTGTGCCCTGTTCCGCCCACCTCCTGCTCATGCCCCGTGTTTCCCTCGTGTTTCCCCCACTCATGCCCCGTGTTTCCCTTGTGTTTCCCCCCACACCCCGCTCATGCCCCGTGTCTCCCCTGTTCCCCCCACTCATGCCCCGTGTCTCCCTCGTGTTACCCCCCACCCCCCGCTCATGCCCTGTGTCTCCCTCCTGTTCCCCCCACTCATGCCACGTGTCTCCCTCGTGTTACCCCCACTCCCCGCTCATGCCCCGTGTCTCCCTCCAGTACCCCCACCCCCCGCTCATGCCCCGTGTCTCCCTCCTGTACCCCCACCCCCGCTCATGTCCTGTGTCTGCCCTGTTCCCCCACCCCCCACTTATGCCCCGTGTCTCCCTCATGTTACCCGCTCACCGCCCGCTCATGCCCCATGTCTCCCTCCTGTTCCCCCCACCCCCCGCTCATGCCCCGTGTCTCCCTCCTGTTCCCCCCACCCGCCCCGGTCATGCCCCGTGTCTCCCTCCTGTTGCCTCCCACTCATGCCCCATGTCTGCCCTGTTCCCCCCACCCCCTGCTCGTGCCCTGTGTCTCCCTCCTTTCCCCCCCACCCCCGCTTATGCCCCGTGTCTCCCTCCCGTTTCCCCCCACCTCCCGCTCATGCCCCATGTTTTCCCTGTTCCCCCGACCCCCGCTCATGCCCCGTGTCTACCCTGATCCCCCCACCCCCTGCTCATGCCCTGTGTGTGCCCTGTTCCCCCGCCCCGCTCATGCCCCGTGTCTCCCTCTTCTTCCCCCCACCCCCCGCTCATGCCCCGTGTCTCCCCTGTTCCCCCACCCCCCGCTCATGCCCTGTGTCTTCCTTGTTCCCCCCACCCCCCGCTCATGCCCCGTGTCTCCCTCCAGTACCCCCACCCCCGCTCATGCCCCCGTGTCTCCTTCCAGTACCCCCACCCCCGCTCATGTCCCGTGTCTGCCCTGTTCCCCCCACCCCCCACTCATGCCCTGTGTCTCCCTCGTGTTACCCGCTCACCCCCCGCTCATGCCCCGTATCTCCCTCCTGTTCCCCCCCACCCCCTGCCCATGCCCCGTGTCTCCCTCCTGTTCCCCCCACCCGCTCCGGTCATGCCCCGTGTCTCCCTCCTGTTGCCTCCCACCCTCCACTCATGCCCCGTGTCTGCCCTGTTCCCGCCACCCACCGCTCGTGCCCTGTGTCTCCCTCCTTTCCCCCCACCCCCCGCTTATGCCCCGTGACTCCCTCCCGTTTCCCCTGACCCCCCGCTCATGCCCCATGTTTTCCTTGTTCCCCCCACCCCCCGCTCATGCCCCGTGTCTACCCTGTTCCCCCCACCCTTTGCTCATGCCCTGTGTGTGCCCTGTTCCCACCCACCCCCCGCTCATGCCCTGTTGTGTTCTCTTTATACATCCCGCCTTCCCTTTCCATGGTGGCCATCTTGGTAAAAGATTTTTCTTCCTACACCGGGACGCCGAAAAATCTTTTTTTTTACCACCCGGGGTTCCCACTTTGAGGACCTCAGATGCTAGTGGTCTTCATCTATTGAAAAGGATGTTATGGTGACGTTGCACTAATAAAAACATATGAAATTCAGTAAAAGAAAATGTTAAGTTGCACTAATAAAAACCTATGAAATTCAATGAAAAAACTTTGTTAAAGGAACGTTATGGTTCCAAGTAAAACCAAAAAACCCTTGAAATTCGCCAGTTATGGTAAGCTAATAACTCGCGCCACCACCGTGCACTGCTAAGACTAACACCCACGACATCAAAGATGACATCACAAATGTCATTGATGACATCACTGATGACATCACATGTCTGGCTCACTCTTTTTTCTTTTGCTGACATATCTAGGCCACATGGTTTTCTTCAGTAACAGTCAGAATCTAAAATGTTTATTTTTATGGCTGTACTTTCCCTGTGGGTCCAATCACATTAAGTGATACATATACATAGGGTAAATAGCAGCTTTGAAACAGAGCAATCATTTATTTGCATGAAAATAATCAGTTAAGTTATGAATTGTTTCTGCTACTACTTGTGCTTTTTTGCTAACTTCACTTTCCCTGTATATACCCATATTGGTATGTGTTCTTGTGTCTTTGTGTTTTGTCTATAGTAATGCAATTATGTAATACATGAGTTTTATTACCTACTTATTACACATTTCACAGTACACAAAAATCTATTAAGAAAGCAATTATCATTTCATTATTCAACATATTAACATTACGAATATTATACCTTCATCTTGTACGCTGCACACATTGCAGTTTCTGCATGAGTAGCTTAGTATACTAGATAGAACCCCATAATAGAATGCTATTTATATCAATGCATCGTTCAATGCACTAATTAGGTTATGATATTTATTGCAATGATCCTTGACACTTTTTTTGCAACATTATAATAAGAATCTCTTGTACACATATTTCATGAAAAGTACATACACATGTGATGTCATCAGTGATGTCATCAATGACATTTGTGATGTCATCTTTGATGTCGTGGGTGTTAGTCTTAGCAGTGCACGGTGGTGACGCGAGTTATGGTTGCTTAGCTTACCATAACTGGCGAATTTCAAGGGTTTTTCGGTTTTACTTGGAACCATAACATCCTTTTAACAAAGTTTTTTCACTGAATTTCATAGGTTTTTAGTAGCGCAACTTAACCATAACGTCCCTTTAACAAAGTTTTTTCATTGAATATATATATATATATATATATATATATATATATATTTCAATCTATATAATACATTTTTAACTTTGCAAAACAACCTTCTTCTTGGTTCAGTGAGACCGGGGGGATCCAAAGAGAGGGGCGTGATATAAGGGTACATCATTCAGAAATAATAGATCTTTAGACATAAAAATATATAAATAAGGGTTCCAGCTGGGCATCACACGCTTGGCATTGACTTAGGTGTAGTGCTGGGTTGAAACCACTTACAATATACAGCATAGGTTTACATAATGGTGCAAGTTAAACATTGCACAGAAAAGAGGAATAATGCAGACCTATTGTTTAGGAAGGAGCTAATCCAAGATGTGGCTGAGTCAGAGAAGTAGGCGCTAGATTTGAGATGCTTGCAGAGAATTGGATGATTGACCAGGTCAAAGGCTGCCGATAAGTCTAATAATAGAAGGAGTGCTATCTTCCCTTGGTCTTTCAAGTCTTCGATTTGGGTTTTCAAATCGATGAGGGCGGGTTCAGTACCATGCTTAGGGCGGAAGCCTGATTATCTAAGGCCAAGTAGTTTGTTGGATTCTAAGTATTCCTGAATTTGAAGGTATGCGGCCTGGTCAAGTATCTTGAGCAGGAATGGTACAGTGGTGATGGGCTTGTAGTTGGTGGGAATGCTCGGGTCGAGGGTGGCCTTTTTCAGGAGGGGGATGACCCAGGCATCCTTGAGGTTGTCTGGGACAATGCCTGTTTTGAAGGATGAATTTATGAAGGTAGTGATAAAGGGGGCTAACTCATATGCTGCCTCCTTAATGATGGGGGCTGGGCAAGTGTCCAGCCCCCATCATTAAGGAGGCAGTTGGTGGGTTTGAGTTTGTTGATGATATTTTCAACTTCTGCAAACGTCGTGGTGAGAAGGCGAAGGGTGAGAGAGTATGTGTAGGAGGGATAGTGATGCGAGAGGAGGTATTGGGCACGTGGGCAGAGTGAAGGCTGTTTTGTTTGATGTTAATTTTGGCTTGAAGGGTGGTGATTTTGCCCAAGAGTGCGTTTTGAATACTGGCGCACCAGGTGCTGTCTTTAATGCAGGAGTCTGGAGGGGACACTGGGGATTCAAGCTCTTTCAGGATCTTGAACAGCTTCCTTGTGCTGTACTCAGCTTGTATGAAAAATCCAAGTGTAACAGTTTATACATGAAGGCAAAATATTTCCTTTCTCAGAGCTGAAACCACATTCTAAAAAAGAGTTTGGAATTGTCTCATGCTGGTCTTTTTAGGAGATGTAATCCCATGTACTGCGCTGTCCCCTCCCCTCGACCCTCTCCCCCTGCACGTTCCCCTCTCCCCCTTCCCATGAACTTGGGCGATCTGGATGTCACCTGGCCTAGTAGGATTGTTGTCTCTGTCCTCCCTCTGTTCCCCCTACCTTGACTCGTCGCGCCTTGAAACACGTGTGTACAGGCGCGTTATAAATGCCATAGCATATCATCATATCATTCAAGAGGGAACTACAAAAAAACAGCAATTATGCTTGGGGGCGGGGTGTTCACTGGATGCGCGGTGACAAGTTACACTGCAAACATCTACACATGTCTGGGAAACACGCATGACACATGCTTTGTAGAATCCCGCCAGTCCTGGTATAAAGAACTAAAGACTGACCTGCCAGAGCTAATTTGATTCTCGGTGACATTTCCATATCGATATGAATGCCCAATAATTACAGGAAACGATGTTTAAGGCCTCTCTGGCCAAGTGTAAAAATGCACAAATGAAAATGACCAGAAACTGTCATATGCTGGAAATGCATCTTAGAGGGGGGGGCACACTCGTTCACGTGATGTGCACATGAAGCACACTCATTATTTTTCAGCTGTAACTATTTACCTGGGTCAATATTGTGCAGGCATGTGACATTAGACCGGAGCCTCAGTTGTTACCGTTCAACATCTTACCATAATGAGTGGGAAATAATGATTAAGGCAAACTATGGATCACAACGCACTTGCGCTGGACCCCTCCCCCGTCCCCTCGCACTGGAAATGAAAATGGGAGCTAGGGCAGCGATTGCTGACAAAATGAGCCCTGAGCACTAATTCAGAAAGCACACTCATATGAGACATGTATGCAGGGTACAGGGTTAGCCATCATGTTTTGAGGACTCATGGTTGCCACGCGTATGAAAGGAGGGCACAGGAATCCAACCAGAGTGTCTATAGAGCGCAAAGGAGCGGGGTGTACAGGTGGGGCACGCGGATGTGAGGAGAGCACAGAAGATGGCAGAGCACGTGTGGACAACACATTCACACATTGAGGAGTTCCTATACATTGCAAGATTAATTGTGTGTGATGTCATCAGTGATGGCAATCGGCGCTGTCAATCACTGATGCCATCATTCAAGACACAGAGCAGCTGCTTTTATTGCACATTGTTGCCACGCAAGCCTCTAATTGCTCATTCACGCAGCCATAGATGCATTGGGTGCCATTTCATACCATATGCTCATTGCATGCAGTGGACCACCAATGCTTACACTTACTTACGTGTTGCTTGTCCCCTGCATGCAATTTTCATTACTCACAAAGCAGAGCGCAACATTAAAGAGTAAAGCAAGGCGAAAAACTCCTATACTCTCCACTTTTACTCTCCATTTTGTGGGAAATAAAACACAGCCTGCAAACACGCTTTACGGGCGACATTTTAAAATGGATGATATTTAGCAGGTGTAAATACGAGGCGTATTCCAATGGAGTCTTTTGATTTTACACCTACACTGATTTTGCCACTGCACTCTCCCCGCCCCCTCCCCCTGGCACTTCTCCCCTTTCCTCCCCTTCGCACTTGCACGATCTCAATGGCACAAGGCCTAGTAAGATGGTTTGTTTTTCCCTCCCTCTGTCTACCCTGCCTTGTCTTGCCGCGTCTAGTAACACATCTGTATAGGCATGTTATAAATGACTTACATCATATCGTACATGAAAATCTCATGCAGGCCTACAACCGTGTGCTCCTCTGAGACAGAAGGAGGAAAGCAAAGCAGAGATGTAAACTCTCTGCTTTGCTGCCCTCGGAAACTTAGAACGGCACGAAAATTAGATGGGGAAGAAGATACAAGCACTTTCGTTTTCTGAACTCCTCATTCTAAAATGACCCCCCCACACCTCCGATTGTTTATCAGTGGTTGAAGTGTACAAAAACAAGAAGTGGAACTATGTAATTTCAAATGTTAACATTCACAAAATTCTTTCTATAATTGAGTAGCTTCAATAGAACGTTTCACATGTTCACCACCTCCAGCGTTGATGTTCTGCAAGGACAAATGTTCACCATTATCATTGTAAATTGTTACAGAGTGTAAGAGAAATACTGAGAATTGGAGAAAATGTTATAAGGGCATAAATGCCATTTGTTTTGAAGGTCCTATTAATATTAACACTGTGATAATCTTGCTTCTTTTTACAGTGATTCACCATTTTTCAACAAAGCAACGAAGGATACAAGCAGTAAAAGAAATGTCAAGAGTACTGAAGCCTGGAGGGCAGATAATGCTCTATGTTTGGGCGATGGAACAAAAAAACAGACGGTTTGAAAAGCAAGATGTGTTTGTTCCATGGAACAGGGCCTTGTGCTCCAGGCATCCGTCTGAAAGCGGCCAGCCGGGTATCAAGGGCAAAGATGGACACAGTACGAAGGTTCACAATGTATTCCTAGAGCAGGCGGTTGGTTGTGAGTCCATGACCATGAACGACGTCAGCCCGGGACTCGACGCGAGGCGTGCTCACAGCACAGACAATTATGCTCCAAGCGAGAGCTGCTGCCTGAAAATTTCTGATGAGGAAAATAGGTTTTACAGTGCCCTGGGCAGGTCTTTTCGCTCATGGTTCTTCTCCCGATCCCTCGACGAATCTGCATTGAGGCGACAAATTGAGAAGATGAAACCGTTGAAGAATATAGGAGAGTGGGCAAACAGCACTGTGTCCGCTCAGCCAGCTAGACACTGCAGTTTGGATTTAGGGCATCGTGGCTCCTTGTTAAAAGAACAAAGTTTGGACGATGATGAGGTGTTTATGGAAAATGCAATTCACAAAAAGGCACAGTGGTTCCTAGCCGCTGATGGAGTCCGAGATTTAAATGGTGGCCACCACTCTATAATGCAGAGTAACCGCGAGGATGTTTCCTTTCAGCATGATCCGGTGGAGGACAGCTGCCTGTGCGGCAGGGATTCAGGCACCCCCACTGGAGCAAGGGTTTTGAAAAGAACTTCCACCACTGACTCAAATGACTCCATTCTGGATTCAGCCGTTGCAGTTGGGGATGACGGCGCCGATTTGCTGGACGTCAATGCATACATGCGCTACTACCATGTTTTTAGGGAAGGGGAACTCTGTTGTTTGCTTGGAGAATGTGTGCCGGAATTGACGATTTTAAGCTCCTGCTATGATCATGGAAATTGGTGCATCATTGCGGAGAAAAAGCAAGAATAGTTGCAAGAGACTTTATCTGTTATGAAACATCTTGTCAAAATGTTACAGAACTGTTCAGTACAACAGGTGCAAGTATATAGAAAGGGCTAACCAGTATTCCACTGGGAACTAGCAGATAGATCTAGAAACCACCTGTTCAGTGGCTTTCCAGCAGAATATAATGAGGCAATATGCCCCGAGGTGGCGGGCTGACTCTGTCGGTAACAGCCCACCACCCAAGTTAAGGAGTTAAGGGCTGAGTGAAGCTCTCGTCCCTTAACAAGGGTGGCAGTGCCATTAGCGACAGGTCGGCCCACCGCAGAGGGACATATTGCTACTAGCACCCATGTAGATCCTACAGAATTACATAGATGCTAAGAGGTGAGGGGAAAGGGGGAGTGGGGAAGGGAAGGGAAGGAAATGAAAGGGTGTGCTGGCTACCCAGGCTGCTCGGACCATGGGCTTGTGCCAAACAATACAGCCAGCATTCCGAGCATCCTGATTGGCAAGCGCCCCCTTCTAGGGCGCTAAGTTTGTATTATTCAAGTACATTATCACTCTGAGTTGTGGACCATTGCCTATACAATAGAGTGATAGACAACAAATGTTAGCTTGGCTAAGACGAAGAAACATTCATGCAGTTTTTAAATCTCAAAGATTGGGCTATTTGAATATGAACTGGTAGCCCCTTATTTTTCACATCTCTGGGCTCATACAGGATACTTAAAAGTAAATACCCGTAATTCACAAAAATGTGTATAACCAAGCTATGCCTGCTTTACCATCTTAGTTCAAACCAAAGTTGTGCACTGTACGCCCAGAAAACATGATGGGGTTCCCCAAGGTGCAAATAGTGTCCAGAAAGAAGAAACATTGGCAAAGCATATAGATATGGCATTGTAAATGCCAGGGGTAGGATTATTTGTAAAGCCCAACAGGAACAAAAATAGGCTTACATTTGCAAGGTGAAGCCTATTGTCTTTGCCAATGCTTACTCTTATTACTATCGGCTAGATTGCCCATCGCCCTCGTTGGCTCTGCAGCCTTATTGGTGTTTCCATTTCTCTGGCCAGCACCCACCACATATAGGATTTAAAAATCGGCCAGATCTCATTGGAATGCCCATGAAGCTCTGATTGGATTGGACGCAGCTGCTTTCTTCTTGTAAATCATACTATATTTTCACAAAGGATGGAATCACAAAGGAGTGAGCAAGAGAGTTGAGTGGGTGGACAGTAGTGTGAGAGTAAACATTATCACCCTAAGTTTTGCATTCTCAGAAACAGTGCTCTCTCTCCCTCTCTCTTTCTGTCTCTCTCTCTCTCTATCGCTCTCTCTCTCTCTCTCTCTCCTTTCACCCTCATGACATAAGTCATGCACTCTACAGTGACCGCCTCTCCACCCACCGGCTTTCTAGAAATGTACAGACACATTTGCACTGTCTTGCAGGTGGTTGGCTCTCGTAGTCTCTTATTGACATTGGATGATCCCCGATATGCCGGTACAATGGAGAAAATACACATGAGCGAATGCCTTTGCATTTTTAACCAAGTCTCCAAATCTATTGTTATTATGTGTATTTGGCATGTAGCGCCAACGTCGAGCAAGGCTGTGCACATTTTCTGCAGTTCATTTAGTCCTGCTGCGTTCTTTTATCCATCGCTGTGCCAGCAAATAAGCTTGTTGGTTACGGTTAGATCGCATTGCCATTCATGATGAACCTGAGATCTCGATATGATCCATATGGATCGCTATATTGAATAAAGTGTGCACCAATGACGTCAATGTTCGGATGCTACTTTTTCTCAATGGTGGATCATGAAACTTTACTCTAACTTTACTCTTGCAGCAGTGTTTTAATGAATACTGTGGGCTTGAATGCCCTGCAAGTGGATCTAAGTGATCACCGCGACCGTCATAATTACGACGGCCGAAAATGCAGACTTAAAAAAAATAAAAATAAAATTTAAAACCCTTTTACACCACGTATATATGCGGGGGGAGACTCCTTGCAGCCCCCCCATATTAATATTATATATCATATAACCCCCCACATATATATGTGGCTAAGGGGGGGTCTAAAAAAAAGTCGCCATTTTCGGCCATCGTAATTGTGAGGGCGTCATTTTGGGTCATTGCCCCTGCAAGCTTATTAAGAAAAAGCACAGAGGGCCCCCAAACATCATATCCCTCTGGTACAGCCCTTAGAGGTGGAGTATAACAACTGGAGCATGAGAGCAGTAGCTGCATAGCAGGGACCAGGCATAGCCTGTTTTGCTTTTGGTTACCACTTGGGTTTGAACGGCACTGATTTTGTTGTGTAAGTGCAACATGGAAGGAGAGTTTTCAGTGGTGCATTGTTTTTCTGCAGCAAGGAGCAAGCGATACTTCTTTGTGTGAACAATAGTGGCTCTCAAGGAGAACAGAACGTTGGATGGAGAGTGCACTGCTCTGCAAGAGCCGCGCCGCAGGCTGCTTCCTTTGAAACCTGTAGAAGACAAGCGCCTGGCCTTGGGAAGCTGCCACTCTTGAGAAATAACAGGATTACTAAAGTCAAGGTTCCTAAGAACACGTTTGCAGCATTTTTCAGAAAGAGATGTGCAAAAGCCTATGTTACAAAGCGGGTAATGTTAGTTTACTTGTGTTTGTGCACCCCTGTGGGTAATGATTTAGCGTGTGATGAACGGAGGTCTTTTCATAGTAGTTTTACCATCATGAACATACCACAGTTTCATTAATAACTTTAAGGTGAACACAAATATTATACCATAAAAACTTAAAGCTTGAGTTTAAAGGCATGGTAAAGTAGCAGCCATTTTAAAAAAAAGTGGATATTCTGAACTTCCGTACTATTGAGTATTTTTTAACAGCAACACTTTGCAAACACATATTCTAAACATTTGAACGCATAGTGATGGTTTGGACTGCAGTGTTTGCATAGGCTTATTTTTACACACATAATATTTGATAAGAGAAGGATTTTAGAATGAATTTGCACGATGACCAAACAGTAAATTCCATTCATATTTTCAGAATAATCAATATTTATTTTTAAGTATTAAAGTTTTCTCAGTACCCAGGGTACTTTTACATAATATTCATAAGAAAAAGCAGTTCAATACACTTAATAATATCCTAGTAAAAATTAATTTTCCTGGCAAGTAAAACGTAAATAAGCAACATAATTCCCAATAATCAGTTTGCCGTTATCCCCACTACAGAAATACTCGGTGTAGTTGCCGTCACTAATCACATCAGAGGTTACTCTGCAAGTAAAGTGAAGTTGGCCTAGGCAGTTCCCACCATTTCCTCTACTTCGAGCTGAGCTGCCTTCATCACCTCGTCCAGTCTGCCAAAGAATACAATCAAGAATTTTACCAAGGCCAGCGTGAGTGACAGGTGGGCAGTGGTCATGAGTCTATGCCATAGGTCAGCTGATAGGAGACATGAAGGGGGGTTAATGAAGAGCGAGAACGTTGTAATCCTCTCTTCCAGTACTCTGGGGCAATACATAACCAGATGTTGCAGCGACTCTATGTCCCTTCCGTACAGTCTGCAGACACTTAGCTCTGCGGGAATCCTCAATATCGGCCCCACCACTTTTAAAGTCAGGAGGCAGTTGAATCTGAATCTGAGGAACCAGTCTATCAGCATGGCCGATGGAAATTTCGTGATGTACAATCTAAGTTCACTTGACGGCATGTACCAAACTTCCTTCCCTCCATACCTTTTTAGTCATCCTAAGTGTCAGAGATCTGCTATGGTAATCATCGGAGAACGGTCCCCGGAGGTCTAGTTGACCCATAAATTCCTTGCACACTTTCTTAAATTTGCGCAAGAAGTGGTTAATTCCCTTACCCTTTGTGGAATTCAGGTAGAAGTTAATCTGTGGTTTTTCTGTTCTAGCCATCTGATAGCTGCACCCACCAAAACACTTTTCCCAGTTCCAGTCTTATTAGATTCAGTGGGACTGAGGTGGGGAGCCCCAAAACTCTCTTCAAAATCCTCCTTTCCTGGATGTAAAGGAACTTTCTGCTCTTGCCAAGAGTAATCTTGACTCCATACAGGAGAGTACATTCATACATACAGGACAGTAGCCAAAATCTTAGCTCTGTAAAAGTCGATTGGGGGTTTCAGGGAAAATCTGCACAGCCTGCTTTTTACTGCTTTGGTTAAGGACCGACACGTCCCCACTTTCTCTCTCATTTCCCCTTCCTCGATTATGCATCGCCATTTGTGGGAGACAGAGAATCCCAAGTTATGAATGCACTCCACTTTGCTAATCCAGGAGTCATTGATTTTCCACTTGTAGCTAATCAGTTTTGTCCTCTTGCTACACGTCATTACGTGCGATTTGGCTGGGTTAACTGTCAGGTTGTTCTTTGCCAGGTAACTCATGAGCCCCATCGGGCAGCGCTGCAGTCCTGCAGGAGTGTAGTCAATCAGAACTATGACATATGCAAAGCAGCCCACTTGCAGCTCCCCCCCAGCTCAGGGCAAATCCCCCCATGCCTTGGCTTCCTCCCACAAATCTGCCAAATACAGGTTAAAAAGAGTCGGAGCAACCACACACCCCTGCCAGACTCCACTAACCACCGAAATGGGCCTTGAAAGAGCTTCTCTACTATTAACCCTAACTTTGCAGGTGATATGAGAATATAGCATCTGAATTATGATCAGAAGACCCGAGTCAATGTCTCAATTTGACAACCTCTTCCATAGTCATGGACGATCCACGTTGTTGAAGACTGCTGAGAGGTCTATGGCAGCTACATTCAAATGTGTGGGCCCACTACCTTCAACCTCCGAGAGACAGGTGTTTAGAACTAAACCACTCCCCTGAATCCAGTTCGTAAAGGGTGCAGGCGATGGGTAGCCTCTGCCCAGGACCTCAGTTCTCACAGCACCATAGTGGCAAAGACCTTGGAAGACGTGCCAATAAGTGAGATGGGATGATAGCTCCCTGACGCTTCCCTATCTCCCTTTTTAAAGATAGGAATCAATATGGATTGGTGGAAAGAGTCGGGATTTATGCCATGTTTTGCAATTAGCTCTAATAAGTTTCCCAGAATATCAGCCCAAAGAGGGGGGTTGTTTTTCAAGACCCTGTTTGTCACCCTGTTTGGCCCACTAGCCTGTGAGTTGTTAAAATTGGAGATAATGAGTTCTAAGTCCTCCCTACCGAATTTGGCCTTCCATACTGGATCTTGACTCACTGCCTGTAAGTCCCGAGTGGAGATCTCACCACCCCCACTAAACTTATCCTGAAAGAATTTCACCCAGGCTTCCTCTGCCACACCCAAAGTTTGGAGTGGGGACTGGAGTTTATTCTTATTGTTCAGCGTCCACCTCGGGTGCCTTTCTTTACTAGCTTTGGTAGTGAGTTCCGATTGTCTTGCATATATTTCTGTGTTTTCCAGTGTCTACACTACAATCTATGTTTTTTGGGGGAGTTCATTTCTTTTTTTTGTCTCTGGCTTATTCTTCAGGGAGGATTTTTTTCACTCTCCTGATTTCTTTTTTAGAAGACGTTTTCTCTTGTGAACTACGCTGTCAAAAGGTAGTCTCTTCCATCTAGGGTCAGACTGAATCCTCTGTTGTCGAATCCTCCACTCTTCCCAACCTGCCAAGCATATTGGGGAACGAGGCAGGCCAAGTCACCCCCCTTGTAGCTTCTAAGCTAAGATCATTCTACCACAGGGCACGCTTAATATTGAGTTTCTCCAACTTAGTGTTTTGCTGTACCAGTCTTCCACCTTCACCCAGGATTAGTAGTTGTCTTCCACCCATAGATTCAATTTTCTCCAACAGGGCCACCACTGGCAACTTTAGTAAGAGGAGGGAGTGATCACTCCTCTTCATTTTCAGGATCTGTAAATCTCTTAACCTTGCCACATCTATGTTTTTTGTAAAGATGTAGTCAATCATTGAGGATGTGATTGCATTGTGTCAAGTTGGAGTATCTTTTTGGGACCTATTCCCGATCAAGTTGGATCGGGTGAAGCCCCATCTCGACAGGAAGTGGACTATTCCCTACCAGTATTGGCCCTTCTCAAGGTTCCGATGGTTAGCCCACCTGTTTCCCTCCCGTCTAGCTCAACAAACTCACCAGCTGTCACCATGCAATTACAGTTGAAATCCCCTCTGAGAATGATGGGACACCCTGCCCTCTCCATTTGCCATTCTTCTAGGGCATTTTCTATTATGTTCATGACATCGGAGTCCCCCGTGAGTGGGTTCAAATAGATGTTTTTTAAGAGGGTCTGAACGACTTGGTCATAGATCACATCTACTACCTTGTTAATTAGTAGGCCCTCCCCATTCGTTTTAATGAGATGGAGCTGCCTTCTCCTCTCAGTATTAACTGCCACTAATAACCCACCCGCTGGTCTCCCTTTGGCCCCCTTTTTAGCCTTGCTGCAAATAGACATATATCCATCAAAAGAGGAGGTATCCCTTATCCATGTTTTCTGTAAGAAGATGATATCCGCCTCCTTAAATAGGACATTCGGTTCAGTATTCATAAAGGAATTGTAACCTCTCGAGTTCCAACTGCAAATTACAAAATCCAATTTGTTAGAACTCTGGGAGCATTCTTGTAATTACTGGTAGCGATCTGGTGAGCCATCTCCAGCCCAAGGAGGGCTCCTCCTGGTTAACCAGCCTCTGTTGGTCGGGGATCAAAAAAGCCATGTACAGTCAGGTTTGCCCTCCCATGATCTCGCCATCCTCTCCTATCTTTTTGGGGTAGTAAGTCGCAAAGCCGTTCAGAAGCAGATCTTCTTGGCATTCACTGACCAGCATTTCCACTAAAAGTGAAAAAAGACAGCACATTTGCCAAGATGGTGATTGTGAAGTGGACAAACAGTATGTCGGCCAAGTTTGGGACTCGAGGCCAGGAGGGCTAAAATGCCCCGTCTGTTGAGTGGGACATTCTTGTTCTCTTCAAATACTGATTCGAAGATGATGGGGCGTATTACCAGCTGCTGTTGCCCTGCTGCCTGAGAGCAGCTTTCTCCCAACTTCTGGTTCCCTTGTTCATGGACTGCTGATAGCTTCTGGAATTCCTTGATGTTGGATGGGAGATTCTTCACCTGACTGTGAGTATACGGCCCTGGGTTGTGCCCATGGTGTCTACTCTTCTCAGAGTTAGATGTTAAATTGACATTTGCCATTTCAGGCACTGATCCAGAGTAACCTGTCCTTGATCTTACAAGGACATCGCCACCATTGGTATCCTTCACAGACTTGTTTATGGGCCTAGGTTTTCAGGGTTTTTCTGCTGCCACCTGTTGTTCTCTTGTCTGGCTGCTGACTTTGTTGCCTCCGTGGTGTTCTTGGTTGTTTCCAGTGTTGTCACCTCTATGGGTGCCAGCGCTATCCCAGGTTAGGTTAGGTTCATCGCAGTCTGCAATAAGCTCTGTCTGCTCCTCTGTAGCAGGCATTCCAATGTTAGTCCTCTGTCTCTTAGAGGACCACAACCAGATATACCTCGGAAAATTGTGTGAGCCCCATTTATTTCCTTTGGGCACGTTTTTTATGTTTTTAGGTTTCTTGGTACATGGGGCGTTCCTCCTTAGAGTTGTACTGAGGATTGTTGTAGGGTCAAGCACTTTCATTCGTTCTGCTAATGAAAGGGGGCCCGACTTACAGGTTGGTGCTCCTTCACTGGTCTGTGCAGACTGACCCTTGAGTGAGACCCCCTTAGCCATGACCCAAGCGTAGAAGAGCAGGCACTCTGGCAGTTGTTTATTAATATTCAATAAGGCTAAGGTATTTGTTTTTACTTCAAGGGCAATTAGATCATACAGTCTTATGAAGGCTTGTAGAACGATGTTCAGTGCTGCAATTGAGCTCTGCCCCCTCTGGGGGAACATGGATACAGGGCTCACCTCCCTGGAATGATACAGAGGCTTGATCATTCGCTGCAAAAGAGGTCTCCTCCGGAAAGTTCAGGGACAAAAGGGTGTCTGAGATGACATTCACCTCAGCATTCTGAGTTTTAAAGAGCGCTGGGGAGATACGTAAGCACTCGTAGGATCTCTCTGCTGCTCTTATTTCACTTTCCAGGATGAGGCAATCTTCGGTCAGGGACATATTTGCTTCCGCTTCCACTTGTGACAACACTATCCCTGAGATTTTGAAATCCTGATTTGTGCCTTCTAATGCTCCCGCCATTGAGGTTTCTTGATCTGTGACTTCAGAGGAGAGGATTTGGTAGTACAATGTTTTCCCTTTCTGGGGGAAGAACTTCATAATTTTTCCTTGAGCAGTAAACCCCCCCCCCATGGGACCCTGTCCTGAGGGACCAGCTTCCGAGTTGTTTAACCGCTGGCAGTTGTACGGAGCTCCCTAGATGTTAGCACTTGGCATTATTTTTGCTTTTGCCTTTCATGCCTGGCTGGGATGATGACAGAATGGCCAAGCACTCAACGGGTCAAAGGGAAGACTTCCCTGCAGTCCACTCTCAGGTGCTCGCTATAGGAGCCTAGCCAGCAAATAAGTTACTAAAAGTTGATGCGTCTAGCCACGCGTACAATTTGAGTCTGCTTATATGGTGCGCTCACTCACTATTAATCGCGAGGATCGATGCAGATGAAAACAGCGGACCTCAGTTCATGGCCCCTCGGTCGCACGGAACACTAAACACTCAACTACACTCTACTTCGCTCTGCTTGGAGCTGTAGTCTAAATAGAAGATGATCTTCTTTCCAGCGATAGGCAGCGAGAGCAGACTCGTGGAAAAAGTGAACAGACTGTAGCCGCTCTGCTCACATGAAACACTTGACTACACTCCGCTCCGCTTGGAGCTGTAGTCTAAATGGCAGATGATCTTCTTTCCAGCAATAGGCAGTAAGGGCAGACTTCTGGAAAAAGAGAAAAGACTGTAGCTGTTCTGCTCACATGAACCACTTGACTACACTCCGCTTCGCTCCGCTTGGAGATGTAGTCTAAATAGCAGATAATTTTCTTTCCAGCGATAGGCAGCAAGGGCAGACTCGTGGAAAAAGAGAAAAGACTGTAGCCGCTCTGCTCACATGAAACACTTGACTACACTCCGCATTATGACTATGAGGGAAAAGAATCTGGGTCTTTATGAAATCATCTCCATGCTGAAGTGTGGCAGTCTTTGTAGCGCTGTTTTTGCATCACTGCTTTCACATCGCTAGCTCTGTTGAACCACTGACAACCCTTGAATGGGAGGCGATCCACCACCCGACGTACCAATTACTAGCCCCCTGATGCAATTCTTCCCAACCCTGACTACCAGCAGAGAAAGCCTCGCATTATTGCGTGCCTCTCTGTCCCCTTGCACCCTACTTCTTAGGGTCAATACTCAGCATCATTCCTCCAAGCTGCTGTTTGATCCTCCCCTTTCACTCCCCCTGGCTCCATTGGCAATGTCCAGTTTGAGTGCAGCACCAATGCCAGCTAGCGATCGAAAAATATGCCACTTAAAATCTCAACTGGAGGATATAATGTAGTCTGCGAGATGGGACCCAAGGATGATCAAAAAAATCATGATCATGATGAGGAAATGCATGAGAAAATTTCCAAATTTGAATAAATCAATTGCAATAATAAAGTGTATAAAATAGCTCATGATAAAATGAATTAGAAGTACATCTCTTTCTACATCAAAAGTATCTGAAGTTGGAACACATGGACATGTTTCATCCTTGTTCCTACGATTTGAATTTATCCTCTGAACCTCTCCAATAAGGAAGCAGTCATAAAGAGCAATATTTGATAATATGGGCATTCATTGCATACTCTGTATTTGCCTCCCATCTAGAGACTCATCATGCTCTGGACTATCTTTGACTAGAAGAGAACATCAATCGGCTAATCTAGCCCCACCTGATGCACACATTTGATATTTCTTTATCAATTTGACTTGCGGTTGCATTCATGTCTGTGTCAATTTACCAATCATTGCATACGTTTCTTTCTTCAAAAAAGATAAATGAGTAGTAAGCAATTTTAATAGGAGGTTATCATACAGGGGTAGCCAACTTTTCACCCTCCATATCTTCTGGCCGGTAACTCCCATCAGACTCAGCCAGAAATGTTAGTGGTGTGGGATCACGTTAGATTCGCTACTCCAACGCTTTAAGGAAGATACAAGGCATCTCTTTTTCTATCATCGTATATATATACATTTGTTTGCTTTCACATTTATTTGACAAGCTTTTGTGAGAGACATTAAATGTGCCTGGACTATCGTTTGACCAAGCGAAGGTGCTAATGAAATGGACCTATTTGATGGTGGTGTCAGGGTAATTAAAACAAAGGCTCATGATGTTTACACTAATCAAAGAAACAAGCAATCAAGTGATTGGAAAGTTCCAAAAAGGGCCAGAAATTGTGGGTGCAGAAGGATAGGTTGGAGAGGTTGTGCTGTATAAATGTCGAGCATTCTCAAATAGAGAGAAACACCTGGAACACAACTGCTGTCACTTGATGTGCCACCAGAGGAAAGGCTGTCATGTGGGTGACCCCATAGATGCACAGGACAGCAGAAGTCAAGCTTACGAGAGAGATCCGTGGGAGACAGGACAAGGGGGGTACAGGAAGAAGCATACATCTGAGAATGGTTCATGTTTACCTTCTCATTTCCAACCTGGCAGATCTTGTGGCAGGACGGTGAGGGCAGTACTCAGAAGGTCACTGCTTCCAGAATGTTCAGGTTGGTTCTAAATGTTTTGACCTGATGGATCTCATGGAGCCTCAGAAGCAGTGATGGTTGATGATTTCTTTTTATTTGAGGGGTGTCAATATTTCCCACAAATATGCCAGAGTGACTGAGTGTAGCATGGAATCCCGCACCAACCGAAGGGGGCTCGGTAGGGGGGTTATCCCCATGCAAACTTATTTTTAGTAATTGTTTATTTTACAATGCGTTTTCTGTGAAAAATTGGGTAAAAAGCCAGTCAGTTTTCAATTCGTTTTGTACAGCTAATCATGAAAAATTCAAATAGATGCAAGTCACCAACATCCACAGGAACAACACATTTTAATGATGCCTTTGCCCACAATATATGCCAGTATGAAAAGAAATGCTATTCCATGGTAGCTTCATGTATGAAAAAACTCATGTTTGCTTTGAGCATAATGCCAGTAATGATACTATAGGAAAACATGTCCAAACTGGTTCTGCCAATATATGGCAGTATCCCCATGTAAGAATGTACTCCTGTTGGCTGGCTTTTCCATTAAAAATGCAATGCCACAATATGATAACATTTCCACACTGGCTGCACCAGTGTAGGTCAGTCTAGAAATATAATAACACTTATCATGTTTGCTTTACCCTTGATGTCCAGCAAAAAATGCCATGCCACAGTAAAAAATGAAAACCAGCCTAGCTGCACCAAAATATGCCAGTGACCAACATTTTCCAGTCTAGTGATGTAATTAGGCAATATGACCCAAGGAGGGTGGTCATTACTGGTTGGGTAATTCCCCTGGGGCGATAGTTAGAAGCCCAAGCAAAGCGAGCTGTTAAAATCCTGCAGCTATGCCTTTTATCTGGCCCATTGAACTTGGCATCATACTATGCCTATACAATCTTTAGATACCTTGGAGTCGTACACGATGGCCTTCACTCCATTAAGCAGCATCCTTCACTAGAGCCATAATTTTGTCCATAGTAGACTACACCAATTCTTTAGATTGCGGCCTTATCCAAAATGAACATGCAAATTCCAAAATATTCAAAACAAAGGTGTAAGGAATCTATTTACTATTATACCTCGTGTTCATGCCCCCCTCGTTTCCCCATCATAAGGCAACTCCTTGGGCGTCCTATCATTTCATGCATCAAGTTTAGAAATGTATGTATCACCAATACTACTAGACGTGGCAAAGGACCTACAAGATCACATCTAGAAATAGTCTGATTAGGAACCTTTCCTCCTCTGAATAATTGCTACTACAAGTTCCCATTTTCAGGAAGCATGGCTCTAGGCTGGTCTTCAAGAGTTAAAACTCTGGAACAGGTTATAGAAATCTACTGTCCTTCAGAAGATTTCTGAAGACCCCCATGTCCACAGCTCACATATAAATAGCTTCTTTCCTGTCTTGCCCACCTGCCCCATCTCATCTTCCTCCACTTCCTAGTCCCTTCTCCCCTCCCCTCCTGCTTCTATCAACCAACTCTACTGGCCTAATATTTTCAGAGCTCTGAAGAATACCTTATTTACAAGGGCACTTAAAACATTCCAGTAACTAAACAAATAAATGCAATATATTGTAAATAAGATACCTTGTTATGCATAATGGTTGTGGAGTCTTCTGTTTGCATTTCCTCCTGTTCCTCTCTTTTCCCAGGCTGTAGCATAGATAAGAAGGCATAAAGCACCATTTCTTCATGTGGTGCAATTGTGCCTCCAGAAGTCCTTGCTTCCTTTCCTTCCCACCTATGCATTCCCAGCTCCTTAGCACATAGAACTCCTTGACAGCCTACAGCTTGAAAGTGCAGGTCTCCAGGAGAGGGGGGGCTTCCCTGAGAATGCATTGTCAGGATTCAGCATGTGTACAAACCATACCTTCTTTAATCCTGTGACCGACGCTGCACATTGTTCAGGATATGTATAGATCTATTTGTGTGCAACACATGCCATGTAGCAATACCCAGATGGCCCAATCCTTTTTTCTAAAACTATTCCACATGTTTCTGTGCTCTTAGTTTGGTGGGAGGGGTATTCCAGAATCGAGACCCCCGAATGGAGAAGGTTCTTCCTCTTGATGATTTAAGGTTGTGCCCTGGTGTAACCAATGTGTGAAAATCAGAGGACCACAGATATCCTGTCGAACAAAACGATGAACTTCTAGCGTTTAGAAAGGATGGAGTCACCGTTAACACAAATGTATGAGCTAACACAGCGATCTTAAAATGAATGCAGGCCTGAACTGGAAGGCACTGGAACTACCGAAGACTGGAGTATTGTGGCAGGTATAGGAAACGTTGGCCTTAATCCATGCAATTTCATTTTCAAGTGTTTGCAATCTTGATAGTTGTTTTGGCGTGCAGCCTAACTACAAAGCATTGCAATGGTCCAGTTTAGTTCCAATATTGGCTCTTGCGATACAGCCAGGAGGGAGTTTAGACAGGTAAGGATGAATTTTCCTAAAAAGGTGCATACAGTGTTTTGTGGAACTTGCAAGGTAACTCATGTGAGAGGCCCTATATGCGGTTGGGCCAAAGAAAACACCAACAGGGTCATTTTATAAGAGGCAGAGTAGAAATGTTAGGTGTAAAGGCAAGGAGAATGCTGTTTTTGCCCTAATTTTATACTCAAGGGGGGTTTCAACGTATTCAATGTAAAGAGTAAGGCCACAAAACAGACATACCACTGCCGCCATGCCAGCAAGCAATTTTCATGCCGGCATAAAACAAATCGATTCCTATCCAATCTGCCTGCATTTAGCACCTGCTAAAATCAGCAAATTATATTGGAATGAATTGTAACAGCCCAGGGTGACCAGATTTAAAAAGTAAAAAAACTGGGACAGGGCAACTAACATAAAAGTAGGACTAACTCTTGGAAATGGTTGTCAAGGCACTACACTTCCGTAGCATTTGGTAGAGAAGGGGGTTTAAGTATTACTGTTCCAAGAAACACATATTTTAATTAATGTATCACAAACTAACACTATCTCAAGTTGTAAAATGCATTATTTCTTCTGTGCGAGATTGTGTATGCCTGCCTGCCAGCTATGAAGACCTACTACAAAAAACCGGGAACACTTCAGTTTCCAATGAGAACATAATCTTGAGAAAGATGGACAGACCACCAAATATGAGGACAGTCCCCGCAAAAATGGGACAGTCCCGGCAAAACAGTGACGTCTGGTCACCCAATTAAACAGCCACCTGCAAAGTCTGTTTTGTAGGCGCGTTTACATTTTCTCAAAACACAGAGTAAAACAAAATAATAAAGGGACTGTTTTTGCAGTTGTTAATGCTGGCGCTCCCCTGCGAGGGCTGATCACTTTAAACAAAACTACCCCTCTAGTGCTCCAAACATAGACAAAATGGGAAACGCAAGGATAGATGTGATATGATATGATGTGTCATTTAAAACGTGCCTGTACACAAGTGTTTCTAGGCAGGAGAATAGAAGGGAGGGAAAACAGAGGGAACACAAGACAAACGATCTTACTAGGCTTTGTGTCATTCAGATCGTGCAAGTGTGCCAAGGTGAAGTGCAGGGGGAAGGAGAGCGGGAAGTGCCAGGGAGAGGGAAGGGGGGAAGTGCAGTCAGGGCAGAAAGGTGAGACAATTCTTTTTATTAGAAACTAAATTAAACGGATGGGGGGTACGTTCAGACTGACTCCCTTGTGTCTTTTGTTTGTTGACAGGCCGCAGCTGCATACTCTACTTGGATATGTCCTTATGTAGAGGGAGGACTGTGACGAGGAAGAGGGGTCCTGTTTTTAGGCCATGGTTACTCATCAGCGCCGGCCTTTACTTTTAGTCCTAGTCTCCCTCAACCCGTCGCATGGAACCCTGGCTCATGCCCCCTGTTTTAAGGGCTTCAGTCCTTGGCATTTGAGGTGCTGAGGGAATAATGGTGCTTCCTTACTTTTTAGACCCGGAGGAGGGTTTCAAAAAAGGAGGCAAAGCTTGGGCTGCAAGGTGTATCAACCTGGAGTGGCGTCACACCATACGTAGAGTACGAATTGTTGCGAGGAAAAGTAGGACTGTGGGTAATTAATGTTACTAGTAATTATATCAAAAGTGTGGACCTCTGATGCAAGAGACAGTTGCCTAGGAAATACAATGTGAAGCCACAACTAATGCAACCCTCCATCATGTCACGCTGAATCTTAGGGTTTTCTTCTTTACAGTTCCCCGAACTGAACAAACCTTAATTGTGTGAACTGATAAAGCCGATTAATGATCAATAACCTTGTTGTCAATAGAACCTTCACTGATATCATGTAGCTGCATAATGCATGCCTAACCGCCAGTGTCAAGAATGCAACTATTTGCAAAGCCAATTTAACATGCTTCCAATCAACCAATGGACTGCAGAAAGTTCTGTGGCATGTGTAAATTTGACTAGAACCTCGTCTTAGTCATAACCTTTTTTTCTTCTTTTAAAGTTTACGCAGATTGACAAACAATGCTGTGTGCTCGTATTGTTTTAGTGGCGGCACAGTCGTCAATGAGACCAATAGGGCACCAGATAGTGAGAATTGGGTCACCAACCTTTGTCACTCTGCAGGCATGAGATTGAAATGCAGTACTCAGGGTGAGGGGAGTAGACAGCCAAGGGATAGACGACATAGAAAGGGGACTACACCAACCTGTGTCGCTCTGCAGGCATGAGATTGAAATGCATAACTCAACGCGAGACAAGTGGACAGCCAAGGGTAGACAGCATAGAAAGGGGACTGCATTCCACATACTTTTCTATGAGGTACTTTGTGTTGATTTTATCGGATGGGCCTGCCATGCATTAGTTGCGTGGGCGGTGTGTTTGCACTTGCCCTTCACATGTGCCAGGTGTTCCATGCACAAGACCTCGCATGAGCACTTCTCAGTCCACTTTTTTTCGCATTCTCTGTAAAACAGTCTTGTGTGTAAACCTGCTACCGTTGTTCTGTGATGTGTTGAGGTGGCCGTGAAAGTGTATTTACCATCAATGTTCCCTTCTCTAGCAATTTCTTCAACTCCTCTTGGGGAGAAAATGGCAATAGTTTAAAAAGCACAACTCCCATGTACATAGTGTGATGTGGAATAGTAATAATAGTGTTCTACCTGTGTATGCTTGCGTCCAGGGCGCTAAACAATGTTTTGTGTATTCTCCACTCCACCGTGATGTGTTGCAGTGCAGTGTTATTAGTGAACAACCTAACTATGTTTACACAAATAGGAGAGCTTTGAAACTGTTCTTCAATGATATTTTAATATGTGTTATCGATAAATCTGTACATACGTTTTTATACACATGCTACATTTAATTTTGCACTATGTTTGCTGTGGTCTTTATTTATCATGCTCCTATTTATGTGAATTAGAGTGTCTTGCTTTGATCCATCCACTTTCATATAAACCTGAATACTTAAATCACTCCTTGGCACGTGTTTTATTGCTTGGTAGAGGCATTCCCTGCCTTCATATCTGCTTATGCCCCCTCAGGGATGGAGTGAAAAGGACAGGCTCTCTTAATTAGCTTATATTCACCAATGCAATGATCAATGCCAGATATGTCATATCTGCAATGAATAATTCCGGAGATGCTTTTTTTTTCCACAAAGCAGAAGGGAACAGAGCTGCGCTAGTGCGGAGTCCATGTCCGCCGATGCATGATTTCCAGAGAGTCCAGCACGCGGCCTTCTACCAAGCTCCCGCAGCACCTTGCTAGTTTACCTTTGACCTTCTTTCCTGCTCCTGTACGACCACCCGCTGTACCTTTGCCCTGCTCATGCATAGCTGCCCCAGAACCCGGAAGCACCTTGCTGGTCTCCAGTGGTGCATCTGCCCGGCTTGTGCGTTACGACCTGTGGTGCTCCTGCTGCACCCCTGTCCTACCTGTACCTTGTCTGGTCCTTGGGTCTTACTGTAGTCCCTGCAGGCCTGATATTTCCCAGGGCTTCCCTGCTGGCTGTTGCACTTGCACCGTCCCTGCTGGCTGTTGCACTTGCACCGTCAGCGCATGAACACTAGGCCACGGGGGTTTGATTTTGTACTTGATGATTGGTTCTGTACTAGGGGGTGTGGTTTTGTTCCACGGGAAACACTTTGTTGCGAGCATAGTATTTGTTTGGCAGCTGTGGCTGTGTGAGCTAATGTCCATCTGCTCTTTCTGAGCCTTGTGAATTCTGGAGTCCGGCTGTTTGGTGGTTACCTTCCTCCATCCTGGCGCGTGTATGACGTCTGCTCTAGATGCATGCCACCTCCCTAATAATCCCCTAGGATATAGCTTCACATCTTATTTTGTAGGTGTTGTTGCTTCCTGACGCGACAAGTGTAGCCTGTGGCCCGAGAGCTTAATAAGTGCTGTCTGGCACATGGTGGTTTTTCACTCTTAAGTCAAGAAGCAGTATGCTCGTCCTTTTTGCATAGAATTGCATAATAGCGTGGCACTTAAGGGGTTAAAGCCACTGACAGTCAGGATTTACCTTGATCCGCTCTGCCCACAAGCCCCCCTACTAGAGGTTTCTCATTGAATGTCCCACTACCCCTGGATATATAGTTAGTGAACCACACAAACATGATAGGGTGCAAGGTCTTCAAACCTGCTTTGGGATGTTTGAGGGAGTGTTACAATTTTATACTTTGTAGTTGACTAACAAAAACTGTAGAAGAAATGAAGAAATAAGTGACCGATGCCCAAAAGGATGATAATGCTTGCACGGAATTAAACAAGATGCTGGATGAAGACATCAAGGCAGACACACAGTATAATAAATGCATCATCACCTTGCCTCTTCATCCCCTGGTTTGTACAATGTTCACCCAGGCAAGTGCGCCCACAACAAAAGCTGTACAGGAAGCACTGCTCTTCTAGAACACCACACACTACACAAGAGTGTCACAAACAAGTGCATGCAGCCCTCTGCGTCATACATCAGCTAGGCAGGAAAGCCCCGGTAAACAGGTGAGGTGTGATGTGGCACTGGGGGAGTATGTATGGAATATATAAAGCGCAAACCTGGCTGAGAAGCGACAGAGACGCACCCATGGGATCACAAGTGTGGTAAAGGATAGGAGGTAGCTCACAAGTGTAGGGAGAGCAGGGCAGCGGCAGAGCTCTGGAGTGGGAGAAGTAGGGTTGAGTGGAATGGTTCGTGAGATGTTCTTCAAAAAGTAGGGTGTTAAGAACCTGCCCACAATCTTTCACTTTTGCCCTTCTTTGTTTCCAGTCTAGCAATGCTGTGGCTTCTGGTGGCTCTCCAGAGCCGGGTAATGTGATGGAAGGAAAGCTAGAGGAGGGCATTAGAAGTATTGGGCAAGGGAGCTGGAGGAGGGATGGGATATCTAAGAGTTTCAGTTGGGGAGCAGGGAGTACTGGAAATGCGGATCTGGGAGCCTGGCCAAAAGAGAAAGCAACAAATGGTCAATTAGAAAATATCTTTGTCTACATGTAACACACAAACTGACCTTGTTAGAAGCCCAATGAAATCCTGGGTGACATCCCCACCCACATAGATCTAAATATGGCTCCTTGCAATTTCTGGATGTCTCTTTTAGGTCTGGGAGGGGAGGGGGATCGCCTATAACAAATATATAGTAGTCTGGATATGAATCTGATTTCTGGGCATGGATCTGACCAAACCAGGGTACTTCCAATCTACCCTATCCGTCCATGTCCTTAGTAACCTCCCAGAAGTTGAGTTCACTATTATATGTATAAAGTAATTGGGAAGAAATAGTCAGTTTAATGCCGAAATGCTCCAAAGATGGTGTCTCCAAGGGAAAATCATAGGGATTAGCCATCATGGAAATGGTCTTAGAAGGTTTCCAAAGGTGTTCAAACCCCTTGATTTTGCACAGTGTATCGTGCATTCAGAAACCATTTTAAACTGCTCCAAAATGCTGTGTGGCTGCAGTGTCAGCCATGAAAAAGATAGGAACAGCAGATTATTGTGCAGCATATTTGGTCGAAGGAGAATTTGTCGCCGTTTTTTTGATGAATTGTGCTGCGTATATATGTGGGGGTGGGTTTAGGGAAGTTATTAAGGTAGGGGGACTAAAGGGGTTGGCTGCAGGGGGTCTCCCCCTGGCATACACTTGCGGCAAAATCAACCAAATGTATTTGATCAAAATCATCCAAAACTGAAAAAGACAACATTGCCTGCATAAAGGGATCTTTTGTGGGAATTGCCACCCACTTGAAACCCCTTGATATCCTCTTTAAGTCTCACCCAATGGGCTAGTGGTGCCATGCAGGGGGAAAATAGGCACGCTCTTCTGGTACTGCTAAAAAGGTAAACAAGATTACATTGTTACCCATTTAGTTTTAATCTAGTTCTAGGAGATTAGCCATAATTAATTTCAGAAATGTTGACCCAAAGATTCACGCCATAAGCAGCAGATGCAAGTACTCCCAGTGCACCTGATAGAGAGCTTTGTGGGCCTAGACTCAGGAATGCCAATGGGGAGTGTTTCCTTTTCCCCAATTCTATAATATTCAATGCCATACGGTTATTTATTGTGATCTTTTAGTTTGTACAAACTTTTATCACAGAATCTTTATGTGGTTATTTTCATCATTGAGTGTTAAAATGTTCCTAAACAGATACTTCTTGTGTTCAAGAGTTATCATTTGGATCTTTTATTGTTCTTTCAGAATTGTGTCTAAGAAATCAATTATCGCACAAGTTATTTTCATGTTGTGACCTGATGTCACACGCGACCACCAGTCTTCACTATTTCCATTTATTGGAAAGCAAAAGTCCAAATGTAGAGTCCTTTGACTCGAGATTGCATCGCAATTTATGATCAGATGGTAAAGTGATTCCGTATCTTTTTTGCAATGTCTACATAAGTCGTCTTTTTGATCCAGGTTTTTTCTCATCCATCTCATTTCGTTTGTTTGTAGTGCATTTAGCCGCAGTCGCAGAAATTGGTCTTGATGGTGACGGTTATTGTTGTTTGTCCGTTTACGTGGAATATATCTAGTTTGGTCCTTGTTTATCAGTTCAGGGAGATGTCCAGCCTAATGTGAACCTAACCCTTTACAGTAAATTTTGCATAGATATCCATTAGGAAAATAAGGTAATAGGTCTCCCATTCTGTTTTATTCTTACACAGTTTCAACATCAAGGCGATTACAGAATCTGCCATGGAGTCGGAGACTCGACTTGAATTCAAATGTGAATTAAGGAGGGATTGTAGTGGCTGTATAAAGAGTTGTATAAATATCATTCAGTTGAATAATCATTCGGCTGGGTGCCTTATTCCATGGGAACCCCTTAACCGCGTCATCTATTTCTTCCACAGAAATAGCACGCTCCTCGGAGATACAGGTGAGGCGCATCTTTGTAAAATGTATTTTGGGTACTCTTGTCGAGAACCTCAGGAGTATACAGCCTAGAGTAGCAGTCCTCTGCTATTTTCATTGTGGCACGTTCCTCCGAATGTACTGCCCTTTAATATCTCTTAAGCCCTCTATTTGGATTCTGGATCGTTGATGCCTAAGCATATAAACCAGAAACCTGTCCGTCTCTTTCCCCCTTGGTGTAACACCACTGCTTGGTTCACAATAGGGAGCCAGTAGTACAAACTTCTAAAGATGTTTCTAGTTCCCCCCTCTCTTGTTTCACTTTTCACCAACTTTAAGTAGAGGCAGTGTCCTTAGGAAGTTGCTCAGCTAAATGGCTCTCCTTCTTCAACAGTGTCTATATTTTCTTTTTTACTCTGATATGAGCTGCTTTTTGTTTCAATAAGGGTACCCCTAATTACTATCTTACTGGCGTCCCTTGGCTTACCCCAAATTACATCTCCAGTGTAATTCTCCTGGAACTAGTGTTGGATTGTCAATATAATATAATCCGCTTTGATTTAGTCCAAAAGTTAAGAATCATTTAACATCCATTCTGGTCATTTGCTTGAACTAAGGTCACCTAAATCAAACATCCCCATCACTGGAGTGTGACCAGAATGTACTTGGTAATCTATATATGAAATCAACAATCCCTGTCGTAGACCTGTAGAGGCCAGCACTAAATGAATATTAGCATATGATGTGCAGACATTCGAGCAATGTGTGTAATCCCCACCCCTATCCCCATTTTCCTCTCCCCACACAGAGATTATGTTGAGGTCCTCTCCAACTCCTTTCAAAGCATTAGCATTTTTTAAGATACTAAGTAGAGGCATCACCGATTTGTCAAGTTTGGTGTTCAAAACTGTGTTACGCCACCCCTACCCAGATGACAATCGCCTGAGCCAAGTCTGTTAATAAGGGTAAAACCATATAACATATTGAGTTTGCTAGTCATTAGGGGCATATATGTAGATATCACAGTCAGAAGCTTGTTCTCTGCTGTACCATTCAACACGAGGTAGCAACCTCCGGATTCTTTTTGCCAATATCTGTAATGTCACCCATTTGTGGGTCAGCATTGCCAGTTCTCCCCATTATGATACCCATTTAAGCAAAGTTTCTCATCTTGTATATTTTGCGATAAAGGCTCACCACATCGATATGTATGAGTCTCATACAATAATACACAATCATGTCTTGCTGGCTATGTAGTAATGCTCTACATCGACGCCGAGAAATGAAGGAATTTTCATGGGACTCGCTCATCTCCAAACCATATGCTGATGACATCTCCAATCCACCCAATTGAGGCTTAAAAGGAGTACATTGGTAGTGCTCCAAAACTGCCACCACCCTGTCCAATCCAGCCATCACAAAAGAACTGCTCCCTAATGAAACCTTTTTAAATGAATCCCACATGAATCCCCCTACCCATTTCATCTTCCGCCCCCCAAACCATGGAGAACAATGAATGAACAGCCAACTTCATTTCACTTCTTTGCAGATATGTCTGTCTCCAAAGATCCCTCAGATCTGGCTTCAGGTGGCCAAGCCTTAACATATGAGCAGGCTGAGCAGTTCTGTTGAAAACTACTGGAATATGGTATGTTCAAGAGATATTACAACTCACAGGATCACTGCCCACCTTAACATGAAGGAAATTGATCCACACTAGACCTTTATGCACATTGGTAACCCAACCTCTTGAGACCTCTCTGACAAAACATGCAGGGGCATCTCTATGGTAAGTAAAATAACAGTCCTTGAGACCATATGATGATATACTACAATGATTGTATTCTTCATTTCAGTAAGATGTACACACTGCTTCCTCCTCCTTCTCCAACCAACTCCTAACTGCTTTGATTGTTCCATTCTGGAAGGAAACAAGCAAAGCATTGCATCGTAGCCATTCATAAGATGCAACACATATTTCCCCTTTACTCTAAACACTCAATTCCTTACACTTTGCTACCCTTCTCAAATTCCACCAATTTCCATCGGCCGTAATCATACTGGTTCTGGTCACTTTTTTATTTTGATAGGATCACCATACCTGGAGTCACCCTTATAGACACCATGCGGTAACATTATGCGGACAACATCGCCCACTCACACACCTACATAACCCACACCCATCCTCCTATCACGCTGCTCCTTCATTTGCTCCTTTTTCCTTATCACAAATTAATGACTGACTCTGGTATCAACCATCCTTCCACTTCTTTTACTAACATTCTCTAACCATCCTGGGCAGTGAGTAGCTCACAAATATCTGCCCCTCATCAATTCAAATGGTGATCTATTGGTTGTAGCATTTTTCTTTACTCTTTACGCATACAACATGTGACCAATCTCCTCTTCCAACTCCAACCTTACAGAGTGCTCAATTGAACAGTTTCTTTTATCACCCTATTAAATCATTCCACTAACCCATTTGTTTGGGGGTGGTACTGAGGCATGGTGACTTGCCTCATTCCACTTTCCCTCACAAATGTAGTCATCTTCTCTGACACAAACTGTGTTCTATTATCCATCACTATCTCACAGGGTACACCCTCCCTGCTGAAAATGTCCTCTAAAAATCTTATCACCACCTCACTAGTTATTTCCCTGACAAGTCTCATTTTCAGTCAATGCGTATGATAGTCGATCAACACCAATGTATACATTTCCCCCTACTTTACTCTGTGAAAGGGACCAAGGACATCCATGGACACTTTACTCCATGGTTCCAATGACACATCTCCCACTGTTAATGGTGGAGTCCTGGTGACCAATACTTTATCACTCATTCTGCATTGTACACACTCTCTGATATACCTGTCAATCTCCCAATATATTCCTGGCCGCCAGAAATTCTCCCTGACTAACCTCTTCGTGCCCATCATACCTGAGTGTCCAATATGGCAATTTGCTATTATCTGAACTCTGATATCCTTAGGAGGTATCACTCTCTCTCTCCTCCTCAATATTTGTCCCTCAAATGACAATTCCTCTCCTGCAACACCAAAAGGCTTAATGTAACTTTGTTGATTCTTTAATAGAGGCCATCCTTCTAGGACATATCTGCAAATGTTTTTCATTTACACTCCTCCATGGATAAGGCATTGGCCACTAACACACACACTTCTGCCATGCATATTTCATCATTCTCCACCATGTCACCATCACCATTTTGTAATTGCATTATCGGTATCCTGGACAAACAATCAGCAATTTTGGTATGCTGTGCCTTTTTAAAGTCTATACAGTAATTATATTCTATTAACTTTGAAGCTATTCTGAACAGGCTTAGTGAAGACTTCTCTCCACCCCCACACTTAATAGGCAAAGTAGAGTTTTAGGATCAGTTCTTATCATAAATGAAGCACCCCATATGAATTATCTGTAATGTTGCCCGCCCCAGCTCATGCTAATCCCTCTCTCTCTATCACTAAATATGCACGTTCAGTCTTTGGCAATGTTCTTGACGCAAAGCTTATGGTAACTTCCCCCAGTTTCACATCCTCTTGGGTGAGCACTGACCGCAATACTTCACCTACTTTTCAAATTGGACCATACTCACTAATGGAGGAATTACAATTATAACTTGCAAGAGTACCACTGTCCGCTCCTTTTCAAAATCAAGAATCCTGATTGAGGCTTCAGCACCTCAGATTAGTAAATTTAATCATAAAAACAAATTGCAACCAAGAGCCCTCACGCGGTACGCTCGATATGGTTCAAAAACAGCCAGCTGCACTGTCATCGATATATACACTAGATGTAAGCAGGTTACTAATCTCCCATGCATACCAGATATATAATATCCAGACTATTGGATTATTCAGAACCAGAGTTGTGTTTCCTTGTAGAACCTAATTAAGAACTCTTCCTTTTATTACAACGAATGGAAATTTCCTCTTTTTTTGGAAACTCCATATTGCCTGTTGATGAGGCCAAGGTTGGACTTCTATTTGGTAAGGGAGGCCTCAGTGTACTATAAATTCCTACTTTTGCATGAGCAAAACTAGCTAGATATGAGGAGTAATTCAAGGTTATACTTGAAATTTCAGATCAATTGTTAGAACCACAGGACAATTTTTCAAGAACCTGGAACAGCAGGTACAGGAATTCCACTCGAAACATAGGGTACATTATTCCATTGAGCACTTTTCAGCTGTGCCTTCTGATAAACGGTACATGTCCCTGTTCTCATAGAAAGTATTCCTTGTCCTAACTCATTAACAGGGGGTCAGGAGTAATGCCATATCCATGCCACCACCTACCTAAGGACCCTATCAGTTCTAGAGTAAGAAGAATCTCAGATTGACATATGATTCCCAATGCATCCTCAGTATTTGCACTTTCACCAGCTGATAACAGCGTATTAATATTAATAGCGCCTTTTTTTTCTTCTTCCCTTTCTTTTACCTCCACGATCGCCAATTTTTGGCATGAATATTGTTTTGCATATCACTGTTTTTATATGAATGACTCTTACATTTGTTTTGTGTTTGTGCTATAATAACTAATGGCATCATTTATATAATACGAAAACTGGAATGTGTTCCCACCATTAGGTTTGCACTTGGGTGATTTATTCTTGTTTTCACGGTAACTCACATTTCCTCCGACTTTCTTGCTAACATCAAATAATCAACCTTGACAAAGACCCATGAGGGTCTAAACATGTGTTAGCTGTTGTTGATATATGAATGAATAAGAATTTTTCAATTAAAAATCATTACTACTATGTGCTAACATTGATTTAGCGCAACAGTGCCATAGAAGTCTTCATTTCAATATGCACTCCTTTGCCCTTTGAAATGCAATTTGCTGCTTCTGCATCCATTCAAATGTTTTCTCCTTCCTAAGCAAATCTCTGAGTGGCTTAACTATGCCAACAAAGTTTCTCATGAATTTCGTATAGTGTGCAAATCCCCAAAAAGGACATTAGTTCAGTCTTGTCCTTAGGGTCTGGTGCTGCTATGATACCCTTCACGAAGGATTCCCTAGTACTAATACCATCCTTTGATAATCAATAGTCCAAATGTTCCACTTCCCTTTTGTACAATTTGTATTTTTGCATTTTAACTGTCATGCCACACTCTTTGAGTATCTTCAAAACTTATTTAAGTTTGCTTGAATGCCCTTCTTCACCCTTGCTATATATTAAGATATAATCTTGCAAATAGATGACCTTTGGTGGATTTATGAATAGCTTCCCTAACAGATTTTGGAAAATGGAAGCGGCCAAAGCCAAACCAAAGGGCATTCTTATGAAATGGAACAATCCACAGGGTGTAATGAACGTCGTCAGTTGTTTGCTTTCTTTTGAAAGCTCAATTTCGTGATAAGCACTTTGCAAGTCTATAGTTGAATAAATATTGCCATCTTTTACACTATATATCAGTTCAGTTATATTGGGCAATGGGTGGTTCTTCAGTATGATGTTGTTATTGAGACCCCTTAGGTCTATGCATAGTCTTATTGTCTCATCAGGCTTCATCACAAGCACTATGAGTGCTACCCGTGCTGCTCCATCAGTTTCTTCCACAATGCCCTCTCTGACCATGTCTTGTAGTAACACTTGAAATGGCCATAATAGCCTTATGGGTACTTTCCTGAACTTTATTTTAAATGGATGTGCTCCTTCCTTTTATTTAATGTGATGCTGATAACCAATCGGCATCCTAATTCTTTCTGAGGATACTTCTTGAAATTGCAATATGATGTCCTGTTCCTGCCAATTTTGCTCAATTACTAATATTTGATCCTGCGCATCCGCTTTGGTTCCATACCAAACTCAGCCTGATGCCTCCAACTGAGTATGGGAGGTCCTTTGTCAACCACATTCACTTTTACAACTATTTCTCTGTCTTTAAACTTTAATTTTTCAACAAATCAACCCAGCATTGCTATTTGATGCTTCTTGGTGACAGAGTTTAGTGACTCCACTTAGTCTTATATATTTCCTTCATACATGCCTTGTGGAATAATGGTATGCAAAGAGCCTGAGACTGCCATCAAATATATTGCTATTCCCCCAATGTCTATTGTGCATGTCGATCTCACAATTTTAGCAAATTCAGTGCATTCTTCATCAGGGTTCCATAACATCAACACATCTTTCCTGTGTTCAGATATATTTCTGTCCCCAAGTGTTTCATCCCGATCATTGTGTATTGACTCTTAGTCAATCAATGCTACTTCCCTTCAGTCTATTGTCGCTTTGTTTTTGAAATACTTAACCCTGTGTGCCTTGGCAATGTGTCCCATTTTACCACAAACATTGCAGATTTTTCCCAGAGCTGGCGAATGGTTCAATGTTTCAATGTGGTTATAAACTCCACACCTGAAACATTTGATCTGTGAGTGCATTTTTCTGGTTGCCTCGCTTGTGACAAAGCTTGTCTTGTCTTTCTTGTTGTCAACCACACATAGTTGTGCGTGATCCGTCACCTTTTACTTAGCAATCTTTTTTCAGGCCTCTGAAGATCTTTGTATGTTTTTATCTATAGGAATCACTTCATCCAAGGAAGGTTTGGATTCTTCCCATATCCATTCCCTAATCTGATCATTCGTAGTGTGTACCATCAATTGGTCTCGTAACAATTAATGCAAAAACTGTCCGAAATTGCATCAGGCCACAGTGCCTCGAAAAGCAGCAAAAAACCTGTCACTGGTCTTGCCCACCAGTTGATGGTATAGAAGGTGTGTCTTTCCAGAATGGCAGTAAACTTTTTTTGTATTGTTTCCCCATTCTTAGCACACCTTCATCAAATACATTTAAACCCTGCCCTTCCTGAGCTTTCTTATCAGCGGTAGTGTCCTGCATACTTCTTGGCCTTCTGAATCCAACTTATGCTTAAGTATGTGCATAATTCAGCCTTCCATTTGCAAAAAGGTATAGGAGGCTTTACAGGATTTTGCATGAATGGTGCTGCATGTTCTGTTTATAGTTACCTATAGTCTGTTCAGTCTGGTTAGTGCATCTCTGTTAGCTTTTAACCACAGCTATTGTTTTTTTGTTTTTGATTTTTTTTGTTCTTCTTATTTTTTTACTGAGATGAAGAAGATGGCAGCAGATTTTTATAATATTATTCACGAAATGGAGCTTGGGTCATGTTGCTAAGGACGTAGCAGATGTTGGACATTGTGTGATTCCTTTTCTAGTTTGTTCCCGGTTTGGGCCATGTTGCTATGGACACAGACGTGGTGCATCATACATAGATGGGCCCCCTTTTCAATGTCGGCTCGCTTTACCGAGCCGTGCTGCGCGGCCTGCGTGCTCTGCGATCAACTAAAAACCCCACAAGGGAGAGGTACGGTGGGAAGAGGGCACCAACCTTATTTCCAAATGCGGCACAGGCAAAACAGGATGGATCCAACTGGGAGATGGATGCCGATGTACCAATCCTGCATGTAGGTCGTTGGAGGGCCGGGACTTCAATCACCTGACAAGCTCTCAGACCAAGAGGAGGTTGTCGGCGCAAGTAGAGCTCATTGCCACTTTATGGTAATTAAAATAACAGTCCTTGAGTCCATATGATGGTATACTCCAAAGAGTCTATTCTTCATTTCAGTAAGATGGACAAACTTCTTACTCCTCCTTCTCCAACCAACCATTCTGGAATGGAACAAACAAAGCATTGCATCACAACAGTTCATAAGATGCAACACTCTCCGATCCTTTGCTTGCATGACCAAACAGACCACAGCCCTCTGCCCCCACCCCCAGATGTCATTGGTCCCATCAAGGGTCTGATACTCCCTGATAAACAGGGTGGTAGCTGCCTCTTCCACAGAGGAAATGCTCTTGGTTGCCCCTTGATTTCAAATACTAGATTACGTATAAAACCCATGCAGTTTTGTGTTTTTTTTACTTCCAGTCATGTGACTGTTCGACCCAAGCGCTGCCCCTTCTGCAAGGTTACTCTTGATAGTCCTAATAAACTGCTCCCCGGAAAGTAACCAATCTGCTATTACAGATTTTGGTATTAATAATAATAATAATAATAATAATAATAATAATAATAATAATAATAATAATGTATTTCTTAAATAGAGCTACACACCCATAGGTTTCAGAGTGCTAAATATCAGAAGACATTATTATCCCAGAGTGGTACCAATTTATCAACCTCGGAAGTATGAAAGGCTGAGTTGACCCTGCTGGGATTCGAACCTGCCACAGCAGGATGCGCACAGATATCAGGGGGGAGCGCTTAGTACCTCCTGTTTGAGTTTGTAGAAATGCATCCTGGTACACATCAGGTAGCAATTGTGTCTTGCATTTATAAGAGGAGTAAACCCTGTCTGTTCTATCAAACATTGTTTTGGGTCCATGCTGTTGATGCATAATATCTCCAAGAAGGTCTTCCATACAAGCATCAAGGAACCTCATCTTTGACAGTAGCTGGCATTCCCAACACCTGGATAGTATTACGGTGGAAGCTGTTCTCTAAATCCTCTTCCTTGTCCCAGAGTTTCTAGCATTGATCTTCTGATCACACCACCCTAGAAACCAGTTCCGCTTTTAACTGTTCAACTCACAGTGACCTGCTTCAAGTACCTTCACCCCCTTCTCTGTGTCCAATATATTCATGTTTAGTTCTGCAGCTGGCTTTGCTACTCCTTCACTTGAAGTATTTATTTATTTCTCTTTTTAGCTTGTCTAATAGCAGTACCGTGTCCACTTATTTGGCCAGGTGGGACTCCCAATTATCTGATTGTGAGGGATCATGATGAACGTCTTCACCTATCAGGCGTTTCTTGGAGGGCTCTTGAAGCTGATGCATTTCCTTTATCTTACTCAATTTAGGATATTTTTATTCGGTGGGGTCTTTTCCATCCATTGTTTACTTTTCTTCCAGACTCTGCAAAGCAAACCATGAAATTGTAGTAAGCAAAAGAGGCAGGGGGAGTCAGAGCAGGAGACAGCAATGCAGGATAATGATAGAAAATGGCGCAATGAGTGCTCAAGGTTGTCGGCCACTTACCCTCCCCCCAAGTGGTCACCTTTAAAAAAGCCAAAACATTGCTCATCTAAGCAGGTCCCTCTTGTCTGGGGTATCGGGTTGTTTTCCTGACTACATTTTTTCAAAGTAATTTTCTATGAAGAAAAAACGAATCGAATTATATAGGGGCAAGGCGTTAAAAGAGGCAGGGGTGTTTCAGTGGGGGCAATAATATATTGAAGGGGAGGGCTTTGGGAGGAACCCCCCCATAGTAAAAAAAAAATGTCATTGAGTTTTTCCAAAATAGTTTCTTCATAGAAATTGATTTTGAAAAAATGTGTGTCGGCAAAGGGACATGGAACCCTTCTCTGGTCCTCCGTGCCAGGGAGCAGCACAGTCCACTGCAGGAGGTCTCCTCCTCCAGCCACAGCACATCTCCCGCAAGCTTCCATTTCATCAGGTCGGACCTGGCGGCATGAAAGGCACCAGCGAGCACAGCATGCCTGTAGCACAGGCACTGTTATGTACCGTGCTGGTGCTACAGGCATCCCCATTCCCATTGAGCCCTATCGGGCTGCAATGGGAATGGGGATCACCTGATTCCGGCACCCGCGAAAGGGCACTTAACCGGCAAGGTTTTACCGGCAAGGCTACCTCCAACCTTGTAATTAGGCCCAATGTCTTTGAAGTCTGAACATGGCATTTTTAGCCACATAGGTGCTCTGGTGTTGGATGTTGCTTCATCATAGATTGCACCCTGTTTTTATTACGCAATGAGCCAATCATGGACCGCCTCGGCCAGTTGTGAGGCAGAGATGTAGGGCACATATTAGTGTGAATGTTTATTAGACATCACCAGTGCTTTAAATGGGCCGGCTCTAACCGGCCTTCAGTACCTGCACTTCTTATTTCTCGCCGTAAAGCTACCTTGAGGAGAGTACTGATACGCATTGGCTCTGTCCCTTATTTCCTTGTCCCTGCTCGGCGTTCACACTTTCGCCTCTGAAACGTCAAAGTGCAGGAAAGCATTGCTGCTCTCATGAAGTTTTGCTTTGTGTCAACAAGCGTTACAATAAGGGCAATTCATGGTTGACAATCCAGGCACGGGGGTATATGGGAAAGGACTATAGGCCATCAAGCAGTGTAAATGGGGTGCAATCAGCAATAGGAGGGGTGCATAACATAGCATGCTGTTTGAAATAAAGACTTTAGTAGGTGACATTACATTGCGCTGCATTTTCTTTCACTGTGATAACATTTGCGTGGGGGGCTGCTAACACGCCAGCGCTAGGGAGAGTGGTCCTCTATCTGCAATTAGCAGGGAAGAAAATGACCCCTTCTACAGGGATGTCATTTAGGGGTCACCAAAGGTCGCAACTGCGACCTCTGAGGTCTCCCTTGCGACCTCTCTGGTCTCCCCTGCGACCTCTTATCTTTTTTTGTTTTTTTGGTGATGCAAGCTCCTGGGCTGTGGCCAGCACCATGTGGCTCTTTACTTCTGGAGTGTCTGGCTTTCTTGATCAGGCCCCTTTGAAAAAAAAAAGAAAAATAAGAACAGGAGTGCCACAAGTCTAACACTTTCAGCACTGACCCTAAATAAGAAAGAATAGGAATACCAAATAATCTGTCTTTCTGGAATTCTATACAATAATTGCTAGACTCATTAAAGGTTCATTTCAGGCACACTTCAGTGGCTGAGTCCCTGATTTAGTCTGTTCTTAAATGCCTCAACTCAGCCTTTCATCCTTCTGCGGTCGATAAATGAGTACCCACAGAGGTTGGGTGATATTGGGTGCATATTTTTTCTATATAAAGCGCTTAAGCGTAAGTGCTATATAATAACACCTCATTATCATTTGGTCATGGACGTCTGCTTGCATTCACAGTAATTTAGTAATATGGGCATATATACACTGATCTTAACGATACATATGGCGATCCATTCTTGTATGAAATGTGCATCACATTATAGTGATATCGTAACCATATTTATCGTAGTGTACAATGCTATGTGATGCCACTTCCTGTTTTGTCAACGAGTGAAAGGTTGTGTTCAATATCTTCCCGCAATATCCATTAGGGGTGGGGTCAAATGACATCACTTCCTGTGATGTCATCGGGGGTCAAGGGTTGTGTGATGTCACTTCCGCTACCCCTGGCATTTTGGTGAAATGACGTCCCTGCCCTTCTAATTCCGGAGTAAGCACGGCACGTTGCCCTGAGTAAAATCTGCAGAGCTACTTTAGGATGACCAGGGTTTAAGACAAGTTATATACACTGTTTAATTTATGTGAAACATTGTCCTCTGTTTCCCTCAGCAGGTTTCGAAGGAGATTGTGAGAGTTTAACAGCTTTTGTCTTTAAGCACCCTAGTTCACCCATAGATCATAGTTATTCATCCAGTATTAGTTGTATTTCTGACCCTTATTTCCCTCTAAGCCTGCTAACTTTTGTACATCATAATATTGATGCCAAACAGGGCAAATTCAGTCTGTGATTGATGGATGTCTTTGCGATGTGACTGCATTAGGCGTACATCATTTCATGCAAGCGACTCAAAAGTCATAAAGGCCCAAGCTCAAAAAAAAGCTATAACAGAGAGAAAGAGGGTGGAAATGTGATTGGAGAGGGAATACGTAGAGACATATAGAAAGTGATACAAATAAATGGTGAGACATAAAGAGCAAGAAGCACATAGAAACTGATTAGGGTAACCAGACGTACTGGTTTTACGGGACCGTCCGGGTATTTTGCCCTTGCTCCTGGCGTCCTGAGAGTTATTGGGATTTTAAAACCCTGTGCCAGGATTGGAGGGACTGGTGGCTACAATCCCGTTTTTGGCTGGGAACTGATTAAGATGTCCCAAAATTGGGCCCGGTGCTGCTTTTCCCGCTTGCGTGAATGCTTTTCATGCCCCCATTTCCCCTCCCTGGTCGCTCTGCTCCAATAAGAGGACTGTGCGTGTGAACACCCCCGTAACAGGACAGCGACATAGAAGTAGAACTACAGTTTTATCAGCGTCCTGTTTGTGTTTACTGTAGTCCTACCTCTATGTCTATTGCCTGTCCCGTTTTTTTTCGTTTTTTTATCTTAACTACATGACTGGGCGTGGAGACAGGGTGACTTTCACCGAATTGGGTCAGGAAGACTCGGCAGGGCCCCAGCACGATAGTAATGCTTGAACCTTATTACAGGTGTATTTGTAGAGCACACGTTCACCCCCAGAGGGGCATCTTGGGGTTTGAGCCCTAGCCCACTTAATGCATAGTTTGGTGAGTACCTGCAGTTATTATTTTTCCATTTAAAGCACTGGGCATCACCATAATCTGAAGATATTCATTTTTTATAGCCGGTAAGATAGCTCAGCGGGTGGGGCACTCGCTGCTGCGATCTGAGCGTGAACTGCAGGTTGCAGGTTCGAATCTTGACAAGGCCGCCTTTCATCCTTCCGAGGTCGATAAATGAGTACCAATTTCGGTTGGGTGATATTGTATGTAAATATGTGCTCTGTAAAGCGCTTTAGATAAAGGTGCTGTAAATATAACACATCATTATCATTATGGCACTTGGCGCTGCTAGACGGAGGGAAAGATGCCTAACCATAGCGAATCCCTTTCCACATTTGAAAGTAATGAGATGTTTAAATAGTGTTCCTATTCACACCAATCTAGTTTTAATAAACAGGAAAAAGTGCAAGCTGAATGTGTTTTGTTTTTGATTGTTTCAATAAATATATAAAAGTAGGCGAACATTGATGCGCTCTTGCCAGAAGCGTAGTGCGTATCTATGTCAGAAGCAGCTTTTAAAAACGCAAATGATGTATTCTAAACCAGCCTGAGAGAAAACCCTTTGCCAACAGTAAGAGTAAGTTATTAAAAGTAACACACTGTAAAATAGTATAGCAGACTAACTCCAATTAATGTGAGATATTTAGACTATTGGTGTAAAAAAAAAACGAATACCTTAACATGTCAACAGCCAAGTGAAACGCTAATTTCCTTCCCAATGCTGCCACCTAGCTGTATTGAACATTACATTTCAAATTTGATCTGTGGACATATTTTGTATTAATGCTGCACTATTATACGGGAAAAAAACATTATGTGGGTGCTTTATATATTTCATTTGACCGACGCAATTGAAATACCCACGTAGTATCATACTTTATAAAACTGTTTCACAGCGCGACCAATTCCAAAAAGCCGTTGAACGAACGTTTAAAAAAACGTGGAGAACCAAACTGTGTACAATATAACAGAAAACACAGAAATAACTGTGGCCAAATTCAAGATAACAATTGCCTGCCATTTACCCGAGACCCACGTAAAGAAAATTAAAGTCAATCGAGGAACATGTTTTGCCACAGCCACGTTTTAAGGTGCTTCTGGAAGAGAAGCCGGCCCCAACATGCCAGAGAGATATTACTGCACGTGAACTCCAGTAGGAGACCAAACGGCCAGAAAGCATTCTCTTTAAGTTCGTATGTTGTAAAAGAAATGTAGGGACTAACAGGGTAAGTCTAAATCGGCTCCAAAGACCCCTACATTCACCATGGAGAAGTATTTTTGATTCTTCGAAGCTGAGGGTAGATAGGTGAGTGAACCACCTTGCGAGTAGGAAGGCAAGTTTAATGGCAATTATCGCTTCCAGCTGAAAACAGTAAAGCCAGGGACGTAATTTCACCAAAATGCCTGGGGTAGCGGAAGTGACATCACATGAACCTTGACCTCTGATGACATCACAGGAAGTGATGTCATTTGAACCCAACCCCGGAGTGCTATCATGGGAAGCGATAGAACATGACTTTTCACCCCTTTTATGGGTCTAGCAAGTATTATATAGAATTCCAGAAAGCAAATTGTGTTATTTTTATTCTTTCTGATTTAGGGTCACTGCTCAAAGTGTTACACTTGTGGAACCCCTTAAAAACGCTTGTGTAGGTTCTGGTCCCATGGCCTTATAGATTAAGCCCTGGACACAGCTTAAGCCCAAAATTCCTTCCTGCAGAAAAACAAATCCTTCATCCGAGTAAATAACTTCAAATCTGCTGTCCAAGCCTTGGTCCTCTCCCACCTGGATGGTGGCAATGTCCTCCTGGAACACCGTCCCGTGACCACCCCTGACATGTGTCCTACATGCTGCAGCACGATTCATCTGAGGACTCCAGAAATTCAACCACACCACTCCAACCCTCAATGAAATGCCCTGTGTCCCACGTATCACCTTCAATTCCTGCAGCATCAGGAGTCGAAATTGAGCTTCATGGAGCACGAGCTGAAAGTAGCCACTGGGTGTTGGGGATATTACTCGGACCAAGGGCAACTTGGCTTGACCAGGAGCTAGTAAATTTAGTCTCATAAATGTGTTGAGTCGTTTTACTGAAAATGAAAATACAAGCAGCACAACAGGAATACAAGATAAATAGATCGGAAAACATGCATATTTTATTCAATATTTGTACAAGTCCTGTACTTTCATCGTAATTTTCAAATCTTCAAAATGTGTGATTAAGGAAGGGAAAGAGACCTATTATCTTGGGTTCCTATGCGGCCCTGCAAACAGTACAGCCTAGAGCAGCGGTAGGTAATCAGCGCACTTGCAAATGGTTTGGTTGACATGATCCCTCATCACTGAGCATGCTGGCTAGGGATGATGGGAGCTGTAGGCCAAGACATCTACAGGTTTGTAGGTTCCTCACCACTGGCCTAGAGGCTACCTAGTGAAGAGCTAAACTTCACTGTGCATCAGGGAATACCAGTAGCTTCACAGCATTGTAAATAACATTGTATGTCCACTTGGCAATATGAAGCCACTGAAGCTAGTGATGCAGTTAAACCAAAGTCCACTTTTACCACCTAACAAGACAGTAGTCTACTACTCAGAGCTCAGATTTTGGACTTGCCACTACCCACTGACAAGCGCTTGACAAGTAAGAAATTGTGTGCAGCAGGTATGTGGAGAAAGTGACTTTTTATGCCGGCTAGTAGCTTTCAACTTGTCATTTGTACTTTGTGCACTCCATTAACTCACTTCTATCCTAAAAATGTACAGAAAAAAAGCTTGTAAGTTATGTTATATGGCTTTCACGGCCAGAGAGGGGGCGGACATGGCCGGTAACGGCCCACCAGCCTGAGCCAATGTAGGCCCAAGCTGTGGGCTGTTACCGGCCATGTCGGGACCCCATCCAACCCCTCTGGGGCATATTGGCACAGTGGGGTTCATCCGGGGTGCAAATGGTTGTTTTTTCCCCCTCAGGAGACCTCCCAAGGGAAGAAACAAACAAACGAAATAAGATGTATGCCGCCATACGGAAAAGGGACGATGTCCCGGTTCCATTTTTATGGATGGCCGGGATTGTAAGGAGTGCAGGGAACGGAGCTCAAAGCTCTGGTCCCGCAGGTAAATTCAGAGGGGGAGAGGTGCGGGGAAGGGGATTCGTTGGTTTTGGGGGCTGGGGAGACAACAGGGAGAGCCTCCCCACATAAAAGAAAATTTAGAAAATGTCACCCCCCGAGGAAGGGCCTCGGGTGGCTGAAACAGCAGGCAGAGAATGTATATTCTCTCCCACTGCCCCATTCATATTATTGGCCAATGGCCCTTCCCCGGGTGCAAATGCAGCTTTTTCAACACTTCATTTTGCATTCCTGCACACAGTATGCATGATTTAAATTAACAGAATACATTTTTATGCTGAGAGTTAAAAAAGCCAGCACACTTCTTTTTTAGTTCACATCTAACACTGGAACATGTTAAGATCCCTGCGGTCCTAACCACTTAAATATACCACGGAAGAGCCTCAGTGTAACCTGCTTGTAGACTGTTTGACACAGTCATGAAGATTGTTTTTATGCATGGAAATATGCTTAATATTTGCAATTCCACAAAAGGCACCCCCACCAGCAACCCCTTACCCTCAAAGTTATGAGACGATACTCATCCCGAATCCTCTCTCTGAATTTTTTCTCTGCGTTCTGGGGTTTGTATTTCCCCTTTAGCCTCTATAACACCAGGAGTACAAGTTCGAGTGCAAAGGCAAAACAAAATAATCAGCATCTTTCCTGAATGACAATGGCATGTTGGGATCCATATCTTAATGGCGAACATGAGTTTTCTACAGGCATCATGTGCAGTCAGCTTTTTACTTTTAAAAAAATGCTTCTTTGTGACTTTATTTATCCAGGACTATGCTACACAGATTGAAGAGCCAACTCTAACATTTACAGTCAACATGGGCAGACACTGGTCAGGGCGCACTTTAAATCTTCACATTTTAGGCCAAGGCATGGAACCGTTTTTCAGCTTTTGGAGTCAGTGTAAGATACCAGAAGTGACCTTCAAATCTTCCGAGGGCATTTCTGTGTCTGCTTATCAGCTTCCAATCGATGATACATGCATTTTCCCTCTTAGCTAAATGTCTGTAGGGGTAGGCACTGTTTCTCGTCTTACTACACAGAACATGTGTATCTTCAGGCAACACACGCTGAAGAATAAGGGGGTGCGGAGCCTAAATCAAGGCCCATCAGCAACCTGATCTCTGTTCTTTAACCAGTGAAGTTTTGCCATTGAGCTATTCTGCATGGCCATGACAATGGCAGCTAGGCGCTCGTGACGAGTATTACAAGAACAGCCTTTCCAGCCAGCTATACAAGGTGGTTCATTCTGCTTTTGTATACGGGCAAAGCACAAAATGCTTAAAATGTACCACCCCTTGAAACATGAAGATTTGGGACATATGAACCCAGGCTTGGAATACTGCAAATGTGCCTTGCGGAATAAAGCCGTTGAACATGGCCTTATACAAAGGCTGAACAGAGAAGGGTAGTAGCTTGAATTCCAGAGACACAGGACCTCATTACGAGTGTGCCCGTCTGGTAACAACAGTGCCGGTAAGCATACCGGCACCGTTGTTACCGTACCGGCAAAGTACGACTCTACGGGTGGGTGCCGTCCTGTCTGCCAAGGTCTGACTTAACGGGCGGAACGGCACCCTCCCGCAGAGTTTCACAGAAGCACCAGCACCGTTGTTAACGTACCGGCAAAGTACGACTCTGCGGGCGGGTGCCGTCCCACCCACCAGGGTCTGACTTGGCGGGCGGAACGGCACCTGCCCGCAGAGTTTCACAGAAGCACCGGCGCCGTTGTTAATGGTGCCGGTGCTTCCGTGGTCCCCATTCCCATTCGGTCCAATTGGGTCTCAAATGGGAATGGGGATTTACATTTACCAGCGCCTGACTTCCTGGAATGCAGGGGTTGTAATCCGTAATCAGGTGGCGGTAAAATTCGCAATTTCTACGGCAACCTGACGGTTTTACCGGCACGCTTACCGCCAGACTTGTAATAATGTCCCCTGTATGCTAATAAAAAAGGGGCGGCGTGGTGGCCGGTGCTATCTCACCAACGAACCAGCTGAACTGAAATCAACTCAGGCAGGCTTTGAAAGGCGACAGGGTAAATACTTTCAGATCGGCATGTGTTCTTGTTGGTGTGAATGTGTCCCTTTTATGGGGGGCGGTGCGGCTGAGGCCTGAGAGCTGCACCAGACATACGGCAAAGGAGGTATACTAGAAACGTCTCCTGAACGCCTTTCACTACAAATTTCTGTAATCGTCATTTGCTATTTTGTTTCATCATTATTTTTACTACTACGTGTATAGTTTTTGGATTACATTACAAATACAAGTTAAATAACAAGAAGTAAAAGTATATTGTTGACAAAAAACCAACCCTGAAATAACCAGCTTCATGATACTTTTATCTTTTCTTTCCATTTCATTTTGAGAGAACGCTGAACAGGAAATGCTTTAAAGCTTGTTGTGTCCAGGTGGCAGCGTGGGGTGAGGCATTTTAGAATTGCCAGTGGTCACGGGTTGCAGGGTGGTGTACCACCGCTAGCAAATACCTAATGGTACCTAATTAGTGACCCACATGGCCATTAACATGCAGTGGGCCGAGGCACAATTAAGCTTACCCTAAAGATCAGGTGTTGCAGCACTGGTTCCTGTGAGAGCTCTGGCAATAGAGCCTGGCTTATGCAGCAGCTTATTCCTCCTGCATGAAGGCTGCCAGGGTCCTCTGCGAGCACGGTGCAGGGGCAGTCCTTTACAGCACAGGTTATGGTGCACCTGCAGAACAATTACGCTCTCTACATGACTTCTTTCAGCAAAACTGTATATGAGGGCTGCATCTGCCTACGAGTCCACCCCCTGGGACCAACCACGAAGTAATGTGGTAATGTTTACCTGGGGGGCAGGCTCGGGGAATAAAGCCTGCTGGGTGGCATTCCCACTTAGAGCTGTCAGTGGTAGGTTCATGCTTTCCAATCTTCTAGTGGCTGTGCTGCCATCTAGTGGTAAGCATCTAAATTGCACCATCACCCAGCAGGCACTGATAACCAGCCAGGGAGCACTGATTAACATGAAAGCCAGGCGCTAAATTAATGTCCCCAGGAGCTATTTAGCGCTCAGTGCCTGGGAATTTTGAACCCTGAACAACATCTACAAGGCTGGCACCCTCAAGTCCTCAAGCGATCCTGCTGTGAAGCTCATCATCCCCCGTGGCCTACGATCCACCAGAAGCGGAACATGTGCAGTCTTGAACTCCACCTGTGCAGGAAGAAAAGAATCAGAAGACAGGTCTTCTCTGTCTACACCACCAGACTCTGGAACCTCCGCCCCGTCAATGTCAGACTCACCTCTTGGACTCTATATTTCAGGAGGAATGGTCCTCCTAAACACCCAGCCTAACCTGAGACTGAGCAATCTGCTCCTCCCTGTTTCAGCCCCTGCTTGCTTGTAGATCCTTTGCTGCCTAATTGCCTGCCCCACAATCCCCACCCCCACAACCCTCCGCATACCTGCTTCCTTGTAGTGATCCCTTTAGAACTGCTTTCCTCACCTTGTAGTTTCCGTTATGATTTGCAAAGCGCTCTGTTTCTTACCAAAGCCTTGGACGCACAAAATAAATACCCTAAAAATACTAATAATTGCCCGACCTTAATGAGACATTCAAGGCGATCATTATGGATTTACACTGTTTTGTTCATTCTTGCCCACTTTTGTCCCTCCTGTTCATCCATGACCCAGAGTGTACAGCCTATATCTATCTACTCTGCATGTTATGTGCCCCACAGGGATGTCTGGTTAGTGTTTTACTAAATTGTCTGCGTTTACGAAAAGTACATGTTTTTTTATAGAACTTTGATGGGAGATTTATTTGGTATCTACCATACAATTGTTGTATGGAGACTTTCCCTTTTAGCGGTTAGCCTTCCATCTGCCCACGTTGCCAAAGCAGGGACATCGGCGGTGTACAATTCACATTCTACTTGTTTTACCTTTATAACTGGGGCACTGCTTGGCATAATTGCAGTGCAACGTGTAGGTTGGGTGTGGCACCTAGACACAGAGACGTCTTTATGGGAGGGCAAAAGGGGCACTTGCCCCGGGCCACCACCTTTGAGGGGCCCCCACAAGGCTGCATTATCTTTAGAAAACAGTTTCCATTATTGAGCAAACATACATGGCACACGTTAGGATATTTTACAGGCTGCTGCTAAGGGTAAACCTATTGCCTGTCTGCTGTTGATAAGAACATTCTGATCTGATTAATTCACCCTGTACTGCTTTCTTTGTTCACTGTGTGTACATAGTTTGTGCGTCCACCATAGCACAGCTCCTGTAGCATTTTTACCTTTCTGTGGGGACCCTATTGATCATGTACAACAGCCAAAGTTGAAATGCATATTGATACATTTGAGTGTTGCGATGGTGAAGAAGATAGCTCAGCGTGTTAAGCACTCATTGCTGAGATCTGTGTTCATATGCAAGATTACAAAACTAAATTCCACAAAGGCTGACTCAGTCTTTCCTATGTCTGAGGTTGATAAACCTATATAGCTATGTACTTTGCTTTGTAGCACATCAGGTGCTATTAACAGCAATGTACCTGCACCAGATAGTGGTTGCTATAAAAACATAAAGCATCAGTATGGTGAAGGTCTAGAAATCAGAAGTCGGTTTCTTCAGACAGGTGGTTGTAAAACTCAGGCAGCCACCAGTAATGATGAGCATGAAGCGTTAATTCAAGGGTATGAAACCAAGACGTTAATTTGCGTGCCCTGGCTTTGTCATCAGATGATACAGTCACCCTGGACAAACCATTTATGTAACTGACAGGACTGTGCTGTCTTCTGTGGAAAGGTTTGCCTTATTACATGCTGGTAGCATCGTTTAGCCCAGTATCTGATCTTTTTATATAGATCATTTGAGTGGAAGGGGTTCTACACAGAAGAAAACAGACCAGATGTTGAAGGCCTCTGGCATCTGGCATCTTTTAAAGTCTGCTCAATTGACAGAAAAAAATGTTGCTTTTTTGTACAATGCAAAGGGTTATCTGTGTGTTTATAAATAAATAACAATTTCACAAGCCTGTGTTTTGGGAATATTTAAAGCTTTAACATACAAAAGTGAAACCGAGATAAAATCGTTTACGATCACATCAATTAGTATGCTGACACTTAAATACTTTCCTTGATGATGAAGGAAATTAAGGTAGAATCATCCCCATTTTTCATTATATGCCTCTATAAAATGTAGTTTTAAAAGAACTGTCATGTTGGGTTATGTGAATTGTGTACTTTCCAAGTTGCTTGTATAAAATTTGATTATTTTAGTTCATTGTAAGATCTGGAAAAGAAACTAGCAGAAATTGCAGAATGGAAACGAATCCCAGCGTCACGGCTTAACCAATGTGTGATCCTCATCTCATTTAATCTCATATTGCCTACCTTGTCAACATTACTAGTACCCGAACCTTTCAAAAATGTCACCACGAGTGATTTCGTTCTCAGGGTATGGTCTTCAAAAAAGCCTCACACGTCCTTTCAACGGCTACAGTGTTACCTCCCCTATAATAATAGTGAGCATTTATATATTGGACACCACAACCACTTGTTTCTTCGCTCTCCAATGATAAAGCTCCTTGAAAAATATGCCCTTTTAATCTCAGCCTGTCTGGATACGGACGCCTTCTTAGTAGTTTCTAATCTTCATCCAGTATTTATGCAATGTTAGGTGGAGCTTTCTCCTTGTTTCCAGTTGGTCTCTTGTATCCATGCTTGATCTCTTTTGCTTTCTGTGAGGAAACTAATCTAAGTAGTCTGTCTATTCAAGATGATGTGCACCTTTTTCATGGGATTTGTGTCCTGCATTCATACTATGGCCAGTATAGCTTCCTTATGGCTGGTATTGATGAAAAGGGTCCTATTCCTATGCTACTACAGAAGTACCCTTATTGTGGACTGCTAATGTTGTCCTTGAAATGCTACTTTTTAGCATTCTGATTACAGCAGGAATGAAGAGGGTAATGGGACTGAAAGGTAGTACTTATTCTTATTTTGTGAGGCAACATATCAAGCTATGAGTGGTGATCGTGATGAGGGGGAGATGCGACCAGATATTCGGATGCCTTAATTCTTTTGATTTGGTAAAGGGCCCCACAGTTATCTGTGCCCCGGGCCCCAGAAGTGATTAAGATGGCCCTGCCTAGACACCCTCGCTCTCCCTTGAACTACAGCTGACCAGCATCGCTTTAGTCACATGTGTTTATTGAGGAAAGAGAGAAGTTACTTTTTCACACCAAGTCGTGTTTCCACTGAGTTCAGTAGTCCCACTCCCAGACTGCTCTCTCTGCCACCCAGCAGATGTAAACGGTACTGGGCAGCAAATGTATGGGGGATGCAGTGTTCCAAGTATGCCAAAAGAAGTAGTGGAACTATGTCCCATGCTGACCTGCCCCTCTCCCCACAAACCCTATAGCCAAACCCCCTCCCACGCACAATACAAACGCCCAAACCAATGCACCTGCTGTTTAAGGGCACGTTTAGGGTTCCATGTCATTTCATCGCGGGATGTTTTTTCGCAGGGTTTTTTACCGTGATTTTTTTTTTGAAAAAAACCATCGAATTATTATTATTTTTTGGGGGGTTGCCCCCCAAACCCCACATTTTCTAAACATTTTGGTGGGTTTTTTTAAAAAAAAAATTGCGGTAAGAAACCACACGAAAAAACATCCCGCGATGAAAGGACGCACCACGTTTAGTGCAATGCACTGAAGTGCAAGTTTCAACTTCTTCCTACACTTCCTAAGTCTCGGGAGGATAGCTCAGGAGCAACGCGGTCGCCTTGGAAGCAAGACAACGCAGAGCAGCAAAGCAAGACAATGTGGAGCAGCGCAGGTTCGATCCACGGGTCTGCCTTTAGAAACCTCTGGGTATAACCAATTATACATTATAATTACATTTTTATTTTAAATACAAAATCATTCTGGAACGGTTTCTTCCTAAAATAACAGTATAGGAATGGTAAAATGTAATGAAAAAAGTAGAGTAGCACTGCTCCCAACCGCTCCTGCCCACTTCCACCACCGGGGGCGGCCCAAGCCTCTACCATGAATGCCTGTCGAGGGTCTGCCTTGGAGGCTTTGATTGCCCTAGCAGATCTACCTGGCACACACCAGAAGAGGGCATCCGGAGCTGCTAGGTGGGCCTCGGAGATGGCAGACATCATACATCTGTCAAGAGATGCTGACAAAGTATTTTTCTCCTGAACTGCAAGACCAGAAATTACAAAAAAAATTCCTTGATTCAAGGAACCTTGCTGTACGATTTATATAAAAGAGGTGTTGCCCTGCTCTCCTCCAGCAGATAAAGATTACTTGCTTGTCCGGTTGCTGGGGAGGCATGATCCAAAGACGAAGGATTTCTGTGAAACTCTGAAAGGTTGAAAAAACCTTACATTTAAAGGTGGGATTTGTTCTTACGAGTAATACCTCAGGTTTCTCCTCTAGCAATGCCTCTCCATACAACAGGTCCATCAGCCCTCCAGTCCTGAGTGCAGATCTGACAGCTTCCAGGAATAGGGCTTTCAAGGAGAGAAGGTGTATGTCTACTGACTCCACTGGTTCAAAGAGCTCTGACTCTAGAACTTGTACAACCAAAGGAACATCCGCGTGAGGAATAAGTGACCTGTTCAGGGAGTGAGTCATGCGAAAGGTTCTTAGTAATCAGGAAACCAATTTTGGAAGACCTTGTTTCTCCACTTCATGGATCTCTGCGTGCCCTAATGGCTGCCCACTGGCAGCTCCAACTGTTCGGAAGTGATAACCCCAGGGAAAGTCTTTCTTGTAGAATAGAGGGGTTGCTTTTGCAACTAATGTCATGTGCACCATTTTTCAAAGACGCCCCAGAATTGTACAGAGACTGAGAGAGTTGATCACCTTTTAGACTATGTGCTGACTTGGCAAAGTAACACCCTTAACCTGAAGTTCAATACAAGAGCAGCAACAGCAGCCGAAAAGATGACATTTGTAGCAGTGGGAACCATGATCTTCTTGGCCAGTAAGGGACCACCAGGATCAGAGTGTGCTGCTCTTTCTCCACCCTTATTAGGGCGATAGATATCAGGGGAAATGAAGGAAATGCATGAAGAAGTTGGGCCAGCCATGGAATCGAGAGGGCTTCTGCTGCCCATACTTGCAGATCAGGAAGATGGGCCTTTGAACTGTCTCCCTGGACCCAAAAGTCCTGCATGTCTCTCTGAAAGAGAGAGCAATTCCAATCAGGAAGCAACCATGTTCCCTGCCCATGAGCTGTCGCCCCCGTGACAAGTGATGCTGCATTTGAAAGGAGATGAGTCTCTACCCATTTTTTAAGCCAGTTCTGCTGTGGCTGGAACTAGGCACCTTGGAAGTTGACATATACGAGCATTACTAAATTGTCTACCCTGCTGAAAACCACTTATTCTGGATGTGATGGAGAAGTTCCTTATATATTGCTACGAATTCCTTCTCATTCCAGGGCTGTGCCTGGTCTTTCTAAGCCCATTTTCCATTTATATCTTTTGTTCCGCATACAAAGAGGTTGCCCTGCAGGGCAGAGGGCACAAAAAAGGCATTGGTGATTTTGTTACCAGCCACCGTTGCAGTTCCTCTGCTACCTTTGCTGATATTGGAGCCTGCGTTTTGAAGCCTTATGCTTTGGTTTTCAGTTTCGTGTTGGCGCCCCATGGAGGTTGAAGATGTGGTCATGCCCATAAGCTTTCAAAGACACACACGGCTATATGCCCTTGTACCGTCAATCACTGCTTCGATAATGCCAGTGGATGATCCAGGAAGGAGGGCTGCCAGGAACCAAACTGCCCAGTGTTTTAGTCAGAAGTGATCCCTGATTTGACGCAGAATGTCAGTTCCTGGCGTCAAGTGTATTTGTTCCATCTGATGAGTAGCCATGTTTTGGCATGTTTTAGTATTGGCAAAGCCAATAGGTTTGGATTTTGTGTATTCATGGAATCTCCGTTCTCCAGGCATATCATAATGGTACTGCCTGCCCATAAAATGGCAACGGCTGCCAAGCAGTGCTGGCACCTGGGAATAGTATGGCAGTGCCTATCAAAGGCGTATCTGATACCTATGCAAAAGCCAAATCTATTGGCTTTTCCAATGCTTGTTTGGCATTCAATACCGGAAACAGATTGCAAGGTCAATTTGTTAAAGAGTTGTATTGCATCAGGATTTGCAATTAAGCCACTACCTTTCCCAAGGCCACACAAAAAGCAGAGAGCTAAGCCCAAAGAGATCATAGGGGGTGTTGCCAGCAGGGAGGGGCAGGTAGTGAGTGGGAATGGACGAAGGCATTAGCATGGCAATGGTAGGTCACTGAGTGGGTAAATAATCGAACAACATGCACAGGCCATGTGTCCCGCTGCACATCTCATCGCTCTCCTACCTTTGCAGCCTGTGACAATAGTTTGGTCTTATAGGCAGCAATAGTGAAAAAAGGGGGCAGAGGGTAAAGTAAAAAAAAGACGGAAGGGAGATGGGGGCTTGCCACCAATGTTTTAAAAAGAAACACAATGATGCTGATTCACAATTGCATCACATCAATGCAACAGCATTGAAGTAAAGACCAATCAACTAGCTTTGGGAGGACAGAGATGGCTTCTACACGCAACAACCCCACCAGGGGTGCAAGAATATTCAAGACTGTTACGAATTACTGAACTTCCAGGGAACCAGTGGTCCAGGGATGAATATCGGTTTTTAAACCATCAATCAGACCCACACCTCTAGTACACCCGAAGGGATCCGAACAGATTGGAAACACAAGTAAATTGTTAAACCTCCTTGTCCAATTTTGGTAATGTGGACGGAACGGTAGGTCTCTCTCCGCAAGGTCATGGATCGTTGGTTAGTGCAACACAGTGAAAATACAATTATTACCCAATGATAAAAGGGACTGTCCAGTCAAGGTTGTATAAAAATATCGACTTTATTATTATCACAGCAGACAGTTCTAGCACACTACAAAATACAGCCCTCCATGTGTATATCCATGCCCATTCTCTTGAAAAGCCACCCAACCACGGATAGTGGAATTAAGGGGGCGATTGTAACACCACCTGACCTGCCAGAAGCTTGACTAGTTGGGCACACTAGTACTAGTACGGCAAACTGCGGCCAGTAAAAGTCCATAGACAACTGGTCTCATGTCTTAGTCACTCCAAGTGACCTACTAAAGGAATTTGGTAAGCCAAATTCAAAAGGAACTTTCTGTCGCATTGGGGAATCACCAACCTCCTGGTGCCCTCACCCTCAGAGTCTTTTTGCTCACTGTACAGAAGTCCATCGCCCCTAGCATGCTCCTCCGCCTGCTTCCGCGGACCCGTCAGAGTGGGACACTCTTTCTGGGATGTGAAGAAGTCAGTCTGACCTGGGCCCCCAGCTGATGCAAACTTATTCAGCTTGGGCAGGCCCTTCAGATCTTTGCCCACCTGGTCCTCCACCTCAGGTTCCTCGCTGCGCCAAACAACTCTGAAGTCACTGAGTCCCCTGTTACCAACGTAGGGACCTCAGTAGCTACTAGCCCCTCTCCCGCATCTTGGTGGTAGGTGGTAGGTGACACAGTAATCTGTGGAACTGGATTAGGGGCTACCGGCCACACCAGTCCTTCCAACAAGCCCTCTGGAAGCACTCCAGATATTTAAGGCTCCCAGAGTGTTCAATCTGGTGATCTCTTTGTCCCTCAAGCAGGTAGCCGATGTGACAATCTTAGGATCAGGAAGATCATTACCCAACAAACATGGGACAGGAATGGAGTCTTTCACCGCTACACAGCGCTGGGTCATTTCACCTCACTAGCTGAACGCTACTATAGCCAAGGGGAACTTACTCTTTCCATCAAACCCACTTACACTACATTCAGGCCCATCAATATACTGGCCTGACTGTACCCACTGCTGGGGGACAGCAGTGATGCTAGATGCAGTGTCTCGGACGGCAGGAGTCTTGTGTCCATTGACATACACATGTTCTAGATAGAGTTGAGTATTATTGGAAAATGGAATCTCTTCTGGAGACCGGGTACTGTTTCTGCTCAGTGTAACCAATCCACATTTGGCCACTTCTTGGCCTAGGGGGAAGTCCTCCTCTAAGAGGCCCACACTAGATGGCCTCTTCCATAAGGCCAACATTGACTATGGGTTGCTTGGGTAAGCCCTTGCAAGCAGGATCCCAAGCTCCTTACACATGAAACAACCTTTGGGTGGTGAGATCTCAGGTGTCTCAGTGTTAGAGGTACTTGCGCTCTATTCAGTTGCAAGGCTGAACTAGAGTTTTAGGATTTCCCTTTGTTCTTTTGGGGACCTACATTCGAATAGAATTGGGCTAACCTTTGTCCTTCCCATCCTTGTTTACTTTTTGTCCACCAATTTATCTTCTGGTTTGGGTGTGCTCACCTGAGCCTTTTCTGGACTTGAGTACTCACAAACCTGTTGGCAGCCTTTGCAAGCTCCCTAGGGTCTGTGATAGTCTTGTCCACAAGATGCTGGTGTAGGCCAATCTCACAATTCTTCAATACATGCTCACACACAATAAAATCTTACATCATTTAAATGTGTCCACTTTGTTACCAGTCACCCACCTGTTCAGATATTTCAATGACAAATGTGTTAACGCTTCAAATGTATGCCCACTTACCTTTCCAAGCTCTCTGAAGCTCTTGAGATACTGTTCTGGGGTTTTACAGAACTTCCTGTGGAGGGCTGCCTTCATGCTCCCTTAAATGGGCCTTTCCTTAACTGAAGAATTGCATCAGGACCTGGTATCGGTAAGCAACTTATCAGGGATGCACCCACCAGTACCTCATCCTCCTACTGTAGCTGGAAAACCAGCTCATGCACTTCAGACCAGTAAAAAATATCCTTCCCACTTCATTAGCCTGCACTAAATCTTTGGGGATGTGCCGCCATGGCTGATCACAGCCACTCTGATTTGTGCCACTACTACTGCTTCCTCTAGAGGTGGATGGCCTCCTTCTTCTCTTCAAGTGCCAGTGAACTGGATACCCCAGCCCCTTTGATGAGTAGCAATTTCCCTGGAGATGGATGGGGATGCAGACTTTACTCATACATCAATAATAGAGAAGGCTCAGGAAGTTGGCAAAAGGAAGACTGTTTTAAAAGTATCTAAAACAGGGAACATAACTAACATCAACGTACTCGCTCAATCCTCTTACTCGAACATTCTTAGTAAAAACTGAGATCTTATAAGCAATACTCATCATCAATGATGTTAACCTACATGCGTACTAACATCATCCGACGTGGCAAACTACAAAAACCTACTTGCATGGGTGATTGGCTCTAAGTGAACATCTAAGTATATGATTCATACTAGTCTAAAAAGGTGTGACTATGTGATTGGTTACTTAACATCAGGTGGGGCAACTAAGCCCTCCCCTAAAAATTACCACTATGAACGTCACTAAATACACAACGTCCCATTGGTTTACACAACTATAGGACCCCTAATTACACGGTCCTCTACAGTTGGTTTTCCACCTACATCTAGCAGCATGCAGGCTGGCCATCCAGGGGCTGGTGAGGTCGCTTTAACATCAGCTTCCCACCAATTAGCGTATCAATTTATCATCACCTCAGTGGTCTACTGTCAATTAGGCCTTTGAAGCTCGGCTTTGGGAGTGCTCTTAGCTCTGAGAAATTCAGGGAGTGAGAAGCATGGTCTGCCTTTGTGCATAGGTGTGATCATTTCGTTCATCCAACTTCATGCTTCCATGTGACTGGAGACCATGGAATCGAGCCTTTTTGTGCGTTTAATACTATTTTTTAATAAACCTCTGATGTCTTCCTTGTTATGTTCATGCCTTCTGAACAGGAGTTTTGTTCTTTCAGACGATTGTGTATCCAATGTCAGTTCACTCCAGTTTGATAAGAGCTTGGCTTCTTGGCTCGTCCGGCCTCGTCTGCTGAGATTCACTTTGTAATTCCATTTGCTTTTTAACTGCGACACACGAGAAATGAGGCCTTCTTGCTACTGTCCAGCACGGCTATAATGCTTAATGGAAACATCCATCCTTCACTTGTCCATAAGCATATATATATTGGCGCTTGCAGCAATCTATTCACTATAAAAGCTAGTCTTAAGAGTACTTCATCTGCTTGCATTTACTTTGCATCTGTACACGTGTAAAATGACTTAATGTCTTCATCTGTTTCTGTGGCATAACCTTCTTCACCTTGATCCCAAGATGTCACTTAACCTTGATACCTTCTTGATGCCTTATAGAAGATCTGCATTCTCTGGTCTCTGCATCTCTTCTATGTACGTCATCTCAGCTGCTGTGCATGACGTGTACTGGCAATGGTTGGTGGCTTTACCATTCGTCCTTATCGTTAATTGGCTCTGCTTCTTCAGGGATTTCATTCAAATGGTCATCATATTTTCTTGTATGTAGGTATGGTTTTCTCAATGGGTACCTTGCCTCCCAGATTCTCTTAGGTATTGGTACTTTCACTGGTATATCATAGAGTCCATACTCTGCTCTTTGTCGGTTCAACTGTTCTGTTTATGTCACATACTCTGGTTTCCAGCATACAGGTAAAAGGGGCGAGATGGTTCAGGTAGGGGTACTTGGCTCCTCCTCTACACCAGCATGTGCAGCTCTATGGCGGCCCTGTCCCTCTCTACGATGACCATGCCTGGCTGTTTCTGTTCCTCTAGCGCTAGTCTCCTCTCCTTGAGCAGGAGCTTCCTAGACGCTACCTCACTAACAACAGGAACAATTACTGGGCCACTTAGAGACTGTGCTGAGGCCTGGGACCTGTGGGGTGCCACACTAGCCCTTGTCCTCACTGATACTCTTGAGTGTTGAAAACCACACTTGCCCCGGGTTGGGATGATTGGTGAGAAACACTGCTCATGCGGTCGCCCTCGTCATTTTTTCCTCTCTGGAAGGTCTTCTCTGTTCGGGTACATGGTCCTAGCCAGTCCCCTGGGGTCTTCTCTCCAACCGCCCTCGCTTCTACCCAAGCTTGGAGGCTGGTCAGCAACTCAGGTTTATTACCCTGAGTGCTGTGGGGAAGTCCCTGCTCTTGACATAAGAAGTGCAGGACATCCTTGGAACTGCCTTTTACAGTCTCCCTGTCAAGATCCATGACTATTACTAATACCTAGCAGTGACTAAACATACTTTTATCGTTGGGTCACTAAGCTGTGCGCAAGGCTCCAACTGATCTGACTGCTTGCCACCATTGTAGCGAATCAACTTCCGGGCCTTAGTGGTCCAGTGATTAATATCGGTTTCTAAACCATCAATCATCCCCACACCTCCAGTAAATCAGAAGCGATCCGAACAGATTGGAGACACTAGCAAATTATAAACCTCCTTGTTCAATTTTGGTAACGTGACCGGATCGACAGGATTATCTCTGCAAGGTTGTGGATCATTGGTTATTTGCAACAGAGTGAAAATACAATTATTATCCAATGATAAAAGGAACTGTCCAGTCAAGGTTGTATACAAATATCTACTTTATTATTATCACAACAGACAGTTCTAGCCCACTACAAAATACAGCCCACCCTGTAGAGGAACACAGAGGACAGACAGTTTCATGAAGGAAAGGTATGCACTCTGGATACTGACAGGAGGGTAGTCAGTAAAGCAATCAGTCTAAACTGTTAAATGTTATTTGGTTTCAGCACCAAGGGAGCAAGGGGCCGTAAATGTCACCAGTGGCCTTCAGAGAATGACCAGGGGGACAGAACCACAATGTACCTGGTGCTTGAGATGATCTTAATGCTCGACAGCGGCGAGTCGGTTCCAGGACACATTGCATATCAAAGAGGTGTTGGGGTTTCCTGTCCCCTATTGTCAGTTCTGCGATCAGGCATATCACAAGCCTGTTTAAATTAACTCTCATCAGTATGCGCTGCCTCCATGCCGCCATAGCCAGAGGAAGATGTTGCCTTCCCACTTCGGAGAGACTTTGATGTACCCATGACTGTCAGATTCCAGCTAAATGTGACATTGAGGACTGCACCTGTAGGCTGTGTCCCCCAGAGTACACATGACTATGGGTTGTGTGGTGAACAGAGGAAAATCTGTGTGGATTAGCCCCGCACATTTTCTGAGGCTGATTTCTCATCATTAATTTTCAGTACAAACGTTTTTGAAAAAAAACAGGCGAGCACACACTCCCTGGGCAGATCGTTGAATTCCTCACAAAGACACAAGGATACTCCCAGCAGCCACATGTGCAAAGTGGATCTAGTACCCTGATCACTCTTCGTTTGGAGTCTCAATGCAAATAGCAGCCATATGCACCAACTTCACACACTGCAGCCGAAAGTTGTCCTTTGCTCACCAGTGCAGTCCATACTCAAGCAATAAAACATTCCAAAGCTGTATTTATATGTCTCCTGCTTTCCACCCATTTTACTGTAATAGTGACTATTCTGACAGATGAAATGAGCATGACAACAAGTGTGCAATGTTTGAATTGGTGTCCGGACATTTTGTCGAAAGACATTTGGTCCAAAGACATTTGGTCGACGGAATTTGGTCGAAAACCAAATGGTCGAATTTTTTTTTTTGATATATGTATATATATAAATATATATATATATATATTTTAGGTTTTAGTTTAGAGAAAAAAAGGTTTTTTTGAAAAAAAAGGGGGTTGGGGGGTTGGGGGGCCCCCCCCCAAAACCTCCCCCCCAAAAAAAAAAAGTGAAAATAAATTTTAAAAAAAATCCAACCATTTTTCTTTCGACCAAAGGGTTTCGACCATATGTCCTGTCGACCATTTTATTTCGTTGAAATGTCTGGTAACCGTTTGAATTACTATCACAGACATGTTTGATAAATTAGTACATTCCCAAAATGTACTTTGTTTCTATACAATGGATCCAGCATCCTATATTCAGGGAACCCACATTGCCTGACACCTAGCTCCACCCTTCAGTGCCAGCCACACCACTGACAACCTGCATCCCCCCACCTGATGACCTCCATGCGGGTGTGAAGGATTAGGGATGGGGGAGGGAGTTCCCCCAGTAACCTTTGTCCATTTCCAGCACTAACTAGTGCCTGCACTCCGCACATTGCACCGGGTGAGCAAGATCATGCTGCCCGCAACTTTCAAAAGTATATCCTTTGACCCTCTACATACCTGAATAGCACATGCGGAGGCCTCTGCAGATGTGGAGCTAAGGAGTGGCATGTGAGAGGGAGTGGAATCAGTCAGGTGTCATGTATACACTTGCTGATCTGCAAACTGTTGCAGAGGATCTTGAGAAACGCACTTTTCGTCCTCACACCATTCCCTTTAACATTTAGAATCTGGCAATAACCACTCATTTTGGGAGCTCATAGGGCTGGTGACGGCCTGCCAGCCCAAGCTGTGTGCGGGTTCAGGGCCGTTACTGGTCCTGTCCACCCCCAAACACGTGGATTATTGCTATTAGCTGCCCGGCTCCTAAGTATTTTAGAGTTTTGAAAGATTTCATGTTTAAAGGAAGTTGTTTTCATGTGACACAAGGAATTACAAACGAAGATTGCTTTGATGGAAATAGTGAAGGGATGCTATCCCTTTACTATGTTCATGGAGGCCAGGTGGGCAGCCAAACTGGGGGATGTCGGCAGAAAAAATGTATGCAGGAAATATGGCAGTGTGACTGTGACCTACAACTGTGCTGGCGTGCAGGGCTCACGGCACTGAGAGAGAGTAGGGGGACTGGCTTGGGTTGATTGGTGAGCAACACAGATGAAAGAACCCCGGGGGGGGGGGGCGGGGGACAGGCGGATGAGAGAATGTGGCCAGTTACTGACTACCTACGTTGCATACCACCTGATTGGCCAGACACTCTCCCCTAGGTGCGAATGCCTAGTCATCAACATTGACACTGTAACTAGCATTAATGCATCGCAATGGAGAACTGGTTAGGGCGCGGTGGTCATCCCTGATGTCATAGAGACATAAATACTGTCAAGGTTCTAATTATGCCTGCCTAAGTCAGTCATAGACATTGTGACATCACAAATGGGCATTATGTCGTCGCATTGACGCTGTACAGGACATTTCACGGCTAGGAGTCATTGTGACATCACTGTGCACAAGGAAAGAGGAAGTGGTGACCCCAGTGGGTCATTATGGTATTAGGTCTGGTCTGGAAGCGCACCCTGTGCACCAGTGTAAAGTGTTCCGATGCTTCTCGAAGCTAGATCCGCGCTCAATAAATATCATAATAATAGTAATGACGATACACAGCACACGAGAAAGCAAATCTTGCTTTGTGATACACCAATGCAGCATTTTCCTGACATGCTTAACACTACCAAACAACATGCAGGACATATGATGCCTGCACAATTCCTAGCGTAACGTGGGGAACCTCGATTGCAACGGGAGCTATGATTGGACTCTTTAGCTGTCTGTCAGAGTTGCTGGTAGCAGTAAGGTTTTACGTGGGCAGGAAGAGGAAGCATTGCTGCACTGCCTGCGCATAGAAGGCATGGGGATATTTCAGAGCCCGTGAGGCAGAAGTGGGCAGCGCCAGTACGACGACTATAAAATACAAAGAGGCTCTAAAAAAAAAGTTCAAGTACGATTCAGCAATGGAAAGATATTCGTTTATTTTCATGTTGATGAAACAAGCGAGAGTGCATGGACAGGTCGAAGTCATTTTGTTGAAGACCAGCTTTTTGCACACTCAATGAAACACAAAGGGAATTGAATGGGTTAATGTGCCAGGTAGCAAGGGGAGAGTGGAACGACCTGGCATTATAGGTAGAGGGACCCAGGCCAGAAAAACGCTAGGTCCATCTGGGTGCCCCCGTGGGAAAATTACAAGATACAGCTGGGGGTCACAGGCTTGCCCCGCGTAAAAGAATACTGACTTGCATACCAGGAGTCACAACCTTTCCAAATAGTGAATGGTTTGGGCCAGAAGTGTGGAAGTCAGAAGGGCAGTGAAGAAGTAGAGCACCTGATCAATATGGGTGATTTGGAGATCATAAATGGGTGAAGTAAGGGGCAGGAGAGGGTACGAGACCACCCATGGTCGCAGGCTGTGTGGGGCAGATGTTAGAAGAGTAGATGGGAGTGGGAACACTATGAACTGTGACGGCACAGACCCCAAATTATGGGAAGCCCTTCTGACCACTCCAGACAACAGAGGTTGTGGTGAGTGATGATCCAAGGCTCCAATAAGCCATATAAGTTGCAAGGTGGATAGAGATGGGCTCGAAACACATGAGAACAGCGAAGGCCGTTGATGACAACAATGCAGAAGCAGGATGTTCACCTAGCATTCCGGAAGTATACAGGTGAGAAATGTGACCAAGAGATCCCCATATACAACTCCAAACAAGGGGGAAAGGGCCAAGGCATTGAAAGCCAGTGGGCAACTTTAACAAGACCTTCCCGTTCAAAAAATATTAAACCCACTTGGACCATTAAGTACAGGAGACACATGAAAATGCTGAAAGGGAAACAGAGGTGGACTGGGAACCAAAAGACGCCCTGGAAATAATTTTCAAACTGGCGCAATATTACACATTTTCAGCAATCCAACCCTTTTCCTATGAGAAAATGTGCAGATAAAATAAGTTACCACAAAAAAAGACGTCCAGGGTGCATGTTGCATGGCACCCCTGCAGGAGCCATGGTATCGTCCAGTGTGCTGTGGCATGGTCACATGGTTATCCATGTGACCATCTTAATAAAAGGTCCGAGCCGCTTCCGGCTCGGCAGTCGAGACCAGCGAGACTCCGTGGTGTGTGTGTTCTTTGTGTCAGCGCCATGGCGGCGCCCCACCACGTGTGCTGGGCCCAAGGAAGGGGCCCAGCTCCAGGACGGTGCCCCTGCCGGGCAACGCCGTCCGGACGGTGCCCCTGCTGGGCAACGCCGTCCATGTGTGTCCCCCTGGCCCTGTGAGTCGGGCCAGGGTGGCGACCCCGGCCTGGGTGCCCCCAGAGCCGGGGCCGCGGTAAGCCGGTTGCCAGCCGGCCATGTGTGGAGCTCCGGTGTCCCGGAGCGGGTGGGATGAGCCCCCACCCCCAACCGAGGCGGCGTGACCGCCGCACCTGTGTGTCCCTCGTCGGGTGCCACCCGACCCGAGCAGGGGGCTGCCCGGTGGTCCGGAGCAGCCCCCAACAATGGCGACGAAGGCTGGAGCCCTGCGTGTGTAGCGGCGTCGGCCGCATGTGGAGGAGCGTCTGCTCCCACCGCCACCAGGAAGGAGGAAAACTGTTTTCTCCCCTTCCCGGGGGGGGGAGTGTGAGTGCCCCGCGGAATCCGCCGCACAGACGATGTGCGGAAAACATCGCCGCACACAAGCGATGGATGCGGGCCCATCTCCAACTGGGCCCGCTAAGGAGGGAGAGGGGCCCCGCGCGCCCCGAAGAAGATAGGACGCGGGCCCATCGCCAGCAGGGCCCGCGATGAGGAGGGGCGGAAACTCTCTTTTCCCCCCGCATCCCCGTGAGGGAGAGAAGTTTCTGCGGCGTCGGCCACAGGAGGTGCTGCCCCACCTGCGAGCCGCAGTGGGGAGGAGCGGCAAACGTCGCCGCAAAAGGACAAAGGGTGGCGGGCCTAAGTCCAACCGGGCCCGCAAGAAGACAGCGAGGATGCGGGCCCAAATCCAACGGGGCCCGCAGCGGCAATGAGGAGGATGCTGCCTCCGCCGCCGCGGAGGAGGAAGGTTGGAAGGAGGGACCGCCGAACAGCTGAGGCGGCCCCGACAAAGGAGCGGCATCGGCCGCGGCACCGAGGTGGGGCATGGGCCGCCCAACAGCTGACGCGGCCCCCAACGGAAGGCGGGCCCATCATCAGCTGGGCCCGCAGAGAAAAAAAAAATGGAACAATGGAGGCCCTGCCCATTCCCCGTCTGTGAGCCGCGCGGAGGAGGAGCGGCGAACATCGCCGCATCATTGTGCAGCGGGCCCAGTTTCAACTGGGCCCGCAAAGAAGCTGCCCGCCCCGTGTGGGGGTGAAATTGCGGCGTCGCCGCACCGTGAGGTGGGCTGTCTGCCCCCCCCAACATAAGGAAAGCATGCGGCAGTGCCCCTCAAGAACATGGGCCTGCCGTGCAAAAAAAAAAAAAAAAAAAAAAAGGGGAAATGAGAATGCAGGCCCAAAGACACACGGGCCTGCAAAAGTAACAATGGAGGGGGCGTCGCCCAACAAGTCTGGGGCTGCTGCCCCCGTGTGGAGGGAGATCTGCGGCATCGGATGCCATGAGGTGCCTGGCGGCCCTGGGCCGCAGCAAGGTGAGGCGGGCCCGACTTCCACCGGGGCGCGATGGGAAGATGGATGCAAGCTGCCCGCCCAGGCCCCTGGAAGGAGGAACAGGGTTTTTCTGCCACCCTGCCACGATCTCCTCTCCAGGCTATGGACCTGACCGATGTGGCCCCTGGGCCTCCCCAGGTGCGGCTTTGCCGGTTTTGTGACTTTGCTGTGACTGTTCTATACGAGTACTGGTGAGGATGCAAGCTGGTTTCCGGCGACTCCACGAGTATGGGAGGTGGGCATCATAACTGACGTCCCCCTGTAGACTGTGAGCCCGTAGACACAAGTTTGCTTAAAATGGCCCAGGGAGGGGGAAATGTTGGGTGGTGCACACCTGTAGACTCGGAGTGCTTTATGTGGTGCCAGTAGCCCCCAGTGGTACTGTTTAGTGACATGAGAGCCACTCACCCAGGTTAATAAAGGGTGTGCAAAGTAGTAGAGTGGCTCAAATAGTAGTAGTTGTGGTTAGGTGGGGATTTTGGGGTTTTTTCGTTTTGTTGATATGAAAAAGGAGGAGTGTTGCATGGCACCCCTGCAGGAGCCATGGTATCGTCCAGTGTGCTGTGGCATGGTCACATGGTTACCCATGTGACCATCTTAATAAAAGGTCCGAGCCGCTTCCGGCTCGGTAGTCGAGACCAGCGAGACTCCGTGGTGTGTGTGTTCTTTGTGTCAGCGCCATGGCGGCGCCCCTCCACGTGTGCTGGGCCCAAGGAAGGGGCCCAGCTCCAGAACGGTGCCCCTGCCGGGCAACGCCGTCCGGACGGTGCCCCTGCTGGGCAACGCCGTCCATGTGTGTCCCCCTGGCCCTGTGAGTCGGGCCAGGGTGGCGACCCCGGCCTGGGTGCCCCCAGAGCCGGGGCCGCGGTAAGCCGGTTGCCAGCCGGCCATGTGTGGAGCTCCGGTGTCCCGGAGCGGGTGGGATGAGCCCCCACCCCCAACCGAGGCGGCGTGACCGCCGCACCTGTGTGTCCCTCGTCGGGTGCCACCCGACCCGAGCAGGGGGCTGCCCGGTGGTCCGGAGCAGCCCCCAACAGTGCAGAGGCCTACCAGGAAATCTCCAGAGTTCCCTATAGGCCAGGCCATCCCTTGGCCGTGAAGGCTGTGTGTCTCAAATGCGGAAACCGAGGACTGAGAGAACACTTAGCAAACATGGGCCAGAAGAACCAGCGTGTCCAATGCAGGTGATAGAAGGGCAGTCAGAGGCTCATACTTTCTGTTGACTGTCTCAGGGACCAGGAAAAACGAGCCTGGAGACTGGGTAAAGGTAGACAGAACGCTGTTGGAATGCTACAGTACATAAGTTCAGCATGCACACTAGTTGATGTGGAGATACATATGGCGCCTTGAAACACAATTCTCTTGATGTATAAGCACCTTACAAATGCCCAATAAAATAAATAAATAAAACAGTGTGAGAGGGAAGTTAGTACTGGCGGGCTATGCTAAGATCTCACACACATAATAGGCTCTAAGTGGGTCATACTCATGCAGCAGCGTGCAGTCTCTACAATGGGCCAACAAAAATCTGCCTTTGTGGGATGGGGTGATTAGACGGCCAAAAAAATAATAATTGCATCCCGGAGAATAGTGCCGAACCTTTACAACCACGGATTTGGGTGCCAGTGGACTGAAAGACTCACAACAGGAATACCAAGACATCTTTAATGATAAAATTGTCTTCTTGAGTGTTTTCAAGCTCAAGCTAGTGCTTAAGACAGGAGTGCAACCAGAAGCCCACAGGATCAGGGCAGTGTCAATGGGTTTTGGGAATACGCTACAAAAGCAACACCAAATGCTGCCCAGCCGTGGGATGATGGAACTCATTGAATCATCGGAATGCCTTCCCATAGAGTTAATCATCGGAAAGCGGAATAGGATCGACATGTGTACATACCCAAGGTTCCTGAATGCCAACATACGGGTTCATTGAGACCCCCGATGGACATCAGACAGAGGCTGCCAATCATGGATTCTGTGTTTTCAATGCTTGTTTTGTCATTGGCAGAACTCGAGATTGAAATATGCCAACAAGAAATATGTGAACAATCTTGACCAATAATAGCCTTCTCACCACCATTAGAAGGGCTCCGCTTCCCCTGTATGCCCTTGTGCTGTGTTCCGCTGCAGCAGTCTTCTAATAGGGACTGGCGGGATAAAGGGAGCCTACGTCTCCCAGAATGACATACTGGTCATAGGCAAGGACCTTGGGAGAAGACCATGGATGTCTGGTTGGAGTTCTGAGCACATTCAAGACCGAGGGGCTTACCTTAAAGTTCCAGAAATGCTGGATCAGGGGAAAGGGAGTGTCCCACCTGGCACATGATATTCATGCAAAAGGCATGATGTCACAGAGGGGTTAGTAGCCACCATGTTGGGGGCGATCCCTCTGAAAGACAAAGGCCACCAACAAAGGCCATTTCTTTTCAGATTAGATGAATACCTTTCCAAATGGGTGGCCAGTTTTGCTGGCAAAACCTGTGTCAACACTGAATTGCTGAAGTGGGAGAATGGGACAACACCCTCCCCCCAATCTCATCCAGACCATGGCCAAGAGGATCACAACCCAGACATCCCCCATGAGACGAGTTCGTCTATTTACCAGATGACAAAATACCCTGGTTCAGAAACTTACACATAAGAGGAGTATGCCCACCAGCACGCCCCGCACCAGCCCGCCCGGCTCAAGCCGACGCCTGCGACATGGATGAGCGAGACTAAGAACAACGGCCACAAGTATCCAAATCATTAGAGATGCCATAACGACATAGCCAATTGCCAAGAACACACGTGCCACCATGCACACTGGTTACTCACACACCAACCTACACGAAGAACATACACAGTGCTGTGACGTATGTGACTGACACACCCACTGACGTGCATCGTTGTTATTTTTCACATAGGCCTTTTCACAATACCGCAGAAACGCAAGATGCCTGAAGAGCTCGTGTATATGCTTGCTGACGTTTCTCCCGCCACCCACCCATATGACGACACCATCATGTATATCTAATACTGCTTGTGACGCCCTGTCAACCCGAGACCCCTATACCACGGATTATTTACCGCTACCCATGTACTAGGCCTGAGTAGGCCGCAAGCAAGAGTCACCCAGACAAGAGCCTCGCTATGAAAATCCTCTCAGAACAAGAGTACAAGTGCTGACAATGCAGAACCAGCCTCAAGCAAGGGCTCACAGCCAAGGCCACGATGTTGCAACTGGCATGCCGCGAGCCCAGCGCCAAGGTTATACCTGTAAAATGCCAAGCACACAGAAGCGAAATACAAACCTAATGCTCATAATTCTGCTCCAACTACGGTTTCTCCACACGTGACCAAGCCGAACTGACAAGGTGCCAGGCTCACGAGGCGGGAAGCCGCCTGGGTCCCACGTCTGGGACACAGGTTGCAACAATGAAGCAGCAAGGTGGACACCTACAGCGATGGGAATGACTCGCTCACAAGCCTATGAGCATACTTGTCCGTTGCCTGCACAAACACTGAAAGACAAAGGCCACCAACAAAGGCCATTTCTTTTCAGATTAGCAGTATCACAACTGGCCCTGATGCACTCCAAAATGATGGAAGAGAGTAAAGGAGTAAAGAGAGATAACAGCTGGTTTTCATTTCTATGGTCATGGATGCCTTCATGGCTGTCAGATGGACTGAAATTAATAATTAATAGTAGGAGTGATAATATTGGGTACAGCTGTGCTGATTGTGATAAAGTTCTGGAAAGCTAGAAAAGCACAAACACATAGTTGCACATTGTTGCTAATGACAGGTAAACCGCGAGCTGGGAACGACAATGGTCCCAGGCTTGGGGGCTCATGGGAGAACCAATCAGAACACAGGGGGGGTCATCACTGATGCCATTAGTGTTAGTCAATCACCAGGGGTCCCCCTGTAATGATTCTAAAGTAACAACTATTAGGGACAACCCAAGTGTACCACCTGACCCATCCTTACCCACTAATATCTTTCTCCATATGCTACCTATACTAACCCTACCACTCGGGGAACCAATCCAGAGAGGCAATAGGTTTTTTGCTAACTTTCCCAGGTGACGCGGATAGCGCATCATACTGCTGTAAAAAGGGCCTGCGAGCCCCACAAGAGTGAGAGTCCGATTGGACGCGTACGATCCGAGACCCATCCCTGCCGTTGTTATAATAAACAGCAGAACCGCCTCCCTCCTTGTTTGTGTCTCATACTACTTTTGGGGACACGGGAGGAGTTGGGGCCTCCCCAGCCCGGAAGCCTGTGGACGGCTCTGCCGGCCCCGGGAAAATCACCTGGACAAGTTGGAGGCACTGCTGAGATCTGTTTGAGATCTATCTCCTCGAAACTTTATTCCAAGGCCCTTGCAGCGAGGCAACCCGGCAGCGCGGCCCCCTCTGCCGCTGCCCCCTTTTGAGGACTACAGGACCATCGTGGAACTGCGAGAAGACCGCACAGCGCAAACCGGATATTGGCCCTCGGGAGCCGGTTGAGAAGTATCCAGCCCGCGGTTGGCGAGTGTCCAGAAGTGGTCCAGACGGGGGAGGTGGCGAGCCGCTTGGAGGGGTGCACACAGTCGAGCTGCCCCACATCAAGGGAACTTGGTGAGTATGGCACACCCAACAAGCAATGTGACATTGTGAGGGAGGGGGGAGGAATTGTAATAAGGGCGGCAGGAGGTGTTATTACAGTGTGTTGCAAAGATTTGATTAATAAGTGTTGACAGACGGGTGAGCGGTAGCAGGACAGGCACGAGGGCCGTCGTCTACTGCGTCACAGAAACAGGGTGGGTGGAGCCAGAACGCACCACATGTGGTTGTTTGTAGGCACGGATTGGTCTAGATCGTGGGCACCTGTAGAGGGGATGTGTGGCTTTCCTATGAATTGGCGTTTTTGATCAATGAATAGATGAGGATTCCTATGGATCGAGTGTTAAAGTTCGATAGATAGATGACATTTTTCCGTAGGAGGTAGCTAGATTGTTGCCGAATGCGGAAGATTATTGGCTAGTTAAGCTCCCCTGGCGAGGGGCGTATCACACGCGAGGCGACGCAGTGTTCGCAGTTCGATTATAAGAGTTATTGTTGGTTACCTTGTTCCGGGCATAACAAGAGGACAGCTGTGGGGTTGACGGGGACAAGGAGTTAAAACATATCTCGTGATCTTTTAACGTTATAAAAGACTTACCGGTAATAGTTTTGAAGAAGTTGATGACGTCATCCGTAGGGCCTCCATAGGACACCTTGACCACATCGCGTTGTTCGAGGGGTGATAGGGGAGTAGTAGAGGGTAAGGGCTGCATAACAGAGGTGGGGAGCCCGTGCACGGAGAACGCCGGCTACACCCAAAATACGGGGAGGGTGAAAAGGAGGAAGTGACCGTGCACGGAGAACGCCGATCACGCTGAGGAAGGTGGGTGGAAAAGAGGGGAGTGGAAAAGGTGGGGCGGCTGTATAAGCACATCACAGGGGGCACGCAGCCGCAGGGGGCTTCGTGCGCCGCGGCCACAGGGGGCAGTACTAGTGGTAACAAAGGAGGAAAAATAAACAGAGGAAAAGGACTGTATATTTGTAACTACATTACCTTTCAGCGGACGGTCGGAAGTCCTCAATCTACGGGGCCAGGTAAAGAAGGTTGTTGCTGAGGAGAGTTAACAGTATAGTATAGCATGTCATACAGGTCGGGGTCTGGAGGATGGGGGAGCACTCTAACTACCCCCCTCCAACATATTTGCAAGACGCTATCACCTTACAGGGAGAAACTTATCAAATATAGTATAGAATGGACATAAGGGACAGACAACAAAATGACGACACCATGGCCGCCTAACAGCAGTTTTGAACCATACATCCAACACTCGCTGCTGACACATATACACAACACGTACAAGGGGAAGAAATTAGCTCATCACGTGGAGGTATTTAACTTGTGGAGGATGTTCCAGGGATCCCGGCTAGGAGCAACAGGAATGTTCACCATGGAAGGGACGACAGAAGAGAAGGGGAGCAAGGAAACAAAGGAGGGCAAAGAGATTAGGAAGAAGAAGGGAACGTGGGACCGGCAACTAATAACGCACTATGCACTGAAAAGGACAAAAGGGAGGGCAAAAGGTCTGGTACCGCACATTAAGTAGAAGTAAAAAAAGAAGGGACAGAAGATATGCCCTTAGCGAAAGTAGTGAAGAAGGAGGAAGGTGGGTTGTATCCAGTGACGGAGTTACGAGAAGCAGTGAGGCAACAATTAATGGCAGCTGAAGGGTACTCAAACCCCACATACAGCCCTCCACTATATACCGCTACAGGGGGGAGGAGGTGACGAGCACGGTGGGTTCAAGCTACACGCAGGAGCACGCAAAAGGAGGAAAGAGAGGTGAGGAGCATATTGCGAAAATAGGACAAGACAAATGGATAGCAGCACAGGTGCTCTTAAAGCTGCGAGGGACCTTAACAGGAGAAGAAGAGGATGTGGTGAGGAGAGTGCCTAAGGACGACAAAGGTACCACTCAGACAGGGGCTAAGGTGAGTTACACGAGAGAAGGGGAACTGTCACAGGAAGAGGAGGAGATGTTGGAGGAAAGATTGGCTGAATTGAGGGATGCACGGAGTGCACTGATTAGACAGTTCGAGGAAGAGACACGAAGAAGAAGGAAGGAAAGGAGGGAGAGTAGGGATGAGCAGGAAAGGATGAGGGAGCATACAGAAGAGAGGAAGAGGGAAGCGGAGAGGATGAAAGCTACAGCGGAGAGGGTGTCCCGAGCAGTGCAACGCGACATGAAGAGGAGGGAGGAAGAGAAGGAAAAGGAAATGGAACAATGGAAGAAGAAAATACTCTCTGAAAGCACCAGGAAATATGAAGAGGGTAAAGTAATAGAAAGTATATTAAAAAGAGAAATGGGACAGTGAGAAAGAGGAAGAAAGGATAATAGCAAGGGTAAGTAGTGAGGTGATGGGGGAACTGAAAAAGAAGAGAGAGGAAATAGGTGGTGAGATAATGGCGAGGAAGAAAAAGGAGAGTGAAGGTAGGAGACTGGAGCATGGAGTAAGAACATACGCACGTCAGGACGCGGAGTGGTTACAACATCAGCGCAGGGGGCGGTAACCAGTGGAGGCGAACAGAGAGGAACGGATTTAATAGACTTAAAAACGGTAACAGTGGGGGGGAAAAAGAACAGAATGGGGGTTGTCGCTCCTGGACGGATTCTGCAGCGAAGAAGAAGAGGGTGTGGGGAAAAGAGGAAGAAGTGGCAGTAGGGAGAGTTTAGATAAATTGTACCTCACACGCGCTAACGGTGAATCACCATGGGCATGTGGGAAGAAGGAAGAGGAGAAGACAGGTAAAGAACAGGTAAGCGAGGTGGCCGGAGGAACAACACACACAATAACTTCCACGTTATCAAGCCTACCACGCCCACTCACACCTACACCTGAACACACACCATACGTTGGTAGGCTCAGAGATCGCCCAGGACACAGGCAGGAGGAACGCCAGACACGCCTGCGGTGAAACAAGAGGGTAGTAGGAGAGGGAGGAGGAACGAAGGAGAAGATATGACAAGCAACGGTAATATAAATATGACAACAGTTACCCGACACAGAGGAAGAGGGCGAGTACACTGACATTACCCCAAGGTCACAGGGGGAACCTAGGGGTTACAATTTAATGCCACTTCTGGAAAGGGGAGGGGCCAGACCGCAATACATCCCCTGGAAGCATGCTGATAAGAAGAATATAAAACGTAGGCTCCCATCCCTAAGCGGAGGAGCAGGGAAGTGGATATACAAGATGGAGAAACACACTGCGGGACATAAACTAGCAGTGGGGGATGTGAAGGGACTATTAATATCAATATTGGGGGATGCGGCAGATGACATTTGGAAAAGGGCAGGCTTCCCCGGGGTTACAATAACAGACACGTCACATGACGGGGCGCCATTTGCCAACTGCAGGCATGCACTATGGCAGGCCCTGAGGGTCCAGTACCCAGACACATCAGACATAGGAACTATTACGTCACGCAAGATGCGTGAGAATGAAGATCCTGTTGATTACATCCAGGAGATTCAGGAGAAGTGGCGCTTGGAAACTAGGGAGCAATGGGACAAAACACCAGCCATTTTCTACCACATACTAGTACAAGGGCTCTCAGAGACAGTACAAAGACAGCTAAAGAAAATAGTGGGATGGAAGCTAAAGCCTGGCCGAAAATACAACTAACAATAATACATCACTGTAGAATGTGGCAAGAAAAGATGAAACAAAAGGAAGAAGATAGGAAGACAGAAGAGGCAAAATTAGTGCAGAAAAAAATAACTAAATATACTATGGAAGGAGCATTAATAACTGCACCAGTAGTAATGGCACCCACCCCCACACAAGTGGTGGTTGCACAAGACACCACACAGCAACAAGTAGCACCATTACCGCAGCCAGCACAATTTATAACACAGCAAATGCCACCACCCCCACCATACACAGCTCCCACAGGGGGAGGGTACATTTCATCAGGAAATGGACATTATAACAACTTCCGAGGGAGGGTTGGCATGATAAGAGGGAGAGGGTATGCCCAACACGCACAGCAGCAAGGAGGAGGGTTCCGAAGTTACTACCCTAACGGGCAGCAAGGGTACCAAGACAATATGGGGAATTTCCCATGGCAGGCCAGGGAACCACCTGTATGTTGGATTTGTGGATTGGTGGGGCACATGTCACGCACATGTAGAATGAGGCCTACCCCACCGGCCTGGGGGGAACAGGGGCCACAAGGACATATGGGGGAGCAACAGGTTTACCAGCAACAGCAAGGAACGCAACAGAATAACCCACAGCAACACACGTCACCACAACAACCACAGCAACAGGTACAATACCACGCCCCACCACAAAAACAGGTACAGACATACACATCACCAAAGCAACAGGTGGTAGTAACACAACAACACCAAGTGCAACCACCACAGCAGCTCACCCGAATACAGGACAATAAAGTGTCAACCACTGATACACCACTACCACAAACACAGTTATGGAGGGTGACCATATTGGGGCACACCCCTTACACTGGAGGCGGTCAGTCACTGTACCCACAAAAGGACAGCCCACATACGTCCTTGATGTGTCCCATCCTGTCGATAACACCTAACAGTGTGGAGGATTCACGCATAAAGGTAACGATAGGTGACAAAAAAATGTCCTTCCTTGTTGACACCGGGGCCACTAGGTCTAGCATTAGGGAGGGTAAATTTAAAATGTCAGGCGAGGCCATGCACACTCAAGGATTCTCTGGGGCTCGAGGGTTGGTTCCCTTTACTGATAACATCTCCTTATCTACAGGAGATAATGATATGTCTGTCCCCCTCCTGTACTTGAAGGAGTCGCCAGTAAACATACTTGGGAGGGACATAATGAGCAGTTTGAATATGACAATCTCCTTCATGGAGAACGGCATAATTTGCTCCACACCCGGAATAAACATGATCACCGCACGACAAATACTGAAAGCCTACTGTGGCCAAACAGTAGCCCGGGCGGTGCCGGTAGATGGAGAAATGTTCCAATATGGAACAGATATGGCATTTGCATGGATGCCAGGAATAGAGGGCAAGATTTGGAGGAGGCCAGCAGCATATTTGTTCAGGCCAGAGACACCAGCAAATGAACCATAGGGGAAGATGATTTCATTGAGCATTGAGAGCATCATGGCAACTGTAGATTACCTCACAGTACATGCCCAAGACAGAGAGGGGAGGGCATGGAGAGCAGTAATAGCGCTGGCTGAGGGGTGCAGGCTCACACAGGTGTCTGAAGAGGAGGTCTTCTCAATAAGCAAAGGAGAAGGAGAGATGGTGTTTATGATGAATGTTGACATCTGGTTGAGAGTGACATACAGGCAAGTGGCACTAAAAATGGCATTGGCACTAGAGGCACCTGCATCTACCCCAGTACCATTTTATGAGGAAGACATGGCTTAGGTTCCAGCGTCATTGTGGACCACCAGTCCCTATGACGTGGGCTGCATAAAGATCATTGGAGGAGTAAAAATAAAGTTGAAAAAGGGAGCAATATTACCTAGGGTGAAGCAGTACCCACTATAAAAAGAGGCAGATGAGGGCATATACGAAACTACAACAGCCCTAATAAACAATGGCATATTGGTACCATCAGAATCAACATGTAACACGGCCGTGTACCCAGTGCGCAAAGCTAAAAGAGGGTCTTGGCGTTTCATCCAGGACCTTAGGCCCTTGAATTACATCGTAGAGGCAGAGTACCCCATAGCAGCAAACCCAGCCACAATACTATGTGGAATACCAGCAGAGGTATCACGGTTCACCGTGATTGAACTAAAAAATGCATTTTTCTCGATACCTCTATAGCCAGAGTCACAAGATTTGACAAGCTTGACATACAGGAATACAAAATGGAAACATACCAGGTTACCACAAGGGTACTGCGAGTCACCCTCAATATTCAACAGGGTAAAACAGATGGATTTGGGAAATATTGAAATGGAGAGCACGGTGCTGCAATATGTTGATGACATAATTTGCAGCACAACTGAAGAGAGGTGTAGGGAAGACTCAGTAATAATGCTGACAGTGTTGGCTGAGAAGGGATACAAGGTGGACAAGGAAAAGTTACAGTACTGTCAGGAACAGGTACTATACATTGGCCAACTTATTTCCCAGCATGGAAGAAACATTGCACCACAAAGAGCACAAGCCATAACCAACACACCACAACCACAAACTGTGCAGGAACTGCAGCAGTTCCTGAGCCTATGCAACTACTGCAGGGCATGGGTTTTTGATTACAGCTCATACATAGGTTCCTTGCTCGAAGCACTGAGAGAAGCACAAAAAGGGGACAAAAGTTTGGGATGGACAAGGGAAATGAAAGAGGCATTTGATGAGTTAAAACGCGCCATATCCACAGCGCCTGTACTAGCCACTCCAAATTATGAACATCAATTTTTCATTTTTTCGCATTGCGGCTCAGCAGTAATGAAGGCAGTATTAACTCAGAAAACAAGCATGGGACACAAGCCAATAGCCTTCTACAGCGGTCAGTTGGACCCTGTGATGTTAGGTGATTTCCCTTGCGAACAGGGCCTCTCCGCTGCAGCATTTGGTGTGGAAAAATCATCATCAATAACAATGGGCTGTCCCACCACATTATTTGTGGAACATGCACTGTTTCCAATTTTAAACAAGCCCAAGCCCACACTGACCACACAGAGGGCATCAGGTTATGAGATCATCTTATCCAGACCTGAATTGACAATTGTCAGATGCAGTAATGTAAACCCAGCCAGGTTCATAGCAGAAGTTGTTGAGAAAGGTGATTATGCCCACGATTGCACACAGACTACTGAAATGTACTCCGGCACAAGGAAGGTAGAGGAGGATGCCTTTAAGGGGGGTGAAATAATGTACATTGATGGGTCGTCAACTATTGATCAGAGCGATGGAGTAAGGAGGACAGGGGCAGCAGTAGTTCGAATGACGGAAGATTTGATGTATGTTCCAGTGAAATGTGTCCAATTACTACAGCATTATTCGGCTCAGGCAGCGGAATAAGTCTCACTGATTTTGGCACTAAAAGAAAGTTTTGACAAAAGAGTGACCACATACTCTGACAGCGCATATGTAACATCAATGGTGCACTCAGGGTTAATAAAGTGGCAGAGAAGGGGATTTAGAAGAGCTGTTGGCACCCCGGTGCAACATGCCCTCTTACTAGCCGAATTGATTGAAGTAATTAACGATCCCCAAGAAATAACTTTGGTTAAATGTCAGGCCCACACTAATGGAGATTATCCTATCTCGAAAGGTAATGAAACAGCAGACGCACATGCCAAACATGCTGCATATTTTTCCGAAAAAGAGGAAGAGGGAGGTCGATGGCAAGACAGATGTTGATGAAGGATGGGTACACCCATCTCCCTACAGCCCAGATAATGGAGTTGCAGGCAGCTGCACCAATGGCAGAAAAGGAGCTATGGGTGAGAAGAGGGTGTACAATGAGCCCCACAGACGCACTGTGGCGTCAAAACAATACTGGAAAGGTGGTTATGCCGCTGGCACTACAGCCCTGGCTCAGCTTCACCATCCGGCACATACAGGAAAGGAAGTGATTGCAGCACAAATTAAGGAAGGGTGGTTCTGTCCCGAGTTAAATTCTCATGTTGCAAATTTCATCAGCAAATGCCTCACATGCCAACAGTTTATGGCCGGTCACACGCTGCAAGTGATAAAGGGTACTATACCCTGGGCCAGAAGGACCCTTCCTACACCTTCATATTGACTACGTTGATATGATCGATTTATGTCAAGGACATAGGTACATGATTGTGGTGGTGTGTCCATTCTCCAGATGGATTGAGGCTGGACCTTGCTCACACGCGGATGCATTTAGGGCAGCTAAATTTTTAGCGATAAAGATCTTCCATTAACGCCAACATCAAGAGCCTTCACTGACTACGAAAATACTGCAAATGTTTTTGGTGACGAAATGTATCAATATGTCTCTTCCTTGATTACTAGTGTCACCTTTATCTCTCAACAACTCAAGCGCACGTGGGGCGGGTCAAAGAGCACCCAACAAGAAGGCTCAAAAGAGGAGCAAGAAGACAACAAACTATGCACTGTCGCGGAAGGAGATCACGTACTCCTCCGCAATTTCAATAGAAAGTGGAACGGCCCACGTTTCACCAGGCCCCACTTGGTAGAAGCAGTGGCTCCTATAGCTGTTAAACTACACAATAAAAAAGCTTGGAATCATCTTCACGACATAAAGCCCTACAACCATCAGACCCGCCCTCACGTTGACGACAGGGCCACCGCAAAACCAGTGAAACCAGCGACACCAGCAACATCAGCAACATCGGCGACAGATAAAAACGCAGCACATACTACAAAGGACAATTGTGACACTGCCTCTAACCCCTCCCCTGCCACAAACACTGCCATAGACTTTGGACATTCGCCCATAGCTCACCCCATGGTCACGAGATCACAGAGTAAACAAACCTCTGCCCAGCCCAACCCCGCCCAGGCCACCACCGAATAAAGGACGTTGTATAACTTGAATGTTACGCACACACATATAAAACACCTGTATGTTGTTTTCTTTTTTGTCTCGCACATGCAGGTACGGCATATTATTGTAATGTTTAGGAAGTAAAGTAACTGACCTCGTGCTCTGCACATGAATAAATGCTGCCCACAGATGATCACACCCCCGAGGCCCTGTCACACCAATTTGTATATCATATAAAGAGACCAAAGTATCTGAAAAGGAGAAGGGTACGCGTATACTACACCACTACACCGCATTTGTTCTGTCCATAGAACAATCATTTCCTCATCTCCACGAGCACCTGCCGGCTCTAAGAGATAGGTCACTAAGATTAGCGTGAGAACAGCCTTTTGCCTGGGCATTGAACGATTACCTGTTAGGGAGAGCTTAATTAAGGAATACTAACAACAATAATGCACCCCTTCAGAATTTTCAGACGGGCACCTTTAACGTCTCAAGAATAAGCTGCAGGACCGCAGCAAGGTAAGAGCAAAAATGCCAGTGAGACTAGCTCTTGTAATAAAATTGGTAGGTGTGTTGGTGATCACTGGTCTATTGGCTGCCTCTGTCTGGCAGAAAAACTATGCTTTGAATAGTCTTTGCATAGTACTAACTATGCTTTGAATATTATAGCTGTACCCAAAACTAACCCACCCCCTCCCATGGCTGCAACAGGCATGGTGTCAGGTGGTACAAGTAGCCATACAAACAAGGGAAATAGAGTTACCGCAGCAGATATGCAGAAGATAAAGGTATCAATAATTACATAACAGATTGAGCACACGTCTCGAACAACATGTAGTACCATCACATGACCAAAATTGGTAAGCAGACAACTGAGGACAACTGCTATGTGTGCTCACTGATCCCATACGCCATGAGCGCATCAAGAACATTCGTAGCCACTGAAATACCATCAAAAACAGTAAAATGTATAATATATCTGGCACTATTCGAAACGAAAGGACGATTACAAGGGACGGTGGTGAGACTTCAATGGAAAACAAGAGACGCATATCCATATGAAAACAATTTCCTCAAAACATATTTCAGCTACCATAAAAGCAGGCTAAATGCTGAAGCCTTCAGATACATGACGGATGGCCCGACAAAGGAGAAACAAAGAAAGTAACGCTAGAATACCTGCCATGTGATTGGTATGCAACTGAAGTCCGTGGTGAACAAGGGTGCTGGGAAAGACCTTTAATAACAATAACTGGGAAAATATATATGAACAATGAATGAGAAATAGGAGTGGTTGGGAGCAACATGATAACAAGAGAAAATATTACCACCACACAGGAGCACGACGACAGATGCTGGACAACGTGGGGTAAATATGTACCGATGCTGACGTGGATGGAGAAGGAGGAAGATCCAATAAGCATACTACCACTGACTGCACCCACACTGTGTTACCAACACAGAGGTGATGTGGATGTGGGATACAACACCAACTGTGGAAGTACGGTAGAGTTACCTGAGGGGGGAGCTGGCACGGCAGTTCTAATGGACCACTATTAGGCCTGCGGTGATAAGGCGTACCACACCTTGCCTCCATTATGGAATGGAGTATGCACCATGGTACACATCAACGTACCATCCCTGGTTGTGCCTCAGAAACATGTCAACATGGCCGATTTCCCCAAGATGGACTAAGGGAACAAAAGGAAGAAGAGATCAGTGAAGATAGCGGAAGGTGACGAAAACAACAACAATAACGTCTTGTCAAGAGGGAAAAGACAAGGGGAAGCACTAACGGGAAACTACCCGTGGGGAAGATCAGAAACAGCGCTCACCTCCATCCCACCAGAACACAGACTATTAGCAGAGCAGCAATGTTCTTTTCATCAATAATACACCCAGGACTACAAGCATATGCAAATGCAAAATGGCTTCAGATCACCCGGTGGAAGCTGATGATGACAATAAACTCGACTGTCAATGGATTCAACGCCATAAAAGAAGAGCTACGAGCAGTGAGAATGGTAGCACTGCAAAACAGGTATGTGCTGGATCTTCTCATGGCAATTGAAGGAGGAGTTTGTGCAAAAATTGGACAATCATGTTGCACATTTATCTCTGCTTACGACACAGATAATGGAACACTTACTGAAGCAGTATCACAACTGGCCCTGATGCACTCCAAAATGATGGAAGAGAGTAAAGGAGTAGAGAGAGATAACAGCTGGTTTTCATTTCTATGGTCATGGATGCCTTCATGGCTGTCAGATGGACTGAAATTAATAATTAATAGTAGGAGTGATAATATTGGGTACAGCTGTGCTGATTGTGATAAAGTTCTGGAAAGCTAGAAAAGCACGTACAACAGACGAAATGATGGAGATGGTCGGCATGCACGCCTTACTACCGGCTGACGATGTCAAGCACACAGACATGATAATAAAGGAAAGAGAGAGGTTGCGCAAACAGATTCTTGACAACCACATGGATCCACCATCTGTGAAGGTAGAGAACCCAAGAAACCCGAGGAGCTATGTCGGAAGATGGATATACTGCAGACCCTGCGGCAGCTGCGTTTACATGAACTGGTCGTTCGAAGATCATGTCAATCACTGTGGACACTTGGCCGGAATATCTAAAGTATGGAGAGTGAAAGGAGATAAGGAAAAGGATGAGTTTGTGGTCGACAAGTCGACCAGAGGGGGGACTGAAGTGGGAGAATGGGACAACACCCTCCCCCCAATCTCATCCAGACCATGACCAAGAGGATCACGACCCAGACATCCCCCACGAGACGAGTTTGTCTATTTACCAGATGACAAAATAACCTGGTTCAGAAACTTACACATAAGAGGAGTATGCCCACCAGCATGCCCAGCACCAGCCAGCCCGGCTCAAGCCGACGCCTGCGACATGGATGAGCTCGACTAAGAACAACAGCCACAAGTATCCACATCGTTAGAGATGCCATAACGACATAGCCAACTGCCAAGAACACACGTGCCACCATGCACACTGGTTACTCACACACCAACCTACACGAAGAACATACACACTGCTATGACGTAGGTGACTGACACACCCACTGACGTGAATCATCATTATTTTTCACATAGGCCCTTTCACAATACCGCAGTAACACAAGATGCCTGAAGAACTTGTGTATATGCTTGCTGACGCTTCTCCCGCCACCCACCCATATGACGACAGCATCATGTATATCTAATACTGTTTGTGAAGCCCTGTCAACCCGAGACCCCCATACCATGGATTATGTACTGCTACCCATGTACTAGGCCCGGGTAGGCCGCAAGCAAGAGTCACCCAGACAAGAGCCCCGCCCTGAAAATCCTCTCAGAACAAGAGTACAAGTGCTGACCATGCAGAACGAGCCCCCAGCAAGGGCTCACAGCCAAGGCCACGATGTTGCAACTGGCATGCCGCGAGCCCAGCGCCAAGGTTATACCTGTAAAATTCCAAGCACACAGAAGCGAAATACAAATCTAATGCTCATAATTCTGCTCCAAATACGGTCTCTCCTCACGTGACCAAGCCGAACTGACAAGGTGCCAGGCTTACGAGGTTGGAAGCCGCCTGGTTCCCACGTCTGGGACACATGTTGCAACAACGAAGCGGCAAGATGACAACTACAGCGATGGGAACGACCCGCTCACAAGCCTATGAGCAGACCAGTCTGTTGCCTGCACAAACACATAGTTGCACATTGTTGCTAATGACAGGTACACCGCGAGCTGGGAACGACGATGGTCCCAGGCTTAGGCTCGCGGGAGAACCAATCAGGACACAGAGGAGCTCATCACTGACGCCATTAGTGTTAGCCAATCACCAGGAGTCCCCTTGTAACGATTCTAAAGTAACAACTATTAGGGACACCCCAAGTGTACCACCTGACCCATCCTTACCCACTAATATCTTTCTCCATATGCTACCTATACTAACCCTACCACTCGGGGAACCAATCCAGAGTGGCAATAGGTTTTTTGTTAACTTTCCCAGGTCATGCGGATAGCGCGTCATACTGCTGTAAAAAGGGCCTGCAAGCCCCACAAGAGTGAGAGTCTGATCGGACGTGTTCGTTGGTATAATAAACAGCAGAACCGCCTCGCTCCTTTTGTGTGTCTCATACTCCTTTTGGGGACACGGGAGGAGTTGGTGCATCCCAGCCCGGAGGCCTGTGGATGGCTCTACCGGCGCCGGGAAAATCACCCTGACATTGCTTAAAACCTATACAAGGTACATCTGGATGGAGAAGTGCCAGAATTAATTCAAAGTGCTCAAAAGAGGTGTTAGCAATTCACCCACCTTGCAGATATTTGGTACCTGCGCCTCTACATATGTGAATGTGGACACTAGCGATAGGAGAGTAGACACAAGTCTGCGGCGGGGGACGGGAGGCATGGACCCGACCATACCCTTTTCCTTCAGGGTGGATAAATGTGCAGAAAAGAATTGTTCCACCACTGAGGGAGAGGCGCTATGGATCTTTTGGTGATTAAGATACTTCAAGTCCCGAGTTTGGGACCTAGCAACAGTGACAAAAAGCGACCCTATGCCATTGGTGCATGTGCTTAGAGATATCGACTGCCTCATAAGAATGTGTTGCTGGGTTGTGGAGATCATGGATTTTGCTGGGGAGCAGGAACGTGGCAGACTGCCCCTCGTGGCTACCGTGCGATGAGGACCAAGAGCTTCAGGACGCCACACGGGTGGCAGAGCAGAAAGAAGAGTACATGGTAGGTCTGATCAATCCAGACATTCTCAGGGAAGAGTGAGTAAGGAGCAGGCAGGTGAACAGTTAAGCAGTACTCATCTGAAAAGGAATAAATCAGGACTTGAAGTCGGTGGTGTTTGAGTAAACATAATGCAAAGAAGTAATGCCAGTGCTGTCGGAGGGACATTTGGGAATCATTCAGGCTGCAAATTGTTCCCCCTTTACACCTATATAGACAGGTCATTGAAATGACCCAGGAGAGACACCTGGGTAAGGAGAGAAGTGAGGGAGAAATACTGGTGGCCTGGCATGTAGGTGGCTATTGAAGGAATAGCCAGGGGCGGAAGAGCAGCTCAACTCAGCAATAAGACTCAAGAAATCAGGCACCAACTGCTCCATCCAAAGGAAGTGTCAGGAAAGGTTTGGTCCAAGCTAGCAATGGACATAGAGGGAAGATTTGATTCCTTAGGATCTGACAAGATTCATATCATAGTCCTGTTGAGCTACACTTTCAATGTGGAATGGTAGTAGGAGGTGTAACCTTGGCTAGTGTAATACAGTTCCTTAGCGCCATATTTGATCAAGAAGGCGACCCTGGGAAACCCGTCACAGAGAATGGCGTGCAGTTCTTATCGCATGAGATGCAGCCATTCTTGCAGGATTACAAGAACAGGCTCAGATGCACCGCTATGCCACCCTTCAGCCAGTTAACTGCTGAAGCATCTGGGCAACCTTGTAAAGGGAAGCATAGTTCTGGTACTTGTGAGTTCCCTGGACTGTGGGGAAGCCTGCTGCCTTAATAAGGGGATCTAAAGCTGCTTTCTGGCTCATCCCACTAATGGTGGTCATAGAAAATGTGGGCAGGATAAATATTTAAAATATCCAACAACGACCAGTAAAATACAGTTAAGAAATGAGCGGTGCCCCCCAGAGGCTACATGATAGCAAAGGAACCTGTGCCCCAAAGGCTTACTGAAGTCGCTGCACCCGGAATGGGTTGCTTTTAGAGGTGGTTGTGGTCAAGGTGACCCAGTGTCATGGCAGGCAGGGTGGAGACGTGGAGTGGTCCCCATGCGTTTATCCTACCGTGATGGTCCCTAGTGGTGTAAACTCAAGCATTGTGCATGGAAGTATGAGGGAGCGGCGTGAACACACGACCAGAGAGATGACTTCCACTTTACTACAAACACATCAAACTACCCTCATCCGTTTAAATGCATCCCATAAGGCACAGTGTATAAGGAATAAATAATACCTGAATACACTATCAGACTAATCAATTATCGACATCTCGTGAAAAATGTAAAAATGCAATTTATTCTGGTCAGTCAAAAAGCTATTAAAAAATAATCACAATGAATCAACCCAGGTGCCACCATACATAAAGTGCAAACAGTGCTGTGCAAGAAAATGCTGTGCAATAATGCAAATCTGTGCAAATTGAGTGGGTCAAGCAATCATTGAGCAATTACAACAGTTTTGCTCAAATCGCCACATCATGACATATATGACAACCAATGAAAAAGACGTTCACTAGCTTCGTAGGGTCTTGTGTGTAACGTTATTTCCCGTTGTTAATTGTCTTTGTCCTAGTGATGCTGCCCAACATGTTTCGACCCCTCCTTTTGAGTGCGGGGATTGTCGTCAGGGGCTGAAATCTTTAGCGTGGTGAAAGGAACCTACCACCAGTATGGAGATGCCGGTGCACGGAGCGCTTACACTATTATTGTGTGTTATGCTTAACTGGTTATTGACTTGATAGATGTTACAGGCATTATAAATTATTAAAGAAGGGGTATCTCCCACCATACGCTTCAATTGGATTCCACTATGTTACGGCTTTACCTTGTGTTTAAGTTAACACAGGAGAGATGACTGCTATAAAGGCGTCTGGCCGCTGCCAACTCGAGGTATGAACTAACCACATCTCTTTCCATTCCCTTTTCGCTGTCAGTCTGTGTGCTGTAGTGGGGGAGATATTTGTAGCTAATCAGCTGGTTCAATCACTTGGAATACCATGATATCTGCAGGCCAGAGATGTCATGTGAATGAGAGAAATGCTGAGGCTCTGGACAGGTCTTGCTGAGCCAGGGATGTTGGCAGCTAAACAGGGCCGTCCACAATAAAAAGCAATTACTGGGGTCTCTGCCGCAAATGTTCCCTATAACATGGTAGCCTTGAATCCATCAGTACCACTGGGAGTTCAGGATCAAGCAGGCCCGCAGGTGGTGGGAACCCTTGCATTGATTTCAGGCCACATCACCTATTTAATGGGTTTGGCTTTCTGGTCCACCTCAGAAGCTGAATGGTATTTCCCAGGAGGTCTAGACTTTCCCTGTGCACCCCTAATAAAATCTGATGTATAGTTTCTTATGCGCTCTTCATTGTCCTTTATGCTTATGCGGACAGTAAAATGACAGCATCCGCTGTACATGCAGCCAAAGGGACAATGGGGAAAGTAGGCCTGAGACGAAGAGCAAGCAAGCCCCATCCTCATTGCTGTTTTGGTTTGTTTGTTGTTTTTCTTTTTGCTTGCAGTATCAGTAGCACAACCTTACCTCTTCACTGGTCGGCTTAATGTAAGCTTTTCAGGCGAACCTCCCCCTTCTTCATCTATTCCGTACGGCTACTTCACTGCACATGCATGGAGAAATGAGAGCAGATGCCTTATCGGCCGAAGCTGCATGCATGGAGGCCTAACTGCATTGGGCCACAAAGAGCCTGATCCCAGCCCACGTGAGAAAGGCGCCAAACCCGGCTCTGGTGAGAAAGAAAAAGGAGGGCAATCCGTCCATCGATAGAGGAAGGGCATTCCGCCCCAATAAAGGCTGATCCCAGCTCCTGGGAAAAGAAGAGGGCAACCTGCCCGGGATGTGCGCGCACTCCACCCCATCTGCCGAAGAGGGCAATCCACCCACGGTCTCAAAGAAGGGTAATCCACGGTCGCAGGAGGCCCATCCGCCCAGGGGATAGAAGCAAAAGAGAGACACATAGGCAAAGGGGGTGCAAACATACACGATCAAGGAGACAAGGGTGATTGGGGGAGAAAAGTGCAGTGGAAGTGCCTGAGGGTGATGGCGGGAAAGGAAGGGGAAACAGCACAGTGAGGAAGTGGCGCAGACCAGGAGGTGGCTGCCAGCACAGAATGGGGGAAGACCTGGGAATCCCAAGAAGGGACAGTGGTGAAAGTATAGCAAGAGTGGCATTTCTCAGATGACCACCACCATTTCAACTGCAGCAGGACCAAGGCCCCTGATGGGAGTAGTGGTTGGATGAATTTACTGACTAGATGAAAGCACTGCGGAAAGGTGATCCCACGACACTCCTGGGGGTTTTCATAAATATCACAGGGAGAGAGATCAAGGGAATCCTCAAGACGATCCCAACACAAAAGGGAGAGACCTACTTAATGGCCATCACTGCACTCAACAAGACCAAACCGGACAAAGGTTTTGAAAGATACGTCGTGTTCAATAAGTGTCAGCAGATGTCTCAAGAAACAATAGGCAGTTTCGTCATCACGCTGCAAAAGATGAGTTTACATTGTGACTCTGGAATTTCTCTGACGAAGAGGCCATACGTCTATGAATAATAGAGGGGTGTACCTCACCCATATTTCGGAAGCAGCGCCTGAAGGAGCCCCACAAGCTCGTGGACATCTTGGAAGTGGCCTGAGTAAATGAAAGGGTCGACAACCAAGCCACTTAGATGGAAAAGCAGAAGGGAAGGGAGCAGGTGGCTGCCATACACACTCATCGCCCACAGTGGCCACGAGAATCGTACAACTGCAGCAGAACACTGCAAGATGCCAATGCTGCAGGCGGGTGGGAAGGAGAGTATGTGCTATAGATGTGGGATGCAGTTTCCCCACAGCGGATCATGCTCAGCGATAGGGCATCAGTGCGCCAGATGCAGGCGGAGAGGTCACTTTGAACGAGTGTGCAGAGAAGGGATTCCTTTACCAACAAAAGAGACTATGGACAGTCCAAGAAGCATGAGGAGCGCAAGAGGAGATTGGTATTGGTGGTAGGACATAAAGCATAGAGGTCCGCCAGATGAAAGGGATCTGGAATACCCAGGGCCAGCGAACCGACAAGTGAGAGATCTGATGCATGGCACTAAAGAAAAAAAGCAAGCCACTAACCCACAAAGATGATAGGCAGGGGGGAGATGTTGCGGAGTAACGAGGTAGATCCTCCTTAAACCAAGAACGACCTTTAAAGAGGTGGAAGAAGGATCTGACATGGCGGATGCGGGAGGAAGAGGTGGGGCTACTAGAGCCCGGAACAGAAGAATGTAGAGGGGCATAAAAGAAATGTCGACTTACTGTAAGCTCTGTCTTGTTTTGTAGGGCACGCCACCCCATGGTCCACTAGGAAGTGTTTGACCTGTCCCCTACCTGGTGGTCCTGACAGAGACCAAAACCCAGAGCACTGCAGGGCATTTGAGGTATTGAGGGCTGTGAGGGCATGGCCTTTGATATTACGGGACTTGGATATTGGACCTTAAGGCTGTGAATATGGAAGAAACACTTCCATCTTTACTGCAGGAGAACATGGTAGAACACAAGCGCTGAAGGGATGTAACGCTGCTCCAACGTTTGTGATGCCATACTTAGGGTCAAAATCAAGAACTGTGGCGGATCAACAACATAGAAGTAGGATGACAATGACAGCACCGAAAAATAGAAGAAAGACTTTAAGGAATACCAGCTATTTTTACAGTCCTGCGAAGCTGGAGAAATCTTTATTCAAACCTGACATTATCATTGCAGGGCAAAAGGACACAAGGAAAAGCAAGGAATCGCTGTGTGAGTCAATGGGAAACGCTGATCACATTATTTATTTGAAACATTTTTGGGGTGGAGGTGGCGCTGTTGAGCAGCCCAAGATGGCTGCCTAGTTAGCAGGCTCCGTGCGGTTCGGCAGAAATCCGCTATCATCTGTGAAACACTGCATCTCTGGGGGCTGCCATCGGCTGGCATTGTTGGGGACCATCTCCAGCTCCCATCCTGCGAGTTTGGCCCACTGGGGACCTTCCCGTGGCGCCTGTGCTGGCAGCTGCCCCGGGGCGCACCTGGCCGCCGTACCCTGGTGCTGAAATTCGCGAGGCCGTGTCTTCGGTCCGGCAGTGCCGGGACGCCTGGGCGTTCCTCCATTCGCCCAGAGCGGGCGTGTGGGGCCCCAGCACGGCTGTGAAGGGCCGCGGCCATCTGCAGGATTCCGTGGACAGCGAGTGAAGCTGTGGCTGGGCCGGCGCCGGAGCGCGGCTGCTCTCTCCCCCTCCCGCCCCTATCCCTGGAGCCAGAGCTCCTGTGATGACGCGCGCCGCGGGTGTATCTCTGGAGCCGGAGCTCTGGTGAAGACCCGCGGCTGGGTCGTGTCCCAGGCACCAGCTACACCCAGGTGAGGAGCGTTGGGGGACACATTATGGATGCGGCCGTGGCCGTGCTAACGAGGCCGCGGGCCGCCTAAATTACTATTAAAGGGCAGATATAGACACCGAACCTGTGGACTGCCAAAGGCCCTGACACCTGGGCTGCCTGGCTGCACTGGAGGCGAGCGCGGGCCTGCATTATCTGGGGGAGTGCCACAATGAATTGGATACAGGCTCCCTCACCCCGCCTATCCCGCATTAACAGCTGACTTCCTTGGAGAGAGGGTGTAGGTCCCTGCCCCTCTACCCCCTCTTGGCCTCAACTGAACATCACTGGGAGACCGGCTCCGCAGGGGGCCCACGCAGTCACCAACCCTGCACGAAGTGTGCCACAGCCACCCTGATGTTGCCAGCCGGCACTCACCTCCGAGAGAGGATAGCTTCTGCACGTTGAGCCTTGAGCTTGCCGTCCACACCATCTAGTATTACTAGTGTCACTCGCCCACTGCCGCAGCCCTGGCTGATGTGGAATGGCTAATCGGTGACTGGCCTGATCCTTGAAGCCCTCATCACTTGCCTTCTCTGCTGGCACTGCCCGCGGACTGCCTTCACATCCAGCCCTATTTCAGCATGCCGAACAGGCAGAAAGGGATTGCCAAGGGGGGAGCCATGGACAAATTTGCTTTAGCCGTCTCGAGAGCTGAGGCGAGTCTGCCGCCACCCTTACAAGAAGAACCTGAGGCTGATGCCCACCCTGGTACATCGGAACCAGACCTCACCACCCTCATGGAATCAATGACCAAAAACTTTGCCTCCTTCCATGAGAAACTGGATGACATAAATGCTAATATCGCCTTTCTCAGGACACGTGTAGACCAAGCCGGGAACAGGATCACAGAGGCTGAAAGCAGAATCTCTACAAATGAGGATGAAATACACACATTGCAGAACACTGTTGCATCCCTGTCACGAGACATGAAGACAGTGAAGGCCAAGTGTGACGACTTGGAGTCTCGCTCCCGCAGAAACAATCTACGCATCATCGGCGTTCCCAAGAACGCCCTCAAAGGGCGCATGGAAGACGCTGTCAAGAGCCTACTCAAAGATCTCCTGGGGAATCCGGCTCTGTCACCATATTTTACAGTCGAGCATGCCCACCGTGCTTTGTCCTCTCGCCCCAAGCCGGGCGACATCCCGCGGCCCATCATCGCCAAAATTTTGAATTACCGAGACAGAGACCTCATCCTCCGCCTGGCACGTGAGAAAGGGGACTTGCGCTTAGAGGCCAACACCATTAGGATCTTCCCTGACTTCTCAATCGCGGTTCAACAGGAGAGACGCCAATTCCTCGGTGTTAAAAAACTGCTCAGGGAGCGCAATGTCCCTTATGCCATCCTATTTCCGGCTCGACTTAAACTCACCCATAATGGAAAACTCTACTTCTTCACAGTCCCTGATGAGGTGGTGAGGTTCATTGAGTCGCAAATACCACTACACAATCCAGGGGATGGCCTCGCCAACACTGAATAGCCTCGGATCACCTTGCTTGAAGATGCCTACTGTATCTGGTGATCCTTGATTCACAACGCGATGATGGAAACGTTGCTCACTGCCCAGCAATGATGCCCCCCCTGCTACAAGCGGACCAGCCACCGACCACGCTCCAGAACTGGAGTAACCCATCATCCCTTTTCCTTGAGGCCTATGACCGGCCACTTGCTTTGAACTCTCCTACATCTGCATCCTGTTCCTTCTGGTACACATGTTTGCTCCGGGGGCCAAGCACTGGATCCGCCCACCGCAGAAACCTACCTTAGGCAGCATCCGCTGTCCGTATTGATGTTTAAGATGCCGACCACATGGCAACAGCGCACCTCACTGCAGGTGCAATGCTTCCGTTTATTTTCATTTGGTTGCCATTACTGCTGGGCCCAGGTTGGACTGTGGAAGGAGCACGCCCACGTTGGGTGCTGGCCGCCGACCTACGGTTGAATGGTGGCGTTGGCTTAACTAGAGCCACTTGGGCTTGGAGAACTGTTGGCACTTATGTTCGGGGGGGTTACACTACAAGTTGGGGGTGAGCAGTGAGGGTGGGGAGGCAAAGTTGGAAATTGGTTAAAGGAAAACGGCATGGAAGGAGGGTGCATGATCGCAACACATTATATCTTTGCTGCAGTTGGGCCCACGATACTGCAGAAATATAGATATTACTGCTAGGATGTCCCATAATACTGCTTCATGTCGCTTAACGTCATGACGTGGAATGTTTGTGGGCTGGGCGACTACACCAAAGCCCGTAGAATAACTGACTACGCCCAGAGACACGGAGTCAAAATACTCCTCCTCCAAGAAACGCATGCTTTGGGGCACCTAGCGACATGTCTTGCCCCAAACTGGGGTGCCAACAGATACTACACAAAATACTCTACCCAATCCAGAGGGGTATTCACCTTAGTGCATAAGTCAGTCCAATTCTCATTACACATCAGTCACATAGACCCTGAGGGCAGATATGTGATAATTCATTGACTACTTGCTAATGCGGAATGCCTTCTCGTGAACACATATGCCCCTAATTTTGACGCCCCAGACTTCTTTGATGCAATCATCACCATACTGGCGAAATACGTCGGGGTTCCAATCATATGGGGGGGATATGAATCTGATTTTGGACAATGAGCTTGACAGATCAGGGACTGCCCGAAGAGCCACCTCACGTACGGCAAACAGATTACACACACACATGGACGCATTTGGTCTCAAAGATGTATGGAGGGTGCTCCACCCACAGGCGAGAGAACATACTTTTTACTCATCAGTACATGATAGCCTATCTAGGATAGACCTATTCCTCATATCAAGCGGCATGGTGGGTAAGGCCACAGATACACAGATATTGCTGTGCACACTTTCAAACCACTCCCCAGTAACGTTGCAAATCACATTGGGACATGACCAGCCTTACCGTTCAGCCTGGCGATTCAAATCAGAGGCCCTCCAGGATATAGTTTTCAAAGCTGAAATCCTGGCCGATATCACCACCTTCTTTGAATGCAATAACAGGCAGGATACATCCGATGGGGTCCGGTGGGATGCATTCAAGGTCTTCATCAGAGGGATGTGCATCTCTAGGGAGGCCGGGGTCCCCAAATGCATTAAGAGCAGTTTACAGCAGTCTGAGGCGAAACTAAAAGAGCTTGAAAAGCAGTACACATCTGCCCCTTCTCCGGACATACTGGCACAAATCAGATCGGAACTCGAAACGTTCGAGACACATGCTTGAAGGGAAATACAATACCATGCCTGCCCACGGCAGCTCGTAAATATGGTGAAGGGGATAGTAGACCGGGGAGGACGTTGTCCAGACTGGTCCATGCGGAAAGTGGCAGAACCCGTATAGATTGCATCAAAGACATGGCTGGTACCCTGCGCTGGTCTTGTTCTATACAACCCTATATGGCCCCCAACATGAACACAGCCCACTAGATACAGACCTCCTGCTTGACCAAATCCCCATGACCCTTCTCTCCCGCGCTACCAGAGATCAGCTAGATGTCCCATTTACCCCAGACAAAATAACTGAGGCTATATCGAGCTGCCCGAAGGGCAAAGCACCTGGCCCAGACGGCCTCACATTAGAGCTTTATCAGGAGCATATAGCCATCCTTGCACCCAGACTCCACGAAGTCTGCAATGAATCACTCGGGCCGGCTATCCTACCTCAGTCTATGTGCGAGGCTGTCATAACCGTGCTCCCCAAATCGGGTAAGCCACTTGATGATTGTGGGTCCTACAGACCCCTGTCTCTAATTAACACCGACACGAAAATCTTTGCCAAGGTCATTGCTAGTAGATTACTCCCCATAATGACCCACCTAGTCCACCCTGATCAGAGTGGATTTGTTCCTGGTAGATCCACAGCCCTTAACATGTGAATTTCCCCTTCGCTGATCACCTGGGGGTATCAGATACCTCGGGGTTCAGGTATCCCTTACTAGACGCTCACTATTTGCAGGCAACTATGTGGCCGCAGCGCAACTCGTGGAGGCTCGGCTGTCGAAGTGGCGCAACCTCCCACTTTCCTTATCGGGCAGACTGTCCCTAATCAAAATGATAATTGTTCCTAAACTGCTTTATATCTTCGTAAATGTGCCAATCTGGCCTGGGAGGCAATACTTTAGGGACCTACACACTACTTGCGCCCAATTTCTATGGCATGCTGGCGCGGTTTGTAAAAAGTGGCAACATATGACTCTTCCTTATGAGAAGGGTGGCTTCACTGCCCCGGATTTTACCAAATACTGGACCGCCGCACAAGCTCAACACGCCTCACATATACAAAATGCTGATGGCTACCCCTGATGATGCGCCGCAGCTGGTGCGCGATATGTGGAGTAGCGAACTGGGCTTACCCCTTTCAGATGCACTGTGGAGAAAGATGTGCATGCACACACGCAAGACCTCCCTTAGTGCCAGATCTCGATGTATACAATATAAGCTCTTGAATCACCTATACTACACGCCACACAGGGTGGGAAGGTTTGCACGCGAACAGGCTCACACATGCCCTAGATGTAAATCCACAGATGCTGACCACATCCACATGCTCTGGGCTTGTGAAGCACTGGGCCCATACTGGAAGGCCATCATGGAGGCCCTCTCTGAGATAATGACTCATATCTCTCCCACACCTCTGGCGGTCCTGTTCGGAGTATGGGACGAGCCCGAGGCTATGAAGATGTCTAAATTTCTGAATGTCGCTACTATGGTGGACAAAAAATGTATTTTGCAGTGTTGGAAACGCCTCACCCCCCCCCATCATTTGAGATGTGGCTAAAGGCTCTCACCTGGACCCAAACGTGTGAGGAGGACTACATTAACACCCTCCCGTTGACCTCCCGCCCCAAGAATGTATGGACTGAGTTTTGTACTTATTTGAACAGTAAGGAGGACATTGAACTTATATCATCTCACCCTCTAAAACTCATCCCTCAACTGTTGTTCACAAACATATGTAATGTCACTCATGCAACTGCAACACTATCTGTTTTATGTATCGTGTTGTTTATCTGTTCTCTCTTCATGCCAATAAAGAAAGGTTGAAGGGTATTTATTGAGCATGGACCTAGCTTCTGGAAGCAGTGGAGCACTGTACATCAGAGGTTAATAGGAATGCACTTTAGGGGGGAAAGGTTGCAAAAGGGATGTGTTCCATTACATTTAAGCAACAGGAGCAGTAATAAGGGGTGAGGTGGAGTCTTCTTGGGGTGGGATTGGTGGTGTTGTGTTGTGTGAAGAAAGTGTTCCTTGAAGAAGAGGGTATTTCGCTCCTTTTCAAAGTGCATGAGGGTGGGTGGGAGTCTCATATTGATGTTATGAAGTTCCGCATCCTGGCAGTGCAGATTGAGAATGCCTGTTTGTTATTTATTTCTTCTCCTTGTTCATGGTGGAGAGCAAGGTCTGGATCTGGGTTTGTTCATTTGTAATTAGCAAAGAGGAGGAATCCTGTTTTAGTGGGGTTCAGTTTTAGGCCCGAGCTGGACATCCGAGTTTGTATGCGGACGAGGTAGGCCTTAAACTGGTGGCTGTGTTTGATGGAAGTTATTTTGAGGTAGAGGCGAGCATCATCATTGTATTGGTGGACGTGGATGTTGTAGCTGGCAAAGAGGGATTCCAGGGGCACCATAAAGAGGTTGAATCTCATGGGTGAGAGCATGGACCGATCCTTGAGGGACTCCACAGGTGACAGGTAGTGGGGTTGTGATCTGGAGGCATACACCTGGACAGTCTTCTAGGGATGAGGTGAACCACAGGAGGATGTCCTCGCATATTCCCATGCTTTTTTTTTAATGTCCTTGATGGTGCACTTTTTTTATTTTTATTTTTTTATTTGTTTTAGTTGTCACGCAACCTTTCAAATATCTAAACAAACACACACAATAGTCAATCATATCCACATACAGCAATAATAAAACAGAGTAACAAAATATAAAATTACATTAATATACATAATCACAGTAATCACAATCACAGTAATCACAATATGGGACAGGATACCTTTAGCAATATCAATATCATTGCCCAGGCCAAATGCAACTGCAACATACTCTACAGCAAAATACAATAAAATACACTTCTCACACCATACCTTTACCATCTTTGCATAAGCCTTTAAGACTAGGTATGGTTTCCATCTTGGTGCCCCGTGCCCTTAAATGTATCTTTGTTTCGTGGTATTACCATATTTAAAAACTGAACTATTGCTAACTGTATCCTCTCTCTTGGGTTAGAGAACAACATTTGCCATGCCATCATCTGATCATCTGTCACCTCAGAGTGGATTACAAACACATTGTCCAAGCATCTGGTGCACTTTGTCAAACGCTGCCGAGAGATCACGGGGCACCAGGAGGCAGAGATGCCCAACATCAAGGATGCAGAGAGCATCGTCTCCAATTGGAAGGCGAGGTAATAGTGTGCATGTCTCACCGTATACCACCTTGTAACTTCCAATAAAAGGAAGGACTCTAGCAGATGTCTATTTAGACTGCATACCCGTGGGCTCTGTATCTCCAAGCTACAGAGCACCGTGGCAATTGCTTTCTGCCCAAAATGACTCCTTACAAATGTATTTCCACATTACGAGCAGCAAGACCGGTGTAAGCAATAGACAAATATCTTTTTGCACTGATACTCATTTGCTTAAATGTTTTTTTATAAAGACACTTTTAGTGTGCCCAGTTATGTATGTCTATGTCATTAGTGTCTGTGAAATGTTAGATGTTGGTTTGTTATAATTGTGATTAATATGCACAGTTTATTCCCACCATGTGGGTGAAGAAATGGACCTGTTTTTTTTACACATTTTATGAATTGTTCTATTTTTAATGAATTAAACTGATATTTGAATTTATATGTATGTGAACTGCACCAAGTCTATTTTTTCAAGATTTTTGGTGCTAGGACAATCTGTAATACCCTAACACTGGAGATGAGAATGATTTTGTGTTGAACTGTACACCTTTCCCCTTTATATAAGGACTCATATGCTTAAATCATAACATAATTGTCGATGCACACATGGAGCAAAATAATCACATATTCTAATTTTAAGTATTTGTTGGTTTGCTACATGGTCTGCTCATACATACGCCGGGCATTGTGAAAAACGATCTAGGCGTATTTCTGCAAACGTTTCTTTGTAGTGCTTTCCAATTGCCTAGATATGGACCTTTAAAAGGAATAGGGCTCTGAAAGTAAATGCGCAGACGATGAGTAGCTGCCTCACCCACTCGTTTTCTCCAGGAACCCAGCAAAGCTGTTACAGAACGTCTTTCCTTATTGGCCACAAGAGGGCAGTGTTGACTAACGTTACCTTGTTTTTTCAGCATTGTTACTTTGTACATTTCTTTTATCACCCCACTCACTATTGGCAAAACTTTGATGCAACAAAAATACGGGACTTTTGGACAGCGTATCAAATCCCCCGGATAGTAACAAAAAATACGAAGCGACTGGTGGACATCATACTTTTCAGGCCAATGAAAAGTGTGCTTGCAAATCGAAGTGTGACTGGCTGAGGCTTCGGGAAATGGAGGCTTGTAATATGCCCTCGCGGCAGGTCTGGCTTTTGCCCTAGCAACGCCTGGGGCGAAACAAAATTTGGCGCACCTCTCCTTTCTCCCGCAAGGTGACGGGTAACGAGGGACGGAGCGCCAAATGTGGGGTTGCGCTGGCACCACTGCCACACCAGCAGGGGGCAGCAAGGCTGCTGTTGGGGCTTCACATACGAATCACACACTGTATGCTGCTAACTTTGCTCAATGAGTCAGCTCAGGATAACCAGGGTCGCTGAGTACGTGGGTGCTAGGAGGCTCGGGCATCTCCCCTCCCAACCACCCACCGCACCCCGTTTTCTCTGAAACATGGCAACTCTTTCAAGATTGCAACATTTGCCATCTTGTGTGCATACATGATTGGTGCCTCTTTGCACTACTATGAGGGGTTTGCAATACCTGGATCCCGTTGTGTGATCCTTGTGAGGCATTCGAATTTTAACTGTGTCTTCTTTATTAACTTTCATTCTTCGGGTTGCCCTTCGCCTGTCACTCCAATCCTTCATCAGTTCCTTGCTCCTTTTTATTCTTCATACCACATCCTCCATGTTTACAGATTCATTCATCCTTACCTTCTACAACAAAGGATGTACCAGTGTGCATGCAGCTCTTATTTATTTATTTGAACTTTTACTTGTTTACAATACGTTTTATCAAAATTTCACCTCATCTTCAGCCGAAAGAAAAGAGATAAAACTTCACCAACTACATAAAACTCCCACATTAACTGGTACGTAGCCGTGGCTGTAATACGAGAACAAGGAACTAAGACATAGCCTTTTGAAATTGGCGCCCTACGCCACTCCACCCTCGGGCCCATGGCGATTTATCTGTTTGAATGCAAATTCGAGTAGTTTGACCAGTGCAATGGTCCATCTCGTTTTTTCGCCAGAGCGCAGTCTGTTCCACAAATCGTCAGATTTGAATATCCATAGGTTTTCCACCAGCGATGGGAGGTAGATGTTTCTGTTTGCGTTGGTTTTAGAACAGTCAATCACCAGGTGTTTAAGTGTTTCAACAGATGAATCCTCCTAACATAGGCGACATCTCTTGTCGGTTGTGGTTCCTCGAGTTGCTATGATCTCTCGGGTCAACAAAAGGTTCAATCTCTCTTTCATGGCATATATTCTCATTTTCTTGTCCGGAAATGTTTGGCAGTAGTTCATCGGTGTTCTCAGTTTATTAAAAGCCATTGGCAGGTGGCTTAAAAGTTTGTTCCCCACCACTTTCTCTATTGTCAGGATCCAGTCCATCTCTTCCATTTTTCTTTTGATTCGATCTGGGTTTTCCTTCAGCTCTACTTCTGTACATGCTATTAGTGCTAGGTTGGCCTTTCTGGCCTTGACCCATTTTTTCAAAGCCTCTCAATTGCCTGTTTCGATTTCCATCTTCATGAAGTTAAAAATGGGTAAAGTATACGACATGATTATTCTCCTGTACAGTCTCATGGCGCTTTGATCTACCATCAACGCTAGTGAGACTAGCCCCAGCTCTCTCCGAATGGCCGGCATGGCAGTCCATTTGGGAAGGCCTAAAAGTGTTTTCCAAATGTAGCCCTCTAGTTTGCTCCAGAGATGGTGGGGTATATACAGAGAAGCTTCCATTCCATATGTCATCGCGGGAATGACTTTAGCCTTGTAGAAGGTTATCGCTGGTATTAAGGAGAACTTTCCAAACTTGGAGTCAACCACTCTTGTCTGGGAGGTTAGACATCTCACTTATTCCCACAGTTGGTTTTGCGCACTCATGTCTGTTCTTGAACTGTCCATCTGGACCCCTAGATATTTGATATTTTTGACAATTTCAATTTTGGTCTTGTCGAGAAACCAATTTAGTTTTTTCGTTGCTTTGTTGGTTACTTTTTCAATTACCAAGATTTTGGTCTTTGTTTTATTTATCTCCAATTGGTTTTCAGCGATGCATTTCTCCAGGTTTGTTAGTTTTCTTTGAAGTCCCACTTTGGCCTGATCTATTAAGATGACGTCATCGGCGTACAGAAGACGTGGAATTTCCATTTTCCCGATTTTAGGAGGAAAAGATCTTATTTTACTTCTAGAGAGCTGGTAATCGCCTAGAAACGCTATGAACAAGGCCGGACCCCTGCTTGACCCCTCTGTTCACCACTATCTCCTCAGAAAGTGCGCCTTGGAGGTTTAGTTTAACTCTGATTTTCGTGTGCGAGTGAAGAGCTTTTATGGGGTCGAGTATTTTTTTCGGACAATTCCAAATTTGAAGTTTCAACCACAGTCTGTTCCTGTCGATCCTATCAAAAGCTTTCGAAAGGTCAACAAAAGCCAAGTAGATCTTTGGTGCACCTTCTTTGACTTTGGCTTTCAAGATGTTTATTATCATTAGGTTGATTGTTGTACAGCCATTTTTTTGAAAGCCCGTTTGTAGATGGTCTTTTGAAGGGCCGTCTTTTTCCCAAAGTCTGAAGTGAGCTAGCAGGAGGGTTGCATAGATTTTCCCTATTATGTCCAATAGGGCTATTGGCCTGTAGCTCTCAGGTTCGTTTCTAGCTCCTTTTTTGTAAATCGGGACTATCACCACTTTGTGCCATGACTCAGGGATCATCTTTGTTCTACCACATTCGGCGAAAATCATGCTGATCATTTCCGACCATTGCGTTGGGAACATTTTTAAGTCCACATTCGTCAACCCATCAGGACCTGGGGCTCTCGATGTTTTCTGCGTTTGTGAGGTCTTCCCAGGGTGTATTGGAAACCTGGTTGATCATTGCTGGGTCTTGATTTATGCCTTTAAATTCCGTTGTAAAATAGTTGATCCACCTTACTTCCGCCACGGCATTACACTGGACTGCACTTTGAGGGCTATTCTTTGCTTTTATCAGCATCCAAAATTCATTGGATTTTTTTGTTTGAAGTTTGCTCATCATGTTCTCGGCATCGTTTTGATATTGAGGTGCTCTGCGTTGATTGCGCCAGGTGTTATAGCTTTTCATTTCCATTTGCCATTTTTCCCAATCCTCAGGGGCATTTGATTTCTTCGCTATTCTTTTCAATCTGCGGCCACCTTTCTTTTCGCAACCAAGTCTTTGTCATAGGTATGGTTCGTATGCTCAGGTTTCGTTAATTTCTTCTTGCCCCTTACTTGGAATGACAATAGTAGAGGTAGGTAGTTCGGTCTATCCTTCGTTGTGTTCAAGAGGTCGCCGTTGACCCTCTGCTCCCAGGCCTGTTTAATTTGCACAATATCTTGTTCAGTCAGTCGTAGCCAGGTCTGTTGGAAATTTGTTTCAATGGCCAGATCGTAAGAGCTTGGCTTCAAAATTCTTGTTTGCCACGTACACATCAATGGGTTATGATCGCTGTGCACCGTTTTTTGCACCTTGAAGCCAATCAGGTCTTGAATCAACCCGTTAGAGACAAAAATATAATTAAGAGTTGCTTTTGAAGAATCATGCTTCCATGTCGGGATATTCACTTGGTTTGGGAACAAGAAGGCGACATTTTGGATGTTTCTTGAGGCAATAACTTTGTTCCACGCCTTGCCTCTCTCGATGGTGCGATCAGAGCCTCCCAGTAGTTGGACGGGTCTTTGTTGGTCGACCACCGTCACCGAGCATTTGGCGTTGAAATCACCACAGATGATAAGCTCAATTTTGTCAAATTCAATGTAAAGCTGGTCTATCATTGCACTCATGTTGGAACAGAATGTTTTTATCGACATCCGCTGTGGATTCCAGGAGCAATTAGCTATAGCCAAGGGTTTTGGCAGACCATTTTGGTTCTTGTCATTCAATTCTGGCTGCGAGGTCAGAATGACCAGCATTTCATAGGACTCTTTCCACTTTATGGGTTCACTCAGACCCGTTTCTGTTTTGATAGCAGTTAAAAGACCCGATGATAGTCTACATAACAGGCCTTTCACTGCTGGTGATATTGTCACTGTGAGGCCATCGAGAGCCGATTGGTTCAACAACCAGGTCTCTTGCAGACAAACTATGTCGAAAAGGCCCAGACTGACGTCTCCAGCTGTTGTGAGATGAACATGTCCTCGCGTATTCCATGAGCCCAGACTATACTTTTCCTTTATGGCTCGCTCGATTTCTCTCTTGCAGATGTTGTTGTCGAGTCGGGCTAACCCTGGTCGTTGCTATTTGACAGTATTTTTGTTCCAATTTGACATTATCCACTTCCAGGGCCCTCTAGGTTGTCTCGATCCTGATGGCTCTTGAGTATGTGCATATGAATTTATCTTCTTTTCCGAGTATTTGGGACCTACTTCTGTACAGGGAGACGATTGCTGGTGTTCCTCTCTTTGGGATCTAGGTCCCTTGCGACCCGATTCAGAATGCTCCCGGTTGCTGGGAATTTGCCTTTGTTTTTTTTTTGGAGATTCCCTCTTAGTTACCTCAAACCAACGCTTCTCTGCTCCAGCCTTCCAATGAGGTCTTCTGCTGGATTCATCAGAATCCTGAGACCTGTACCATCGATTATTGCGGTACAGATCCTCTGTTTTTGATCGGTAGTGCTTTTGGATTTTGTTCCTTTCTTTTTTTCAACTTCATAATCTTGACTATCAATCTTCCTTTTTATTTCCGTCAGACGGAAGCCCAAAAATTCCAGCTCTTTATAGGCGGACTCATCAATATATTGAATGCCATACCCATTTCATGTGTAGAAAAGCTTTTGCCTTCATTTCCCTGTGGTATGGTTCCACAAGCTCAAAGTCCTCAGTTTTGATTTTTTTCAATGTTTTTGTTTTCCGTATTATTTGCAACACTGTTGGTCTATTCAGTATTAGGAAGTTTTTATCTGCTTCCATTTGCTCCAATTTGAAAACTCGTGTTCCATTTTTTTTTGATGGTTCTCCCCTTCAAAACTTTCGACTCGGTATTTCCACAAGCTTCCTCGTTTGTCTACCTCCTTTCGTTCATATCGGGGTTTCGATGGACTCCTTCTTGCTCTACCCTCATAGCTTTTATCCTGCTTTTCTTCACAGCTTCGGTGTGGTTTGGTTTTGAGCCGGGCCTCATTTGAATCCGGCTGGGAGGGACCGCTCTTGTTATTCCAGACGGCTCCCTCTTTGGCCACTTTATCCGTGTCTATAACGGAAACATCCTGATCCTTGCGCCTTCTTTTTTCGTTACCTTCTGTTCGGTCCTCCTTGATCTCCTTCCTCTCCTTTTCTGAGTGTATAGATTTATTCATTAAGTCCGAGCAGACTAAAAATTCTTCCGCTGTTCTTGGCGATCTGGGTGCGCTATTTTCTTCAGGCTGTATCAGTGGCTCAAGTTGGTTAACCTTTATTAGGGGCGCTCCAGTTCTACCGTCTGCTTTAACCAACGTTTAAATGGTGTTCATGAATTTAGCATTTCTCTCAATCTGGGGGGTTATAGGCAGCAGGGTTTTTTTAGGTTTTGCAGAATGGGTCCCATCGTTTGACACTTGACGGAGCGTTGGGACGCTTTTACGCTTTCCCTTTGACCGCACCTGAACCTCTTGAACCATTTCCTTGTGCACCAGTGTTGTTGGTTTTGTAATTCTGTTTTGTGTATCCATAAATTCGATCTTTTTTTCCAGGGCTAAAATTTTCCTTTCCCAACAGGTTTTCTGATTGAGCGCTTTATCTTCAATTGCTGTTATATAACTTTCTACGTTGGCTAATTTCCCTATTATATTCGAAAGGATTGCAGTGTTGTCATGCACATTTTCTTTTATAGCTTCATATAGTTTGCAGAAAGGTGCTAACACGATGGTCATGGCCGACATGATAGCTATCATGTCCGGTTTTTTATTTGGCGATTCATTTTGCATAGCCACTGCAATGTCACTAAATCGTCTCTTTTTTGGCGATACTTGGGTTTTTTCAGATCGCCTTGCGGGTATTGATGAGTCCAAAACCAAGCCTTCCACTGGGGATCTTGTGTTCCAATCCGAATTCACCCGGTTTCTTAATGGTCCATTTTTTAAATGAGGGTTGTCCCAATTTGCTTTTAACTCTTGTCCTTTCGTAGTCGGAGAAGAGATCAAATGGTCCATTGACAGATGGGGCTTTGTCCATGCAAGACGGAGCTCTTTTTCCGGCTGAGTGATGTACTCACGATTCGAGTCCCGGGCTCTTTGATCAAATTTCTCCCTTTCCTCCTCCTGTTCATCCTCCAGTATCTCAATCTCCTCTATAATTGCCAAAACCCCCTTCACTGCCTTTTGAGTCTGGGGGGTGGGGGTCATCTCTCTTGATAGGCCTTTTAGACTCTGTACCGATGTACCCAGTGCCGATGTATCCAGACTCACTGCCGCCTTTGGCTTTTCTGTATCATTGCTCGGTTCTTTAGTAGCTGTATTCTTTCTCTCCTTGGGGCTACCGGTTTCTCACCCTTGATTGTTAGTTGTCAATGTTGCCGCTTCAGTTTTCCTCTGCTTTAGAGCTGGCTGTGTTTCATTTGCTATTTCAAGCATTTCCGCATCTGATACTTCCGTCTCTATACTCTGTTTCCTTTTATGTTGTTGGGTAAAAAATGCCTTTAACGGGCAAGACAGAAGTGGATTAGGCAGTCCTTTAGTTGTTTGCCCCCGTCTTCTGATACTTTTTTTTTTTTGATTCTCCCATGGACAGTGTATTCAGGGCTCTCATGTTTGCTGTGTTTTTTGTCCCTTGTTGCCTTGCTTTGGCCGGGGTATTGCTTTTGTTTCTCTTTTTTCTTTTCACTGCGCAACCAGTTTTAAGTTGCTCCCCATCCGTCTCCTTATTCGAGTCCTCCGGCTCTCCCTCCGTTTGTTTTTCACTTTCCGAGCCAAATTCATCTGATTCCTCCTCTTTGCTTAGGTCGGCGTTCCTCTCATTATCACTGATCTCTATAACGGGTCTGGGGACCCCTGATTGCCTTTTACCCTGCCTTTGTATGAGATCGCCACCTTCACGGTCTGTATCATGGAGCATAACTTGGATGTGCACCGTATTAGGGGCTAATTCACTGTCTTCAGCTCTACCTGGTGGATTAGTCAACCCTTCTACTTCGGTGCTATGCTGACGGGACAGCCCCTCTCCTGCCAAACGCTGTTTTCATGTCTCGGGTGTTTCAAGACCTGCTTCCGACTCTATGGTCCCCAGTTCGAACCCGCTATGCGGGTCCCGTACCCGGGTGGCCGCCGCACCGTTTCCAGCTGGTTTCTCCAAGGGTATGCGTGCCTCCTGATCGTCCGGTCCCTCTAGTTCGGGACTCTCCTCAAGACCGTCGCCCGGCGGCGGCTTCGAGTCGGGCGGGAGCCGTCCTCCGACCACACCCGGACGAACTCTACTCACCACCTCCGGTGACGGCGGACCGCTCCCAGCTTGGGGTACTATGGCCGAGGTAGGTGGGCGTGGCCCTTCCTGAGCCCCCTCCGCCTACTCCTCCCAGGCGGGTAACTCCTCCCGCTCCTATGCCGATGCCGTGGACTTCTTCACTCCAGCGGACTCCCGCCCATTACTTCATGGTTCAGGGAGGGCATTATTTTCTTTTTTGCTTCTTTTGCCAAGTCCATGTACCGGTACCCGTGGACATGTCCGTCCGGGCGCTATCGGTAGAAGGTCCGCCATTGGTGATGTTAAAGCCGGTCTTGGTGCGAATCCGATTTACTCCTCCTCCTGTCGGTTGATCCCAGGGCCATCGCCCCCTCCGGCTTGGTTGTTTTGGTCGACGGCGAATTTCTTAGGAGTGGTCTCAAGAGTGGTTTCAGTGAATTTGGAGGTCGAACCTCCGGCTCCATACGACTCCGACTTCGCGTCTGCAACCGACTGCTACAGACTGGCTCTCCACCTCAGGCTCTCCAACTCCGCTCACTGCTCTGCGGTGTATTGAGGCACTTATAGGCACCTCCTGCACATGCAGCTCTTATTCCTTGTAAAGTGTGGAATGGTGACAAATTGGTTGTCCCATTTGGGGTGAGTTGGTGAGCGGCCACTTCTAATTTTACTGTCTTGTTGGGATCCATACCTGAGAGCTCAGGCCATCTTCAGGGCACCTTTTATGAACCTGTTAGTTCTTTCCACAAGCCCATTGGCCTGGGGATGATATAGTAAAGCTTTTATCTGTTTGAAATTGTTGTTTCACATACATTTTTTCATCTCAAGGGAGATGAACTGAATGTCATTGTCAGTGACCATTTTGTTCGGCAACCCTTCTCTCTGGAACACGGCAGTGAGCACCTCGATAACTGTGGCTGTGGTGATATCTGGTACAATCTCTGCCTCCACCCTTTTCGACAGGTAGTCAACCGTGACCCCACCATGCCGATGACCAGCCGACATGGTTTCTAAAGGCCCAATGAAATCTAAGGCCAGTTTGTGCGACACACCTTCAGTAATTTTGGTGGGGATTAAAGGTGCTTGTCCTACTTTCAATCGCTTGTCACTATTTATACACTCGTGACATCTTTGCATCATTGCTCGATGTCTTGGTCCATGCCCGGGCACCAGTAGGACTCTTTTACTCAGCACCTCATAATGTTACTGCTGAGATGGCCTCCTCTGATTAGCAGCTCATTAGATTCATATATTTCTTCAGATACTATCCAGTAGGGGATCAACCCTTCCTGGATTGTCCTTTCACTTGGCCATCCTTTCTTGACCCACCCCATCCCTTTCATGATTCTTCCCGCCAATGACTCTCACTCATCTCCATAAACTCCTTACATCTTAGATCTCTTTTAGAAGCTACAATGCATTCTTTTTTCAGGAATGTGGTTGCTGTCTCCCTTTGTTCAGGTAATCGGATTGCGCATTCTTCCACCCAGCTATGTGTACTATTTCATAGGTGTATTCTTGGAGATTCGCTGCTATAAGTGCTAATCGGGGAGTGGACGTCTTCGTACCACCTGGGCTCAGCACGTGTCTCAGAGGTTTGTGACTGGTGACCAAATACAATTTTGTGCCCCACACATATGACCTGAAGTACTCTGCTGCCCATGCACAGACTAAAATTTCCTTTTCCACTGTAGAGTAATTCTTCCCAGCTTCTGACAGCGCTTTGGACACAAATGCTACTCATGTTCCGTCTCACCTTTCTTCTGGGTCAGCATCGTTCCCAACCCCTTCACACTGGCATCTGCAGTAATGAAAGTTTTCCACAGTGGATTAAATGATCATAAACAAGGGGCACCTGTTATTCTACTCTTCACCTCCTCAAAGGCTCCTTTTTATTCCTGGTGCCAGTCATATTCAGCCCCCCTTTTTAACAGTTATCTTAGTGGTGCTGTTGTTTCAGAAAATCTGGGCACGAATTTGGGATAGTACTCTGCGAGCCCCAAGAATTATCTTAATTTCTCCTTGTTGGCTAGTGCTGGGGCTTTAACCATTGCGTGTAGTCATTTTTTCTTCCTTCTTTTGATATTTTGTAGCCCAAATATTCTACTTCATCCACTTGGATCACACATTGTTGGAGCTTGGTTAGTACTTTCCTCAACGCAACGACATGCGTCTCTGCATCTTCTGTGTGTATGAGGATGTCATCCTGAAAGTAGGACACATTGACAATGTTGCGTTTCAACAAGTCCATCATGCCTTGAAATGATGAAGCAGCGCAAGACAACCTGAAAGGCATCCTGGTGAACTGAAATGTGCCATAAGGGGTAATGAAGGCTGTTAGTGGGCTTGACCCTTTATGCAAACTGATCTGATGATACGCATCCCTCATGTCTAATTTGGAAAATAACTTAGCCTCCTTCATCATCAGGATTAATTTGCATATGCTTGGTAAGGAATAACTGTCCATAATCACTAGCATATTCAAAATACTTAGATCAATGCATACCCTAAGGTAATTTGAGTGCTGTTTTTTAATCAGGACCACTGGGCTCAGCCATTCAGACGATTCGATCTCTATAATGCCTTCTTTATCCGTCTTTTCCAGCTGCATCTGTTACACACTACTTGCAGCCTCTGGCACTGGTCTCACCTTGTGTTTGACTGGAACTGCATTCAGCCGTAGTCTGATTTTGTGTACATAGTTCTTGATATTCCCTGGTTCCTCCGAAAATAATCGTGGATACTCATCTTCTTGATACCAATGTTTCTCCTGTTCTACTTGAGAGTACCTGGTCGCCAGTGCTGGTAATCGAGCTTCATGTCCAACTTTGCCTGAACATGCCACGCCAACACTGCCAGGTTCTCCTCTGAAAAGTATACTTTTGATTCAATTCTCCTGCCTTTAAACTCGAGGGTGCCATTTATGTATCCCATCAGGCAAACTGAGGCCCCTCCGAGCTCCCTGGGCTGTGCTTTGTTCTTCTTACTTCTATTTTGCTTTGTCTCACCATATATTTGTAGGTGCAAATTGGTAGTATTGTCAAGTCCGGCCCGAGTCATCCATCAACCTGATTTCAATTCCATCCACTTTGATCATGCACTGTGGTTTGTCTCCTGGCTGTCGAGCTGTTCACCATGATAATGGTCGATCTGTTGTCTTCAGAAGACTCAGTAACCCTTGTGCCCCCTGCCCTTCGATTGACATCATTTTCTTCCCCCACCATTTGCAGGCAATTGCTATGTGGCTGAACCTCCTGCAATTCAACCACTCTTTGTTCCTTTTGGGACAGTCGTTGTCGTTCGCCAGATGGCCGTTGCTGGTACACCTATCGCATTTAAGGGGTTCTCTTTCCCCCCTCTCTCATCCCTGCCCTCGTTCTGGGGACTTTACTTGCCACCCCTGTACTGGATGGCGTGCACTTCAGCAGTTTGTGGGCTTCCCAACAATTCTTTTCACCTAAAGCTTTAGTTCCTTTTCGGATATGAACTTATCTTGCACTTTATGGCAGTTGGTGTGAACTGTAAGCATGTCACAGATCATGTTCTCTGCAGGGTTGCCAAATCCGCACAAAGTTTTTTTCACTGAATTTCATAGGTTTTTAGTAGAGCAACTTAACAATATTAACTCTGACTTTATGTACATGTAATATGGAACATACTGAACCCCCTCTACTGAATTTAATGTCCGCAAACTCTTTTAATGTCCGCGGACATCTTCGGACAACAGCACCACTACCCAAAAAGTCTGGGGGGGTATGTTTAATTGTTATATCATAACATATGAACATTTTACAAATTCACCAACCAGCACACATACACATTATATGTAGTAATAAATAAGAAGTGTAACCCATATATATATAACACACTAACCATTCATTTAAATACAATATTTTCTAAAATGGAATATACCAAAAGAAGAAAGATAGGCTTCCAACATGATTACCTCACAGGAACTCCACAACTAAGAGCAACAGCAGATCTACAGACCACTCAGAATACACCTTACCTGAAATAGTAAGTGTACTGCATTTTACTCATATATTTGTAAACTTTCTGTATTAGATACAAAAAAGAATGATATGTTTTTTTTCTCACAGAAATGTCTAGTACTCTGAAGTGGCTAGAGGAGCATTTCCCACGTGAGGAAATGTCAGAAGATAGTGAATCTAATGGTAGACACTTTACTATATAAACCAATTAATTAATATTATTGTATATACATTTAACATATATATATTTTTTTGTACAGACTATACAAAAATTGAAAATACTAATGAAAAAGCTGTATTGGATAAGACTCTTCAGCACATAGAAGAAAAAATGGACCTATTCTTGGCAAATTTTAATAATTTAAAAAACTTTGTGGCGGATCACTTCAAACAAACAACTAGATACCATTGTCCCACATACCATTGTCTACCATAGGAGGTAGTAGCTTCCCAGTGAAAGCGGCTAAACTGTGGAACTCCCTACCACCCACTCTTAGAATGGACTTACCCTACCAAAACTTCCTTTCCAAGATGATGTCCTGGCTGAAGACAGCCATTGTCTAAACATACTGAGCCAGGTTTCGCCTCTCCCTCTTGTCACTTGGACATACTGGACACACAACTGTTAACTGTATATATGTATATACTTCTGCTTACCTTCATTATTATTGTGTTTATGCCTTGTATATATTTTATTGTCTGCAACTAAGTTTCACAAATTCCTGTATCTGCTGCGCCCTGTTACCCTAGGGTATTCCGGTGCATTACAAATAATAAACAAACAAACAAACAAACAAACAAACGTGTACCTGTCCCCCCTCACCATATCCCAGTCAATTATCCCCAAACCCTCTCCATGAACCAAAACGTTTTGATGAGACTTCCATCCCTTCTTCACCTCATACAAATCCTATTGAAATCCCTAATTCTCCTGTTTTTGTTTCAGTTTCTGCCTCACCTTCTCTGTCATGAATTTAACATACATGTAAAATAAAGTCAAATTATTATTTTGTGTCCTAATTAATTTCTTGTTTTTTTAAAAAAAAGCAATTCAGGTGTCCGTGGACAGCGCGGGTATCCGGAATGTCCATAAAGAAATGAAAATGGAGGTGTCCTAAGAACACTATACTTGTCCGTACTGTTCACTAGCAAGTTGAAACTGTTCTAAGAACACACGCGGTGTCCTGAAATGTTCGTCAATGGACGAAATGTGGGTGTCCTGACGAGGCTGTCCGTATTGTTCGCTGGCAAGATGAAAGTGTTCTTAGATCATATTATGTGTCCTGGGATGTTCGTAAATAAACAAAATGGGGGTGTCCTGAGGATGCTATGCCTGTCCGTATTGTTCGCAGGCAAGTTGAAACTGTTCTAAGAACACAAGCTGTGTCCTAAAATGTTCATAAAGAAACAAAATGGGAGTGTCCTTAGGACACTCTGCCTGTCCGTATTGTTGGCATGAAAGTTGAAACTGTTCTAAGAACACATGCAGTGTCCTGAAATGTTCGTCAATGGACGAAATGTGGGTGTCCTGAGGACGCTGTCCGTATTGTTCGCTGGCAAGATGAAAGTGTTCTTAGAATATATTATGTGTCCTGGGATGTTCGTAAATAAACAAAATGGGTGTATCCTGAGGACGCTATGCCTGTGCGTATTGTTCGCAGGCAAGTTGAAACTGTTCTAAGAACACAGGCTGTATCCTAAAATGTTCATAAAGAAACAAAATGGGAGTGTCCTTAGGACACTCTGCCTGTCCGTATTGTTGGCAGGAAAGTTGAAACTGTTCTAAGAACACAGGCTGTGCCCTAAAATGTTTGTAAAGAAACAACATGGGAGTGTCCTTAGGATGCTATGCCTGTCCGTAATGTTCACAGGCAAGTTGAAACTGTTCTGAGAACACACGCAGTGTCCTGAAATGTTCGTCAATGGACGAAATGTGGGTGTCCTGACGACGCTGTCCGTATTGTTCGCTGGCAAGATGAAAGTGTTCTTAGAACATATTATGTGTCCTGGGATGTTCGTAAATAAACAAATTGGGGGTGTCCTGAGGACGCTATGCCTGTCCGTATTGTTCGCAGGCAAGTTGAAATTGTTCTAAGAACACAGGCTGTGTCCTAAAATGTTCGTAAAGAAACAAAATGGGAGTGTCCTGCGGACGCTCTGCCTGTCCGTATTGTTCGCAGGCAAGTTGAAACTGTTCTAAGAACACACGCGGTGTCCTGAAATGTTCATCAATGGACGAAATGTGGGTGTCCTGAGGACGCTGTCCGTATTCTTCGCTGGCAAGATGAAAGTGTTCTTAGAACATATTATGTGTCCTGGGATGTTTGTAAATAAACGAAATGGGGGTGTCCTGAGGACGTTATGCCTGTCCGTACTGTTCATAGGCAGGTTGAAACTGTTCTAAGAACACATCAAGTTTCCTGGAATGTTCGTAAATAAACAAAATGGGGGTGTCCTGAGGACGCTATGCCTGTCCGTATTGTTCGCAGACAAGTTGAAACTGTTCTGAGAACACACGCGGTGTCCTGAAATGTTCGTCAATGGACGAAATGTGGGTGTCCTGACGACGCTGTCCGTATTGTTCGCTGGCAAGATGAAAGTGTTCTTAGTACATATTATGTGTCCAGGGATGTTCGTAAATAAACAAAATGGGGGTGTCCTGAGGGCGCTATACCTGTCGGTATTGTTCGCAGGCAAGTAGAAATTGTTCTAAGAACCCAGGCTGTGTCCTAAAATGTTTGTAAAGAAACAAAATGGGAGTGTCCTGAGGACGCTCTGCCTGTCCGTATTGTTCACAGGCAAGTTGAAACTGTTCTAAGAACACACGTTGTGTCCTGAAATGTTTGTCAATGGACGAAATGTGGGTGTCCCGAGGACGCTGTCCGTATTGTTCGCTGGCAAGATGAAAGTGTTCTTGGAACATATTATGTGTCCTGGGATGTTCGTAAATAAACAAAATGGGGGTGTCCTGAGGACACTATGCCTGTACGTACTGTTCGTAGGCAGGTTGAAACTGTTCTAAGAACACATCAAGTGTCCCGGAATGTTCATAAAGAAACAAAATGGGGGTGTCCTGAGGACGCTATGCCTGTCCGTATTGTTCACAGACAAGGTGAAACTGTTCTAAGAACAAACGCCTGTCCGTAACTGTTTGTTTCACTTGTGACGCACTTTTAATCACTCCAGGACACGAACAGTGTCTGTAGAACACCAACGCGCATGCACAAAATAGTTTCAGTGCATTTGGTGTCCTGCGGACACCCGCTCCCTTCGCGGACATGTTCGCAAAGCTCTCATGTGACCGTGCCCACGATCAGTGTATGTTCTGATTGCGAACATTGTTCGTGTCCCCAAACAATTAAAAACTACATTTTCAAGTAATCTACAATATTTTCCAACAAAAACTCACTATAGTGATCCTGAGTTTCTACATACTTTTTGTGACTTTTTTAACCCTTTTTTCGGTCCGATCTGTCCGCGGACAGCGCGCAGGTCCACGAACTGCGCACAAGCACACCTATAAAAGACCACGCCCTGGAGCTCATTCTCATTGTGTTTCTGGCTATCCTACAGAGCACAGCAAATTTTGCTGCCAATTTGTAGATTTCCATCGCAAACTTGATGGCATCCGTGGCTCCACTACTTCCACCTGGTGCTGCATCTGCCTCAGCACCACCCACACCCCCACCCCCTCCACCACCACCACCACCTCCCCAAGGGCCTGAAGAGGGGAACAGGAGTGAGGATACACAGGAGGAAGAAGAGGATGATGAGAATGAGGTAGTGGAAGTCCCTACTACCAGCACTCGGCGTGAGTCTTGGGTGTGGCGGTTATTTACCATTCGTGGTAATGGTCCTAAGGTGCGTGCAAACCAAGTCACCTGCAATGAGTGCAAAATGGTACTCAGTCGCGGGAGGCATGGTTCATACAGCTTTGGGACAACTATCATGAAGCAACACCTAAAGTCATTCCACTCGGGGGCCATTCGCAAAGTTGTACCTTGCAAGGAGCGTAGCAGGTTGACTTCCTCTACTTCATCCTCTGTTTCTGATCCTGTCACCACAAGGAACACTCCTGTGGGACAGCGTATTCCTCAAGCTGCCTCACAGGCAATACGCAATGCTGATGACCCTTACCTTTCGAGGGTCACAGTTGTGTGTATGTACTGTGACGCAGTACTGTGCAGGGGGGAGAGACTTCGTAGTGCTTTTGAGGCTATCGTTTCAGAGCACGAGAAGGTCTGCTCACTACCCAATTGAAACCCACTCTAGATCTTCCTCTCTCAGCTCGCCCTTTCTTATCCCCATGGTTGGTGTCCCCCCCTTACCCTCCTTTCCCCTCCTCTCCTAGTGTCTAGTATAAAAAAAAACATTTTAAACAACAAAAATCTAAAAAAAGGCTGTTTTCAGAGCTGCCTTTTACAGTAAAAAAAATAGAAGTGAAAATAAATGAAGCAGGACCCTGTGTATTTTTTAGAAGTCCGCGTACAATCCGCAGACATCTAAAATTTTGGGGTGCTACCCTATCATAACCATTGCAGTTTTATCTGGGAGGAAGTGGTGGCTCTGAAAAGAGCCTTTTGGTGGTGTTTATTTGTGTTTGAAAAATTTGAAATGCTCAACACCTACTATAAAATGGATGCTGTAATTCCAAAAAAGGTTGCAATACATTTTGTACATTTCTCAAAAAAATCTGATTGCCAGCATAAGTAAGATGGACTCCATCTCTGCGAAAAATGTATGTACTACGAAACATAATATTTTCATTGTGAAAAGAGGACATGCCAAAATCTCTTAGAAAGACACAAACAGCCTTATTGACATTGCGCCTTGCTTTCTCCATTTGTGGACCAAATGAAGAAGAACGAAGCCACATTTGTCTCTGCGCAATCCGTGAAAAAATTACTTGAGAATTTGGAAACATGTCCATGACCTTCCCAAGTCCTTCTTTCATTGCAAATTGCAAAGAAATTCCAGACACATGTCCTAAACTGTTCCCTTGACAATGAATTACAATTATGTCTGGATGCTGCTCTGTCTCCAAAGTAGCACAGAGAGGTAGCAAGTCCAACCACTTCATTCCACGTACTCCATGCCAGTGCACTTCCACATGTGGGAATCCAAGATCTACAGCTACTCCACAGCTTTCTGCATGCACCTTCAACCAATGTATCCACGAGTCTCCCAAAATCCAAACAATCTGTTTTTTTAAACACACAGCCATAGCTATCTGTTCTTCGCTCATCAAAAAGAGTATCTGAGAAACTCTCTCCTGGCACAACACACCCACTAAACTTTCCTGACCAATCCCTTTCTCTGCTCATTCTCATTTGAATGGCTCCCCAACCCAAAAATCCCCGGATGTAACACCCGATGTCCGCGGTCTACCGCCATGTCCGCGGACATATCGTAACATGAACAGTCCTTCTACCATTTCCTTTTCACTTTCTGTGCCATTCCCTCAATGGATATAGCTAAGAAGTCACATGAACATCCACCAATCACACCCAAGACCTCTACATCTAACTGCATCATCATAGATCAGCACTTTAAATGTACTATTAATCTCTCTGAGTACAAGTGTCATATTATTGGAAAGCACCTTCTACCAGAAATACTGTACATGTCTCCAAGATTTCTACTTGCAGCTGCATGCATATCCATATGCATGAACACAAACTACGGGTATGCATATTTTCTATATAGTACATGTACAATTTTTATAGATTCATATAAACAGATCAACTGACTTTTAGCTTGTATAATCTATAAAATGAATTTACTGTCATTTTTTCCATCCCCTAAAATCAACTGTCACTTCCAAACCTATCTGATATTTAATTTCATTTTACACACAGATTTTCAAAGCATGTTGAACTAACATATTTAAAGTACAATATGAAGAGTTAACAAAATTGCATGCACACAGTATGTTCAAAAATCAAACAACAATACTTGTACAAAAATATAAACATTTATTTACTTATATTTATATACTGCGCAAGCAGCCCATGACATTAAGGCGCTGTTACTTACAAGAGCTTAGTTACAGAAATAGTGGTATTCAGTGGTACATTATGATTTCCATAAGGCATACAAATGATATTTTGGTTGGTACAGTTAGTCATTCCAATACAGTTTATGCATTAAGAACATATGATATGTATTCAACTGGTGCAACGCATCTTATGTGAATAAGATAGTTTTCATGATTTTGAGGAAGGCGCTGAGGATCAATGTCAATTAAGAAAAATCAATGTCTAAATCAAAAACAATGCTATATACAAACAAAATTCCTTATTTGTTTCCTTTACAATTGCAGTGAAGACCATTCTCCTGAAAAGAAGCAGCTGAATTTGAAGTACAAAGAACAACTAAGAAGAAACCTGCTCATTTCAGAAAAAAAGTAAGTTGAATACCACCATATTATTTGCACTATTATTTAAACACACTGTAAGGTTAATTCATGCTATTTCTGTGTCTAAAAATAGAGATTGTGCACCATTCTGTCTACAAATCCCCATTTCTTAAACAGAGATTTACAAGCAGAATGACGCAAATAACCCAACTCAACCCCTAGAATTTTCATATTATAGAACAAACAACTGTTTTAATTATATGCCATTAGATTTACTATTTCTACTTCTCCACACCACCAGCTTACCTTCTACTATCATCTGAACCCCAGTTTAGTAGCACATAAATTCAAGAATAGCCATCCCAACTAGTTGTAGTTGCCCAATGCACAATCACACACCATTACATACATCTTTATTATCTTACTCGCACACTCATGCAAACAGCACACATACATTAAGAATACCCCAACCCATACCTTCCGTATTTTTTTCAACAGACCCTAAAGAATGCCTACCAAAAAGCAACTGCGTAGAAAGCAACGCCGAAACAAAGCAAATGAAAATAGAAGTGTCCAAAACGAGCATCCATCTCTAGCAGAATTTGTAAAAAAAAGTTAAAACAAAACAGCTAATACAGTCATTTAGTGAAACAAAACAAGCTTCAAGTACAGAAACGTTGCCTCCTCTATCAAAATGTAAAACAAACCACAAAACAATTAACAAAAAATCAGCTACCACTACAGATAAAACTGCTCCTATAAATCTTATAAAACTAAGCATACCAAAAAAAGTATTTTAGCAAACATGTTCCGTCACAGAGTCCTGCAAAATCTTATAAAAACAGGAGAGAAATCAAACTCAACCCTTAAAACTTATCGTAGGAAATTAATCTTAGAAGCGTTGATAGACAGTGCAATCCTTCTCAAAAGAAAGTTATTTATTTTAGTGTTAGACAAAATTAAACCACTAACAAAACTAATGACTAAATTACAAAAAAGACTTCTCAATAAACGAAATGTCAACAGAAATAACTTCTTAAGTATCTGTGGAGGTGAATGGAGTCACACTACAAGCACAGAACCATACTTTAATGAAGAAGCATACAAACAAAAGCAAACAAATACAATTGCCATACATAGCAGTGGACGAGGTTATGAAAAAGTTAATAATACCATAATGGAACAAGAAATACTGCTTACAAAAATATCCCCAGAAAACTTAGAATTACCTCTCCATTCAACTGAATCAGAATGTCTAGTGTACAAATGGCCATGCACGTCAATGTGTAACATTCCCAAAGAATCTTTCAAGTCTTTACGCCAATTCCTCAATCAATATGTGAAAGGCAAAGACAAAATGAAAATTAAACTACTGCAAAATATGGATACCTGTCCAATGCGCAAGTACACAGGACTACAAGGACATTCATTGGCCTGCATTTCAGGACCTACTTGCAAAACCACCTTCCATTATATCAAAATGATATCAACACATGATTCAACTATAAGAAATCTAGTCTATAAAAGGTACTATGCTAAAAGTCCTGCTTTAGCACTAGCCAATTTAAATAACATTCTTCTACATGGTACAGCAAAAGACCTACTTGAAGAAATCGACTATATCCAGAAAAAATATTTTGCAAGTGAAAGCCACTTACAGAATGAAATAGCTTTAAAGCAAATTAGCAACATTTCTATGCATGGCAACCTTCTACTACACACATACAAAAAAGAAATACTGAAATTTAAAAGTACATCTGCTGAAGTACCAAACCATGTGTGTGTATGTTGCTGTAGAAGTTTCTATAAAAGTAACACAAAAACTGTAGACCTAACATATAAAATAGAAGACAATGAAGCTTCTAAATGTTTTGAATTAGCTCTCTACCTTATAGTAGAAAACAAATACAAAATAACTGACCCCTTAATACTTTGCAGTTACTGCACTACAAAACTTGACCACAACCAAACTCCTTCACGTGCTATCACAAATAATTTGGAATTATTTCCACTACCAAAACCCCTACAACAACTCAATTTATATGAGAGCATCATAATTCAAACAGTGCACCCCTTTCAAGCAATAATACGCCTTCAACCAAAAACAGCAAAATTACCTCCCTCTGAATTAGTGAAAGGTATTCGTGGAAAAGTAGTGTATTTACCGTTAGATCTAAAAATAAATGTGCACACTCTAGGAGTGCAAAGTCCAATGGAGCAATCTTTAATTATCTTAGTAAATGGTGTACCTACAAAAGACACAACATTGCCACCAACTGGTAGATTTACATAAAGTTAGACAAGCTTTGCAATATGTAAAAGACAATAATGAATACTACAAAGAAATTGATATTGAAGAAAACTTGAAGGATACCACTGAAATAATTCAAGAGACACAAGAAGCTTGTCAATTTGAGCTCCTAGATCCTGCTACAATATCCAATACTTTAGACCATTATACAATTTACCCATTGCATTCTAATGACACCGCAGAAGATGCACTAGAAACGTACCAAATGCGTCAAACAAAAGGATCACCAATCAGCATATGGGAAAAAAGTATAGAAGCACGTGCTTTTCCTCTACTTCTTCCTACTGGCAAAGGAGGAAGGTACAATGATAGACCTATTCAAATAACAGCATCAGAATATCGCTCATTACCAATGTATTCTGAAGATCCCAGATTTAGACAAAATGTGGAATACATATTCCACCTACTCTTTGAAAGTGATCTAGCAACTTTATGTTACAGAGTTGCACACACATTAAAATCAGGATCCCACTTTCAAAATATGTCAGCTACACAATTATTACAAAAAGTGCAACAAAAGGATGAGGTTTTACAATCAAATATTACAAATCTATTAGCAAATATGCGTGGTACTAAAGAATGCTGGTTTCGACGTCATGGAGATGTACATTGTATGATAAGAAACCTTGGCCCACCCACTTGGTTTGTTGCATTAAGTTGTGCAGAAAATGCATGGGAAGATTTACATGATTTCCTACGCATATCAAACAAAAACAATACAAACATAGATATATTAACACCTGGAGAACTTTGTTCTCTAGATCTTGTTAATGTTTCAAGATATTTTCACCATCGCTTCATTGCTATGCTACACTTTATTTGTAATAAAACTGCTCCTCCCCTTGGAGAAGTGCAACACTTCTTTTGGAGAAAAGAATACCAAGCCAGAGGAGCACTACATATCCACATGCTTTTATGGATTAAAGATGCTCCTAAATTTGGTCAAGACAGTGACGCCACTGTTTTACAGTTTATTGAAAAATATGTCACTTGTCAAATTCCATCAGAATCAACAAATAGTGATCTTCAAGCACAAATTTTACAATTTCAAAGACACAAATGTGGCAAATATTGTCGTCGCAAATACAAAAACAAAGGGAAATAATACACCAAATGCCGCTTTGGTTTTCCTAGACCGGTTACAAAAACAGGTCAAGTGAACAACTTCATGTCTTCAGTTAGGCATAGTGTTAAAGGTAAATCACCTAAAAATACATATTACATAAAAAGAACAGAAGAAGAAAAATATATCAATGATTACAATGCAATCATTGCCCACTTATGGAATGCAAACATAGATGTGCAGTGCATTGCAGACAATTCCACTGCAGTTGCACAATATGTTACAGCATACTTAACAAAAGCAGAAAAAACAGAGCTACAAGACCTCTGGAATGACCTGTCATCAGACAAAACACTGTCTCAAAAATTATACAGCTTGGGCATAAAAATGCTCTCCCATAGAGAATGTGGCTCCTATGAAGCATCAGATCATTTAACTGGTATTGCTTTGTATGGAAAATCTGAAAATATAGTATGGCTAAATCTTGGTCCTGCTAAATCTAGGAAAAGAGTTCTAAAATCATACAAAGATATAGAAACAATAGCCAAACATGGTCCCAACAGCCAAGACATTTTAAAAAACAATTTGCTCGGCACATACTACCCATACTACCCAAACAGAAGTACCACTTTGGAAACCATGTGTCTCTACCACATAGCCCAAAACTTCACATACAAAAATAATATAAAACCGGATGAAAAAAAAGGTAGATACAGAGTGACAAATTGTGAAGGCAGCTTAGTAAAACTCACCAAACCAAATTTAATTAATCATATCAAATGGTCATTAAAGACTCCTCAACATAAAGAACTATCTTACATGTCCCTGCTACAACTCTTTAAACCATGGAGAAAAGAAGAAGAAATACTAGATAACTATGACTCCTATGAAGACTCTTTCAAAGCAAATGAAACTTTACACAGTACAAAACAATGTTGCACAATGAACAGCAACACGAAGAAGAACTGCAGGCCCAACTAGATAAGGACACTCCTGACAGTAGTCAAACTTCTGTAACAGGAAGCCAAGAACCACTGGGAGAGCCACTAATAACAAATGAGGCAGAATTAGCTATGACAGAAGTAGAAAACACCATGTGTCAGTATGAAGATAAAGAAGACTTAACTATACCACAATCAAAACTGAACAACGTAGCATTTTTGAAGAAGTAACAAAAGAAATTGCACATGGTGTACAACATGAAAACAAAGAATGTACCTTCCAAAATGACAAACCTATACTACTGTACGTCAGTGGTGAAGCTGATTCTTAATCAAAATCATCAGTAAATTCCTTCAACAATTGACAAACAACAAACTGTCAGCTGTTGTCACTTCCCCCACAGGTTTAGCTGCCTACAACATAGGCAGTGTCACTTTACAGTGATTACTACTCCTGCCAGTAGAACACCAAAACAAATTAGACTATTACAAACTTTCTACAGAAGCTGCAATGGAACTATGCAGAGTATTAAAACAAATGAAAATGCTACCAATAGATGAAGTGAGCAGGGTCTCCAACCTAATGTTGGCCTTGATTCACCTCAGATTACAAGAAGTACGCAAAAAACAAACTACGAAGAGCTATTTGGAGGAAAACACATTATTGTTTTCGGAGATCTTCTTCAATTGACACCAGTGAAAGGTGAGCCTATTTTTAAAACCTTAGGACACAAACTCTGCCGTAAAACTGTTGGCAGCATTAGAAATGTCAATGGCAACATTTCCAATACAGAGAATTAACAGAAAACATGCGGCAATCTGCAGATCTCACTTATGCCAACATCTTAAAAAGTATTAGAGTTAGCATATTATCTCAAGAAGCACAAGCAATATTGAAAACCCGGCACATTCATGCACTTTATAGCCATAATGCATGTGCTACGGATGATATGGAACAATTAGCCCACAAAAATGTCAATTGTATGGCCTTAATGCCAACTCTTGCAAGCTGTTTCAAATTCAATGAAACAATGTTAAAAAAAGAAATGCAACTAATAATTGAAATTAGCGCCACAGACAAACTAGACATACATGGTATGACACAACGAGAACTAAATAGTTTAGAAAATTCAATCTCCAACACAGCTGGATTGGAAAAAATATTAAAATTATCCTTAAATTGCAGAGTAATAATTAAATGTAACTTTGACGTGGATCAAGGACTAGTTAATGGAGCACTGGGTACAGTTGTTGGCTTTCAAACATACCCACGTGACAACAACATTCAGTTTGTCAATATTCTCTTTGACAAACTTTCAGATGTGAAAAGGATAGGACGCTCAACAGCTCGATTCCTTCTCTTCAAAGACATGTATGTACGAAGAGAACAATTTTCTCTAACTCTTGCATACGCAGTCACCATTCATAAATCACAACGTTTTACCGTAGACAAAGCATTGTTAGATATTGGTAACACAGTCTTTAAAGAAGGCATGAGCTACATAGCACTATCACGCTTATGTACACTTGACGGTCTATTTCTTATCAACTTTGATGCAAGTAAAGTAAACACTGATATTCCTTGCAATTCAGAATACAATTAGTTCACTATACACCCCCATCTAAAAACATATCCTATTCCACAAAAAGTAAAATGTTCTAAAAGAAAACTAAATCAAACAGAAATGCAACAGGATGTCACTGCAAATCCTCCAGAGAGTTTAAAAGAAACTAATACTTCATCAAGTACCACAATCAAAAAAGAACCTATTAGGGAAAGTAAACCAGGTATTTCTTCAAAGAAGGAAGACAAGCTCCAAAAAAAGCACTCTGATACAAAACTACCTGGTCCATTTAAACTTTCAAATGTAAATGGTGTAAGTTGCTACACAAATGTAGCAATGAATATTCTATTTCAATTACCACCAATAGTTGACAACATTTACTTACACAGTACAGACCAATTGTGTTTGCAAATGTTAGTACTTCATAGAAACGCAACAAACAATCCTGACAACACGTATAGTGTTTATGGAATAAGACAACAATTGGACTACTGTGCTGGAATGGTGAAATTCACTATAAACTCACAGGAAGATCCACAAGAATTTCTAATGTGCTTACTACAAGTACTGGAAAACAAAAACATACCTATAAATGAAATCTTCCAGATTTCATACATGTGGAAACATACATGTACTCTGTGCAACAATGTGACACAAGAACAAATCCCCAATGAGCGCTTTGTGTATGTATCAATACCTAATTGTCAATCCGTTCCATTTCAGCAACTTGTACAAAATGCAAACATTTGGTAGATTATGTACTACCTGCAATTCGGATAATCGCTCCACCTTACTATTACAAACACATAGGGCCTCATTACGACCCTTGCGGAAATGGAAAAATGATGGCGGAAATGCAATACCGCCATCGAACACCGCTCGTTGCGATCATGACCCGTCACCGTAAAGTACGATGCCATTAGCGACACCGCAGTGAACGGCAACGCTAACTGCACCAAGTACGCGCACGCGCGCCTTGCAAAACCGGAATCACCGCCATGGCGCAACGGTACGCGAATTCTGACCCTAGCGGACATGCACTGAACGCCATCAAGCACGTCGTAAAGTACCATTCCGCCATGGCGAGAAATACGGCAACGCGAACCAACCGTAAATGGCCCACTGAGTGCCTGTACTCCACTCCCTGGCCTCATTGCACAACTCCTGGCAGGCGCAATGTACTCACACTATGCAACCAGTGAAATCCACAATTCACCCATGCATGCCAACGTAGAAAAGCATGCAGGGGCTCAAAGCGCCCCGTGAGTGGGCATCCATGTACGGCATGTCACCATAGCCGTACTGACGCAGCACAGGCATGTGAAGGTACAATACATCAAAATGAAAATCAAGAACACATGACACAAAACAACAGTAGTCCCCCATCGCTTGCCACCAGCGCAAGGCAACATCCAAAACAGCATCCTGAGGGGGATTGCACCAGCCCTGTACTCATGCCAGTAAACAAACCAACCATCAGCAGAAGCATGTACCACACAAGTCGGCAGAGTGACTGAGCAGCCAGGCTCATCCCAAGAGGGGCCGATGGGAGCTGCAGGGCACAGATGGCATCAATACAGAAGCTATTCCAATGGACATGACCCCAGTCCCCCTCCAACAAACGCACGCAAACACAGTCACCTGTGACCAGCCACATTCTGAACAACCCATCATTCCACCAATCGACCTGGCTGACAGGCACCAGTCGGCCAAAAGCCAATCCCCCGCCCCTGAACAGCACATCATGTAAACAGTCACAATGGCAGCCCCTATCCGTGACCATACTGTGCTACGTAGGCAAACGCGGCCAGTACTGTACCACGCAACTCAACTCAGAAGGCGGAACACAATGCAGATCATCACGCAATACATACCGCCACAAAGCGAAAATCGCCACATCACCTGCAAAGAACAACGCAACACGTCAGATATCGGAATACAATTTAAATGCACATCCAAATGACAAAGGCCCCACAGCAATTTGCAAAATACCACCAAAACAACCATCATCACCGAGGGCTGCATCTGCAATAATTGACCGGCTTCCACTTGTGTGACGCCCTGTACCATCATGGCACACAGGGCCTACATCAACGTTCCAAAAGGCACCATGGAAGCGGCAAGAACCGCAGGTCCGTCCCATGAGGCAGGCACTAGTCGAGCTGAAAGGCCGAAATGTTGCACCTAGCCACCAGTACAGCGTAAGGGCATGTGGCCCATTGGCGATCGTCCCATATGATCGAAATGGTGCTCCACTGATTCACCCGAAGCTGCAGGAGTCGAGAGTAAAAACCATCTGGAGGAGTGGCGTAGAGATGGCATCTGCAATAGGGCAGGAGATACCTGTCACCCAAAAGAAACACAAATCAACCGATTGCATTACGGGACTCATGATGCATTACAATCTTCATTCAACACACCAAATCCACACCCATATGCATGCTAGCCCACTCCAAAGGAATATACACACCCCTAAATCAGTATCGAATCACAACGAAACCAATCGAGCTAAATACACCATTGTCAACGTCGGTTACTGTGCATGCGTCCGTCAAGATAGAACCCATGACATGGGATTAGTAACGTGCCTAGACACAAGTGTATGAAGGCGCGTCGAGACAGGGAGGATCCGACAAGGGCAGATAGACGTATGTCCCACTATGGCAGCCTTGCATCACATAACGCAGGGGAAGGGGAGTGAATCAAAAAACCCATGTACATGGCAGACCCTAAACGGAATCATCAGTCCATGCATCCACACATCATTCCCTCATCCCGCAATGAAAATGCATGAATATTCACTCACATAATATGTGAAACTTCCATCGCGTCTGTGCGTAATGCAGTCCGCAAAAACCACTGTGCCCCTGGCCGGATCTGTAGTGTTGTGAAGCAAGATGGATTTGGGAACGTCCTGCCTTATCGTCCACTACGCTGTTGCGCATCCCATTCAATTCATATCATTCATTGCCTGCTCGTTATGGGCCATGTCCCAAGGACATACTACAATAGAACGTTACATTTCCAGCCAGACCTGTGGGCGTATCCTCGCCGCTACTTCAAAACCCAAAATGCTGGCCTTCGAATTCCTCACTTGCAACATTACGTCGAAAAGGCTTCTGTGAACGCTTGCATTCACAATTACATCAATGTAGTGCGGCTGTGTGTCATGATGCTAACTGGCTGCAATCACAAATGGCACGCCACGCCCGTCGGTGAAGTACGTTACTGTGCTGCATGAGGGTCGGCCATCGATCGAGCCCTACATACCACTGACTCTTCACAGGTATGGAAGCGGCTGTAATCATAGCATGTGTAACAATGGGAGCATAGCATGAAAATCAGTCAAAGTACATCACACTGCCATCGGGATTTGATACATGATTCAAATCCCAAGATGCCATGCGGCCAAATTCAGCCTTACGTGCGGGACGTGCTCGGCCAGAAGGGATTGCATCTGCCACAGATTCATTCAATCAGCACAGGTGGAGGCCATACAGGCCGACAGCACATATATTGCAGACCCAAACCCCTCCCACAACCACTCCCACTCCAAAATGCTACCGGCAGGACTAGCGATGTTGGGCCTGGGGTACCAGATAGCACTGCAAGTGCTACAACTACAAGAAGACGACGAACAACAACAGGTACAACAACCGGGCGCACAGGGGAGACGGAGGAGAAGGAGGAGGAGGAGGGCAAGGCAGGGTCAGCAAGGCCCACAAGCACTGCCACTACCACCACGCAGGCGGCCCGCAATCCCACGCCTCCGAGCCGATCCGTTCAACCTCACTGCTGAGCAGATCCACACCCTCTACCGTTTGGACCGGGACACCATAATCGCCATTGTGGACATGACACATGCTGACCTCGTGAGCATGATAGATAGCCCAACCGCCATCCCACCCCTACTGAAGGTGGTGTCTGCACTCCACTTCCTGGCCACAGGCACCTACCAGCACACAGTGGGACAGTTGCATGGCATTTCACAGCCACTGTTCTCACGGACACTCTTCCAAGTGCACGATGCCCTCCTGAAGCACGCCGACGACCACATCACACTACCACGCACGTACCAGGAGATTACCAACGCTAAAGTGGGATTCCATGCACTTGGCGGCATCCCGGGTTGCATTGGTGCCATCGACTGCACCCATGTAGAATTGGTTGTCCCACATGCCATGGAGGTCCAGTACCGCAACCGGAAACAATTTCATTCAATCAATGTGCAAATGGTGTGTGACTCCAACAAGATCTTTACGCATTGTTGTGCCAGATTTCCAGGATCTACCCATGATTCTATGGTCCTGAGGAACACAAGAATACCACGCTACATGGAGCGACACGCAGGGCACAGATCCTGGCTACTCGGTGAGTCTCATTCCATGCATGACATCGTGGCCCATTTGATGCGTCAATGACCTTGCAGGGGGGGGGGGGGGCTACTTAGCACTATCATTCCACTGACACCCTTAATTCGTCTCATACAGGTGATGCCGGGTATCCACTGAAGAGATGGCTCCTTACACCAATCCGGAACCCACAGAACGAGCATGAGGAGGACTACAACCATGCCCACTCACGTACCCGTGTGGTCATTGAACAGGCATTCGGCCTACTGAAGGCTCGTTTCCGCAGCCTCAGCAGGTCTGGCGGGGCACTCATGTACAGCCATGAGAAGGTTTCTAAGATGGTCATGGCATGTGTCATGCTGCACAACATGTGCATACGTAGGAATGTGCCCATGCCCCCTGACGCTGTACTGCATGCACCTGAGGATGATGATGGTGATGAGGGTGGGGATGTGGAGGCACCTCAAGGAGTCCATGAGGCACAGGATGTACGTGCAATCCGACAGAGCATCATAGATGCATGCTTCTAGCAACCACGCATGGTGCCTATTACACGGAAAGGGGACCTGTGGCACTGTGTGTGTGTAGTACAGGCACATTGTGGACTGTACGCCTATGAAGGCCTCGTACGCAAATATCAATGTCCACACATGTCATTGGATGATAATGAGGTGCTGTATTGTTAATGTGATTTGATTTATACACCCTATGGACCCGCCACCCAGTGAAGCCCAACACACCCCCTCCACCCTACTACCTCCCCCCCCAACACCAGTGTCCAAATATGCATGCTGTCCGTGGGTAGACGCTATTGCAAGCCCCCTCTACGGGTATCAGGGGCACCCCTGCCCGTGGAGCGCAGGTTCCTGCCAGATCTGCGTTGGGGGCTGCCCTGGACGGAACTTGCCACGGATGATGTCTCTGCCTGCTCGCGTCCATGCATGTCTCTGAGGGTTTGTGAGAGCTCCGAGAGCACACGGCGCACAGCAGCAAGTTCAGCACAAACGTCTTTGGACGTCGCATGCAGTTCCCCCCTCAGGCTCTCGGTGCTTTTCTCCATTTGTGCTCTCAGGCTCTCGGTGCTTCTCTCCATTTCTCCCCTGAGGCTCTCACTACTTTTCTCTATTTGTGCCCTGAGTGTCTCGGTGGATGTTTCCATGGCTGCCCTGGAACCCCCGCATTCATTTGCATGGTCCTTGAGTAGCGTGGACGCTTCCTGCTGTTGCTCGATCAGCAGGTCGAGGGACTGTTGCCTCTGCTGGGCCATGGACATTTGCGGTGGTGTGACAGGGGGGCTGCTCAACACATGTTGCCTTGGCACAGGACTTGTGGGGGTTGGCCAGTCGTCGTCTTCAGGGTGCCCCTGCGTGGTTTCGTCATGGTGTAGGGGATGGAACATGCAGGGGGATTGGGAAAGGTCATGGATGGTACCTACGTCGCCAGCACTGTTTTCCGTGTCGGAGCATGCTGGCATGACAGCTGTGTCACCTATGGTGCTGCTACCACCAGAGGCAGTGCCATCAGATACGTTCTTTGGGGGGACCTGTGGTGCTGGGGTTGTGGACTTGCTGGCTGCTGGGGTGCCTGTTGCAGTCCCCTCCAGTGTGCTGCCACTTGATTCCTGCTGCTGCCGTGTCTTGATCCTTGCACCTGAGGTGGAGGCTCTTGGGACGTTGGTCCTGGCCCTCTTTGCAGGCGTGCTGGTAGGGGTGTCCTGCAGCTCGTCGTTGGTATCGGACCCTGTGGTGGAGTAAAGAGGGGCGAGCGTTAGTTATGGGTCTGTCGGATTTGGAATGGCAACGTATCAAATGCATTGGGGTGGTACATGTGGCTGATTTGGGACTGGGCCTTGGAGGTGGTCTCATTTTCGTGTGGATTGAGGATGCATTCATTTGGCTGCCTGCAGTTAGGGGGTGCATGCTGCACATGTAGGGGTTGTTTATGGCTTCTTGATTGATTCGTTTGTTCATTCTGACTTTTAGAGGGCGCTGTCAGGGCAAAGTATGTATTGCACTATGGGGTCACATGGTACTGCACATGTTCGTGGTTTGTGGATTTCGCATTGTTTCTCTTGGCCAACCTACCTGATTCTCCGGATGTCGGCACTCCTTTCTCCATCCCTCCGACTCCCTCTATGCTCTCCATTCCTATGGTGGAGGCGCAGATTTCCTCCCAGGGGGTCAACTTGATGGGCGACTCTGAACCCCCCCCGGTAGCTGTGGCGATGTTCCTGTTCGCAGAAAGTATGCTGCGTACGCGGATCCGCAGGTCGTCCCACCGCTTGCGACATTGCTGTGGCGTGCGGGGTGTTGTCCCCACCGCACTTACGCGCTGTGCCACCAGGGCCCATATGGCCTTCTTGTTGGCAAGGGCCGTCCTGGTCATTTGACTGGAGAAGACGACGGCGGAATTTTCCTGGAGGGTCTCGGTGAGCACGGTCAGTTCCTCTCGGGAGAAGTGTACCTGCCGCTTGCGGTCACACGCTTTCTTGGCTACCTTTCCCATATTTATTTTTTAACTGGGGTTGCTAACGGGTTGGGATGTGTGTCAGGGTCGGATTTTTTATGGTTGTGTTGGGATTCGGATTTTATAGTTGTGCGGCGTGCTGTTTCCCGTTCCGGCCACATGCTTTTACTTCCGTTTCCGTATATTTACGGTGGCCGTAATTTGCGGTGCACGCTCGTTACGGTGACCGCTCATTACGGTGACCGCTAAGATGGGTGGCGGTATTGCACCTGGTGCAGCGTACGGCGGCGGTAAGGGCCGTTTTGGGGTCATTTCCGCCATCGCAGCCTTTCGGATTCCGCCATGGCGTAATGCTCGTGCCCGATGGGTCGTGATTGGCCGCACTTTGCTCCTTCGTGCAATGGCGGAAACGCTATTTACGCTGTTGCGGTCCGGTCAGTCACTTTCCGCCAGGGTCGTAATGAGGCCCATAGTAAAAACGTAATACTAATGCTTCTACGTTACAATGCAGATGGTACCAAAAACAACTGCAAGCTGACTGGATTCCCACATGGTCAAGTATCACTTGGTAAGAAAACCTTCACAACAATAGGTAGAATCTACCGCACAGGAGCCACAACCAATGCAGGTCACTATACTGCATACATAAAAAAGAATTGTGGATGGTTTGAATGTAATGATAGTACCATTAATCTAAAGCAGAGATTACCTGCAAATCTTACAAACGCTTATTTAATCTTCTTAAAACCAAAATGTATTAACTAAACTGTACTTAAACATTAACTAAACTTTATTAGAAAACTATAAACTGTTACAATATGCCAACAGCTACATAACTACCCCAAGATTCTACAACAACTAAACAGATAAATGAATACCACTAAATTATATACAAAAATAAACAGTTAGAATATGCCAACTGGTATCTAACTACCCCAATATTTTACAATGTCCGAACAGATAAATCAATACCACTTCATTATAACAAAAATAGACTGTTAGAATATGTCAACAGGTATCTAACAGCTCCAAAAATCTGCAACAAGCTAATATATAGAGCATTAGAGAGAAACAACAAGTGAACACTGAAAACAAACAAACAAATAGACTGTAGCATAACAAAAAATGTTTTCTTTTAATCCAACATGTATTTGTTTTTCTCCCACAGACCCAATGATTTTAGCAACAAACTCAGAAACTGAGCAAATTGCACAGTACACTGGTTTGTAATCTACTAAATATGAGGGTAAAAAAAAATGTTGATTATTCAATGTTATAAGTTGTTACAAAATACCAATACTAACATGATATTTTCTTTTATTACAGAAATAAACAAGAAATACATGTACTCCAGTTACTAAACCAAACAGTAAGTATATTATATTAAGTACAACCATCACAGGAAATCACACCCATAGTGACTTATAACTTTGCTGCCTATAAATTTGATCTTGTCCATGCACCCAAGACTATAGACCCTGCCCACAACCACCACAGCATATCAAACCCAGGGTGGCTTATAACTTTGTTGCTTATACGTTTGCTATTGGATCCCAAAGTTATAAACCACTATGGGTGTGATATGCTGCGATGGTTGTGGCAAGGGCATAGAGTCTTGGGAGCATGGCCAAGACTCTATGCCCTAGCCACAACCATCGCAGCATATCACACCCATAGAGTCAAACATTTTAACTATGCCACATGGACACTTTTAATGTCCACGGACAACATGAGTGTCCTTAGAACAGTTTCAACTTGCCTACGAACAGTACGGACAGACATAGCGTCCTCAGGACACCCTCATTTTGTTTATTTATGAACATCCCAGGACACATAATGTGTTCTAAGAACACTTTGAACGTGCTTGCGAACATGTGTTCTTAGAAAAATTTGAAATTGCTTGCAAACTGAATGGACAGGTATATTGTCCTCAGGATACCCCCAATGTATTTATTGACGAACATCCCAGGACACATGATGTGTTCTTAGAACAGATTCAACTTGCCTGCGAAGAAAACTAACAGGCTTGCCGTCCTCAGAACACACCCATTTTGCTTATTTTCGAACATTTCAGGACACCACCAGTGTTCTTAGAACACTTTCAGCTTGCTTGCGAACAATACGGACAGGCGTAGTGTCCTCAGAACACCCCCATTTCGTTTATTTAGAACATGTTAGAGCATCTGCGTTGTCCGCGGACAAAGCAAACAGAACAGGGGCATCTACCACCTAAATAAATAAAACATTTAACCCATCTCTTACTCCCCCACCCTCCCCAAACACTTTCACACAACAACACACTCTACTAAATAGTATTTTTCAACAAAGTTTCACTGCGCTGTCTGCGGACGTCCGCGAATCCAAGATGGCAGGCGTTCCCGAAAATCTGTCGCGCTTCACACTCTTCACCGTCCAATCAACGAACACATTGCATGTCCGCGGACATGACACAAGCCGGTTGGCCAATCAGGACACTGTCCGCGGAGCGAACAGGGAAGTGTGTCATCGGACCGAACATAGATATCATTAGTTTTTTTGGACCTATTTTTTGCTCATTTTATAAAAAACTACTGGACGGATTTTCGCCAAATTTGCAAAGGCATGCTTTCGGGACCAAGCCGCTGCACCTGGTCCATATTTGGTGAAAATCCGTCCAGCGGTTTGGGCTGTAGACGTGAGCAAAGTTTTTCCCCCATTCAGTCTATGGGAAAAAAATAAGTTTTGGGACCCCCCTTATACCTTTGCCCCCCCCAGACCAAACCTCACCAAACTTTGCAGAAAGATTCAGAGTGGCCCATACACGTTTCTTGCAAAGTTTGGTGAGGATTCGTCCAGGGAGAGCGAAGTTATAAGCCACCCAAAAAGGGCTCTTCCAATGGAAACAGCAACTTAACCATAACGACACAGCCACTAACGTGGCTGTGTAATAACAGTGTGGGGTTCCTTATCTATAAGACCCTCAACACTGCCCTCTACCCAGTCTGACATCAACGCTTCCTGTTTAGAATATGCCACTATTCAACTCCTTCCTCCTACTCCTCGTACTGTTCTTGTTCTCTGTTTACCCCCTTGTCCTCTCAATTCCTTCTTCCCTGGCCTGAACCATTTCCTTGTGTTACTTGCAACTGAAATCTCCATTGTCATGATGAGGGACTTTAACCTTCTCTAGCCCTCTACAGCCACCTGCTTTCAACTTAAATGCCTCCTATATAACCTCTCCCTCTACCCCTTCAGTGACCAGCCTACCCAATGTGGTGGGTCGACTGGTCTCTCTAAATATCTCTCCTATGCTGACTTCTCCATTGATCCCCCTCCCTCCCTCCGATCATTCAATCGTTCACATCTCGTTCCCACCACCCTCCACTATTCCTCTCCCCTCTTCATTGACTAAGAGGACATTCAGGCAGAACTCGCTTGCCCCTTACCTTGATGATGTAAGTGCCTCTCTCCTGTCTCTCTCCCCTGTTCATGCCCTTCCCATTGATCATGGCTTTCACTATGCACTTATGGCTCAGTATGACAAAAACGTACCTGCATGAACATTCACTCATTCCCATCCCTGTCGTAAGCCTTGCATCACCTTTGACATTCAGACCCTCAAAACATACATGTGCTGTGACCTACAATGATGGTGTAACTTATTGACCTCTACCCTACTTTTTGCCTGCAAAAAATCCCTCTGCTATGTACTGCTCCCTTTGCAATCAGTCCCAAACTTGCGTCTACCTACCAAACTTTGCTCATACCTCCTAAGCCAATATCAATCACCTCATCCATTCCTGCTAATGACTTTGCTCACTACTTTTCCTCTAAAATCTCTAAAATTGTGACACTCTCATTGTCCCCTCTCCATCCACAATCCTGCTTCTGTCCACCACCTCCCCCACATATTCTACTCATAACTACTTTTCCCCAAACTCTTCCATTGATTTAGCACCCATCCTACACAATTTAACCCCATCTTGCACACCCATCAACCTAATAGCTCCACAAATGGTTAAAGACTAAGGGCCTCATCACGAGTCTGGCGGTAACCCTTAAATGCGGCGGTAGCGCTATTACCGCTGCATGTAAGGGTCCGCCAGATCATGGCTTTGGCGAATTTCCCCCCCAGCTCTGAGCTGGTGGAAAATCTGCTGCAAAATTGCTGATTTTCAGCGCGATTATCGCCGGCGGGAAATCCGCCGGCGGTAATAGCGCAAATTTTCCCCATTGGGCTAATGGGGAATGAGGAATTCCTGAATGGGCCCAATGGGGAATGGGCAAAAACCCTCCGCCAAGCCCGGAATCCGGCGCTAATAGCGCCGGGGGGTTTGGCGGTAGGGCTATTAGCGCCGGCGCTAATAGCGCCGGCATTACTGCCCAACTCGTGATGAGGTCCTTAGTCTCAATCACCTCCCCTTATCCCCCTGAGCTCTTTTACCTCCCTCTGTCTGCTGGACTATTCCCTTCTTGCTTGAAATCTAAAGCTATCCTACCCCTATTGAAGAAACCCTCTGCTGACCCAAGCATCACATCCAACTATCAAACAGGTTCTCTCCTTCGCCATTATTCAAAAGTCCTTGAGTGGGTGGTGTTCAACTGGATCACTAGGCACCTTGAGAAGAATGGCCTTTCAGATCCACTTCAATCTGGCTTTTGCAGTAAAAACTCTATGAAACTGCACTCTCCAACTTTCTTTCTGATGCTTCCAAACACCCTTCCTTTTGGACCTCTCCACCACTTTTGACACTGTTGACCTCTCCTCTGTCCTCTTCATGCGCCAAGTCCTTGGGGTTCACCTTCTCTTGCCTAGAACACCTCCTACCTCGAAGGTCAATCCTTTAAAATCTCCTGGAACTTGGAAACCTCAGACCCTACCTCTCTCCCTGTCGCCAATAAGTAAAAGCCTCCGTATCCATTTATTTTCCCCCACCTGCACTGTTGCTCATTCTGTTTGCTTGGTCTCCATGATTTCTCTCTTTCTTTATTAAACAGCCTATTTGCATCCATATCTTCCCTTCCTTAATCTCCATTAATTTGCATCCATTTCATATAAATCTTAATTTCTGGCTTTTCCATGTGTTCTTATGAGCATTCACAGTCTTTTACCAGACGAGCTATCTCAAGCAATCACTCTCCATAATATCCTGTGGTTTCAACGCTGGACATTACTTCAACGTTATTTACTTCAAATTGATTACTTTGAATTACTATGAAATATATATATGTAGTTGTGAGTTAAGGGTTAAAAATTGGGTGACAAGGGGTTTGGAGTAGGGGCAGCAGTGAAGTGGAAGAGAGGGCATGGGGGATCATCGAAAAAAACTAAAACTAAAAATATAAAAACATCTTGAAGTAATTACTTCAAAGTAAAATTCCTCAAAGTGATTATTTTCATCAAAATAACCTGGAACCCCCTCCATGTTCCAAGCCTTTGCCTGCATTCTGCTAGCGAATTTCATCTAGGTGCCTGCCCTTCATTCACAGTGCTTTGAGTGGGATGGGAAATCATACAGGGTTTGCGGAATCTAACAAGGGCCTGGATGTTAGAATTAGCCTACATAGTTTTGGGAGTGATGACTATATATATATATATTTTTTTTTTGGCTGATAACCTTTCAAATATTTTTATAGAAAATACATACACATGATCATAAACAAAAACAAACATTTACATAAGTGTAACAGAATTTTTCAACATACTTTCTAAAAATTAATAATCCATAGAATTTCATTCTCATGCTAACAAATAAGAAGAAAAGAAAACACATCTTTTGCAGACATGCATCAACTATGTAATGTTGCTAATCCAATTGATCATCGACCATTGACAAAACAGAGTCTAAATATTGTACTATAGCAATCCTCATTGTCGTGTTTTGACTAGTAAAGATTGCAAACCAGATTTCGTCTTCAGACATTGGGGTGTACATGGATGAAAGGTTATAAAAATGAATTTTCCTTTTCAATGTCAAGGCTGGACAAACGACAATTTGTCTCAACACATTCTTTATCTTGACAAAAGCGACAATGACTCAACTCATGTGGAAGAATTCCCCTTCTTGCCAAGATTTCTGCAGTTGGTAATAGGTTGAGTCTGAATCGCATAGACTGTTGTCTGATGTATGGTGATGGGAACTTTAACAAGTAATCTGCCATTACCCTGAGTTTTTTGACCCAAACAAACGACTATAAAAATCTTTATATATTCAAGATTTAGCTCTATTACAGATCCAGTCATGTTGTAGTAATTTTAGTTTGGCTAGAGTTGGATTCGTTAGTAAAGGTTCTATTGCTATGCATGCCTCTGATAACACATCCAGTACATGATTTTCCCATTTGAGTGTAAACACCTGCTCCGAATTGACTAGATAGTGAGGAAGAGCCCTTAGAATGTTGTTTTTCGCAAGACCCAACAAGCATTTACGAAAGAGGTTACACATTTTCCATGAAAGTTGTGAGTCTAATGATATCAACCTCAGTTCGAAACGTATGATGGGTAAAGGGGTGCACGATGGTAGGTTCAACATAGATTTCCAAAAACGACCTTCACTTAGGTCCCAGATGTTAGATTTCAATGGTAGTTTACTTTCTGCCCCATACAACAGAATCGGCACTACTTTAGCTTGATTAAATATCATAATGTGTTTGCATGAAAATTTGTCGTATTTGAATGACAGAATATTTGCTTGAGATTTTAAATTTTGTAATTTCAAGTTCAATGATGAAACATATGGGCCGTCAGACAAGGAGTTATACACCATTGACCCTAAGTTTTTGCAACACAGACTTTGTTCGATGGCATGTGACAAGTTGTGTCTTTTCCAGATTGATAACAAGATTATTTTCTATTGAATATGTAGATAAAATGTTCAATAGACTCTGCAGGCCACTCAGTGTTTGAGATAACAAAATGAGGTCATCTTCATATAACATCCAAGCGATCTGTTGAGCACCCAATTTTGGCGCATCACTGATGATATTTAAGAATCATTCACCTAAATCAAGGATAAACAGATTGCACAAAAAAGACACCAGAATGCAACCTTGCTTAAGTCCTTGCTCGGTTGAGATATATGCAGATAGCAATCTTTCAAACGTGAGCCTGATTTGAAGTGTTGTGTTGGTGTGTCATTGTCTGACGATAGAAACTAAGGAAAGCGGACAACCATATTGAGTCATTTTTTTATACAACAGCTCACGATCAACAGAGTCGAAAGCCACGCAGAAGTCAACAAATGCAAGATACAATGGCTGATTCCGGGTGGCAAATTGTGATTTTGACATGTTAAGTGTCATTATATTTGGAGTTGTTCCCTGTCCCGAGACAAAGCCTGTTTGGAATGGGTCTCGTTTCCCTTGAGCATTTGCCCACTTATTTAGGTCCCTAGAACAATTCGATTGAACATTTTTCCAGGGGCATCCAAAAGGGCAATAGACCTATAATTAGCCAGATTGGATCTGTCACCCTTTTTATGTATTGGGAGGATGATTGAGTGTTTCCATGATGTTGGAATTCTCTGTGTCAGAATAATGTTAGAAAACATGTTGTACAATATTTCTGACCACAATTTAGGGTGTTGCTTTAGAGTATAATTGGATAAGCCATCTGGCCCAGGGGCTCACGATTGGCTCTTTGAATGAAATACTCGATGTCGTCCCTATCAAAACATTGGGAGAATTTATCAGTGGTATGTACGAAATTAACCTGGTAATTGCATGTTGGACATGTGTAAAGATCAGTGAAGTGTTTGATCCAAGCTTGTTCAGAGACATTGTTAGATTGATGTCTGATTTGATGCCCGACTGTGGATTGATTAATAATAGCCCAGATCTGGGCTGGGTTTTTACCTGCCAAAGTACTTAACATGGTAGCCCCATTGTGCTGGTACAAGGAGGCTCTATGATATCACAGCCAGTTCTTATACCTCGTTTTGATATTGATCAAAGTTGCATCGCTCATCGTTTATTAATTCAGAAATTGGTTTTCGCTAATCTAACATTCATATTAAATGCATGTAAGGTTTGGACCTTGTTAGGTCTACAGTTGGTCATAGTTGGTTGGAATAATTGCATAAGGACATGATAAACTATTTCCCCCTGTTGTTCATCTTTTATTTTTGTTAGTTCTGTGGCACAGAAACGGTTGAATCTTTTCCGAGATGATTCTCTCCACTGTAGCCTAGACCCTGTATTAGTCACAGTGACTAAATTGGCACAACATCTGTCCCTCAATTTAGTTAAGGGATCATTTACCTGCCAGTTCAATTGTGGTCACTTAAAGTTGTGGTGAGAATGCAAAATTTAGTGACGTCAGCGATCATCTCCTGATTAACATAGATATAATCGATGATTGCTGTTGTTGTACCTCTATGCCATGTAGGTTGGGGGGGGATATCATTTGGAAAAGTTCCATTTAACATCTGCAGACTACGCGAGCTAACAAATTTGTTCCAGGCTTTAAGTCTGTCAGCATTATCAGACTTCCCCAAGCAATGCAAATTTAAGTCTCCCGCTAGAATAACAGAGGAAACAGTGCTGTCAAGGCATACCAAATCAAATAAATGAGCCACATCTCTCAGATAAATATTATCTGAAATACCAAGAGGATTCTAATATGTGTTTATGAGAGCATATGTTGTGATACCTACTTTTAACCTTATCATTTGTAAAAATGGATTGGGAGAAATCTAGTGCTGTGATGTGTATGCAGGACTTTGCCTAACACCAATTAGAAGCCCAGATGTGGGCCTACCATGATTCTTTTTCTGGGCCGGATTTAAATACAGATCATAGTTGTCCCAGGTTGGAGCTGTGGTAAGCCATGTCTCCTGAAACATAAGAATGTCAACTTTTTCCAGATATTTGGGTCCTGACCATTCACCAGATGACTGAATCCTCTCGTATTCCAAATGATAAGAGAGAGTGTGGCTCAATTCAGAGATTGGCCTAGTAAATTCATACCTTGACAATTACAAACTTTTTTCTCATCAATTTCCTGTGTAGAAGAATTTACATTTTTCTGGACATGTTTCTGTAACCTGGACATACACAATGATGAATCTACTGATTGAATGGGTGCAGAACTTTTGGATGTTGCATTGGTCACATTTAGAATAAATCCCAACTCATACAGTTGGTTCTTTGCTAACCAAATTGTGTTGAGAACAACTCTCGAGTTTAACCACAATCTAACTGACGGAAGAGATTGCGTGTTCTCAAACTCTATTAATTGAATATCAGTAGAATGTATGTGCTCCAGCTCAGGAATTTCCGAAAGAATTCTTAAAATTGACTTCCGATTCAAATCATATTGAACACAAGGTGCTGGACGACACATTAGGACTAAAGAGTGCTATGCTGGTCGTGTAACATTCGGGGGTACAGATTTTCTTGGTTGGGAGTAGGGTTAGGCCCTATGACTTCCTTTGTTCTGATGTTAGTAGAGTTCGCAATAGCAGTTTCTATTATACATAGATCTCTGGAGCTATTGTGGATATTAAATTAGAGTCTTGGGATTCAAGATGTGGATTTGTTTTATTTTGGTCATTAAAGGATGACTTGGATGCTATGTTAGATTGTTTGTCTAGTGTGGTGGGTAAATTCGCCAAGGCTTGAGGTAAGGTGCAGACTATGGGATGGATTGTATCTCTGATGACTACATGTACAGCTGATGATTCTTGATTCAACAGTGGTGGTTGGGGTTTGTGATGTTGAAGCTTTTGTCTAGGTTCACAACAGGTGAGATACGTCTGTGATGGTTGAGCTAACATATAGGCATCCACAGCATGCCTGATCTCTTTCCTGTGCAGATCTAGCATATATTGAGATGAACCAACTGAAGTAACATGGCAACCATCATAATGTTTATTTGTGAAATCTGCAGTTGTCTTGGTAGACAAAGATTCGACATCATCCTTTTCAATTAAGACTGTTGATGATTCATCACCTGGTCTCTGAATGCTAGCATTGTTTTTACGTGCTTGAGCTTGCATACCCGAGTGCACTTAAAGAATTACCCTATGTCTATCTCTGGAGATTGAAAATGATGAATCATAGTGCATGTTTGATTGTCTAAAATTACCGAAAAAACTCACACTGTGCATTTGTAGAATTGAACACACTTTCACCAATCTGGTGCTATTCGTTTCATCCACAATTGTTAAAGGATAACATTGCAAATGTATAGGTCATTCCCTACCTCTACCTATTTATCACTAAGGTTCTCTTCACAATGCCCTGGCACCACCACCCTGTGCATAGCCATGGGCAGAGTTAGCAGGTCTGATACCACAAGTTCATTGCCACAAAGTTATCTCCGGGCAGTCACCACTGTGTCCCCATCCATTGCTTATACTAATAAATGAGTTTGGATATCATCTTGTTCCACCTCTCGGTGAAAAGGACAGAATGACAGTAATATATCGGATCAGAAATATGGGATGTCTCTGAGTCCAAAACAGCAGGATTTTCAGTGGTAGTAAGTATGTTAGTAGTAGCACTCAAATCTCTATCACTAAGGTTACGTTGGGGTGCCACTGTGGGCTCTTCCAATTTGGTATTGAAGTCTTTCAAATAGTCCTCGTCACTTATGAAATTTGGTAGAGCCTTACAGGGTTAAGGAACTACCAGCATTGGACACTCAGCTGGCTGTGGTATAAGCCCCAACCAAAGACCCACCCTTCATTCCTGCCTCAGTTCAGATCACCACTCCCTCCTTGCCAGTGCACTATCCACCACTTCTTATACGACGGCCAACCTCTGACATCAGCCAACATCACAATGTTGGTCAAATTCTTCATAGCTAAAATAGTTTGCACATTAGAGCAATGTTGCCCTATAACTACATTTGTGTAAGCCAGCACGCATAGACAAACCAAAACGTGCACAGGAACTACAAAGCAGAGACTACAGCCACCTTGCAGTGACTCACGTGCATCCATGTCGGGGAGTGTCCCTGAACCTTAACAGCTGAACTAGAGGTTAACAACACCAGATATGGCTCCTTCCACCTGGAGCCTAAGGCAGTCTTTCTTTGATGAACCTTTATCAGGACACTGTCACCGGGCTTCAATAAATGACCTGGAGTGTCTGCTTCCCCTGGCAGACCAGCTTGAACCTGATTGTGAATGAGACTGCCAGAAAACATGAATGCCTTGACGTATTCCAGTAATCAGCCATCAGATAGCTGCAAATGACCAGGTACACTTTTCAAAGGTAGAGATACAGCCAGTCTCATAGACCATCAGAAGGGCAGTTTTTTATTTGTGTGGTGTTCTTCTCACACCAAACACAATCAAAGGAAGGGCTTCTGGCCATTTCAACCCAGTTTACTGACATAATTTGGCTAATGTATTCTTTAGAACCTCTTTTTGTCTCTCTACTGCCCCTGCTAACTGGGGTGGTGTGGGCAATGCAAATGATGCTGGGTTTTCAATGTGGCAAACAGTGCAGTGATGATATTATTAACAAAATGTGTGCCCCGATCAATGTTAATACACATCGGTATCCCAAACCTTGGTACAAACTCGCAAATCTGTGTTTTTTAAACCGCTACTGCATCTGCTTTCCTCCAGGGATAGACTTCCACCCACCCAGAGAATGCACCAAGTGTAAATAATGCCACTGATTATTTTTGGGCAATTGTAGGAAATCCATTTGTAACCCTACAAATGGCCCATAAGGGGGAGGTTGTGTCCCAGGTCTACACTTTCCCCCATGTTATTCTGTAAGTAAATAACAGAACTTTGACAGTATTCGTGAGCCATAGTGGTAAGTTCAGGTGCACACTATGAAGGTCCCACTAACATCATCATCCCATCTCTTCCCACATCGAGACGAGGTGTGATACTAGTATTTTTGGAGCCACTAACTGACCCTGCCAATCGCCACAGAGAGTCCTCATGTAACCGACAGCCCTTCTTATTCCAATTGTCATTTTCATTGGACGGGGCATTCTCCTGTATATATGCAAGGTCTTTCAGTGTCTTATACAAAGTCGCTTCCTGCACCGTTATGACTGGCAGGATTTATGTATCAGTCTCCTCTAATGTAGCTGCCAATTTGATGGGTCGGTCAGAAAAATTATTACCATAGCTAATTGTGTCATCCGTTCAGGCTACATTATATCATCCAGGTCTTTCTTTAGCTGTTGTGAAAAGAGGGTTGGGGACTCTGTGTAGTCCTCGGGCATGTATATTACACCCCCGATGAGAAAACTTGGCGATACTGTCTATCTTTGTGTATAGGGACCGAGAAAAAAGCTGAGCACAGATTGACCACCGTGAAGTGTGTGGCTTGTGGCGGAATACAGGACATGTATTACCGGTGGCCTGGGTTTGGTACCACAGGGAATTAAGTTATCCCCACTGCATTGACAGCCCACAAATCTTGGACAAAATGATAAACCTCCTTTCCTGGCTTTTTCACTGGAAGAGTCAGAGTGTTACATGGGCTACTGGTTGGAACTATAATCCCTTATCTCAGCAAGGATTCAATGACTGGGATGATATCTGCTGCTGCCTCAGGCCTCAATGGATATTGGGGAGTGTGGGGTAGGCTCTTAAACATGTATACCTTTATTCTTAAGGACTCAGCTGTGTGTATATACCCCACCTCATTACAGTGGGTGGTCGACAAACAATCCGGTACATAATCAATTTGTTTGTGTTAGTCTTCTGAACATTGCCCATCTTTCTCTCAATTGTTTCCTTCCTGGTCTTCCCTTAAGGTTGCCATTACTGCTACAGAATTATCAGAGGGTACACTCAAAAACACGCCATCCATGGTCAGCTGATGGACAATAGTAGTGTTAGATATGTCTGCTGCTCTCACTCTCTCCCTAGATATAGAAACATGTGGGAAAGTATTCATTTTTTATGAGCAGATCTATTTGCCTCCAACATTAGGGAACTCTTTTGCCAATGTCCTAAGGTCCCCAGCCTCATAGGGAAACTCTGTGGATCCCTTCCGTGCACTACAACTCCCCTCATAATTGAGTGGGGATGCTTGGGCCTCTGCGGTCACCAGCTCACTAAGACCTGGTACCCTAGGGGCCCAGTGTACCAAAGGTGACATCTCTACCAAGACCCCTCTTTTGTGTGCCTCTTCATGCCTTGCTCCTGTGAGTGGCCTCATACTAGTAAATAATTCAAGTATGTCTTCTGGTGTCTCACTATCCTGATATTCTCTGTCCTCTTCTCCCTTATCTTTGTCCATCTCCCCTTCTTGAATTAGCTGGGTATACATATGGACTCCATCCAATCTCCTCCTACCTCTCAGAAATTGTATTTGTCCCTTCAGTTTGTTGCTGATCTCCCTCAGTCCCATATTCTTCCTGTCATTCCTCCTAACAGTTGCTTGTTTCAGCCAGTTGGCAAACGCTCCTCACTGCCATGTACGCCATAGTCTACATTGATTAGCTACTGCCTAAGTAGAATATCTTATCAAGCCTACTGTGTCTGTCCATGACTTTATAGACGTTACTATATTGTTTGCCATAGCTTGATGCAATGCTAACTTGTTTGCCATGGCTTTGTACCTTGCTATATTTTTTGCCATAGCTTTCAGAAAGACCCCTAGGGTCCACTGAGTTTTCATTTAGACCACTATTGTATGACATAGTCTTCAAAAGTCCACTAGTACCCACTGAGTTTTCTATATAGACTACTGTGGCTGAATTTGACATATTACATGTCAGAATGTATCCCATCATCACCACGTTAACCCTGTTTAACCTATACATCTCTCTTATTTCTGGTCAGATAGATAACCAACCTAAGGCCGATATAACTGCGCCATGTCACTGAAGGCTACATATAGTAGTCTCGGCACTACGTCTATTCCTGCATCCACTACAGGTTGGATCAAGCCTACCTTGTTCTTACCCCCCTTAACCCTCCCAGACCATATCAAACCTACCCCTTTCCTTCCACCATTGCACAACCGTACACCTAACACATACCTACTTCCTACTGAGTCTATGACCACCTATACCCACAATATCTACCACAGTACTCCTCTCGGTAAGATACCCAGAAGTCTTAATCATACCCGTACATCACAGATCACATCCAACTACATAATTCTGAACTACCCTTGCCCTACAACTAGTAGGAACAATAGACTTGGTAACAGATTAGGCACGTCATATACTATTACCTGAAACTCACCTGCCTTGCATACCCAACCACAGGAGCACAAAGAAAATCTCTCAGAAAAGTCAGAAGGAGATCTAGGACATTCACCCCTGCTCCGGACACCAATGTCCAAAGCATCAGTCTCGCTTCTATCAATGCTGCACTGATCAACACTAGGTCCGTAGTAGCACATGCAACTGAAATTGCTGACCTAATAATCAAACAAAATCTAGACTTCCTAGCTAGAACAGAGACCTGGCTTCATACAGCTGGAGGGCCATCTATCCTCATTGCCACACCGGATAATTATGCACTCCTAAGAGCATATAGAGAATCCGCTAGATGCAGAGGAATTGCCTTTATCGCCAAATCCACATTAGGCCATAGATTAATTTCTCACTCATAATCAAAGTCATGTGAATCCATGACAGTTAAACCTCCTCTCAACAACTCACATACTATAACGATGCACCTTATAAACAGACCTCCTGACCCCATCGGATCCTTTGAGGAAGACATCTACACTCTTCTCTCTACAAATACCAAACCTGTCTCCCAAATCCTAATATTAGGCAACTTCAACTTGGGCCTCAACGACCCTAATGAGCAATCTGTCAAAACTCCAGCTAACTCAATGACAGAACTAGGCCTCACGCAAAGAGCCCATTTCCCTACACATGAAAAAGGAAGAACGCTTGACTGGGTGGCGGACCTTAATTGCGAAACCGTTATAACATCCATTGAACCATGCCCTTGGACCGACCACTCCCTTCTTTCCTTCACCATCCAAGACTGCAGATTTGCACCACTTAAACTGCGCAAAAGCAAACCCAATGCTCACTTGAATACATGGTTTACCCCTAACCTTAATGCCCTATGAAAGGAAAAAGGAAAACTTGAATTGACTTGGAAAAAGAATTCTACTCCAGACAACAAAGAGAATTTACGCAAATTCATGGCCAAATACAAAACGGAAATTATCTTGACCAAACACAATACCTATAATGATAGGATAGACATAGCTAGTTCTAAATCCAGATAACTTTTTACTATTTTAAGGGAATTGGAACCGCCTACCATTCCAACAGACATCTGTATCAAAGACAAATCCTGTTGCTCTAAAATCCAAGATGCTCTAGTCAACAAAATCTCACTACTTCAAAACAAAATATCTGCAAAAAAAGCAACCTCACCACTCAAGCAAATACCTCCATACCCCGCCCTACCTGTCTCAACCTTCCCAACAATTTACATTTTCCCAAGTATCCACTCATGAAGTGGAAAACATTATAAACTCACTCAAACCGTCCAATTGTCAAGGAGACGCCTGCCAACTTTCCACCACTAAAAAAGCTGCCCACGAACTAACACCATTTATCACCACGCTTATCAATGCCTCCTTCCGCTCATGCACCGTTCCCACAAACCTTAAAAACTCGTGGGTACTCCCTCTTCTCAAGAAACCCCCCCTAGACCCCAACATTCCGACTAACTTTAGACCCATCACTACAGTCCCCTTCCTACTAAAAATCCTAGATAAAGCAGCCTATATCCAGATTCAATCTTATTTGGAAACTAACAAACTACTAAGGCTCCGTCAATCTGGCTTCAGACCTCAACATGGCACAGAAACAGCCTTGATCAACCTGAAGAACCAGATTGACGACCTGAAAGATAAAGGTAAATCGGCCCTCCTATTACTGCTGGACTTGTCAGCAGCCTTTGACTTAGTTGACCATAAGGTGTTATGCAATCACTTGTCATCAGCGGCCCATTTCTCAGCCGAAGCAACGGCATGGATCCAGTCTTTCTTAAGTAACAGATCCATGAGAGTCTTTTCCCCATCAGCGGCTGCTGATCCTATCCAGATAACATGTGGAGAACCGCAAGGATCTTGCGTCTCACCCACTATGTATAACGTGTTTACCAAACCATTGTTTGATGACTTAGACCATCTGGGTGTCACCTACACTAACTATGCAGATGACACCCAGATCATTATCCCTCTGACAGGTGACTATGAAAAAGATCTAGCCATGATCAATAAAATCTATCTCATCATCTATGCTTGGATGGCCACTCATGGCCTGTGCCTGAATGATGAGAAGACTGAGCTACTGCTCCTAGCCACTTCCTCCGACCAGAAATAAACTGAGCAACCATGATCTCTCCTTTAATTTGGATGGCAATGACATTAAGGTGGCTAAAGAGGTCAAAAACCTGGGTTTCTACCTAGACACATCACTTAACCTGCGCAAGCAAGTTAGTGCCACGGCGTCAGCAACAGTTTACACCTGTAAACTGATCCATGCATGCAAACCCTTTTGCTCTACAGAAAGTTGAATTACGCTGGCAAGAGCATTAATCCTATCAAAAACAAATTACTGTAATGCACTATACCTAGGGGTCAGTAAATATATCAGTAATAAACTCCATATTCTGCAGAATAACGCTCTTTGAACTGCATTGGGCATCTCCAAAGACAACACATCTCAGCAATAAGACGTAATAACAACTGGCTATCGGTTACGGATAGAATACATCTCAAAACTGCCTCCCTCACATACAAAAGTCTGAACAACCTAGCCCCTCTATACCTCACTGAGAAATTCAATAAGATCAACCCGATACGACCTACCAGGACCACCAACCACGTATGCATAAGAGTCCCCAGGTTCAAGCTAACAAAGGCCGGTGGCAGCAGCTTTCCAGTCATGGCCGTTCAACTTTAGAACTCCCTTCCTTCCTCCCTAAGAGTCACTCAATCCTTCTATAATTTCAGGGACAACACCAAACGGTGGCTCATTTCCAAGGAACTCTCCCGTTAGCACCCTCATAAAGGCCTAGCTAATAATGACAGCCATTTATGTATATATGTATATTAGGTATTACCTGAATTGACCTTTTACAATTGACCTTTTGCACAATTGACCTAATTATAGTAGTCCTAATTGACCTTCTGCACAATTGACCTTTATATTATTTTATTTATTTTATATATGTATTGGGTTGGTTTTGGATTATAAATAATATAAGGTGATTGGATCAGGGGTTGCAGGGGGTTTTGGATTGGGTGGGGAGTTGCAGGGGGGTTTCCCCTGCATATATGTCCTAATTGACCTTCTAAATTAGGTCAATTCTCCCGAGGTCAATTCTCACAAGGTCAATTGTGAAACGGTCAATTAGTATACAACCGTATATTATCACTGCACACTCCACTTATGTATATATGCATATTATCTTTGCACATTCTCTGTATATCTTACCTGTATTATGGACTTGCCTGTATTGTATTATAGCTTGTAATTTGTGTGTATGGTAACCAAGAAATTGCATATTCTTGTAGTGCCCAGATACCTTTGGGTGAGGAGCCTGTTACAAATAAACAAACAAACATACAAACAAACAAACACACATTGGACTGCAGATATCTTTGTGCCTACATCTTCCAAATCCCTCCTAAGGGCTCCTAGTTTGTCCAAATTAAACAAACCTTGGATCGTGAATTGAGTCTGTCTACTACGCTGTAATGCCATGAATCCAAAACGTCACACGAAGAACTACTAAACTGCAGTTCCTGTGCCTTTTTCAATTGCTGTTTGCCCGTGTTTCTTTCCCTATTTATCTCTCATGCGCTTACACCACTTGCCCCTTTACCCAGGCATAGAACCAGAGACACTGCGCAGTGCTCCTGACAGGGATAAGGACTTTCACCATACAGTCATTCATCTTTCCCTATTTCTTTCTGGGCTTCCTCTGGCCCCAGATTATTTCTCTAGTCAGTAATCGGCTATTACTGGCATTGTGTGCCTAATACTCGCTCGAGTATCCTCCCCACTGTGCTAAGTCCCTACCCTGGTATTCTCCTCTCATCTGTATCAGTGGTTTCCAGAATCATGTTTTGCAATCTAGCGCAGATCAGTCATCATCTTTATCTTGCTCCTCATCGTCATCATTCTTCTGAGGCTCATCAAAGGATTGTGGTGGTGCTGGAGGCCAGGAACATCCCATATCCTGCTCCTCTATACTGTATGTCTTCTTCCTGGATCCTCAGTGGATGACATTTGCACCTCTCCATATTTTCTTCCAGAGACATGGGACTGAAAAGCCTTCACCTCCCCTACCACCGAATCAGGCTGCAATGCTTGAGTATGTGCTACTTGATGTTGCGCACCAGAGCTATATGTAGCAAAAGGGGTAATGAATGAAAAAGTATTTTTCTATTCATCGAATAGAAAAAAGACTGATTTAAAAAGACTGCTCTGTGACCGCACACGGCGGTCTATCTAAATCAAACTGTCATGCCCCTGCTGCATACGAGTGCGCTCATGGGCTGACAGACACGGGCAGAAGAGGGAACACTTGGGAGCAATGTACGAGTATTTATGGTGTTTGTGTGTGGCTGTGTTTGTGTGCATGCATGCGTGTCTATGCGGGAGTGGAGGGGGCATGTTTGCGGTGGGGACGGTAGGAGCGAGAGGGTAAATGTGCGTTTTCGTGAAAATGTTGGAGGAAGGAGGAATGTGTTGGGCTGGGAACGGGGGTGGGGGTGATGAAAGGGAGGCTCGGGGATTAACATCCCCACGATTTTTGATAAATCCAGCGGGAGAGGGCAGGGTGGTATCACCTTCCCCTGAGGTGTGGTGTGATCAGAATCTCATATTTCCGCATATTAAAGGCCACACAAAATCGGCAGAAAAGAATCAGTCTTTTTGTGTTGGGCCTTTAAAATGCGGAAATATCACAAAGAACCGGCAAAGGCCCTCATTACGACCCTGGCGGAAATCGAAAAACGATGGCGGAAATGCAATACCGCCATCGAATAGCGCTCGGTGCGATTATGACCCGTCACCGTAAAGTACGATGCCATTAGCGACACCGTAGCGACCGCCAACGCTAACTGCACCAAGTCCGCGCACGCGCGCCATGCCAAACCGTAATTACCACCATGGCGCAACGGTACGCGAATTCCGAGCCTAGCGGACATGTACCTAACGCCATCAAGCATGGCGGAAAGTACCATTCGGCCATGGTGAGAAGTACGGCATCGCGAATCAACCGTAAACGGCCCTACTGAGTGCCTGTACACCACTCCCTGGCCACATTGCACAACTCCTCGTAGGTGCAATCAAGTCACACAATGCAACCAGTGAAATGTACAAGTCACCCATGCATGCTAACTAACAAATGAATCCAGGGGCTCCAAGTGCCTTGTGAGTGGGCATCCATATCTGCCATGGCACCATTGCCGCACTGATGCAGCACAGGCATGTGAAGGTCCAAGTACAGCAACATGAATAGAAAAATGAGATAAACAAAAACAGAATAGAAATTTAATGCACCACAAAACCACCAAGGCCATACAGCCATTAGGTCATGAACTCCAAAATACATTCCAGTATTGTGGGCTGCATCCGCAATAAATGACCAGCTTCTGCTTGTGTGACGCCCTGTTCCATCATGGTACACAGGGGCTACATTCACGTTCAAAAAGGCAACACGGAAGCGCCTAGAACCGCAGGGCCGTCCCATTAGGTAGGCACTAGTCCAGCAGAAAGGACGATATGTTGCTCCTAGCCACTAGCACTGCGTAAGGGCATGTGGCCCATTGGCGATCGTCCCATAAGATCGTAATGGTGCTCCACTGATTGACACGAAGCAGCAGGTGTCGGGAGTAAAAGCCATCTGCAGGAGTGGCATACAGATGGCACCGGCAAAAGGGGAGGAGATACCTGTCACCCAAATGAAATGAAAAAGAATAGTATGGCCATCAGAACTACATTTGTATAACTCACTTCAATGATCACACTAAATCTACAGCCATATGCATGCTAGCCCACTCAAAAGGATTATACCCACCCAAAAATCACTTGCGAATCACAACCATAAAAATCGAGGTGAAAACACCATTACAAACGAGTGTTTGTGTGCATGCGTCTGTGAAGACAGAATCCATTAGATGGGATTAGTAACGTGCATAGACACAAGTGCCTGAAGGCGCGTCGAGACAGGGAGGGTTCAACAAGGGCAGAAAGACGATGGTCCCACTATGGCAGCTCTGCATGACATAGCGCAGGGGAGGTGGATAGATTCCAAAAAGCCCTGTACATGGCAAACTCTCCATCAAATCATCTGTCCATGCATCCATACATCATTCCCTCATCCCGGTATGAAAACGCCTGATTATTTACTCACATCACATTTGAAACTTCCATTGAGTCTGTGCGTAATGCAGTCTGCAAAATCCACTGTTCTCCAGCCCGGAATTCTAGTGTTGTGAAGTAACATGTATTTGGGAACGTCCTGCCTTATCGTCCACTACGCTATTGCGCATCCCATACTATTCATATCAATCATAGCATTCTCGCCATGGCCCCTGTCCCAAGGACATTAAACAATAGAACGTTATATTTGCAGTCAGACCTGTGGGCGTCTCCTCACCGCTAGCTGAAAACCGAAAGCGCTGTCCTTCGAATTCCTCATTTGCAACATCACGTCGAAAAGGCATCTGTGACCGCTTCAAATCACAAATTCATCTATGTAGTGCGGCAGTGTGTGAAAATGGCAACTGGCTTCACTCACAAATGGGACGCCCCGCCCGTCGGTGAACCTCGGTACAGTGCTGCATGAGGGTCCACCGTTAATCGAGTACTACATTCCACTGACCCTTCACAAGTTTGTTCGCGACTGCAAAGATAGTTTGTGAAGCAATGGGACCATAGCAGAATGAACATATGAACCAATATCACACTGCCATCGGGATGAAATACATGATTGCAATGGTAAGATGCCATGCGTCGAATTGCAGCGTTGTGTGCGGGACGTGCTCGCCCAAAGGGGATTGCAGCTTGCACAGGTGGAATTTATCACCACAGGTGGAGGCAATACAGCTTGAAAACACATAAATTGCACACCCAACTCCCTCCCACAACCACACCCACTCCAAAATGCTACCGGCAGGACTGGCGATGTTGGCCCTGGGGGACCTGATAGCACTGCAAGTACTCCAACTTCAGGAAGAAGACGAACGCCAACTACTACAACAACCGGCCGCACAGAGGAGACGCAGGAGGAGGAGGAGGGCAAGGCAGGGCCAGCAAGGCCCACCAGCACAGCTACTACCACCACGCAGGCAGCCCGCAATCCCACGCCTCCGAGCACATCCGTTCAACCTCACTGATGAGCAGATCCACACCCTCTACCGTTTGGACCGGGACACCATAACCGCCATTGTGGACATGACACAGGCTGACCTTGTCTGCATGATAGATAGCCCAACCGCCATCCCACCCCTACTGAAGGTGATGTCTGTACTCCACTTCCTGCCCACAGGCACCTACCAGCACACAGTCGGACAGTTGCATGGCATTTCACAGCCACTGTTCTCACGGACACTATTGCAAGTGCTCGATGCCCTCCTGAAGCACGCAGACGACTACATCTCTCTACCACGCTCGGAGCCGGAAATTACGAACACAAAAGTGGGATTCCATGCACTTGGCGGCATACCGGGTTGCATTGGTGCCATCGACTGCACCCATGTGGAACTGGTCGTCCCACATGCCATGGAGGCCCAGTACCGCAACCGAAAACAATTTCATTCCCTTAATGTACAAATGGTGTGTGACTCCAACAGGATCTTTACACATTGTTGTGCCCGATTTCCTGGATCAACCCATGATTCTATGGTCTTGAGGAACTCTACTATACCACGCTACATGGAGCGACACGCAGGGAACAGATCCTGGCTACTCGGTGAGTCTCATTTCATGCATGATAATGTGGGGTATGTGATGCGGCAATGACCTGGCAGGAAGGGGGGGGTGCGTACGTAGCAATGTCATTCCACAAACATCCTTTATTGTCCACATACAGGTGATGCCGGGTATCCACTGAAGAGATGGCTCCTTACACCACTCCGGAACCCACAGAACCAGCATGAGGAGGACTACAACCATGCCCACTCACGTACCCGTGTAGTCATAGAACAGGCATTCGGCCTACTGAAGACTCGTTTCCGCTGCCTCAGCAGGTCTGGCGGGGCACTCCTGTACCGCCATGAGAAGGTTGCAAAGATGGTCATGGCATGTGTCATGCTACACAACATGTGCGTACGTAGAAATGTGCCCATGCCCCCTGACGCAGAACTGCAAGCACCTGAAGATGGTCATGATGAGGGTGGGGATGTGGCAGCACCTCAAGGAGTCTGCGAGGCACAGGAGGGCCGTGGCATTCGTCAGATTCTCATTGATTCATGCTTCTAGCACTCACGCCTGGTGGCTGATACATGGACACGGGACTTGTGGCACTGTGTGTGTCTGGAACATGCACAATATGGACTGTACGCCTATGAAGGCCTCGTACACAAAGATCAATGTCCACACATCTCATTAGATGATCGTGCATTGTTTATAGCATATGTGAGATTATGTTACACACCCCATCGACCCGCCACCCAAGTGAGCCCAACACACCCCCTCCACCCTCCTACCTCCCCCCCGAACACCAGTGTCCGAAGATGCTCATTGTCAGTGGGCAGACGCTATTGCAAGCCCCCTCTCCGGGTATCAGGGGCACCCCTGCCTGTGGAGCGCAGGTTCCTCCCAGATCTACGTTGGGGGCTGCCCTGGACGGAACTTGCAACGGATGATGTCTCTGCCTGCTCACGCCCATGCATGTCCCTAAGGGTTTGTGAGAGCTCAGTGAGCACACGGCGCACAGCGGCAAGTTCACCACATACGTCTTTGGACGTCGCATGCAGTTCCCCCCTCAGGCTCTCGGTGCTTCTCTCCATTTGTACTCTCAGGCTCTCGGTGCTTCTCTCCATTTCTGCCCTAAGCGTCTCAGTTGATGTTTCTATGGCTGCCTTAGTACCCCCACATTCATCAGCATGGTCCTTGAGGAGCGTGGCCAGTTGCTGCTGTTGCACGATCACCTGGTCGAGGAACTGTTGCCTCTGCTGTGCCATGGCCATTTGCGGTGGTGTCACAGAGGGGCTGGTCACCTCATGTTGCCTTGCCACAGGGCTTGTGGGGGATGGCCAGTCGTCGTCTTGTGGGTGCCCCTGCGTGGTATCCTCATGGTGTACGGGATGAAACAAACAGGGGGATTGAGACAGGTCATGGATGGATCTTACTTCGACATCCCCGTCTTCTGTGTCGGAGCATGCTGCCATTAATGGAGTGTCACCTATGGTGCTGCTGCCACCAGAGGCAGTGCCTTCTGTGGCATCCATTGGGGGTACCTGTGGTGGTGCTGTTGTGGGCATGCTGGCTGCTGGGGTGCCTGTTGAAGTTCCCTCCTGTGTGCTGCCACTTGATTTGTGCTGCTGCCGTGTCTTGATGCGTGCAGCTGAGGTGGAGGGTCTTTGGCCGTTGGTCTTGGCCCTCTTTGCAGGTGTGCTGGTAGGGGTGTCCTGGAGCTCGTCGTTTGAATCAGACCCTGTGGTGGAGTAAAGGAGGGCGAGCGTTATTCATGGGTCTGTTGAAATTGGAATGGCAATGTATCACATGCATTGGGGTGGTACCTGAGGGTGATTTGGGTCGGGGCCTTGGAGGTGGTTTCATTTTTGTGTGGAATGAGGATGCAGTTGTTTTGCAGCCTGCAGTTAGGGTGTGCCTGCTGCACGTGTAGAGGGTGTTTTTAGGATTTTTAATTATGTATGTATTTAATGTGAGTTTTAAAGTGCGCTGTCAGGCCAATGTATGTGGACGTTCTCCTGGACATGTGTTACTGTTGCACTATGTGGACACATGGTACTTCACATGATTAGACATTGTGGATTTGGAATTGTATTAGTTGGCCCACCTACCGGATTCTTCGGATGTCTGCACTCCTTTCTCCATCCCTCCGATTCCCTCTATACTCTCCATTCCAATGGTGGAGGCACAGATTTCTTCCCAGGGGGTCAACTTGATGGGTGATTCCGATCCTCCCCCGGTAGCTGTGGAAATGTTGCGATTGGCGGATAGTATGCTCCGTACGCGTATCCGCAGGTCGTCCCATCGCTTTCTGCATTGATGTGGGTTGCGGGGTGCGGTCCCCACCGCACTTACCCGCTGTGCCACCAGGGCCCATATGGCCTTCTTGTTCGCAAGTGCCGTCCTGGTCATTTGCGTGGAGAAGACGACGGCAGCATTCTCCTGGAGGGTCTCTGTAAGCACGGTGAGTTCCTCACGGGAGAATGGACCTGCCGCTTGCGGTCGCACGCTTTTTTCGCTACATTTCCCATTTCTATTGCTTTCACTGGGGTGGATGACGGGTTGGGATGTGTCTCAGGGTAGTATTTTTAATGGTTGTGTGGGAATTCTGATTTTATAGGTGTACGGCGTGCTGTTTCCCGTTCCGGGCCCATGTTTTTACTTCCGTTTCCGTATGTTTACGGTCACCGTACTTTCCGGTTGCCGCTCATTACGGTGACCGCTAAGATGGGTGGCGGAATTGCACCTAGGGCGCCGTACGACGGCGGTGAGGCGCGTTTTGGGGACATTTCCGCCATCGCGGACTTTGCACTTCCGCCATGGCGTAGTGCTCGTGCCCGATGGGTCGGAATTGGCCGCACTTTGCTCCGTCGTGCGATGGCGGAAATGCTATTTACGCTATGGCGGTCAGGTCAGTCACTTTCCGCCAGGGTCGTAATGAGGGCCAAAGGGTTCTAAGTGCGAGATTGATACCTTCAATTTACCACAACCATTGTTGCCTTTACCAGTGCCCGCACTGTGACTGTGGTAAAACACCTTCAAGCGACATTTCTCCTCCTGGCACTTTTCGGTTCTCTAATCATCTTGACTCTACGTATGGATACTTCTCCTCCCTCCTCAAGACATGTTGGTACATGTATTAAACCCTCAGATACAGCCATTGAACATATGCTTACTGCCTAAAGGCAACGTTGGGATTTGCCATGCAAGGCGAGTAGTCAAGGTGACCACAGCGATTCTTTGCTCCCTAATAGCCTCAATGGCCCGCTCATTTACAGTCACTGGATGTAAACACCTCCTTCCCACCAACTCTGGGATTTCCGCCTCACTTGTTGTCACTGACTTCAACAAACGTGTGTATGAAAGGTGCTCACTTTGATTCTCTCCTGCCTGAAAGTCACCAAAAGATGGCAGGTGTGTTGCACAGTCACAGACACTGAATACAATATTTGTTCTCCAACCATTTCTGGGTGTCTTCCCTCCATAGCACTCCCCAACAATGAATGTCAGCTTTATGTATGTTATGCAAAGTGGACAAGTGGACACTCTCCTCTCTACTACTCATAAACAGATGGTACACTCAGTTACAACCACTAAACGTAACCTTCTGCCCCCAGTGAACTCCTATCCCATTTAACCTCTCCCTCAACTACCCTAATGTAACTCAAAGGAAAACTCCTTCCCTATATAATCACAGATGCCAAGCCTTGAACATCCTCCTGCTTCTGACCACAATATAGATCACAAACCCCAACAGCACACAACCTTATAGTATTATGTATCTATCTGTGTACGGGACATAGAAAGAGAAAAAGTACCTGCAAAACAACAGAGCCCTGTACACAGTGCACTCATCTAGAAGGTTACAAGTAGCATACAGGTGTATGAGAGGAGATGGGGCGCGGTGGTAGATAGGTGAAGGAGACGTTCCGGATTGGATAAGCAGGGGTGAGTGGAGCAATCAGCGACTAGCAAGATGTTCCTTGAAGAGTAGGGTCTTTAAAACCATGTGCCTACATTTTAAACTAAATTGCAAAGGGGGTAATATTTCTCGCTTCTGATGGTCAAGGTTTGGAATTCCTTACCCCCACACTTTTGGGCATGTCAGGATAGTCAGAATATGACCATAATATGACTTTTTGAAAACGTTTCAACAAGAAGTTCTTCTATGCATGAGGTAATTTGGTCAGGGTTCACAGATCATTTGGAGCACAGAACGCTGTACCTTACAAATACATCTTATTGTGGTCTAGAACATTAGTTTTTCTTTCAGGCATTATTTCTAACATCTAACACGTTTCCACCACCTTGATAGAAAATTCATAGTATGAAATACAAACTGCAATGGATTTTGCCATTGCTGTGCTTTATTGGTAGTAAACACGTCTAAAGAAATCTCTTTGTGCATGAACACTAATGACCTTGCCTGCATGCATCCCATCTCAAATGTGCAATTGCCTACTGACCTGTAGCAGCGGTGTGGGTAGGTAGTCATTAATTAGTGTGTTTCCCTACTCAGTGCCTCTGAACAAAAACATGCCTATTCTGAGCAAGCATACTGCATGAGCCATCAACACCAATCTGGAATGAAACATATTCATGTTTTGTATGTGTTTTATAGATGGATTTATTATCGAAGGCACATGAGGGTTAGCATTCCACTCCCTCTTGAGTAGGAATGGGAAGAGTGACCCTGAAAAGGCTTCAGTCTATAACTCCATGTGGATGGCTAATCTTTACTAGGAGTGGAATAACCCTGGTCTCCCCAGTCTGCATAACATGCTACCAGGACTCGCTGTCTTCCCTGGGAGTGGAATCACCCCTGGTCTCCTCAGTCTGCATGACATGCTACCAGGACCCGTCGTCTTCCCTGGGAGTGGAATCACCCCTGGTCTCTTCAGTCTGCATGACATGCTACCAGGATGCGCCGTCTTCCCTGGGTGTGGAATCACTCCTGGTCTCCTCAGTCTGCATGACATGGTACCAGGACCCACCGTCTTCCCTGGGAGTGGAATCACCCTGGTCTCCTGGTCTCCTCAGTCTGCAGGACATGCTACCAGGACCCGCTGTCTTTCCTGGGAGTGGAATCACCCCTGGTCTCCTCAGTCTGCATAACATGCTACCAGGACTTGCTGTCTTCTCTGGGAGTGGAACCCCCCTGGTCTCCTCAGTCTGCATGGCATGCGACCAGGACTTGCTGTCTTCTCTGGGAGTGGAATCACCCGTGGTCTCTTCAGTCTGCATATCATGCTACCAGGACCCGCCTTCTTCACTGGGAGTGGAATCACCCCTGGTCTACTCAGTCTGCATGACATGCTGTCAGGACCCGCTGTCTTCCCTGGGAGTGGAATCACCTCTGGTCTCCTCAATCTGCATGACATGCTACCAGGACCCGCCGTCTTCCCTGGGAGAGGAATCACCATGGTCTCCTCAGTCTGCATAACATGCGACCAGGACTTGCTGTCTTCTCTGGGAGTGGAACCCCCCTGGTCTTCTCAGTCTGCATGGCATGCTACCAGGACCCGCCTTCTTCCCTGGGAGTGGAATCACCCCTGGTCTCCTGAGTCTGCATGGCATGCTACCAGGACCCGCCTGCTTCCCTGGGAGTGGAATCACCCCTGGTCTCCTGAGTCTGCATGACATGCTACCAGGACCCGCCTGCTTCCCTGGGAGTGGAATCACCCCTGGTCTCCTGAGTCTGCATGGCATGCTACCAGGACCCGCCTTCTTCCCTGGGAGTGGAATCACCCCTGGTCTCCTGAGTCTGCATGACATGTACCAGGACCCGCCGTCGTCCCTGGGAGTGGAATCACCCCTGGTCTCCTGAGTCTGCATGGCATGCTACCAGGACCCGCCTGCTTCCCTGGGAGTGGAATCACCCCTGGTCTCCTGAGTCTGCATGACATGCTACCAGGACCCGCCAGCTTCCCTGGGAGTGGAATCACCCCTGGTCTCCTGAGTCTGCATGGCATGCTACCAGGACCCGCCTTCTTCCCTGGGAGTGGAATCACCCCTGGCCTCCTGAGTCTGCATGACATGTACCAGGACCCGCCGTCGTCCCTGGGAGTGGAACCACCCCTGGTCTCCTCCGTCTGCATGACATGCTATCAGGACTCGCCGTCTTCCCTGGGAGTGGAATCACCCCTGGTCTCCTGAGTCTGCATGGCATGCTACCAGGACCCTGCGTCTTCACTGAGAGTGGACCTGCCATCCCTTCTTCCAAGACTCACCTTCTTCACTGGCCACAGTCGTCAATGCTGTGCTAGAGTTTCGACAGCCCCTAAAGCTAGTGTATGCCATGCAGGTGATTGTATCAGAGGAAGATGGGAAAGAGCCAGCTGGTGTCATTTTATATCCCGCAGAATGTCTTTCTTCATGTGTGCCTTTTTCGATGAAGTGCAGAATATTATAAAAAACATTTTTGCCTCCGGCACTGTATAAACAACAAAAAAGTAAAATCCCAGAATACCTTAATGAAGTCCTTTTCACTGCCCCCTTGTGAGGATGAGGACATTATATAGGTTGAATTGATAGGGCCAGAAGGAATGTAGGTTCCCTAGAAAGTAGCAGCAGCAGACAGTAGCCAACATGGCTCCCATTTTTTCTAATCGACATATAGTTATCATGCCATCTGTAGATGTACGGGCCACTAATGGAGCCCACCCCCTCACCTCCATCATATTGGAAGAACAGCACGAAAGCACTGTGCATGGCACCTGGTAGCGTCCCAATATTGCATCGAAGATATGAACGTATGCACTCAGACAACTGTACCGAATGTACCCTCAAACGTAAGTGGTAGAAGGAAGTCTGTAGACACCATCAGACATAGAAGAACTTTAAGTAAAATCTGACAGTTGTAAATGACGTCATGAAGAGAAGAGACAATGATGCACTAAAACGATATGCAAATACTTAAAGAATGAAGAAGTAACTGAAGTAACAAAGCAAATTAACATATGGATACAAGGAAATCATATATACTGAGAATATAAGTAAGAAGAGATGCAGTAGATTTATACACGCAGAAACGCAAGTTAGATGAGAAGTATAGAAGCTTGCTAATATAGAAAATATAACACAGGTAAAGCAGCCATGATGAGAATATGGACTTCGGTTTCGTGTAATAGTATGCTAAAAACCCCAAGGAGAGAGACCAAGGATGCAGAGCTGACAGGCACTGGAATATAAAATCGTGCAAGAACAACAAATATTTGTTTGGCTAAAAATCAAGATGCCACAGTGAGAAGCAACTGCAAAGTGCAAAATGAGACAAAGAGGATGAGGCATGTACGTAAGACATATTTCTCTTACATTAGGCAAAGGAGTAAACATTGCAACTGCCAAGTATTGTGCAATTAAAGATATGGAAAGCATATGCAAGACAGAGCAACCAAGTCTCCAGAGGCCGAAGAAAGTAATAGCACCCAGGATAAGTAAATCAAATAGCACTAAACAAAAGAACGGAATTGACAAATCATGGTCTCCTCACACGTGGTGCAAGACCAGAAAACAAGCCCTATTCATAACGCTCCAGACGAAGATAGCAATGTACCTTCACTCCCTTAAAAGTTCTGGAGAAGAGAAAAGTCAGCAAGGTCAACTACAAAGAGGAGGCCTTGGCTTAGGGCCTAACCGATGAGAGATTGTAAGGCTAAATGGCCAAGTGGACAGTTTTCTGACGTTGTTCCCCTGGGTTTCTTCTTGGTTACGTGCTGCTAACGAGCCGAATGTCCAAGATTGGAAGAGGATGCCAACCAATCAGGATGCCCTATGCAATGATGAACTATACATTGTAGCAGAAGCCAAACCGCTGTTGTTATTCTACTATTATCTATATTATACATAGTTAGAGGTTGTTCCAGGCATGCCTACCAGGTAAAGGGCAGCCTATGATGTTACTAACACCTAAATAAGCTATAGGTATATATGTTCCCTTAACCAATGCCTCCGACCTATAGGTTTTTACTTTTTGCCATGTAGGATGATGTCATAGCTGATGTATATTGAGGAATAAAGTCTTTGTGTAATGAAAACATATTTGAGAATGAGTAAGCTGTGACTTGTTATGCTTGCCAGATTCCCATGTTTCATTGAACTGATAATAAAGTAATACTTTGCCATATTCTTTGAGTCTGTCCGGTTATTTGGGCCCTGTAATTAGTTATTATGGTAATCCCATCCACCACTTGATAAGCTCCAGGTGCTACTGCACACATCTTTTAGCCATCTCTCTTTAGTCCCCATGGACAACATACAACTCATATAGGCTGAAAAAAATTCCATCATCAAGCATAAAGGGAGCAACTATTTGATATCCACCTGGTAACCTACGTAGTAGAGAAAATAGATTAGAATCTTGAGGTGGCCCACTAGGAGATGCAGCATTCATTTACTTTTTGCAGTTTTATACCGTGACAGAATGCATGCAAACTCTAATTCAGAGCCCAACGTGAAGAGGACTGGAGACATGACTCTAGGTATGGCAATTTATCGGAAGTTGAGGAAGGTGGAAACAGGAAGTAGAAGGAGTGGCATGTCAGAATTAGGACTCGGACAACAAGACATGATTTTAGAAGGGTTTATTCTGGTTTAAGTTAAAAAGAAACAACTTTCCCTAACGCTATAGTGTGAGTCAGTCATGATATCAAGAGATGACACAGACAACAGATGTAACAGTTTTGAAAACCTTTATTAAAATTGTCAGGATGGGTGTAATGCCTAACTTGCCCTATAACTAAGGTGGGGATTGCCCTACCTAAAGAAACTAAGGAACGTCTCTGCCCAGAAGTCTAAAACAAAAGCCGGTCTGCGTCAAAACCTATGCTTGTCCTCGAGTCTAATACCTAAATGTAGTGCAGGGATATTTTAACTCAAAATAGTGTCCAAATTAAAGTCTGGTGCAATCTCTAGCTCCATTCACCAAGTTCAGAATACAGTTCCAAAGACAATGTTCTCAAAAACTCAGGCTTCCCATCCCCAAGCTTCAAGTGCTGATTCCCAACACAATGTTGAAAAGGAGCCAGGACTCTTTTCCCAAGTTGCAGGTACTGGCTCACTATAACAAAGTTCCAAAGGAGCTCGGGTTTCCCTTCCCCAAGCTTCAAGCATGGATTCACAAAACACAATGTCCCATAAGTAGTGTTCCCAAGAAGCCCAGGATTCCTCTCCCCAAGTTTATAGTCTTGATTCATTAAAAAATCTCACAATGTTCAAAAGAGCTTAGGTTTCTCTTTCCCAAGCTTGTTGCACTAATTCAAAACCAATATTCCCTCTGGTTTCCCAAAACCAATATTCCGCTCTCTTTGGTTTCTAGGTTATTTTACAGTTTCTTTTCATTGCAGTTCCTTTTCATTTGTTGGGGCTCCCTGGTCTAGGCGCAGTTAGTTAATAGACCGCACAGTCCACCCACTACAGGTCTCCTTAGTATAGGCCTTTTCCCATAGTCCAAGTTTCAAACAAAAGGCAGTCCTTCTTGTGCTGGGAGTTTATCCTGGGATTCCAGCCCTGGTCTCTCACTGTTCAATTCCACTCCAATATGCTCACTACCACTTTTGAATTTCAGTCTCTTTGTTTCTTGCTCTGGGGTTATGTTTCTTCTTACTCCCCACTATGGGGCTTCTATTTTACTTTCTCGTCACACCGGATTTTAGTTTCTCCTCTCTCCCCTCTCTGGGATTTGGTTTCTCCTTTTTCCCCAATTCTGGGTTCAACTTCTCCTCTTTCCCCACAGGGGGTGTGGGTTCTATGCACTCCCCACTTCAGGTTTTGGTTTGTCGACAGGACAAAGGATCGACACCAAAGGGTCGACAGGACAAAGGATCGAATTTTTTTTTTTAATTATATATATTTTTTTAGGTTTTCGTATAGGTAAAAAAATGGTTTTTAGCAAAAAACAGGGGTTGGGGGACCCCCCCCCCCAAAAAGTAAAAAAAAACAAAAAAAACAATTTGATCCTTTGGTTTTCAGTCCTTTGGTGTCGATCCTTTGGCCATTCGAACCTTTGGTTGTCGATCCTTTGACCTACAACCGTAATTCAGGTCTTGCAAGTTTATGCTAGTCCTATGTATGCTGCAGCGTTGCAAATATGAGGCACCAGACTTGGTTACATACTTGGCTGCTTTCACTAAGTTTATGCGAGGTGCCGGTGAGCACCTTTGGGCAAGATCAGGCAGCGGTGCTATTCTGGCAGACTCTTGGGTCTCTCCTCTCTGTCTGTCGATGCAGCACCGCTTACGTGACACTTCAATGGGCTGCAGTGTCTGGCTTCCTTCTCTGCAGGACCAACTCAGGCTGTTCAGGGATTGGTTGTATCCCGTGCACTCCTCCAGGAGACAGGTTGACTAATCTGTCATCCTTTGTGGGAGATTGGGAACATCCGAGATCAGAAGCCAAATCAGCCATGTCAAAATGGGATATATATGTATTACAAAAGCTAGCCCCTACATACCCCATAAAGGTATTAACAAGGGGGAGGGAATATGACTGGGTGTCCCTATCAGAGTCTCTGTTCCCTAAGTGGAAGTAACCTCCAGAGAGATGCCGCTTTCAGGTGTTAAATATAGTGGAAACAAAGAGGTGATGGCTGGAAGGTTTAGAATGAATCTTAACCTTTGGCATTGCTCTGGGCAACCCTCCAGACCATCGTCCTTCGCCTGCCAAGCCATTACAGAAGGGGAAAGACCATGTGCAAATCAGGCTTAGCCCCACCCCAAAAGGGGTAGTCCAGCCCGAACTGCTAGGTCACATCCCTTCTGCACGAGACCACAATCATCCCTAAAATAAATGTCGGCCTTGTTGGGCCTCATCATTGAGGAGTAGCTTGGGTCTCTAGGCCCAACAGGCACGGGACCCACGTCTGGGCATACCCGTCCCTCTCGGGGTGACATAGCAAAAACAAAGAGGTGATGGCTGGAAGGTTTAGAATGAATCTTAACCTCTGGCATTGCTCTGGGCAAACCTCCAGACCATCGTTCTTCGCCTGCCAAGCCATTACAGAAGGGGAAAGACCATATGCAAATCAGGCTTGGCCCCACCCCAAAAGGGGTAGTCCATCCCGAACTGCTAGGTCACAACCCTTCTGCACGAGACCACAAGCATCCCTAAACATGTTTCGGCCTTGTTGGGCCTCATCAGTGAGGAGTAGCTTGGGTCTCTAGGCCCAGCAGGCACGGGACCCACGTCTGGGCATACCCGTCCCACTCGGGGTGACATAGCAAAAACAAAGAGGTGATGGCTGGAAGGTTTAGAATGAATCTTAACCTCTGGCATTGCTCTGGGCAACCCTCCAGACCATCGTTCTTCACCTGCCAAGCCATTACAGAAGGGGAAAGACCATATGCAAATCAGGCTTGGCCCCACCTCAAAAGGGGTAGTCCAGCCCGAACTGCTATGTGACATCCCTTCTGCATGAGACCACAAGCATCCCCCATCTCCATAGGGAACCAAACTGCACCTCAATGAGGAGGTCCAACAAGGCCGAAACATGTCGGGGGTTGCTTTTGTTTCCATGCAGAGGGGACCTGGCCTAGCAGTTCGGGCTGGGCTGTTACCATTGGTGGCAGTACCTGACTGATTTGCATGTGGCTGGACCCTTTTGCAATCACGCAGATGGGCTAAAAAACAGTGGTGTGGAAGGTTGCCCAGAGCAATGCCAGTGGTACAGATTCATTCAAAACCTTCCAGCCATCACTTTTGCGGTCACAGTTTGTTTCACTATGTGAGAGAGGGTATGCCCAGACCTGGGTCCCTTGCTCGCTGCACCATAGGGAACCAAGCTGCACCTCACTGAGGAGGCCCAACAAGGCCGAAACATGTCTGGGGTTGCTTGTGTTTCCGTGCAGAGGGGACCTGGCCTAGCAGTTCGGGCTGGGCTGCTACCATTGGTGGCAGTACCTGACTGATTTGCATATGGCTTGACCCCTTTTGCAATGGCGCAGACGGGCTAAAAAACGGTGGTGTGGAAGGTTGCCCAGAGCAATGCCAGTGGTACAGATTCATTCAAAACCTTCCACCCATCATTTTTGTGGTCACAGTTAAATATAGTGGGGCTGAATTTGGAGATGGTTAAGTCACGCGGTTGAGGGTAGGATATTATATGAAATGAAATGTTGTGTAATATCTGTTTGGCTAAGGGTGAGTATGGATAGAATTGGGAATACGACATACTTTAAAGTTTGGGCAGGCAGTGCTGGTGAAAGTGGGTGATAAATGATGGAGCATGGGTACAGGGTTCTGCGGTTATGGTGTAGTTCGGGGCATGATGATATGATATGATTGGTTATTTATAACGCGCTTAATACCCAGAGGTCTCCAAGCGCAGATGCAGCGATCGCTTCGTGTTGTCTTGCTTCCAAGGCGAGCACGTTGCCCTTGAGCTATCCTCCCGAGACTCAAATGAAGTTACATGAAATGTGATATATCTAGAATGGGGTAGGACTTATGGGAAAGGTTAAATGAGGATGTCTGAGGTAGTTTGTGTTAAGTAAATACGGTATTGATTTCCTGAGTCCACATTTGTGAACTTGAACTACATTTTCCTTTGTTAATGTTCTATCTGTATCCTGTGTGATGTCAGAAGAGGGAAGAGCTTGTACTTTTGTCACCATCACTGTCAGCAGCATCTCATCTTCCGGTTGAATGGGTACTAGGCTGCATATTGCCAACGTTGTGGCAGCCTTACACAGCATTCCTGTACCAGAGGGCACAACAGACGCACGCACGTGTGCTCCCGACACACACTCACACACACTGGATCATTTTGTGTTGACGCAGCTGAGGTCAACTATGGCAAAGAATGACACGAGTATCCTACAAAAACTAGGGGTGTTCAAGAAATAGTACGGGTGCATGTGATATATGGCACGTGTGAAGTGTACTGTGATGTGAGTCCTTGATGTTCTGTATCTCGTAAACTACTCTAAGTCATCACTCATCCATATATATCGAGGTGCCACATACTACAGGATGCTTGATAACAGATTGTTCCTCAGGATTCTGTCATCATTAATCTATATAAGTTGTTTTTTGCCATTTAATATCAGTCAAAGTATCCCAGCGACTTAGTTCATCTTGTGTCTGACTTATGTGTTGCGTCTTTTGAGTACTATGGAGAAAACCAACTCCGGGAGGCAAATCACTTGGTTATGTACTCTTAAAGAGGAGCCAAGTCTAATTTGAATGTTATTCCTTTTATTAGTTCAATTCATCTTTGAACCATTTATGGGTAAGCCCTTAGGATAACACGTGTTTCAGCTTCTGTGCCTTTATCAAATCCAGGCTATTATTTCCAAACATACTTCTTTACAGTCTAATCTTCTTTAATCCGTCTCTGGTTATTGGGATCATCCCTCCTGATGATTCTGCTGCCTGTTACTTATTTTTGTTCCTTCGCGTCGGCACTCGTGCTCTGTCATCATTAGTTTGTCCTAGGAATCAGGCACAGCAACTAGTAATATTTTGAACAAGATCACATCAGTGCTGACTGTGCAATGAGATTTGGGAAAACATCTATGAAATGCAGTTTGGGTTCAAATGCATTAACAGTCTGCTCCTACCTGGGAAAGGTGATGCATTATTCTCCTGGACAGGGACGTCATTTGGGGGTATTCAGGGGTCACACCTGCGACCCCTGAGGTCGCCCTTGCAACCCCTAAAAACATTTCTTTTAACTAGAAGATTCTGGGATGTGGTCAGTGCCATGCGACTCTTGGTTTCTGGAGTGTCTGGCTTTCTTGTTCAGGCCTCTTAAAAAACAGGGGATTCCACAAGTGCATCACTTTGAGCAGTGACCCTAAATAAGAAGGAATAGAAATAACAAATAATTAGTCTTTTTGGAATGCTATACAATAATTGCTATTCTCATTAAAGGTTTATTTCAGGCACACTTCAGGGGGTGAGTCACTGATTTAGTCTGTTCTTAAACACCTCAAATTTACAATGCAGACGCAAACGTCCAAAAAGCATTTAGAGTAGAATGAACATCCTTTTCGGACTCTGTATTTTGCTTTTCGTAAGTTGCAGTTATAGTTTTTTTTTCTGCCGTTTTCTCTGTTACGATCATCACAAGACATTCCCTCTCGTGTGCTCAGTCACTTCACCAAATCCTTGTGCCTAAAAGTTTGTGTACCGTGTAGAAATGTTTGACCATAGAACATAACGTGGTCCATGATTTCATTGTGCCACAATTAATGCTTTGTTGTAATGTATCTATCTTTCCTATCTCCATGGCATGCTGTTCAGGATATTTATTTGCATGTATGAGGTAACGAGTGCCCAGAGTACGGGATGCTTTGCGAGTGCGCTGCTTTCCCTGCACTACTCTAAATTCTTTGATACACAGTTATCAACCCTTCCAATGGTATCTATTTTGATAACATTTGAAGCCTGAAAAGTAGATCCGCACACGCTTGGCATGTGACCAACTTTGCACCAGACCTGCAGATGAACCTACCTACTGTTAAATCTCATTTATCCGTTTAATGGCATCCAATACAGAGTGCAATTTGCTTAGCCGGTAAAATAGGTATAGCCGGTAAAATAGCTATAGCCAGTAAGATAGCTCAGTGGGTTGAGCGCTCTCTGCTGCAATGTATGTTTGATATGCAGGTTGCAGGTTCAAATCCCAGCAAGGCCAACTCAACCTTTCATCCTTCTGAGGTTGATAAATGAGTAGCAACACAGGTCGGGTGATACTGTATGTATATTTGTTCAATATAAAGCGCTTAACTGTAAGTGCTACATAATAACACATCATTATCATTTGGCCTCGGACATCTGCTTGCATTCACTGTAATTTGATCAAATGGGCCTACATACACTGATATTAATGATACATATGGTGATACATTCTTATATGAAATGTACATTACAGTGATATTGTAACCATATTTTCATAGTGCACCTAGGACCAATGCTATGTGATGCCACTTCCTGTTTTGGGGTGAAAGGTTGTGTTCCATCACTTTGAAGATGAGCAGACAAATAACAACAGTGAAAGGGTCGTATGTATGACACCAGGCATTGTCCCAATGCTACATCGAGTGTACAAGACGTTATGCACTCAAACAACCGTATTGAATGTACCCTCATACTGAGACAGTAGGCGGATGCCGACATACCACAATGAACATTGAAGAACTGTAAAGAACATCTAACAGCTGCAGAGTGACATCTTGAAGTAAAGACACATGGATGCACTGAGACGATCTATGAATATTCAAAAGAATAAAAGGTGTAACTGAAGCAACTAGAGAAACATGTAATAAAGTCTTGAGAAATTATGAGTATCAAAGAAACAAGTGAGAAGAGGCTAAGCAAATGTATATACATGGAAATGCAAGGTAGAGGAGGCATATAGAAGCTTGCTGTGATATAACCTATAATGTGACTAAAGCGGCCATGATGGAAATATGGACGTCAGGCTCGTATTGAATCTAACCGAGCTACCTTGGAAACAAAACAAGGGTGCAGAGACAGGAGACATTGGAAAAACAGCTCAGTGGATGGAGAGGAGGCTCTTGGCTTGGGATCAAGGATGCTACTTCAAGGTATAATTGCAAGGCACAAGGGGAGTCAAAAGGATATGCCATGTGTGTAAGACATATTTCCCTTAGATTAAGCAAAGAAAAAAACATCCTCAAGTGCCGAATATTGGATAATTACAAATGCAGAAAGCATATGTGAGATGGAGTGATCAAGTCTCCAGAGGCCAAGAGGAGTAATAGCACCTAGTACATTTAAATCAAAGAGCAGTAAATAAGAGGTTGAAATGGACATACTCGTGGTCTCCTCACATGTAACTCAGAGGGTGAAAACAAGGGCCATTCATTAAGCTCCGGATGAAGATAAGGATATACCCACACTTCCTCAAAGATCCCAGAGCAAACAACAGGATGCAAGGTCAACTACAAAGGAGAAATGTTGGCTAAGGGCCTGACCGACGAGAGATGATGGACTAATTGCAGCAAGTGGGTAGTAGTTTGACGTTGTTCTCTGCATCTGGGTTTCCTTTCGCTTACGTGCTGCCAACAAGCTGAAAGTCCAAGGTTGGGAGAGAATGCCAACAAATCAAATGGGTCCATGTAACAACCTGCTATACAAAGTTGCACAGGCCAGTCCGCTACTGTATTCTGTTATAATCAGTATTAAAATTATTTAAAGGTAGTTCAAGACGTGCCTATTAGATAAGGGGTAGCCAAGGAAGTTATTAACACTTACTCATACTATAGGTACATATGTTCCCTAACCAACCCCTCCTTTCAATAGGTTTTAAGTTTGCCACGTAGGATGGCATCATAGCTGACGCATATTGAGGTATAAAGCCTTTGTGTAATTAAAATCATGTGTGAGTTGTTGTTCACCAGATTGCCCTACTTTATTTTGAACTGACAATAAAGTAGTACTTTGCCATATTCTTTGGATCTACCCGGTTATTTGAGTCTGGGGTAATTTAATATGGTAATTCTATTCTGCACATAATAAATGCTTCAAGGTGCTATTGGCAGTTTCACGTGATGTCACTTTGGGGTGGAGTCAAATGACTACACTTCGTGTGATGTCATCAGAGGTCAAGGGTCATGTGATGTCACTTCCGCTACCATTGGCATTTTGATGAAATTACCTCCCTGCTCCTGGAATGCCACTGTTTGCTTGACTGGTCTCGGCTTATGGGTCTAGTCATCCAATGCACCATTGCTGCAATATTGTGGAATGACCCAGTTGCATAGAAATGCAGCACTGGTTAGATCTTTAGTGATGTTTTGTTATTCGTCCTCCAGGATGTCTGGCATTATAACATTGGTTGTTTTCATGTCCATTCAGGACCATATTAGTATCTGTTATGTTATGCTGTATTTATAGAACCCACTCACACCCAAGGCTGACCAGAGCGTTTCCTAATGTATAATGAGAGGGACATTGAGAAGCAAATAGAGAAGAGGTGTGTCATCAGCTTTTTCTAAAATCGAAGTGATCTACAATGCTGTAGTCCCATTGGCAGACCATTGCAAGATCTGGCTACGTGCAGTGAAAAGGGACAATGGACCAATCGTTTCCTTCTATAAACTGGAATTTCCATTGGCTCGAGAGAGTTGGACCTAAGATGTCAGCTAGGCAATTATCTTTTGACTTTCCCTCCCGGGAAAAGTGACCTCATTTTGAAATAGCCCCGGCGAATCATACAGAGGTCTTTAAAGAGAATACCATATTTTCCTGGTAGCTTGTGTAGGGAGCACAGGATTGGGGTATTATGGTCAGACCAGTGAGATACAGCAGAGTTATGTCATGCTGATTGACGTAATCCTGATATAATATACTTTTTACGCCCTTCTGCCAGGGCTCTGTCTTCCTTCTGGCTGGGATTAGTAATGTGTGGTAGTGCTAGGTAGAATGCCACAGCTTCCCCACTGACGCAGAGCGTATTGATAGTGGGTCATTGTGGGCATATTTTTGGAGGTGGTGTCAATCCATTCCTACAATTGTATTGGAAGACTGCTAGATCATGGGCTGATCTTGCCAAAGCAATTAGCATATATACTTCAACAAATGTCGAGGAAGAAACTGAATGAAACGAAAGGCTGTTATGTATAATGTGGCTAATGGCTGTAATGATCATTCTGCGTTTTTGCATTAGGAGGGTTATCGCTCTTTTGTGCAATCTCTGTAAAACACTCTTCTATTTTATTTCTTAGTAAGTTGATCCTTGACTGCTTTTCTTTCTTTTCTCATTTCTTCCTCTTCTGTGGACTTTGTGAATTGTATAATACTGGATGAATTTTGTAATGGGAAGAAGTTTAAAAAGTTTATTTTAAAGGTTTAATTTTGTAAAGGTTGTTGTACAATGAGAAACAAATAAATATATATATATATATGCTACTTTAGCATACACAAATGTGCCTTTTTTATTTTAAGAAACTTGTAAATACCCTGTGATCTCTTTGCTGATTTTTCTTTCACAGTGAGGGGATAAGACTGACACATTAGACTTCTCCACTCTCACCTTCAGTATACACAATGGGACCCAGAGTAGGCTCTCCCGATTAACATGTACTCCCACAAAGGAACAAATGCCACTGCAGTGTTGCGGGTTCCAGATTCTCCAACCAGGAGAATGAGGTCAATACATAAAGGCATTGCATTGCAGACCAACATGGCCCAGCACACAAGTCTCCTGATTTGGGACATGTGTGCAGGAAGAGGGACTGCCTGCAGGAACAAGGAACAGGCAACCAGGGCCTCCATGGTTATATAGGTTTTGTGCCTGTACCCAAAACCCGCATAATCACTAGGCTGCATCATCCACGCGGTAGGAGGTCTGGGGTCATCACAAGTTCCAGGTGCGGATTGGTATTGAAACACCATAAGGGTCCAATACTGTAAACGTTTCATTTTGTACTTCTTACCCTTGTCCCTGAGGTGAAAACGCATACAAATTAGATAAAACTTCATGCTTTGCATGGGGATATCTGTAAGGGGCAGATCAATGAAGAAAAGGGTCTGTTCAGACCCCTGTCCGCATTAGATTTTCCCCGAAGCATGGACGTAGACAGAGGGCTAGGCATAGGGCAAAATAACGCAAGGACTGCCGCATCCAAGAGCACGTGATAACATTCTTTTTTTTATTATGGATGTTCTGCTTGTGGCAGCCGCCTCCTCCGTGACACATCCCTGCCTGCAAATTCTGCAGGTGACACAGGGCCTCATTACGAGAATGGAGGTAACCATGCCGCTTTTTGTGGCATGGCTACCCCCATTCCGGGTACCGGGTCCAGGTTCCCTGAATGGGTAAATACCGAGCCATTCCAACCTTGGAGGGCCCGTATTTCCCCATTCGGGGAACCCGGACCCGGTACATCCCCATTCCCATTTGAGCACCCATAGGGCTCAATGGGAATGGGTATGATGCAAACAACGGGCCCATTAAAGACAGGCCCATTGTTTGCATCCTGGTCTGCTCTCGGGACCCGCTAAGGACGCCTGGTTTTACCAGGTTTTACCAGGCGTCCTTAGCGGGTCCCGCGAGGAGACCTCATAATGAGGTGGTAGGGGGTTAATGGGGCCGGCAGCTCTACCAGCCCCTTTCACCCCCTACCACCTTCCTCGTAATGAGGCCCATCATTTTGCCAGCCCATTTACAGAGGTGGCTGGTAACATAGGACAGAAGGGTGCCAGGCCCCGGCCCCCAAATTGCAGAGACTGTACTGTGCATATATTGATCCAGTTTATGGCTGTTTGACTACATAGTACAGGTTGCACCGGCAATGTTTAATAAATAAAGAATTATGGACCTTGGCCAATAGTTAATATATTTTAACTATTATTAACCCTTTCCGCCATCCCGCGCGCTATCCAGGTGGTACTGGTATATCAGGCGGCGGTAAGGGTGTTGCTCGTTTGACGGCAATCTGCTGGTAGCACCGGCGGGTATTGCCATTGATTTGTTAATAAAGACTGAACTTTGTCCTATGACTGGGTCTTCCATTCTTGTCGCAGGTGATTTCCAGGGCCCGGGTCCTCTTGCATGTAAATGGGGAGACTGATAATAGTTGACACTATTACAAATGCATAAAGGTGTTATTATTCATATGCTGTGAGAAACCTGAGGGTATCCTCACTCCTATTCCCCCTGGATCCTCTTCTCAGGTGGCCAGGGAAAGGCCATCACGTTTGGATCCTGACCATGGGGGTAGAGAAGCGAGGGAGGATCACCTGGGTGGAGGGTCCTTTCAGATTGGGAGTGTGATATCCATAGGTGAGACATGGTACCCCCTTTTCCTTATGAAAACCAATTTAACCCTCCTCCAGCCTTAATATGCTATTGAAACACATCTCCCCACATTTTCCCTCATTCAAACCACTCTAGTACTGGAACCAGGAAGAAGCGACTAACAGTAGTGAACACTAGCAACACATGTCACCACGATAGTACTGAGACAAGGCAGAAGCCTACAGAGTTTTGTAAGGGTTAGGAACGTCCCAAGATCTCCTCTAATTGCAACCAGGCAATTACAATTTGGAATTCACACCTGCAACCTGTCAAGTGGTTGCATGTGTATAAGAAGGGAGGAGACCAGCAGTATGAGAGACCAAACCAGCAGGGAATCCTGCTTGCAAGGAGCCTGTATCTCCTGCAGGTGGTACCTGCAGGAGATACAGGACACGGGCAGAAGGAGACCCCAATGGACTCTGGAGCCCAGGAGTCGACAGACTGCGAGAGAACCACAATTGGGAAGGCCTCAATGGTCCAAGGTGCACCTCCGGAGTGGCGAACATAGTGAGATGAGGGCAAGTGACTGACAGCATCACCAGAAGGGAAGCAGAGCTGATGATCGTGTGCAGAGTGAAATCGAAGTGCGAGCAGGTATAGCGAATGAAACAAGACGTGGAGGTGAAAGTAGAAGCAGGAGGAACAGCTGCCCGGTGGAGTCGTCAAGGACCGATGAGTGCAAAGGAAAGCCACTCGAGCCGGGGCACTCCTAGGTTTGTAAGGGGAACTCAAAATGGAAGCTGAATGAATGAAATGCATGCACATGAGAAACCGAAATGGAGAAAATATTATAAAAGTCATTTAATCTGCAAGCGGCGGGGTGAAAGATTGTGCAGATTGAATACCGAACTAAATGAAAGATTTTGGATAAAGCTATGAGCCTATGACAAATGTGCATGAACTAGAGATACTGCTCAATTGAAAGCCAAATATAACACTGTATGAATCACGAAAGAAAACAGAGATGGGAAATTGAAAGTGAACACAAGAACAAAGTGGTAAACAAACAAAATCTCCATAAAGTGAAATATACACAAGAATACAGTTTGACAAGGCCAAAGACTGGCAAAGGAGTTGTGACATATTGTGGCAAAGCCAAGAGGCTAACAAGGTGAACCTAGGTTTCCTGGTTGCGCGACCTATAGTGGGTGGACCGTGCGGTCCAACAACAGCATCTAGACCAGGGAGCCCCAACTGTGAGAAGATAAGAATGTTAAGTTTGAATCCTGATACAGATATAATCACAGAAGAACCTGTGTGGGCAGGTGAGCTTAGGGCTTCTGGTTGTGCGACCTGTGGTGGGTGGACCGTGCAGTCGAACAACTGTGCCTAGACCAGGGAGCCCCAACTGTGAAAAGCCAAGGAGGTTGCTGAAGCAAACTAAGGAAAAGAAACCTGATAAACTGGTAAGAAAACCAAAGCAGTATAAAGTTGATCTGAAACTAATCTTGAACTTTGTGAGATTGAGAACAAGTACAAGGTGCCTGCTTGAATTTGGCAAAGGGAACTCCAAGCAGTTGTGGAACTGTCTTGGACTTGGGGAAGGGAACCCCAATGTTTTTTGTGGAACTGTTTGAAATCCCGAGACTTTGATAGAACTTTCTTGAATTTAGGGAAGGAGAGCTGAAGATTAAGCCAGCAGCTGGAAAGAGCTCAGAACATTGGGCCTCATTATGAGCTAGGCGGAAATTTGGTTATAAACACACCAAAAACTAATTACTGCTACCACCACTTGGTCAGGCGGAATTGGAGCCGGATTACAAGTGGTGGTGGCGGTGTAATTCCCCATTTATTTTGGGTCCATTGCACCCAATGGTGCTTTTTTTGTGGAATTACCATGCCAGAACTACTGTAGCGGTACTCGCGCCAATTCTGCTGATTTCTTATTCGGCATTGAGTGGGAAGATTTATCTCCAGGGTTTTGCTGGAAGTAAATCCTCCACTGAAAACCCAACCTCATAATTTGTCGTTGTGGTAAAATTGGCATTAACTCAGTAACTGCCAATTTTACCACTTACCGCCCAACTTGTAATGAGGCCCAATTATTTTGAACACTATTTCTTTCATTATTGACATCCCGGCACATTGTTTAGCTTTATTTGTGAAGCAAGTATAGCTATTGGACACAGATAGACTTAAGTTGAACTTTCTGACTCAGACTTTCCTTAGTTTCTTTAGGTAGGGAAATCCCACCATAGGATAGAGCAAGTGAGGCCTTCCACCATCCTGACATTTGATTTAATAAAACCTTTTTGTTTAAATCTGAAATCTGTTGTCTGTATCTTGCTTCATGATGCCTTCACAATGCACCAACAATATTTTAGACAATACCGTTAAATGCACACAACTTGTATTTGGAAATGTTGTCCATGACTCCCGGAAAGGTACTGGGTGCATCCACGATTAGGCTAGTGGCCAATATGAATTACCATCTGAACTGTGAACATGTTATTAGAAAAGCAGTCTTTCCTCTTAGAACTGGGAGCTGCATAATCGAGTGTCCTCATGGGCCAGCCAGTGGCAAAGCCAGGAATTCTCCACCCAGTGGCAAGACACACACGGCTATGTGCAGCTCTCGGAATCTGGGCCATTCCTCAGTAGGGAGCTGGAAAGTGCAGGTCGAGTAGGGTCATGGCTGGTTGGTTAACAGTTACTTCTGCTTAAATGGATGTGTTCCGAGTTTGAACTTGATCTTACACCAGTGTGGCTGTATGTTGACATTGCTCTTTTTATGATCTGATATGATATTTTATTTGTATCGCGATCGTACACAAGTATTTCAGAGCGGGACAAGGCAAGGGCGGGGAACAAGGGAGAACAAAAAACAAGATCTTACTAGGCCCAGTGACATTGAGAACGCGCAAGTGCATGGGAAAAGGAAAGGAGAAAAGTGCATGGAAGGGGGGAGAAGTGGAAAGTGCAGAGCAAAGGAAAAAAGATAAATAATCAAATAAATAAATAGTAAAGGTAACAAACAGTGGTAGTGCAGCAAGCAAGTGGCAGGCACTGGGTTGAGACAGCAGACAGGGTATGTCTGTTAAGTGCAGGAAAAAAGAGGGGTTGGGGTCTGTATGGTTACAGATACAGACCCCAGTGCAGGGATTGCCCGGAGGCAGTGCGGATGGGTGGCTGGGTGAGCAGGTACCTGGGCTCGGAAGACAGAGGGTAGGCCAGGAGCACAGTGCCGAGAGAGAAAAGATCAGTAGGGGAGAGGAGGGACGAAGTCAGAAGCAAATAGGAAGGTCTTGAGGTGCTTCTGGAACCGGAGATGGTTCTCCTCAAGTTTCAGAGTGGCAGGGAGACTGTTCCAGGGGGAGGCCCCAGCCGAAGACAGTGATCTACCCCCATCTCGTTTCTTTGAAAAACGATTGACACTGAGGGAGTTAGAGGTAGAGGAGAAAAGAGTTCGAGAGGGGGAGGTATTTACAGAGGGATAGCTGAAGGTATTTTGGACCCAGGCCCCAGAAGGCCTTGTGGACAATGCAGAGGGGTTTGAATGTAATCCTTGCGTCCACTGGGAGCCAATGGAGAGATTTCTGGGTTGAAGAGATACGATCCCAGGGCTTAAGGCCAAGGACAAGTCTTGCAGTCCTATTCTGGATGAGTTTTAAAGGGCAGAGAGTAGAGACAGGAATATTTAGAAAGAGGCTGTTGCAATAGTCCAACCTAGAGAGAACCAGGGCTCGGGAGACAATGAGCTTCTGGGGGAAGGAGAGGAAAGGCAGAGTACCTCTGAGGAGGTGCAGTAGGAAGTTTGACTTTTTAGATATGTGGGCATAGAAGGAAAGTGTGGAATCAAAGATGACCCTGAGTTTCTTAGCCTCGCAGGTGGGGGTAGTAGGAGGGCCATGGGAGGCATGCAATAGAGTGGGTGGAAAGGAGAGTGATGGTGTGCTGATGAGGAGGATCTCCGTCTTGCTGGCATTCAGGCAGAGATCATTGGTGGCACACCAACCCAGAATGGCAGTTAGGCAATCAGAGATGAGAGGAGAGAGGGTGGCTGAGGGAAGCCTGAAAATGAGTTGAGTGTCATCAACATAGCACTGGAAATTGGGGCAGAAAATGGCCATGGAGTGGGTGAGAGTTGCCAGGTATTGGTTGAAGAGCCAGGACGAGAGGTTATACCTCTGGGCAACACCACAGGTAGAAAGTGAGATAGATGAAAGGAAGGACCCAAGTTGGACCTGGGAGGGTCGATCAGAGAAGAAAGAGGTCCGCCAGGCCAGAGCCTGAGATCGAGTAGGAGGAGGAAAGAGGAAATGTTAGAGTGAAGGTTGAAAAGCAGATCTTCACGGATGTTCAGGAGAGCAGTTTCCATGCTTTTGGCAGCTCTAAAGCCAGAGTGATGATCGTGGAGACAGCCAACAGAATCAGAATGAAGGTTAAGGTGGGAGATGGCCAGATTTTCCAGGAGTTGGCCCAGAAAAGGAGTAATGGAAAATGGGTGATAGCCGGACAAAAAGGATCATCTGTGGGTTCCTCGAGAAGAGGATGCACAAGAGAGTGCATCAGAGATGAGGGGAAGGCTCCTGAGGCAAAGGAGTGGTTGCAGAAATCGGCAAGGGCCGGAGCAAGGGTATCAATGTGGTCCTTGATGGTCTTAGAGGAACAGGAATTAACCTGTTTTGATGAGGCTTTCATAGATCGGACTTCTCTAGCGACCTCATCAGGGGAGAAAAGAGGAAAAGACAAAAAAGAGGGAGGGGGTGGCTGAATGAGAGTACACAATCACAGAAGGAGAAGGGAGAGGAGGGGAGGAGAGGGTGGACAGTATATCCTGGGTTTCTGAGATGAAGTGAGAGGCAAGGGAATTGCAAAGAGCCTTTGAGGCAACAGGAGAGGTAGAGACTGCAGCAGAATTGGCCAGCTCCTTGCAGATTTTAAAGAGTTCGGCCGAGTTATTAGATGTCACAGAGACACTGGCTTGGATGTAGGCTCTCTTCTTGGTGCGGACAGAGAGTCGGTATTGCCTTTGAAGCACGCGACAGGCCAGTTTGTCAGAGGATGAACAAGAAGCCCTCCATTTCCCCTCAGCCACCCTACACTTACATTTAAGTGTAGCTAGGTCAGAGTCATACCAAGAATTGCATTTGGATTTGGACTTCAAACTGATCCTCATGACAGGGGCAAGAGCATCAATAGTATCAGAAATAGAAGAGTAGAGCACAGACAAGGCTGTGTCAGGATGTGTGTCAGCCGGAGGTGGAGGGGTGGAGAGAAGGTGGCGGTGAAAGCCTCCAATGACACAAGCTTCATGGGCCGGATGTCCGAGAAGGTAGGTGGCAGTGTTGGGGTAGGCTTGGCCTGGGGGGAAGAGAGGGAGAGATGCAAGGAGAGGAGGGAGTGATCTCTCCAGGAGAGAGGGGTGGACCGAGGGATGGAGAGGGGGAGGTCAGAGGAGATCAAGACATCAAGTGTGAGCCCTGCAGAGTGAGTCGGGCCAGAGGGGAGAATAGAAAGGGAGAGGGAGTCACAGAGGTCACAGAAGAGTACAGAGGATGAACAAGTAGAGTCTAGATGGATATTGAAGTCATCAAGAAGGAGGAGTTGTGTGGTTGAGGCCAGGAGGGAGGAGGCGAGGTCCGCCCACTCAGAGAGAAATGAGGTGATTTGACCAGTAGGCCGGTAGATAGTAGCCACAGTAAGAGAATGGCTAGGATAGAGAGAGAGCCTGCATACAAGGCATTCAAAAGAGGAGTACGTCTGAGTAGGAATGATAGAGGCAGGAATCCACTAAGGAAAGATCAGGGCTACACCCACTCTGGAACAAGAGGCTCTAGGTGCGGAGAGGATCTTGTAGCCATCAGGGAGGAGAGTGTCAAAGCTTGTGACAGAGCTGGCCATGAACCATGTCTCGGTAAGACCGATGTAGTGTGTTAAATTAAATAAATATAGCAGTTTTTACAAAATGTTTTGATAACCCAGACCACTTCTGTGCCTTACATTTGCTTCTTTAGGCCACACCCATCAATTATTAAACCATGCCCACCAATTATTACCCCACACCCATCATGCAAACAATGCCCCCAAATACGAGGTCATACTGTCCAGACCATTGTACAGAGGAGCGGGGTTTCACTGATGGGCCCATAGATCAGTGCGCACACTCTAGTACCTGTAACACAAGATAGCTGCACCATGTGAGGACTGGGGGTGCAGGATTCACTTACTCAACACAACTCAATAATGAGGACTCAGTAATTTGGCAAAGGGAAGTCCGTTTAATGACAAGTACATCAAACAAAGAAACAAATGGAAATCAGCAGCATTGCGATCACCTGTCTCGCTCCAACTTGCTCGAACTTCAGTCGAACAGCAATAGTTATAGGAAAAACTCGTCATCACTGACGTCTAATTCTACAAAAACTCGACATGCAATACAATTGGTTAGGAAAGGTAACTTAAGTATAGGTGCTATATCTGTATATGATAATAGGGCATGCGGATTGGATAACTCTTATCGGGTGGGCATCTACGCCCATCCCACTTCATCACACGTGATTGACGTCACTACAAGTACGACATCTTATTGGTTCTACTATCTATAGGACTCCAGATAACTTGGTCCATTGTGATTGGGCAGATTACACCCATAGACATAAAACCCCATTTTAATTAGCAGCATGCAGAATGAACACCCATGTGTCTGGTGTCCCAAGTTTCACCCTGCCTCCTTTCCATCAATCAGTATCTTAGGGCTGTGTGTCAATTAGTTGGCTGGGTATGGCCTCGAAACTGTAGCCTCTTATCGAGAAAAGTTATAGCATCCTTGGGTCCTGGATGACATCAGGCGGTGGTACCTCTTCGCGCTTGGCTGTTCACGTGTTAGTTCACCATGAATCTGCTTCAGTTTCCAGCTTTTAGTGTATTTAATTCTGTTTCGGCCTCGCCACCTGCATGAGCCCCCCTTATCTTGACCTTCATGGGGCAGGCTGGTATGCTCTGAAGTTTGCGTCTTGTTAGCTGACGCTCTCCTCTCTTCCTCTGGATGACCTCGATTTCCTAGTCATGAGCCTCTCTTTGTTGAGTTTCGATTCCGCTCCTTCTCCTGCCTCTGGCTTGGTTGTGAAACTTAGCCTGTCAGGCCTCTGGCAGCCTGGGTACATTTCTGCTTTTACAAAATGGAGTCGCACTTGCATAATGTGTCTTATTGAGGTAGATATATAGTTGGTGCTTGCCACTCTAATCTTCTACTAAGCATTGCAAGCAGTATCGTTTCTTTAGCCTCTTGCGTTCCAAGCCTATTTACACAGCCTATTTACACACGTTTAACTGGTCGGTTGCTTCCATCTTGTCTCGTAGCAACGTTTCCTTACGTTTTAACATTGTCTCTTCTCTGTGTCCAATACATTTATTTTCGTAATTACTCGCACTGGCGTGCTTGTCTTCGATAGCCGCTTTTGTTCATTCACGAGTCTGTTCAGGCCCTTGTGTCGTTTCCACTGGCCTTCCATTAGGGCTCTTTAGGTCTCTTCATGGACCGTCTGTAGGTACTATTCGTTTCGTATTAGCGGCTGGTACGGCTGTCTGATAGGGTACCGTGCTGCCCAGGGTTGTCTGGTCATGGGCGCTTCAACAGGTATGGATCTTCTGATGTATACTGGGCAGAGTCCCAGTGCAGCTCTTTGTTGATTCATTTGCTCCTCATATGTCACATACCTTGGCGAGTACGCTCCTGGTACCTCGAAATGAAGGGATGGGGTGCAGGCCATGTCTGGGACCTCCTCTACACTCCCCTCTCTGGTCGGTTCATCGACCACTTCTGCAACCTCTTTTGTATTTATTTCTTTTGATTCTTCGGTGTCATGTTCAACGTCTTCAGGGTTTGTACATGATGGTATGAATGTGTGAGTCTTTGGAGTCCATATTTTTATCACCCCTTTGAAACTCCCTGCTGTTTTCACATGTTCGTCTTTGTTCCATGTCATTAGCTGGCATTGTCCATTTGCACTGCAGTAGATCCATTTTCCTTCATATCTTCTTCGTTTCTTAGGATATGTGCACTTTGTTCCTTCTGCTGTAAATTTGCTGGCCTTCACAAAGTTTCTTATTTCTTCATCAGTCAGGTCTCTAGGCTTCCACCCTGGCTCGACATCAACCATTATTTTCATCCCTATGGCTTTCTTTGCAGTTTTCTGGCACTGTGTAATGATTATCTTGATAACACAGAATCCTAGCAGTACCATTGCTAGTAAAGCTCCCAGAAACTTGAATATATCTGTCATCCATTGTGGGACCCCTGAGAACAGGGCTCCAAACCAGCTGTCATTGTCCACTTTCATCGATCATCTGGTTCTTCAAGTTTGTCAACATACGTATGGCCTCTGTTAAGGTTCCATTTCCTTCATTGTGTGATGGTACAAATGTGCAACATGATTCTCCGATTTTTGCACAAACACCTCCATCCATTGCTGTGATCATGTCAAGCACATATCTGTTTTGGAGGGTCATCAGTCTGATTGCTCTCAGCTCTTCTTTGATCGCATTTAATCCTTTTATTGTGGTATTGATGGTCTGCAATAACTCCCATCTGGTTATCTGCAACCATTTAGCATTCACTCCAATTTAAATGTGTGGCAAGAGCATCGTGGTGAACACTGTTGAGGTGAGGCTGAACAGCCTGCGTTCGTATGGGATTGCATGGAATGCCTCTTCTGCTTTGGTAGAAAAGTTATTTTCTCTCTTCATTCTGAATACCAGTTCCACAGATCTCATTCTTCTTAGATGTGCATCTGCTTTCGGGAAACTGTCCAACTTCAGGTCATTCTTAGGGATCACTAGCGCGGGAACGTGGACGTTCACTAGTGTGCATATGCCTCCCCAGTTTTTGGGAAGCCTTATGCATGCCTTGGGTCCACACGCCCAGTAATGGTCCATAATAACTGTGGTTCCTTGTCTCATTCCTGGGGCTTCAAAGATTCGTCTGCAGTTTACATTCTCTCCCATCTTCCTCGTGCCATTATTTCGGAAGCATAGTTTCAGGCTTTCCAGTGGTACTATCCGCAGGGGTCCTCCTCTGTCTTTGACCCATGTTAGCAGCTTTACCAGTTTTGGCCATAGAGGTTTGAATAACCTCTGCGAATTCTCTATTGCTTTTCGGCATGCTCCAAGAACCATCCAAGCTCGGCAGATTACTACTCCTTCTTCCCATCCATCTGGGGAGACCACTGTTCCCCAAATCTGCATTTGGCCTCTTCTTCAAGATTTGAGCCTCTTCTGCAGCTTTTCCTTGAACGTTCAATCTTGGGTTTATTACCCATCGTATTCCTGATCCTTTGACGTCAGGATTCTCGTATCTGATCACATGATTCCTTGTGTGCGCCCTGTTTCTTGTCTTAATGTCCTGGACGTAGCCATCTTCGTCCGGGTAGTCCTTTTCGTTGACCCATATCAACAAGGCTTCTCTTCCCATAAATTGTCCTATGGTGTTGCACATTGCTACATGTGACATACAGTGTGCTGTGGGTACATCAATTTCTACAGCCACGAAGATCTTGGATTTGCCCATGCTGTACGGCAGGAGAGCACAGACGACGCATTCTCCTTCTGACTGCCTTCATCCTACTTCCTTCATGTGCTGGTACCATATGTTGTTTCCGAGATGGGCTGTGCTGTCCAGGTAATCATTGAGTTCATTGTTGTCTTCGTGTGGGTTTCTCTTATTCCTCAATGTCCTTTTGTAGTTAGCTATAACCACATCTCTAAATGCGTCTATATGACTCTTTCTTGTTGGAGGATTCTTGGGCAAGCTTGTTAGCGGAGCGGGTTTCATTACCTGTATCGCTGTGGTAGGAGAAGGTTTTGTTTCTTTTCCTTTCCTTTTGTAATGTTTCATTGAGATTCTCCGGTCGCCATTGGCTCACCAACTCCCCAACTTGTGGCTGTGTCGTAGATCTGGTGTTTGTTAGCAGTGTTCGAGCTGGCGTGCTCGTTATTACAGTCTCTGTAGTTTTATTTTTCAGCGCCTCGTGCAGTTTCTTTGCTCTGACTATGAATGGGAATAAATAATCTATCAGTGCTTGCGTTTTCTCTGTGAGTTCCTTTGTGGCTATTTCTGTTCTTTCGAGGGATTTTGCTATGCCCTCTCTCTTGGGTTTCTCACTTGACTTCTCTTGGTTACTTCCACTATTTTCTGGAACTGATTGTTCGGTAGGCTGTCTCCCCTTCTCTGCAGCCTTCGTTGGAGGCTCTGTAGCCATTGACACTTGCCCTTGTCTGTGTGCATCCTGTGTGTGGGTGCATGCAGTGGTCAGTGTTGCGTTTTCATTCATTCCGTGCTGACCTTGTCTCCAGCTTTTCTCTTTATTTGTTACCTTGAATGTGTCTAAATCACTGCTAATTACATTTAATTTTAGTTAGTTAATTTTACCATCAGGTTTTCTTGGGACTGGAATGACTATATAGGGTCTGGGTGCTTTCATAGGCCCCAGATGTTCATTATCTGGTGGGTGTACTGAGATTGGGACACTTTGTGCACCAATAAAGAAATCAGTTCTGATTGTTAATGACAAAAAAACAATAATAATTACTATACATATGCACATTATCGTTCGGAAAGACAACTTGAAGGGAAGTGGGGGTGCCCTTCTGCTGGGGGTAAAACCAAGTTACTGTTCTGTTATTTATTCCTTCTCTTGCTCTGATCTCGTAGTTCATTATTATTAAAGTGACGAGTGCTTTACAAATTTCCCCCCTCTTGTTGGTGCTGTCGGTGATCTCTGGGTTATGCAGTACAGTTCCTTTTGCTAAACTATGGAAATGGGTTAGGCTAGCAACCTTGGTACATCACATTCATAATGCATATCTATAGTAGGTAAGGTCTCAGTGCACTCCTCGAATTTGCTTTGGTCCTGAGGACATGCTGGAACCAGTTCAAGGCGAAGGAATGAAAAGACAGAACTGCTAAAAATCACACAAAAATAAAATGTTGTAAAAATAAAAATAAAAATAAAAGTGAACATGAAAAATAAAAATAAAAATAAAAAATAAGGAAAAGTAGAGGGAAAGTACAAAGAAAAAATAGGATGGTGTAGTTCTTGTCTTTGCTCTCCTCGACCTGTCCTGCGGCTGAGTGGTTGAAGGACCGTGTCTCTATCCTCGATCTCTCCTACAGCGAAAGTCTTACTGGAATCTCCTAAGGTACTCTCGCTGGAAGTTGGATTGCTCCACCTGGAGCATTATGCAGTGGAGAAGTGTACCCATGTGTGGGGCGTTGCCCGGATCTCTAAGGAAGGTGATGACGTCAACATCTGCAGGCCTCCCCACTATTTCCGGATAGTCTGTGACTAGTCTAAGCAGGAAGCTGTGAGCCAGCCGGGTGTCTTCGGTGATTGGGACATTTGTCCTGTGTTGGCTAGGTCCTGGTCATTAGTTTTTCTTTTGATTTGCACAGTCTCTGCACTTTCCTGTTGCGTGGACTACCACAAGGTGATTTAGTTTAGTCCACAGCTAGTTTAACTGAGCTAGGTTTCTTGGGTCTCTGATGAAAGTGCGTGTGTCAGTTGTTCTCCCGACAAGTCCTGGGCATTTCTCGATTATTTGAAAGAACAAATGAAATGTGAGTTCATCAATGTCTACTGGCGGTGGAAGCATTTGTGTCCTCTTTGCTGTGCTCGGGTAGCTCGGCGAAGGCTTCCGTGATGACAGTCAGCAGTTGCCAAATTACCTTCTTGTTTGCAGGATCTTGAATAAAGTCTGTGACACTGGTCTCTCTCTCCCTATGAGTGATGGGTATGACAGCACCACCAATTGAAAATACGTAAGCACATCCCACTTGAGGCTTCTGCTAGGAGATACCATGAGTTCTGTGAACAAAGTCTTGACAGTGGTTACTTCAGGATACTGTGTTACACTCTCAGAAAATATTTTATTTGCAGTCTATCAGAGTCTTGATTCTTTGTACTACTTGGGCATGACGTGCTTTCAAAAGTTCGTTTTATCAATGTTGTCATGGCTTTGATGTGCTTCTCTTTACCCTGCAACTAGGATGCACAGGTTGTTCATTTATGTCCTTTATTATCTTTCACTAGTTTGCGAAAATGTCTTGTTTAAAAGCCACACTTTAAAACTGAGTTCTTTTCACCTTTATTTCACTGCTCATGCGTCCTTCTTCCTCGTCATGGATCTTGTCTGCACGTGCTGAGGTTCTTCCCTGTTGTCTGTGGTTTCTTTGTGGTTAGATGTAACTTGGGGGCTCTCTCCTATATAAGGTTTAATGTCATTTATGAAGATCCATGCCCTTCTGCCTTGGAGCTTGACGGCGGAAGGGGTGCAGTCCTCTACGATGAAAAGGGCCATTGAATCGTGGCTCATCCCACCTCTTCCTGGTAAAGTTCCTTATGAGCACATTGTCACCAGGGAAGACAAGGGGCGCATGTAGACTTTGCGCGGTGTCTGCTTCAGCACTTCCTGATGTGTTTTGTGCTGCGCTGTCCCCTTTTCGCCATCGCTGCAGCTGGCCTGAAATGGCAGAGGCGCTGGATGTCATACAGTCAAGGTACTCCTGCATCTCTGTTCCCAGAACCCCTCTAGTCAGCTGGGCATCACATCTAGCTCTATCTCGGGGGGTAAGAGGGGTCCTCATCCTTCTGCCTGTGACTATCTCGTGTGGCATGAGAAGATGGTCGGAGCCTGGTCGGTTCTGAAGTGCATACAATGCCAGTGGTAGACAGTGCAACCATCCCTTTTTTAATGTGAGCTTCAACTTGGCTATCCTCTCCTTTAACAGACCGTTGAGCCGTTCACATATCCCATTCCCCTCCGGTTAATACGCCGACGAGAACTTGTGCTTTATTTTTTTTTTTTTTTTTATTGTTTTGGCTGAATAAACAACCTTTCAATTTATACAAATAGTTCCATCAATACAATTATAAGTGAATATATAAAAACAGAATCAATTATACATAAAATAAGACGTAATTCATAATTAATACAATAGGGTTTCTCATAAAAGTCACACCTTTCCACATCCAGTTAATATTTAGAATTTTAAATCTACAAATCTAATTCATTCAAGTAGCCAATAGTAGCTATTTTGATAGACATTTGTTTAGTACCAAATACCAGCAGCCAAAATGTTTCATTGTCGATCAGTTTCAGTTGTGCAAAGTGTCCCAGAAAATATTTACGTGTAATTCAGGGCAATATGCAACAGGGCAATATGCAACAATATGTTTCAGGGTTTCTGGGTAGGTGGCACATTTACAGAATCTACAAACATTCTAATTAGGTGCCAAGATCTTTTGTCTACATTGAATATCCTTAGTTGACCAGAGATTGAGGCGGAACCTCATATAATCTCCTCTGAATTTGTGTGAGGGATATTTAATTAAATAGGATTCAGGAATTCTATACTTTTTATATCCATATTGAGCAGGGTTCCAATCTTTGTAGCTTAAATACAATTCTCCAGTGTAGATCTAATCTCTTTGGTAGAGTTTTGTTTTGGCATGAGTAGGGTTGGTGACTAAGGTATCAATTGTGATATCGGCATCAATAAGAATGTTTGTGACTACATTTCGCCAATTTAGCGGACAGTCATGATTTGATTTCAGCAAATATTGTGCCAAAATCTCAGAAATGTCAACATATTGCAGAGACAGTAGACACTTTCTCAACAAAGCAATTGATTTCCATGAAATCATACTGTACAAAGATAGAAGGCCTAGTTTGAAACGAATTAGGGCAATAGGAAAACAATTGGGCAAATTAAAGATTGAACGTCAGAACCTACCCTCCGATCGGTCCCAAAAATGACGAGCTTTTGGAGCACATGATTCAGAACTATATGAGAGAATAGGTATCACTTTCAATGATAGAAGATGGCTACATGAAAATTTACCAAATTTATAAAGGATAGCTTTTGCTTGAGAGATTAGGGCCTGAAGCTTAGATTTTATATCGGCCATGTGAAAGGTATCACTCTCATAGTTGTTAACGACAACTCCTAGATATCTGTATACAGATGTAATTAGTATACGTTCTTGCCGTTTCTTTATTTTGCAATTATAGCATTCCATAATCTGGGTTTTGGCCAGATTAATGGTCAAAGTGTTTTCCGCTGCATAGGATGCTAGACCATTAATCAATCTTTGCAAACCCACATGAGTTTCGGATAAAAGGATGAGGTCGACAGCATATAGGGCCCATGGGATGTGATGTGGGCCCAATTTTGGAGCATCAGAATTAATATTTACAAACCTCTTACCCATATCAAGGATAAAAAGATTGAAAATGGTAGCTGCAAGAATGCACCCTTGCTTAAGGCCACAGAATGTCGGAATAGGAACAGTAAGTTGACCATTAAGAGAAAGCCTGATACGTACAGAAGTATTCGAGTGGAGCATCGATATCAATTTGACTAGAGAGAAAGGACAGCCTAAGGTAACCAGTTTGTGCAGCATTAGAGATCGGTCAGCAGAATCAAAGGCTTCCTTGAAGTCAACGAAAGCAATAAATAAAGATTGGCCCTGCTGCCAAAAGAGGGCTATATTAATAGCTGTGCCCTTTCCGGCAACAAAGCCAGTCTGACACTTGTCTTGCATATTCGCAGAGTCAATCCAAAGATATAAGTCTCGCAAAATCAAGGAAGCGAAGATTTTACCCGGAGCATCAAGAAGGGCGATAGGCCTATAATTTGCTGGATTGTGCCTATTGGCCTTCTTGAATATTGGAACAATTACCAAGCTGCACCAGGATGGCGGAATCCTCTGAGTTGACACCACCTGCTTAAAGATCTCAAACAGGATGGGAGTCCATTTTTCAGGAAACTGTTTCAACATCAGGTTAGAAAGACCGTCAGGCCCGGGAGCTCTGGATCTGCTGGCTTTTTGAATATAATAAGAAATATCCTTCTTAGTGAAGTGCAATGAGAAAGAACCCTTCAGAGTTGGTGAGCCTTGTGACAGATGGGTTATGGGAGCGGCATACAGGCTCGCAAAATGGGCAAGCCATTGGGTCGGCGAAACATCATTAATTTGCATAAACAGTTGAGAATGCTTGTATGTCTTACTGATAAGCGCCCATGTGCCCGCAGTATTTTTAGATACCAATTGTGCTAACATAGACTCACCATCTGATTGAAATAGAGAAGCCTGGTAGGATCGTCTCCAATTTCTGTAGCTTGTTTTAAGTGATTTTAAAGCAGACCAGCGGAGTTCAGTTGGTAATAATAGAACTAATTTCCTCTTGCTCTGAAACAGAGCTTTTTGTTTCTGCATATTCAGGTCAAAATTATGCAAATTTGACCGTGAGTTGGTCGTCTTGGACATAGAGGAAAATAGATATAACAGTTTAGTGTAGTCAAACTCACAAGGATTAGAATTCAGAGTGTTCTGAAATTCAGTCTGCAGCTTAATATTGAACTGAGTCAACTTTGGTTCAGTCCAGCGTAGCCGATTCCGAGCTGAATTTACTTGGCCTGTGCCTGGTATAGCAACAGCATATAGTCATCTGTTTTCTTATTAGTTGTCCAAAACAAATTCAGCTTGTCATGGTCACTTTCAGGAGCTGACGATATGTAGAATCCAGTTAAGGAATGGAATATATTACGACTCACATAGATGAAATCAATCGTTGCTGTCGCTGCACCCCTCCTCCAAGTCGGGTGAGGGGGGATGTCCTCAGGGAAGGTGCCATTAAACATTACCAAATTTTTGGATTCCAAAAAAGTGGTCCAACGTCTCAACCTAACCATAGTAGAAGTTTTGCTATTGTTTAGACAATGTAAATTTAAGTCTCCGGCTAAGATAACATGGCTATACGAGGAACATTGTAAGGTTTTCTGCCACAGGGCCTCAAGAGATTTCAGAAATGCATCAGTGGTTTGTGCAGCCGGATTCCAATAAACATTGAATATGAAGTAATTGGTATCAAAGATTTTTAATTGGACCAATTGTAAGTAAGGAGTAAGGTATTCCTGGAAAACCAGATTGATGTGAGGATTGGTTTTCAAAAGAAGCATAAGGCCCGACATGGGGTGGCCTTTAGCAGCGCAAATAGCCGGATTTAAAATAATATGGTGGTTGTCCCAAGAGGGACACTGAGACATCCAGGTTTCCTGGAGAAGGATGATGTCATAGTTGGCCATTTTAGTAATTGAAGAGGACAAAAGGTGTTTAAATCCCCTCGTATTCTTAACAAGGAAAAGGGTATCATAGTAGATGGGTTGGAGTTAGTTGTTTGAACAGTGGCACCTACACTGCGGTAGAGATGAAACCGGCCTTTTTAATAAGGCAGTTTATTCAGAAGGGGGCTCCAAAGGTTGTTGGTTCATACCTTTGGAAACTGGATCTACAACTGTTCTCAAATTATCAATTTGAAGTTCGAATCCCATTTCAAATAGCTCAGCTAACCACAACGCATTCAAAACCACTCTCGACTTTAACCAAATCCTAGAAATGGAAAAATCATGATCATAGAGAAACTCTATCTGTTCAATGTCAGCAGAGCTAATGTCCTCTAAAAGAGGAATGTCTGCAAATATTGACAGAACACTAGATCGATTTAAATCATATTTGGTATAAGGGGAACTTCTATATTTGATGACCAAAGAATGGAGAAAATGCTTGGAACCATGTTTCTTCGATGGCACCTGAACAGACAAATGTTTAGTCTTGTCAGTAAATGAAGTGTTGCAGGTCTGGCTTGAATACGTTGGTAAAACTTGAATAGACACTACAGGAACTTTATTTTGTTTTGATTGAGTGACCATCGAAAGAGAGCATCCCGTTATCAAGGTAGACTGTTTAAGAAGACATCTTGAGGACAGATCATATTTAGACATGAATTTATCTATTGTTGTTAACACAAGCTGTTCAATAGAAGGAAATACAGGTTCAGACTCAGCACAAAAGAGAGTCTTAGTTTGCAGAATGGGTTGTACATGTATCGTAGGAGTCGGACCAGTATTGGAGCCAGAAATAATAGTAGAAGGAAAGACAGTAGCCGGAGTGAGAACAGAGGAGATACCAGAAGGTAAAGTTACCATAGTTACATTTTGATCATGAATACGTTTGGTAGAAGTATTGGCAGTATTAGAATTTGGACAAATAGATTTGGTAGATTTAGTAGTCAGGTATAGATCGATTTCCTTGCGAATTTCTACACGTCTTGATTGAAGTCCTGCTTCATCAAAGGGAGCTACTCTGGACTGTATTAAATTAGATGATTGAGAAGGTACAGAGGAAAGAGAGACATCATTCTGAGAAAGAGCTACAGTCTCATTCAACAGTGCATATGGCAAAGGCAGCGTCGGTGGAGGAGCCACTTTGGCAAGTTTTACCAAGGCAATTTTAGCGTATTTATTTTGGACTGCTCTAGTAGCGAGAGTCATTTTCTTGGTTGGTAACTGAACAGCTTTTATAAATGACTTGGAAATAGATGGTGAAATTCTTTTGGTCACCCGATTTTTTGTTTTTTTCTGCACTGGAAAACAAGGTACATTTTTAGCATTCTGACCTTTAGTATATTGCCCTCCTGAAAAAAATCATGTATGGTTGCTTAGAGATAAGAGGGCACTGAGGCAAGGAGTTACGTGGACATGGGGCAATGGTAAGAAGTGGTGTTGGTAGTTTCGATGGGGACAAGCATTGTTCATGAATTACTCCAGGGAAAAAAGGTAATGCGTTTCCACTCATCGGAGCAATTGCAGTGTTAGATGTAGGCAAAGCTACAGATGGTTGGGGAGGGAAGCTTTGTACCCATGGACAATCGGTTGGGTGTGCGGAAGATGTATATAGATCGTTTTTGCAATCTTTGCAAAGTGCTTTTAAATTCAATTCTCTTTGCCATCTTAGTAATTTAACAAGTTGTCGGTCTTGTTGTAATAGTTTAGCGTTCAGGGTTTCATACAGCTTAAACAGCGATGAAATGGCGAGATTCATGGCATGTAGTGTTGTTTCTACCAGAACAGAATGAGGAAAATCCAACTGTAAGGGTGGAAGTGGAGGGGATAGTATAGGTATCTGAGTTGCATTAGATGCCGAGGGAAAATGCCATGGAGTTGGTGCGGTATAGGAAGAAGCAGCAGAAGAAGTGTCATTCGAATATATGTGCGAGACATCCGGTAAATCAAACTTTGTTTCTTGCTCGTCATCATTTTCCAAAAAAGAGGAATTCGATTGCAAGTCAATCACATCCTGATCAGCGGTAAGAGGAGCAATTACTAAAGGGAATGGTAGTCTCAGGGCGCTGTTCAATGGGAGCGGGTTCAGAACAATGTTTTTGGTGTCAACCTTTTTAGGAAGAGTAGGTAAATCCTCGTTAGTAAAACGTACCGACTCTGCAATAACTTCAAGGGGTATAGTGGGGTGGGGAAAATCAGAAATAGTAAGTGGCAAAGTTTCAGAACCCTTTAGCATTGTAACATCAGAGATGGGCAATGACATAGCTCAACTCACCCGCTTTTGGCGGGTGTCACCCGCCTTGAAAGCTGATGAATCACCCGCCAAGCCCCTCCTACGCCCATTCACTTCTATGGGCCTCTCACCCGCCAAAAAGAAAATCGGGTGTTTTCACCCGCCTTGGTGACAAAAAAGGTTGGGGGCTATGGCAATGAAGCAGCAGAAAAATCAGTGTGCAAACTAGTGGGAACTACAGCAGCGGCCGTGGTGAGATTGGCACTAGCTGGGAGACCAAAGGGATTAAATAACATCTGATGAATATCTCGGGAGGGCACCTTTAGTTTAGAGCCGCCATCAACAGATTGCTTTCTGCTCACAGTCACACACGGATGTGGGGTGCTACCCATTTGTTTCCGTTTCACAAAATAAATGACAATAAAGTAAGGAGAAAAAAAAAAGAAAAAAAAAGTGTTTATATATATATATTTATAATATTAAAATAGAGTAACCAGTGGCACCGAACGTAAAACAGCGAAAAGTCCACAGTAACCTAATAATAAATATAAGCTACAGGGTTAACAATGATTAGCAGAGTGAATGCATACAAGAGAAATGTTTGCCACTGAAATTGTTGCAAGAGTAAGTTATAAGGGACACGAGGTTGCAGTCGCACATACAATACCAAATACACAGAGTCAGCGTGTCTTCTCCAAGCAGGACAGGGCACCAAACAGACAACAGTCACTGAAAAGTCTCTTATGAAGTGATGCGGTCTGCCTTTTCAAAAACGCAAGTTTAGTAGCTTTTCATGATACCTGAGTAATTGAGTAAGTATCAGCGACACAGCAGGATCAAAGGAGGATTCCTCCTGCAGTCTCCTGGTGCTGCCAACAGCAGTAAGACGAGGGTTACACTAATTTAGGTAATCGTTGTGTGGATGTACTGGGTTTACCATCTAGTCTTCAATGAGTTCTCCAGCCGCGAGTAGGAGTAATAATGTACAACAAGCTGGTTTTCCTCAAAGCTAGTGAATACAGCCAGCCAGCACAAACAGCAAAAACAGTCTGCCTCATGCAACGCCCTTTTCTCCACTACCGGGCTTATAGCTGCGAGGGTTGCTGTGACTGGTTAAATGCACTATATTTCCTGTAGGCATGTTGGCCTCTTCCACGTTCTTAAAGTGGCAGACACTGTATTTCCTCAGAGTCTCTTCTAGTGCAATAGACGGCAAGAATAAGGCAGAATGAACACAAGCGTGAGTGCAGCAAAAACAGTCCGCCTCACGCGACGCCCTTTTCTCCACTACCAATCGACAAGCTAATCTGTTCAAAAACTGAATTAACAAAGTGGGCCCCATTATCTGATCTCATTACCTCACACACTCCCCATCTAGGGAACACTTCCTTCACCAGAAACTTGGCAGCACAGGTAGCGCTGGGGTGTGTACAGGGGCCTGCTTCTATCCATCTAGAGAATAGACACACCACCCCAATTAAATACCTGTGCCCATTGCACACTTGAATCATATCGACATAATCGATGTGTAAGTGCTGAAATGGTCCATTTGGCCTGGGGATAAATCCTCTCACTACTTTTAATATGTGCCCAGCAGTGAATTGCTGGCAGATTATGCAGTTCATCATGAAAAATGCAACGTGCTCCGCTAAATTCGGCGTGAACCAGTCTTCTGCGAGCATTGCAGCTAGATTTTCTTTTGACATGTAGATGGGGTAGTGCAGTTGTTCTACTGCTACCTTTAGCAGGGCGACAGGCATCACTGGTTTACCAGTGCTGTCTTGCCTCCACAACCCGTCAGAGGGGTTTAAGGAACACCCTTGACGCTTCCACAAATTTTTCTCCTCCTGAGGTGCCCTCCCTTGGAGTTCCATTAGCTGAGTCTGCCCCATGTGACTATAGGCCTCATGTGTGGCTCGTGCTACCATCATCCTCTCATGGGTACGTGCCACCTCCAAGTCCATGATTGTTTCATTTTTGGATGCAATGCGCTTGGCTTCCGTGTCCGCTTCATGGTTTCCACGTGACACAAAATCTGTCCCCTTGGTGTGGGCGGCGCATTTCACGACCGCTTTGCCCACTGGGAGCTGTAGTGCTTTTATCAACCTGTCCAATAAGGCTGCATGTTGCACTGACATGCCGTCCGCTCGGATGTAGCCCCTCCTTTTCCAGCGCGCTAGACCTGCATGTACTGTGGACGTCACATAGGCGGAGTCACTGTACACAGTTACTTCCTGGTCTGCATGTTTCTCAATGGCGAGTATCAGTGCCAATAGTTCTGCAGCTTGCGCAGAATAGTGAGAGGGTATTCGCGCACTGACGAGTACTTGGAACTATCCATTCGCTAGGTGTTTTACCACGGCCACGCCTGTATATCTTTGTCCGTCTTCTTGATTGATTCTCGAAGAACCGTCAATGAACACGATTTCGCCACCTGCAGGGCATTTTCATTTACCCTGGGGATTTCACCATAGAATTCCTCATAATTCGCACAGTCATGTATATGTTCTCCCTCTGTGACTGGCTCAGCTATTAATGTGGCTGGGTTCACAGTTTTACATTGCACTATTTTGATCGATGGGTTAGAGATAATCACTTCATATGTGGATGCCCTCTGAGATGTCAGCGTGCCCTTTGGTTTTCAAATATGGCAAATAACGAGTGCTCGATGTACAATGTCATGGAGCACCCCATCACAATGGATGATGCCTTTTCAATGGCGAACGCGGCAGCAGCTAGATTTTGTTTGCATGGGAAGGGGCCTTTCATGACCGGGTCCAAACTCCCGCTGTAATACGAAAGGGGCTTGTACCCCAGTGAGGTTCGCTGAGCGAGTACTGCCGTCATATAATTGCCATCGGTATGTGAGAACAGGTAGAATTCCTCTGCATAATTAGGAATCCCGAGAACTGGGGCCGCACAAATTGCCCCTTTAAATTCTGCAAACCCCTTCTCCATTGCCTCAGTCCATTCAATGTCTCCTTTTGTTGCCTGGGCTTTCTTCAAAGCCTGAAGCAAGGGCTTGGTATACAAGCTGTAGTCGAAAACCCATGCTCTGACATAATTGCACAGGCCTAAGAAGTTTGCATCTGTTTTACCTTGTTTGTTTGTTTGTTTGTTTATTTATTTATATGGCGCACCGGACCAGAAGGTATGAGGGTGCAAGCATTACAAGAATATTCTCAACTTAGTTACAATACTGTACATTATTTACATTATTATGCATAGTGAGTAGATGCAGTTACAGTGAGTAGAAGCAGTTACAAGTATACAGAGTAACATTACTACATAGTTACAAGTTGAACAAATTTGTAGTAGTTGCAGGGTGTCATTATTGGTCTTTGTTCTTAAGCCACTGGATGTAATTGCGCCTAAATTGGTGGTAGGTTTGAGGTGCTCTGACGGAGGGTGGTAGTGAGTTCCAGTGTTGGGCTGCTTTTACCTGGAAGCTGTTGCCGCCCATTTTCGTGCGCTTGAATCTGGGAACAGCGAGCAGGTTAGCATTGCTATTTCTGGTGTGTCTGTTGGGCGTGTATCTGGTTATTCTGTCTGAGAGATAATGGGGAGCTGCGTTGTTAAGGCATTTGTGGGTGAGGGAGGCTACCTTAAGCAGAATATTGTCTGAGGTAGTGAGCCAGTTGTGGGTTCTCCTAGTATTCGAGATGTGTTCTCTTTTAGGGAAGCTAAGCGCTGCTCTAAGAGCATTGTTCTGTAGGATCTGGATTGTATTGGTAATCTGTTTGTTGGCGCCTACATAGAGGGAGTTACAATAGTCCATCTTAGATAGTATGAGAGCCCTGACTAGAGTAATGCAGCTTTGGGTGGAGAGGAAGGGTTTGGCAGAGCGTATAAGCTTGCATGTGTAGGCTGTCGTGGATGCCTTGGAGCTGACCTGTTTATGGAAGGAGAGGGTGGAATCGAAATAGATGCCAAGGGTTTTCACTTCCTTAGCTACCTTTATAGGGTTGCCGTCAATGGTGAAGCTGGAGTAGTTGAGGTCCAGTTTGTTTAGGTTCATGGCTGATCCCAGGATGATGAGTTCGGTCTTGTCATCATTCAGGCATAGACTATGGGAGGCCATCCATGCCTGGATGATGAGGTACACCTTGTTCACCAAGGCCAAATCCGTGTTGTAATCTCCCGTCAACGGGATGAGGATTTGGGTATCATCAGCATAGTTAGTGTAGGTGATACCCAAAACCGTCGAGTTCATCAAACAGGGGCTTAGTGAACACGTTGTACAGTGTGGGGGAGACACATGACCCCTGAGGGACCCCGCATGTGATGGGAATGGGGTCAGCGGAGGCCGTGGTGGAGAAGACGCGCATGGATCTGTTGCTAAGGAATGATGTGATCCAGCCTATGGCTTCTTGGGAAAAGTGGGCCGCCGAGTGGTTTAGCCGTGTTCATGATAGCTTCAGCCCTTTCTGGGGTTACCTTTTTCCCTTTGTGTGAGATTAGCTGGCCTATGTACAGCACCTCTCGCTGACAGTATTGTAACTTTTCCTTATCAACTTTATATCCTTTTTCAGCCAGGATAGTCAGTAGCTGGACAGAGTCACGCGTGCATTGTTCCTCAGTGATGCTGCAGATCAGAATGTCATCCACATACTGCAAAACAACACTGTCTACTGCAATATTGCTTAGGTCCATCTGCAGGACTCTGTTGAAAATGGATGGAGACTCACAGTACCATGTGTGGCAACCTCGTGCTTTTCAGGCACATTTGTCTGAAAGTAAATGACGTCAGGTCTTGAGAGTCACAGTGCAACGGGATTGAGAAAAACGCATTTTTCAAGTCAATCACCATGAAATATTTTGCCTCAGTGGGTATGTTGCATAGAATTGTGGATGGATTAGGGACTAGAGGGAATTCGCTTCAACTATATCATTTAATGCTCTTAAATCTTGGATTAAACGCCAAGACCCTCCTTTGATTCCTTGATGGGGTAAATCACTGTGTTGCAAGGTGATTCTGACGTCACTAGAATGCCCTGCTCCATCATGGCGAAAATTGTCTTCGCGATTCCTTCATCTGCCTCTCTGGACATAGGATATTGTCATGCTCTTGGTAAAATTGCTCCTGGTTTCAGTTTAAATTTCACTTCACCTGCCCCCCTCAGGAGGCTTACATCATAGGGCCCTGTAGTCCATACCACGGCAGGCACTTGGGCCATGTCGTCATCAAAGTATTCTGGATGTATCAGCGCCAACATCATTCTCTGTGGCACCTCCCGTTTCATCATTTTGACCCAAAATATGAGACTTACTTCCACCCTTGTCTCTTCTAGGTCAGGGTGTTCTTCGAACAGATCGTCATCAGTGATGTCAGTCACTCGATACCCTTCTTCGATGGCGATAATCGTACACCTTTGTCTGCCTTCGTCATCATATCCTTCGACCAATACCAATTTCCCTCGCACTGCGGCAGATTGTATCATTAGGGGAAATACTTGTCCCTCCTCTTCGTGCATAGGTTTTCTGGGTCTGAATAGAAACTCATCAGGTGCCCTCATAGTTCTACCTGCGAGGACTGGCAATCCCGCCATGAGCACCCGCACCCCATATACAAAGACTTCTGGCTCTAACGCTATAGCTCTCATGGCTATGCGTCCTGAGAATATAATAAGGGTACATTCATTTTGCGCTCTCCCACAGAGACTGGGAGTGCGTCTATAAAGGGAACTCTACTGTGAGCTCCCGTGAAGCTCTGAGTATCTATGGCCTCGCCGGACAAGGAAAACGTGCCTTCTCGTATGCACAAGCTCGTCGCACCCGTGTCAACTAAGAAGGAATATTCTTTACCCCCTATGACGACATTCACCCTAGGTTCCCTATTAGGGTCTGGTGTCACTGATAGGATAGAAAACATCAGAGTCCCCCGTGAGCTGTCCTATTTCATATATAAGATCGGCCCACTGTATACTTGCTGATTTCCCCCAGCCCCAGTGTTGACTGCCCCTCCGGAGCTAGTGCCCTGTGACATTTGCGGTGGTGCCTGCTGGGATTGTCCCTGCGGTACGTTCCCATGTGCGGGGGTTGAACCACTTGCTGTGCACCTTGCTGCAGGCCTGGCGCCTGCTGCTGCACTGTGTGATTTTGTGCACTGCCCTACTGCGGGACGGCAGGCTGATTCACCATGCCTGCCCCCATCCGTTGGCTATTTTGCCACATGCCTTGGCTTCTGCACACGCGCGCCACATGTCCTGTCATTCCACACAGCCAACACACTGGAGGTGGTCGGCCATCTGTCCATCTGGCGTAGCTGGACTGCCCATCTGCACGTTCTGAAAGCCACTTTGATTATTCTGAAAGCCTCCCTGGTTACCTCGAAACCCACTCTGATTACTCTGCCATCCTCTTCCTCAAAACCCCTTCCCCTCGGGTAAAATCCTGCGCTACCTTGGTTATTCTGTGCTTGGTTAGTCACCTGCTGTGTGCGTGGTTCAGCTGGGCTTGTCAGCATGGCTCCCTCGAGAGCATACTTTGAGAGTTTCTTTTGCACCAGTTGGCCTCCTCACCGTTACAGGTTGCTTCCTTTTTCTGATTCTTTTCTTGCAGCAATCAACAGTAATGTGCAATTGTCAACTGTATTTCAGCCCATGGTTTAGCTTCTATTCCTACCAATTTCTTGAGCTGTTTTTGCACTGGCTCAGGCAACCCGTGGCATAATATATGGTAGAATACAGGATAGATTTCGTCCAAGACTCATGCATTTCAAGCACCAACGCGTCTTGAAAATTCTGGATATAAATCAATGGATCCTCTGACTCTTTCATTTTTTGAGTCATTATAGCCCCCATATCAGAAGTGTCTGCATATAGCGTTCACAGCACTTTCCACGCTGCTGCTATACAGTTATTAAATGGCGCTCCATCATGGGAAGTGTTAGTTAGAGTTACCCTAGGGTAGCCTGCCCGTTTCCATACATCATTTGCTCTTTCACCAAGTATGGCAATTAGGAGGCCCTTATTGTCCCCTATAGCTAAGGTGACACCCCCCGTCATTTTCTCTAACTCATATATCAACTTCCTGGCTCCCGATGTCAGCATTGGAAGCTTATTTTTTAAGTTCTCTTGGTCCATGTGTGGCCATGGAATATATTGTGGTCTTGCTCCCCCCTTTTCTAGTAGCAGGAATTGGAATACGCAGTCTTCCTTTTCTTTTCCCATAGCTCTCCAGTCTATCGCTGGGGCGGCATTTCTGCCTTGCCGTCTCCCTGGCAATGCCCTTAATCTATCTGCATAGGCAGGCGCTGACGCCCCCCTCTGACCGTGGGGTGTTCCTTCATGTCGGCCGGACTGCGCGACAGACTTCGGTGTCCTACTTGTGGACTCACTAGCGTCTGAGCATCGTACCCCCGGTCACCTGGGAGCCATTTTTCACACCGTCCCCCTTCCTCGTGTGCCACATCCTCCATTTCCCCACCGGAGTCAGATTCTGAATACTCCCAGTTTACACAACTCCTTGCATCCTCTTCGTTCTGCCCAATCTCCAGCCTGTCTAGGGACAGTCCCCTGCTCCCACTACTCTGGGTGACATCCTCAGTGTCATATAGCTGAGTGCTCTCTAAGCGCTCATTTTCCCTTCCCCCATCGGATATCTGTTCTAGCCACATATCATCGTATATTTAATCAATCGTTTCCCTGATGCTTCTGGTGTCGAAGTCATCTTCAATATTTGCCCCACTTATACCTGGTACCGCATCGCTTGCAGGAAAGAATTCTTCTATGTCTTCCCATTCTACTGTAGGATTGGGTTTTATGACTTCCCGCTCCAAATATTCAAGATATCGTGCCCTTTGTCTGCGTTTACATTCTCTTTCCTTATCTATTTCCTTGCACTTCCTTGCTTCTTGTCTAGCCTTATCGACTTCCCCCATCCGTTCATTTCTACGTTCCTTTGCCTGTCTAATCTCTTCACCTTCTTTTCTCTTCACTCTCTTCTCATGTATCCTTTGCTCTTCTTCCAACCTTTCCTAATTCTGTTTGTACTGGTCATAGGCTGCCTTCTGTTTGTGCTCGAGCTGTTTTTCTTGCTCTTCACAATATAGTTGTTCTCACCTCAGCCTATCCTTTCTTCCTATCCTTTCGTCCCTCATTTCCTTCTCCTTTTCTTTCTCCCTTCTTTGCGCTTTTTCAGGCCTTTCTCTCGGCCTTACATCATCACTTCCCTTTCCATCTAATTTCAATAATATCTGTCCTCCCATCCATTCGTCTTTTGCGAATGCTATCTCATCGCTTCCTTTCCACTCCTTTCCCTCTCTCTCTTTATCGATAGGTGCACTAGTCTGTGCCCGGTCCTTTCTTCCATCATCGCGTCTCTCCTTGTCCCTCTGGACTGCGGAGGCCAGATTAATTTCCTGCTCCTTCTCTTTGATTTCGTCACTACTGTATGTAAGTGGCTCATATGCGGGGTTACTATACCCCGTGGCTGCCTTGAGTTCTCTTAGCGGGTAAAGTCCCTCTGACTTACTTCCCTCGATGACTGGCTCAGGCAGGGGTGGTGGTGCTGTAGGCGTTTCTCCCCCCTCTGTAAATACGTTTAATATCCAGTCAGCGGGTGGTTCTTCCTCCTTTGTCTGCTCGAACATTTTCCAAAGTTCGAGAACTGCGAGGCGTTTCTCTAACTTCTTGCTGGTATATGTGGCATGTAGGAAAGTCGTCACATGCTGTAAAACAGCCTTAGGAAGGGACCCATTCTGTGGCCAAGGCATAAACATCTTGTGGGCGTTACCCTTAACCCACTCTGTGCTATACTTCATGAGTTTTGGTGCATGCTTGGGTAGCTGCTTGCACAAATGTGCAAGTGGAGTAACTGCCTCCATTCTTGATTTCGTCACCAACAATACTTATACAGTTTTTTTATCCTTCCAATAGTATGAGTGAGCACCAAATACGCAAGCTCCAATCCAATCTTTTCCTGCCAAAATGTATACTATCAATTTGCTCAGAAAACCATCAATTCGTTGGCGATTCCCTCTTAGTTACAGAATCGCGTAAAGCCAAATTACATTTCAAACAATCAATAATACAATTATTTTACATTTGATGTACAACAGAACACATGTGACAGACACTTAACAGAGTAGACGGAAACCAGCTGGTCATATATATACCTGCCTTCTAATCAATACCCAGTCATGGAGTTTAAACAAACTCCCTTAGTGCTGTCTTTAAACGTCACCGTAGTTTAAGTACTATGAGTTCACGTTTCTTCTGACCGCTGTATTAAAGTGCAGGAATAAAGCGAATCCTTAAGTTTTTATCTCAGATGCCCCCCTAGTATCCTCTCGTTTTTCTCTTGGGTGTCCCCCCCGCCCCGGTAATCCTTTATTTTTATCTCAGGTGTCCCCTCGGTAATCACTTTTTAACTTATACTCAAGTCATTACCCCTTATATATATATACAGTCTTCTCTACTTCTAACTATTTTATTTTTTCTCTGCCACCCACTGTTACCTTTGCCTTACTTGCTCTAATGCCTACAAGACATTTGCCAAAGTAACGAGTTTATTGTTTCACTCACCGCTCGCATCTTTTCCTCTCTGGAACTTCGGGTTCACCGCCCTTTCCTCTTCCAGCCTTTTAAGGTTTTTTCATCCGATTGGCTGCCTGTGGGAATGAGAAGGGTTATGCTTGGAAAGGTGGGTTCCTTCAGACCCACTGCAGAGTTTTTATGGATTTACACTATCATTGTCCACGGGGAGCTTCTCAGTCTACTCAGCCGGAATGGCGAAAGGACTCGTGATCTTGCCGAAGGCCCAGAGTTACTTTGTGCCGTCAGTCTATAGGTGCCTTATAACTATATTAATCAATAATCAATGGCCGAAACCATTCTCACGCTACCAAGTGTACAGAGGAGTGGGGTTGCACTGATGGGCCCATAGATCATACGCACCCTCTAGTAACTGTAAGACAAGATAGCTGCACCATGTGAGGACTGGGGGTGCAGGATTCACTTACCCCAACACGACTCAATAATGAGGACTCAGTAATTTGGCAAAGGGAAGTCCGTTTAATGACAAGTACATCAAACAGAGAAACAAATGGAAATCAGCAGCATTGCGATCACCTGTCTCGCTCCAACTTCCTCGAACTTCACTCGAACAGCAATAGTTATAGGCAAAACTCGTCATCACTGATGTCTAATTCCACAAAAACTCGACGTGCCATAGAATTGGTTAGGAAAGGTAACTTAAGTATAGGTGCTATATCTGTATATGATAATAGGGCATGCGGATTGGATAACTCTTATCGGGTGGGCGTCTACGGCCATCCCACTACATCACACGTGATTGACGTCACTACAAGTACGACGTCTTATTGGTTCTACTATCTATAGGACTCCAGATAACTTGGTCCATTGTGATTGGGCAGGTTACACCCCTAGACATAAATCCCCATTTTAATTAGCAGCATGCAGAATGGACACCCATGTGCCTGGTGGCCCAAGTTTAACCCTGCCTCCCTTCCATCGATTAGTATCTTAGGGCTGTTTGTCAATTAGTTGGCTGGGTATGGCCTTGAAACTGTAGCCTCTTATCGGGAAAAGTTATGGCATCCTCGGGTCCTGGATGACACCAGGCTGTACCTCTTCGCGCATGGCTGGTCACGTGTTAGTTCACCATGAATCTGCTTCAGTTTCCACCTTTTAGTGTATTTAATTCTGTTTCGGTGTAGCCACCTGCATGGGCCCCCCTTATCTTGACCTTCATGGGGGAGGCTGGTATGCTTTGAAGTTTGCGTCTTGTTAGCTGATGCTCTCATCCCTTCCTCTGGATGACCTCGATTTCCTAGGCATGAGCCGTTCTTTGTTGAGTTTCGATTCCGCTCCTTCTCCTGCCTCTGGCTGGGTTACGAAACTTGGCCTGTGAGGCCTCTGGCAGCCTGGGTACATTTCTGCTTTTACAAAATGGAGTCGCACTTGCATAATGTGTCTTATTGATGTAGATATATAGTTGGCGGTTGCCGCTCTAATCTTCTACTAAGCATTACAAGCAGTATCGTTTCTTTAGCCTCTTGCGTTCCAAGCCTATTTACACATGTTTAACTGGTCGGTTGCTTCCATCTTGTCTTGTAGCAACGTTTCCTTACGTTTTAACATTGTCTCTTCTCTGTGTCCATTACATTTATTTTCGTAGTTACTCGCACTGGCCTGCTTGTCTTCGATAGCCGCTTTTGTTCATTCACAAGTCTGTTCAGGCCCTTGTGTCATTTCGACTGGCCTTCCATTAGGGCTCTTTGGGTCTCTTCATGGACTGTCTGTAGGTACTCTTCGTTTCGTATCAGCGGCTGATACGGCTGTCTGATAGGGTACTGTGCTGCCCAGGGTTGTCTGGTTATGGACGCTTCAACAGGTATGGATCTTCTGATGTATACTGGGCAGAGTCCCAGTGCAGGTCTTTGTTGATTCATTTGCTCCTCATACGTCACATACCTTGGCGAGTACGCTCCTGGTACCTCGAAATGAAGGGATGGGGTGCAGGCCATGTCTGAGACCTCCTCTACACCATCAATAAAAATTGTTAGATGTTTCACGGTGAATCATACAAGATTGATTTGTGGACCAGTAGAGGTAGGAGACTGGGTTCCTAACTGTTCTACATACAAAGACATTAATGTCGTTGTACCCCCAGTAAAAGAAATAAAGTTAGAGGGGGGAGAGGTGGTCTTTGTTGATGGTTCATCGACAACAGATCAGAGAACGGGATTGAAGCATTCAGGAGAAGCAGTGGTAAGGAGTAGATGTGATGATTTTGAGTTTGTGGCAAGCATCAGATTACCAGCACATTTTGCTGTGCAGTCAGGTGCGTTAGTAGTGATGATATTAATATTTGAGGAGCACAAGTTAGTGATGATATATTCTGACTCTGCCTATGTGACATCTACAGGACACAATGGGCACAGACTTAATTTCCTGTGGCAATGACACAGCAAATGTAGAAGCAAAAAGAGCAGCATATTTCCACAAATAGCAGAGTTAACAATCACCCCACACAAAATGATACTCAACATAGAGATGAAGGATGGCTATAATGCATTATCATTGACACAGATAGTGGAACTGCAGGAATGCACACCACAGACAGGACAGCATCTGTGGACAAAGCAAGGATGCTCATTGTACCCCACCGACCGGGTGTGGTGACAGAATAGCACAGGGAAACCTGTGATGCCACTCGGGTTACTTATAATAGCATTAGAAACGTTGCACTACCCAGCACATACCACAAGGTAATATGTACCAGCACATGTTTCAGAGGAGTGGTTCACCACAAACCTGCATGAACACAGAACACATTGTGAATGTTATGGTTAATTGTGTCATGTGCCAACAATATACTGCTGGGCATACCTTGATAACTGTGAGAGAAGCAATACCCCACCCTAAAGGCCTGTTTCAGCATTTGAATATAGACTGTGTCAATATGCTCCAAAGTTGTAATGGGTACCAATATATGATCGTGGTGGTGTATCCTTTTTTGCGATGGATAGAAGCAGGACCATTACCCATGCAGATGCCCAGTTAGCTGCTAAGTTCCTCATACGTGAGATATTCCCAAATTGGGAGTGTGCAAAGTGCTGCAGTCAGATAACGGACTGAACTTTTCAAGTGATATATTTTCTGAAGTAGCATCCCTGCTTGGCATCAAGCACAAGCTTTGTTCTACCTCTCACCCGCAGGCCAACAGCTTTGTGGAACGACTAAATGGCCTATAGAAGGAACACATAGCAAACTTGAAATTGAGAGAATCGCTAAACAAAGATTGGTTACACTGCCTTCCCCTGGCTCTTTTTGCCCTATGCCATCAGCTAGGTTCAGACCACCACCTCACGCCCCATGAAATAGTGATGGGCAGAAGAATGTATGTCCCCATTGCTCGTTCCACTCGTGTTTGATTGGATGCAGAGAGTTATGTGACCGTGCTAGGTGATGAAATGCATGATCATTTAACTGCCATGACTAAATGTTTGGAATTCATTTCTCGAAAGATCAGGGTGTGGCAGGAGGGCCAAGAAGCAACCAATGACAACAGTGAAGGAATTGCATATGTAGATGCTGTAATATGCCTTGCAATTGTTCCCAGATGATTTAATATATGTGAGGAATTTCCTCCGCAAGTGGCACAAGCCATGATTCGAGGGCCTATATACTGTGCAGTATGCAACCCCCACCACAGTAAAAGTGCACAGAAAGAAGGCGTGGGTGTATATAGGTGATATGAAAAAATTCATAGACACTGTCCCCCTGTCGGACGAAGATGAGCCAGAAGAAGACGAGGTGACCAGACTCCAGACGAGAGCGAGAATGAGAGCTGACCAGTAACGTTACACGTGACACCGCCCTAACAAACAACTTATCTCTCAAGAGCTGAAGCACCCATGTGTTTAATATATCAACATGTGCAGAGAACATGGACTCCATCAGCATTATGACCAGCACTTTTTTCTTTTCCTTTTGTTGTTTTTGGTTTGTGTGCACCATGGCAGTAAAATTGAGATTATAGTATCGATATAGTTGTTAACATGTATTTTTGTAGCTGTTAATATGAGCGAAAAGATGCCACGAGTGAGGAGAGCTGTGAATAATGACGAATATCTCCAGAGGCAACACTTGAAGGTTATACTCAGAAAATAAAAAAAAACCTTTGGTACAAGCACTTTGTCAAACCGGATATTAAATTATGCCTCTTATTAGAAACGATTTGTATGTATATTGGCCTACGCCAAGTTTCTTGAAAATTGTACGCAAATAACTCTCGGCGGCAAGGTCTTGACCTTAGAAATTGACGTAAGCCGCCATCTTGAATCAAGGCTCCATTTTAGGTTAGAAACCGCCATTTTGGGGTTTTGTACAAAGTCACCCTGTAATCTAAAATGGCTGTCTCGTGTGTCCTTGTTCTTGCCTTAACCTCTCCAACCTCTGTAGGGAAGTTAATGTCCAACCTGCCTTCAGGCTACATGTTAGGGTCATGTAGACCTTGTCCTTTGTTGACCTCGGAGCAGGGGATTACTTGAATTAGCAATGTTCAACTACAAGTATACAAGAACAGTAATGCTATCCGAATATAATATGCGAAACATTGTTTGGTCTGTAATTAAAGCAATATATAAAGAGTGTAAATGTTAAATTGAAGAATAATGGAGTGTGTTAGTAAATGTATCGAAAAGTAAACCGCATGCACGAGATATGTAAATTAGGAAAGTGAACCTGGCGCGACCCTAGCCCAGTGCATGATTAACCTGTAAGGGGGGGCTGGACATCAGGGGGCTGGACATCAGTTTACAAATTGTATAAAAGCACTGATGTCCAGCTAGGAAATTCCCTCACTGCTCATATTGGACCTGCTGGTGGTCTCTGTGATGTATTGACGGCCAAATAGCTATTTGTGTACTTTGTTGAATACTGTTCAGTTTTGTAATAAAGATTCTGGGAATCTTTATAAGCCCGTGTCAGTGTATTTTGCTCTGCTCGGTGTAACAGCCGTAATACTGTATTTTTTCTGATTCCACAACTTGACCAAGGTGGGAAGGGAGAAATCGGATGAAAACTGCTTCTTGTGCTCACTCCTTCGTACGGCTTGAGTGTCTCCAGATTGTTTGTGTCTGAGAAAATACCAGTAAACACCAGGGCACATTGCTTAACTCATATTGCATTATGTAGGGGACAGCTCCAGGTAAGTTTTGCTTCCTTAAAAGGGGTGACAAAAGCAGAATCACTTTATGAAGATAATTTTATCAAAGAAAAGAAAATGGTGAACAAGGTGATGAAATATAAACTATCTGGGCCACAAAGGGGCAAACATCTGTGCGTGCCTGAAACCGGAACCGGCAGGCGGTTGCTGGATGCCCACTTCAACATCTTCTGCCTGAGTCATTGGGTTAAAACGAGGGATGCTACTTCCATTTCACATGAGGTAAGCCCTGTAGGCTGTTTAATTTCACAGTGCTTTGTTTAATCAAAATATTGCCATCGCCATTACAGGCTCATCAGTACCTCCAGAGTGAATTTGAGAGCCTGTTGTATTAACCATTGATTGGCCCGGGGAGAAACTTGGCAAATCCTGGGATCCGGCAGGCTTGAGCCGTCCCCCAGCACAAAGACCCACACCAAGAGCACTGTCTGGCCTAACCAGCCATGGCCGCTAGGCCGCGTCACCCTGCATCTTCTGTCCTCACGTTCTTCCGGCTGCCTATGATGTTTTCTGCACCCTCGTGATGGTAAGCGCTTCCTCTGAGCGTCCCCGCTGCCTGATCCGCATTGCACCTGTTGAGGCCCATTTACTGGCAGCCTGCTCCTGCCTCTTCCTGAAACCTCTATGTGGCATTTACACATGGAACACAATCACTAACTACCTAGCCCCGTTCCGCTTCCTGACATTTTCCTTTTAGTCTCTGCTACTGTTTCCTACTTATCCTAACTGTGGGTCTGCCCACCTGTGTGCTACTTGTGTCACTCATCACCTCTGTTCCATACATTCAGTTGCATTCAAATGCTAATATTTTGCCTGTAGGTGTAACATAATCTCTGCATGTTCTAAATCTCTTTGCTGCATTATAATGTTCACATTTTTAACTGGATTGCTTCAAATCGAATCTGGATGTTTCTAAATCTATTTGCTGCATTCTAATGTTGACATTTTTAACTGGATTGCTTAAAAATTGAATCTGGATTTTCCTAAATCTTCTTGCTGCATTCTAACATGGGCATTTCTGAACTGGACCTCATTAGTAATCCTGTTGCTCTAAATATCCCCTGGTTGTACTAAATGCTTTGCTCATTCACCTGATTCACCTTGATGCGTTGAAATCTGCAGGTTTTAAATATTTCAAATTCAAATCTAGGTGTTGATCTGTTCTGCAAGGCTTTACTTATAAATTGTATGTTGTCTGTGCTCCTGAATATCAAATCCTGCTGCTTAAAAACCCGCTGGCTTTGCCTAATGCTAAGCTGGTTTAAACCTGTATTCCTGTTTATATGCTGGCATTTCTCATGTATGTGTGAACTCTAATCTGGGTGTATTAAATCATCTGTTGTCCATGCTAAACTGCTGCATTTTCCCTGCTGTTTTGGAAGGCCAGATCCGGGTGTATTTAAAGCCTGTTGCCCTGTGTAATTGCCTGCATTCTCATGTATGCCTAAACCTCAGATCCCCCCTGCCCCTCCCCTTACCTTCCTCTCTCTCTCACCTGCTCCTCCACCTCCTGCACTTCCTGTCCGCTGCACTTGCACAATCCGAATGTCACAAGGCCTAGTAGGACCGTTTATTGTTGTTTTATCCTTCCCTGTTCCCCCTTAGTCTTGTGGCGCCTGAAATACTTCCTGCTGTATAGGCACCATACAAATGTTCAATAAATAAATAAATAACAGTAATTGACCATCCATTGTTGAAATGTACTGACAATCAAGGGAAAAAGATACCCTTTCGCTGGGGCAGACTACAGTTACACATAAATGGAGAGGTGTTTACTTCTTGGAGTTGGGAAGAAGGGATAATAGGATGTGGAGCAAAGGCGCTTACAGGATTCTCGTGGTTTCCTGTAGAGAATGCTAATAAAAAAAATGCTCCGAAGAATCGAAACAATATGCCAGACTGTTGACAGGGGTGGAGGACGAAGAAGGAACGCTGCACATAACAAGGATACAAAATCCATTGCTGTCTTTCAGTTCAGTGCAATTAGGAAACAATGTAGAATGCAAGTGTATCATGGATATGCCAGACATGAAAGTAGGCACAGCGGTACTAATGGACCACTATTGGGCCTGTGGTTCATGGGATTATATGCAGCTCTCACCAAATTGGGGCAGAACGTGCTCATTAGCAGTGATACATGCACCGGCACTGGTGGTGCCTCAAAGTTATGTGGTGTAAATAGGAGTCTACCCTATGGTAAAAAGGGAACAGAAAGATAAGGTATACGAAACACTACAATGCACAAAAAGGGAGAATGGCCTCCTCACTGCCATGGAGGGTGGCATATGTGCAAAGATCAGCTCAAGCTGTTGCACATTCTCACCAGCCCACCACAAACATAATGGGAGCCTGACTGAAGCATTAACTGCCCTACAAAATGGTCCAGGAAACCAGTGAGGTTGAATATGAGGACTGGTTTATGGCTCTGTTCTCATTGATGCCGACCTGGTGTAATGCTTGAGCTAAAGCATGGCGCTGGTGCGCAGTGTATTCTGGGGACACTCAGAGCCATAATGGATATTTACTTCATGCTGCAGTGAAAAGCTGTACTCATTTTGCTGAGAGCTGGATTTACTTTGCTGAAGAAAACATGCTTTCCAAACCTGGTATGCAGTCAAGGACATTCTGCTGGGAAAGCTGGCTTTGTTATGTCTTGTTATGAGTTATGGGACTGTTTTACGTGGCGCTTGTATTTAGAGGAGGGATGCGCTTTGCTCCTTGAGGTTACTGTCGGTTGACCCAGCTGGCAACCAACGGTTGCCCATCAATGCGCAAGTGCATTTGCCAGAAGGTTCGAGAAATTACCACCCCTTTTTGAGGAGTGCATATATGCGGAACCCCCCAACGGTCAGGCGGGACCTCAGTCGGAGGGGGGACGCCTTTGTCCGGCATACCTGTGGGCTGTTGTGCTCTCCGCCTGGCTGTTATCGGGGTCTTCCAGCCGCTTCTGGCGAGATGAGGGATTCAGTTACGCCCACGGTGATGTATTTTCTTTTAAATTCTCTGTCTTTTCTGTGATTTATTTCTGTGTTATCACCTTATTACTTCCAAGCTTTGAATAAATAGCCGTATAAGTGCTCATTATTTTCTAAGCGTGTGTGTGCTTGTAAGTCATTGCATCGTACACCTGCGTTTAAAGTATTGGCTCTGCAATTGCGCTGGTGATTAATGACTGTCCGTGCACTTTGGGTGAGCAATACATTTTGGCGCTGTATGCAGGATATTTGTGATGAATTGTTCCAAATGTTAAAGAATCTGTTTGAACGCAGATAGGCTTTGTTTACATTGCAAGCGAAAGTAATTTGGCAGCGAGTGTTGGACTGTGTTAATCTGTTTTTTTTTTCTTTTTTTGGTGTGTGTGTGCCTGCGCGAGTGACTGCAGTGTGGAAAGGAAAAAATATATATATATATAAAGAGGTTTTGTACATTATTACAATGATGAATAGTTTGTTCAGGAAAAAGAGCGTTCCCGCTGGCAGTGAATGTTCTGATGTTATCATTCCAGGCTGGACTAAGAGCCCATATGATAAATTGGCCCAGGTGTGGGCATGTGGCACGGGGCTAAGTGAAACATGGGATCAGGGATTGGGAGATGCTGATCCATCTGATGTAATGTTGCGTTACAACAAGTTTCAGTGGAAAGGGGAAGGGAATGCACTGCGCTGGGTAGGCAGGGTTGGGTCCTCCTGCATACCTATAGGAAAATACATCAAAGCAATTTGGAAATGAAAAATGAGATTTTGCGATAAGAAAGAGAGCTGGCTGCAGAAAGGCAGACTGTGTTAATGCAGCAGATTCAAATGAAACTTTTTAAAGATAAGGCTGACACATACCCGGATGTGGCCGAGAGGGCAGCAGTCAGAGTAGCCCGGTATAAGTATAGGAAAAGAAGAGGAGGGGTCAACCAAAGAAAGGTGGCAGCTGCAATCGCTACCGCCGGTGTGGACTGTGATCCGGATATTTGGGATGGTGACATTTTTGACTCAACCATTCCAGAGAGTAGTTCAGCAAATGAGTCAGACCCCAAAATGGAAATTAAGCAGAAGACAGTGGTTGCTAAACCAGTTAGAAGACAGCGAACCGGGCCCCACCCACAAAATCCTGCAGGCAGGGTTGTGGATTTAACCACGCTGAAGTATTACACCCAGCAGGAGGTTGGGGAAATGATTACCCGTTTGAGGCAAAAATCAGGGGAACCTTTATTGACATGGATGGTGAGGTTGCTAGATGGGGGCGCTGCGGGGTTGTTAGTAGATTCCACGGACACACCGTGTTTTCTACCCTTGTCAACTGACACCAATGTACAGGAGGTCTTAAGGGCAGGGCCGCCCCCTGATGAGAATGGTCACGATTCACAGGTGTCTTTGTTGCATCTAGCAGCCCAAGCATGTAACCGTAAATACCCCATTACCACAGATTGGCCTAGCGAGGAAACAAAGTGGTATACTTTGAAAGAGTCAATTCAAAAGGTCAGAGAGCATGCCATGAAAGAGGCAATTCACGTAGATGCTCCAGGACACATGGGGGCCATGTCGCTCTCAGTTTCAAATAGAAACATGGTAATTAGAACCGCACCACCCGCATACAAAAGTGTCATTATGACTTTGCTCGTAGGTATGACGGGCAAACCCACTGATGAGGTAGTGGATGCCATTCGGCAACTGGCAGATTTAGGGGAGTGGGACAAGAGTGATGACAAGCCACGGGAGAGAGAGGGGCGTAGTGAGAGAAGAACTGAAGGCAGGAGGCAAGATAGTAGAGACTCCCGAGTGTCCAGAAAGGACATGTTTTTGGCTTTGTTAAAAGATGGTGTGCCACGCGAAGAAATTGATGGCATTGAAACTAGGGTAACGTATGAATTATACAAAAAGAGAGGGCTTGAAGCCAAAGAGCGCTATAAACAGGTTAAGAAACAGGTAGTGACCAAGCCACAGGGGGATACATCACCTTCCGCTCCTCCTGAGGAAGAACAAGAAGAAGGGTCTATGGGGACACCTTCCCCGTACCAGCCAACATATGCTGATTTGAGGAAGGTGGTGAATGCGATGCTAGAGGCAGAATCAAGTCACACTCATTCGAAATTTGACTAGGGTTACGGCCAAGCTCCGGCAGCGTCTGCTCGCATAAAAGTTGATAGGCGGCCCCATGTTAATGTTAAGATTTTTTGGGGGCCAGGAAATACGCAAGGGGTGTGAGCATTGATAGACACCGGGGCGGAGGCCTCTCTGATTCATGGCAATCCAGCACTATTCAAAGGCAGACAATTTACTATTACAGGTCTCGGGGGAAAGGAGACCCCCGCAGTACAAACGGAAGTGGAGATGAAGATAGGCAATTTGAATAGGCAGAAATACCTTGTGTTGATTGTCCCGATACCTGAGTACATAATTGGCTTTGACATTCTGGAAGGGTTGACTTTGGGACTGGGAGATATAACGTACCAGTTTGGGGTGAGTGCATTGATCTGCACACCCATTACCGTAGGCAAATTGAAGATGCCCCCAGTGCAAGTGCCTGTGGCAACCAAGCGAGTAGCAATGAAGCAATACCGCATTCCTGGGGCCACAAGGTAATTTCAGACACCATCAAAGGGTACGTGGAGGCGGGTCACCACCGCATGGAACAATCCTCTCTGGCCTATTAAAAAAGGGGATGGGTCTTGGAGGATGACGGTGGATTACCGTGAGTTGAATAAACACACTCCTCCCTTAGTGCCCGCGGTCCCAGATGCCATTACCTTGATTGAGAATGTCCAAAAGTTTGAGGGGACTTGGTATGCAGTGTTAGATTTAGCCAATGCATTTTTTTCTGTGCCAATTGCTGAAGAGTGCCAAGAGCAGTTTGCATTTTCTTGGAGCGGGCGTCAGTACACCTTTACAAGGTTACCTATGGGGTATATACATAGCCCGACTATCTGTCACCGGCTGGTGGCAGAGCACTTAGACAAGAATCTCTCACTACATTGATGATATTTTGATTCAGGGCAAGGACGAGCGCAGTGTACAAAACCAGTTAGAAGTCCTTATGGAAGGATTGAAGAAGGAAGGGTGGGAGATTAACCCGAATAAAATTCAAGGCCCAGCTGAAACAGTGATATTCCAAGGGATTCAGTGGCATAATGGGCATCGAGAAATGGTGCCGAAGGCCTGACAGAAAATACTTGAGTTCACCACTCCAATGAACAAAAAGCAAGCTCAGCAGTTTATAGGGCTGTTTGGGTTTTGGAGACAGCACATTCCCCATTTAGGGCAGATACTGGCCCCCCTCTACAAAGTGACACGAAAGAAATATGAGTTTCAGTGGGGGGAAGAGCAGCAGAAAGCATTTGATTTGGCGAAAGACACCGCGCAGCAGGTGCTTGATCTATGGCCATTGAAAGAAGGCGAAGTGGAATTGAATATGTCTGTACAAGACAATTATGCTAACTCGAGTGTGTGGCAGAAACAGGACAGGAAACGTGTGCCATTGGGGTTCTGGAGTCGTAAATTACCCGATGCTGGTAACTCATACATTCCATTTGAGAAGCAGTTGCTGGCATGTTATTGGGCGCTTGTTGATACCGAGCAAATGACGGTGGGCCATGATGTATTGATGAGGCCAGAAATACCGATTATGCAATGGGTACTAAGCTCTCCTAAAACACATAGAATAGGACATGCTCAAGAAGCCAGCATAATTAAATGGGAATGGTACATTCGAGACAGAGCCAAATCAGGGAAGGGTGGAGTTGCGAAATTACATGAGCAAGTAGCCAACATACCGTCCTCAGATTACATACCACCGGAAGTGCCTGAAAAACACGAGTCTCCCGTGAAATGGGGAGTACCTTATGGCGATTTGACCGTGGAGCAGACAGAGCATGCCTGGTTCAAGGATGGCTCAGCCGATATGTGGGAACCGAGCGATACTGGAAAGTGGTGTCGTACAATCCTAAGACAAAAAAGATTTTGACAACGTCAGGGAAAGCGAAGAGCAGTCAGTTTGCAGAGCTTTACGCAGTTTACCAGGCATTGAAACAAGAGACCCCTGGCCGATGTCATTTGTACACGGATTCATGGTCAGTAGCGAATGGGTTGGCGGTGTGGTTGCCAACCTGGCAAAAGAATGGGTGGAAGATTCATTCAAAAGAGTTGTGGGGAAAAGAACTGTGGCAAGATATTGCAGAAATGTTATCACAAAGTGAAGTCACTATGTATCATGTGGACGCGCATTGTGCTACAGACTCATTAGAACGTTGGTTTAATTCTGTTACAGATGAACACACCAAGATTTCATATGTGGATGCGGAGGCTCAGGAAGACGATTTGGAGGGTTTGGCCAAGTGGGCTCACCAGAAATGTGGGCACCTTGGAGAAAAGGCTACTATCAGGTGGGCACAAGCTCGAGGAATCAGTATTCCCTTAGAGGTAGTGAAAACGATCATTTTGCAATGTCCATTGTGCCAACACAAACAGCATAGGCCTACCCCTCAGATTGTTTGGGTTACATTGCGAAGAGGAAAATTACCAGGTCAAATTTGGCAAATTGATTATATTGGTCCCCTGCCAATCAGTAAAGGTTGTCAGTATGCATGCACTATTGTGGATACATACTCAGGATACATGATGGTTTTGCCGTGCAAGCGTGCCACACAACTGAACACCATTAGATTGTTAGATCAGATCATATTGCATTACGGAGTGCCTTTGCAGATTCACAGTGACAATGGGTCACACTTCAAAGGCAAATTGATACAGGAATATTTTCAGGAAAAGAGCATCGAGTGGCTCTACCATGTGCCTTATTACCCTGCCGCTTCAGGGCTGATTGAACGAATGAATGGGTTGTTGAAAGAACAGCTGCGCAAATCTGGAGAAGACAATTTGGCAGGCTGGCGTGATCGTGTGTTTGATGCGGTGCAAGTGCTAAACAATAGGCCTATGAATGAGCATGAAACTCCTTTGATGCGGCTAATGACTCCTGCTTTACAGATTCAACCCAATACAGTCAGAGAAACCGTATTGTACTGGGAAATTACCCCGGGTTCTTTAGCTCCCTATCGGGCGACTCCAGAGTCAGCAGAGGTAGACTTGCATTTCCATGAGGAAATCAGATTAGACCCAAGAGGAATGGTTGTAATTGAAACAGGGATTGGAGTACAAATTCCCCCAGAGCATATGGGATGGATTGCCCCTAGATCTGGCCTAGCATTGAAGGGAGTTCAAGTGTTGGGAGGGATAATTGATGCTGATTACCAAGTCGAGATCAAAGTCATCCTGATGAATAGTGGGGACCAATTGTTTCCGATCCACAAGGGCGATCGGGTGGCCCAATTAATTATTATCCCCGTTAAGTTGTCCATGATTAAGAAGGGGGAGCCTCCTACAGTGTTAACTACCCGTGGGGATTGTGGTTTTGGCTCTTCAGACAGTATGGTACCGGGTGCGAAGGTGTGGGTGGAAAGGCCAAGTGGCCCACTAGTGCCCGCAGATGTCATTACATCAGGCAAAGACCAAGTAGTTTTAGTAATGGAGCCCGGTAGAAAGAAATGGCAATATGTGCCCGCAGATAAATGTTACCTGAGAGAGTGATTTACAACACTGATATCTCTTTTCGGGGTTTGCCTTGTAGATCCTGTGTCTGGCTGGTGTAATTGTGGGACTAAATGCACTCCGTTCGGGAGAGTTAAATGGCATGCTGCTACCAATGAAAAAAGTCACATCTGAGAAACTGATGATGATGAGTAATGATGTCCAAAAACAGCCCTATGCCGATGCCGAAAAGCCAGCCAGACCGAAGACTATGTAATGCGTTCAAAATACTAATAGTGGTTCTGGTATTAGTATTAACAGGTCTTTGCATCTTGCAAGTAATATATCACAATGTAGGGAAACTGGGAAAAGGGTTGTAGAGCAGCACATGAGGACAGTACTATTGGGTAAAGATATCGTGGTACACATCGCCACTAAAACAGATGAATCACATCAAATGCATGCCATCGACAGACTCATTGGACCCCCAGGTACCAGGTTTGAGCCCCCTTTCAATCTAGAAAATTATACCCAGCACTGGGTTGTTTGTAATGGGTGACGTGATGACCTAGGTGTTGAGGAGGGGAGACTCCTTGAAGAGGTTGAAGAGCTCTTTTCTGAACTGTAGCAGCATGGGGGCGAGTCTAATTCTGATGAAGAGGAGGTTCCATAGTCTTGGGGCATAGGCAGTGCAGGCTTGTTTTCTGGTATTTTTCTTTTTGCAGTGGCGGATTTCAAATGTGCAGGTGTCCTGGCTTCTGGTGGTGCGCTGTCCGCCGTAGATGCTGAGCTTCTCCGCTGTCCAGTCATTTGGTCGACTACAAACTGGTCGACTGCAATTTGGTCGATGTCATTTGGTCGAAAACCAAATGGTCGAATTTTTTTTTTATTTATATATGTGTTTTGTGGGTTTTCGTGTAGAAAAAAAAAAGAAAGAAAAAAAAGGGGGTTGGGGGGGACCCCCCCAAAAAAAACCAAAAAAGGGGTGAAAATAAAAAAAAAAATAATTCGACCATTTGGTTTTCGACCAAATTGATTCGACCAATTGTCCAGTCGACCAATTATTTTCGACCAAATGACTGGCAACCGTTTCTCCATGAGGTAGCTGTATGATTTGAGGACGACTGCCTTATAGATGATTCTGCAAGACTTGATGGTGATTTGTGCATGCAGTGGGAGCCAATGCTGGTCAATGTGGCCAGGGTGATGTGGTCGTATCTGCGTATGTTATGAACATTTATAGAGCGCACTACCACCTAAAGGCATCTTGGTGCTATGACACGTAGACCCGTGATGAGGCCTGTGGCTGCATGTAGCACACTTTTCAGGGGCACAAGGGAGGATGGCGAGAGGCCTTTGAGAAGTGCATTGACTCCATCCAGGTGGGATAGGACCAGCGCTTGAGCAGTGGATCTAAATCTGTCCAGACGAGTAAGGGCTTGACTTTCCACAGGAGGGAGAGCTGATACCAAGCTGTCTGAATTTTCTTAGCTATGTGTGTCTTGAAGGATAGGTGTTTGTCGATGTGGAACCCCAGGGACTTGATGCAGAAGGTGAGCTCGGGTGTGAAGCCTCAGAGTTCATGGTTGATAGCTAGATCTGTATGTCTAGGTGTTCGGTGTTGTTGGTAAGGAGTAGGAATTAGGTCTTGGTGGGGTTGAGCTTCAAGTATGCACTGGAAAACCAAGACGGGATCAGCGAGAGGCAGGTTTTGAGTCTATGGATGTCCTTGATGGAGTCGATCTTGAGGTATAGCTATGTGTCATCGGCGTATTGGTGGATGTGGATGTTGTATGTGGCTAGGAGGGCTCCCTGTTCAGGAATTGACCTCAAACAGTGGTCCTCTACCACGTAACCAAAACAATGGTAATTTATTCCAGGCCTACCACTAACAGCCACTTCCTTAACACATCCAGACACAGAACAACATGCCAAGACCATGAACAAAATGGCACATAGGGCTTCAAGCCTGGGAACGAGAAGGGAGCAACTTCTTTGAACTGGATCATAGCGGGTTTGCCCATCTCTCCTACCCCACCACGTAACTTGGCACTGCATAAAACTGCTCGAGGTCGAATGAGCAAATAGCGGACCAATCAAACCCTGTTATTTTTTATCGAATAGTGTATCAGAATGCCAACCAATAGCATGTTAGATCGAAATGGATTATTTGAAGAAGGCTGAACCTAGGAGGAGGTATTAGTTGTAGAAGAACCAATAGTAAAAGGTACACCTATATGTTCTACATTGTACCAACAAATCGAGTGAGGAAGTACAGGTTTTTATGATGATTACTTACTATGACATCAGCTATGCCAATTTCTTTGCTTAAAAACGTGTTGTTCCTAATGCCATTTTGAGATTGTCTTTTGTACACTCTCCCAGTGGCCGTTTGTGCTGGAATTAAGCTGGGTTTTCTCATGCACTTGGAGTTACTCCGTTATTGAGTTTTTTCTCTTTTATGGTGTATTTGGGCCTGTTTTAACAATGGGCAAAAGCAACTTTGAGTATTCGTGTGAATGGATACTAGCATATAAACGCACAGACGTCAAGTCATGTACATGGTACATGGTTTCTTACTGGCATTTAGGATAAAACAGAATGATTGATTATGCACGCAGGTAATGGCCTATATTGGCACAAACTCCATGGAGATGTTGTTACTAATTAAGGGCAAAATGAGTTGTCTGACATGGGGAAACTGGCACAATCTGTATGGACATGTTTTCTTTCAGTGAAATTATTACCACTATTTTTGGGAAACCAACATGGACAGTCTTACATTGGGATACTGACTTATAATGGACTACTTTTTGTGATTTGGTGCCACATTAAAGCCTTATAACCTAAGATATATTGTGGGCAAAAGCATCATGAAAAGGCTCCTGTGTAGTTTTGGTGGTGACCTTGCATCTTCTGGATTGTTCGAAATTGTTACCTTAGAAAACTGGGTGTAAATGGCATTGCTTTTTATCCATTTCTTTCTCAGAAAATGTGTGGCGCAAAATGCACCACTTTGACCAATTTTTTTTTTTTAATGATGTAATCGAGCGGATGGGTGCCCACAAACCGGCCTGGGTTTGTTGGGACTCCCTCGCTATTCTCTGTCACATTTTTGGTAAATATTTACGCCCCGCCAGTGAAAAAAATGTATTTCTGTTGGGAGATTTGCCCTTGACCTGTGGCATTACTCTGTTCAAGGCATGCAGTAGGGTATGTGGCCCAGATGTTATTTGTTTTTGTGTATGCGTGTGTATGAACGAATAGGATTTCTTATGAATTATTATTATTACAATTAGTATTATTAGGATGTTTGTTCAGCGTGGGCCTAGCTTTAGCAAACAACAGACCGCTTCACAAGTTACAGGAGGAAGTACATGGGGAGGGTAGCAAATCACAAGGGAACAACAAAAGAGAGTGGGTAGCTAACAACAGGGGAGGGAGGGGGCAGGCCTTTTGGCAGCAATGGTTCTACAGGCAACCGGAGGAGCAAACCAAAGCGAGCAGATCACCCATTCTCAGATTAGTTGGGGAGTTGAGGGGGTGTGGACCCATATATTTGGTGTGAACATACCTGGCTAGCAATGGAACATTGTACCACATAGCAGGGGGTGGACGATGCAATACAGTAGCAAGATGGTCGAGGTAGAAGAGTAAGGGAGCACAGGAGGAGGTTATGGAGTGCAAGGACTGATGGGGGCTACTTTCGAGGGGAAATGTATTTACAAGGGAACACAACCACCTGCATGGTGCGCTCACTTACTGCAGGGAGATTTATGCAGACTATGCAAATGAACCGTTTACACATTCGCCTAGAATAAGTTACTTTAATTGTTCGGTGCCTTTTTGAAACAAATCAAAACTAGCTGTTAGTAATATTTGGAACATTCCCTTGCGATTTGGGCCTTTACTGTCACTTAGGAAGAGATTTCAGATGGAAGCATTTTGGGGGAGGTGAAGGTTGGTTGGTCAGTTTCTAGATATCAAGCTGAGCTAAGGTTTACAGTAGATGTATCCTTTAGATAGTCTGGCTAATGTTTCATTTCATCAGTGGCATGTTACAGACCGCTCTCTGGTTTCTGTCTCTGCTTCTCCCAGGAAGCTGCAAATGATTGACTGAGTACAATGTTTAGACAAGAACTGTGCTTTGCCTAAAACGGAGCAAAGTCAAGCAGACTAAACTATAAGGACATGCAATGCAAAGCAATGCAACAACACATGCATCTTCTTCTGTGTGTGAAGTCAGCAATTCTCTGTGGCCGAGCAATATCTCAATCAGTTCTTCGAAAAACCTTTCAGCAACTTTTTCTTGCATCTACAATTAACTCATTGGGCCTGATTTACAAAAGCGTTTTACAATAGCACAATCCCATTGGGAAATGCATTGTAAATCATGCCCATTGTACCAAGGAAGTGTCTAAAAATTATAACTGATTCGTCTTCATCATAGGGGGAACATAGGTCTGCTCAAAACCCTCTCCAACTAACCCCAGAATATAAGCAGAAAACGGTGTAAATATGTGGTGAACTTCAATAACTCGCGGGCTTCTTGGGGGATGGCCGAACCTCCCACGAACCCACACATGGCCATTGTTCTCTGGTCCTCAGCCTGCACTTCCTTACATTCCCCACTGCGCGTGCCCGCGTGCCTGTGCTAAAAAAGTTCAGAAAATCAATTTCTATTGTCAGCACCAATGCCCGCCCGGGATGGAATTATATTATTTTTCTATTTCTCCTATAGGTGGCAATGGTGGAGGAGTGTGGGAAACACTACAAAACATACCGTACCTCACAGAAACCTACCTGCTGTACATTAACTTTAAAACAAATATCTCCAAAAGGTTTTGTAGTCCGTTGGAGTTCAAACAACCAGAGGTTTGAGTGGGCGGCCCATTGCTACTATTTTGTGCAAGCCTACCACTAACAGCCTATGTTTTGATACAAGTATGAGGAAGGTCATTTACAATGCTGTGTAGTGCAAAGGTAAGGTGTAAGGAGCAAAAAGTTGCCCATTTCTGCCTTACTTTACTGAAGTCCTCGTGTTTGGGCCCCGGGCGGCGACTAGTACCTGGAGTTGCCAGTTCTGGACAGAATCTCTTGACCTGTGCCCCACCCCCAGTATTTCTGTGAAGAGTTAAGGTGTGAGGCTTATCCCCTCAGGCTCACGTGAAGCTCAGATTTCAGCAGTCTGCAACACTGGTTTCGGAAAACTAAAAGTGTTGAGAAAATTCTCTTTTTTTCTACCTGCCGACTGCCGTACTAATTTAGTCACCTCGGCGATCATGGGATCGCTGGACTACTGTAACGGGGTCTACCTGGGACAGCCTGCTCACCAGGTGAAGCAGCAGCAGGTACTTCTAAACTCTGCGGCTAGGTTGGCCTTCAATGCACAGAGACGTACTCCTTCTGCGTGTCTGTTGCTGCAACTCCATTGGTTGCTGGGGAAGGCCCGTGTCGAGTTTAAAATTCTGTGGGTCTCGCAGCGGGCTCTTCATGACAGGGGCGCAACCTATTTGAAAAATTAACTGGAGCGCTACCACCCGGCCAGGTGCCTTTGCTTGTCCTCCCTTGCACTTCTAAAGAGAGCTCGGCTCGGTGGACATTCCTTCTCAGTCCTTGCTCCCAACCTTTGGAACAAGCTCCCATTTTGTCTTCAGGGAAACCAGAGATTATCTTTTGTTTCCAAGGCACTGAAGACTCATCTTTTTTTTAACATTCTTCACGATATGGCACCTCTCCCGGACTGCCTGCTTTTCTGCTCAGCACCTAAATGCCTTTGGGCCATAATTTGCACTTTATACATTTCGGTACATTACATTACATTTTCCACCTCACGACATTTTTGTGACTTTATAAGTCTTTAGAGGGGCACAAAGGAGAGTTAGCATCCCTGGCTTATTTTCCTCCTATGCCTCGGAGGAGCAGCCATTTTACACCTGCCTGAGACTTTTATGCACGTGTAAAACCAGTGGATTCCCGTGGAATACGCCTCGCATTTACACTTGGTAAATAGCAGGTGGATTTCATAGCAATCCTTTATGAAATGCTGCCTGCAAAATGGAGCGTAAAAGTGAAGAGTAAAGGTGATTTCGCCTTGATTTACTCTTCACAATTACACTCCACTTTTTAAATGATTACATTGGCCCTCATTACGACCCTGGCGGAAATCGAAAAACGATGGCGGAAATGCAATACCGCCATCGAATAGCGCTCGGTGCGATTATGACCCGTCACCGTAAAGTACGATGCCATTAGCGACACCGTAGTGAACGCCAACGCTAACTGCACCAAGTACGCGCACGCGCGCCATGCCAAACCGTAATTACCACCATGGCGCAACGGTACGCGAATTCCGACCCTAGCGGACATGTACCTAACGCCATCAAGCATGGCGGAAAGTACCATTCCGCCATGGTGAGAAGTACGGCATCGCGAATCAACCGTAAACGGCCCTACTGAGTGCCTGTACACCTCTCCCTGGCCACATTGCACAACTCCTCGTAGGTGCAATGAAGTCACACAATGCAACCAGTGAAATGTACAAGTCACCCATGCATGCCAACGAACAAATGAATCCAGGGGCTCCAAGTGCCTTGTGAGTGGGCATCCATATCTGCCATGGCACCATTGCCGCACTGATGCAGCACAGGCATGTGAAGGTCCAAGTACAGCAACATGAGCAGAAAAATGAGACAAACAAAAACAGAATAGAAATTTACTGCACCACAAAACCACCAAGGGCCATACAGCCATTAGGTCATGACTCCAAAATACATTCCAGTATTGTGGGCTGCATCCGCAATAAGTGACCAGCTTCTGCTTGTGTGACGCCCTGTTCCATCATGGTACACAGGGGCTACATTCACGTCCAAAAAGGCAACACGGAAGCGCCTAGAACCGCAGGGCCGTCCCATTAGGTAGGCACTAGTCCAGCAGAAAGGACGATATGTTGCTCCTAGCCACTAGCACTGCGTAAGGGCATGTGGCCCATTGGCGATCGTCCCATAAGATCGTAATGGTGCTCCACTGATTGACACGAAGCAGCAGGTGTCGGGAGTAAAAGCCATCTGCAGGAGTGGCATACAGATGGCAGCGGCAAAAGGGGAGGAGATACCTGTCACCCAAATGAAATGAAAAAGAATAGTATGGCCATCAGAACTACATTTGTATAACTCACTTCAATGATCACACTAAATCTACAGCCATATGCATGCTAGCCCACTCAAAAGGATTATACCCACCCAAAAATCACTTGCGAATCACAACCATAAAAATCGAGGTGAAAACACCATTACAAACGAGTGTTTGTGTGCATGCGTCTGTGAAGACAGAATCCATTAGATGGGATTAGTAACGTGCATAGACACAAGTGCCTGAAGGGGCGTCGAGACAGGGAGGGTTCAACAAGGGCAGAAAGACGATGGTCCCACTATGGCAGCTCTGCATGACATAGCGCAGGGGAGGTGGATAGATTCCAAAAAGCCCTGTACATGGCAAACTCTCCATCAAATCATCTGTCCATGCATCCATGCATCCATACATCATTCCCTCATCCCGGTATGAAAACGCCTGATTATTTACTCACATCACATTCGAAACTACCATGGAGTCTGTGCGTAATGCAGTCTGCAAAATCCACTGTTCTCCAGCACGGAATTCTAGTGTTGTGAAGTAACATGTATTTGGGAACGTCCTGCCTTTTTGTCCACTACGCTATTGCGCATCCCATACTATTCATATCAATCATAGCATTCTCGCCATGGCCCCTGTCCCAAGGACATTAAACAATAGAACGTTATATTTGCAGTCAGACCTGTGGGCGTCTCCTCGCCGCTAGCTGAAAACCGAAAGCGCTGTCCTTCGAATTCCACATTTGCAACATCACGTCGAAAAGGCATCTGTGACCGCTTGAAATCACAAAATCATCCATGTAGTGCGGCAGTGTGTGAAAATGGCAACTGGCTTCACTCACAAATGGGACGCCCCGCCCGTCGGTGAACCTCGGTACGGTGCTCGCCCAAAGGGGATTGCAGCTGGCACAGGTGGAATGAATCACCACAGGTGGAGGCTATACAGCCTGAAAACACATAAATTGCACACCCAACCCCCTCCCACAACCACACCCACTCCAAAATGCTACCGGCAGGACTAGCGATGTTGGCCCTGGGGGACCTGATAGCACTGCAAGTACTCCAACTTCAAGAAGAAGACGAACACCAACTACTACAACAACCGGCCGCACAGAGGAGACGCAGGAGGAGGAGGAGGGCAAGGCAGGGCCAGCAAGGCCCACCAGCACAGCCACTACCACCACGCAGGCAGCCCGCAATCCCACGCCTCCGAGCTCATCCGTTCAACCTCACTGATGAGCAGATCCACACCCTCTACCGTTTGGACCGGGACACCATAACCGCCATTGTGGACATGACACAGGCTGACCTTGTCAGCATGATAGATAGCCCAACCGCCATCCCACCCCTACTGAAGGTGGTGTCTGTACTCCACTTCCTGGCCACAGGCACCTACCAGCACACAGTCGGACAGTTGCATGGCATTTCACAGCCACTGTTCTCACGGACACTATTGCAAGTGCTCGATGCCCTCCTGAAGCACGCAGACGACTACATCTCTCTACCACGCTCGGAGCAGGAAATTACAAACACAAAAGTGGGATTCCATGCACTTGGCGGCATACCGGGTTGCATTGGTGCCATCGACTGCACCCATGTGGAATTGGTCGTCCCACATGCCATGGAGGCCCAGTACCGCAACCGAAAACAATTTCATTCTCTTAATGTACAAATGGTGTGTGACTCCAACAGGATCATTACACATTGTTGTGCCCGATTTCCTGGATCAACCCATGATTCTATGGTCTTGAGGAACTCTACAATACCACGCTACATGGAGCGACACGCAGGGAACAGATCCTGGCTACTCGGTGAGTCTCATTTCATGCATGATAATGTGGGGTATGTGATGCGGCAATGACCTGGCAGGAAGGGGGGGGGGTGCGTACGTAGCAAGGTCATTCCACAAACATCCTTTATTGTCCACATACAGGTGATGCCGGGTATCCACTGAAGAGATGGCTCCTTACACCACTCCGGAACCCACAGAACCAGCATGAGGAGGACTACAACCATGCCCACTCACGTACCCGTGTAGTCATAGAACAGGCATTCGACCTACTGAAGACTCGTTTCCGCTGCCTCAGCAGGTCTGGCGGGGCACTCCTGTACCGCCATGTGAAGGTGGCAAAGATGGTCATGTCATGTGTCATGCTACACAACATGTGCGTACGTAGAAATGTGCCCATGCCCCCTGACGCAGAACTGCAAGCACCTGAAGATGGTCATGATGAGGGTGGGGATGTGGCAGCACCTCAAGGAGTCCGCGAGGCACAGGAGGGCCGTGACATTCGTCAGATTCTCATAGATTCATGCTTCTAGCACTCACGCCTGGTGGCTGATACATGGACACGGGACTTGTGGCACTGTGTGTGTCTGGAACATGCACAATATGGACTGTACGCCTATAAAGGCCTCGTACACAAAGATCAATGTCCACACATCTCATTGGATGATTGTGCAATGTTTATAGCATATGTGAAATTATGTTACACACCCCATCGACCCGCCACCCAAGTGAGCCCAACACCCCCCTCCACCCTCCTACCTCCCCCCCGAACACCAGTGTCCAAAGATGCTCATTGTCAGTGGGCAGACGCTATTGCAAGCCCCCTCTCTGGGTATCAGGGGCACCCCTGCCTGTGGAGCGCAGGTTCCTCCCAGATCTACGTTGGGGGCTGCCCTGGACGGAACTTGCAACGGATGATGTCTCTGCCTGCTCACGTCCATGCATGTCCCTAAGGGTTTGTGAGAGCTCAGTGAGCACACGGCGCACAGCGGCAAGTTCAGCACATACGTCTTTGGACGTCGCATGCAGTTCCCCCCTCAGGCTCTCGGTGCTTCTCTCCATTTGTACTCTCAGGCTCTCGGTGCTTCTCTCCATTTCTGCCCTAAGCGTCTCAGTTGCTGTTTCTATGGCTGCCTTAGTACCCCCACATTCATCAGCATGGTCCTTGAGGAGCGTGGCCAGTTGCTGCTGTTGCACGATCACCTGGTCGAGGGACTGTTGCCTCTGCTGTGCCATGGCCATTTGCGGTGGTGTCACAGAGGGGCTGGTCACCTCATGTTGCCTTGCCACAGGGCTTGTGGGGGATGGCCAGTCGTCGTCTTGTGGGTGCCCCTGCGTGGTATCCTCATGGTGTACGGGATGAAACAAACAGGGGGATTGAGACAGGTCATGGATGGATCTTACTTCGACATCCCCGTCTTCTGTGTCGGAGCATGGTGCCATTAATGGAGTGTCACCTATGGTGCTGCTGCCACCAGAGGCAGTGCCTTCTGTGGCATCCATTGGGGGGACCTGTGGTGGTGCTGTTGTGGGCATGCTGGCTGCTGGGGTGCCTGTTGATGTTCCCTCCTGTGTGCTGCCACTTGATTTGTGCTGCTGCCGTGTCTTGATGCTTGCAGCTGAGGTGGAGGGTCTTTGGCCGTTGGTCTTGGCCCTCTTTGCAGGTGTGCTGGTAGGGGTGTCCTGGAGCTCGTCGTTTGAATCGGACCCTGTGGTGGAGTAAAGGAGGGCGAGCGTTATTAATGGGTCTGTTGAAATTGGAATGGCAATGTATCACATGCATTGGGGTGGTACCTGAGGGTGATTTGGGTCGGGGCCTTGGAGGTGGTTTCATTTTTGTGTTGATTGAGGATGCAGTTGTTTTGCAGCCTGCAGTTAGGGTGTGCCTGCTGCACGTGTAGAGGGTGTTTTTAGGGTTTTTAATTATTTATGTATTTAATGTGAGTTTTAAAGTGCGCTGTCAGGCCAATGTATGTGGACGTTCTCCTGGACATGTGTTACTGTTGCACTATGTGGACACATGGTACTTCACATGATTGGACATTGTGGATTTGGCATTGTATTAGTTGGCCCACCTACCGGATTCTTCGGATGTCTGCACTCCTTTCTCCATCCCTCCGACTCCCTCTATACTCTCCATTCCAATGGTGGAGGCACAGATTTCTTCCCAGGGGGTCAACTTGATGGGTGATTCCGATCCTCCCCCGGTAGCTGTGGCAATGTTGCGATTGGCGGATAGTATGCTCCGTACGCGTATCCGCAGGTCGTCCCATCGCTTTCTGCATTGCTGTGGGTTGCGGGGTGCGGTCCCCACCGCACTTACACGCTGTGCCACCAGGGCCCATATGGCCTTCTTGTTCGCAAGTGCCGTCCTGGTCATTTGCGTGGAGAAGACGACGGCAGCATTCTCCTGGAGGGTCTCTGTAAGCACGGTGAGTTCCTCACGGGAGAAGTGGACCTGCCGCTTGCGGTCGCACGCTTTTTTCGCTACTTTTCCCATTTCTATTGCTTTCACTGGGGTGGATGACGGGTTGGGATGTGTCTCAGGGTAGTATTTTTAATGGTTGTGTGGGAATTCTGATTTTATAGGTGTACGGCGTGCTGTTTCCCGTTCCGGGCCCATGTTTTTACTTCCGTTTCCGTATGTTTACGGTCACCGTACTTTCCGGTTGCCGCTCATTACGGTGACCGCTAAGATGGGTGGCGGAATTGCACCTAGGGCACCGTACGACAGCGGTGAGGGGCGTTTTGGGGACATTTCCGCCATCGCGGACTTTGCACTTCCGCCATGGCGTAGTGCTCGTGCCCGATGGGTCGGAATTGGCCGCACTTTGCTCCGTCGTGCGATGGCGGAAACGCTATTTACGCTATGGCGGTCAGGTCAGTCACTTTCCGCCAGGGTCGTAATGAGGGCCATTGTCATGCTTGGAACCCAACAGCACACAAGTGCTAACGTTGGCGTTCCCCTACATACAATTTGTAATGTTTTTTAAAATGACTCCCTCAGTGTTTCCATGCTCAGCTGAGATAACGCAACAGCAGATGGCAACAAAACATGTGAAGATGATAAAAAGCTCTAAATAGTTCAGAGATGCCATCCAAGTTACATGCATGTCAAAACTCTCATGCAAACATGTGCTATTTATTTGTAACAAAACTGTCCCAGCATAGATTGAAATAGTGAAATGTATTCTGCCACTTCACTCACTAATACTTTGCTTATTTATGTGTCTTGAATCACGCCTTTCCTGCCTTACTGAAACCTAAATTCAAGCACTCCACTGTCTCGTGTAACTAGGGCGCTGAAATAGCAGTCACGTACCTTAGCAGGCCAAGCAAGACCCGTCCAAGGATGGAGATCTTCCTTGCTGGGCTGCACTGAAAGGGAATTCCCAAAAGGGCGCCCTCTCTCGGCTGCTGGCCTCATCCTGCCCTCCCTCACAGGGAGCATATCATGCAGGTGCCTGCGCTTGTACTTTGAAAGGGAGCGTCCAAACCGCACATCTCCCATTTTCAAGAAGAAAAAATGTAGTGTTTCGGGTATAGGTAGGAGGCAAAGCAGTGATGGAAGTGTGTTTTATTTTGGAGGCATTCCAACGCCCCGGCTGCCACATACACAATCTCATATCTCTCCTTTAACCATACTGCATGGAACTCAAGTTACCCACATACTCTAGAACATACATGCATAGCTCAGACACATTCATTTTACCAAAATGCCTGGGGTAGCAGAACGTATTTTAGAAAGTTGTACCCAACCACACAAATACACAAGAAATAGTAGATATTTAATACCACAGTGTTAAGCGACTGCAAATGCCAAAAACGTTATAGAGGAGATATGGCATGTTGAATTCTCATATCCGATGACACAGGAAGTGATGTCACAAGGTCTTTGACCGTAATTACATCATAGGAAGTGATGTCAGACACCCTTTGGTGACACACCCGTAAATGATGTGGCAAATGTAAAAACAACTTAACAAAGCTTACGATGAATAAAATTATAAATAGTTACAAAAGCAAGCATACAATTTTAGTTACTAACAATACCTTTCACAGTAACATCAAAATTATGTCTACAGTTGCTTATGGTCCAGTAAAACAGGGGCGTGACCAAACAGTACAGGCTGACTGCCCCAAGGCTGAAAATGATGGTTTGGAGGCTTTCCGAGAGCGATCCACATAGTAATGATTAATTCTAAACCTTCCAGCTATCTGCCTTCTGGTTTACGAATGTCACCCCAAGTGACTGATGGTGAACAGTGCTAGGGACGTTTTCCTAAAGTCCCACTTTGAGGTAAGACTTTAGTAAGCTATCCCAGTGGTTTGTAGACCCTCAAATCTTAGTATCAGTCTGTACTACTGCTGGAACCTTGCTAGTGTGGCAGAGCAGTCAGGCTTATCATTAGAGGAAGATGTGAGCTGTAGGTAAGTATGCTGAACCCAGTTAGTAATGCACATCACAAGAACACTTACACATAAATGTATATTAAAATATAGATGTATCATATTTACACAAGAATCACTTTAAATTACTTAGCAAAATAAACCAGAACACTTAGGGATATTTTAGAATACTTTTCTAAGGCCACTGCTTAGTTTGTAGTTGCTTGTGGTTACATTTGTTTCAGCTTTTGACAGTAATGACAGTTCTATCATATTATCGGTAATAGCGTGCACTCGCAAATCTTTGCAGAAATAGGGTAAAGACATTTACTCTGCATACATATATAAGATAGTGTAGAGAAGGTCCCAGATATGACGTGCACCCCTGCCCCTAGTGCGAGTTGCCAGTAAGGTACTCGCTGTGGTATGTGACGTATGAGGAACAGCTGAACCAACAAAGGGCGGCAATGGGCCGCTGCCCTGTGTACATTAGAAGATCAATACCTATTGAAATGCCCATAACCAGGCAACCCTGGGCAGCACGGTACCCAATCAGACAACCGTACCTGCCATTGGTACGAAACGACGAGTATTTACAGACTGTCCACGAGGAGACCCCGAAGGCCTTAATGGAAGGCCAATGGAAATAGACTGAGGGCCTAGGCAGCCCCGAGAACAACCAGAAGTGGCTACTGAAAGCTATGCATGATAGTATCGACAATTGCGAGGAGAATTGTAATGGACGAAGGGGAGAGACACTGTGAAAACGTATGAGAATGGTGCCATGAGACAAGACGGAAGCAACCGCCTTATTGAACGTGTGTAAATAAGCTAGAAATGCAAGATGCTAAGTAATCGATACTGATTGCAATGCTTAAGTAGAAGAATAGAGTGGCATGCGCCAACTATATATGTCTACCTCAATACAGCACAATGTACACGTGCGATTCCATTTTGTTTGAGCAGAAGAAAGCCCAGGCGACCCAGGCCCAACTGGTTGAGTTTCACATCTAGATCCAAGCTGAGGAAAAGAGCGGGATCGAAACTTAACAAAGGATGGCTCATGCCGGGGAAATCGAGGTACACCAGAGAAGGGGAGGTGAGCATGAGCTCACGAGGCTCCAACTTCAGAGCATGCCAGCCCGCCCGTGAAGGTCAAGATAAGAGAGGCCCATGCAGGTGGCCAAGCGAACACAGAATCAAATGCACGAAAAGACTGAGAACTGAAGCAGATTCACGGTGGACCAACACGTGACCAGACAGGCGCAAAGATGTACCACCGCCTGATGTCATTCAGAACCAGAGGGTGTCATAACTTTTCCTGATAAGAGACTACAGATCCGAGGCCATACCCAGCCAACTAATTGACACATAGCCCTAAACCACTGATTGATGGAAGGGAGGCAGGGTGAATCTTGGGACACCAGGCACTAGGGTGTCTTTTCTGCATGCTGCTAATTAAAAGTGGAGATTTCTGTTTAGGGGTGTGACTCACCCAACCACAAGGGACCATGTAATCTAGGGTCCTATAGACATTGTAACCAATGAGACGTCGTATGTGTAGTGACGTCAATCACGTGTGGTGAAGAGGGATGGGCATAGATGCCCACCCGATAAGAGTTATCCAATCCGTATGCCTTATTTTCATATACAGATATAACACCTATACTTAAGTTACCTTTCCCAACCAATTATATTGCATGATGATTTTTTATAGAAGTGTACGTCATTGATGACGAAGTTTGCCCATAAAAGAGGCTGTTGTACTGAAGTTCGAGGAAGTCGGGGCAGACAGGTGTTCGCGATGCTGCTGATTTCCATAAGCTGATGTATGTATCATTAAACAGACTTCCCTTTGCCAACTTACTGAGTCCCTACTATTAATTTGTGCTGGAGTATGTAAGTCCTGCACCCTGTCCTCACACAGTGCAGCTGTCTTGTATTACAAGTTTTCGAGGGTGAGTGCTGACCAATGGGCCCGTCAGTAATTACCTCTCCTTGTCAACACTTGGTAGCGTGAGGATGGTTTCGCCATCGATTATTGATAATCAATTAATATAGTCACAAGACACCTTTAAGCCGACGGCGCGAAGTAACTCTGGATCTTCGGTTACATCGGAGTCCTTTCGCTATTCCGGCTGGGTAGGCCGAGAAGCTTCCCGTGGACAGTGATAGTGTATATACTCCCAAAAAATATGCAGTGGGTCTGAAGGAACCCGCTTTTCCAAGCATAACCCTTTTCATTCCCACGGGAAGCGGATCGGACGAAAACCATAAAGCGGGAAGAGGAAGGGACGGTGATCCCAGAGATCCAGAGAGGAAAAGAGGCGACCGGTGAGTGAAACAACGAAACTCGTTACCTGGGCAAATGACTCATAGGCATTAGAGCAAGTGGGGGAAAGGTAACGTAGGGTGCCGGAGAAAGATAAATTAGTTAAGAGGTAGAGAAGACGGTATATATATAGTGGATTAATGACTCGAGTATAAAAGGAAGACATATATGATAGGATTCCAGGGGGGCACCTGAGCTAAAACATAAAAGTATACCAGAGGGGCACCTGGGAAAGGTAAAAAAGTAAAAGTATACAGGGGGCACCCGAGAGTAAAAATGTAATAGAATACCAGGGGGGCACGTGGGAAAGGTAAAAACGTAAAGGTATACCGGGGGGACACCTGAAATTAAAAATGGTAAGGAATACCGGGGGGGGGGCACCCGAGAGAAAACTGTAAATTCACCTTGTTCCTGCGCTTTAAAGAGTGGTCAGAAGGAACTTGAATCCAGAGCCCACAGAGAGGGGGACGCTAGGCTACGATGACGTTTGAAGGAGTCATAAAGGGGTAGTTCAAATCCCATGACGGGGTAATAATTAGAAGGCAGGTATATGTTGACCAGCTGGTGTCTGTCTAGTCTGTCAAGCGTCTGTTATAAGTGTCTTGCTATATGTGAATGCGCAATAAATGTATTGATGCGAAAAATGTGTTGATGCTTGAGTGAAATGCATTTTGTTTTTTTGTGATTCTGTAACTGAGAGGGGATCGCCAGTGAATTGATGGTTTCTGTTGAGTAAATTGATGGTATACATTTTGGTGGGAAAAAGTGGATTGGAGCTTGCGGTTGTGGTGCTCGTTCATATTGGTGGAGAGACTTAAGTTATTGTGTAAACATTGTGGGGATTGAAGTGAAAAGATGGAGGAGGTTACCCCGCTTATGCATCTCTGTAAGCATTTGCCAAAACATGCAGCAAAGCTGAAGAAATACAACCATGAGTGGGTTAAGGGCACCTCAAATAAAATGTTTATGCCGTGGCCCCAGAATGGGTCATTGTCTAAGGCTATTTTACAGCACATGAGCACGTTCCTACATGCCACATATAGTGGGAAGAAACTCGAGAAACGCCTTGCCGTTCTCGAGTTATGGAAGATGTTTGAACAAACAAAGGAAGAAGAACCACCTGCAGACTGGATATTAAACATATGTACAGAGGGGGGTGAGACGCCTACTGCGCCACCGGCCCGGCCGGAACCAGTTATTGAGGGAAGCAGATGAGAGGGTCTTTACCTGCTACTAGAGCTCAAAGCAGCCAAGGGGTATAGCAACCCCGCGTATGAGTCACCTGCATGCAGTAGTGACGAAACTAATGAGAAGGAGCGGGAAACCGTTCCAGCCCCCGCCGTCCCGAGGGACAAGGAGAGGCACGGAGATGGACGAAAGGATCAGGTACAGACTAGTGTACCTCTCGATAAGGAGAGAGAGGTAAAGAAGCGGAGAGAGAGTGATGAGATGACATTCCCAAAGGACGAATGGATGGGAGGACAGATATTGTTAAAATTAGATGGAAAGGGGAGTGATGATGCAAGGCCACGAGGAAGGCCTGACGAAAAGCAGAGAAGGTGAAAGGATAGGGAGACAAGGGATGAAAGAAATAGAAAAAAGGAAATGCTGAGGCGAGAACAACTTTATCGCGAAGAGCAAGAAATACCGCTCAGTCGCACTCAGTATGCAGCCTACGAAAAATACAGACTGAATAAGTTGAAGTTAGAGGAAGAATGTAGGGTGCATGAAAGGAAGGAAGAGATTAGAAAGGCAAAGGAACGTAGAGACGAAAGGATGCGGGAAGTAGATAAGATTCGAGAGGACGCAAGGAAAAGCAAGGAAACAGATGAGGAATTAGAACGAAAACATAGACAAAGGGCGCAAGACTTAGAATATTTGGAGCGGGAAGTGAAAAAACCCAATCCTGTTGTAGACTGGGAAGACATAGAAGAGTTCTTTCCATCAAGTGATGCAGTCCCAGGTACAAGCAGGACAATTATTGATGATGACTTCGAAACCAGAAGCATCGGGGAAGCGATTGATAAAATATATGATGAAATTGGACTGGAACGAATCTCCCAAGAGGGAAGGGAAGATGAGCGCTTAGAGAGCCCTCAGTTATATGACACTGAGGATATCACCCAAAGTAGTGAGAGTGGGGGACGTTCCCTAGAAAGACTAGAAGATAGGCAGAATGAAGATGATGCAAGAAGTTGTGCAAACTGGGAGTATTCAGAGTCTGACTCCGATGGAGACGCGGAAGAAGCGATGTATGACGAAGGGAGACAGCGGAAAGGCGGCTCCCAGGGAACCGAGGGGTACAATGGTCAGAGGCTGGCGAGTTCGTAAGTAGGACATCGAAGTCCGCTGGACAGTCCAGCAGACATGAAGAAACTCCCCACGGTCAGAGGGGGGCGTCGGCACCTGCCTATACAGATAGGTTAAGGGCGCTGCCAGGTAGAAAGCAAGGTGGGAACGCCACCCCAGCAAGAGACCGAGGAGGTAAGAAAAGGGAAAGGAGGATTGCGCATTCCAATTCCCACTGCTAGAGAAAGGGGGAGTAAGACCGCAATATATTCCATGGCCACACATGGACCAGGAAAATTTAAAGAATAAGCTTCCAATGTTGACATCAGGAGCCGGAAAGTGGATACATGAGCTAGAAAAAATGACGGGGGGAGTCACTCTAGCCATAGGGGACATCAAGGGTCTCCTAATTGCTATACTTGGAGAAAGAGCAGATGATGTGTGGAAGAGGGCAGGCTACCGTAGGGTAACCATAACTAACACCTCTCATGACGGAGCACCGTTTAATAATTGTAGAGCCGCAGTGTGGAAAGCGCTGCGAATGCTATACCCTGACACATCTGACATGGGAGGCATTATGACTCAGAAGATGAAAGAGTCAGAGGATCCGTTGCTTCATATCCAGAATTTTCCCTGTATTCTATCATATACTGTGCCAAGGGTTACCAGAACCGGTGCAAAAACAACTAAAAAAATTGGTAGGAATAGAAGCTAAACCGTGGGCCGAAATCCAGTTGACAATTGCCCATTCTTGTAGGCTGTTGCAAGAAAAGAATCGAAAGAAAGAGGCAACGCGTAAGGGAGAAGAGGCGAAGCTGGTGCAAAGGAAGCTCACGAAGTATGCGCTGGAGGGAGCAATGCTAATAAGCCCAGCCGATTCGAGTGCGCAATGTGCCACTAACCCGCCGCAGAACAATCAGGGTAACGCGGGATATTATCCGAGAGGAAGGGGATTTGGAGGAAGAGGATGGCAGAGTAATCAGGGAGGCTTTAGAGGTACCCAAGGAGGTTTTCAAAATGTTCAAGGTGGCATCCACAGTGCACCAATGGGCAGTCCAGCTATGCCAGTTGGACAGATGGCTGGACCACTGCCAGTGTGTTGGCTGTATGGGGTGACAGGACATGTGGCATGCATGTGTAGAAGCCAAGGCATGTGGCAAAACAATCAAGGGATGGGGGCAGGCACGGTAAATCAACCGGCTACCCCACAACAGGGCAATGCACAAAACTATACCATGCAGCAGCAGGCAGCTGGCTTGCAGCAAGGTGCACAGCAAGGGTTTCAACCCTCAAACTTGGGGAACTTGCAACAGGGGCAACCCCAGCAGGCACTGCCACTGGTACCACAAGGGATGAACAATGGGGGTGTTCCGCAAACTTATAGTGGGCCGAACCTATACATAAAATAGGATAGCTCACGGGAAACTCGGATGTGCTCTATCCTATCAGTGACACCAGACCCTAATAGGGAACCAAGGGTAAATGTCACCATAGGAGGAAAAGAGCATTCCTTCTTAGTTGACACGGGCGCGATGCGTTCGTGCATAAGAGAAGGCAAGTTTTCCTTGTCCGGCGAGGCAATAGACACGCAGAGTTTCACTGGAGCTCATAGTAGAGTTCCCTTCACAGACGCTCTCCCGGTCTCCGTGGGAGAGCATGAAATGAATGTGCCTTTACTGTACTCACATCAGTCCCCAGTAAACATCATGGGTCGAGATCTAATGAGAAAGCTGAATATGTCAATCTCATTCACTGAGGATGGCATAGTGTGCTCCACATCAGGAATTCACTATTCCAACGTGTGCGAAATGATCAGAGCATACTCGCGACGTTCAGCTATGAGAGCTTTACCGCTGGAGCCGGAGTTCTTCGAATATGGCGTGCGAGTGCTCATGGCGGGATTGCCGGGCCTCGCAGGCAAAACTATGAGGACCCTAAATACAGTTTGCCGCAGTAAAGGGGAAGGTGGTTTTAGTAGAAGGACACAATGACGAAGGAAGGCAATGGTGCGCAGTTATCTCCATTGAAGAAGAGTATCGAGTGACTGACGTCACAGATGATGATCTGTTCAAAGAGCACCCTGACTTAGAGGAGACACGGGTGGAAGTAAGTCTCATATTCTGGGTCAATATTATCAAACGAGAAGTGCTACAGCGAATGATGCTAGTGATGGCACGACCAGAATACTTTGAGGAGGACCTGGCCCAGGTGCCAGTCACAGTATGGACAAAAGGGCATTATGACGTAGGACTCCTGAAGGGGGCAGGAGAGGTGAAGATTAAACTCAAGCCTGGAGCGATTCTACCAAGAGCGTGACAATACCCCATGTCCAGAGAAGTGGACGAGGGGATTGCAAAGACAATCTCTGCCATCATGGAGCAGGGCATTCTGGTAACGTCAGAATCACCTTGTAACACAGTGATCTATCTGTCAAGTCCCTAATCCATCCACTATTTTGTGCAACATACCCACGGAGGCAAAATATTTCACGGTGATTGATTTGAAGAATGCATTTTTCTCGATCCCATTGCACCGTGATTCACAAGACCTGACGTCATTTACTTTCAGACAAATGCGCCTGAAAAGTACAAGGCTGCCATAGGGGTATTGTGAATCGCCGTCCATTTTTAACCGAGTCCTGCAAATGGACCTAGGTAACATTGCGGTAGACAGTGTTGTTTTGCAGTATGTAGATGACATTCTGATACTGCAGCACCACTGAAATGCAATGCCGACACGACTCTGTTCAACTATTGACCATATTAGCTGAGAAGGGATACAAGGTGGACAAGGACATGTTGCAATACTGCCAACAGGAGGTGTTATACATAGGGCAACTAATATCACATGAAAGGAAAAAGGTAACACCAGAGAGGGCTGAAGCTATCATGAACACGGCTAAACCGCTCACGGTAAAACAAATGCAGAGCTTCTTAGGCCTATGCAATTATGTCAGAGCATGGGTCTTCGATTACAGCTCATACACCAAGCCCTTGCTCCAGGCCTTAAAGAAAGCCCAGTCAACAGAGGGAAAAATTTAATGGACTGAAGAAATGGAAAAGGGGTTTGCAGAACTAAAGGGGGCAATTTGTAAGGCCCCAGTTCTCGGGATCCTCAATTATGCAGAGGAATTCTATCTCTTCTCTCATACCGATGGCAATTTTATGATGGCAGCACTCGCTCAGCGAACATCGCTGGGGTACAAGCCCCTAGCATATTACAGTGGGAGCTTGAACCGGTCATGAGGGGCCACTTCCCATGCAAGCAAAATTTAGCAGCCGCCACATTTGCCATAGAGAAAGCATCATCCATTGTGATAGGATGCTCCATGACATTATATGTTGAGCACTCATTATTTGCCATATTGGAGAAGCCAAAGGGCACCTTGACGTCACAGAGAGCATCCGCATATGAGGTGATTATCTCAAATCCATTGATCAAAATAGTGCGATGCAAAACTGTGAACCCTGCTATGTTTATTGCTGAGCCAGTCACAGAGGGAGAACCTGTGCATGACTGTGCCAATTATGAAGAGTTTTATGATGAAATCCCCAGAATAAGAGAGAATGTTCTGCCAAGCGAAGACGTTGTCTTCATTGACGGGTCATCGAAAATTGACCAAGAAGACGGGCAAATGTACACATGCGTGGCCGTGATCAAACACATGGCAAATGGAGAGTTCCAAGTACTTGTCAGTGCACGAATACCATCCTGCTATTCGGCACAGGCTACAGAACTAGTGGCATTGATACTCGCCATCGAGAATCACGCAGACCAGGAAGTAACAGTGTACAGTGACTCTGCCTATGTGACGTCCACCGTGCACGCAGACCTGGCACAATGGAAAAGGAGGGGCTACCTCCGAGCGGACGGAACGCCAGTGCAACCTGCAGCCTTGTTGGACAGGCTGATAAAAGCACTACAGCTCCCAGTGTGCATAGCGGTCGTCAAGTGCGCCGCTCACACCAAGGGAACAGATTTCGTGTCACATTGAAACCATGAAGCGGACACGGAAGCAGAGCGCATGGCATCCAAGGGTGAGACAATCATGGACGTGGAGGTGGCACGTACCCATTAGCGAATGATGATAGCCCAAGACACTCCAGAAGCCTATAGCAATATGGGGCAGACACAGTTAATGGAACTCCATGGGGAGGCACCTCAGGATGAGAAGAATTTATGGAAGCGTAGAGGGTGTTCTTTAAACCCCACTGATGGGTTATGGAGGCAGGACAGCACTGGTAAACCAGTAATGCCTGTCACCCTCCTAAAGGTAGCGTTAGAACAGCTCCACTACCCTTTCCATATGTCAAAAGAAAATTTTGCAACACTCTCAGAAGACTGGTTTGCGCCGAATTTAGCGGAGCATGTTGCATTCTTTATGGTCAATTGCATAATTTGCCAGCAATTCACCTCTGGGCAGACATTGAAAGTGATGAGAGGAATCATTCCCAGACCTGAAGGGCCTTTCCAGCACCTGCATATCGACTATGTCGATATGATTCAGATTTGTAATGGGTACAGGTATTGAATTGTCGTGGTGTGTCCATTCTCTAGATGGATAGAAGCGGGGCCCTGTACACACCCTGACGCTGCCTGTGCTGCAAAGTTCCTGGTGAGGGAGGCGTTCCCCAGGTGGGGGGTGTGTGAGGTTATGAGGTCAGACAACGGGCCCCATTTCGTAAACTCAGTATTTGAGCAGATTAGCTTGTTGCTTGGTATAAAGCACAAGTTCTCGTCGGCGTATCACCCAGAAGGAAATGGCATATGTGAACGCCTCAACGGCCTGTTGAAAGATAGGATAGCCAAACTGAAGCTCACATTAAAGAAGGGATGGCTGCACTGCCTACCACTGGCATTATATGTGCTTTGGAACCAGCCAGGCTCCGACCATCACCTCACGCTGCATGAGATCATCACTGGTAGATGGATGAGAACCACTCTTACCCCCCGAGATAGAGCTAGATGTGATGCCCAGCCCGCTAGGGAGGTTCTGGGAGCGGAAATGAAGAATTACCTTGACTGTCTTACCTCTAGTACATCTGTCATTTCAGGCCAGCTGCAGCGACGGCGGAAAGGGGACAGCACAGCACAAACCACAACAGACAATGCTGATGCAGGCGCAACTCTCAGCCTAGGCGCATCCCTTGTTTTCCCTGGGGACAGAGTTCTAGTGAAGAACTTTATGAGGAAGAAATGGGACAAACCACAATTTAATGGCCCTTTCATCGTAGAGGACTGCACCCCGTATGCTGTCAAGCTCCAAGGAAGAAGAGCCTGGATCTTCCTGAATGACGTCAAGCCCTTTATAGGAGAAGGCGCTCCTACTGCATCCACCGTGGTAGCTACAGACAACGGGAAAGGACCACAGCATGTGCAGACAAGGTCTAGGGTGAGGAAGAAGGACGCACAAGCAGAAAAGACAAACTGAAGAGCTCGCTGTGAAAACCGTGGCTATACATTGAACTTTTCTCTAAGCACGGAATGAGATACAAAACTTTTCAAACAAACGCAATGTGCAGCTAAAGTCGCAGGGCAAAGGAAAAGGTCGCACACTTTGAACCTGCAGTTAAACTGGTAACTTACACACGTAGAGCCACAGAGTAGTGGACAAAGAACTCTAAGACTCTGCTAAGCAACAGAACCGGATATTCCTGAGAACTGAAACTGTTATCCTGAAGGACCCAACATAAAGACTTTGTTCACGAACTTATGGTACACCCCAGCAGAAGCCTTAAGTGGGATGTACTCACCTGCATCCAATTAGTGACATTGACTTATCCATCACTCATAGGGAGAGAAACAAGTGTCACAGAATTCATCCAAGATCCAGAAAATAAGAAGGTAATCAGGCAACTATTGACTGTCATCGCAGAGGTCTTCGCCGAATTGCCTAAGCACAGTGACTCAAAGACCAAGGCTCTCGCCTCAAGCAGTCATTGACGAAGTGACCTACACGTTATTCTTTCGAATCATTGAGGAGTGCCCAGAACTTGTCGGGAGGACCACAGATACACTGACGTTCATCAGAGATTCCCGAAACAATCATTTTCTAAACCAGATATGGAGTAAACTAAATAATGTGGTAGCCATCCATGCAGCAGGCAAGTGCAAAGACTGCTCAAAGCAAAAAACCTTGTGATTGAGACTCTGCAAAACGAATAAATGTCCCTGTCCCCTGAGGACAGCCTACTTGCCCACAACGTCCTCTTCGGCTTAGTAAATGACTTTCCGGAAATGGTAGGGAGACCTGCCGAGGTTGACACCCTCACCTTCCTCAGAGACCCTGCCAACGCGAGAAAGATAGGAACACTCTTCTATAGCATACAGCTACAAATGGAACTGTCCAGCTTTCAGAGGGAGTTTCTGAGAGAATTCCAGTGAAATTAGTTGGTGAGGGACAGATCGAGAAGGCAAGGACTGATCACACTGCAAAAAAGACTGGTGACCTAAGAGACAGATAATCAGAGCAAATGTCATTATCACCTGAAGATAGTAGAATTGCCTTCACAGTCTTCTTTCACCTCATTGAGAACTTTCCAGAGCTAGTGGGTAGACCCATCACTGTCGACGTACCCACGTTTCTCTGTGATCCAGCAAAAAATGCACAACTCAACAGACTCCTGAGAGCTATTGCATCACAGCTGAGAAGCAATCATGGACATCCGCTGCTGAGAAGAGCCTTAGAACGGAGAGATCCAAGATAAAACCCTTTAGACGCCCCAGCCGGGCGCAGAGCAAGGAAACAAAGACACAGTTCTTCATGCTTCGAACGTAGAACGAATCGAAAGGGGATAATTACATCCTGAACTTCTTTTCCTATTTTTCTTATTTTTCTCTGTTTTTCATCATCATCCCACAGTGGAGTAAATGGGGGGGAGAGAGACTTTGCAGCAACTCGACCTCGAAGAACCAAGCGAAAGGAGCAGAGCAACGAACTTCACTGCCGTGTTTACTTTTTTCAACCTTTTTCTTATTTTTTTCTACCTTCTCATATGTTCACTGTTATTTTGATTTTTGTTTTTATTTTTTCAATGGTTTATCTATGCGTGATGTGCAGCAAAGCCATCCTTTTATGGTGTCACTGCAAACAAATTCCTGCATGTCCTCAGGGCCAAGATGAATTGGGAAGGGGCCCTGGAAATGCGTTGTATACACAAATGCAGGAAGAATGTGATGTGCTAAATACGGTAGTCTAACCTTTTTCCATAGACTAGCAAAGGATCTGTACTCCATAACTAGAGACTTCCATCATCACTCGCAAAAGCGGGGACATTAAACTGCACCCGCCATTTTAGTGTTTGCTGAACTTTTAAGTAACGAAAATCAAGATAAGAAAATAAATAAACTATTGACTATGGACTTGTTTGAGATGGGGGCCCAAAACAGTAATTTAGTTGTGCCACCAGTGGAGGGGCGCCCCCAGTTTTTGATGCTGTAAGATGTCTTTCAAGGCCGTCATATGTATATGCATAGTGATTGTTGTAGTATTTTTGTCTCTAACTGTCAGAACTGCCTTTCTTATTGGTGCACGAAGCATCCCAATGTCTGTGCTTCCACCAGGTAATGAACATCTGGGGCCCACAAAAGCACCCAGACCTTATATTGTCATCCCTGTTCCAAGAAAAACTGATGATAAAACAAACAATTTACAGTTGAATGTAATTAGCAGCAACATGTACACACTTGAAGTAATGAATGGTGAGAAAGGCTGGAGACAGGGTCAGCACGGAATGAATGATAACATAGCACTGTCCACGGCACGCACCCATACACTGAGTGCACACAAACAAGGGAAAGTGTCGATGGCTACAAAACCACAGGCCAAACTAACTGAAAGGGAGAAATCCCCGGTGGAACAAGCAGCTCCAGAAAGCAGGGAGCAAAGTGAGAAACCGAACCGAAGTGAGATAGCACAATCACTCAATGAAACGGAGGAAGCCGCAAAAGAAATCACTGAGAAAACGCATGCGGTAGTCAAGTATGTGTTCCCGCTCATACGTAGAGCAAAGAAACTACATGAGGAGTTGAGCAAGAAAATCACAGAACCTGTAATAACGAGCACGTCTGCTCCAACGCCAGAGATAAGCAACAGGCCTACAATGCCACCACGCGTTGGGAAGATAACGAGCCAATGGTGGTGGGAAGAGTTCTACAACAGAGTGTACAAGGGAAAGAAAAGAAATACAAGCCCTTCCTCTACTATGACAGAGCAGGAAGTGGGACCTGCCCCACCAAGGATAACGCCTGAGAGACTGTCTGAACGAAAGAGCAGTACAGACGCATTCCGAGACATAGGGCCTCATTACAACCTGGCAGCTTCGGATCGCGGTGATTCCGTGACGGCGGTAATAAAGTTTCCGTGTCCGCAAGGTTGCGGAAAGACCGTCCGATTACGTGCTGTCGGTCGCGCGCACCACACGGACGCGGAAACGTTGTTACCGCCGTCATGGAAAAAGCCACGGAAATGGACATAGCGCTGCCACAAGTAGCGCAAAACCCGTGTCCGCCTCGGTTGCCACGGAAACGGAACCGGAAATACCATGATCGCCAAAAACCGGAAACAGAGAGGCAGCCATCCTATAAAGCACAATCCATTGACATCCAGAGTCAGCACAAGCACAATCCATACTGTGAGAAGGCAAAAGGGACCACCAGCATGTCTGCCAGAATTCCAGCGCAGAGGCAGCGCAAACAGCGCTTCAGTGAGGCGGAGCTAACTGTGCTCGTGGAGCACATAGTGGAGCATGCAGAGATGCTGTTCAGTGCCGATCAACGGTGTGCCACACAGCAGCGGAGGAAGGAAGTGTGGGCGGAAGCAGCACGCAAGTGCACCGCTGTGGGCGTGACAGTGAGGAGCGTCAAGGACTGCCACAAGCGGTGGGACGACCTCAGGCTGAGGGTTCGTAACCTCATCTCCACACACCGCCAACGCAGCAGTGGGACAGGTGGAGGACCCCCTTCCCCACTGAGGCTGCAAGCATGGGAGGAGCGTTGCAGCAGTGTCCTCCACCTTGAGGGCATTCATGGGATTGGGGAGGCTGAGGCAGGAGTGAGCCCACCTGCAGATGCTGGTAAGTGGTCAAACATGAATGCCATATGAGAATATGTTGATGGCATTACAGTGCCAAAGGACCCATTAATAACCCCCCGCCACCCCCAGGCAGTACATGACAGGCCCAAAGGACCCATTAATGACCCCCCCCCAGGCAGTGCATGACTGGCCCAAAGGACCCATTAATAATGCCCCCCCCCCCAGGCAGTGCATGACTGGCCCAGAGGATCCATTAATAACCCTCCTCCCAGGCAGTGCATGACTGGCCCAAAGGACCCAACAAGATCCGTATGGCACCCAATATCACAACAATGCATACCCCCAGCAATCAGATGCATGTAACGAACTCTATACAATGACCAACCTGTATGATGCATGTGATGCACCCATCAGCCACCACCACAACACTAATTACATGTCCTCTGTGTCCCCACAGCCGTATCCAGTGACAGTGACATTGCACAACAGGCCAGGCAATCAGCACTGGCATGTGCTCAAGCCACCGCCCCCACACAAGAGGATGCTGCCAGCAGTTCGGCATCTCTGCCCACACTACCAACTGCAACAGATGTGCCGGCCACCACCACCGACATCCCCACCGTCTCCACGCTGCCTGAGGCAAGACAGGTGCCACGGGAACCCACCATGCCCACCCAAACCAACACAGAAGGCAGCTGCACTGCAGAGGAGGCGGCCTGTAGTGACAACAGTGCCCCGGTAGAGCACTCTGATACTGGGCCACAGGGGGAGACGCCCACATTTGATGACCTGGGTTCCTTCCATCAGCTGGAGTTTAGCCCCACTTCACTCAGAAGTCCCATGAGGTCACCCACCCCATCCATGGCAGAGCTGAATTCCCGCAAGCAGCGGATGGAGGAGCAGCAGGCAACCCTCACCCAGCTGGTGGAGAGGCAGCTTGAAGAATCTAGGCTGCAGAGGGAGTGCTATAGCACGTCAGTGCGTCGCCTCTCAAGGTCTATTGGACGCTTTGCAAGCACAATAGTCACCCTGGCACGCCATGTGCGGGAGGGTAACGACAACACCTCCAGGCTCATTGAGGCCATGTTGATTGGGCAACAGGCAAATCTTGCACGGATGCCATCCATACCGGATTCTGTGCCATCAAATACCACCACCCCATCAAGCTCCACTACTGCCAGTCCAAGGAGGCGCTCAAGTCGGCTAACGGGGCTCTCGGGCAAGGATGCACAGGCACAGAAGCGCACACGTAAGTGATGATATGTATGTGGGGCACAGCAGTACACAGGTGGACTTGAAGGATGTGAGGGGTAGGTACGTTTGGGTGGTGGGGGAGGTTGTTTTCGGTGTTTGAACATTGGGGCCTGGGTGGGGGTGGCTACATTTGGGTGGTGGGGGAGGTTGTTTTGGGTGTTTGAACATTGGGGCCTGGGTGGGGGTGGGTACGTTTGGGTGGTGGGTGGACTCGGGTGTACAGCTTCCCTAAGCAATTCACCTCCTTCCCTGTTGTGAATTCATCAATATATCATCATTTGAAAGCAAAACATACATGTGTGGACATCTATCATTTCATTTGCAGTACAACAAATCATTTATTGTCATCACTCTATGCATTGCTGTGAATGTGCTGTGTCTCAAAAGTAAATGCGAATCAGCTCATCCTGTGCTCTTTGGCCATCAAGTGCACCCCCAGGGGGAGGTGGTGCCATGCCATCCCATCCCATCCCCATCTCCATCCCCATCCCCATCCCCATCTTCTTCATCTGCGTCTGTGGGCATTGGGATGTTCCTGCGCAGGCACAGATTGTGCAGCATGGCACATACGTGCGTGATTTTACCCGTCTTCGCTGGGCTGTACAGCAGTAATCCCCCAGATCGGCTCAGACAGCGGAAACGGGTCTTTAGCAGTCCGAATGTCCTCTCAATCATTCCACGTGTGCGGACATGTGCCCTATTGTATGCCTCTTCATGCCTGTTCCTTGGTCTCCGTACAGGTGTCATCATCAATGGCGTGAGTGCATATCCAGCATCACCTACATGGGATGAAGATGGGGGGACATGTCAGTGTTAGTGGTATCATGTCTTAATCTGATGATGTGCTATCTTGTATCATTGTTCATTCATGCATATGTGCCATGCAGTGGTTTGAAGTGTTCATTGGGCATCACAGTGGATGTTCCCAACTGGATATTGGCCTACACATTTATGTGCATGTGTACTGTACCCTGCGGGTGACATTGGATTGTGAGTATGTCATAGTGCAGTGATGTGCACACATGGCAGAGTGACTCCACTGTACTGAAGTAGTCAATGCACAACGTCTCATTTACAGGCATCTTGTGCATTGGGAGGGCAGTGTTCCATTTGTGGGTGGGTGTCTGCAGTGGCACAAGGTGTATGGGACAGTGACAGGATGGGCTGTGGCAGGGTGTGTACAGGCACACTGTGGTGACCTGTCATGTCTTCCTTTGTGATGTTTGGTATCCGCTGTCTATTTGGTAGATGGGAGGGAGGGTGATGCTTGTGCGGTCCAGCGGCACACTCACATTGCTCATTGGCCTAGACACATACATAACGCTTCAACAGGGTCAGAGCATTGTCAGCTGTACTCACCCAATAGCCATGTGCTTTTTCCGGCATAGCGTTCCATGTACCGTGGCAACGTGGAATTCCGCAGTACCATTGAGTCATGGGTTGAGCCTGGGAAATGTGCGCAGCAGTGTGTAATCAGGAGCGTGGCATCACATACCATCTATACATTCAGTGAGTGATACTGTTTCCTGTTGCGGAACACCATCTCAATTGCACGTGGTACTGTCAGCTCAATGTGGGTGCAGTCAAGTGCACCTATGCAATTTGGCATGCCTGCTATGGCATGGAACGCCAACTTTGTGGCAATGACCTCAGGGAGGGTACGGGGTAGGGCTATGTGTTCCAACACATGGCGCAAAAGGGCATTCAGTACCTGTACCAGGATTTTTGAGAAACAGGGTTGTGATATGCCGTGCAGCTCACCGACCGTGTGTTGATAGGTGCCAGTGCCAAGGAAATTCCGCACAGACACAACCTTCAGGAGGGGGGGTGGCAGTGGGGGTGTCTATGTGGCTGCTGATGTCGTCCTCAATAATGCCAGTGATGTACAGGATTGTTGGGCGGTCCAGCCGGTATAGTGTGTGGATCTGTCCTGGGGTAAGGTTCCAGGGTGAGGCCCTGATGCGTGGTATTGCAGGCTGCCTGCGGGGTTGTGGTGGCTGCACAATGGGGTTTGCCATAGGTGCACGGTTGCTATGGCTGGTTGGCGTCTGGTTGCGTAGACGCATTCCTAAAACCATGCCAAATACACACATTTAAATTGATCTTTAGACAAACCTTAAAATCTAAACATCCCACAGGGTCCCCCGGCAAAGGGATCCCAGGGATCTGTACCATTTCCTTCAAGACTTGGGGCCAAAATCGAGACACCACAGGGCAAGTCCAAAACATGCGATAAACATTTGCATCATCAACAGGACACAGCGGGATGCCTGTAGAACAATCTATAAAGTATTGGCTTTTCGCGAGGCAGAGAGGTATGCCCTACTAAGCACTTTGAATTAAGTAAAAGGTGGCAGCGCCGTTAAACCCTTAACGCCTGGGTTGTAATGAGGGCCTATGTCTTGAAACACCTCTAGAGACACAAATGTTCCTCCACAGAACATATCTTTGAATTTATGGATACCAAATTGTGACCAAAAGATAGAAAAAGTTTGATCACGGGTAGGGCTTTTTACAGCAATGTCCCATAAATCCATAGCACCTCAGTAGCGATAAATAATTTCAAGCATATGGCATATGTTAGACCAAGCTGTGATCGTACACCTAATTGGATCAAATGTGAACGGTCCATTCATTTTCCTTGAAAACAAAAGAGATCTAAGGAACCGTGGTCTCCATGTCAACACCAGGAAGAGAACCAGGTGGGCCTTCCCAAAGCATATTAGATAGAGTTCAGGCAGCTAAAACGTACAGCTGTAAGTCAGTAGCTCAATGCCTCTAAAAGAGTAGGGACTTGCCAATTCAAATGGGGCTGCTTAAATTCCCAAGTGAGTTGGAGCAGAAGTGATTGCAAATTAGAACATATTGGTAACTTTTGAAAAAAATAAAGAAGAAAACCTGCCCACGTCATCAATGCAAACCTGCATTTGGTGAAACACACATTTTGCTGTGTTTTTCACTGAATTATGTAGGGGGTGGTTTGGGGTACACATACATTTGATTTTTCGAGTCGTGATAGGGTGGGGAAGTGGTGGCGGGGGAGGGGAGGTATGGGGGAGTGTCTCCCATACAGACGATGCAGCAAAAACACAGGGAAAGGGCCAGCACAATGAGATGAGCCAGATCCTTAAGACGCTTAGGGTCTATAGCAATGTTACCACATGAAACCCTACCATATAAAGATATGGGTCATTTACATCAACATCGCCTTTAAGGATCCAGAGTTTCTAAATATGTCTGATGATTAGCTTTCAGCATCTTAGCTGCTCTCCGAACACTTTCACACCCAAAAAAGTAATTGTATATTCAGCTCAATTATTCCCTTGTAAATCACGGATTTGAGATGTGTTCACATTCAAGCGAAAAAGACTGGATATGGGTTGGTTACTTTTCAACTCTGAGAATGAGTCACATCTTGACATTTCGGAAATAAAAAGTTATCATTTGGGATCCGAACTTGTAAAAGGACATCATCGAAGTAGAGAGAAATAACACTTCAGAGAGGGCAATAATGTTGGTTCACCCTGGCACAAGGATCAGTATAAAGTAATATCACTCATCTAAGTAAGAAAGTCAAAAATCCATCTTACAAAGTACCATGAACAGGAAAGACCAGTAGATGGAATAACAGGTTTATTTGGGAGAGTAGCCCCCAAACAGACAACACAAATTAAAACGTTTTATCTGTCCGGCAGGAACACAGCTTGGTCCAGATGTATGGAAAATGTAAACCGAGGCAAAATCCTATTGCATTAATCTTTGCAATCACTTTAACATCAATATTGATCAATGAAAATGACCTGTAGGAGCCGCGAGGTTCTGGGTCTTTTGGGGTTTAGGGATCAGTATCTTTATGACTTCACGCACTGTGGGAGGTAGATGAGCAACTTGTAATGCTCCTTTCCATACAGCCAGCTATTTTGGGGCTAAAACATTGATTAGTAAATATTGAGCATAAAACTATCAAAGTAGTTCAAAATATCTCAAAGCCCTTACCCAATAACAAGGTAAATAACTGTAGGAATATATTTATGAGTAGCTTTGGCTCCTGTACTAAAGTCAGGGTGAGACGTTGCTCAATAACCATATAATGTGTCTAAAGAGCCGGTCTGTGCCTGTCTGGGCCGTGTAGGATCTGGAGAGCCATAGAAAACTCTATTTTACTCTATCTGTTCTAACTATATTCCGTCCACAGGACTAATTCCTGGACTGGTCCTCCGTGTCTGGATCAAAGGCCTCCCACGGTCCCTGCAGTAATGACTGTGAGTTTGGGTGTTCTGCCATTACTAACTCTCCTGAGGCATTGCTAATGCTGTACTGTCCATCCATTTTCTTAACTAACCTCATTCCTTTTTACGACATCTACTTCTTTCATACATGTATATCAGTGCTTTTGTTTCCCTGTGCTTCATCTGCATTCAGTGTTGCTGCATTTCAAAACGTTTTTGGGGTGTGTTACTTAATTCGAATTTGGATGCTTCTGTTTCCCTTGCTCCATCTGCATTCAATGATGCTGCATCTAAAAACGTTTTTGGGGTGTGTTGCTTAATTTGAATTTGGGTGGTTTCCCTTGCTCCATCTGCATTCAGTGTAGAATTTAAAAACGTTTTTGGGGTGTGTTGCTTAATTCGAATTTGGGTGCTTCTGTTTCCCTTGCACCATCTGCATTCAGTGTTGAATTTAAAAACGTTTTTGGGGTGTGTTGCTTAATTCGAATTTGGGTGCTTCTGTTTCCCTTACACCATCTGCATTCAGTGTTGCTCCATTTAAAAATGTTTTTGGGGTGTGTTGCTTAATTCAAATGTGTATACTTCTGTTACCCTTGCACTATGCTGCACTGTGTTTCATTCTGCTGTTCCTGATATCGAACTTGGCTGTGTGCACATGCTGCATTATGATTCATTCTGCTTTAGCTAAAATCAAACATGGTTGTGTACTTGCTGTTAACATTTTTTTATTGCTTTTTGCTGGGTGCGCAACTGTTACTTTACTACCTTTAAAAATAGTGTTTGCTATGATTACATTCTTTATGAACATCCTACACATCCTACCTTGTTCTCTGTGCTCCCCTAGCTACTGTCCCCCGCCCCTGTGTTTTTCCCACCCCCCTCCTTGTGTCTCAGTGCATCAACCTGGTAAGTGTCCTCCTTGCCATTGCAGTTAGCTATGTCACTATCTATCTCTCCTATATTCTCTAATTGCTTCTCTATTTCCTATCCCTCTCCTATCACTAAATCTTGCCTGAAGAAACTTAAGAAGGGCATACTGGGCTCCAACCCAGGCCTTCCTATTGCAGACACCCATGTCACAGCTTCCGCCAGAGAGACTCTCACAGACATTCTCTTTGTCGTTCCCTCTCCTGACTGGAGGGCTCTCCACATGGTTGCCTTTCTCTCTCCTATCGCCTCTTTCAGGGTCCTCAAACCAACCTTCTACTCTTTGACAGGCTCCGATCTCGCCTCTCAAACCTTACCTTTCCCCCTGGACAGGCTCCCTTGCCTATTGGGCCTTCCTCTTCCTCTGCACAGGCTCCCTTGCCTGCTTTGCTTTCCTCCTCCTCCTCACAGGCTCCCTTGCCTACTGGTCCTTCCTCCTCCTCTGCACAGGCTCCCTTGCCTGCTGTGCCTTCCTCCTCCTCACAGGCTCCCTTGCCTGCTGTGCCTTACTTCTTCCGCACAGGCTCCCTTGCCTGTTGTGCTTTCCTCATCCTCTGCACAGGCTCCCTTGCGTACTGTGCCCTCCTCCTCCTCTTCACAGGCTCCCTCACCTTTTCTCACTGTCCCGGCTCCCTTGTCAGCCTTGGCTCCTCCACTATCCCTCTGGCTCTTCTGCCTCCCTCGGGGGGACCACTGTCCCCTTTGTCCCCCCCGTACCTGGGGAAGACCTTTAAAGATGGCAAGCTGCTCCATATTGCCACGCTTAACTCTCGCTCTGCTGTCAAACACTCATCTGACTTCTGCATCCTCCTTGAACTCATGGATCCTGATGTGCTAGCCATCACAGAGACATGGTTCAGAGACAGCTCTGTCATGAGCTTTGCCATACTCCTCCCTTAAGGATACAAGATCCTCTCTGTTCCCAGATCTAACACTCTCTCTTGGATGGAACAATATCTTCTCTCATCATACTTGAAGCACTCCTCTCCTCTTGCATCGGCACACCCGGTGCGGTCAGTCGGTCTCAAAGTTACCAGACCCATGAAAAGCGTGACTGCGGCTGCCTTTGCCTCCTTCTACTCTCCGCCTCCTACTCATGCGGCTGACTCCCACCCTGACACAGGCCTCACTAACTTCAATCTCTCTCACTCTAACACCCTTGATACTCTTGCCCCTGTCATGAGGGTCTGACTGAAGTCTTCCAAAAAGTGCTACCCTTGGTACTACTCCGATCTGGCTGCCCTTAAACGAAAGTATAGGGCAGCTGAGCGGATATGGAATTTGTCAGGTGGACCCCCTGACAAACTGGCCTGCTTCCTCCTTCAAAGGCAATATCGACTCTGCATCCACACCAAGAAAAGAGTCTTTATTCAAGCCACATCTCTGCGGCATCAAACAACACGACCAAACTTTTCGAAGTCTGTAAGAAACTGGCCAATCGTGCAGCAGCCTCCTCTTCTGTCACACCCACCACATACCTTTGCTCGGCCCTGGCTGCACACTTCACTGCAAAAACCCAAGACATCCTTTCCTCTCTCTCCTCCAAACCACCTCATTTACCAACACCTCTGGAGCCTCCCTTAGCCCCTCCACCACTTCTCTTCTCTCACTCCCATCACACCTGATGAGGTCACCAGACAAGTCCGGTCTATGAAGGCTTCATCCAAACAGGTGGACCCCTGCACCTCCAAAACCATTAAAGACAACATTGACTCTCTTGCTCCAGCCTTGGCTGATCTCTGCAATCTCTCTCTTGCCACTGGAGTTTTCCCAACTTCTCTGTAGCACTCCCTTGTGCACCCTCTACTTAAGAAACCCTCTGCTGACCCCTACATTCCAGCAAACTACCGCCATATCTTTATCACCCTTTTCCTGGGAAAACTCCTGGAGAAGCTGGCTATCTCTCAGCTCACCATCCATACTGAAACTGATGGTTGCTTCCACGACCATCAGTCTGACTTTAGAGCATCCAGAGGCATGGAAACTGCTCTTCTAAACACCCGTAAAGACCTGCTCTCGAATCTCGACACTATCACTCCCTCTGTCCTCAGTTTTCTTGACCTCTCCTCTGCCTTTGACATGGTAAACCACAACATCCTGATCGCACGTCTGCATGACACCCTGGGAATCACAGGTGAGGCTCTGGCATGGTTAACCTCCACCCTTTCTGACTGCCTTTCCCAGGTGGAACTTGGGTCCTTTCTCTTTACTATCACTCTTTCAACCTGTGGCGTTCTCCAGAGTTCTAAGCTATCCCCCTGGTTCTTCAATGTCTACACAGCTGTCCTTCCACGTGTGACTGCCACTTTCATCTCTAACTTCCAGTGTTATGCGGATGACACGCAACTCTCCTTCAGGCTACCCTCAGCCACCTCCAATACCTCGCTCATATCTGACTGTCTGTCCGCAATTCAGTCATGGTGTGCTGCAAACGACCTCTGCCTGAACGCCAGTAAGACTGAGATCATTCACATTGGTACTCCTGTTCCCACTTTCCCACTCTCAATCTGGCTGGCCTCCCTTGGCCCTGCGTCCACACCTTCCTGTGAGGAAAAAAACCTTGGGGTCATCTTCGACTCCATTATCTCCTTCTCCACTCACATTTCAGACATCTCTAAAAAGTCCAACTACCAGCTACACCTCCTCAGAGGTATTCTTCCTTTTCTCACCTTCCCCAGTGGCTCACTGTCTCCAGAGCCCTGTTTCTCTCAAGGCTGGACTACTGCAACATCCTCTTTCTCAATTTACCCGGCTCTACTTTGTGCCCTCTTCAACTCATCCAGAACAGAACCGTAAGACTTACCCTTGGCCTCAAGCCCAGGGACTGCATCTCTCCGGTGCTGAAATCCCTCCACTGGCTCCCTGTGGCTGCAATGATCACGTTCAAGACCCTCTGCATTGTCCACAAGGCTTTCTGGGGCATGGGACCTACCTATCTGCAACATTGCCTACCTAAATAATGTTCTTCCTGGGCCCTCCACTCATCTACCTCCAACCTTCTGTGAGTGAGCGGTTATCCAAGGAGAGATTTGGAGGGAGATCTTTATCTTCTAAAGGGGACTCCATCTGGAATAGCCTCCCTGCCCCACTGCGTCTTGAGCCTGATGTCCTGGAAATTCCTTAAGACATTCCTCTTCTCCTCTTCCTCTCTCTCCCATCATCCTGCTAACCTTTCTCTCTGCTCTCTCCCTCTCTCCCTCCTTTTCCACGCAGCCTGCTGACTGGCCGCCTGGTGTACCTCAGAGTCTTACAGGTCCATGGCACCCTCCTCAGTCCTATGGCACTTGCCTCCCGGCCTTACACTTGCCTCATTGTTACTGCACTTGGTCAATAACCCATGAGAGTGGCATCTCTCAGTATTTACCCCAGCTTCTGATTGACAGGGCACACTTGGCCCCACTCCCCCAAGCACCTCCTGCACTTGTCCCCAATCCCCTCTCCTGCACCTGTCTGTGCACTTGTATGATCTGAATAAACCATGCCTTGAAGATCGTCTATCTGTTTTTCCCTTGTCTCCCCTCCTTGCATGATTCGCCTCAAAGCACTTGGAAAAACTGCAGAATCGCTGTCAGGCCTATTTGCTGTTATCTACACCATTAATTGTATTATACGCACTTGTTCCATGCACCCACTCTACCCGTGCAGACTTGTATCGTTCAGAAATTCAAGGGCTCTGAATGACTGTTGTTTTTTCCCCTTGTTCCCTCCCTCTTTGAGTGCTTTGAAACATTTGCTTTGTGTATAGGTGCTTTACAAATAAACAATACCATACCATACCAGGAGTATCCAAAAACTTCAAAGGAACCCATCTGTATCCCATGATTTTACAGATTTTTTTTCTCAGATGGATTGTTTTATAGAAACAAATCCAGCGAAAGAACAGATTAAAAAAATATATATGGGGGTGGGTAAGGGGTTAAAACGGGTGGGGAGGCGGTTGTGATTACAAATATAGAGAAACGGGAGGCTTGGGTGGGGGTGTTAACCCCGCCCAAATAAAAAAATAAAAAATTCAGCCATTTTGTTCGATGGATATTTTTCAGTAAAAAATCACAGTGTCCCCATCTTATTTGTCCTTTGAACCTGCCATTATGCTGTTGGGAAAGAATTCCTAGAGAGGGAGGATTCATTGGAGAGTCTGCTGCCAGGGTAGACTTCTCCTAATGGATCTGGCATGAATGTATACAGAGGGCAAGCAGCAGAAGATTATACGAAAGTTCCTCAGATGATTGTGAAAGTATTTTGTGGGCTGTCAGATTGCATTTGCGTTGGTTCAAAAATGGGACAGAAATATATTTGACGATTTTCAAAACAACAAAAACCATGTACATATTGAATACCGTTACAGAAAATGACACATGGCCGCACCAATTTCATCAATGGAAGCGACAGCAAAAAGTGGTGTTGCAACTGGTATGCACGTGAGGGAGAACTTCTATGTGGTCTGCGCATATTTCTCCTGTTATGTGGTATGACGGGAGTGCACCCTACGGCCAGTCTTTTTGCTGGATGAAGAAAATGCACACGTGTTGCTTCCATCTTACCTGCTATAAGCAGCAGGTGTTTTGCTTGGGAACTGCTGCCGCTTCATTCCCAACTGGTAGTGGGAAATTCTACTCAGTAAGTGGGAGGCACGCATATGTTGACTCCCCTGTAAGTAGCAGCTGAAATAGTGAAGCAATTTCTCACTTCTGTATTAATTCAATCCTGTGGCAATAAGACCCGAGGCGGCGGGCCAATACCGCCCCAGGTAATGCCCCCGAGGCCGTAGTTACAGTTAACGAAGTCCCGGGGGCATTACCGCGAGTGGTATTGGCCCGCCGCCGAGGGTCTTATTGCCATTAGCACCCCGGCATTTTTTTTCTGTTTCGCTTGTTTCGAAACAGAAAAAAAAAATAAAAAAGAAAAAAGAAAAGAAAAAAATAGACGCCAGGAAAGGGAAAACGTAGTCCATTTTCCCTTTCCATGGCGGCCATCGGGAGCGGACGCGCTGGGAACACAAGTGCTCCTAGCGCGTTCGCTCCCAAGACCAGAAGAAAAAAGAAGGTAAGTGGGGTTGGGACAGCGGAAGGGAGGGGGACGGGGAAGGGAAAAAAAAAAAGTACAGCGGTCTCCGGCGGGGGACGATGGAAGCCTCCAGCCGTGTGGAGGCTTGGAGCGGGGATGGCCCCGTTTCGAGCCTCCTCATTGGCTGAGGGGCTGCTACGCCCCTCGCCGGGAACAGAGTAGCCAGCACGCATGGCGTAAAAGGGAATACCGTGTGGTATGGCTCACAAATGAGCCAATCACCACGCAGTATTCCCGTTGCGCCGTGCGTGCCGGGTGCTAATTCCTTTTAATGACCCAAATCATATCATTTAGTGACGACTCCTCTGCAAGTAGTTTACAAATATTCATGCATTAATACGCAATGCATTTCAGGATAATTGCTCCTTCCTCAGCAGCAAAATTCACTTTCCAACTTTCTAGAGAGTTTTCTACGGCACATCCCGTCTTGTCAATGGAAATTGTAAAATAGTATGGCGACACTCATTGCGTCTATCTCTGACAAATAATGCACCTAAAAACCTTCAACATTTGTGTAATTTTCTTGCTCTACCGTTTTTGTATCCTATATATACACATGTATAGTTTGCTAAAGATTTGTGTGTATTGGGTAATGAGCACACGTACAGCACAGGAACCCTTCCCATGAAATCCAGCTCCATGCTCTTCCGATAGTCTGGCAGATCTAGAAAAGACCTCTTGAAAGGACTGCAGGAACCAAATGACACTACAGATGTCACAGTGATTTCCTCTTCACATTCAAATTCTAAGACTGTCTGTATGAGTATATATGGTTCATGATTACAAAGACTTTAATATTAGGCTAAGTGTTGAGAAAAATGAAATGTGCACCAAGCACAGTGTACATTGGGCCTCATTATGAGTTTGGCGGTGAGAACCCGCAATTGCTGGCATACTGGTACGAACACTGTCCGTGTAGTTATGCATCCGCAATCAGCATCTGATTACCAGCCAGCGTCCACGGGCGTACCGGCATGCCAGTAACAGACACTCTGCCATGCCTAACGTCCCTAAACCCCCGATAGCGGCATAAACAAATGCGCTGATACCTCCTCCGCCATCGATGCCCCCTTAATAATGGCACCGTTATTACCATTACCAGAAGTAACGTCATTGCCGGATTGGGAAATGCACCGGCGGCCATCTTGGAAAACACAATCCATTGCAATCCTCGGCTGACAGGACCTGTGCACGAAAACTCTGTACCCTTGCTGAAAGAAAATGTCGAAGGCAACCAGAAAAGGCACTCCACGCCTGCGGAAACCCTGCTTCAGTGATGATGAACTGAATATGCTGGCAGATACAATTGGCGAGCATGGTGACGTGGTGTTTTGTGCGAACCTGCGGTGTGCAGCGCAATTGAGAAAGAAAAAAATATGGGAGGAGGTATCCAGGAATGTTACTGCGGTGGGAACAACCCCACTCAGTGTGAAGGTTTGCAGAAAGCGATGGGATGACCTGCGCCTGCGAGTCAGGAACATACAATCTGCCATCCGCAGCCAGGGGCAGGCAACAGGCGACGGTCCTAACTCCCCCATCAAGTTGGCAAGGTGGGAAGAAACATTTAGCTCCATCATGGATATGGAGTCGAGAGAAGGATTTGGACATGCAGAGTATGGAGTCCCATCATCGGATGTTGACGGTGAGTGACCCTTTTCACACTACAGAAGTCCTCACACACCCCGGACATCCCAAGTACAAAGTTGTCCATCAAATGTGAAGTAGAAGATAGCAAATACATGGCCCATCAGCCACATTTACACACATCCCTGTCGAGATGCCAGACTCACCACTGTCACATCAAAATGCATGCTGCATGCCTCTCCAATACCGAATACACACCCAATACACAACCTAACAGCACACGGCACACAGCATGCAAGCCACAACACACCTGTGGGACACACAACAGACACTATGGACATCATGGCAGCACCAGAGGGATGCCAATACAATTCCCCCCCCACAATCCTGCAAGCACCATGTCTGCCACTCCAACCAGCACACAACGAAGCACATGACGAAGCACATGATGCAAACTGTACCAACATCGCAAGTTCTCCCATGACTGATACTGATGCCCTGCCTCCATCCCCCACAGGCACAAATTCAGAGAGCAACGGCGATGACGCCACAGCACAAGCAAGACCACCTCCATGAAAGGCTAGGGGTGAGGATAATGCCACCAGGCCATCAACATCCAGGGGTGCAACAAAAACCAAAGGCACAGCCAAAGCGCAAACCAGTGCCCAACAATGTGCACAGCCCCAGCCACAGGATGAGCAGCCACCTGCACCTGTCACCCAGGAGCACCGGGGTGGAGGCACCCGTGCCAGCAAGACACGTCTGCCGAAAGATGCTGCGGCCAGGAAGGTCGCCCCCATGCAAACATTGGCACCCCCAGGAGACCCCTCTTGCCAGGGATGAGCCAACATCGATGGCAAGTGATATGGATGGCACACATTCAGCAGCCACTAGTTCTGTGGGCGAGGTGGTAGCATCGGCTCAACACAGTGCTGAGGACGACGAGGGGCCTGAGGATGATCCAAATGTAGGAGGCAGCATGTTGGGGGACGGCTAAAACATGCCCAGCATGCAGGACACACCACAGGGCACCCCTGAACATGTGTCTGAAGGCCACCGCAGCGAGCAGGAGATGTCTACACAAGGGTACTGCCCAGTGGTGAGCATATCACCACCGGCCATGCAACCATCCAGACCCACTTCCATCAGGGACATAGAGGGACGGTTGACTCACATGGAGGGGATAGAGCAATCGATGCACAACATGATAAAACAGTATTTGGCTGATGGGGAGGCAACGCGCAAGTCCAATAGGGATAACACAGTGGCTATCATCTGTGCAGTCAACCATGTGGCAAAGCGGGTCCATGAGGGCTTCATATCCGTTGCACAGACCCTTAGTCGCATTGCCAACAACATGGCCCACCGCCATCCTTCCGCATCCGAACCACAACCAACAACATCAACAAGCAGTAAGCCTGCAAGCTCTACACAAACGAATCCCTGCGCGGAATGCGCCATCTGGAGATGCATCCCGCTCCATCAAAAAGGGGGCGACAATAGCAGAGCACTCTTGGATGTGTTGCTTGGCAGTCCTGTTGTACTTATATTGAGCTATGGGTGTGTGGGGGTGTTAGGGAATGGGGGCGTGAGTGTGTGTGGGTGTTGGGGTGTGGGGTTGACTAGACTTTAACATACTGCGGGTGGAGGGTTCATTCATGTAAATAGTTTTATCTGATCAATACACCTGTTGTGTCAACAAGATTCACATGACTGGACATTGCTTCTTGAGTGTGTGTCAATTTATTGTACAACAATGTCCAGTGCCCACAGTCCCCCAATCCCAGTGCCCAGAATCCCCCAATCCCAGTGCCCAGAATTCCACATTTCAAGCACCCTCTGCATCCCAGTGCATCAGAAATAATGGGTAATCAATGATTGCCGTACAGCACATCCCTCATGTGCATCGCGACGTGGCCGATGGGCAGCATCTTCTTCTTCATCATTTTCATCCTCACCCGGTGGTGTCTGGTCCATGCCAGGTGGCAGAGATACGTTGCGCCGGATGCGCATGATATGCAGCATGGCATATACCAATATGATCTTGCCCACCTTCTCAGGCCCGTAAATGAGAGCGCCACCCGACCTGTTGAGCCAGCGAAACCGTGCCTTCAACAGGACAAAAGTCTGCTCTATCACCACACGAGAGCACGATTATAGTCCTCTTCGTGCCTGTTCTGTGGATTCCTGACAGGGGTGAGGAGCCACGGCTTCAGGGGATAGCCAGCATCACCTGCATGGGAGCACATAAATGTATGTGTGAGAGTATTTCTTCCATTCCATTTGTGCACAGCCTGTACATTGTTCATGTTCATGTGCAATAGATTTTCAATGGCATTTATTGCCATTACACCTGCGCACATATCAGGTCTGTGTACTACTCGCCAAGCCATGGTGGGGGGCATGTGTGACATCTGTAATTTAGGGGCCTTGACATGCGATACACCACTCACCCAGATGGAGTGTGGAGGTCCATGATGTACTCACATGTGAGAGGTGTGTGGCAGGGGATGAAACCAAATGCATGTTGCCCACTGTATGATGCATTTGACTGATGTCCAACATGATACAGGTGGGTCTGACCATCATGCTTTCAATGATTCTATGAGGCCATGCACATGTCCCTCAACGCCTTCACCCATGTGAACATGGCACAATCTGATTGGTGGTATGGTCCAACAGTGTAGGAATACGTCCCTTTACTGATGCAGGGTGTCAAATGGCATGCTGGTACTCTCCCCCCAAAATCAACCCCATGGCCCAGGAAGCAGACAGGTTGCATATGCATGTGCCCCCAACCCCCCAATATTTAAACCATGGCCCTGTGGTCAGACTTACCCAGCAGCCAGGCACGTCGTGCAGCATGTTGTTCCATGTAGCGGGTGAGCATGGGGTTCCTCAGAACCATTGAATCATGTGTGGATCCTGGGTATCTGGCACAGCAATGTGTTATCATCTTGCTTGCATTACACAACATCTGGACATTGATGGAGCGGCATTGCTTCCGATTGCAGTACACCACCTCCACGACATGCTGGACTACCAACTCCACGTGGGTGCAGTCGAGGGCACCTATGACGTTAGGCATGCCTGCCAGTGCATGAAATGCAATTTTGGTGTCATTCACCTCCTGTGCAGTCCGTGGTAGGGATATGTAGGCACTTGCATGCTTTAGGAGTGCATCCAGCAAATGGTGCAGCACACCAGATGAACATGGCTTCGAGATGCCATGCAGCTGCCCCACGCTGTGCTGGTAGGTGCCTGTGGCCAGGAAGTGGAGTACACACACTACCTTCAGCACAGGGGGGGGTGGAGATGCGGATTCTGATCAGGCTGACCAGGCCATCATGAAGGAGATCCATGATGGTGGTGATGGTATCCCTGTCCAGGCGGTACAGGGTGTGGATCTGTGCAGGGGTTAAGTCAAATGGACCGGCCCTTGTGCGAAGGATTTGTGGCTGCATACGGGGTACCACTGCCTACATTGGTGGTATTTGCTGGGCCTGTCTCACCCTCCTCCTCCTCCTGTGTCTCCTCTGTTGTCCCTGGTGTACTGCCTGCTCAATGAGTAGCAGTGCAGGCATGTCCTCCAGGCCCTGTATGGCAACAGCAAGTGGAATAATTTTTGTCTTGGAAGGGGTGTGGTGTGTGGGTGTGCACCTTTTGTGCTGGGCCAAACTCCATTGCCTACACCTGTGCTGATTGTGTGTACCTGTGGCAGTTCTAAGCACAGCAGACTTCCATTACCGCCTGTCCCGCGATGCCAGTGTTAACGGCATCATGGTGACCCTTCTTACTGGCATCTGTGTATGTGCATGTCCATGCGACTCGTAATGTCGTCTTCCTTGCGGCATGCCGGTGTTACTGGCACAGAAGCTGCACGTCCGCGCGCATTAGTAGGACCGGCATTGCAGGTCGTGATGGCCCAGTCTGGTAAACGATGCCAGTATTGCCTTACCGGTATCGTTATTCCAAACCGCCAACCTTGTAATGAGGCCCATTGTGTACTTCGAGACTCAAGTAACCAACCCTTTTATCAGGACATTCTTGTCAAACATAAATATCTATGGTCATTCTTATGTTCCCAGAATACTCTTTGATGTTGTGCAAAACAGCTAAGAACCTCTCTCTGGTGCCCTTTGTATCTTTCCCATTGCTCATAGGGATATTTTTTCGAAAATGTTCGAAAGAATAAAATAGGAGTGTATCAGTCTGTTCAACTCTGAGTAATAAACTTCTATCTGAAAATAATTCATATTGATATTATAGGTTTTGTTTTGTTGAGTGAGGCATATGTATCAATCGTATTATGCCTACCGTACATTCAGTGATCATTGGAACTTTACAATGTTAGAACATGAATAATTTCATTTTTTTTTTATTAGGCATTTTTCAAAGAAGACTAGAATTCCATACAAACACATCTTCGAGTAGCTTTAACATGAGAAACACGTTAGAATCAAACCCCCTCCCCCTCAGGAGTTCAAACAGGAAGCAACAAAAACAGTCTTATGTTCTGTAAGCACCAAGGATTTGTTTCATTTTTAGTTTTTAGTGGTGCAGTAGTTCCCATCCTTCAGGATACAGGTTGTTGGGAAGGCAACACTATTTTCTCGGCCTTTTCCTTCCAGTGAATCCAACAATCAGGTGTTGTTTTCTTTGTCACTAATGGCTCCCTGCATCTTCAGGCTAGAATCACTTACCAGCACTTGCGCTGCTTTTGCGGCCCAACCAATGACCTTATCCTTTATTGACAGACTTTATCTATGAAGTTCAGAACAAACTGTAAGTAAAGCTCTCAATCCCTGGTGGTTTGTACCCTATAAATGCACCCATAGCGACCTTGCAGCAGAAGGAAGAGGAGCTTGAGGGGGATTAGGGCACTTTGAGGTTAGGTGGTCTGCAGATTAGATGTGTGATGTGCGTATAAAGGCCAATGATGATCACTCAGCATATATTTAACATGTGGCAGATTATTCAATGTATGTGTGTGCACACACACGTCCAGCACCCTGACAGGCATGTTAACCAAAGTTGGCTGGAAAGTAGGAAAGGATCATGTCTTCAAAAAGAAGCATTCAAACTAATAATCATGAGCTTCTTTTTTTATTATTTGTGTGCAGAGTTTATTACAAACCTTTCATAAAGAAAACCACAAACAAAATATACATCAGCAGCCAAACAAACCCACATACAAAGGAAAAACATAGTAAATAAAAACCTCATTTTCTACAGTCCTAAAACCATTTCAATAAATTTATTTTGTTAAAAATCCATAAATGCAAATTACAAATTCATAATATTCCCCAATGAAATTATTTCAAAAAGTAAATTATAGTAAGGAAGTTCATAAGTTCAAATACCGATTTCATAAAATTCCCTGCTAAAAGCTGTTCCCAAAAAAACACTTAAAACGGCTCAATGGTCGTAAATCAATTGATTAAAACATAAAATGTCGACTGATTTTTGCTTGACACAATCAATAACTAGATGCCTTAGCGTTTCGGTTTCCTTCTCATAAAATCTGCAAATAGTAAATGTTTTAGGCAGATTTTCCCTGATACATTGTTGAACTCTGGTATTTAGCAAATTAAACCAAATCCTCATCATTATACGTCGAACACGAGGATACCGTGATTTTGACAGATACAAGCTTCTTTCACCCGCTCTCTTAACTTCAATTGACTGTAGTGTTTATAAGTTATAAGCAAGCATTGTTTCACAGGTGTCACACCAGTCTTTCTTAATGATAAGGTCTTTGGCATCATGTTTGAAAGTAAAAAGCGCAAGGTACAAGCCGGTTTGTGTCAATATACACTCTAATTTCTTAACATAATTCAACGCACAGCTCCCTAAATCTCCGCTCAACACTTCAAACAGGGTATTTCCAGGGGGAAAAACTAGATTCTTACAGAGAGCTAATTATCTCCATAAGTAACAGAACTTCATTGATTTGAGCCCAAGTTCAAAACTGATAATGGCACTTGGCACTCTCTTCGGTAACCCCAAGACTTTGCCCCACAATAAACCTTCCAAAAGTGACAAATCATAACTGTCCAAAAGATGATAATTTTCTGTTTATATGATAAGGAAGTAGTCACTTTGTGCTTGTAAAATGTAATTAAAAGATTAATTGAAAATGTTCTGTACTTAGCGAGTATTCTCCAGAATGGCTAATTTCCCTTACCTACTGAGTCCCTCAGCAGCTTTGCTGGTTTTCTAGGATTTATTTTTTCACCTGGTAAGAGTGTGAGCCTTTTTCCCACTCTTACATGTGTTTTGCTGTGTGTGTTTTAACATTCTTGTGTTCATAGACTGTGGAGCGTCGCCTACTCCATAGGCATCATATTTTTGCTGTGTGTTACACAGCACCTTCAGTGCAGTGACACAGGGTTGTCTTTTAGACTTCCCAACTCAGACTCCATTGTCTGGGACTGACTACAGTCTCCCAGAACATATAAAGTTGCCATTGACTTTATTAGTCTCTTCAAAATCCACAGACCCAGTGCAAACTATCTTACATAGAGTACTGGAAAGGGTTAAAACTTATCCCTTTTTGTCTGTTTCTCTTGGAGCATTGTTTTGCTCCCTTATCATCAAGACTTGGCTGGTGGCAGTGGTAACGACCCTATTTTTCCTACCACGGTTATCTTAAATAACCTTGGTATTGTTTTAGGCTATCTTGGTAGCCTCAAACTTAAACCCGCTGGACCATATACGTTTTATACGGTTCCAGATGGGTTTATTCGCCATTTCTTTTTGAAAATGTCTTTCTTGTGTTTTACTCTGCGCGCCAAACCAGGTTTGGTTCGTTTGTTCAACGTCTTTTCACGGGCTTCTCTGCAGAAGCCCTCCTTAGGCGCCTGAAAGTCTGGGTAGGCAGGATGTGAGGGAGGGGTTTTAGGTCCCCTGCCATGGGTTCCCTTGGTAACCCAAGTCGCACTCCTGTTTGATTGGCTAGGTGACTGTTCTGCCAGGACAGCCACCCTGATGTGGGATTGACAACCAGGCTGTGTGAATGGGGGAAAACTGCATAAAAAGCAGGTCTCTGGGATTGGAAAGGCAGAGTCACCACTGGAACGAAAGAACCGACGAGGAGCTGACAGAAGAGGACCGCTACAACAACTGAACCACCCGGTGAAGCCCTGCTGCAGGTCTGAATCTTCAGACTCCAACGACAGAGAAGATCTACCAGGAATCTTCTTCCTCTGAGCTGGTGGGACCAACAAGTTCATTCAAACTGCAAGCCAGGACTCCCTCCTCTGGTCGAATTTGCTGTACAGAGCTACAGTGAACCAGATAGCCAGGAAGGTCGGCCCTGCTTGGGTTTTAAGGAGCGTGCCTTTTATTCGTTGCTTTGCTCTGTGTAACGCTCACCTGGTTCCCACGGGGGCGCTGGTCTAGTCTGGATTGCTGTGGCCTCTTCTAGCGTGATGCGCAGGACCCGGCACACTGATTGGACAGGACCTCCAAATCGTGCTTGCCTGGCCCGTAGGAATATCCTTCTGCAGATGAGAAAGGGGTTAACAGTCTGCAGAATAGTGTGTTAGCTCCCCCGTTTCCCCCTTCGTTCCTCTCTAACTTCCTCCAAACCCCGGTTTAAGCTCACCTTATGGTTTGGAAGGATGAACTCTCCATCCTGCTTCTGGTGCAGGGGCGCGCGTTAGTCCAGTTACTTCACTGGTTTTCAGAATGGCGCTGGCAAAATCCACTTGACTTTCCTGAGCGATGCGCCGTAAGTATGAAAGTTCAAAGTTCAAGTGAGGCCCCCTTTATGTTGTCTTTCTAACCTGTGATCTGTCCTTTATTTCAGGTGCAGAATGAAGGCGATGCGTCGAGGGGTTAAACTGCCGAGGTGAGTAGTGATGAGGGCGATCCCTCTAAATGTCCTTATCATTCCCCAGAAATGTCTCTTGTCCTTTCCCCATAGGGGCCGGGGTACGGTACCTGCCAACGGGGCGGCGCCGACCCGAAATGTGGAAGAAAAGCCGGTAAGTATTATGGCTGTTAATCAGGCTTTCCTTCTGTGTTCCTTCTGCTCACCTTTTGTTTCTTCCTCTCTCCCCTAGGTGCAGAGATGTGGTGTCCGATGCTGACAGCCGCGATGGAGCCGGGAGATGTCTCGAGGACAGGTGAGTGAAGCGTGGCGCTGCAGTGAGCAACGCGATGCTTTTAAATGGAAGTCTTTCTTCAGGGATGCTGGCGAGAAGATTCCGGATGCAGGTAAGAAGTTTGAAATAGTCTTTGGTTTTCACCTTTCTCTTCTCTTCCTTCCTTGCAGGTCTTCCAGGTTCGAGGCGGGCGTGGCTGGAGTCCAGGAGCAGGAGCAGACACGGTGAGCGTTAAGCTGCAGGAAGCAGAACAACGCGAAGCATGAGCTGCTGTCTGGGCGTGGCTTAAATAGCCTCCAAAGAAGTCCCAGGTATGTATCCTTCCCCAACTAGGTATGTATCCTTCCCTGGCCACGCCAGAGTGAAAAAATAGTCCCTATGAAAAAATAGTCCCTTTCAGGTCTCAGGGAGGCCTGAAGCGTGCAGCATGGTCTGCATCAGGTAAGTGCACAAAACACCTCCCTTTATGAGCCTGGCGCCTATGGCGCCAGGACTGATGTCCAACATGAGCCTGGCGCCAAAGGCGCCAGGACTGAGTCCAAAGAGCCCCTATAAGGAGCCGCTGGGCTTTTACCCGAGGGCATGATGCCTGCTTCCGGGGGTGCTGGGCCTGGCCTGGTGCTCCGGGGGTAGGCATCATGACACTCTGCTGCTGGTTTCTTCCCGGGGCAGTGCAGGACCCTGCAGTCTTCCTACTTCATGTCAGTCTGACAGTCGCTTCAGGAACCATGAGCCTGCAGGACCTGCCGGAACGTCCGCTTCAGCTTCAGCTTCTTCTCCATTTAAAGGTACTGTGCAAATCCGGTTGCTCGTTTCGTCCAGCCGCGGTGAAGGAAGGTGTGTTAAACCTTTCGCCAATCCGAGGCCTTGTCCTTCCCTACTCTTTAAACTAATTTTTCTGCAGACCAACTTCGTCCGAAACTCTTGGCAAAGACTTAACCGTGAACTACCCTAACTGTGTGATCTTGAACAAAAGACTTTTGTCCTATTGACTTTGGCCCTAAGCCTTTTTGATTTGATTCCATCACTGTAGATCCTCTTTCTAGATTGCCCTGCTTACTTACCTGTTGGTGCTGCTCCATTTGTATCTAACTTTGTCTTTCCCTCCCTTTTAAATTGTTGGAGTGCCATTTTGCTCACACTTCATTTTTGAGCTTAACTTGTCCAGAATCTATTAGGAATCGTGTGGTGTATTAAGATTGTGATTTTACAACTGCTTTACTTTAGTGAGATGTTATACAACTGATGTGTAAATAAATGTATATTCTTTTACTCAGAAACCTTGAGTCAGTGTTTGTTTGAATCATAGTAATTGCTGTCCTTTCTGTAACTATTGATACTGCTAACTTGCTATTCAGATAGGTCTGGCTGCTCAGCCATCACTACCACTTTACTGTGTAGTACAGGCTTGTACCAAAGGTGAATTTGTACTGTCACTTGTAGTCTTAATTGTGTGTGGTATTCCCAAAGGGTACTGCATATAATTCTGCCTAACACTGGTGTACAGGTGTGAGGATCAAGTATAGTAATAACACATAGAGTGCTGCTATTACCTTGGATCAACTAACCACAAGGCTAGCATCACTAAAAAGCAATATTAATCATGTCAGATATGGAAAGCTACAGTCAGGAGACCCTCCTTAGTTACACTGTGAATTATTTAAAACATCTGTGTAGAGAAAGGTACCTCTCTGCCAATGACAAAAAAGTCTGAATTGATTGAAAAGTTGTTAAAGAACCAAAGTCTTGGGAGTGGGTCTGAAATGCCTAACTCTCCAGCAAATGTGGAAAATGATGAGGATGATAATGTGTCTATTATTGATGAGTTAGAGGAAGTAGATGTGTCTCCTAATGTAGGCCTACCTTCTCCCTTACCTGCTCAGCAACCTCAACCTTTGTCCACTGGTACCCCATCAGGTCCTAAACTCAGTCCTGAATTCATTGCTCTAGAAAAGATGAGGCTTGAACTGGAATTCAAACGTTTAAATGCTCAAACTGAACAAAAGCACCAAGAACTTAAGCTCAGAGAAATGGAGTTGAATCATGAACTAGAAATGAAAAGGTTATCTCTTGCAAATGCTTCTCTCCCAGAGTCTTCTAGGTCTTCCAGTCCTAAGAGACCCCGGATGCCTAAAGAAATTGTGGGTATGTATGAGGTTAAGCTTGATATTTTGGATTGGTTGGCAATGTTTGAATATAACCAATGGATTCAAGGTCTTACAGGGAATCATTTGCTTCCCTGGCTCTTCTCTAGGCTACCCGCTGTTGCATCTGATGTTGTGATGGAGTTGGGGGAGGTGGATAGGATGGATTATGAGTGTGTGAAGCTAGCTTTAATTTCTAGATCTGGGAAGGCCCCTTCCCAGTACCTTAAGAGGTTTAGGACCCTCAAAAAGCATGATGGTACCCCTTGGGCTACCTGGGTATGTGAATGTTTGAAAATCGTAGATGGTTGGGTTAAGGATTACAGAGTAAACACTTATGAAGGGATGAGAAATCTTGTTATGTTGGAGTCCATTTATGATGCCTGCTCTCCTGAGCTCAGACAGCACTGGGCTGATTATCAGGAGATATATCCAAAGAAGTTAGCTAAGGCGGCTCACTTGTGGGTTGCCAACAGGGCTACTCACAAGGATTCTGGGGCAACTCAGAAGAAGGATGAGGGAAAGCAGCCAAAGAAAGATAACAAGGAGAATTATAATACCTCCAATCCAAAAGAGGGCCACAAACAGCAACATAAGGGGAAACCACAAGGGAAACCAAATCAGGCTAGTGCACCATCTGGACCCAAACTAGATGGAGGTCAGAACAAACCCCCACTCATCAAGACATTTTGAAAATGTTATTTGTGTGGGTCAACTGACCATGTGAAAGGGTATCCCAGATGTAAGGGTAAACCTTCAGGGGTCCACATTGTCTCCTTAGCCTTCTCCCCAGAGGAAGAAGTATCTATGGCAAGTGGAAACAATCACCTAATGGCTGATGAACCTACGAGAGTCTCAGCTAGTGTTTCTTTAGTGTCCCTGGGCTTGTGGGAACAACAGAATTTAGATGTCTATAATTCCATCCCAGAAAATACTAAAGAGTATTATAAAGCTAGTGTTCTTGTGAATGGCCAGGAGACTCCTGCCATCAGAGACACTAGTGCAAGTATAACTGCGGTGGATGAATCATTGTTCAAGGTGGAGGATGTTGCTAAGGCACCCAAATGCTGCACCAAGTTAGCTGGAGGCCCTTTGCAAATGCTTCCCCGGTTACCAGCTCTCGTCCAGTGTAATGATATTACTGTCAAAATACCTGTTAGTGTGCAGCGTGAAGTTCCGGGGAGAGTCCTGTTGGTTAATGACCTGAAAACCCTTGGAGTTGTATCCAGCACCCCTAGGCCTTCATGAAAGAGGCCCCTAGGGGTCCCTCACGTCTATAAAAACAAGGCAAGTCACCACACACGATAGATATGCCAGACACGAGGTTGTATTCCCAAAGCTAGGGTTTATTGCAAAGCAAATAGTCTCAGTTGGCCAACTTGGTCTCACGCCCCGCAACGTGTATCTCTAGACCTCGAGGGATGCAAGAGAGTGAATTACGTACATCAGTTACATATATACAAAATGCATATCAAACAATCAGCTGTGACATGTTTAACACCCCCCTTTATTGGGTTTCTTTGAACTCGGTTTGATGATGGACACTTTCGACGAATATGACACCTTCAAATATCTATTCTACTAACAATATGCAACTTTGCAAGTGCAGAGACATCTTTTCCTTGTTGAACAGAACACAGTGCTTCTGTTCTTGGAAGCGAGCTACATACGGGGGAAGAGTCACATTCCAGACCTTGCTATCTATGAGGTGCTATTCGGGTCCTGGGAGCCGACACGCTCTACAGGGCTCGCTAAAGGGGGGCCGTAAGAAGAGCATAATTCAAGCCTTTAGCTGCTTTATTCTAACATATTCTACCATATAACGAGACTGGCTGGCAGCTGTGAAATGATTAAATGCCCTGCGGCTCTGCTTCAAGGCTACATTCGGGAGGGACCGGGCATTCCTTCCCGGCGCTGCCTACGTTGTGTTTCAATGAACTCTTATTAGCCTCGCGGCCCTGCAGCCTTGTCCTTTCACGTTCAGACAACAATATTAACAGTCGAGCAGTGTAAGCAGAAAATGTGCTGTGAAGCAATTTGAACAGAAAGCAATGAGCAATTGTTAGAAAACAAAATGGCGATCCTTCTTACATCAAAATGGCCGTTCATTGGTAAACTCGGAAACCTGTATTTCTATCGTATCGTGCATGAGACGGTTGGCCCACGGCCACCAAAATACGTTTGCCGTCAATCATGAGAGGTGTCCATTTTTCTAGACTGACATTCCAATAAGAGGAGACAGGAGCTCACTAGGCCTGCAAGGGAGAGGACTTTAAGAGGCTCTCTAGAGGAGTTGATAGAGGAAACTATTACTCCCAATTCCACAGGAGTTGCTCACTGCTATTTCTGGAAAGAAAGAGGCAAAGGGGAAACCCAAGACCTCAAGGAAATAGTCAGACAGCACCCCTGTGCTACCAACAAGGATATCCCCAAGATTGTCCAAGATCATACCTGTGATCCCTCCACCTGCTGAGGCAGAGTGTGAGGTACACCTTGTGTGGTTGAGCCAGTTTCTGAACAGTCAGATCTGGAAGAAGACACTGTTTTGGTTGGAGATCTTGACCCTGTTGACCATTCTGAGCTGCAGTCTTTACTGGCAGAAGGTGGACCCAACAGGGCAGACTTCAGCAGAGGACAAAGAGGGTGTCCTACTCTCCAAAGTCTTCGACAACAGGCTGCTAACCAGCTTGAAGGACAAGAAGTTGGAAAGCATAGGTTAAGCTGGGAAGATGGCCTCTTCTGCAGTGAACCAACAGAGTCTATCCCTGGGGACTGCAAATGAATTGTAGTGTCCCTTGCCAACAGACTCCATTTCCTACAGTTGGCCCATGAGATACCTTTGGCTGGTCATTTGAGTTTCAAAAGGACCAAGGAAAGGCTCTCCTTATACTTCTACTGGCCTAAAATGGGTTCAGAAGTTGACAAATTATGTAGGAGCTGTCACACTTGCCAAACCTCTGGCAAGAGTGGAGCCAAGAATGTGGCACCCCTGGTGCCTCTCCCAGTGGTGGGAGTTCCTTTTGAGAGGGTGGGCATCAACATTGTTGGTCCCCTTGACCCTCCCACATCTTCAGGGAACAGGTTTATCCTGGTTGTAGTAGACCATGCTACAAGATACCCAGAAGCCATACCTATGAGAAATGTTACGGCTCAGGCTGTGGATAAGGCTCTACTTGGTATTTTTACCAGAGTAGGGTTTCCTAAGGAATTGATATACGACAGGGGAGCCAATTTTATACCCCACTACATGCAAGCCATATGGAAAAACTGTGGTGTCACTTACAAGTTCTCTACATCCTACCATCCACAGACAAATGGACTGGTCGAGAGGTTTAATCGTACTATGAAGAGCATGATAGGTGCTTTAGAGGAACCCCTTAAAAGAAAGTGGGACCTTCTACTGCCACACCTTCTCTTTGCTTATAGAGAAGTCCCTCAGGAGGGAGTTGGTTACAGTACCTTTGAACTTCTCCATGGCCATCCAGTCAGAGGTCCACTGGCCCTGATTAAGGAGGGGTTGGAGAGTGCTCCTTCCCCCAAGCCAGACAGAGTGACTGACTATGTGATAGGTCTCCTGAGGAGAATTTCACACATGATGGCAGAAGCTAGTGATAACTTAAAAGCAGGTCAGGCTCTGGTTAAACATTGGCATGACCAGTAGGCCAGCATGGTTGAGTTTACTCAAGATCAGCTTGTATTAGCTATGGTGCCAACAGGGCAGAGGGCCTTGCAGGACAAATGGATAGGACCCTTCAAGGTTGTGGGCAAACGTGGAGAGGTGAACTATTTGGTGGACTTAGGCAGACCTAAGGAGGCTCCCAGAGTCTTTCACACCAGCCATTTGAAGGCATATGTCTCGAGACCAGAAGTGGAGCTTTGCTTCTAGCTTCAGCTCAAGAGGAGGAGGAGAGTGAACCTCTATCTGACCTCCTCAGAGGCCAACCTTTGGATAAGAAAATAGAAAGAGTCAATCTATCTTCTCAACTGACATCTGACCAACAGGTGGGGTGCAAAATTCTGTTAAATCAGTTTGCCTCCCTGTTTTCACTTTCACCAGGATTGAACCCTTGGGGCCAGCATGATATCCTCACTGGTGACTGTTTACCTGTATAAAACAGAGGTTACAGAATGTCAGAACATGTGAGATCCCATATCATAGGAGAGGTCAACAAGATGCTTGATCTCGGGGTTATAGAGCCCTCTACAAGTCCATGGTCTAGTCCAGTTGTTCTAGTACCAAAGGTAGGATCCAAGGAGTTGAGATTCTGTGTCACTAGGACTGATGCCCATCCTTTGCCAAGGACAGATGAACTGGTGGATAAACCTGGTTCAGCCAAGTCCCTCAGTACATTTGATCTGACGTCAGGCTATTGGCAAATAGCCCTGACAGACCATGCCAAGGAGAAAACTGCATTCTCAACACCAGCAGGCCTCTACCAGTTCAAGGTTATGCCTTTTGGATTAAAGAATGCACCTGCTACATTCCAAAGGATGGTCAATAAAGTTCTGAATGGGATGGAAGACTTCTGCATGGCATACTTGGATGACATTGCAGTGTTCAGCCCTACATGGAAAGAACATATTGATCACTTAGGATATGTTATTCAGGGTCTTGAGCAGGCCCATCTGACCATAAAGGCAAGCAAATGTCAAATCGGTCAGAGCAAAGTGGTCTACCTTGGTCATGAGGTAGGAGGAGGTGAAATAAGGCCATTGCCTAGCAAAGTACAAGCTGTACAAAACTGGGACACCCTTACTACTCAAACCCAAGTGAGAGCTTTCCTAGGTCTCACTGGGTACTACAGGAACTTTATAGAGAACGATGGGACCATAGCTTCTCCCTTGAATGTGATCTCCCCTTCAAAATTCCCTAAAAAGGTTAGATGGAATGAGGAGTACACTCAAGCCTTTGAAAACCTTAAGAAAGCCCTTTGTCAAACTCTAGTCCTAAGAGCTCCTGATTATCACCAACCCTTCATTGTGCAGACATATGCCTCCAATACAGGTATAGGTGCTGTCCTTAGTCAACTGGATGAGAAAGGTAGGAAACTGAAGGAACCAGAAACAAGGTGGGCAACCATAGAGCGTGAATGCTTTGCCATTGTGTGGTCTCTGAAGAAGTTTAGACCATACTTGTATGGATCTACTTTTGTGATTCAGACAGACCACCAACCCTTGAGATGGTTAATGCAACTGAAAGGGGAAAACCCAAAACGTCTGAGATGGTCAAACAGCATGAAAGGGTTTGATTTCACCATTGAGCGCAGAGCAGGATGTCACCACCAACATGCTGATGGTGTCTTTAGGATGTTTCTAACCGACTAGAGGTAGAGATTCATCCAGGGGTGGATTAAATCCTCCTGTCCCTTAGTCTGGGAGGGGGGAGTGTTAGGGAGAATACTCCAGAATGGCTAATTTCCCTTGCCTACTGAGTGCCTCAGCAGCTTTGCTGGATTTCTAGGATTTATTTTTTTCACCTGGTAAGAGTGTGAGCATTTTTTCCCACACTTACATGTGTTTTGCTGTGTGTGTTTTAACATTCTTGCGTTCATAGACTGTGGAGCCTCACCTACTCCATAGGCATCATCTTTTTACTGTGTGTTACACAGCACCTTCAGTGCAGTGACACAGGGTTGTCTTTTAGACTTCCCAACTCAGACTCCATTTTATGGGACTGACTACTGTCTCCCAGAACATGGAAAGTTGCCATTGACTTTATTAGTCTCTTTAAAATCCACAGACCCAGTGCAAACTATCTTACATAGAGTACTGGAAAGGGTTAATACTTATCCCTTTTTGTCTGTTTCTCTTGGAGCATTGTTTCGCTCCCTTTTCATCAAGACTTCGCTGGTGGCAGTGGTAACTACCCTATTTTTCCTACCTCGGTTATCTTAAATAACCTTGGTATTGTTTTAGGCTATCTTGGTAGCCTCGAACATAAACCCGCTGGACCATATACGTTTTATACAGTTCCGGCTGGGTTTATTCGTCATTTCTTTTTGAAAATGTCTTTCTCGTGTTTTACTCCGCGCGCCAAACCAGGTTTGGTTCCTTTGTTCACTGACTTTTCATGGGCTTCTCTGCAGAAGCCCTCCTTAGGTGCCTGAAAGTCTGGGTAGGCAGGATGTGAGGGAGGGGTTTTGGGACCCATGCCATGGATCCCCCTGGTAAACCAAGTTGCAATCCTGATTGATTGGCTAGGTGACTGTCCCGCCAGGACAGCCACCCTGCTGTGTCATTGACAGCCAAGCTGTGTGAATGGGGAAAACTGCATATAAAGCAGGTCTCTGGAATTGGAAAGGCAGAGTCGCCACTGGAACGAAAGAACCAACGAGGAGTTGACAGAAGAGGACCCCTACAATGACTGAACCGCCCGGCTGCTGCAGGTCTCAATCTTCAGACTCCAACGACAGAGAAGATCTACCAGGAATCTTCTTCCCCTAAACTGGTGGGACCAACCAGTTCGCCCAAAGTGCAAGCCAGGACTCCCTCCTCTAGTCGAATTTGCTGAACAGCGCTACAGTGAACCGGATAGCCAGGAAGGTCGGACCCTGCTTGGGTTTTAAGGAGCTTACCTTTTATTCGTTGCTTTGCTCTGCTGCTGGTTTCTTCCCTGGGTAGTGCAGGACCCTCCAGTCTACCTACTTCATATCAGTCCGACAGCCGCTTCAGGAACTGTGAGCCTGCAGGACCTGCCAGAAACGTCCGCCTCAGCTACAGCTTCTTCTCCATTTAAAGGTACTGAGCAAATCCGGTTGTTCGTTTCGTCCAGTCGTGGTGAAGGTGTGTGAAACCTTTCACCAATCTGAGGGCTTGTCCTTCTCTACTCTTTAAACTAACTTTTCTGCCGACCAACTTCGTCTGGAACTCTTGGTAAAGACTTAACCGCAAACTACCCTGAACTGTGTGATCTTGAGCAAAAGACTTTTGTCCTATTGACTTTGGCTCTAAGCCTTTTTGATTTGATTCCATCACTGTAGTTCCTCTTTCTAGATTGCCCTGCTTTCTTACTTGGTGGTGCTGCTCCATTAGTATCTAACTTTGTCTTTCCCTCCCTTTTAAATTGTTGGAGTGCCATTTTGCTCACACTTCATTTTTGAGCTTAACTTGTCCAGAATCTATTGTGAGTGGTGTGGTGTATTAAGAGTGTGATTTTTCAACTGCTTTACTTTAGTGAGATGTTATACAACTGAGGTGTAAATAAATGTATATTCTTTTACTCAGAAACCTTGAGTCAGTGTTTGTTTGAATCATAGTAATTGCTGTTCTTTGTGTAACTATTGATACTGCTCACTTGCTCTTGAGATATGTCTGGCTGCTCTCCCATCGCTACCACTTTACTGTGTAGTACAGGCTTGTACCAAAGGTGAATTTGTACTTTCACTTGTAGTCTTAATTGTGTGTGGTGTTTCCAAAGGGTACTGCATATAATTCTGCCTAAGAGCGAGCAAGAGTTGCATTTGCACTCTATAGTACACAACTTTCTCTAATTGTGAGCTTCTGATTAGAATGGATTGTGAAGCTGTGTGATAGTTTTGCAATTGGTAGCATTTTGAATATCAATCAACGACTTTGGCTTGCATTTCCCAAAGGCATATAATTACTAGATGGGCGTGGAATGAAAGTTCTGCTACAGTAATTGGGGAAAGAATCATATTTTTCACTCTGCAAAATTATGAATTTATTTTTCAATTATTGTTCTTCTCAAGTTGCAGGAAAAAGATCATGTGAAAAAATGATTTGCAGGATTGACACTAGTAAAACGTTTTTATTCAGTTTGCCAGAAGAATGTGTTGCAAAAACTACTTTGCTACATATTGTGTAAGCAACATAGGTGGAAAAATGTAGTCAGGAGTTCCTGCTTAGTTTTCTGAAATAATATCCCAAAAACGTAACAAGCAGGATTTTTATCAGCAAAAAAGAGAAAAATTCATGTCAAGAGCCTTCATTTAGCTAGGAAATCATCGACAATGGTGTGTCTCCAGGTTTTTTTCCCAGTAGGATAAACAGAAAACTGAAGTAAATAGTTTAAGAATACTTTGCTTGAGTTTTAAACTAACTTTGCTGATGGAAAAAAATGCAGATGAACTTTTGCTGCAGATTTTCTCAGCAAACTATAGGGGGTAGTTTCAAATGAGGCATTATGGTAAATGGAAGCATTAAAGAAAGGCATAATACTTTCACGCCTCCATTTCCGGCTCTCTGCAGTGAGTAGGAGGACGAGGGGCACGGAGTGGAGTTAAGAGCGCTGCCGTGCTAACCTCATCTATCGTGTCAGGGCACTTCGTTTTACACCTGCTGAGATTTTCAGGTAGGCATGAAATGAATGGATTCTTACGACTCGGCCTCAATTTAGCATCACCTAACCAGCGGGCGGATTCCATAGGATTCCATTAATAAATGCAGCCTGCAAAGTGTAATTTGCAGAGATATTTATCATTTCACAAAGGAAAAGTGAGGATTACAGGTGAATGTGTCGGGTATTACACTTCACGTTCGCAACACAGTTGTTAGTACCCGATTACCCAAAACTGAAAGCATGTCATTTAGTTTGATGAGAAAATCTGAAACAACAGTGCGTTTGCTCGCGTTTTATGTAGCAATCCTCTGGTTTTTGAAAAGCGTGAAAGGGTGAAACTTTTTTCACATTTGTTAACTGCAATGTACTGATTAAATTTAAATACATTTCGTAAAATCCCATCATATTTATTAAATTGGTGAAATTTAGTGCAACATTTCATGAAATTGGCGATAGGATAATCGTCAAATTTCGCACATTGCTGATAATTATATGGAGGAGCTAAGAAACGTTCTCCATGTAAGAGCATATTACTTTGCATAATTTAGTTTGATAGGAACACTACAGAAGTTCATTGGTGTGCTGTACAACAAAACATCAATATCATCCAGATGCAAAAAAAGCAAAACAAATAACTAACAAGCTGCAGTTTTAAAACCTATAAGACGAAGGCAGAACACCACCAGACAGGGATCCGAAGACCTGGCACCACAGCAGGTTTTCATATTCTTTCAGAATGACAGCAAATTGCAGCACTTTTACGCACATTTAGGTTATGCCACAGATGGCCTCAAGAACACACCAACTCACAAAAACAGTGCAAAGGTTTTGATTATTTGAATTTCTGCAAATGGGCACACTAAGTGCCATCTCTCTATCCCTCTCTCATTCCCCATGGGCTTTTCTATCCCTAGCCCAGGTGCCCCTAAACACCAAGGTTGTCACTAGAGATTGGTAACCCCTACTGTCTGTAATCTAACTTGCTAGTTGCAATGTCCTAAAGTCAAATGCCTCATCTATCTGACTCCCACTGAGAATTCCTAGGTGAGTTCTTTCCTGGGGTTCTCAAGAAATAACAATGGGTGAAGTGCCTTCCAATTACCCAGGCTCTACTTTCCCTTTTCTCTCAAGCCCTTGTACTCCTCACCATGAGCTTCCCTCTGTCTCCCATCCCTTACTCCTCCCTGCTATTCCTTCCACCATCCCTCTCTGCCTTACACTCCCTCTACTATCCCTGCGAAATTCCTCTCACTCATTTTACTCCTTACCTCCACCTTCAGATCTTATTCCCTACTACTCTCATCCCACTACTATCCACCACTGCACTACTCTCCACTCTTCCTACTCTACTACCACTACACCCTGCTAAACCCTAATCCCACTACTCTCCACTATACTCTCCTCACACTGCTCTGCACCACACTCTCCTCCCACTGCTCTATTACACTCTCGACCAGCTACTACACTTTCCTCCCACTCGACTACTACTACACTCCACTACCCTCTCCTCCCCCACTCTCACATTTCTCAACCACTCTAAAAACACCCTTTTACACTCTCCCTTAGTCCCACTAACTCAACATGCACACACTCTCACACCACTTTCTTTCAGCAACCAATACCTCACCTTGCACACATTCTTTAAAATCTTCCTCCATGCTCCACTGCACTGCGGTTCCTCTAACTGGTCTTTTGGTCCTCCTTCTCCTCCTTTGACCTCATCTGAACAACCCAGCTTGACCGGGCCTCTTTGCCCCATTTCATCCTCCAATGCCCCCCAGACTCCATCAGCTGATCCCTTGGGCCTACTGCTGGCTTACTTTTTCTCAGAGGCAGAGTTATAATTACACAAAGACATGTAATGGGCTATATAGCAAAAACAAAGAGGTGATGGCTGGAAGGTTTAGAATTAATCTTAACCACTGGCAATGCTCTGGGCAACCCTCCAGACCATCGTTCTTCGCCTGCCAAGCCATTACAGAAGGGAAAGACCATATGCAAATCAGGCTTGGCCCCACCCCAAAAGAGGCAGTCCAGCCCGAACTGCTAGGCCACATCCCTTCTGCACGAGACCACAAGCATCCCCAAACATGTTTCGCCCTTGTTGGGGCTCATCAGTGAGGAGTAGCTTGGGTCTCTAGGCCCAGCAGGCACGGGACCCACGTCTGGGCATACCCGTCCCACTCGGGGTGACATAGCAAAAACAAAGAGGTGATGGCTGGAAGGTTTAGAATTAATCTTAACCACTGGCAATGCTCTGGGCAACCCTCCAGACCATCGTTCTTCGCCTGCCAAGCCATTACAGAAGGGAAAGACCATATGCAAATCAGGCTTGGCCCCACCCCAAAAGAGGCAGTCCAGCCCGAACTGCTAGGCCACATCCCTTCTGCACGAGACCACAAGCATCCCCAAACATGTTTCGCCCTTGTTGGGGCTCATCAGTGAGGAGTAGCTTGGGTCTCTAGGCCCAGCAGGCACGGGACCCACGTCTGGGCATACCCGTCCCACTCGGGGTGACATAGCAAAAACAAAGAGGTGATGGCTGGAAGGTTTAGAATTAATCTTAACCACTGGCAATGCTCTGGGCAACCCTCCAGACCATCGTTCTTCGCCTGCCAAGCCATTACAGAAGGGAAAGACCATATGCAAATCAGGCTTGGCCCCACCCCAAAAGAGGCAGTCCAGCCCGAACTGCTAGGCCACATCCCTTCTGCACGAGACCACAAGCATCCCCAAACATGTTTCGCCCTTGTTGGGGCTCATCAGTGAGGAGTAGCTTGGGTCTCTAGGCCCAGCAGGCACGGGACCCACGTCTGGGCATACCCGTCCCACTCGGGGTGACATAGCAAAAACAAAGAGGTGATGGCTGGAAGGTTTAGAATTAATCTTAACCACTGGCAATGCTCTGGGCAACCCTCCAGACCATCGTTCTTCGCCTGCCAAGCCATTACAGAAGGGAAAGACCATATGCAAATCAGGCTTGGCCCCACCCCAAAAGAGGCAGTCCAGCCCGAACTGCTAGGCCACATCCCTTCTGCACGAGACCACAAGCATCCCCAAACATGTTTCGCCCTTGTTGGGGCTCATCAGTGAGGAGTAGCTTGGGTCTCTAGGCCCAGCAGGCACGGGACCCACGTCTGGGCATACCCGTCCCACTCGGGGTGACATAGCAAAAACAAAGAGGTGATGGCTGGAAGGTTTAGAATTAATCTTAACCACTGGCAATGCTCTGGGCAACCCTCCAGACCATCGTTCTTCGCCTGCCAAGCCATTACAGAAGGGAAAGACCATATGCAAATCAGGCTTGGCCCCACCCCAAAAGAGGCAGTCCAGCCCGAACTGCTAGGCCACATCCCTTCTGCACGAGACCACAAGCATCCCCAAACATGTTTCGCCCTTGTTGGGGCTCATCAGTGAGGAGTAGCTTGGGTCTCCAAGCCCAGCAGGCTATAAACACTGACCCTTTTTCGTACATGGGTCTGCAGGCTTTAAGAAATGGCGGTCACCTGCAAACATGGCTCTAACGTTGGCTGCAAGCCAGGGATCTAACCTCTCACCCTGGCTCTTCAATGTCTACTTGGCCCCTTTGGCCCACCTTATCTCTACCTTCTCCTCTAACTTTCAGTGTTATGCGGATGACAATCAGCTCTCCTTCAGGATATCCCCCAGCGTCCTCTCATCTCTTGCTCATTACTGACTGTCTATCTACGATTCAGGAGTGGTGCGCCTCCAATGATTTTTGCCTTAATGCCAGTAAGACTGAGATTCTTCTCATTGGGAACCCTGCTCCCGCTTTCCCTCTCTCACTCCGGCCGTCCTCCTTGAGCCCTCTTCCTCCACCTTCCTGTGAGGCTAAAAACATTGGTGTCATCTTCAAGTCCACTCTCTCCTTCTCTCCTCACATCATGGACCTTGCCAAGAATGCCGACTACCAGCTGCACCTCTTCAGAGGTATTCTACCTTTCCTCACTTTGCCCCAGAAGCTCACTGTCTCCAGATCCCTGGTTCTCTCTAGGCTGGACTACTGCAATAGCCCCTTGCTCAATCTGTCTTCCTCTACTCTCCACCCTCTGCAACTAATCCAGAAAAGGATTGCAAGACTCGTCCTTGGCCTCAAGTCCAGGACCGTATATCTCTCCAGCCCAGAAATCTCTCCACTGGCTCCCAGTGGCTGAAAGGATCAAGTTCAAGACCCTCTGCATCGGCCACAAGGCTTTCTGGGGCCGGGGCCCGCACTACATCCAACTCTCTCTTGATAAACACCTTCCTTCTCAAGCCCTTCGCTCAGCTATGTCCAATCTCTGAGGATCAGATGCTCCTCCAGGCAGAGAGTGGGGGGCAGATCTCTCTCCTCTGCAGGTGCCTCCATCTGGAATGGCCTGCCTACCCATCACAAACTTGAGCCGGTCCACCTGAAGTTCCGGAAGCAGCTTAAGACCTTCCTTTTCACTTCTGCTTTCTCTCTCCCCTACTGACCAACCTGTATGTTGGGCTGACTGGTTGCCTGGCTACCCTCAGAGTCTCACAGGTAGCAGGCTCCCCCTGACCAGTAGCACCTTCATTGCCTCCGGGTCTGCCCCGAGCACTTAGGGGCTGTATCTGTAACCCTACAGTCTTCTGCCTCCTTGCGCTTACCCAGAGACGTGCTGCACTGGCTCCATGTACTCAGAGGACTGCTGCCCTGATTGTACCTCCCCCTTCCTTCCCGTTGTACTCCCCCTCTCCCTCCTCCTTGCACTTTTGTGTATCGCACTTGCACAATCTGAATGACACAACACCTATTAAGATTGTTTGTTTTGTCTTCCCTCTGTCTTCCCTCACTTATCCTGTTGTGCCTAGAAACACTTGTGTACTGGTGCATTAAAAATGATTCATCATATCATATCATATCAACACATTTTCAGAGTTCTGGGTGGTTTAATTGGACCATCTGGATTGCCAGTGGGATGCGCTTGGTGTTCCTCTGCCGCTTCACTTGCTGCCGTCTCTCTCCGGTGAGCTGCTGGTTTGTGTCTCCACAGTTAGGAATCCTGGTACGCAGAGTCTTGTGGAAAAAGAGAAAGAACACTGGTGAGAATTCTGTGCTACAGGCGTGGACCAAGAGCCAGTGGTACTCTAGATGTTCAACCAGGCACATATGGAAGGAACAGAGGCTTGGGCCCTCCCAATTCATACAGTTACCTCTAGTCGAAGGTTTGAAATTCATGGGAGCCACCAGAGATGGACAGTTTATATCTCCAGCCAAGAGCTATAGGTAAGTCAGGCACCCCACTGGCAAAAAACAGCCGGCATTACAGGCTCCGCTATTACCGGTGGTGGTATATTGGCAATGCCCTCATGGAGTCCTACAGGACTCCATGGAAGGGGGATTAACATACCCTTACTTGCACCCGTAATCTGCCGGTAATTCCAGCAGATCATATGCTGCTAACGGTATTGCCGTTTGGTGGTATGCCGCTGGATTTACCGGCCACCCCACCGGCAAACTTGTCATATGCCGGTCTGGAAGCTCTATTTAGGGGCACATTATTTCCGGACTGGCATACTTGTAATGAGGCCCATTAAGTTATAGTGAGAAGCACATCTCTCAATGAAAGGCTTTTGTAAAAACAAGCCTACAGGGACACCACACAAAGGAAAAATGTAAAGAAAAATGGATGGGAGAAGTGACATTATGCGAAATGCACCTACCCGGCTCCTAACTAGAGACTAACCAGTCTTATAATGTATGTGCTGGGCCTGATGCAGCTATAACGCAATTCCAGGGGATGACTTAGTGCTTCACCAGCAGAGGGACACCCTGGGATTCCTTTTGCACTTACAAAATATTTCAAATTCGGATGTATGACATTTCACAGCAGCTTTTTGGTGGTTTTTTGATGGGGGCAAACCACACATAACCCCCTTTTAACCACCACCCACTCCAACTTTGAAACTCCCTTTTTCCCTGCTGTCTTACCCTGCTCTCCCCTACAAATGTCACAGAAAATACAATGAAATGTCTCTTCACCAAATGCTGTAAACAGGCTACAGGAAAATGGTTAAAAGATGAGAAGTATTTGATAATAGTGGTTGATGCGTGAATGTGTCCTGCGTTGAGCTTTAACTATTCCGGTAGACATGGGCAGTGTACTCTTGGGGTTTTTGCAGTGCCTTGGGGTGATAACTTCCAGTCGTTAAAGTTTCCTGAGTGCCATGCAATGAGTTCTAGCAAGACGGCTGGGAGCCATTATTGCATTCCCTTTATTTATCTAAACATTTGTTGAGCGTGCTTAGCCTAGGCTGGAGAGATGTCTCGGGGTACTCTCAGACTGGCATTTGTGAGTAACGGATACCATTTTGAATGTTATGTGCTCTCATACTGGGAGCCAATGTATTTTGTGTCTGGCTTCAGAGATGTGGTCTTTTTGGAGGATGTTCAGTGCTTCTCTGACTGCGTTATTCTGAATGACTTTTAGTTTTTTTTTTTAAAGTTCCTGGTATTGGAGCCTGCAAAGAGAGAATTGCAGTAGTCAATTCTCGAAAGGATCACCGCTCTAGCGAGGGTGATGCAGTTGTCCGAGGTCAGGAAAGGTCTGCTGGCTGTGATCAATTTGGCAGTGTAGACTGCTGCCGATGCAATGGCATTGACTTGTCTAGTCAGGGAGAGTGTTGAGTCGAGGTACACTCCTACAGTGTTTACCTCATTGGAAGTGGAAATGGTGTTGCCGTCAATGATGAATGTTTTGTAGTCATTGGAGAGCCTATTGATCAGAGAGTGATCCCAATGAGGAGTATCTCGGTTTTATCGTCGTTCAGGCAGAGCTTGTTGTGTGCCATCGAGGGTTAGATATATTTCATTTAGGGCATTGGAGTCTAGGTTATGATTGCCAGTAATGGGTAGGAGTATTTGGGTGTCATCTGCCTAGTTGGTGTAGGTGACACCCTTAGGTTGTGTGTGCATGTGAAAGTTGTGAGGTGTCATTTACCCTGCTAGATGGATGTGGGATAAACTTTCTCTGTGCTCAACATTAAAGAGCCAGGTTTTTACACTTTCAATGAATTTCAGTGGATCCTTCAGGGTGTCGTTTTCCCTTGGTAGCGCGTTCCAGTGTTTGACCACCATTGGGTAGAAGGCAGAGCCTCTGTGCTCTCTGAAATTCCAAGTTCATCCTGAATTCCTATAAGGAATAATGGTAGGCTCCTTCCACTGCCCAGTGAAGTGGTGCAACTGACTGCAAGACCAATAATTTAAAGGTACCACAGAAACCCCAAGAACACTGCCCAACTTTAACTAACCATCAATTTCTCTCCACCTTACTCACCACACACAAATGCAAAACAGCCACTCGCACACAGCTTTAAAAAAGACTCTCTCCACAAACATAAACCTCTATCTACATCTGACATACTCAGCCACTGGCCAACAAATGGTCCCACTATAGGCACGCAGCCACCCCTCTCGACACAAAGCTGTCATTGCCCCCTACACTTCACACCTAGAAAGCTTGCACGCATGCAGTGCTCAGCGTACTTCCTATCTTCATCCTCAACACAAAGCACTTAAACATCCCCTTTCCATGTTTACCCGACTAGCCAAACCCACCCACTCTCTTCCAGACCCGCCAGAGCTCCTAAAGACGATGCAAATGCCAACGGTGCACGGTACACATTCTAATAACATAACATTACATTATAAAATGCACGGACTGAGATACAGTGCTCCTGTTTTGTATAGAAGGGTCTTTCGTTTTCATAATGGTAATAGGGTTTTGGTGGAGCATCTAAAAATCAAGCAGTAAGGCTATCTGTGCTTGCCCAAAAACCATTTGCAGATTTATAAAATGGCTAACTGCATTTGTTTTAACGGATGCATTCACAAAATTCAGTCAAGAGGGAGCCTTCAATATAGGATCGGAGAGAACAAAATCATAACCAGCTCCTGGTTTACTTCTTTGATCTTTACATAGTTGACATTGCCAGAAAACAGACTGAATGAGTTGGATTATTGTATACACTTTAAATTTCAACATCCTGTTGGAAAATGATCTGACATTACTCATATCAAACACTGGGGCAGAACTGTATGTTTCTGACGTCCTGATGTATTTAGATACACAAGTACATAACTACATTAGGAAATTGCTACTCATACAGGTGAGAGCTGGTGGTTCAGAGCCAAGGAAACATGTCATTACTGAGCTCAACAAGTCATGAAGCAGAACATCTCGTCCCTGATCATTTCACAACAAGCTGAACATCTGCTGCAATTACGTGTATGTTTGCAGAGCGCTCTGCTGCTTCTTGAAGCCAGGTCTGCGCTCAGTAATGACCCTCATAATAATACTTGCATGAATACATTCAGTTATAAAGCAAGCATTGACAATGCCAATAGACCTGGCTTTGTAAATGTAGGAAACACCAAAAAATGCCGCTGAAACAATATTTACTTACCAAACACAGTTTGCATTTAGTGTAATAACATGACCCTAATTTCCTCAGGGTCAATTAAGGCACTATCAAAAATTGGTTTATTATTAATCAGACCACACTTGGGGCAGATGAACAAAATTGAACTGCACAAGAGTTGACACAAAGTAGTATTGTCAACGATCTTTTCTCAATCTTCTTGTCTCAAAAACTAGATAAAACAATACACCTTTTTGTTCAAATTGTTCCTTCCTTTGTTTCTCTGTTTATCAGAACAGGAATTGCATGAGTTTGTCACAGTTTATATTTAGCAATGCACACCCAAATATTGATTCGTTTGTATGAAGTGATACAACCAACAGTCAAATATTCACAATTGCTGTTTTTATGTCAGTATAATTATCATGAATTAATTGTGATTTGTATTATTATGTTTATTTTCTTCTTATAACCCTTTTCTTCAAAGTAAAACAAACACATGGATGTATCCGTTTCATTGCTTTTTGCCTTTTTTGTTGTAACCCTGCTTCATGAGGATTGGTGGAGGGTACTACTCATAGACCTATATCTGAGGATTTCCGACTGTAGAGACCTGATAATGACTCATCAACAGCCCCAATAGTAGGGTCTATTTTTATTTTCTTTGATTCAATTGCGTCGCAATTTTTACAGGTTTTACACATTTGTTCTCCATGTTTCATACACTTTTTGACCTCCCATATCGAAGGTAGTCACATCGAATTCCAGTCCATCCTCTACCTCACCCTACATCTCATGTCGATCATCCATGTTTCTTAAATGCTTCGTTTGCGGTTACTGAAGAAAAGACCACATGGATAAATGAGACCACTGCGATGACCCATGATGTTTTTTGACTGCTAATCAGTGCCATCAATCTGCAGTCATCAACCATTGTTGTCAAGTTTTGAAAAGCGGGTTGAGGAAGAGGTCCCGTTGGTCGGTCAATCCTGGGCACTACATCATCATGTGTCGGATTGTTTCCACTTTTACTGGGTTTCTGCAGAATCTACACAAGTTGGATTGGTTGGTATCTCGTATGGCCTTGATCTCATTTGTTTCAATCATGTTGAATCTCGTTCTCATAAAAGTTTCTCTATACGATCTGCTTGGGAATTTTTAAAGGTACGAGCATTACCGATTTAGCTTAATGTGTATAGATGGTATGTCACCAGCAAGTTTACAGGCTCCAGCCTTATCCAAGGTGTTTATCCAATCCAGTTCCAATAGTTTTCTTTTCACTCTCTGGGGATTTGTTCTTAGTTCGTCTTCTGTACAACCTAAGTCGTCCAATTTCTTCCTGTTGTTGCTGGCCCACTGCAACAGCTGGGATGAGGACCCTTTCGTTATCTCCTGATTTATGATCCTCAAAATCAGCAGGCTTGTCGGGAGGGTTATTTCCGAAATATGGCCAGTCTTTTCAATTCGACACAAGCATAGAGAGATGTTATACTCAGTTCACTGCGTATTATTGCCATAGGAGCTGACTTCCGCAGATTAAGAATCCTTTTCCAAATAATGGCCCGAGACGCGGCCATATCCTCTCTGCTATGGCCAGGGTTGCCTCCATACTATAAGTGAGTGAGGCCACGATTTTTCCCTTATAGAAATTTAAGGCCGCCATCAAGGAAAAACTCACACATTTGGTATCCATGAGTTTGGCTTGGGTCGCCATTGTCTTTGCTTTGTTCAGTAAAGTTTCTTGGAGTGAGGTCTCAGCGAAGATGTTATTCACTATCATTCCTAGATACTTGAATGTCTCCACCTTTTCTATTTTTTGTGTCCCCAGGGTCCAAGTGAAAGGTTCTTTTTTCAAGGTTCCTTAATGGAAGCACATTATTTTCATTTTGGATTGGTTGCTCTCAAGCGAATTGAAGTTTATGTATCGCTGTAAGCAGCCCAACTGTGTTTGTCGACCCGCTTTGGTTTGGTCTAGCAAAATAAGGTCATCTGCATATAGTAATCGTGTGATCTTCTCCTCCCTGATGGTTGGTGGAAAGGTTCTCAATTGTGGTTCGAATTGTTGAATATCTGATATAAAGAAGTTGTAAATGGCCGGGGCCAGATGACACCGCTGCTTTACCCCTTGTGATGTTGGAATAGCACTTGAGAGTAGGCCTGCACGGTTTAGGCGAACGCTGATCTTTGTGTCCGTGTGAAGGGCAATTAAGGTCTCCACTATCTCACTCGAGCATTGTCACTCCACTATTTTGCCCAGAACAATTTACGGTCCACACAATCAAAGGCCTGAACAAAGTCTACAAACTCAATAAAGATCTTCCCCCTTCCTTGGTGCGATTTACTTTTAAGTATGCTGAGTAACATAAGATTTACCAATGTTCCAACTGATTAAACAAATCCAGTCCACAAATTTCGCCAGTAAGAAGGACCCAAAAATGTTACCTATCACATTGAGTAACGCGATAGGTCTACAATTTTTTGGGTTGGTCTTATCCCCCTTTTTATAGATGGGAACTATTGTGGCTAGCTTCCATGGGTCCGGTATTTTTCTTTGAATCGAGATGTTCTTAAAGACTGCTTGTATGAAGATTGGCCATTCGTCTGGACTTTCTAGCTGCATGATGTTGGTAAGTCCATCAGGACCAGGGGTTCTAGATTTGTTGAGTTTTTTGTATCTTTTCCAAGATGTCAGAAACCTCATATTCACAGGCCCATGATTTATCTTCCTGCCCTGTAGTCATAGGGGGAGCTTTGATGTTGACCCATGGCACAGTGTTAGAAAGTGTTCCTTCCAGGCTTGATCACTCACATGATTCTGTTGTGTGTCATTGGTAACCTTTATCTGTTTTTTTTATTAAGGACCAAAAGTCCTTGGACTTTTTGCCACTTAATGTTTTTAACATTTGCTCCGAATCTTGTTGGAGCAAGGTATGTCTGTAGGTAATAATCCATGACTTATACTCTTTGCATGCTTTAAGTGCTTGGGCCTTGAGGTCGGACTGCTTACTCCTGGCTGCCACTCTCTTCAGGCATCTCAATGCTCTCCTTTTTTCCACCAGAATGGGGTCATGACTATTGCAGCTAGTTTTTTTGACTTTGTTGCTCCCCAACTTCTTGTTACTGAAGGTATCGAAGTTCTCTATAATCCACCAACCTTTGTGGCTTCCCGTCTTCTTCCTGAGGTTTAATCTTTCATTAGTGCTAATATGTCTTTTGACTTTAGCCTCAAACGGTTTCCCCCGTTGTTCCCTTCAACTTCAATCTTCAGGTACTGATTACTAGGTGATGTTTCCGAAGTCAAAATCATACTCAGTAAGTTATGATTACTGTTTGCTGTTCTAGTGACTTCAATGAATCTGGTGGCAGATCTCTGGAGACGAAGATGTAATCCAAGTCTGACGCTTGGTCCCCTCGTTCCCAAGTTGGAACTGCCACTATGTCGCTTCCATCTTTCAATTTCATTTGATGTAGATCTCTGGTTTTCATAAATTTTGACCATGATTTACCTCTTCTTAGAGCTGCTGGGTTCAGCTTTTGGTCGTTTTTGCTCTTGCTAGGCAATGGGCAGATTACGTTGAGGTCGCCACAGACTACTACATGTGTGTCAATATTATTTATCAGAGCATCGTCAATTATGGTGGTAAATAGCTCAAGGAAGTTGACTTCTGTGACAGCCTGAGGGTTTCCAGTAGCAAGTTATTATGACCATATTTGCTCTTCGGCTTCCGATGCTGTTATCTGGGTCAGTTCGCCAATCCACTAGGATGGCAAGACAGTAGAGGTCTGAATGCAATATCTTGTGCAAATTCATACCGAAGCCTGCTCTTAAGGTTATCATTAAACCTGAGAAGGGACGACCCTTTTCACCTGTGGCAGCCTTGGCTGTGATGACATCAAAACCATCCAAATATGGAGCGTTCAGCAGCCAGGTTTCTTGTAGGCATAGGATGTCGTAGGATCCCAAGCTCACATCACTAGGTCTTGTCAAGTGAGTGAACCCCCTGGTATTCCACTGAGCCATCCTTATGCCTTGACTTGAATTTGTTTGTGGGGGTGGAAAAACCTCTTGAGTCGTCTCTTCCTTGGGGAGCCTTTTCGTGGATGGCTATTCCTATTGTCTAGATAGCACATCTTGAATCTAAGACCAGTCCTCCTCCTGCGTCTCTTTGACTTCCAGGTTTGATTCCTCCTTATTCGATTGTGTCCCGATTTTCATGTTATCCACTTCAAAAGTGACCTTGCTGCTAGTTCTCTGGCTGCTTGGCTTCCTACCGACTCACAGAGTTTCTTGGTATTTGGGTGAGAATTCTAGGTTGTTAGATACATTCTGTGTTGGAGATGAGCAATTCTTTGTTTCTCTCGAGTGGGTCGCTCTCTTTTTAGCTGGACTTGTAGGTCTTGTGCTTTTTGTCTGTTCAAGTTCTGTGCGCTCGCATGGCGTTAAGTCTAAGCCAATGGTAGGTACATTTACTGTCGCTTCCTTCAACATTCCTTTGACAATCAGTGAAGGTATCTGTAAATATACACTATCCGTTTGATGTTTTATGCCGAATTCAACTATCCTTATATCTTCAGACTGTATTTGTCGTAAAATTGGAATGGAGTGTAGGACCTGCATTAAAGTACTTCTGTTTCAAATTAACTTATTTTGTTTCTCCAACAGACATTCTAACTTGTATGTGCAATTGTGTCTTTGATAGTTCCTCTGTGATGTGGCACTATTTCGTTCAGATTGATTGTCTCTTTGCTCTTTTGGAGATTTTTCTCTTCTTTGCTCTTCTCTTCCACTGTCCTCTGTGTTAGTTTTAGGCCCCCTTCTCCAGCTGCCTGGCGAGGCCCTGTTCCTCTCTGCCAGAGTGGCCTGGGTCTGTAGGCTCTGATATTTCAGGTTCTTTTTACTTTCTAATTCCCTTTGGTTATCTAAAGGCTCTTTATGTTGAGCATCAGGGCAATGATGAGCCTCTGATCTTGGAGAGGTGTTCGATACAGTTCCTGTGATTTTCTTTCTTTTCTCCGACAAGGTCAAGAAGGTGGGTGAACTTTGCAGACTTGGGTTTGTTGCCCCAGCCCCCATTGAGTCCTTTTGGGCGTTATTCAGACTTTCTACTTCCGCCACCCTTGTTGGTGAGAGTTCTGATTCCGATGTTTCCATTGTGTACTGCGATAGGTCCATAAGGTCGATTGAATCTTCTAGGCTGGCTATTGATGGCCTGGTGTTTCTAATTTCGACCACAATTCCTGACTTTTCTCTGGGGAAAGTTTGTAGTTTATGTTCAATTTTCTATTTTTTTTAGTAAGTGATTCACCCTTTTTGGTTTTGTTAGTTTTTCCAGTGGTCCTTGTATTGTAAAAAAAATGTTGGTCGAAGATACAATAGTCTCTGTTGCTGCAGTCTCGGTGTGAATTCTGTAAGGTTATTGTTCCGTTTCATTGAGGTGGTGTTGGTTTTATGGTCTGGCTCACAGGTTTTAGTAAAACACAGCCATTTTTTGTATTTGGTCTGCGTGGGGTTTCCGCTATAAACTCAATCCCTTCTTCAATTTCTTTCAGGTTGTTCCCTTCCTGTGAGTCTTCCAGTTTTTTTTAATCAACGGGAGTTTGTGGGAGGCTCTTCCTTCGGTCACCTGTTAAGTCTATCTGGTCAAGTGTTTTCGTTCTTTGGAACAGTGAGTTCTCTTCCACCACCATTTATGTTTCCTCCATTGTCTGCGATCCCCTATCCACTTGTGTACGTTTGGGGCTTGTTATTTGAGATGGTTTGTTCATAGCTGTAATAAAGCCCTCTAAATATATCAACTTTATGTGCATCATTGCAATAATCGTTGTGTGGTCTTTCATTGTTTCATTTATGGATTTGTACAGTTTTGAGAAGGGGGCCAGAGCAATAGTGACTGTGGACATGATTGCCAGCAGATCTGTTTTCCTTACTGTATCATGTGATCTTGTCTCTTGGGAGTCGTACAATCTTCTGTCTCCTGGTCTAGAGGACGTCAGGTAAGGTTTGTGGGTCTCTGAATTGAGACTCCTTTCTCGTACATGGTGTGGCTCTCTGCGGCTCCATCTGGGGGTTTCTATCTCCGGTGTTCTAAAATGGGGTTGGTTTGTTCCCCCAAGCTCACATGGTTCCTCCTGGGTGGTGATTTAGGCCAGCCCACCTCTCTAGGCTTTAAAGTCATGCTGTTCAACTGATGTGAGATTCCTGACTCTGTGGCCCTTGAGATTACCCAAGGTGACAAGTTGCTAGTTCCATCAGGTTTCTCATTGTCGATTGTTTCTTTCCATCCTGTCCCAGCCTCTGGCATCCCCAGGCCGTTTCTCAGAGGGCTGGTGCTATCAAGCCTTAGGGAGGTATTGCCAGTTACATCTGTGCTTGGGCATCGAGGTGGAGCTTGTATCTCGATGTCCAGAACGGCTCCTGTGCCCTCAAAAAGCTTGGCATCTGATATTTCATGGGATAATTCTTTGAATGACTCATCGGCATGCAGCTTCTTTTTCAGGAAGAAAAGTTTTAGACTTCCCGAGAGGAGCGGGCCCTTTGATTTAATTTTCCTGTAGGTTCTCTTGGTCGATTTGGGGTCTCCTGTTTTTTTTGATAATGGGTTTACGTTCAGTATGGCTTTTTCAGATGGAACCTTTTCCGGTGCTTTCAATGTTTTTTGACCATTCACCTTTACTTTCTCCTTTCCTTGATTTCCCCAGGATTTTGGCTTCAGTTTTGGTGACTTTTTTTATCCCATGAGGTATTCTGGATCTTCTCGCATAAATTGGTGGGACCTTGGCTGGAGCTGGAGCGGGTATCGGCTCCAAGGGGGCCAACTTTGCAGGTGGCGATAGAATGGCCTCTCCAGCCAGATCTATATTCACCTCGGCATTGAGGGCCCCGTCCCAGGTAGTTATGATGTTAGATTTTGGTTTCTCTGGGAAGACTTCCCTCTCTTCCTCCCCATGATCCCCTATGAAGTAAATAGGGGCCTCTTCAGTGTGGTTCCCGTTGGTAGCGACATTAGGGATGTTGCTTTCATTCTGGTTTCTTGCGGCACAGGTGATATATTTGCTTCGGCGTGAGCGGTATGGATTTGTGCTGCACTAGTTTTCAAAGTCTTTAGGGGGTTTGTTTGAATCATTTTGGTTGGCGCTGGTGGTCCATGTTTCAGAGAGTGGATGCTGCTTCGCTAGATAAACTCTCTCAGCCATGACTTTGTCTGCTCCACTGTGTGTGCTCTTACTGGCTTTTAGGTTTTCCGGGCAGGTGGATGGTCAGACAGCCCAGTATCCACTTCAATTAAGGAGCAGCCCTCATGCGCCTCATTGTGAGGCCTTGATTGCCTAGGGAGACGTGCAAGAGCTGGGGTCTTCGTATTTTGAGTGAGGTTCTCTATAAATCCTGCGCCTGCAGCGCATGCAGTGGCGCTTCCTGTCGGCCTTGTTATAACAGGTGAGGGGACGGGTGGGCAGTGACTCGCTCAGCGATGTACGTGGTACCTCACCTTCAACCAGCGCCATCAGCGATGCCAAATTCCCTCTGTCTCTTGCAGCTTCATCCACAGCCGGCGTGTCACTCTCCATCAGAATGCCTCCATTTCTCTGGTGTCGTTGATACCGGGCGACTAATTGTAGATCGTAGTCCATCTCTCCAGTGGGTTTACCAATGTAGGCCGCTGAGTTGTCTCGCTCTCGCTCATGTTTTCGTCTTTTAAAGCTACGCAACAGGCGACCTTCATCCATAGCTTGGGGTCGCTCACGCGGCGTATTTTAACAGTCGATGCAGTCCATGCAGGACTGCAGGACTGTAAGTCACCGGCCGCTCCGCGGCGGGGGTAAGCTTTTGTAGTATGGATCCTCCCACAATAGTAGAGCCGGTAAAAAAACGGTAAAGTGTTCTGGAGCACGGGGAGACACACAGTCTGTACTGCAGGACTGTAACTCGCTGCAACTTCTCGCCCGCTGCGCGGCAGTGGTACGCTTTTGTAGTATGGATCCTCCACCAATAGTAGAGCCGGCAAAAAGACTGCAAAGTGTTCTGGAGCACGTGCGTAGGGTCTTTTGAAAGAAAATTTTTTTTTCCACTCTCGGAGAATTACACAGTGGTACACCTTCTTGTTGACACGTTAATAAATGTAGGAGGCAGATTGATTTGCAAATCCCGTACGAGACTAAAGATGCCTACCCTGTACATTTGTAAAGCCAGATCTTGCTATTGCAGATTGTCCATTCAAGGACATTCCCAAGCCTTCCACTACATCATATCGGCCAGATAGCCAAAATCCCTGTTTGCACTGCAGTCTTATTCTAAAGTACATTTTTCTGACCAGCACCTATCATGCAGGCTGTAGAAATCACCTAGGTTTCACTTGCATACCCATGAAACCCTGTTCTTTGTTTTGTACGCTACTGCTTTATTCCAGACAAAAGATATCACAAGTTGCTTTAACATAAGTGTTACACACAGGACCTTCTCTCCACGACCCCATCATCTTTGCAAAACGGCACACATACAATCACACTTTTTTGCAAAAGCATTAATCTGGACGCAAAAATCTTCTCCTATACTATAATGCATTCACTACTTCACTGCAATGTATGGTCATGTTATACCACGCCACAACTCAGTTGTAACACACAAGAAAAACACGGGCTAAGTAGAAACATTATAAGTAATCTGAAACAGACAAGTAAACAATAACATTGTTTGATGTGGTACTATCAATGCAGAAGGTGTCTGTGAAATGACTGCTTTAGTAGCAATGCAATGGACCAATGAAAGGCACTCTCTGGTTCATGCAATTGGTATGGATTGAAACTCTCATTATTATATTTATCAACCACACCAATAGAGGCAGTAATGCACAAATAAAAGGCACATTTTCACAACAAACAATAAGACAATCATCAATGTACCCAGCAGCTTCAATAGGAACAATTATAGCAACACTATATAATACGCACAACTTGAAAAACACATTGATATGCTAAGCAACAGAGAAATAAATCTAGCCCTTAAATGCATAAACGCTCTCCCCTCTTACCTAGTTGCATACGCTTCTACAAAATGTCTGACACTATAACAGAGTGCCCATAATACTCTCTTTCGGCTTCATAGAGCAGCTGATTGACAACTCCTTTCTACATACTGCTGCAAGAGGTCAGGCACAGAACCAAAGTTCTCTCTAGGCATATGTAAAAACACAAGAGCTAATGCAGCATTAGAAGTCACACTAAAATGAAGCTAAGAGTTGGAGCTTGTAATAAATGGAAGACCATGGGAGGCAATTTCGGGAGCAAATTTGAATGAGCTATAACATCAAAATATACATTCAGTGCAATAAAATGTTGACTTCAGAAAATGGTGAACCTGAGAGAGGAAATTTGCATTCTGGAACACCAGAGTATATCTGATAGTCAATATGCACAATGGAAGAAATAACCCACTGGTAAACATGCTATTTATTTATTTGGTATTTATAATGTGTCTACACAGCAAATGGTGATTCAAGGCATCACAAGACAAAAGGGGGGGGGGTGCAGAATACCAAAAAACGGTCCTACTAGGCCTTGTGTCATTCGGATCATGCAAGTGCAGTAACAAGAAATGCGAGGACAGGACAGGATCAGGCACAGTAAGGGTGTAGGCCCCGCCAGGCTAGTACAGGGGGGAAAGGGAGCCGGGTAGGGCAAGTGCAGGTTTGGGGGGGAGAGGGGGTCAGGGGAGAACGAAGTGCTTGGGTAGACTGGCAAGGAGAGCTTGATGCCCTATAAGATTCGGAAGCATCAGGAAGCCAGTCAAAATGCAGGAGAGGGGGACATTACCTGGGAAGGGGGAGAAGGAAGGAAGAAGAGAAAAGGAGGGTCTTAAGAAGCTTCCTTACTTAAGGAGATCCGGCTCAAGCTTGAGAGGGGCAGGGAGGCCATTCCAGAGGGAGGCTCCTGCAGAAGAGAGAGAACTAAACCCCCCCCCACTCTCTGCTTGGAAAAGCATCTGATCTGCAGAGAGTTGGAGCTAGCAGCCTGAAGGCCTCTAGCAGGAGAGTATTTAGGGAGAGAGAGTTGGAGGTAGCGGGGTCCCAGGCCCCCGAAGGCCTTTTGGATGATGCAGAGGGTCTTGAACTTGATCCTTGCAACAACCAGGAGCCAGTGGAGCGATTTTAGGGCTGGAGAGATGCAGTCCGTGGGCTTGAGGACAAGAATAAGGCTTGCAGTACTATTATGGATTAGTTGAAGGAGACGAAGGGAGGATTTGCGCAGACTGCGGAAGAGGCTGTGGCAGTAGTCCTTCCTAGAGTGGACCACAGCTCTGGAGAAAATGGGTTTCTTGCTGAAGGTGAGGAAAGGGAGAATGCCTCTGAAGAGGTGCAGCTGAAAGGGGACATTCTTGGCAAGGTCCATGATGTGAGGAGAGAAGGAGAGAGAGAGGATTTGAAGATGACACCAAGGTTTTTTTGCCTCACAAGAGGGTGAGGGGAGGGGGCCCATGCAGGGCAGCCAGAGAGTAGAAGGGAAAGAGGGAGCAGGGGTCCCAATGAGAGGGATCTCAGTCTTACTTGCATTAAAGCAGAGATCGTTTGCAGCACACCATGCCTGAACGGCAGTCACACAGTCAGGAATGAGAGAGTAAAAAGAGGATGCAGTGGAGGAAAACTTGAAGTGAGAAGAGAAGGCACAGATCAAATAGGCAAAGTAGATGTTGAAGAGCCACGGTGAGTGGATAGAGCCCTGAGGGACGCTGCAAGCGGAGAATGTGATGGGGAGAGAAAAGGGCTCAATTGAACCTGGGAAGGTCAGCCAGAGATCAATCAGTCAATCAGTCCAGTGACAGGTCCGTGATGCCAAGAGTATCACAGAGCCAATTTATAAGGGTGGCATCAATAAACGTATCAAAGGTAGAAGAAAAGGCCAAGAAGGATGTGCATGGAAGGAGAGTTGGAATCGAGGATGGAGTGCCAGTCTTCACGGGTGTTCAGGAGTGCTCTGAAGCCAAACTGGTGGTTGTGGAGACAACCAACAGATTCAGTGTGGTGAATCAGCTGGTAGATGACCAGCTTTTCCAAGAGTTTGCCCAGTAAAGGGGTAATGGAGATAGGGCGGTAGTTATCCAGGTAGCAGGGGTCGGCAGAAGGTTTTTTGAGGAGAGGGTGCACAAGGGAGTGCTTGAGAGGTAGCGGGAAGGCACCAGTGGCACAGGAGTGATTGCAGAAGTCAGCCAAGTTTGGAGCAAGGGATGCAATATTGTCCTTGCAGTTCTGGAGGAGCAGGGGAACACCTGTTTGGAGGAGACTTTCATAGAGAGGACTTTTCTGGAGAATTCCTCCTGTAGTATGGGTGAGAAAGAAGAGAGTAGGTGGAAAGTGGAGGTCGGTCCCAACGGAGGCCTGAGAGTGGGTGAGGGAGAAGTGACGAAGAGAGTGAGTACAGGATGCCCTGAGTTTTGTTATTAAGTGAGAGGCCAGTGCAGTGCAGAGAGTCAGGGATGGCAGGGGAGAGGTGGAGACTCCAGTAGGATTGTTGAACTCTTTGCAGATGATTTTTAACAGTTCAGCCATGTTGTTAGTGGCCCGAGAGATGCGGCTTTGATATAGGCGTTAGGCGGCAGGCCAGTCTGTCATAGGATGTGCTTGAGGCCTGCCAGTACTGCTCAGCAACTCTGCACTTGTGTTTCAGAGAGGCTAGGTCAGAAGCATACCAGGTGTTGCACTTAGAGGAAGGCTTCATGAGGATTGGCAGGGATGGCTTCGCAATAGGAGACATGTAGAGACGGTCTGTTCGGAATGCGGGGGCACGCAAACCATTCTCCATGTTATTCTACAGAGCTTGGCTCGCGTGACCCCAGAGAGCCGGGAAGGAGTGTACGGGCACGGCGGGACCCTTGTATAAATAAATTTTACTTGGTTCCCCTTCGTTTCGCCTCCGCCTCAAATCTTTCATTGGCGACGAGAACAGGGGGGCCCGCCACGGCATCAGGACCAGCGGGCCGCAGCGAGCGAAGCGCAGACTCGCTGAGGCTGCTGCGGTGCCTTCCCAGCCCCTCCCTGCTCACAGGGTCTCGCCGGCGCAGACAGCTGGAGGCCCGGGGCTGGGTGAGGCTGCGGCGCAGCTGGTGACATGGTCCAGCATTTCTGAGCGCAGGGCCCAGTTGAGAGCTGCCCTCCCCTGGATATCACGCAAGGTGAGGAGGAGGGGAGACAGGGGGCGGCGGATGACACAGTTGGACTGTGTTCACAGGGAACCTAGAGAGACATGCCCCAACACAGAGTGCAAACAAGCCCTACAACCCCAGAAAAAAAGCAAGTTGTAATCTTTGAAGGTGCACAAAAAGGAGCCAGATACACTAATAGTAGTACACGCAGGAAAAGTATTTATAACGGGAGTCAAGCCCTGAGTCAAGGCAAGGTTAAAGCAGAGAGGCAATTGTGCAGAATTTTAAGGAAATTAATGACAAGTGTTAAGCCCTGAGTCAAAGTTAAAGCACCTAGAGGCAATTGTGCAGAATTTCAGGACAGACAAGCAGAATTTGACTAGCCCAATGCAGCAAGTGAAACACTGCAACCATCATGGCGGCAGCAAGCATGGCCCCGCTCCCACCTTTCCTACCTGAGCCAGGGGCACCTCCTATAAGGTGGGACAGGTGGAAGAAGATCTTTGTTACCGACCTGATAGCAATTGGAACCGACAAATTTGCAGCAGGAAGGAAAGAGGCGATACTTCTGCACAACCTGGGCACTGAGGGTCGCAGTGTCTATGATGGCTTACACTACTCATAGGGCCTCATTATAAGCATGGCGGTCCGGGACTACGGTACCGGTAAGCATGCCGGTACCATACTTCCCGGACCACCATACTACGAGCTGTGCTCGCAGGCACCTGTCAGACTGGCGGGAAGAGAGGTACCCGCGAGCACAGCATGTCGGATGCACCGGCACCATTCTGAATGGTGCCGGTGCATCCGAGCTCCCCATTCCCATTCAGCCCTATGGGGCCAAATGGGGATGGCGAGTCCCTTATTGCCGGCACCCGCAAATGGGCAATTACCGGGTCCACCAAACTCGGCATGATCCGGTTCTTGCCCACTCGCGAATGCTGGTAAAAATGCAACTCCGGCGGCAGCCGTGCCGGTTTTGCCAGAGTTGTAATGAGGCCCATAGTATGGACACATAAGGGCTAATTACGAGTCCGGCAGTAATTGTGCCGGTACTACCGGCAGGTTGCTGCCGGACACGTAATGATTTACCAGCGCCTGACTTGCCAGTAACAATGGGGGATTACAACTCCGGCGTTCCGGAAAGTCAGGTGCCGGTAAATTGTAATTCCGCATTCCCATAGAGTTCCCGAGGACTCTATGGGAACGGGGAACACTGATGCACTGGCACCATTAATAACGTTCTGCTTACCGTGGCCGTTGTGTCCGGCAGGGTCTGACCTATCGGGCACTGCAGCTCCGGCAGGCAGACTCGTAGTATGCCGGTCCGGAAACAACAGTGCCGGTAAGCTTACCAGCACTATTGTTTCTGGACCAGCATGCTTAGAATGAGCCCAATAGACTCAATTTCACACTAAGGGTTAACAATGTCTGCATGTGATGTTTTATTGTTCTATTAATGTTTTATTGTTGATGCACATATTGAAAAAGCTTGTATGTGAATGCTGATCTGTCTAATCATTTGTTCCATGTGCTTTATATAACTCAGGAGCTCTTCTTGCTCTCGTTGGTTTTATGATTGTATAGAGGAACTCTTTTCATTGTTTCCTTATTTTTTGTGACTACATGTATACAAATACTGGATGAAAATGATGACTCCCACATCTGAAAGAAAAAAGAAAAAATAATGAACACATATTGAATAAAGAGAAAGGTAAGGGTGGCAAATAATAAACCCTGTCAACATTTGTTTTTGATAAAAGCTGAAGTGAGCATGCTTTTTTTGTTGCTGATTTGAAAAGTATTAGACTGTGCACAATAAATTAGTATATTAGGACCCTCTTTTTTGTTACATAGTATTTGCCAACCCCAAGTTCTAATATAGGGGGTTTCTCCCTCCTGTTACAATAATTCATGAGGATCCACCAAGGGCACAAAGGTGAGGCCAAGTTTAACATCATTGTTGGGCTTTGTCCGAATACTGCTGGCTTTTCGTGAATACCTCGTTGTGTGTGCCTGTCCTGCTGCCATGTTTCTTCCGTGTTGCTTCCCTCCCTTGTCCCGCCCCTGACCCCCATTGGCAAACTGTATTGTGCTTTCGAGCAAGGACTTAGGCTTCGCTCGTTACCCTCGCTGTGACATCTCCACCGTGGGCGCTGAGGTGAAGCCAAATTTTACATCATTGTTGGGCTTTGTTTGAATATTGGTGGCTTTTTGTGAATCCCTCGTTGTGTGTGCCTGTTCTGCTGCTGTGTTTCTTCCGTGTTGCTTCCCTCCCTTGTCCTTCCCCCGCCCCACATTGGCTACTAGTACCTATATATTTCTGGAATCTAGGGCAGCCCCTCCCATTGCGGCTAAGTGCTACAAGGCTAAAGGTGGCTCCATCAGAAGCAGTTTGAGTTGGTGCCAGCTGGGGAAGCAAGAAGCCTGCAGCTGTCAACCTGCTGCGACTGCTAAAGTAAGTGCAGTGGGTCTGGGGAGGGGCAGCAATCTCTGCACCCCACTAAACTGATACACCCCACTAATTGCTCTATTCTATTTTCCCTATCGCACCACTCACTAGCATTTTAGTGAACTGTATTGCTTGGCCATCTCTCACATCTCTATAGGAAAGTCGATTTGTCTTCTGCAATGCTGTTTGTGTTGAAACTAGGCCTTTTCCCTCTCTTTAGAAGAGGTCAATACTAGGGCCCTCATTACGACCCTGGCGGAAATCGAAAAACGATGGCGGAAATGCAATACCGCCATCGAATACCGCCCGTTGCGATTATGACCCGTCACCGTAAAGTACGATGCCATTAGCGACACCGTAGTGAACGCCAACGCTAACTGCACCAAGTACGCGCACGCGCGCACTGCGAAACCGTAATTACCACCATGGCGCAACGGTACGGGAATTATGACCCTAGCGGACATGCACCTAACGCCATCAAGCATGGCGGAAAGTACCATTCCGCCATGGTGAGAAGTACGGCATCGCGAACCAACCGTAAAAGGCCATACTGAGTGCCTGTACACCACTCCCTGGCCACATTGCACAACTCCTCGTAGGTGCAATGAAGTCAAACAATGCAACCACTGAAATGTACAAGTCACCCATGCATGCCAACGAACAAATGAATCTAGGGGCTCCAAGTGCCTTGTGAGTGGCCTTCCATATTAGCCATGGCACCATTGCCGTACTGATGCAGCACAGGCATGTCAAGCTCCAAGTACAGCAACATGAACTGAAAACTGAGACAAACAAAAACAGGCCCCCCATCGCTTGACACCAGTGCAAGGCAACATACAAAGCAGTATCCTGAGTGAGACTGCACCAGCCCTGTACCCCTGCCAGTAAACAAACCAACCAGCAGCATAAGCATGTACCACACAAGTTGGCAGAGTGACTGAGCAGCCAGGCACATCTCAAGAGGGGCCAATGGGAGCAGCAGGGCACAGATGGCACGAATACAGAAGCCATTCCAATGGACATGACCTCAGTCTCCCTCAAAGAAACGCACGCAAACACAGGCACCTGTGACCAGCCATATTCTGAAAATCACATCATTCCACCAATCCACCTGGCTGACCGGCATCTGTTACACAAAAGCCAATCCCCCTCCCATGAGCATGACATCATTAACACAGTCATAATGGCAGCCCCTATCCCTGACCTTACTGGCCTTCGTAGGCAAACGCGCCCAGTACAGTACCACGCAACTATGCTCAGAAGGCCGAACCCAAAGCAGATCTCCTCACAATACATCGCTCCACAAATAGGAATATGCTACATAACTTGCAAAGAATAACGCTACAAGGTCAATATCATAATCAAATTTGAATGCACAACAAAATCACCCGGGCCATACAGCTATTAGGTCATGAACTCCAAATCATATCTCATAATTGTGGGCTGCATCCGCAATAATTGACCAGCTTCTTCTTGTGTGACGCCCTGTTCCTCCATGGTACACAGGGGCTACATCCACGTTCAAAAAGGCAACATGGAAGCGCCTAGAACCGCAGGGCCGTCCCATTAGGTAGGCACTAGTCCAGCTGAAAGCTCGAAATGTTGCTCCTAGCCACTAGTACTGCGTAAGGGCATGTGGGCCATTGGCGATCGTCCCATAAGATCGTAATGGTGTTCCACTGATTAACACGAAGCAGCAGGTGTCGGGAGTAAAAGCCATCTGCAGGAGTGGCATACAGATGGCAGCGGCAAAAGGGGAGGAGATACCTGTCACCCAAATGAAACGAAAAAGAATAGTATGGGCATCTGAACTCCATTTGAATTACTCACTTCAAAGATCACACTAAATCCACAGCCATATGCATGCTAGCCCACTCAAAAGGATTATTCGCACCCAATAATCACTTGCGAATCATAACCATATAAATCGAGGTGAAAACACTATTACAAACGAGTGTTTGTGTGCATGCGTCTGTTAAAACAGAATCCATTAGATGGGATTAGTAACGTGCATAGACACAAGTGTTTGAAGGCGCGTCGAGACAGGGAGGGTTCAACAAGGGCAGATAGACGATGGTCCCACTATGGCAGCCCTGCATCACATAGTGCAGAGGAAGTTGATAGATTCCAAAAAGCCATGTACATGGCACACTCTCTATCAAATCATCTGTCCATGCATCCATACATCATTCCCTCATCCTGGTATAAAAACGCCTGATTAGTTACTCACATAACATTAGAAATTTCCATTGAATCTGTGCTAAATGCAGTCTGCAAAATCCACTGTGCTCCAGGCCGGAATTCTAGTGTCGTGAAGTAACATGTATTAGGGAACGTCCTGCCTTATCCTCCACTACGCTATTGCGCATCCCATACTATTCATATCAATCATTGCATTCTCGGCATGGCCCCTGTCCCAAGGACATCAAACAATAGAACTTTCTATCTGCAGTCAGACCTGTGGGCGTCTCCTCGCCGCTAGCTGGAAACCGAAAGCGCTGTCCTTCGAATTCCTCATTTGCAACATCACGTCGAAAAGGCCGCTTGAAATCACAAATCCATCCATTTAGTGCGGCAGTGTGTGAAAATGGCAACTGGCTACACTCACAAATGGGACGCCCCGCCCGTCGGTGAACCGCGGTACAGCGCTGCATGAGGGTCCACCGTTAATCGAGTACCACATTCCACGGACCCTTCACAAGTATGTTCCCGACTTCAAAGATAGTATGTGAAACAATGGGAGCATAGCAGATTTAACATATGAAGCAAGATCTCACTGCCATCGGGATGAAATACATGATTGTAATAGCAAGATGCCATGCGTCGATTTGCAGCGTTGTGTGCGGGACGTGCTCGCCCAAAGGGGATTGCAGCTTGCACAGGTGGAATGAATCACCACAGGTGGAGGCTATACAGCTGCTTGGAAACACATAAATTGCACACCCAACCCCCTCCCACAACCACACCCACTCCAAAATGCTACCGGCAGGACTTGCGATGTTGGCCCTGGGGGACCTGATAGCACTGCAAGTACTCCAACTTCAAGAAGAAGACGAACACAAACTACTACAACAACCGGCCGCACAGAGGAGACGCAGGAGGAGGAGGAGGGCAAGGCAGGGCGAGCAAGGCCCACCAGCACAGCCACTACCACCACGCAGGCAGCCCGCAATCCCACGCCTCCGAGCACATCCGTTCAACCTCACTGATGAGCAGATCCACACCCTCTACCGTTTGGACCGGGACACCATAACCGCCATTGTGGACATGACACACGCTGACCTTGTCAGCATGATAGATAGCCCAACCGCCATCCCACCCCTACTGAAGGTGGTGTCTGTACTCCACTTCCTGGCCACAGGCACCTACCAGCACACAGTCGGACAGTTGCATGGCATTTCACAGCCACTGTTGTCACGGACACTATTGCAAGTGCTCGATGCCCTCCTGAAGCACGCAGACGACTACATCTCTCTACCACGCTCGGACCAGGAAATTACGAACACAAAAGTGGGATTCCATGCACTTGCCGGCATACCGGGTTGCATTGGTGCCATCGACTGCACCCATGTGGAATTGGTTGTCCCACATGCCATGGAGGCCCAGTACCGCAACCGAAAACAATATCATTCTCTTAATGTACAGATGGTGTGTGACTCAAACAGGATCATTACACATTGTTGTGCCCGATTTCCTGGATCAACCCATGATTCCATGGTCTTACGGAACTCTACAATACCACACTACATGGAGCGACATGCAGGGAACAGATCCTGGCTACTCGGTGAGTCTCATTTCATGCATGATAATGTGGGGTATGTGATGCGGCAATGACCTGCCAGGAAGGGGGGGTGCTTACGTAGCAATGTCATTCCTCAAACATCCTTTATTGTCCACATACAGGTGATGCCGGGTATCGACTGAAGAGATGGCTCCTTACACCACTCCGGAACCCACAGGACCAGCATGAGGAGGACTACAACCATGCCCACTCACGTACCCGTGTAGTCATAGAACAGGCATTCGGCCTACTGAAGGGTCGTTTCCGCTGCCTCAGCAGGTCTGGCGGGGCACTCCTGTACCGCCATGAGAAGGTTGCTAAGATGGTCATGGCATGTGTCATGCTACACAACATGTGCATACGTAGGAATGTGCCCATGCCCCCTGACGCAGAACTGCAAGCACCAGAATATGGTCATGATGTGGTTGGGGATGTGGCAGAACCTGAAGGAGTCGGCGAGGCACAGGAGGGCCGTGAAATTCGTCAGATTATCATAGAATCATGCTTCTAGCACTCACGCCTGGTGGTTGATACATGGACACTGGAGTTGTGGCACTGTGTGTGTCTGGAACATGCACAATATGAACTGTACGCCTATGATGGCCTCGTACACAAAGATCAATGTCCACACATCTCATTGGATGATTGTGAAATGTTTATAGCAAATGTGAAATTGTGTTACACACCCCATCGACCCGCCACCCAAGTAAGCCCAACACACCCCCTCCACCCTCCTACCTCCCCCCCGAACACCAGTGTCCAAGGATGCTCATTGTCAGTGGGCAGACGCTATTGCAAGCCCCCTCTCCGGGTATCAGGGGCACCCCTGCCTGTGGAGCGCAGGTTCCTCCCAGATCTACGTTGGGGGCTGCCCTGGACGGAACCTGCAACGGATGATGTCTCTGCCTGCTCACGTCCATGCATGTCCCTAAGGGTTTGTGAGAGCTCAGTGAGCACACGGCGCACAGCGGCAAGTTCAGCACATACGTCTTTGGACGTCGCATGCAGTTCCCCCCTCAGGCTCTCGGTGCTTCTCTCCATTTGTACTCTCAGGCTCTCGGTGCTTCTCTCCATTTGTTCTCTCAGGCTCTCGGTGCTTCTCTCCATTTCTGCCCTTAGTGTCTCTGTACATGTTTCTATGGCTGCCTTGGTACCCCCACATTCATCAGCATGCTCCTTGAGGAGCGTGGCCAGTTGCTGCTGTTGCTCGATCACCTGGTCGAGGGACTGTTGCCTCGCTGGGCCATGGCCATTTGCGGTGGTGTCACAGAGGGGCTGATCACCTCATGTTGCCTTGACACAGGGCTTGTGGGGGATGGCCAGTCGTCGTCTTGTGAGTTCCCCTGCGTGGTATCCTCATGTTGTACGGGATGAAACAAACAGGGGGATTGAGACAGGTCATGGATGGATCGTACATCGACATCACCGTTTTCTGTGTCGGAGCATGCTGCCATTAATGCAGTGTCACCTATGGTGCTGCTGCCACCAGAAGCAGTGCCTTCTGTGGCATCCATTGGGGGGCCTGTGGTGGTGGTGGTGTTGTGGCCATGCTGGCTGCTGGGGTGCCTGTTGAAGTCCCCTCCTGTGTGCTGCCACTTGATTTGTGCTGCTGCCGTGTCTTGATGCGTGCAGCTGAGGTGGAGGGTCTTTGGCCGTTGGTCTTGGCCCTCTTTGCAGGTGTGCTGGTAGGGGTGTCCTGGAGCTCGTCGTTTGTATCGGACCCTGTGGTGGAGTAAAGGAGGGCGAGCGTTATTAATGGGTCTGTGGAAATTGGAATGGCAATGTATCACATGCATTGGGGTGGTACCTGAGGGTGATTTGGGTCAGGGCCTTGGAGGTGGTTTCATTTTTGTGTGGAATGAGGGTGCAGTTGTATTGCAGCCTGCAGTTAGGGGGTGCCTGCTGCACGTGTAGAGGGTGTTTTTAGGAATTTTAATTATTTATTTATTTAATTTGACTTTTAATGTCCGCTATCAGGCCAATGTGAGTGGACGTTCTCCTGGACATGTGTTTCTGTTGCACTATGTGGACACATGGTACTTCACATGATTGAACATTGTGGTTTTAGCATAGTTTTATTTGGGCCACCTACCTGATTCTTCGGTTGTCTGCACTCCTTTCTCCATCCCTCCGACTCCCTCTATGGTCTCCATTCCAATGGTGGAGGCACAGATTTCTTCCCAGGGGGTCAGCTTGATGGGTGATTCCGATCCTCCCCCGGTAGCTGTGGCAATGTTTCGGTTGGCAGAAAGTATGCTACGGACGCGTATCCGCAGGTCGTCCCATCGCTTTCTGCATTGCTGTGGGTTGCGGGGTGCGGTCCCCACCGCACTTACCCGCTGTGCCACCAGGGCCCATATGGCCTTCTTGTTCGCAAGTGCCGTCCTGGTCATTTGCGTCGAGAAGACGACGCCAGCATTCTCCTGGAGGGTCTCTGTGAGCACCGTGAGTTCCTCACGTGAGAAGTGGACCTGCCGCTTGCGGTCGCACGCTTTTTTCGCTACTTTTCCCATTGTTTTGGTTTCACTAGGGTGGATGACGGGTTGGGATGTCTCTCAGGGTAGTGTTTTTGATGGTTGTGTGAATGTTCTGATTTTATAGGTGTACGGCGTGCTGTTTCCCGTTCCGGGACCATGTTTTTGCTTCCGTTTCCGTATATTTACGGTCACCGTATTTTCCGATTGCCGCTCTCTACGGTGACCGCTATGTCCGGTGGCGGAATTGCACCTAGGTCGCCATACGACGGCGGTGAGGGGCGTTTTGGGGACATTTCCGCCATCGCGGACTTTGCACTTCCGCCAAGGCGTAGTGCTCGTGCCCGATGGGTAAGAATTAGCCGCACTTTACTCTGTCGTGCCATGGCGGAAACGCTATTTACGCTATGGCGGTCAGGTCAGTTGCTTTCCGCCAGGGTCGTAATGAGGGCCTAGGTGTTTTTGCATTGCTCTTTGTGTTGAAACTAGGCCATTTTCCCCTCCTCTTAGGAAAGTCGAATCTGGATGTTTTTGCAGTGTGCTGCACCCCCTCCCGGTCCTCTGTCCACATCGCTCCTGGGTTCCCCTGTGGTGTGTTGCCTGCCTGTTGCCACCTGTGTGCCTCCTTCTGTGAGAACCCTCCCCATCCATCTATGGTGCTATCAATCCCTCCCCTCTGCTCAAATTGCTACTCTATCTCCTATCCTATCCATCTCACTGAGTCTGGAAGAAAAAAGTTCAAGAGGGATATGCTGGTCTCCAACCCAGGCCTCCCTATCGCTGATTCCCACATCAGCGCCTCCTCCAGACAGACTCTAACTGACAACCTCTTTGTCGTTTCCTCTGCAGACCTATGAAGCCCTTGTATGGTCCCTGTTCTCTCTCCTCATCTCCCATTAATGTTTGCACATGGTGGGAGGTCCTCCAGTCCTCCAAGACCATCATCAATGTCTATCTAAATGGTACCATCATGGTCCAGGGCTCTCAGCCCAAACTCCTCCTTCTTGATAGGTGTCTCCCGCATCTCATCAATTTCCTCCCTTCTCCTGCCACTCCTTTTAACACATCTATAGCCCCTATGACACCTCCTTCCTCCTTAGCCACCCCTCTGGTTCCCACCTCCTCCTCCGCTCTATCCTCCTCCTCCTCCGCTGGCCCCTATGCCACCTCCATTTACTGCCTCTGCCCAATCTCTGGCCCTACTACTAGCTCCGGTGGGTGTACCCCACTCCTGCACCCCTCCTCAGAAGTCTTTCAAATGTGGCAACCTGCTCCATGTAGCTACTCTCAACTCTCGCTCTGCTTTCAAACATTCCATCTGCCACCTCCTCGAAGACGTTGACCTGGATGTCCTCACTCTCAACGAGACATGGTTCACGGCCAGCTCTGTCAAGAGTCTTTTTTCCCTTGTAAATTTTTACTGCCATTTTCTGAACATTTTGAACCCGCTCCATAAGTCTCCCCCCCCTCTCCCAATCCCCCTCTTGTCCCAACTGTGATCTAGTGTTCTTCCTTATTCCCTTTCCCATTCGATTTTCTCTTCCAAGACCAAGAGACACTCGGGTAAATAAATATAAGAGTATGAGCTGAAGAGAAAGTCGAAGTTGTCCTGAAGAGGTCTTTAGTAAAAGCCTTGCACATTCAAATGTCTTTGACATTAGTAAAAGGTCAGAGCCCAAATGAGGGAGACCAGAAATGTGATAAATGGGAACCCCTAACAAAAGGTGAATTAAGCTTGTGGAAGGGAACCCTCGAAAGTGTTGTGATTGAGAGGTCCGAGCCCGGCTGAGGGAGACCTATGTGAACTGGTAAAAGTTTGAGAGGTCCATGCCCGATGGAGGGAGACCTATGTGAGCTTTTTGTTGAACTGTAAAATAACTTTGGAACGCTGGAATGAGTGACTTTAACGTGGAGGGCTAGGCGAGCCTCAATCCATGTTTTAAACTGCCTTCTTTTTTGAGAACCTGAGCCAGAGTGTGTCATCCTGTCTACAGCAGCCGCCTTACTCCATGCTGTCCAACATGGGGAGGAAAGATAACTCAGCCATTTTCTATCCTTTATGTTATAACACTGATTTTCCTTTGCATACATACTCCCCTTTACACACTTTCTGAATAAGAGATAGGGCAGGCATTAGGTTGTGTTAGTATAGGCAATTTTTGTTATTTGACAGAGACTAACTAGGACCCATCATAGCTATAGGGCAGAGTAGGAGTTTTCCAAACCACGAAAATTGAATAAAGGTTTTGAAATTATATCACTTGTGTCATTGTCATACTTGTGATACCATGCCTCTGTTACAGTCTCTTAAGGTAAAACAAAAGAATATAATACTGATTGCACTTGCTAATAAAACCCTGTGGGTTTTTTCCTGATGTCAGGGATAGATTGTTTAATGGTGTTAACTTCTTGTCTTGAGAAAGGGGTGTACCCAAACTCCTTGATATAATGTGCAGCAATGATAATCGGGTGGTCTTGATCTTCGGGATTCGGTTCCTGTTTCTGGGGTACGAGAGTGGAGGCACTTCCCTCATAAGTAACTGTAAGGTTGGGTGCTCAAATTTGTTGTTTAAGAGTAATGCTAGATCAATGGATAGGGAACTGGGTGGAATGTTAGCCGCAAAGGTTTGCTTGTATATGTTCATGTCACCTGAACAACATAATTTTTTTTTAAGACATTTGTCTTGTAAGTATTCAGCCATTATCTGATACCTTTATTTTCGGGATCGATGGGGAGTATTGTGCGAAAGTGTCATGGATTTCTATAGGGTAGAGGGATATGACAGAGATCCATCTAAGAGTGTCTCTAGTTATAATACACATTTTTTTGGTGTCTGCACAGTGATTGGGGAGGGTACTCTTTTGAATGTACACTGTGTTTATTATGTGGCAAGATATTCCCAGAGTAGCTAACCTAGTCAGATGCATCTCTTCTAGTTCCTCCTTATGAGAGAACAGGCTTAATAGGTGCTGACGTACCTCCTCTAGTGCATTGAGGGTGCATGCTGAATGGTTTAATTTCTGTACGTCTTGGGGTACTGCGGTATTAGTAAGTTCACTCCATTCTCAGGCAAGATTTTCCCCCACGTGTTCCAACAAATATTTCCGTTCCGGAGGAGTATCGTCATTCATAGAACAGGAGACAGCCAATTTGGTGCCTTCCAGCATATAGTCTTCCGCTGTTGATTCAAACCTTGCTTTTTGTGTATTTGTCAGTGCACTACAAAGCCCTGTCCTCTGATCACGGAGGGAGCGTACATATTGCACTAGAGGAGTAATGGAAGCGGAAGAGGATCTAGGTCACATTGGTTTAAGTGACTCTTGTGTGGACGGTGTGCCAGGCCAAGAGTCGGTGTCAGGAGCCAGTGGCTGTGGTTTGGGTTGCAGTGGGACATAAGGCGGGGGTGGTGGTGCTATTGGCGGGTCTCGTCTTTCACTTAACAATTTGTCTATCAATTTATCAAATGCATGTTATTCTTTGGATGGATATATTTTACATATGTCCAACTGAAAAGTTCTGTCTATTGCCCTAATACCCTCTTCCTTTTTCATTTGGTAATGTATCAAAGCCTTCTCTGCCTGAGCCATATGTCTGCTTTTCTCTGCTTTTGAGGCATTGGGTTGCTTTCTTGCACCAATCCCGAACCACATGAATAGCACCAGGTCTAGCCGTTTTTGTAATAATGCTGACTCCAAATGTTGGGTTCTTGCTAATTCAAATGAACCATTCTCGGGCCACTGTATATCAGGTACATGTCTGGTCTGGTGGTGCCAAAGACTGGTAAAAACAATTACTCCAAACCCATATTTGATATACATTTCATAAGCGCAGGAATCATCAGGTGAGAAAGGCTGACCATATTCTAACCGACTGGGTCGTTTCCTACAACAAAGTTCTTCCAAACAAGTGCGCATCTTACTAAAACCAGGCATTTCTAACAGAAAAACCGGAATCTCACCTGGCAAAATATTTGCAAATATTTTTAACATCTAACTCGAAACAAGCTTCCCTGAGTCCAACAAGGTAAAATATCCCCCATAAAATGAAAAACTAAGTTTGTGGCTGGTGGTCTCGAAAGAGGCGAAACAAAGTTGCGGCTACAACAATTCAGGACCCTAGTCAGGATGATCACTGGGCAAGTGGGCCGATATGGATGATGAGTAGCAGCTGCAAGAAACTTCGTCCCAACACTCAGTCACTCCATCCTCAAAATTAGATAGATCATCCTCGAAAGGGTCCCTGTTAGGGTACCATTTTGAAAGATCCTATTTACATCTGTAAAGCAAATGAGACCATCAGACACGGAGTAAAGCAAATACAACGTTTTATTTTCACTCTGGTGGGCTCATGTTCAACCACGACCCATATCTCAGGAATTGTAGTGAAGTGAGCAGCTGGCAGAAGAGAAAACTCCTTTTTTATACATATCGGCTCACTGAAGCTGTCAGTCGCCTAGACATTTTATGGTTTCCTGTAATGTACACAATTTCTGAGAAACGTACATTTGTCAGCAGTTATTTGCATGAACTTCCTGACCTTGCTAGAAATTAGACAATTTCCAGAAAAGGAAATATTCCCACTCATCCTATCTTTGTTTGTGCGACCAAAGGTTACTCTGCAGTGGAGCTATAGTTTGTTTAAGATAAGCCTTTCCTCACAGAACTGTTTCAAAGAATAAGGGGGTTTAGTCATGAATCCTTTTCACAACATAAATCCTTGATACATATGCATACATTGCTTTTAACAAGATAAGCAATTGCAGATGGAAAGAGGCTTATCCTGTCCTGTCTCGTGTCCCTGGCCTATGGCTATGCTGACAAAGTTTAAACAAACGTGCATTTTGCAGAAACAGCACGTCTTAGGAACAACATGTTTTTATGAAAGAAGTTTGTTCGTGCTTAAAGGCACAGATTGCAAAAGTGCAAGAAGTAAAATTTGTGAAAAAAAATGGAGTAGCTTAAGGCTAACCTGAGTATGCGCAGTTTGATACTCCTTTCAATAGATCCAAGTCATATGGACTGGTAGTCCATCAAATATTTATCACTTTCTCTAAATCTTCCTGGAAAAATAATGGTTTCTTTTTTACCATTACCATTCTCTGCGGTATTTCTCTATTCTCCACTTTAATCCAATAGGTGAGACTTACGATAAATACTAATTCATCATCTGAATAATTATCCCTAAAAAGCTCTTTATCTGTCAAGTGTGTCAACCTATATCCTTCACCGAGGGCTATCACTGCTCTCCAACCTCTTCCCCTCATCATCTGTCCCATGGCCAACCACCCTTTCTTCTCTGACCATTGCTGCTTCTAGCTCTAAGCGCATAACCTGTCCTTCTTCATCATCATCCATAGGTATTTCTGGGATAAACAAAAATAAAATATTTTACCTACCAACTTGGATAAGCATGATAATAAAACAGTCACTCCATCCAAAAATACTACTGGATCTAAAGGGACTCCTCGTAATGCCTTCTGGCCTATAACATCAACTTTTTCACATTCATGTTATGTATCCCTGGAGTAGAGCACACTATTCTTTTGTCAGTAAAAGATATCATTGTGTTAAGTTTTGTTATCAAGTCATGCCCTAATCTATTAACTGGTGTCTGCAGAGTATATAAGAATGTCATCAACATGTGTTCTCCTATAGAGAGTGGTCATTTGTCTGTAAAAGGAACTAGCTCATCAGAGAATCCCTGCGCATTCATGGCAATGCCTGACATTGGGTATTTTTCCTCACGGACACAGGAACGAGTTGCTCCAGTGTCTACAAGGAACAAAAATGTCTCGCCTCCTATCGTTACCTTGTCCCTTGGTTCCTCTTGGGGGTCCGGTGCTACTGATAGTACTGAACACATCAAGTCGCTCTGTGGGCTGTCCTATTGTGGATATAAATTCATCCCTGTACCTGTGAAAGGATTTCCTCCTACCACGGTCACACTCCCCAATCCAGGCGCGGTACTCCTACATTCGTGTTCCATTGTGGTACCATGGCTTGTTGTGTCTGTGCTTGCTGGGTTTGTATTTGTTATGTTTGCATAGGCACTTGCTGTGGGTGCCCTTGTGGTAAATGCATTTGTAATGGAGCTTGATGTGTTTGCTGTGGTTGCAGCGCATGTGTCTGGTCTGATTCTGTGTGTGATCTTGGGCATAATACTCCTGTGGTTTTGTATTATATTGTGGAACATAGCCCATCCTCCCTCTTGGAACTTGCCCATTTTTCTGAATGCCCCCTCTACTTCTACATGTTCTGGCTATCTGCCCCATCCCGCCACAGTGCCAACAGTGTTGCGGATGTCCACCATTAAATCCTTTTACACCCTGAGGGTTCTGAAATCTACCTTGTCCTCCCCAAAGGTCAATTTCTTCTTCCTCCTGGCCTAGGAATAATACCCACTCTGATCCATAGGGTTAACTAAATTGCTTTGCTGTGCTGGTTGCATTTCTTGTGTCTCCACATCTTCACCACTCGTCAGTACTGCTCCCTCTATGGCTATTCTTCTTCTTTGATTTTATCCGCCCAGTTGACGTCAATCTCTTGATTTAAAAATCGGATGATCACCTTAATTTTTTACTATAATTTTGTATCTCTTGACCTAGACGCAATAAAGTTTTATGCTGACATATTTATAACCCCATACACAAGTGCACTTTTTAATTTTCTGCGTAAGCCTTCCTTTACTATCTCTAGTAAATGTATCTAATCTCACTTTTTACCTCATTTTGGAGTTTTGATACACACTTTTCTTTTTGGCCTGGCCTCAGGAATCCTTAGTACCCCTACTTGGAGTTTTTTTAGTGGGTACCCTTCTGCCCCTCTTGGAACCAGGAAAACGAGGTATCTAATTCTCTTCTTTCTTATCCCATGAAATCCTGTTACTTTCTTTACATATATTTACAATACAGTCCCTCGCCCTATTTGTGCCACTTTTGATGTTCTGTGGCACAGCTCGAGTCCCTGTGCATCCACTCTTCCCCAATCGACCAGTGTGCCTTCAGTCCATGGGGCACCGGCAGGGACCGGACAGGAATTTCATCAAAGGGTAACCTGTTAACTGATTCTTCGCGCATATGTGTTTAGCATGCCGATCTCCACAGGAAGCACCACGGTCTTCTGACTAATGGCAAAAGCCATCGAGAGTCCGAGAGTCTAGATCTGGGCCTAGGTCGATTAGACCAGAACCATTTGCACCACTACCAAAATGTGTTCTAGCACCTTGAAGAATCTTGTGTGCTAGATGGAATTACCAGTAACGATCTCTGACCCAAATGACCAGACAGACTCAAAGAATATGGCAAAGTATTACTTTATTATCAACATAAAATAAAGTAGGGCAATCTGGCGAATAACAATCTGTAGTTCACACACTCACACCCAAATTTAATTAAACAAAGTTTTTATACCTCGATATGTGTCATTTATGGCATCATCCTACATGACAAACTCTAACACCTATTGAAGGGAGGGATTGGTTAACGGAACATATATACCTATGTATCATGAAAGTATAAACAATATTACTGGATGCCCCTTATCTGGTAGGCACGAATTGAACCACCTCTAAATGCGTATAATACTGATTAGAGCAGAATAATGGCAGCGGAATGGTCTTTGCAACATTGAATAGGATGTTGCTAAATAGACCCTATGATTGGTTGTCATGATTTCCCAACCTTGGAGTTTCAGACCCCAGGTGCCGAGAGAAATGTCAGACTACTCCTGACTTTCCCAATATTCCATTATCTCTCTTTGGTCTGGCCTTAAGCCAAGGCTTCTCCTTTGTAGTTGACCTTGCAGCCTGTTCTCTACTCTGGGACTTTTAAGGGAGTGTAAGTACTCCGTTATCTTCGTCTGGAGCTTAATGAATAGGCATTATTTCTGACTTCTGAATCACGTGTGAGGAGACCACAAATGTGTCAATTTCGACCTTCTGTTTACTGCTATTGATTAAATTGTGCCTGGTGTCATTACTCCTCTCGGCCTCTAGAGACTTGCTCACTCCACCTTGTATAAGCTTTCACATCTTTAATTGTCCAATAGTTGGCTCTTGCAGATGTTTTCCTCTTTACTTAATCTAAGAGAAATAAGTATATTTTTGACTCCACTTTTGCCTTGCAATTAAGCTTTGAAGTAGCATCCTTGATCCCAGGCCAATAGACTCCTCTTTCTTCCTCAGACAAAGCTATTCTTCCAGTGTCTCCTGACTCTGCAGCCCTGGTTTGTCTATAAGGGAGCTTTACATGATCCGACGTCTATCTTTCCATTATAGCCGCTTTACGCATGTTATAGTTTCTACTGCAGTAAGCCTTCATATGTCTCGTCTACCTTGCTTTTCTGCATATATACACTTCTTAGTCAGCAGGTTCCTTTATCTTCTTTTCATATATGATTTCTTCATATTTGATTCCATGTTTCTCTTGATACTTCAGTTACATCTCTATTCTTTAAGTATTTGCATATCGTTTTAGTATGTCTCAGTATCTTTCCTTCATGACGTCACTCTGCCCTCGTCAGATTTCACTTGTAGCTCTATGATGTCCAATCATGTGTGCTAACATGCTTCCAGCCTTTCAGTATGAGGGTACATTTAATACTGTTGTCTGAGCGCATACCATCTCTCGCACACTTGATGTAGTATTGGGATGATACCTGGTATCCCACATAGGGCTCTTCTCCTGCTATTCCAGTATGACGGAGGTGAGGTGGGCGGGAGCTAGGGATGACATGTCCACCTACTCCTCTGCAGCAGGTCCCCCCCTGTTCTTGCATAGTCTCTTATTTATGATATTTTGGTATGCTGGTGCAGAGGTAAGGATATGATCACTAGAAAAGATGCTGAGCTCCTGATTTTGCTCCATAACAGCATGACAAACTGCTGGATTCGCAAAGTTGATCAAAGAGGAATTAATAGGATTTGTCATGCTTATTGTATTTGGCAAGGCCCCCCCAAGGTGTGTGAAATTGAAGTTGGGATAATTGAAAAATGTGGCATTCAGGGCATTTGTTGCCATATTAATCTTAATCTGCCTATTGCCTGTTAGTGTGACATCATTGACTGTAGGCGGAATAATTAATAAGGGCTTATCGGCTGAAAACATTATTTCTTAGATCCTACAACAGGCTTTCAATCTCTATGATCAATGTGTTTGCCTCAGAGATAGGAGTCATTATCTGAGAAGACCTCTTAGCTGCCACCTCTGGGGAACCTTTGGTCATTGCCTTGCATTTCTTTCCCCATGATCACTATGGGTTGGTAAAAGAGAGCTACGGGAAAATCAGCTTCAGGGATTGGTGAAAACACCTTAACTCAAGAATGTAAATTGTAACAAGTACAATAAGAAGGTGTCAGATTCGCAGTTGCATAAAATGATGTATACATTTATTAAAAAGGCAATTGTTTGGAGGGTAGCAGCCTGATATCAACACAAAAGGCACTCTTACCTCAAGCAGAAAACCCATCAGTCGGAGAAGTCCTGCAAAAAGGAATATCGGCAGCAGGAAAATGTTGCCCGCCATTACTCACAGTGTATTACCAGTGACTGCATGGGACTACCCTTACTGTCGCACTTCATGCCAGCGCATCGCGCTTGGGTTTTTGAAAGATGGAGCAACTCCAAAAATGCAGCACAGTCTTTTGGGGTCCTCCCAGGGGCTTGGGTTCTCACAGGTATCTTCCCCACTGCCTGGCTATGCCCTTGCCACTGTACTTGGGTTTTTGACTGATTGTGTAACTCCAACAATGTAGCAGGGCCCTCCGGGGTCCTCCCGGGAGCTTAGGTCCTGAAAGGTGACTTCCCCACTGTGTGGGACTGCCCTTGTCACAGATCTTTTGTGACAGTGCTTCGTTCCACACTTGGGTATTTGAAAGATAACGTAACTCCAACAAAGCAGCAGGGTCTTCCGGTGCCCTCTGAGGGACTTAGGTCCTCACAAGCATCTTCCCAAATGACTGGGACTGCCACAGGGCTTACATTTTGAAAGATGACATCACTCTAATAATGGAGCAGGTCCTCTGGGGTCCTTCCGGGTCCTCCTGGGGGACTAGTTTCTCAAAGGCGTCTTCCCCACTGCCTTGGACTGCACTTACCACCGCTCTTATGCACTGGTGCTTCGTGCCACGCTTGGGCATTTGACCGATGGCGTAACTCCAACAACACAGCAGGGTCTTCTGGTATCCTCCAGGGGGCCTAGGTCCTGGCAGACATCTCCCCCATTGTCTGGACTCCCCTTACCACCACTCTTGGGAGTTTGATTGATGGCGTATCTCCAACAATGCAGCAGGGTCCACCCAGGGGCTTAGGTCCTAGCACGTGTCTTCTCAACTGCCTGAGATTGCCCTTGCCACTGTGCTTTTGTTTTTCATTGATGACGTAACTCCACAATGCAGCAGTGTCCTCTGGGGTCCTCCCAGGGTCTTAGGTCCTCACAGGCGTCTTCCCCACTGCCTGGGACTTCCCTTGCCGCTGCACTTGGAATTTTGAAAGATGGCATAACTCCAACAATGCATCACGGTCGCCCGGCGTCCTCCCAGGGGCTTAGGTCCTCACAGTCGTCTTCCCCACTGCCTGGGACTGCTCTTTTCACTGCACCTGGATTTTTGAAAGATGGCATAACTCCAACAACATAGCAGGTTCTTCTGGGGTCTTCCCTGGGGCTTACAATCCCAGAGGCAACTTCCGCACTGTGTGGGACTGCGCTTGGCACTGTGCTTGCGTTTTTGACTCATGGCGTGAATCCAACAACGCACCCTGTTCCTCCCGGAGGTTTAGGTTCTCACAGGCGTCTTCCCCACTGCCTGGGACTGCTCTTTCCACCGCACTTGGATTTCTGAAAGATGGAGTAACTGTAAACAACGCAGCAGGGTCCTCCGAGGGCCTTATATCCTTACATGCATCTTCTCCACTACCTAGATCTTCCCTTGCCGCTGCCCATTCATGCCCAGATTATTTATCTATCAGGTTACAGGTTCTAGAAATGAAGACTTTAGACAGCAGGGATATGCCTAATATTAAACACCTTTTACAGCACAGCCATCAGACATTAATGCTATATTCCACGTTACAGATGTCGAAGTCTAAGTCATCAGACAGCAAAGTTATATCTCAGGTTACACTGATATTACAGACAAAGACCCAAAATTATAGAACAGTACCTGAGGTTCCACTAATCCCATAGGATATCTGTGTTTCTCAACAGGCTGGCCCCACTGCATCATTTCGCATTGACTGCATGCCATCTGTGTTTACATGCAAGTCACGCACAACCTTGTCTCAGAGCATTCATTATAGGTGATCTGTGTGGCAGTCCAGGTTCACATTCACAGAGGGAGGGGATTGGGCTACCAGCGTCTTCTTTGAATTGTTATCTTCAGGTGGTGTTTGTACACCTAAAACACCATCAATATTGGGACAACATTCATTGTGAGAGAGTGGTGTTCTTTAAAGGGGGCCATGGAAGAGAAGAGTGAATCTTTTGCCCCGCACTGTTGGGAATGATGTTGCTAAAATGGCTTCATGATTGGCTAACGGGGGTCATATATTCTGGATAGCACAGCATGTGCCCTACCCAGGGTTGTTGCTAGGTCTGGAAAAGATCCCAGGCTACGCTAATGCAGGAACCGTCAGGACTCTGGGCTAGCTAGCCTCTTGGTTGTTTCCCCGGAGCTTCTATCCATGGTTACAACCAAAAGACCCGGGGCTATAACCCCCCTACTCCCTAGGAATGCCTCTGGACCTACCTGTCTGACTATGTATTTCTAAATCAGAAATCTAAGATTGAGATTGAGAAAGCTGAGTTCAGAAGATCTGCAGCAGATAGTTGTAAAGATGCTGTTAAGTGGCCCTGACAGTCATCACAGCAGCATCATTTGCACACTTGTGGGTGTCTCCCAGCCACAACAGTGTGATGATATCCTCTACTGAGCCCTCAGTGTGTGTGTGTAGGAGATTTGGGGGGACTGGGCCCCACCATCGTTTCATGATGGAGGCAGTATGGGGAGAATCCTCTGTCCTCTCCCACAACATCAGACTCCTGGGGCCCGGAATCAACACATGGACACTACTACATCAGCAATTTCCCCAAACATCGTAACCCAAAAAAATAATATGGCCTGCAGTTATGCAACACCAAACCTGGAAAGTGTGAGCGTTACAAATTTGAGAATGCCGCAGGTTTCTCGTCGGGTTGGTGACTCAGCCTGTGAGCAGTGTAGAGGAGAGCTGTCGGTCCTGCTCTTCCATGATTGCACCTCACTGCGCATGCATGTGCTGACAAGATCCAAGATGACCGACTGGCCTATTAAAGGCTCGTCGTTTATGTTTATGTTTGTTTACGTTTATTTATTTATATTGCACGCCAAACCCAAAGGTATAAGGGCGCAGGAGCAGCAAGATCATTCTCAGCTTGGTTACAGTGCTGTACAGTGATTACAGAGTGAGCATAGGTACAGCAGTTACGGGCATGATAAACAGTTACAAATGTACATATTCACATATAGTGATAAACAGTTTACAAATATACATATTACAGGTATACATGGGGTAGGCAAGGGAGTTAATGGTCATTGTCCTTTATCCACTGAATGTAGTTGCATCTGAAGTGGGGGTAGGTTTGCGGTGCACTTAGGAAGAGTGGCAGGGAGTTCCAATGTTGGGCTGCATTCACCTCGAAGCTGTTGCCACCTGTTTTGGTGCGTTTGAATCTGGGAACTAGGAGCAGATTGGCATTGGCCGTTCTGGTAGGTCTGTTAGGGGTGTATCTTTTTATTCTGTCGACTAAGTAGCGAGGGGCTGCGTTGTTGAGGCATTTATGGGTTAAGGAGGCTACTTTGAGAAGGATTTTGTCACAAGTGGTGAGCCAGTTGTGGGCTCTCCTGATGTTGGATATGTGTGTAGTGTTGGGAATGCTAAGCCCTGCTCTAAGAGCATTGTTTTGTAGAGTCTGGATTTTGTTTGTAACATATTTGTTGGCTCCTATGTAAAAGGCGTTACAATAGTCCAATTCTGATAGTATAAGGGCTCTGACTAAGGTAATGCAGCTCTGGGTGGGGAGGAAGGGTTTGGCTGCTCTTATTAATTTGCAGGTGTGGGCTGTGGAGGAGGCTATGGAACTAACCTGCTTGCAGAATGAGAGGGAGGACGGTTGTGATGGGTCTGTAGTTAGTAGGTATAGATGGGTCTAGGGAAGGTTTTTTTAGTAGGGGGAGGACTCAGGACTTTTTAAGATTATTGGGGATAGTGCCTGATGAGAAGGAGGCGTTAATGAGTTTAGTGATGAATGGTGAGAGGTCTCTTGCCGCATCCTTAATGATTTGTGAGGGGCAAGGGTCGCCCTGGCAGTTGGAAGGTTTGAGGCTGAGGATAATTTTTTCAACTTCTAGTGTAGAGACTTTAGAGAATCTGAAATGGGAGAATGGCTTCGGTGTAGGGTTGTGGGGTGTAGGGTGGAGGGGGTTTTGGTGGATTTCATGGGGTTAGTTAGGGATTCTTTTTTATTTTTATTTTGATTTGTAGGCCTGTGACTTTGTTGGAAAGGGCGCTTTGGACACTAGTACACCAATGTTTATCTTTCACACATGTGTCTGGGACAGGGACTGGTCTTTCCAACTCTTTGATAATGGTGGACAGTTCTTTGGTGCTAGAATTGGCTTGAGATATTCTCTGGTTATAAGATTCTTGTTTAGCGATTATAATTTATTTTTTGTATGTGGCCACTAGTTTATTGAGGATCAACTTATTGTCTTCTGTGGGAGATTGTCTACAAGCTTGTTCCTTTTACGTTTCTCTGATCTGAGAGTTTTTAGGTGGGTAGAGAACCATGCGTTCAGGTGTTTTTTCGGTTTGCTTTTTCTCTGTTTTAGCGGAGCAATAGACGTCTAGCGCTGATTGCATGATTTTGTTGTAACCTTCTAGGAGGTGGTGAGGATTGGATGTTGCTGAGAGTTGGTTCAGGGTTGAGAGAATAAGGGGGATACGTTTTTCTGCTGTGATGTCCTTCTTGTTTCTAGTGGGGATGTTGGAGGTGGGGCTTGAGGCTTCGAGGGCAAAGGTAAGGAGATGGTGGTTGGACCATGGTTGGGGGAAGATGGCAGTGATGGAGGCCACACAGTTATGGTCTGCAACCCAGTCAAGGGTTCTCCCTTTGTTGTGGGTGGGGGAGGACACTCTTTGGTTAAAGCCTAGTTCTGACAGGGTGTTGTCGATGAGGGTAGCCTAGGGGTCTTTGGGTCTTTAAGGCCTAGGTTGAAATCTCCTAGAAAGAAACTCTTTTCTTCAGGTTGTTAGTGAGGATGGTGGTGAGCTCTTCCTCAAAAGAGCCTAAGGGCCCAGGGGGTCTGTAGAATAAGTGAATGGTGATGGTTTGGGAGTTGGCGGTAGGCAGCTTGGCTGTGAGGAATTCGCAGGATGTGAGGTTATCTGAGGTGTCCAGTCTAATGTTGAGGTGTGTTTTGGCAATTATGGCGAGACCTCCACCTCTAGATTCTGTTCTGTCCGCTCGGAGGATAGTATAGTCCTCAGGTATAGCTAGCGAGAGAGCTGGGCCAGCGGGTGCGTGAAGCCAGGACTCAGTGATGGCTCGGAAGTCTAGTTTTGATTCTAAAATGAGGTCTGCTATGTCTGAGGCATGGGCTACTATGGAGCGCGCGTTAATTAAGGCGCATTTAATGGGAGGGGTGATGGTTTTCATCTGGGTAGGAGTGGCTATGTTGTGGGGCTTGTACTTGGCTGTAATATTGGTTGGGGTATGATTACATTTGTTCATGGGTCAGTTGGTGGGAGTGTCTGTGTGCCTAAGTGAGGTCCGGTTAGTTAGTTTGGACTGGGTAGAATCTCTGGCACGAGGTTCATGTAGTTTGGGCAGCCTTGCTCGTAGTCTGATGTTTCTAGTGGGTGGACTGCAAGGCGTGGATAGGAGGGGCAGAGTGAGTGTGATGTTGAGTGTGGGTGGTAGAGGGTCGGCATAAGACATGTTGGTGGGCCGAGGGATGCCTATGGAGGCAAAACTAATGGTGATGCTTGGGTAGCTGGAAGAGTGTATAAGGTAGAGAGTTGCTCTCAGCAGTACTGAGAAGATGCCTGGTAGGTACATTCTGCAGCTCTCAAGTGGTAAGGCAAATACAGTCTAAATGCGAATATGAAATGGCCAGGCAAATACAGTCTAAATGCGACTATCAAATGGCCAGGCAAATACAGTCTAAATGCGACTATCAAATGGCAAGGCAAATACAGTCTAAATGCGACTATCAAATGGCGTGGCAAATACAGTCTGAATGCGACTATCAAATGGCAAGGCAAATACAGTCTAGATGCGACTATCAAATGGCAAGGAAAGTACAGTAGGTAGCAGGGTAGGCTACATGTAGCAGTCGAATGGTAGGGTCAAAGGAGGGTGACTGTGACAATCATAGGTATTAGCAATGCATAGGATATGGCAGAGCAAAAACATTTTGAGCAGGGTGTGTTAGATGAGGGAATGCATGTACTGCCAGTTGGAGTATTAGGCTGAGCAGTCACAGGAGAAATGGGTGCATTCAATAGAGGGGAGCTAGTGAGCTAATCCCAGACAATATGGGTACATTGATAGGCATAATTAGTTAGGAGGCAATTGGTAGTATGGGCGCAAGCAGGGATTACTCACATTTCGAGTTACACCTGTGGAGTTTGGTGCTGCAACAGTCCTGGCATGTCGAAATGTGGCGCCTGGTATGTTGAAAGGGGCAGTGTCCATTGCCCTGGTCCTGCCAGTCCTGGACAGGCATGGACAGGCAGCACCCTTTGAGTACGCCCTTCGAGATACGGCCGGCTCACACCTTCAGTTGACCCAGCGTCACGGAAGCACAGTTGAGCAGCCCATTGGCGTCGTCCATACACGTTGCCTAGCAACTGTGTAAACAGCTGACGGTGGCCATTTTGTAAATTCTCCTCGTGGGGAATGGCGATCGGCGGCCAGTAGCACCACTTGGAAGGTGGTATGGGCCCAAATGCAGCATTGAGGGGCAGCGGCCTCAGGTGTGGGGCAGCAGGCTTACCCAGGAGATAAGTGAAAGCAGAGGGGCACGTCGGACGGTGGTGGAGAGCTTGGGCTCAGCAGGGCTCTCTCTCTGACGATGCACGGCAGCAGTTGCAGGGGGCTCCTGCCCTCCTGGAGGCAGACGGGGTGTGAGGGCACGGACAGGCAGCACCCTTTGAATATGCCCTTCGAGATACGGCCGGCTCACACCTTCAGGTGACCCAGCTTCACGGAAGCACAGTTGAGCAGCCCATTGGCGTCGTCCATACACGTTGCCTAGCAACTGTGTAAACAGCTGACAGTGGCCATTTTGTAAATCATCCTCGTGGGGAATGGCGATCGGCGGCCCGTAGCATCACTTGAAAGGTGGTATGGGCCCAAATGCAGCATGGAGGGGCAGCAGCCTCAGGTGTGGGGTAACAGGCTTACCCAGGAGATAGGTGAAAGCCGAGGGGCACGTCGGACGGCGGTGGAGAGCTTGGGCTCAGCAGGGCTCTCTCACTCTCTCTGACTATGCACGATAGCAGTTGCAGGGGGCTCCTGCCCTCCTGGAGGCAGACGGGGTGTGAGGGCACGGACAGGCAGCACCCTTTGAGTACACCTTTCAAGATACGGTCGGCTCACGCCTTCCCGTGACCCAGCGTCACAGAAGCACAATTGAGCAGCCTATCAGCATCATCCATACACGTTGCCTAGCATCCGTGTAAACAGCTGATGGTGGCCATTTTGTAAATCCTCCTTGTGGGGAATGGTGATCGGTGGCCCATAGCACCACTTGGGAGGTGGTATGGGCCCAAATGCATCATGGAGGGGCAGCGGCCTCAGGTGTGGGGCAGCAGGCTTACCCAGGAGATAAGGGCAAGGAGAGGGGCACGTCGGACGGCGGTGGAGAGGTCGGGCTCAGCAGGGCTCTCTCTCTCTGACTATGCACGGCAGCAGTTGCAGGGGGTTCCTGCCCTCCTGGAGGCAGACGAGGTGTGAGGGCATGGACAGGCAGCACCCTTTGAATACGCCCTTCGAGATATGGCCGGCTCACACCTTCCGGTGACCCAGCATCACGGAAGCACAGTTGAGCAGCCTATCGGCATCGTCCATACACATTGCCTAGCAACCGTGTAAACAGCTGACGGTGGCCATTTTGTAAATCCTCCTCGTGGGGAGTGGCGATCGGCGGCATGTAGCACCACTTGGAAGGTGGTATGGGCCCAAATGCAGCATGGAGGGGCAGTGGCCTCAGGTGTGGGGCAGCAGGCTCACCCAGGAGATAAGGGCAAGCAGAGGGGCACGTCAGACGGCGGTGGAGAGCTCGGGCTCAGCAGGGCTCTCTCTCTGACGATGCACGGCAGAAGTTGCAGGGGGCTCCTGCCCTCCTGGAGGCAGACGGGTGTAGTGCACGATCAGGGAAGCAGGGAAAACAGCTGTGTCTTTACTGCACATACAAATTCCACACTCAACTCATTACCAAACACGCGTCCGGGCCCTAGAAATCTGCCTGGCCTCTGGATGAAGTTCTTAGGGAGGGTGGCTGTCTATCTGGAGAAGTGGTCCAAGCACGTGTGGAGTGGTGGGGGTGCTGAGAGAGATAAAGGTGCAGCTAAACAGTGAGGTGCAGTAGGAGAAGGAGGTAGAACACAGGAGAAGGTGGTGATGCAGAGTGAGATAAGGGCATAGGAGGAGATGGAGGTGTTAAGGAATCCAAGATTACAGGAAGGATCTGGAAAAAGAAGTTTTGAGGAGCAGATCTCCATGAAGGAGGTGAGTGTACTGAAGTTGAAGGAGCAGAACACCAAGATGGAGGAGAGATTACTGATGTTGGTGGAGAAGAACAGTAAGGAGGAGGGGTGAGTACAGAGGTTGGAGGAGGCCAGATAAGAAGTAGGAGATGGTATTGGGTTGGAGGAGGCAAACTGTAAGGAGGGAGGGGTAGATAGGTTGGAGCAGTAGAACATCCAGGAGCAGGATAGAGCACTGAGGTTGGAGGAGAGGACAACCAAGGAGGGTGGTAAAAGGAGAAGGACAGTTTGACAGGCAGAAATACTTCGGAGGCAGAGTGCCAAGGCCAGTCAGACAGCAAGAGAGCTTCGGTCACACTGTTTTCTCAGGGAAGTGTGTGGAGGAACCAGCTTGAGGCCTACAGACAGGATCAGGGGAACGACTGAGAGTTGATCTGGAGAGGTAAGTTAGCGTGATTGGAGTAGATCCTGGAGACAGATAGGGCATCCCAATTACAGCTTGCCTGGTACTCAGAGAAGTACATGCCCTCTCTTAACCCAGGGTAAAATGGTGTACCTTGCTACAGCAAAGTTTGGTGCTACAGCAGAAATAGTTGTGCTGCCTGATGGATCCTACTCTCATGCTGGCCTGCAGGAGGCCCCCACCAGAAACTAGAACCCCAGCCTAGGGAGACGTATCACTTGATGGGCTTGTCATCCATACACAGAATCCTTGTTCTGAACGCTTTAACCCAAGGAGAGCCCCGTTTTATTGTGAGAACCTAAATAACTCTAAAACCTTACATTGTGTGTTTCTTGTCGTGTGAGAACAGTGTGGGGGGTCAAGAGAAAGACAGAATAGTAATAAGTGGGGAGCGATATCAGGACATTCAGCTGAAAGGTAGGGGCACAATGAGGTCTTGAAGGACATTCTTGAGGAGGAACACTGCATTACTGCTGAAGCAGTATTGTTGGCTGTGGGGCAGTTCCTTTTGCTGGGGCGCATAGAGAAGGGGAACAGGGCAGTGCTGGATAAGAGCAAATTAGGTGCACAAATGTTGACACACTTTAGCTGCCTCAGTATGCCATGTGCCATTGCATAAATCCTACCTGTGTGGGTGTTCCCACACTTTTAAACATGCACCCCGTATTCTCCAATGTGATGCACACTGAAATGGCAGGCAGACTCCTGCAACTGATTGGAACGGGTGCAGTAGAATGCACCACACAGGGCCAGTCTCTGGCCCATCTGTGGAGTTTTTATGCACACACTGAACACTAATGTAGAACGGAGGCAGAACCCGCCCTAAAGGTGCACAGGCCTCCTTGATGACCAAAGCGCGTGCTCATTGCTTTTTGAAGATCCGCCTTCTTTTGGAATCAGGCTCTGGGCTTTGCATCATAGAACATCTGGAGATGTCAGGGGCCATTCTGAGGATGTCGGGGTATCTGAGAAAATCCTGGTGCACATCATTTGAAGATGAGCATATAAAAGCTGCTTTAGGTGTGTCCAGATGAGCTCCTGGAAAAGATGTTTTTTTAATATTATTTTTTTATTATATATTTACAAATGATTACAATTTAATTTAATTTAGCGTATAAAGCGTCTGCGGGCCAAAGGCGTAAGTGGACTACCCTAGAAAGTGTACAAACGAAAAAACAAAACAAACACAACTTATTCATGACAAAACACAAAGAGACACAAGAGCCATGGGCCATGGACCATTGAAGCCAAGGGAAGAGCCAGGAGTTTCCTGAAGAGATAAGTCTTCAAGCTCCTTTTGAAGGCATGGATGGATTCCATACTTCTCAGGTCTGGTGACAGGGAATTCAATGCACGCAAAGAAGGCACAGCTACAACACACACTATACAACAACAGACAGTATGAACGTGAAGATGTTTTATGATGTGCATTGACATGTTGCAGGCATATTCAGAACAAACACCTCTGAAGAATCCCAGCATTTTCCAACACACACATTTCTACCAACTATTCCCCCATCGGAGCACAGCACAACGCCAGCACTCCGTTGCTCAGAGCAATGCAGTAGTGAAATGTAAACATGCCCATGTGACCTTCATTATTCAAATGTTCCTCAGCTGTAAACTTGCAGAAACACATGGCCTTCCCGCATGATGTTTCTTGTAAGAGCAGTGATAGGAACACTCTCCTCGGGTTGCCACCAGGGTTCCTTGTTTGCCCTACTTATTTATTTATTTATTTATGTTTGCAATTCATATAGCGCGCCAAGCCCTAAGGCATCTGGGCTCTGTTCTTGTCAAGGTTAGGTTACACCCATGGTGGAATTTCAAACATAGTTAAATAATTACATATGCATGGTTACATGGCTACGTCATGGTGGAATAGCAAATATAGTTACATAAGTACATATGCATGGCTACATGGTTACGTCAGTATTAGGCTAGTGGACAGGCCTTAAAACCGTGCTTCGCGCGTGAAGACCACGTCTACAAACACGAATCACCATGGCATGCGTTTGGCAAAATACCCGTCCTCTTTCCTAACTCCATAATTTAAGTTTGCGTGAGTCAAGCTGTCTCACGTGGCTCTCACTCCTGGCTGACATCCCCCTATCCTCGATGCTAGCAAAACAATCTACCTAACGAGGTGATTCACGCTCGCGTGTTACATAACCTGGAAGCGTTGCCTTGGTTTATGTGTGCCTTGGTGCCAGAGATCGTGCCTGACTCCTTTGCTCTGCGGATGAACAAATCGTCCCATTTAGAGTGGAGGTTGACGCCATTTGGAACAGCGCCCGTTGGAAATACTCATCCAATGTGTAACTGCGATTCGCAGGACACACCCAGTGTCAGCAAGCGAGCACGCGGCCTTTCATGGGCCTCCTGCTGTCCTGGAGCTATTGGGAACGGCCCGACACCACGGCGGCGTTCACAGGGGTTGCAGTGACCACGGGGGCAGTCACATTTCTAAAGACGTAACCTACAAATGTGTGGCCCAGCTTGATGGAGAACGAGCCAACTTGGTCTACCCATTCTAAATTCATTAGCATCTCTAGAGAGGCGTAAGAAATGAGTGTTAAAAGCAGGTCCCTGAGAAATTGGTCGATTAAGCGTGGTGACATTACTCTGCAATTTAGATGAAATTACTTTAAAAATCGTGTATGATGAGTGAGCCTGTACTTGAACTTATTTAAATGACATATAGGCAATGAGCTGCCCAAGTGTTGTAGGACCGTTGGCATTTATTTTGATGCAGCTTGCATGATATTGTAACTAGAAACGTACACGATGGCCCTGATTCACAGATGCGTGCTATAATGGCGCAATCCCACTGGAAAATGCTCTGTGAATCAGGCGTATTCATTGAGCAGATCCACACTTTTTGACACGTTGCCTACTCTCTGCAAAACAAACTCCCGTTTGCACTACTGCCCCACACCCACCTGCGCGTGCCCCCATCCACCCACCGTGTAATCCTACCCTTCTGCCGCCTGCTCCGTTGCCGCTTTCCGTCTCCCTCCTGCTGTGCACAAGCGCAACGTACTGTTCTATCTGGCCTGAGAGCAACCATCATAGGTTGCTTTGAGTTTGGGCTCAGCGGACTGGAGCAAACGCAAATTACTGGTTACTTACTGGACTACATCATTGAATTTGACCCCAGACCTGAGCGATTTTACGCATGCTATAAACCTACCACTGTTTTACTATTCTAAGACAAAAACTCAACCTTTTTGGCAAAGGGATGGAGCGTGGACAGAGGGGAAGAGCGGTAGACAGGGTCGACTTGGACATTTAGGGGGTGAGTTTACCTTTTGCTAATTCTAACATTCTGCCAAATAATTCACACAGTGGTGTCTTGCCTTTTGCGTCTACACTGAATTTGTTAGGCAGGAGGCATTCAATCAGGATGAATGCGTCTTCTCACTTACTAGCTTTTGTTTGCCTCCAATCCTATTCTTTTTTAAACTTTCTATTTCTCAGTAAAAAGATGTACTCTGTTCCCCATTCTTTGCTCGTTCCTAAGATATTCCCTCTCTCTCTCTCTCTCTCTCTTCCCCCGCTCTCTCTTTATATATATATTTGGTTGTCCCCATCTCTTCAGTAACCTCACTGGTCCGTCCCTCTCTTTCCTACATCGGTTCCTCTTCAGCCTGGCACTTTGCACATGTTTGTGCATGTTCTGGGCTTGCAGGGGCAAGGTCCATGCTCTCTGAACCTCACTAATAGTAAGATATAACCATGTCTCTCTCACAAACCCTGCTCATCCCCACACTCTCCAGGCACTCACCCACGCAACATACTTAAGCCTGTCAACCTTCCCCGAATCCCACTCATCACAGCGCGCCCTTGCGCCCCATATTTTACATGCTCTTTAGTGCTGATTAACAGCCACTCAGCAGTCCTAAATGTTGCAGACATTGCAGACTTCACCATCGTCAGTAAGCTCAATGCTATCTCCATTACCGAAAACCTGGCCCCAAGCAATCCCCTCTCACGTCTTTGATGTCCTCGTGCCACCTGGATACAGAATCCAACATGTTGACATGTCAGGGAAAACGGGATCGCGTGGCAGTCATCCACCAAACCATTGGGGGTCATTACGAGATGGGCGGTAGACATGGTGCTATTAGCACCACGGCTGCCTCCCATACAGTGACCGAGTTTGGTGTTGTTCAATGGGGACTTACCGGTGTAGTCTGACCCTGGTGGGACCGGTAAGTCCCCATTGAACAAACCATTCCCATTCCCATTTGAGCCCCCATTGGGCTCAATGGGAATGGGGAGGGCGCTAATAACGGGCTTGCGACTTGCAAGCCCGTTATTAGCGCCCTGGTCCCTTAGTGAGACTAGTAAGGGACGTGTGGTCAGACCACACGTTCCCCGGCAAGGGACCTTGGAATAGGGCGGTAAGAGATTACCAGCACTGGTCTCCTTATCGGTGCCCGGTATCCCTTACCGCCTTCCTCGTAATGAGGCCCATTGTCTTTTACAATACACAATCATATTACCATTGGATTCAGTGGAAACTCTCACTTTCTAATTCTATCACACAAGGACTCTGACACTTTCCACCTCATCTGAAGACCACCCCCTCACAGGTGTGGCAGCTTCCTGTATGAGATTACGGGTTCACTTTCCACAGCTTTAGTCTCTCAAGCAACCAGCATCTTCCTTGGAGACTTCAACCTGCCAGGGACGCAAGCAATCAAGTAAAAACCAGAGACGCTTTCCTCTCCCTGACAGAATGATAGGACATGGCCCAACAAGTACTAGCCCCTACACACATAGGTGTAATGCCCTAGACCTCATTTTATTCTCTTCCCCTCTCCTAAGCTATGTGGATGCTATTGTGTTCGATCCCATGCAGCCATCCCATTCTACTTCTCACACCCCCTGACAGCCCACAATGGCCAGGATAAAGCCCCATGGTGGCATGTCACCCCTTGACAACCTGTCCAGTATAGACACTGGATAACATCCTCACCTCTGAGATCGTCACCTTGCTGTTAAAAAACTTTAACACGAAAATGTGCTCTGGTAAAATTGTGCAGCGCCAGAAACAAAACATGGTTCCAATCCAATCGGACTCCATAGAATGGGGATTTAACGCCCTTACCAGAACTTGGAATCTTCCGGCTATTCCGGCAGACCAAGTGCCGGTAACAACAATTTCGTTTGCCGGTATTGTGGCAGATTTACTGCCGAAATACCAGCAAACTTGGAATGAGGCCCAATGTACTGTGAGGAAAAATGGCATTTTTGAACATGTAACAAGGGATACGTATTTGCAAATGATGGCCACATAATCCCCAGGGTTTGGGAGACTTTCAGATTTAAGACCGAATTTCTTGGCACATCTGTCAACTCTTATTATCATGACAGGTTTCCATATCTTTTTGCTTGGCTTCAAACCCATGCATGAAAATGCTGCACTGCTATGCTGCTGGAATCCTGAACAGTTTCAACCTCATTCATTCTTTCCCTCTGCTTTTAAGGGCTTTGCTTTTTCATTACAACCTCTTAGAAGCTCACAGAATCCTTTACTCTGCCTCCCGTTGTCCTTCCATTTTAATCTTGAAAGCACACAGGGAAATCCTGGATTTAGTCATTTTCATTGTTCAACGCACAGGTGCTTCATTGGATTTTATTTTAAATCGGGATTTACATAATGCAAGGTTCTTACAGGGAATGACTGTACCCCTGTACTTCCACTGATGCTCTTATTGTTATGAACAGTGCCGCAAATAGGCCACAAGAACGCATGTGTGCATTTTAGACAACACCAAAATATATTAAAAAAACTTATACATGTGTGTTAGCATGCTTTAAAAGTAATCTAAACTTTATAAGGAAGCTGCTGAATAGAAAGATGCAAGTTTAGACTTACTCCATTTGAATTTTGAAAAGGATCAGAGAATCTCATTTTAGAGGATTCAGTGTGTTTATGTTGTACACGAAATTTTGCGAATTTGCAAGAGAGCATTAGTCAATCACCTGGAACCCATGGGGCGAGGCTTGACGCAGATACTTCCATAGATGCATGAGAGCAACCAAAGTTCAAATCTTAGAGGGTGGGTGGAATGAACTAAATGTGAAGTGCTGGCAGCGGAGGGCGGAAGTGCCGACTTACATCCCGATTGATATCAAAGGTTTAACTGCACAGATATGCCGCAAATGCAATTTTGTAAAGTACCAATACCATTTGAAACCAAATGACTACTGTCCGGCAGGAGTACAAGGATGAGAAGTGGCTACACTGCCTACTCAGCCCTCAAACTTCTACAAAATAAGAGTGATAGCAACATAAAGGTGAAACAGGCACAGATAAGAGGTATGCAAAACATACTCTGATGATCTAAGTCATCAGAACTGGGGGCACCAGCATGTAGTAAACACTACTGCATAGTACATATTCTTAATATCATATAACTCCAAATAAAACATGTCCATCGTCAGGTGCCCTTCTTCTTGTCAGCCCCCTGTAAGGATGACAAGAGCAATATTCACATCTGGCCTTCAGGAGTGTGCAACTTTAACCCATGTATACTTTGTAAACCGTACAAATGAAAAAGACTACCTGGACATTGTCTCTCATTTTGTAACTATCCCTGATGATGTACGTGTAGTTAATGAATCGGCTACGGTTTCTGCCACCTCAGATATGAGACAAAGACAGTTGCACCAATAAAGGATACTCACGAAGAAGATCAACAGAAATGTTTTGAGTTACATGATATTAACAATGTGTACTATGCAGTAGTGTTTACTAAATGATGGCATCCCCAGTTACGTTAATACATTTTTTATACCAACAATACATGCCCGAAGGTCCACAGACAATGACGGCCACCTATGGAGAGTAACTAGTCCACTCCTTTATTTAAAAGATAAGTCTTGATTGCTTTTTGAAAGCGTGCCAAGTATGGGATGGTCCTTAAAGCTTGTTTGTTTGGTTTTGTTTGTTTTATTCGTATTTATATAGCGCAAAACAGCCCAAGGACATCGTGGCACTTGTTACAGTACAAAGCTTAGTTACTTAGTTACATGGTCATTAGCAATATATATACAGGTTGCAATATAGTTACATAGTCATTAGCAGTATATATACAGGTTACAATATAGTTAGATTACATGTGTGTTATATTACAATATACATGGCAGAAGTGGAGGAGGCAGTCCTCCACTTGCTAGTTGAGGAGAGTGGCCTTGAGGTTGTTGTGGAAGACAGAGATGGAAGTTTCAGCTCTAAGGGTGGCAAGGAGTGAGTTCCAGAGTTTCGGTGCAATATAGGAGAAGCCTAGACCTCCCAAGCATGCACGACCAAAAAGTCGCAACTGACTGCACCAAATGTTTGCAGTTTGTACCATGGTGGAGCTAACAATTGAGAATCATTTGATCGTAAGACCCTCCTAGATGGTGTCATCATGAGTTGTTCAGAGAGGTTTCGGGACACAGAACCATAAAGGCATTTGTGTGTCAATGTTTTGTGGAGGATTCTGTTCTTTACTGGCAGCCAGTGCAAATCCCACCGAGCTGCAGTGATATGATGCTGTTTGCCCAGCCCATGAATAGCCCGAACAGTGCCATTCTGAATGGTCTGAAGTTTATTTACATTTCCAGCAGACTTGCCAGCCAATATACTATTGCAATAGTCAAACATGGAATTTATGAGTGCTGAGGCAACAACAGCTATGTTCTCCTCAGAAAGATATGAGGTATGTTTATTAAAAGTCAGCTATGAGTCAAAAAATACTCCCAAAGTTTTGACCAAGGGAGCCACTGAGATGGAGCATCCAGTGATCATAAAATGACTATAACAGGGATCAGGTCTTTCTATCCTAGGACCCGAACTGATGATCAGGAATTAGGTCTTACTACCGTTAAATGCCAACGAGTTCAATGCCATTCAGGACTGAATCGAGGCATAGATCTTATTAACAGCTACGGTGTCAAGGGCATGATTACCAGACAGTTCTAAAAGGATCTGTGTGTCATCTGCGTAGTTAGTGTAAGAGACTCCCTGGTTTTCAATGTTGGGAAGCGGGGGCGATCGTCCCAGGCCTACAAGAGGTTCCGGATGAGGCAGGGACCTGTGAGCGTGTTATAGGTATTGGTAAAGGATATAGGGGGAGGGAGATGTCCACGGAAGCTGCCATATGGGTACATATTATCTGACTAGGTTTAGGTTGTGCTAAAAGTGAAACGCCATTTTAGAACCCAGGTTCCATTTTGGAATCGAGGCCTAGTGCCGCAGTGCACCCAGGACAGTAGACCCAGGCTCAGAACATAGGGAGAGACATGTGCATGCAGGGTGGGTTGCCACAAAGACAGCAGTGCGAAAAAACCAAACCAGCGGACAGACATAAACCTCTCATTATCTCATACTACTAGCATTTGTATTCCAGAAAGAATGTGCCCTGCAAGAACATGAGGGGCCCGAAAGCTCCCTGTGAACAGTTATCCCATCAGCAGAAGGGCACGAGCCTCTGAGCTTCACCAGTCCAAACCCTAGGTTAAAGTGCCCGGATGCCCCCATCCCAAGACTCCGGCATTACAGGGTGCCAGCCAGCCCGAGCCAGCCGAGACCACCAACCATAAACCGATTTACTAGAAAGATCACAGCAGAAGATCCTGTATCCCTGTGATTTGTGCTGTGAGGTGCTGGGAAGAATTTGAATGGTCTGACGCATCTGCGATCGAGCAGGGTTTTATAGTTATCATGACCTTGAAAGTAGCCTCTGCGGCCAAGTGCACATTAGGCCATGGATAGGAGATGGACTGAATTGTTAATAATTGACAATTAGGGGCTTCGAGCTGAATGACGTTCAACGAAGGACCCCATGTGGAAGAAGACAGACAGGAGAAACTGGGACCAATGACCTGGCATCCAATATGGAGCAGGCCACCTACGCATTGGGTCGTATCAACGCAGATCTGTAACCTATGTAATCTACATCAGCTGTGATGCATTTTACCTTTATAAACTATTGCCCATGTTGATTTGGTCAGAGCGTTCTATGGCAGCAGAGTCCTTTGCTGGTGTGTATTTACACCTTTTTCCCTTGCGTGAGCATTGAGGGGCTTCTCAACATTTTTGGTGACCCCAATGTGATTCCGAGGATTCCAGGCCGCACATCTGGAGGAGCTGCGCCCACCTGTAGTGACCAGTCCGGTGTCCAGACATTTGGTCGACTGAAAACTGGTCGAAAGACATTTGGTCGACGCAATTTGGTCGAAAACCAAATGGTCGATTTTTTTTTAATTTATATATTTATTTTTTGGGTTTTCGTTTAAAAAAAAAGGTTTTTTTTAGAAAAAAAGGGGTTGGGGGGGACCCCCCCCAAAAAAAACAAAAAAGGGGTGAAAATAAAAAAAAAAAGAATTCGACCATTTAGTTTTCGACCAAATTGGTTCGACCATTTGTCCAGTCGAACAATTTTTTTCGACCAAATGTCTGGTAACCGACCAGTCCCAAGCGCGCAACCCGTAGAGGTGGACAGGAGCCGTTTTCACAGAATTCCTGTCTGCTCTTTGGAGCAGGGCGCGGTTTCTAGAAAGGTGCCGGATGTTATTGGGACTCTGTGACAGAGGAGCTTGGCTGTACACACTGATGTAAGTACACCTTTTGTAGGTGACAACAACAGGGGTTGACACTAAGTGAGTAGTGGGGGAACAGGGATAACATTGTGTGGATTTTTGTGTAAAGAAGGGGCAGCCGGAGTGTATGGTGGATTGGTGTATATTTGAATTGGATAAGTGTGTGAAGGCCACGTGGCAGTTTTTATTATTTTTATTGCTATAAAAGTGAAGTGGGATCCTTTTCTAGCTATTGAAGAATGTGGCACCATATTATAACTGTGATAAGAGGATATGACAAGTAGGGGCTGTAGTGTGTTGTTTTGTTTTTTGTTTAAGTGTACTTATATTTTATTGTGTGGCAAGCAGAGGCTAGGGGAGGGCATCTGGAAGAAGCAGTGTGGGTGTTGGATGTGAGGCATGAGAGAGTGTGCGTGTGGAGGGAGTGGACGCAGGGGGAGACTTGGAAGTGGGAAAGACGGACTGATAGGACCTTTACGACAAACTGTTTTTGCTATATGATCTAATGTTTTTTTTAATATACGGAGTGTCAACATGGGGGTAGTTACTCCATTGGAGTATATGTGTAGTGCATTGGCGTTGTATCGAGATAAGATTGAGAAATACCATAAGCCATGGGTGGCAGGGACGCAGGGTGTTCCGCCCATGGCCAGAGCAGGGTGTGAACAATCGAGGTATATTGGAACACAAGCACACATTTCAAGCAGCTAAATACAAAGGAAAAAAAACTTCAAAGGAGAAAAGAGATTTTAGATCCATAGAAAATGGTCGAGTACATAGAGGACAACTATGAGTGTACGTCCCAGTGTGACAGCAGCCCAGCCCTGATTGTAGTTAAAGCAACATAGTCTCGGGAGGAAAGCTCAGGGGCAACCTGCTCACCTTGGAAGCAAGACGACACGGAGCACCACAGATTCAAACCCTGGGTCCGCTCTTAGAAACCTCTGGGTATTAAGCGTGTTATAAAAAATCTATCATATCGTATCATATCACCTGAAGGCACAGTTACCCTCTCCAAAAGGGGGGCTTTATCCACTTGCCACCCTCTCTGCCACAGGATATACTAACCCGATGTATGTGCCCTCACCCACCACATCACCACCCACACACCAAACAAACACTAACACTGCAGTGTCTCTAGCTGGGAAACCTCAGAAGGAACTAGAAGAAGCCTTACAAGAAGCGCAAGTGGAGTTGGCGAGATTGAGGCCCCTCTGAGATGAAGGGCGTAAATTGTGGTGTGCCCTAGACAAATGGAGGACTGGAGATATTTCGTTTAGATTAGACAGCACTGCAATTAAGGATGTGCATATTGAGAAGGGGAAGAGTAATGAGCCAGGAGCGTAGAGTGTAAGTTGTGGGACAGTGAGATCAGGCAGGGATGTAAACAGAGACTTGCATGAAGGAGAATGGGACACCGTGGATGAATTAGACGATGAAGAAGAGGCACTGGAGGCCCCAGAAATTTCCCCAACGATAGAGAGCTTGTGGTGTCCACAGTTGAGGAACAGTTTTGGGTGGGTAGCAGTGGCTATCAAGGGAAGTGACAGCAGGAGGACCAGCGAAAGCATTCTCTTGGCACACTGCGGGGGTTGGGAAATGGATATATGCTTTTGAGACACAAACAGCTGTGATGTTTGGGTTAAAGCTGGATACACAGGAGTTAAACTAGATGATGACACGTATGATGGGGCACCATTTAACAATATCATAATGCAGATGTGGGATGCATTGCGGCAGGCATATCCAGGCACACTGAACTTGCATTCCATAATGCGATATATGATGGGGGATGATGAAGACCCTGCTCAATGCATTTTGAAAGTGCAGGAGACATGGAGAGTGGAGACAGGGACCAGTGGGACCAATCAGTTCCTCTTTTCTATTTTGTTATCAAAGGGGATTGCCCAAGGAGGTACAGAAAGCCATTGAGAAAATAGTGGGCATAGAGGCAAAAGGGTGGTCCGAAATACAGCTATAATTATACACCACTGCAAGCAGATTAAAGAACGAGCAAAGGAAATGGTGCAAAGATTGCAGGCTGAGGAAGCAAAACTGGTACAGAAACAATTGGCAAAAATAGCAGTTGAAGGGGCGGTAACAGCAATTACTCAGACAGAGCGAACAGAGCAGGCTACAGCACGAGCGGATGCAATGATAGCAGCGGAGGACAAGGGCAGTGGAACGGCTGACCTCAGTCGCAGTATTCGGAGTGGTACCACGGAGATCAGCGGTGTGAAAGAGGGGCGTTTTGAGGGGCCAGAGGTGGATTTGGAGGTATGAGGCAGAAAGGGGGAGCCGGAACAGGCCAATGATGGTGATGTGGGTTATGGGGATATGGCATATGCCTCTGCTGGACCAGTACAACAGGGCGCTGATCCTGTCCAAGCTGGACTATTGCAATGCCTTATACGTAGGGTGCAACAAATATATCTCTAACAAAATCCAAATCCTCCAAAATAATGCCCTCAGAGCGGCCCTCAGTATCCCAAAGAAAGCCCATATTTCAGATTCCAGAAGATCTGTCAATTGGCTATCCACCAAGGACAAGATATTCCTTAAATCGGTGTCTCTGATTCACAAATGCCTCCACCAAGCAGCCCCCCAATACCTCATCGCCAGATTTACCAGACCTACCCTCTCCCGCCCCGCAAGAACGGCCAACTCCAACCTTCTACTTGTGCCCAGGTTCAAACGTACTACATCTGGGGGCAATAGCTTTCCAGTAAAAGCAGCACAATTCTGGAACTCCCTCCCTCCGACTTGCAGGGAGGACCTACCCTACCACCAGTTCAGAGCCAGGACCGTCCACTGGCTCAAATCTCTCGACTCATAACGACTCTTGAGACCCGGACTCGCCAGTACCATGTGGCTCCTCATTGAATGTAAATATGTTTATAGCTCTGCCCGAATATATATGCTCTAGCTTACTCATTCAATGTAAATTTTTATATTACTGCCTCTAATGTACATGCTCTACCCATCCTATTTGGCGTGATACGTCCGGCAATGTAACCCCAGCTGGACCTCACCTTACTGTATGTAACGAAGCTTTGCAGCCCTCTTGCTGTCTCTGCGCCCAGTTACCCTTGGGTTTGGTGCGCATTACAAATAAATAAATACAAATACAAATACAACAACAGAAATACTTCCCTGTGCCCCCCGATGGCCACATCAAAGCCATACAAACTGCACCAGGCATACACACAGTTACCACCATGACCCCCACAGGTGCAACTGCCAGCCCCATCTGGTGCCCCAAACCAAGCAGCACCAATGAACTAATCATACAGCACTCCTGTACCCGGAAGCAATCCGGTCCCAAATGGGCACCTCATCGGGGTGTGAGAGTGTTCGGAGGTAACCCGGAGGTAGCTCTCTGGCCAGGCGGAGGACAAGGGCAGTGGAATGGCTGACCTCAGCCGCAGTATTCGGAGTGGTACCAAGGAGATCAGCGGTGTGGAAGAGGGGTGTTTTGAGGGGCCAGAGGTGGATTTGGAGGTATGGGGCAGAGAGGGGGAGCAGGAACAGGCCAATGATGGTGATGCGGGATATGGGGATATGGCATATGCCTCTGCTGGACCAGTACAACAACAGAAATACTTCCCTGTGCCCCCGATGGCAACATCCAAACCATACAAAATGCACCAGGCATACACACAGTTACCACCACGACCCCCACAGGTGCAACTGCCAGCCCCATTTGGTACCCCAAACCAAGCAGCACCAATGAACTAATCATACAGCACCCCTGTATCAGGAAGCAATCCGGTCCCAAATGGGCACCTCATCAGGGTGTGAGAGTGTTCGGAGGTAACCCTTTCAAGTCACCCGTAACCAACACATATCACAACTAGGACAGCCGACAGAGAGCTCTTCCGTGCCCGGTCCTGTCCATGACTACCCACCCTGATGAGGAACCCTTAGTGGGTGCTGGGATAGGAAATCAATAATTAATCTTTATGGTCATAACATGTGCCACATAATCATGCATCAGTGAAGGAAATTTTCCATTATCGGGTGAAACACTCAACACGCAGGGCTTCCCTGGGGCTGTAGCAACCATTCCGTATACAGAAGAGTAGCTATCAAGATAGGAGGAAAAGTGGTGCATGTACCCTTACTATATCCTGAAATCTCCCCAGTGAATTTGCTAGGGCACAACCTCCCTAGCAAATTGAATATGACCATTTCCTTCACAGATCAGGGAATAGTCTGTGCCACCCCGGGATGTGTGCCACGAGGGAGATGGTGATAATACATGCAAAGGGAGGAGAGATGGTGGTTTGTGGGCATTCGCGTCAACCCTGACATGTTTTTGTACAGAATCACAGTTCTGCTTGATTCAGTGCCGCAGATTGGTAAGGTATGTTGGCGGATACCATCTGATTTTATCTTTAGGCCCATTTTGGCCCCAGAGCTTGGGGCAGGGACAATACTATCATTGGATCTGCAAGGGTTGGTGGTGTTCGCAAAAAGGATTGCTGTAGTGGGGACCTATTCAGATGGGTGTGAATGGCACACTGTATTGTGCATTGAGGCCACCGTTCCCCTAAAAGAAGTAACAGATGTAGAATTGTTTGAGGATTGGGTCGATGATGGAGAAATAGCATTGGCTATTTGCACCCCCTTTGAGATCATGGTGCAGTATCGTAAGATGCAATGTCCTTTGATGGTGCTTGCCACCCCGCCCTCTTTCACTGAGAAAGATCTAGAGCAGGTCCCTGAGAAATTATAGAAAACCAGTGCCTGTAATGTAATGCTCTTGCAGGGAGTGACACCCGTACGAAACACACTCAAGCCAATTGCGTTACTGCCAGGAGCAAAACAATATTCATTGTCCAAAGAGGCAGAGGAGGAGATACGAGACACCCTTTCTGCATTCCTAAACCAAGGGATTATTGTACCCTTCACTTTCCAATGCAACGGCTATATACCCGATAAAAAAAGGCAAAAGGGGGAAGTTGGAGAATGATCCAGGATCTCCACCCCTTAAATGATTTTAACGAATCACAAAACAACAAATTAATTTTCAATGAACCAAAAATGTCAACAAAAAGCCCACCTTTTTTCATACTTTTCCCCCACCCCTAAAACTACTATTCCCGTTCCCAACTGCATATATATTGTTTTAACATTTCTTTTGTTATTTTTTAGATGTTTTGGATTAGTTAAAAATACAACTTGTTGTTTTGTATTCATAAAAATCACTGTATACCTTAAATGACATTGTACAGGCATAGTTTTGTGTAGTTCCCAACCCTGCAACAATTCTGTGCAGCATCCCTAAAGAAGCAACACACTTTACTGTGGTGGATTTAAAGAATGCCTTCTTTTCCATACCTTGACATCCAGACTCGCCATACCTCACCAAACATATGCATAGCGGAATGCGGTTCAAACACACAAGACTGCCAAAAGGGTACTGTGAATCCCTTAGTATCTTTAGTCAAATAGTGCATGCTGCTTTGGGAAACATTCAGGTTCCCAGTACTGCAATATGTGGATGATCTACTAGTATCAGTGAAAATGAACAGCTGTGCTGAAGGGACCCTGTCACTCTGCTGCAGCTGTTATCATGTAAGGGGTACAAAGTAGACACAGCAAAGCTACAGTTATTGCCTTCAAGAATTCTCTATTTGGGACAATTGATATCTGTCCACGGGAAAAAGAATCATACCAGAATGTGCCACATCAGTGCACAGTGATGCTCCCACTCCCTTTCACTCCCAACTTAAATTTAACTTTCTCTGTCTAGTTTTTAAATCTCTTCATGGGCTAGCTCCCCCTACCTTTCCTCTCTCCTTTCCTTCTACTCTCCTTCTCACTACCTCAGATCCGCTGATCTCTTCCTACTCACAGTACCTCCTTCCCCTTGTGCTTCCTCTCATTTCTGTTCCTTTCAGCTTCTAGCCCCCCATCACTGGAACTCCCTACCTCTCTCCACCCGTTCCATTTCCTCTTACCCCTCTTTCTGTGCCTCCTTGAAATCTTTCTTTCTTCACCCCCGCCCTAACTTCCCTCTTTCTCCTATTTGATCCCTTCTTTATCTCTACCCTCCTTCCTACTTCCCGTCTTCTTCCCTTTCTTTCTCCTACCTCTTTCCCTCCTCCTGTTATCTCTGTATTCTTCCCCCCTCTGACCTCCCTTTCTACTTCCCTTTCTTTTTCCTCTTATCAATTCCTCCTTTAGAACTGGCCAATTGATCTACATACTGTTTTTGATGGTTTGTTCCATGTAACTTTATGCTTCTTGTTTACTATGTATTCTTGTTGTTGTTTTGTAAAGCGCTTTGGCGTAAAGCACTATATAAACCTAATAAATATAAATACAAATACAAATACAGTGCCACCCAGCCAAAACTGTCAAGGAAATGTAAAAGTTCCTAGGGTTGTGTAATTATTACACAGTGTGGATTCTAGAGTACGCGGCCTATACTAGGCCCCTGTTGCAAGGCCTCAAGGTGGCACAAAAGACAAAAAGATTTTCTGGACAGAGGATATGATCACCCGCTTCAATGAACTAAAAGCGGTAATTGCTATTGCTCCAGTGCTAGCAAACCCTGATTACACTCAAGAGTTCTATCTTTTTTCCCATTCTAATGGTCAAATGATGATTGCAGTAATCACACAGAAAAGCACTATGGGCCACAAGTCATTGTCCTATTACAGTGGAGTGCTAGATTCAGTTATGCAGGGCCAATTCCCTTGCGAACAGGTGCGTGCTGCTGTTGCGTTTGCAATTGAGAAAAGTTCCACGTTTGTCATGGGGTGTTCTGTAATACTGTACATGGAGCATGCAGTATTTGCCATTCTCGAATGATCCAAATCAACTCTAACTATACAGTGGGCATCTGCATATGAGGTAATTTTGTCCAGCCCAAACATCCACACAGTGTGATGCAAGACAGTGAACCCTGCTACGTTCTTGACAGAGCTATGTACTGAAGGTGACATTGCAAAACATGACTTTGTGACCTTTGATGGGAAGGAAGAAGAAATACCCAAAGCAACAAACAGCCCACTTGAAAGGGGATGCCCTCTTCGTTGACGTGTCAGTGACTATTGACCATGGGACAGGGCTGAGCCATACTGGTGCGACAGTGGTCCACCTAGTGGATGGAGAATATAAGGGGATGGTGCAAACACGGCCTCCCCTGCATTATTCAGCTCAAGCAGCAGAACTCATAGCGCTTATCGAAGCGCTTCTAGTATTCCAAGAGTGCTGTGTTACTATTTACTCTCACTCGGCCCATGTTACCACAATGGTGCATTCCGGGCTTGCATGATGAAAGATGAGGGAGGTTAGGAGGGTTTATGGACCTCCAGTAGAACATGCAGCATTATTGGACAAACTGATCGATGTTCTTTACCCGCCCTGCATGACAGTGATTGTGAAATGCACCACCCATACCAGTGACGGAAATGGCAGCCAAACAAACAGCATATTTCCCTGTGCTCAGTGTTTCTGAATATCCAGTGATAACACAGGGATGAGCACAATTGTCTGAATCCTACAACTCATTACCAATTGCAGAGAGAATTGAATTACAGGGTCATGGCCCACAGGAGGAGAATGACCTGTGGCAGAAAAGGGGATGTAAATAGTCCCCTACAGACTTATTATGGCAGCAGGAAAAAACAGGAAAGACAATTAAGCCGAATGAGCTTTCGACCAGTTGCATCACCCATCCCACGTGTCAAAGCAACATATTGCTGCAGATTTACAGGAGGACTGGTTTGTCCACTATCTGCAAGAAACGCTGATGAACATGGTGATTAATTGCACTACCTTCCAAACTTACAGTACTGGCCTCACCCTAAGAACTATCAAAGGTACCCTACCCCGCACGACTGGGTCATTTCGTGAGTTGCATATCGACTATGCAGATATAGGAGAGTGGTGTAATGGGTGTCATTACATGATTGTCATTGTATGCCCCTTCTCCCGATGGATGGAGGCAGATCCTTTTGCACATCCAGACGCTAATTGTGCTGCCAAATTACTGGTCAGAGAGGTTTTCCCTTGCTGGGGAGTGTGCGATGTATTAAGGTCCAACAATGGCACCCACTTCCTCAATTAGCTGTTTAAGGAAATAACAGTGTTATGTGGGAACATACTTATTTGTATTCCTGCCTGTGTTCAGAAAATAACTTTAAGACAAAATGAAACACCGGAACAGAATGTTGATTTAAAAGCTCAGAGACACAGGTTTTTTGTGCAATCTACCATGTGAACCACCTGGCCACTCTCATTATCTCTCTGTGTCTGCTCTCCCCCATTCACAAGCAGAGCATTTTACAGTTAGCGTAATCTTAAAAAGGTTTGTGAGTCAGTGTTAGATCTGAACTCCGGCCAGGGCATGGACTTACTCTCTCACAGCTGTTCCTTGGCTATATAACACACTAAGCTTGCTTTTTAAGCTCAGGTGAGCAGCTGAATCCCTACATGGACATTCTATGTTGTTGCAAGTTCAGGATTTCTAAAGCAAGACATGTTCGCAGCTTTCCTAGTTTGGAGAATCTATTTCACAGAATTTTACAAACCTACAATTTTAATAAAAGGTTTACAATTGATCCTTTTTTTTTACATAGTTCTCCAAACACCTATAACCAGCATTTTCCTTACTCACATTCTCTTTTATAATAAAACATTTTAGTGGATTCTAAAGTTGCCTGTGATCTGTGACAGGAAGGCATTGAAGACCTGAACGACTATACTAAACAAGGATAGTGCTACACAACATTACAGTAATAACCTACTCAACTAATCTAAAAACATTTAGTTTTACCAGTACTGCAGGCACAACCCCTAGGCATGTTTTTATGTATTTTTCTTCTTTGCACAAATCCTCTTTGGGATGAAATAGCCATACATGTGGTTTTGGCATATCCTATTATGGAGAAAAGTGAAACGGCAAAGCAAAATTCCATCAGGACAGATCTTATGGAGCCAAATGGCTCTTTGGAGCGTCTCTTTTCACCCCTAGTAGTCTTTAATGGTGGCCTTGCCCATTTGGTAGCTGTTCCTTACAGGAAGGAATTCCTTTTCTCCGTTTGCAGATCTGCTTCCAGCTTCCTGGATATTGTGATTCTTCTGTTGATCCTATAATTGTCTTTTGTCGAATGGCAATGATGAAAATGTCCAATGTCTCAGCAAAAGGAGTACCTTCTTAGTACCGGACAGATCAGGCAATGGTGTGGGTATAAGAAGGATGGAGCTAGCTTTTAAGCATAAAAGCGTGGATCCTAAAGTAGCAGCCACAATACTGTTGCTGCCATCTGAGTGGTGAGAAATGCCCGCAATGCCCTTTTTCAACTGGGCTGCAGTCCTGATGCTGACAAATACCCATTCACCAGCCTGGATGCAGTGTCCTGCCCCATTCCAATGGTATTTTTGGAAAAATACTCCAATCCGTATCCTGTTTGCAGAGAATAGACAGGTGTTTAGCTAACTCTTACGGTAGTTGAATAACAGCGGATAAAACACATGTTTTGGTATCTTCGCGGCCCATGACTACCTTATAAAGAGAACATCCAAAACCTAAATGCCACCATTTAACAATTTATACATTGCTGTTGCTCCATACCGTATACGGCAGGCCAAATCGGGGTAAATACTCCTCTATGCATTTTTAACAATGCTCACTGCAGTACTGTTCTATATGGCAAATGCTTCTGGTTATTTGCTAAACATAAATACTATCACTAACATACTATTACTAACATTATTCTCTTTAACAGGGAGGCAACTTTAATAAACTCTGGCTGTAATAGTTTTCACACGATCAGAGGCGAGGGCATCCACGGCCTCACCAATGGCCTGTTTGAATTGTGCAACAAGGTCATTAATATTATTGGATGGAGACAATTGGAGATGATTTATATCATCAAAGTATTTTGGGCAGTTTTATTTAGTGAACAGTACTTCTGATGATTCTGGGGGATGCCTCAAAGTGAATTGAGTAATTAACACCGATATTTGAGTATTGTGGTGCCCGCCCAGACTCCCCCTTACAGATAAGAGGCATGCTTCCTTCTATGGGCCAAGAGCAGCCTATATTGTCAAAATGGGTGTGAATGTGAGATTGCAACAACCCAAACAGCATTAGTGCATCAGTTCAAAATAAACCAGTCTCCAATCAAGCTTGTATTACAAAACGCCAATATGCAAAAAATACTGTACTAGTAAACACTATCAAAAACTCACCCTGGTAAAGGAAGACAGATAAAAAGGCAGTAAGGACAAGGATACAGAGGCCCTGTCCCTCTGTTGCATTTCCAGCATCACAATTAGGTCTCTCCGGAGGGCATTAGTCTCTTGTCGGGCAGAATGAACCTCAGCACGAAGCTCTCCTAGTAATTGGGCCAATTGGTCCATTTCTGATGTCTCCATGGCGCCCAGGTGGATTTGTTATGGTAGGCTTTGTGTTCTGTTAAGCTCACCTGGTATCCACAGGGACGCCACCCAGCTGGGTTACTCACTGGTATGCTTCTCAGCTTTGCCCTGATGTGGTCTGCGTGGAAGGTTCTGCCTGAAAATACAGGAGGACTGTGTTCAAGATTGACCGACTGGGGTAGGTATCCTCCCTCCACCCCCGTATGCTTTCAGTCCCTCTGGCGCCCTCTCCTCACCTTGTGGTAGAATTAGGCATGCTCTCCGTCCTGCCTTCTTTCCAGGGACGCGTTGTCTTTCATGGGCGAGTTCGGTCCAGTTACTTCACTGACGCCGGCCCGTTTGATATTGTTCAGGTAGGTCTTATTGCTGTTCTTAAGTTTTGTTGCAATCCTGCATGCCTTTCTTTGATTAAAATGTCTCTTTTTTCTCCCTTAGGTATGCGTAGTTTCAGCGCAGCGAACTGGCTTGATTGAGCCCCGCTGGTTAATGATGGTGCATTAAGATCGCTATGATGCGGTAAGTAAGCGCTATGCGCAGCGCTGCAAAGTCTTGCCTTTGCTAACCTGTGTTTTCCTTCCTTGTAGGTCGCAGTGTTCTCCAGCGCGAGTGGAATGTCCGGAGTGGTGCCAGCCGAGATGCGACCAGCCAGGTAAGCCTTTTGAGCAGTTTGTAATTTGTAAATGTCTTTACAGCTTTCTTTAATGTTGCCTCTATCTTCCTCTTTCAGGTCGTTCTGTCCGGGAGGCGTGCAGATTCGAGGAAGCTGTTCTCAGTAGCTGCGAGTGTTTAAAGATGAAGGCTGCAGGTAAGATGCTGCTGCTAATGATGTTCCTTTTGTCTCCTTGCAGGTTCTGCTTCTCCGAGGTTCGAGGGAATAGCTGGACACGGTGAGTGTCACGTTGCAAGCTGCAAAGTAACACGAAGCATGTTCTGCAGTCAGGGTGTGGTTTATATAGCCCAGGTAAAGTAGTACCAGGGAAAGTAGTTCCAGGCCTGCCACACCCAAAACACTAGACCGCATAGCTTGGTTCTTAGGACCCAAGCTATGTGGATGCCTCCATGTTGGCTGACAATACAATAAAGTAGTTCCCAAGCACATTGTTGTTCATGGTGTATGAGCCTGGCGCCATAGGTGCCAGGACTGGCCCCATGAGGGCTTTTGAAGAGGATGCCAGGCTCTAGAGGCCCGAGTCCTGACTCCACCTGGCCAATGGGTTTGCCAGAGGGGGTTTTGGGCGAGGGTCGTGACAAACATTCAATATTGGGAGCTAGTACACAACAGGGTGCAACATTCAATATTGGCAGCTAGTACACAACAGGGTGCAACATTCAATATTGGTTCTAGTGAGCAATAGGGTGCAACATTCAATATTGGTGCTAGTTAGCAACAGGGTGCAAAATCCAATATTGGGAGCTAGTACACAAAAGTGTGCAACATTCAATATTGGTGCAAGTGAGCAACAGGGTGCAATATTCAATATTGGGTACTAGTGAGCAACAGGGTGCAATATTCAATATTGGGAGCTAGTGAGCAACAAGGTGCAACATTCAATATTAGAAGCTAGTACACAGCAGGGTGCAATATTCGATATTGGGTACTAGTGAGCAACATGGTGCAACGTTCAATATTGGGTGGTAGTGAGCAACAGGGTGCAACATTCAATGTTAGGATCTAGTACACAACAGGGTGTAACATTCAATATTGGGTGCTAGTACACAACAGGGTGCAGCGTTCAATATTAGGGTCTAGTGAGAAAAAGGGTGCAACATTCAATATTGGGTGCTAGTACACAACAGGGTGCAGCATTCCGTATTAGGTGCTAGTACACAGCAGGGTGCAGCGTTCAATATTAGGTGCTAGTGAGCAGCAGGGTGCAAGATTAAGCATTTGCAACTAGTACACAGCAGGGATCAACATTCCCCAATGGTGCTAGTACATCGGACAGTGTTTAGATACAATGTTTTTGTGTGGCAGGGCAGTGTACAAAATGTGCCATATCTACTGTGAGGGCAGTCTTGAAGTACAATCCATAGATGCAGGACGAGACGGATATCTAGGTATGCGGGCAGGCTGAGATGCACAATAATCCCAGTCTGTGTCCACGTGCCTATTTTGTCATCATGTTGTTCCTCACCTGATGTAGGCCCCCACACTATGAGGTGAGGCTCTCCCATTCTGTGTTCACATATCTATTTGTCATCATGTCTGTTTGCAAGCCTGGAGTAACCCCCTGCACCATGAGGTGAGGCTTCACTATGTGTGCTTCCACCATCAACCATTGCTGCAATCCATATGTGTGTTCTTGCACTTTTTAAACTGTACTTTGCACTTTTCTGTAACTAGCGCCTAGATGCCTATGGGCCTTGTGCGCTGATATAAATGCAAAAAAAATAATAATATTTACCAGCATTTTATTTTATTATTTAACAAAAATCAAAATAAAAGTAGACCTTTAAACACTTTCTAGATTTCAATTCATCACACCATTTGTAACAGGTCATGATTACCATGCTCATCAAATTACCTCCAAAGCTACCTTTCGTATTCGCCTGTCTCAATATGTTCCTTGTCATTCTCTCATCTCCAACTCATCCACACTACCCTGCTTTCCCTTTCCTCCAGATAAATCTCCCTTTCTCTCACCTCAAACACTACCATTGTCATCCTTCTCCGTCCATTTTTACCTTTCTCAAGATCACCTGTGCTCTGGCACTCTGAAGCGTGTTCTATGTGCTAGATGGAATTATCAGTAAATATCTCAGACCAAACAATCAGACAGACCCAAGGAAGATGGTAAAACACTGCTTTAATCTCAATGAAATAAAGCAGGGAGATGTAACAGCTATCAAATTAGAGGCATGCGTATTCACACTTTATTTTGTTTGTACAGAGTTTTGTTAGGAAATTGGAAAAGTTTGATCTCCTTGCGCAATACCACTGACTGGGGAGGTGGACACGTCATCATCGTCATTTCTGTCACTTTCACAAATTGCTAAAAATATTGCAATATTTATGGCAAATGGGATAAATGCTACTACATTTAGGTTACTTTGTTATTTTGTGTAGAGGCGATACATTTGTAGATTTGCATGCGCGTAGAAACATAACAATGAAACATTGTCACATGGAGGGCCCCTCCCCACTCAGGTGAAGCAGGCAATCAATATGTGCACGTGGAGTTTAGCTGTATGAATAGCAGTCATGAGAGGAGATCATAATAGGTATAAAATGCACACATAATGGTATACATGTATAGGAAGTATTTTTTCAAATTTAGTAAAAGATATGAAATATATGATGCGTGGTTGCTCTGTGTATCATGGGACTCCGTATTGAGAATTAATTAGAAGAGTGTGTTCGCAATCATGGCAAAGGGCCGTCAGCAGTCAGGAACCAGGTTTCGTAAGTTGGTCAACGGGGTGGTTGCGATCAGTTTGCAGATGGCTCAAGTGCTGGAGGGCGAAGGGAAGATATGATCTCTGGTAAACAGGAGAGCTCATTGTTGTAAGGGATAGGCACCTTGTGAACTCGTGGGGGTATTTGGAACAGGTGGCTTCTCCCAGGGCACTTGCAGAGATCAGTAGTAATACATTGAGCAGAGCGATTGTGTTGTCAGAGAGTGGGCAGAACTCACGTTGAATAGGAAAGGTCCGTAGTCATAAAAGTAGACAACAGACAGGTTTGGGCAATGCGGTTAGCAAACAAGAATAGGTCAAAAGGGAATCTACGTGTCTTTCTCTCATCTTCATGTGCTTAGGTATTTTTAGGGCAGGTCTGTGTGCATCATTAATAGGAATTCTGTTATTGTGTAACTAAGAGGCAAGGCTGCCACCAAATATGGAGAGGTATTTGGGAAGGGGTGTGGTGAAAATGTAAACCTTGTAATTATACGTTTTTAGGGGATTGTGTTATAATGTCTGTGTCCAATGAACTGTTTGGGTTTTAGATTTCTCTGTACAAGACAACCAACCATGTTTGGGGGACGCCTTTGTAACAGTATCTGGGGGAGTGTATTAACTGTTGCAAACTGTATATAATATGTGTTCTTTGTGTGGTTGAGGGAGACCAGGGTTAGTGTGTCTGTTAGATGTCATCTAAGCACCCTCCTGGCCGTTTGTACAATAAACTTGCTTCATTGACAAAAGGCGCACTTACTAATTCTAGATGTGGGCCTAATTTGGGTAAAGGGGCTGAGCTAAAGGTCCATGCCTACACTTTATATACTTTTACATACGTCATTTATGACATCATCCTACGTGCATTTGCAACACCTATTGATGGGAGGGATTGGATTAGGGGAATATGTCAACACATAGGGCCTCATTACAACCCAGGCGGTAAATTCCCTACTTTACCACCATGGTGTAAACTCTGTTTACATCATGGTGGATGGCGGATTTACCGCCCCATTCCAAGGTGAGTGGGGCGGTAAATCCCCATTCCCCATTTACCCTTCCCCATTCCCATTTTTGCCCCATAGGGCATAATGGGAGTGGGGAAGGCGCTAATTACGGCACCGTAATTTACGGTGCCGTAATTAGCACCAAGGCGGCTTAGCGCCTTGCATTTTAACGTCTGCTAAAAGCAGGCGTTAAAATGGTAATCAGGCGTTAAGGGTTAACGGCGCCGACGGCGCCGTTAAACCCTTAACGCCTGGGTTGTAATGAGGCCCATAGAATTATATATGGGTTAATATCTCATTGACTGCCCCTTGTCTGTAGGACACACCATGAGCTACTTCTACACACGTGATATACTGATTGTAGCTGAGAATATGGCAGTGGATTGGTAAATGCAACATTGTATGCAGCAGGCTTTATGATTGGTGGCAACCCCATCCAACCGTGGACTTTCAGCTTGTTTAGCAGCACATGGGTTAAAACGAAACCTAGGTGCTCGAGATGCATCAATTAATTTCTTATTTTCTCAATGCGTCCATCGTATGTCATCAACCTGATCCTTAGCTAAGGTCTTCTGTTTGTAGTTGACCTCATAGTCTGCTCACTGTCCTGGATCATTCAAGGGGGTATGAGCAGACCGCCATCTCCATCTGGGCTTTTAATGAATAGCCCTTATTTTCGTCTTCTGAATCACATGTCAGGAGACCACGATTTTGTCCATTTCAGCCTCTCATTTACTACTATTTAATTTTATTAAACCTGGTGCGATTACCCTTTTGGGCATTTAAAGACTTGCTCACTGCACTTCACATAGGTTTTCGCCCTTGTGATTGTTGAACACTTTGCACTTCCAGATGCCCTTGTCTCTCCTAATCTTAGCCGAAATATGTCTTATGCACATGGTCTGTTCATTCGACTCTCTTTGTGCCTTGCACCCTTGTCTCTAAATAGCCTCATTGACGCCAGGCCAAGGTACTCCCTTATTCTGCACACGAAAACATCTCCTTCATCAGTCTTCTATTTGAAATCCTAGGCTCGTTTTTTTGAGGTAGCAGGGTTGATTTTTAACACAGGCCATCGTCCATTTTCTTCCAATGGCCATCCTAAACATTGTGTATGTACCTCTTTTTAGCAAGCTTCTATGAAGCTTTTCTACCTTGCATTACAGCATATTGACAGTTTCTTTTTTTAAAACTTTTTTGGGGCATTTAATGAACAAAAAAGGAAGAGGAAAAAAGAAGGCAAAGGTAAGAAAAGAAAAAAACAAGATAGCCTATCTCGTGGCTAAGTACTTAAGTACATTCAATATCCTTAACTTGCAGGCTTTCAACCCTATTATAGAGACGGTGCTGTTCCATTTTTAAGTTTCCCATATAGCACTTTTGCCCTCCAAGTGTCCAATAAATCCTGCAATCTCCTCAGAAAATGTTTTACCTGGTTGAGTCTTTCCTCTCAACACCCCATCCTCAGTTCGTGCCAATAGTCAGTGTCAAACTTTGTTATTATGGCATCTACTACCAATATTCTATGGTTGGACTGCACCTGAAGGGGTGAGGATTTCCTGTACCAGTGCGTCCCAAGCATTCAAATCTGCACACCCTTCCCTGGACCCAATTTGTGCAGTCCTACGCCAGTCCTACGCCAGGCGGTGAATTCAGCCAAAGCCCATTTTCTCAAGTAAACCTGCCAGGCTTCAATGCTGGGTCCCTCTGGTGGCTTCCATTCATAGCTATGTGTCTCTTAGCTAATATACAAATAAGGTTTTTCATGGGGATAATGTGCCTTTCATGTTTGCTCCTGCGAGGGTGCAGACCCAGCAAGTAGGCCTCAGGAAGTCAAGTCTGCATCATTATCCCTCCCTCAGCATCTTGGGTTGCCACATCCCGCCAGAACCTACCAATGACCAGGCACAACCAAAACATATGAAATAAATAAGCAACCTCATGTTCACATCGAGGGCAATTGGAAATTCCAGCACCTTTAAATTTCGATATCCTGTGGGGGGTCAAGTAGGCCCAGTGCAACACATACAATTGAATGAACTTGAATCTAGAATTTCTCGACACTTGCTTAGTGTATACCAGTGCACGTATCCATTCCGCATCCGTGAACCGTCAACCAACATCCGCCTCTCATCTCTCATGCAACTTACATTGAACTACACTATGCATAGACAGCAGCAGCTCATATAGTCTAGAAACTGGGTGCCCGCTATCAACTATGTCGTACAGTGTGCCCAATACCAGATCTTCCTTAACACCTTCCTTAAAGTTAGCCCAACTTCTTTGGATGTTTTTAACCAGGGTCTGAAACATTAAGAACTGTCCTCTGTGTATGCCAGTATGTTCCCTCAATGTAGCAAAGTCTACCAGTTTTCCATCTGTCAGCAAGTCCCCTATTGAAGCAATACCGTGTGTCTCCCATTTCTTCCTTATCTGTAACTCAGGGTCCCTTCCCATCTCTGTGAAACCGATATTGTCTTTGCCAATTGCAGGAGCCACAGGGTTGCCGTGATGCCTACGTTGGTCACCCACAGGACCTCCTTCAAGAAGTATTGTCCTATTGACTGCTGCAGTAGCCCGGTGTCCAGAGTATTCTCGTCCGCTAACCAGCTTCTATCAAACTGTAGCTACCCTGCGAGATAATACAGTTCAAAATTAGGCAGCCGTATTCCACCATTATCACAGTCTTCCTGCAAGGCTTGCAAGGCTTGCAAGGATATCCTGTATCTACCACTCCCCCATAAGAAGGTTTGCACCTTCAAGTGTAAATCTGCGAAAGACTTTTGGGGATGTTGTATGGAATATTGATGTGATACAGCAGTCGGGGTAACACCACCATCTTGAGCAGGGGTGCCCTGCCTATCATTGACAGGGGCAGGTGTTGCCAGAAGGACATTGATCTATAGACACCCTCCAGGACCTTCTTTGTATTATGCTTGTGTGCTGCAGCCCTGTCCTGTTTGACAGTGATCCCCAAGTACCGAAAGGACTCTACCTGCTACATCAGCCCCAAATCAGGTAGGTCATTTAGGCCTACCCTAACAAGGCTTGCAAGCAGAAACAGGCAGGACTTCTCTCTGCTCACTTGAATGCCTGATAGTTTTCCAAATTGGTCTATTATGTCCAGTTTGTATGGTAAATTAACAGCTGATGTGTGGATGTAAATCAACGTATCATCTCCGTACATAAATATTAGATGCCAAACTCCACTCACGGTTATCCCTGCCGTCTCATATTGTTCGTGCAGAAAGGCTGGTAATGATTCTAAAGCCAGAATGAACAGCATTGGGGAAAACGTGCAATCCTGCTTAATGCCTCTTTGCAATCACCATTCCCCAGATATCTGTCGCCCAGTTCGCTCCCTGGCCTGGGGTCGCATGTACAACAGTCTCACCCACTCAGTGAAACCCATTCTCTATTCCAAATGTCATTAACATTGCATGCATCCAGTTAAACCTAACTGAGGTGAATGCCTTTATTGCGTCTAAAGGAGCTACTGCGCACTCAATCCCAAAACGACTGGTGCCATCCATTACATGAGGCAGTCGTAAATTCCAAGCAGTGCTTCTATTTGGCACGTATCCTGTTTGATCGTTGTATATTAAGTGGCTAATTACATCCTTTAATCTATTTGTCAAGAAGGCGGTGAGTATTTTATAATCCTGGTTGATCATGGACAGTGGTCAATATGAGCCGCAGTCCAGGGGAGACTTTACCGGTTTAAGTACTGGTAAAATCAAGAGCTCTCATGCTTTGAGGGAGTATGTCCTATCTCCCCTAGCGCTTCCATAATTTCCCAATTTACAGTCTTTGCGGTTTGCTCTTACATGCTGATAAAACAACTTCTGAACATATAAACAATTGAAACAAAAACTGCCCCATACCATACAGGGATGAGAAACTCACCCTTTTCCCTCCAACCAAAACATGAAATGCCCTGCATTGTAACATGTGCACGGGTTCCACTGCTTTTCAGACACCTCTCCCTCCTTCTAGGCATTCGCACAGCAGCGCATTGCCATAGAAAGGACATCAGAAACTAGAGTGTCAACTAGTGTCAACTAGGGTGTCCCAGCAGCCTGCCAGGGCTACTCTCTGCACCCCCAACACAATTCTCCCTATCTACAAATGTCAAAGCCTCATATAGCTTCTCTTTTGTTGCATACAAAACGTCTGAAAACTGCTGCTCCCCTCCTCAACTCTCGTTTTCACAGAGCCCTGTTTCTACACTCCGGGAGCAATCCCCTGAGTGTCCATCCAAGAGTGTGCAGCCTCCGTATCCTTGAATAAGTGGGACTTCCCATTATGAATTACTTTGAGTTTCGCCGGGTATATCAGCATATATCGTACATTTGCTCTCCTCATGCATTCTTTCGCACGGCCTAACATAGCCCTCCGCTTTTGTACTGCATTTTGTAGTCTGGGTAAATGGGCAGTTTTGCTGACACTTGGACCCCCCCGCTCTGCAGAAGGCCAGCATCTGCTCGCTATCTTTGTAATTCATGATCCTTGCAATCACTGGTCTTGGTGGAGCTCCCAGGTGTGGTTTCAGAGCCAATGATCTGTACACCCTTTCAGCTGTGAATCCCTGGGTTAGCTTCCCCGGGCCCACCTCCTGCAGGAGTATGTTTTCGACATAGGTGGTCGGGTCGCTAACTTCTTCACCTTCTGGATCCTTACATTGTTCCTCCAAGCTCTACCCTCCAAGTCCTCTACTCAGTGCTCTAATATGCACACCCTGGCCTCCAGCTCAGACTTTGTGCTCTGGTGGTTGCAACATTGGATGTGTTTTATAACCCCTGCGTCTCAACAGTCCCTATCCAATCAAACAGCGTCTGTGCATCTTGTCTTATAGCCCAACGTCCACTATGACTGCATCCACCTTTTGCTCCAGGCATGTTTTTAGTGAGGCAATAGCTGCAAGGATGTGGTTGTCTTCAAGTGCTTCCCACCGCAGGGTCATTGTGTCTCCTTCACTGGCCTGAGGCTGGCCCTGCACCCTTCTCTGCATCTCTCTTGACAAACACCTCCATATTTGTTTGCTTTGCTTTGCCTCGTTGATGTTTGTCTGCCATGTGTGCAGATTTGTACTCCTCTGGCTAGTCATCTAACAGTAGACCACTGCGGCAGACTCCGCTATGTACCGTCCCAACCAAGAGCACCAGACAGGGCCCTCTCTAATGCTCATACTTCTATCCCATAGATTTAGGGCTGCTCCGCACTACTAGGTAAGTATTGGTCTCTAGGAAGGCCTATCGGATGTCAATAGTGCTCTTGCCTCGGATGCAGATGCCTCAGGTTCCCCCCAGGGCCCGGACTCTCCTGCTGCCCGCCTCGCACCCCAACTCTGCTCAGAAGTGGTCCAAGAGCCTGCCATCCAGTCCGTACCTCATAAAGAGCTGTTCCTACTTCCCTTTTCAGCAGTGGCAATTGTCGGTGTGATGTTCAGACAGCCGGGTCAAGGAGACACTCGCATTCAGACACAGCAGCCTTAAATCTCATCTGCGCTGGGTGTCAGCGCTAGAGCTTCACTCTTCAGACCCACCGCTATTATGGTTTCAGGTGTATGCGCTTCTGCAGCCGCCGCCTATGTCAACGGTCTCTCCCAAGTTTTCCCACTTTGCTTTGGTGGCTTTTCAAGTCTCTAGCCCATACAGGACCATGAGCGATCTTCCAACATACACCCTCATTGCAAACGAGAGGCATGCAGCGGCGCACCTGATGTGCATCTTTACCTCAGCACAGCTCTGGGCCTCCGCTAATTCCGCCGGGTGTCACGGGTCACTTGCCCAGCAGGGATGCACTATTTTGCACCTACTACCAACATTGGGTAGTTAATACCACTACGTCTGTGCCTGGCAAGTGCCTTTCGCATGCCTACATAAAAGCCCAAACTGTTAGCATTGCCAATTATTGTTTTAGTAGGCTGCAACTCCTGTCATGTAGTCAGTGAGAAATATTTTTAAGTAGTTTATAAGCAGTTTATGAATCAGCAATTTTCATGAGATGACCAATCCTCCACATTCTCAGTAGTTTGCAAAGATTCTATTTAATATCGCTATACTCATTGTGGACCATGTTCTGTCACATAGTCATTGTAGAAACTGACCATCTCTAGAGTGTCAATAGTGTATTTCAATCTACTGTAGTCCCTGTACAAGTTGGACCTAGCTGGCCCCTGAAATGCTCTGTGAGTGTGCATCCGGGAGACGAGGGTTGTATTGAGGCAGTTGGTGAAAGGGCCAGTGAACACACCTTCTGATCTTACTCAGCTGCATGGGTTTCTCTTGTCTTAGTTTTCATATGAATGAAATTACTAATTGCCCTATTGACTTTCTGATCATCCTGCCACACTAACTTCAAGGTAAAAAACAGCGGAACTGGGACATTGGTTGAATATGGTAATTCGAGATATATATATTATTCCCGTATTGAAGTGGGGGGCAAGGTTAAAACACTTGGCATGACCCTGGAAGCCTCTCTTAACGCAGACGCTCAAGCCATGTATGTTAGCAAAAATTGTAATTATTACATCAGACTCCTCAAAGCAATCAGACCCCTACTCAGTGAAAGGAATTGTGCCACTATAGCCAAAGCTACCATCTTGTTGCACTTGGATTATGGAAACGCACTCCTCGCAGATGCAAGCAAGCAAGCAAAGCATGCACAAATTCCAACTGGTCCAAAACAATGCGATCAGAACTATTAAACAAAAAACAAGAAATGAACATATCAGTGAAGCCAGACGGGACCTCCACTGGTTGAAAATGGAGGACTGTGCACTATTCAAGTCTTTATGCCTAACACACAAGTGTCTTTATGGCAAAGCACCAGCCTATCTAAAGTCCAAACTCACCTTCTACAACCCTACCAGCGCATTAAGATGAGAAGCCACGGACCTGACAATGACACTGAAACATAAAAAAGAACTCAGTTTGGGCAGAGCCTTCCCAACCGTGCGGCAGCCAGCTGGAACAAACTGACGATCTGTCTCAGGTTGGAAACCAACCACTATTCCTTTCGTAAAAAACTTAAAACCGTGCTCTTCAAATAAGCCACACTGGTAAGATTCCAAGCTTTGAAAATGTCCTAACTCTATCTGCACTTGAGCTGTCTTGTCTCACGTACTGTTACCCCATGTATGCGCCCCGATGCCTGCGGGCAGTCAGCGCAATACAAATAAATAAATAAATAAATAAATAAATAAATGATGATATATGATAGGTTATTTATTTATTTATTTTTATTATTATTATTTGTTTTGGTTTATACAAACCTTTACAAAATTCCAAATACAAAATGTATAACATATACAGCAGTAAAAGAGATTTCAATAAAACAATGTATCATCTTAACACATCGTTTATAGCTAATCAAATATAAAACATACTATTTACATTAGAGGAAGCTGCACCAATACCTCTATTGCGAAGAAAGGGGTTTGCATCAAACAACCAGTTTCTATACATATACCTAATGTTTTGCTTGGAACCCTATGCCATTGCAATATTGGTCCCTCCCACAATGTAGCAAAATATGTCTACCATATAATTGTAAACAGCACCATACACCAGGATCATTAGTGATCTTCCAATAGCTTTGACTCACCCTGCTACATGCGCACTTTACTCCCTTTGGTCTTTTAAATATGGATCTCCTTACGGGATTCATGTAAGAGAGCATACTTTTTGTAAAAATGCATTCACTTTCAATTTTAGTGCTAAGGATTTTCCGTGAAGCCTTTCATAACAAAGTTTATCACTGTCGACATTTGATGCGTCATTTACAAACTTCGCAAAACTATCAATTCTTTTATACAATAGATTAGGGCAGTCTAATAGTAGATGTTTCAGAGATTCTGTCACTCCAGTTTGATTACAGAACCTGCATTCATTGTTACCCCTAATACAGTTTCCGCAAATAGTAAATATCTCATTTGTATTCAAGAAATTGGGCCTCATTACACGGTAGGAGGTAACCATGGCGCTAATAGCGCCATGGCTACCCCCTACCGCCTTCTGGGTCCGGGAAGGCGGTATGGGGACTTACTGGGTCATTCCGACCCTGGAGGACCCGGTAAGTCCCCATGCCAATTACCATTCCCCATTCCCATTTGAGCCCCCATAGGGCTCAATGGGAATGGGGAAGGAGCAAATAACGGTACCGCTATAAGCGGTACCGTTATTTGCTCTGAAGTCCCTCAGCGGGTCCCGTCCTTAACATGAGGGACCTCGTAGTAGGGTGGTAAGGGATTACCGGCACCGGTGCCCTTACCGGTGCCGGTAATCCCTTACTGCAAACGTGTAATGAGGCCCATTGAATCTAAAACGCATGGTTAGATTTCTAAATTCTCTTGACGGATATTTCGCAAGGTAGTCTTCCGGTTTTGGGGAAGATTTCCAAAATGAGATACATTCATAGTAAAGTTTGGAGTTGAACACAATGACATTATTTTCCAACCAATCAAAGGCTTTTACAATCTCTTTGACCTTCACTGGGTTTCTTAGCAAGGTCGACAGTGACAACCCAAGATCTGACAATTTTTTCTCACAGCACATTTTCAAATTGTACATAAAGTTACCTTTAGAATCATCTTTCATATAATAATAAAATGAGTCACTCTCAGCAATCATACATTTCCTTAATAAAGATATTTTTTTTGTTGTACAAAATGCTGGTGAACGAATATATACCCAATTTATAGCGAATCACCTCTAGAGGTATGCACTTAGGGATATAGAATAGTATTATTTGCCAAATCATACCGTCCAATTGCTGCAATAAAGGGATTATTGCTACAGGAAAGAATTCTATCCCATAAATGAATCTGGGAATAACTCTTAACCTGTAAAATTCGATACATGGAGCTAGTGTAAATTTACCAAATTTTCTTTCTATTGCCCTTATTTGGTTCAGTGCTTCTTTCGCTTTTAGTATTAAGTTGTTTTACGTTCGAACACTTGAATTGCTAACAAATACATAACCCAAAAAACGTAATATTGTTTGACTTTTGATTTTCACACCACTGCAGTACCAGGAAGAAAGGAGAGGAGTCACACTTTTACTACCAGATTGAAAAATAATGGTTTTAATGCGATTGATTTTTTACTTTCTTTCCTCTATAAAGTTACCAAAATCTTTAACCAATCTCTGAAGACCTGTTTTTGTGCAATCCAGTAGTAAGAAATCATCCGCATAGGCTACCCACCTGAAGTTAACTTCTCCTATCTTGGGTCCAATGAGGCCACTTGTGTTTAGGATCTTGCCTGCTTCCGAAACATAAAGGTTAAAGAGGGTGGCTGCCAGCCTACACCCTTGCTTCAATCTGTTGCCAGTTGCTATTGTGTTGGATAAAAGACCTCTATTGTTCAGCCTCACCTTCATAGTTGTTTCTGAATAGAGATGAATAATTGCATCCAAAAGCCCTCTTTCAATGCCTAACGAGGACAGTGTTTTCCACAATGTTGGTCTATCTACAAGGTCAGACGCTGAGGTCAAATCCATCGACGCAATATACAGGTGTTTTAAAGATTTTGATTTAACTAAACTCAGTAACTGCGCAACCAAGACCCCACCCGCATCAGTCCCAATTGATTTACAAAAACCTATCTGTCTATAATCTAGGATGGAATTTCATCCATCCATGTCTTAAGTTTTTCCAATATGATGGCTGCAACCATTTTTGATTCAACATTGAATAGCGTAATTAGCCGGTGGTTTTTAGGACATAATCGATTACCTTTTTTAAAAAGTAGCAAGACATAAGACATTTTCCATGAATGGGGTATTTTTTTCCCACAGATGTCCCTAAAGAGTATATGCAGCAGTTTTGACCACATATCAACGTGGCTTTTGAGGTTTGCAAAGGACAAATAGTTGGGTCCCGGTGTGGAGGCTGATTTGGCTTTTTTAAGAATAGATATATCCAGGGACCACACCGCTTCTATAATTTCCTCTTCAACCCATTCAACATTAGAGTTCCTATATAGGGAACCAAAGTAAGCCGACCATTCTGAAGAGTTGATCGTATTAATTTTGAGTTGTTGTTGAGAAGTTTGAGTACTATTTAGTAGTGACCAAAACCTACGAGAGTTGTTCCCCTCATTGTACTAATCATGGACTCACCATCATTTTGGGCAATTACACCTTTGACACTTTCAATCCAATTTTTATGTTTGTTTACTTTGTTTACATTGTTTAATTTTTAACCTTCTCTCCAGGTCACCAATGTTCAATTGTTTTATACACCAAATAGCTTTTCTAAGATTCGCTTTTGCATTTTCTATGACTTGGGCAAAGGTATGCTTATGTACTTGGTTCTTTTCTTGGAATACAATTGATAATACTTTACTACGCTCTAAAATGCATTCTATGTACTCTGCAAAGGAATCCACAGAGTACCTAACAAGCTTAATTTCGAAAGTGGGATGTGCCTAGTCCTGTATCAAAGTGCAGTTGACTTGTGCCAATTTGCCCGGCATCCACCTTACTCACCTTCCACCATAGCTAACTTCAATTTGCATTGCAAAGTATGTACCAACATCACTGGCCCTGATCCAAGCCAGATCAAGACTTAGTAAGGCATGGTCACTATGCATATTACTCAGTATTCTATAGTTGTTACAAAACAATGAATCGTGGAAACTTACAAAGATGTCATTTATAATTGAGCAGGAGCCAGGAGCCGACCATGTAGGTAAGATATTCAACATTGGTTCCAAACCCCAGCTCCTTCCGAAGTCCAACCATTGACATCCTCTATGTCTTTTGTTTTGGATAATTGGCACATTAGCAGGAATCAGCTGCATTTCATCTTTTGATAAGGTACATTCTGCATTTAAATCCTCTGCGAGTAATAAGAAGCCCTGTGGGTGTATATCCTGTCAACTTCCAATCTCTGTATTCAGACACTCAAAATGCTCTTCCAAGGAACACACACTCGCTGAGCATATATCCCAGTAAACAATGAATATCAAAATATGAGCATTACCTCTTTTAGTTGCCAACGGGAAACTGGCGCAAATGGTGCATTCTTTCACAAAGGAACTGGCCTCAAGTTTAATTCTATTGGCATTTCTGTATGCAAAAGCCAGGCCACCACTTGGTCTACCCAGAAGATTTCTTTTTGCTGGTAAACAGATTGTGTTGAACCCATCCATATACAAATCGGTGGAAACCCAGGTTTCTTGCAACAGAATAAAATCATAGTTGTACAGTATATCATTTTCCAAAGTACCGTGCAGCAGATGTTTAAAACCCCTGGTGTTCCATGAGACAAGTAAGAAGTGGTTCTCTTTGCTAAAGGGATTTCGGTGTGTGTTTTAATTGCTCTATTGATACACTATTCTCTATTGATAGGTTATTTATAGCACGCTTAATACCCATGGGGTTCTAAGCGCGGACCCGGGTATCGAGCCTGTGTTGTTCCGTGTCGTCTTGCTTCCAAGGCGAGCATGTTGCCCCTGAGCTTTCCTATATAAACGTTTTTCAAGTGTAAGCTAGCCTAACCTCGGGAGGTGCACAGTCCCCACCAACCACTGTTAAGACAAAATAACTGCATGGTCTAAAAGGCTGCTTATAGAGAAGGCATATGGATTGTTACACTTGCAGGAAAGGTATACAAGGTAACAATCGCCTGATAGTATCATGAAATTAACAATTATCGCACATAGCACAGGCCGTTTGAGCCCCCACCCTACCTGCTCAACTAGTTAGCATACAAATGCATTCTTTGCTTCAGCTTTTTAAGCCAGGCTTGGTTGCACCATGTCTGCATGGCACTTGCAGGAGCCTCCCACCTCTTCTTTAGCCGACTCTACTGCTCTTCAACTTCAGCGCTTTGGAGCAGCCATACGCGCTACAAACAACCAAGACAAGATTATTGGCATTCACGATGCAAGAAGCTCAGCGATGGAAAGGAAACTTTGCCGCTACTAAAACTGTCAAACGGTGACCGAGGAAGAACCAGAATACCATGTGTGCATAACGTGCAACGGGGTGCGATATTTTGCTGCTGCGGGTAGCAAAAAAATGTTTTTAAACTGTCACAATTTGATTTTCATCGCAGGTATATTATCACTTTTTTTTATACATTAAGTGCATGCACCAATTGATATTAAAAATGGTTTTATCTATCTAATGCTAAATAAACATGTTTTTTTTTTCTTCACAAAAAGCTCATGGTACCCGACATCCCGCCACAAAAAATCCATACCAAGAAATCTACCTAGGTTTATGAATCCATAACCAAACATGAACTAGCAACAAGTTCACCATTACAAACGAGTTAAGAAAGATGTTACACATTGTTACTTGCACGCTAGCACTTCATGAAAACACGATTAATACATGGTGTACGCCCCATTTTTCCACCAACCCCAAAACCCATCGAGAAACCTGAAACCCTATGGAAAAAAGCAAGAACGATGTCAACCTGAACCAGGCAGCAATCTAGTCAAGAAAAAGATTGTTTTATGGGCGTATAATGGTTATTAACCCAATAAAAAAGTTATACGTGGTTACGGTCACCCAGCCATTGGTGTTGAGGAAGTAATCGCACCCAGTGACAAAGCCCAATCTGCAATTTTGGGACAGGGCTGAAAATTACTTGTGTCTAGTAAGGAAACGTGGCGGAGGAAAGAGGTGGCCGAGGTCTATGCCTCGGAGCAGTGTGTCTGCACAAAGCACAACCAGTCATCTGCCTCACAAAAATAGACTGCCTGATAGCTGTGATCAGGGGAAGTGTGATATTCATGCAATGCTCACTCAGGAAGGAAACACTGGTACTGTGGAAGGGCTGGGGCAAATAACATTGTGACAGAGATGGTAATCCCATATGCTCCATGAAAGGAGTGTGGGAAGAATACTAATATTTAGCTTTACAGGCAGGGGCTGCTGCCTACCAATTAGTCCCCGATGGCTATTTCAGAGGCTTTTCTCCCATCCACAGGCTTCTGAAACCCCTTCAGAATTCCACCCTCGATCACAGCACAGGAAGAGTGATCGAATGCTAAAAGAAGATGGCTGTCCTTCTTACAGAAACACAGACTGCAGAACCAATAGCATCATCCTGAAATCATTATCTGCACAGCCAGTTGGGTCGTGTTTACATCAGTAGACACTACTACACCACCCACAAATCAGTATATGGACAATTTGACAGTCATTTCATAAAACACGTATCTTTAACAAAACTTCTGTATTTGGATGCAGTAAATATTTTAAAAAGCTTCAATCAAGTCAAACAACTTTAAAATAACATTGACAGATGACAGCCGCCATTTTGGAAGTAAAAACTACTGACAAATCCACCACACAGTAGAAATTGAGTCAAAGAGTGCAAAAAGAGGTGTGGCTGGAAGGAGAATGGGTGGGAATAAGAGTAAATTCCTATACATTTCACTTAACAATGGTTGTTAAATGGGTGGGACACATAGTCAAAAGTTCTGCCATTTGAGTAAAATATGCATATGTATAAATATAAGTACCCTATGACTCCTTACTCTCTCAACTGACCTGGACTACGGTCCCTGAGGGAATTCAACCTACCAGCGCTTTGAGCTCATACCAATGATATATAGAGTGCTATATAAATGCCAAATAACATAACATAACAGTAGCAAAACCAATAGATTTTGACTCCATATTTCAAGTGCGGTCCATATGCAACAATATATGTCATGCCATAATTAAAGCACAGCAGTAAAGTTCAAGTGATAAAATCAATGAAAGTTCTTACCCATAGGCATTGATTAGTTTTACGCCTGCATCAAAATCTAAGAAGTGCTCACAGAAGATGAGGAGGAAAGCACGGCAGAGGTGTACATTCTACTCTGTTCCCTTCCTCCATCTTGTGTGCTCATGAATATGGCCAGGAGCAGAAAATGGAGGCAGAAAGGAATTTCCCCTTGCTTTTTAGGCCTCCACTTCCCATTAGGGCCGTTAGAAAATGCCCCCCACATGTCATTGTGAAGGCGGGTCAATTGATTATTTTCTTTTTGCCTGCAATTTGTAGAAATATATATTTATTGTTCCTGCCATGGTGGCACAACTATTCTCATATTCCTGATGTACAATCCCACCCCACAATTCCCTGTAAGAAAAAAACACTATTCAAAAAGTCAAAATGTATTTAAAAGAATTAAATTAACTTCAGACAAAGGTTATCTTCAGCTTTTTTTTTATCAAGGAAATCACTAGGATGTCATATACTCATACACAATCTACAAAACCAAATTCTCCCTGCCTCCATGAATCTTGCTAACATCAATTCACAGAAGCATTCATTTCCATAAACACTTCTAGGTATATATTATACTCTAAAAGTTACTGGGCATTTTAAGTACACTCCTTCTACGACTGCTTCTATCTAAGCAGCACACTTTACTTCAATGATAACATTGCTGCTTGTCGTACACTGTGTTCACATATAGAACCATTTCACAATTCTTCAAAAACACTTGCATGCAGATTCATGGAATTAATGTGCGGCGAAAATTTCTGCGCAAGCGTGTGAAAGCGTGCGTGCAAGTGCGAAAATCGCAGCGAAACCCGCGCACAGCGATTCATGGAAGTCCGTGCGCGTGTAAATCCATGGATGTGTGCTAAAATCCTGCGTGGCGCACCCTGGCGCACACGTCTTCAAATAGCATGCACTACGCGCACAGCGAAAGCGCACATAGCGCAGCGCACACAACAAAGGTAGGCGTAACACGGGGCATAACATGCGGAATGGGGAACAACGTGTCAAAATGTGGGATTCACGGGGGAAGTACAGGAGGCAAATGCGCGGAACGCCCACACGCGCACCCACAACAGGTATTCATGGAATCGAACGGGGCTAACCCATGCGCCAAAAAAGATGTGCTAATCCGGAAACACATACGCCAGCAGGAAGCAGGCGTACGTGGACTCGCGCAGCATAAAACTGCGCGCAAACAAACAAGCTCAGATGCTAAGATGAATATACCGTTCCTCGCAGCAGTGGTCGTGGGATACTGCAGGAAGAGGAGGAGGATAGTCAGGGCCAGAATTTTTACACCCAGAACCAGCCTTTTTGGGAAGCCTGATGACCAGGTGTATGGGAGGTACAGGTTTCCACCTCACATAATACTCGACCTGGTGAGTGAGTGGGAGGATGACCTCACATCACCCACCCTGTGCTCCCAAGCACTGAGCCCCTTGGAAAAGGTGCTCAATGTACAGCACTTCTTTGCCACTGGTTCATTTCAGCGGACAAGTGCCATAGTGGGAGGGTGTCACAGGCCACGCAGTCACGCTGCCTGCACCAGGTGTTGGCCATCATGACTGCACGCCCATCAGTCCGCAGGCACATATACCTGCCCAGAATACCTGCAGAAAGGCAGGCTGTCGTCCAGGATTTCTACGGGGTGGCACACTTCCACAAAGTGCTAGGTGCCATTGACTACACCCATGTGGCTCTACGTCCTCCCAGGGCAACTGAGCACATCTACAGAAACCGCAAGCACTAGCATTCCATCAACGTGCAGGTAGTATGTGATGCCAAGGGAATCATCACCTCAGTATATGCCAACTATCCAGGGTCCACCCATGACAGTTTCATTTACAGAATGTGAACACTAAACCGGGACCTAGAAGCTGGACGGCATGGCGATACATGGCTGCTTGGTGAGTATAAATGCCCCTGTACATGCATGCATGTCAGATACTGAGTAATTTCACAACCCCACTAATGATACCCATCATCATCTCCCCAGGGGACAGTGCCTACCCTCTGAGCACCCACATGATGACGCCGATTTGGAACCCAACCACACCAGCCGAGGTAAGATACAACACAGTCCATATTGCAACCCGGGGCATAGTGGAGCGCACATTCGGAGTGCACAAGTCATGCTTTTGCTCCCTTGACCGCTTTGGTGAGCAGCTGCTATACGCGCCCCCAGTAGTGTTAAGGATCATAGTGGCAGCATGTGTCCTGCACAACGTTGCAACACACCGGGGCCTGCCAGTGGACATTGTGCTGCCCCCACATCCCCAACCACATGCACGGCCGCTGCGCATGGGAGGGGAAAGGGCACGTGGTGAGGCAGCCCGTACGCAGCTGGTGGCTAATTACTTCACCTAAAATCACACCCCTGTGGAGTGCACACAGCCCTGAAACATACCAGCTGACAATCAATGATGATGACATAAGGGACAGTCAACTGTCACAACCATACCAGCATGAGATTGGTCACCTGGAAGTGTAACATTGTGTGCATCCCTACCTACCCAAAGACAACCAATGCTGTGTCACAAAAAGACACACATGTATTCTGCATGAATGACTACCCACTTGCAAAATACATGAAAATAGCGTCATGTCACCCAAAACCTCCCCATCTCCGCCACCCAACACACTATGGCATGTAGCACCATGTCACCCAACCCCTCCCCATCTCCGCCACCCAACACACCATGGCATGTCCTGCAATGTGAAAGCAAATAAAGGAATGCACAACACATGACACAAGTGTCACAAAGTGCACTGTCCCAAATGGAAACAGGGCACAGACAATATGCTCCCAGTAATCAATAACAAACAGCACACATGACGAAATACTTACCAGCAACACAATACAGCAACACAGCATGAAACATTGCCAAAATATGACAGTACAAACTCAAAGTAATGTAAGTCATACAACCTCAATAAGCCAGCACATTGACCCCTTCCAACTCCAGAGTGTTGCTGTCAGGCAAATGTGTCAGTGTACTGCATACAACATGAAATGCATCTGCAAAGGAGACGGCCTTGTGAAGACATGAAGAAGGTACCTGCGGATAAGGAGGAAGACATGGATGCACAAGCACATATCAATATACCATGCAGTGTTCAATACAAAAACAAACCCCACTAGGGATGTCCACACAGTTATGACTACAGACTGCCCACACAGCTCATGGGAGCCCAATGTCACTGTGTAAGTCACTGTCACTTGGTCACACCCTTTGCAAGCCCATGGAAATGGGAAGCAGGAGAGGTGTGTGTGTCAGGAACCCAAGCATCTAACCCAAACACAGGACAAGCCTGCATGTGCCCAGCCGGAATACACAGTGGATGCCCACGGGAGCCACACAAGGCAACACACTGTAAACAAAAAAAAAAGAAAAATCAAAAATGGCCATGTGGGGGCAAGGGGGGGCCACCCAGGAGGTCTGAGGACAGGGTGCACACCAACACCCACCTGTGTGGATGTTGCGGAAAAAAAACACCTCCATGGGCTCATGGCCTGCACGGCTACGCTGCTGTGGGAGAAGTGCTGCTGTCGCTCTCATCACCCTCTGCTGCTCCATCAGGAGGTGGTGGTGCTATGGGAGGCAGCCCAGGCAAAGCCCTGGTATGGTCCTTCATGGCAGCAAGCATGCAGGTGTGGAAGGTCTCGTTCTGGAGGATGATAGTACGGAGATCCCCATGCAGCACCTGACGGGTTGCCTGCATTTCTGCACGCATGGCCTCCCTTGATGCCCAGATCTCCTCCCGAGTTGCCTGCAGCTCAGCTGAGAGCGAACGTGTGAGCCACTCCAGCTGCTGTTCTGTCCTCAAATTTGTGGAAGCCTCAACTTCAACAAGAGTCTCCCTTAGGTTATGGAGTTCTACCCTCAGAGCTTCCCTGTGGCCCTGTGACTCTATAGAAATGGCTTCCCGCAGAGTGTCCAGTGCCGCCCGTCGGTCCCTGTTGGACGCCAACATGTCTTCCCTGTGTGACTGACAAATGGAGTCTGTTGCCTGCTGTTGTTGCTCCATCTGCCTTTCAGGGGGGATAATGGAAGTGGCCACCCGATCCATTGCCTGAGCCATCATTTCAGCTGATGCTGCCTGTTGGGCTGCCATACCGTACATGGAGTTTTCCCATACAGTATTGCCTGGTGGTGTACGGCCACCGCGTCGGCGGGCACCACACCTTTTCGGGGCAAGGCGATCTGCACCTTGCTGTGCTGGCACTGCCTGAGGCTGCAGGACTGCATTCCCCCTCTGATCTGCTGGCCCAGGAACAGGATCAGATGTTGTGGAGTGTGACCCTGCATCCGTAACTGCCAAAGGTGGACTTACCAACACTGACATCCCCATAGAGGGTTCTACCCCTGGTGCAGGTGGGTTGGACAGAACAGAATCCCTGCCAGAAACACTCACCTGCGACGGCACATAAGTCTCATCATCCGATTCAGCACCTGAATAGAGGTCTGGGGAGGTGCACCCAGAGACACCCCTGGACAGTATGGTCTGCAGTAAGATTGGGTTTTCACCCACCACCACACCACGTCCCCCACTGGTGCCCGGTCGTGCCTGAGATTCCTCCTGGGTTTGCACCATCTCCTCAACCTCAACAGCATCAAGTGCGTCATCACCTGCAAAAACATGAAAGACAAAACATGGAAACAGGCATTAGCACCATAGCACACACATAGGCCTAACAAGCCAGAGATCCAGTACATGATTTACACATGTCCCACATGACTATAACCCTGGCATGCATGCATTGTCACTGAGTTGGAAGGGGAGGCAAAAAGCAGACACTGATGACACCAAGATAGAAAAGCAACACATTTGCTGCATGCTGGGTAGCACTGGCATCACACATTAGCCTGTGAGTGGCATGTCCAATACACATACATGACACATGCCAGCACACAGATGGCATGTAGCATAGCCATGGTACATTTGACAAGTACAGCCATATGTCAGTGAATGAGTACTGTCAGCATCCATGTGAGATGCTACATAGTGAAAAATGCTACATAGTGTGACAAAATACGCATGTGCCACTCACTGCAACACATCCAGTGTACATGAATACAGTGATTGCAGGCAGATGTACATATCAATGGTTGGTCACTTAAACTTGCCAGGAAACAACTATCATGTACCACATACAAACAGGCACCAAAAATCAATGTGAGCAGGCCAATACTCAATAAGCCTGAATGGTCTTATCATTCACATAACAAGGTAACAAATGTGGGCCAATGTGGGGTGTAATTGTGAGGACCGGTGGGGGGGTCTGTACTTCCGCTCTCTATATGGTAGAGGAGAGGCACAGAGGATCCCAGCCAAGATTCTCTATTACGGTAGCGATGGACGAGCAATCAAGGCCTAGCTTCTCAGGAGGTGATGCAGGCTGGTTCTTAAGTACAGTGTATCCCCAAGCCCCCACAAAGGAATGTCCACACACTGTATTACTGAAAACACAGTCTTTATATAATTAATATTCAAGGGTTATGTACACTTATCACAACAACGCACTTTGTGCTCAGGAAAACCAATAATGGTAAATATCTACAATTCTAAAGTGGTACCACTAATATTAGACCTCATAACAGTGCATTCATAATACTGTAGAAATGGCACGCAGATCAATAAGAAGGAAACCAGCAATAGAGGGAGGAGAGATACCAGAGGGTTGAAACAATAGGCAGAAGACTGGCCCTTGCTACTGGACACAGTTCTGTGTGGAGATCCCCCCACCTGGGCAACCTGTAAAATAAAGAGATATAACACAAGCCCAGTCCATATATTGTTCAATAGTCTTATTCTCTCCTACAATGTTTTTACCCCCCCAATGTACCTGGTGGAGTCGAGTTCTTCGATGAGGCGTCGACAGATCCTTCTAGAATGACCCCCTTTAAAGCAGGAGTCACGGATCGTCGAGAGGCGTAGAGAAGCGTCGAGGAACTCGGTGTTCGGGGTCGGGGAATCGACGGCCCTTCTTGAATGTCTTCCCTTTCAAGCGGGAGACACGGGGCGTCGAACGTCCGACAACAAACAGGGTAGAACGGCGTCGATGAGGCGGCAGGCTTCGATCCGAGCGGTGCTCGTCGGCGTCGAGACGTCGGCGTCCTGCGAGGAAGAGGCGTGCGGGGCACCTCGGCGACACTAGTTCTGGACCGCAAAGATTGTGAATGACGGTGGCCCAGCAAGGGCGTCGAGTCGCTCGAGTCTTTGGGGTCGTGAGGTGGCGGGAAACCCACCGGCGGATTCTCCTCGGCGCGTTGGTCGTCCTCGACTTTCTCCGGCAGGATAAAGCGGTCGACGGTGCGGACAAGGGAGTCCTTCGATTCGAATGTTCTTAGGCAAGGAGCGGACGGCTCCGGTCGTCGGCGGCACGGCGTCAAGTGGTTCCCACGGCTGGGCAACACAACTTCGACGGGCCTCCAGCGGTTACACAGACCTGTGAACCCTGGTCGACGGCAATGGACTTCGACAGCGTCGAGGTCCGGGTGCTTTACTTCGGTCTCCTCGGCAGTCCCCTTCTCCGGTCGGCAACCTTTCGATGGTCTGGCGTCCAGGGAGCTTCGGCGAAGATTCAGCGGTGCTCGATGGTCCCTCGGAGCACGGGAAGAGGGCGCCTTACCAGGTCCTCTCTCGGGTCAGTCCTCGACGAACACGGCAGCCTTCGGATCGGTCGAAGCAAATGCAGCAGCAAGTCTTCTTCTTCCAGCTGGGCGTCGAGGGTCAGCAGTTCCAGTTACTCTTGAGTGGAGACTCAGCTTCTGAACGCTTCTGAACAATTTCCAGTGGTGAGAGGTCCCCAGATATACTATTCTGTCTCTCATCCATACTGCTGGCACACACACAGCAGCCAATCACACAGAAGGGCATTCATGCAGTCAGTCAGCCAATCAGGCACACAGTGCATTCAGGCCACACTCCTCCCTTTCAGACACTCACAACAAGGAATGTGGATTGGGACAAGTACCCAGCCATTCAACACTACACACTGCATTCAGGCCAGTTTCGGGCAGGGCTGTCTCAGTCTTTGTCTCACATGCCAGAACCCAGACAACCACAACAAGGAGTGTATATTGGTCACCCACTCCCTTCACCCAGGTCCCACCCACAGGAGGTACCCACAACATACAGTGAATGGGAAGGCTCCAGTCAGTCTAGCTGGGCCTTCACAACAACACCATATATGGAACTTCCACCCAACAGCCAGTCAGGGGGAAGGGACAGAGTCAGGGCTTCCCAGGACTTTGGGAAAACAAGGTAAGAGGCAATAGAAAGCAAGAGGCCACAGGGGCCATCTTGTTTTCCATCAGGAATCAACTGAATTCAATGACAGGGCCTGGGTATCCCAAAATGGAGGACAACCAGAGCACCTGTCAATTTCAGCATGGAGCTGCCACCAGCCCATACCCTGCTCTGTGGGCCACCCACAGGTGCCCAAAAACATACACTAGGGGCACAGGGTTGTACCCCTACCCATGGGTGCCATAAGGGTATCCCATGGGTCTGTTCACCAAACCAAAAGAGAGCTGCACTGCCAGGAGTCCCACATGGACTCCTGGGCAGAAAACACGACAGAACACACGATAAAAAACAGTAAAGGACAAGGATTCAGAGGCCCTGTCCCTCTGATGCATTTCCAGCATCACAGTCGCCCCCCCCCAGACTGAGGTGGAGGGTGCCTAATCTCCCACGGGATAGACACCCTCATCCAGACGGTCAACATACCTTCTGGAAAGGCCATCTGCATTATCGTGACTCTTCCCTGGTCTGTGCTCTATGGTGAAGTCTAGCCCTTGCAGGCTAATGGACCACCTGAGCAATTTCGGATTCTCACCCTTCATCTGCATAAGCCACTTCAGGGGCTTATGATCTGTTTGGACCTTGAAGGTGGACCCCGTAAGGTAGGGCCTAAAACGCCTAAGGCTCCAAACTATGCTAAAACACTCCTTTTCAACAGTAGCCCACTTAAGTTCTCTACCCTTGAGTTGTCTACTGATGAATATGATAGGATGTTCTCTCCCTTTGTCATCTAACTGGGACAAGACAGCTCCAATTCCGGTGTCGCAGGCATCCGTCTGGACGATAAAGGGTCGGCTGTAGTCAGGTGCACACAACACAGGTGCCCTACACAGACTTTCTTTCAAGCCCTCAAAGGCCCTCTGACAGTCTTCGGTCCAATTAACCTTCCTAGGCTGTTTGGGCGAAGTTAGAGCTGTCAGGGGTGCAGCTATGGTTCCATAGTCTGCCATGAAATTGCGATAGTACCCAGTGAGGCCCAAAAAGGCTCTCACCTGGGTTTGAGTAGTGGGAGTCTCCCAGTTCTGTACGTCCTGTACCTTACTGGAGAGAGGTTGGATTTGACCCCCTCCTACCTCATGACCAAGATAGGTAACTTTCCCCTGAGCTATCTGGCACTTGGTGGCCTTGATAGTGAGGTTAGCCCTTTTCAAGGCCTGCAACACCTTATCCAGATGTGTCAAATGCTCTTCCCAGGTGGAACTGTAGACGGCAATGTCGTCTAAGTAAGCCACACAAAAGGCTTCCAGCCCACTGAGCGCATGGTTGACCAATCTCTGGAAGGTGGCAGGGGCATTCTTCAACCCAAAAGGCATGACCCTAAACTGGTAGAGTCCCTCAGGTGTTGAGAAAGCCGTCTTTTCCTTGGCATGGTCCGTCAGAGCTATTTGCCAATAGCCTGAGGTAAGGTCAAAGGTGCTCACAAATTTGGCAGCACCTATGGTGTCCACGAGCTCATCAGCCCTGGGCAATGGGTGCGCGTCAGTTTTGGTGACGGCATTGACTCCTCGGTAGTCCACACAGAACCTCCAATCCTTGGTACCCGCCTGGGAACTTGCCTTGGGGACAAGGACCACTGGACTGGACCAGGGACTGGTTGAGGGTTCAATAACACCCAGATCCAACATCTTGGCGACCTCAGCCTGGATGTGGTTCTTGACGGTATCTGACATACGGTAGCACCTGCTTTTGACAGGCACACTGTCACCAGTGTCGATTTCGTGCTTACACCACGGTGTAAGGCCCGGTGTCAGTGAGAACAGAGAGGCATACTGCTGGAGCAAAGCCCTGCAGGCCCTCTGCTGCTCTGTTGTCAAATCTGGAGAGAGACGCACTCCCTCCACTGAGCCATCCTGAGGGTTGCTATGCAGCAAATCAGGAAGGGGCTCACTCTCATCCTCTTCTTGCCCTGAAGCTAGCAAGAGACATGAGACCTCTGCTCGCCTGTGGAAAGGCTTGAGCCTGTTGACATGGAATGCCTGAGGGGCTACCCCCGAGGCACCCATGTCAACCAGATAATTGACTTCGCCCATCTTGGAGATTATCCGGAAGGGTCCAGTCCATTTATCGGCCAAAGCTCTAGGCTTTGTAGGCTCCATCACAAGGATTTCTTGCCCCGGAGTCCAATCCACTTGCGAAGCTTTAAGGTCATGCCAGTACTTATTCAATTCCTGGCTGGCCTTGAGATTTGCTGTTGCCTGACCCATCATTTGTGTCATCCTCCGCCTGAGGCCTAACACATAGTCCCCCACTTGCTTGGCGGGACCGGGAGGGGTGGCTTCCAAGCCTTCTCTGATCAAGGCGAGGGGCCCCCTCACGGGATGTCCAAAGAGTAACTCAAAGGGGCTGAAACCAACACCCTCTTGAGGTACCTCTCTGTAAGCAAACAGCAGGCATGGCAGGAGGAGATCCCATTTCCTCCTTAGGGGCTCTTCCAAAGCACCTAGCATGCCCTTGAGAGTTTTGTTAAATCTCTCAACCAGACCATTGGTCTGGGGGTGGTAAGAGGTGGAGAACTTGTAGGTTACCCCGCACTCTTTCCACATGGTCTTCATGTAACTAGACATGAAGTTGGATCCTCTGTCAGAGACAACCTCCTTGGGGAATCCAACACGGGTAAAAATGCCCAGGAGAGCCCTGGCAACCACCTTGGCAGTAATAGTCCGAAGGGGTATAGCCTCAGGGTACCTGGTGGCATGATCAACCAAGACCAGGATGAACCGATGTCCACCGGAAGTGGGAGGGTCCAGGGGACCGACAATGTCGATGCCCACCCTCTCGAACGGTGTGCCAACCACTGGCAATGGCTGCAGTGGGGCAATGACCCTGCCTCCAGTCTTGCCAGACAACTGACAAGTTGGGCAGGTCCTGCAGTGGGACTCCACTTCTACTCCCATCCGGGGCCAGTAGAAGTGGGCAGAGAGCCGCTGCTTAGTCTTCTTGGTACCAAGATGACCAGCCAAAGGCACCTCATGCGCCAACTGCAGCAGGAAGGGCCGGTAAACCTGGGGTACCACCAACCTCTTGAGGGCACCAGGTTCAGGCTTAGTGGGCTCACTAAAAAGGAGCTCACTCTCCCAATAAATCTTGAATGTCCTAGGCACTTCACCTTGTGCCTGGGACAGGGCCTGTTTCCTCAGACCCTCGAGAGAGTGGCACTCTCTCTGTCCTTTACAGAAGTCTGCCCGGGAGGGTCCCCCTTCAGCTAACAAGCATTGAAGGTCGGGATGATCCTCCGGGTTGAGAACCTCTCCCATAGGAGAGTCTTCTGTCTCGTCTCCCTCAGGAGTTGAGTTTGGGTTTTTCACTGGACCCATCCCGTCCGGAGCATGGATCCCAATGGGTGCTGTCGGAACAGCAGGAAGAGAAGGTGTTCCCCCCACAGAGGTGGCCTTCTTGGTCTTCCTTCGTCTTGCCTTAGGCCTCGCCTTTGGCTCGGGTACCTGACTCACAGCCAGACCCGGTGTCACCTGTGACCTAGTGACCGCAGCCGCAGTCATGGGAAGACCATCCGAGATCAACCCCAACTCTACTAGATCATTTCCTAACAGAATGTTAGCAGGGACATTGTCCTGAACCAGGACAGGAAGCTTTGCTGTCTTGTCTCCAATCATGAGTGTGACTAAGGCTACAGGCGATAATTTGGGAGGCCCACCAGCTAACCTGGTGGTTCTCAGAGGAGCACTTGCATAGTCCTCTGGCTTGAGCAGGGTCCTGTCCACCACTGTCATGCTTGCCCCAGTGTCTCTCAAGCTAGTAGAAGGCTGGCCATTCAAGAGGACACTTCTCAAAAACCTACGGGTGTTCTGCGGGATAGTCGCCAGTACTTCTGCGTACTGGTCCCAGGCCCCAAGGGACACTAAGGAAATCTCTACAGGAGCACCAAAGGTGATTCCTGTAGAGGAGGGGAGGACAGTGGCCTCCACCTCAGGCATGGGGTAAGGGTAGCTCAGGCTGACAGCCTGTACTCCAAGTGCCTTACCTTTACACTTGGAGTCACCCCTTTTGTGATCCAGGGCCCCACAGTCCCAACAAGTGCCAGGAGTGTGGGGTACGGTACTGGAACCACTGGGAGCCTGCTTTGCAGCAGGTGGACCACTACTCTTATTCCCACCCACAGATGACTTATCCCCACTAGGTTTTTGGGTCTTAGGAGAGGAAGGTTTTGGTTTACCCGACTGTGATTGCTTTTGGGACTCCTCAGCTTTCTGAGAGGTCCCCTTTTCTTTGTCCTTGTCCTTCCCACTGGAGTCCTTAGGGGACACCCGGTGGGAGACCCACTTGTCAGCCAACCTAGCCAGCTTAAAGGGGTCCAAAATGTTCTGGTCAGCCACATACTGACGCAGCTCTGGTGAACAGGCTTCAGAAAAATGCTCAAAAAACAACAGGTGGGATAATTCAGCAAAAGTGTTCATCTTGTAACCATCAATCCACCCCATCATGTTCATGTGTGCAGCACTCACCCAGTCAACCCAAGACATATTCTCTCTTTTCTTAAAATCCCTGAACCTTTTAAGATATTGGGTAGGTGTCTTGCCAAACTTGGCAATTAAAGCAGACTTCATACACTCATACTGACCCCTTTCTTCCACACTCAGCTTCAGAATACAGTCATATCCAGTTTGAGGCACTCTGCTTAACAAACACTTAGCCCAATCTCTTTTATCCACATCATGAATTGCACAAGCCATTTCAAACGCTTCAATCCATTGGAGGATATCTGAACCCTCCAAAAACACACCAACCAAGTCTTTCATAAACTTGGTGGCTGGGGACCTGACACTCTCACTGGTTTTAGCTGAAGTCTCCACTCTAGCTTTCTCTAGCTGGATTCTCTGACATTCAGTGTCCTTGTCTTTGAGCGCAAGATCCCTGTTCTTGAGTTCCACTTGCTGTGCCAGCTCCTCTTTCTTAAACTCAGCTTCTATTTCCAACTTGCGATATTCAAAGGCCAATTTCATCCTTAATAACTCAAGTTCCATGGAATTGCTGGGGTTTGGAACAGAGGCAGCAGGAATGGTGGCATTCCCAGAAACAGATTCAGCGACAACCCCAGGGGCAGAGTCCTCACTGGTTGCATCTCCCCCTTCATCAAGTGTTTCACCATCAGTCTGGTAGTCCACCAGGGCAGCTATCAGCTCAGCCCTAGACTTATCCACAAAGTCTAACTCCCTGGCTTCACAAGCACTCTGGAGAGCCTCTAAGCTCATCCTAGTCAATTTACCATTCGCAATGGGCTCCATTGCTTGTAATGCAGTTATTTGGAACACACCCAAACCTTAATCTAATAAAGTGCGGATATTTTGTAAGTGGCACGGTTATACACTGAGTCTTAAAACCATAAGCATCCCACCGCTGCCACCAGCTTGTGAGGACCGGTGGGGGGGTCTGTACTTCCGCTCTCTATATGGTAGAGGAGAGGCACAGAGGACCCCAGCCAAGATTCTCTATTACGGTAGCGATGGACGAGCAATCAAGGCCTAGCTTCTCAGGAGGTGATGCAGGCTGGTTCTTAAGTACAGTGTATCCCCAAGCCCCCACAAAGGAATGTCCACACACTGTATTACTGAAAACACAGTCTTTATATAATTAATATTCAAGGGTTATGTACACTTATCACAACAACGCACTTTGTGCTCAGGAAAACCAATAATGGTAAATATCTACAATTCTAAAGTGGTACCACTAATATTAGACCTCATAACAGTGCATTCATAATACTGTAGAAATGGCACGCAGATCAATAAGAAGGAAACCAGCAATAGAGGGAGGAGAGATACCAGAGGGTTGAAACAATAGGCAGAAGACTGGCCCTTGCTACTGGACACAGTTCTGTGTGGAGATCCCCCCACCTGGGCAACCTGTAAAATAAAGAGATATAACACAAGCCCAGTCCATATATTGTTCAATAGTCTTATTCTCTCCTACAATGTTTTTACCCCCCCAATGTACCTGGTGGAGTCGAGTTCTTCGAAGAGGCGTCGACAGATCCTTCTAGAATGACCCCCTTTAAAGCAGGAGTCACGGATCGTCGAGAGGCGTAGAGAAGCGTCGAGGAACTCGGTGTTCGGTGTCGGGGAATCAACGGCCCTTCTTGAATGTCTTCCCTTTCAAGCGGGAGACACGGGGCGTCGAACGTCCGACAACAAACAGGGTAGAACGGCGTCGATGAGGCGGCAGGCTTCGATCCGAGCGGTGCTCGTCGGCGTCGAGACGTCAGCGTCCTGCGAGGAAGAGGCGTGCGGGGCACCTCGGCGACACTAGTTCTGGACCGCAAAGATTGTGAATGACGGTGGCCCAGCAAGGGCGTCGAGTCGCTCGAGTCTTTGGGGTCGTGAGGTGGCGGGAAACCCACCGGCGGATTCTCCTCGGCGCGTTGGTCGTCCTCGACTTTCTCCGGCAGGATAAAGCGGTCGACGGTGCGGACGAGGGAGTCCTTCGATTCGAATGTTCTTAGGCAAGGAGCGGACGGCTCCGGTCGTCGGCAGCACGGCGTCAAGTGGTTCCCACGGCTGGGCAACACAACTTCGACGGGCCTCCAGCGGTTACACAGACCTGCGAACCCTGGTCGACGGCAATGGACTTCGACAGCGTCGAGGTCCGGGTGCTTTACTTCGGTCTCCTCGGCAGTCCCCTTCTCCGGTCGGCAACCTTTCGATGGTCTGGCATCCAGGGAGCATCGGCGAAGATTCAGCGGTGCTCGATGGTCCCTCGGAGCACGGGAAGAGGGCGCCTTACCAGGTGCTCTCTCGGGTCAGTCCTCGACGAACACGGCAGCCTTCGGATCGGTCGAAGCAAATGCAGCAGCAAGTCTTCTTCTTCCAGCTGGGCGTCGAGGGTCAGCAGTTCCAGTTACTCTTGAGTGGAGACTCAGCTTCTGAACGCTTCTGAACAATTTCCAGTGGTGAGAGGTCCCCAGATATACTATTCTGTCTCTCATCCACACTGCTGGCACACACACAGCAGCCAATCACACAGAAGGGCATTCATGCAGTCAGTCAGCCAATCAGGCACACAGTGCATTCAGGCCACACTCCTCCCTTTCAGACACTCACAACAAGGAATGTGGATTGGGACAAGTACCCAGCCATTCAACACTACACACTGCATTCAGGCCAGTTTCGGGCAGGGCTGTCTCAGTCTTTGTCTCACATGCCAGAACCCAGACAACCACAACAAGGAGTGTATATTGGTCACCCACTCCCTTCACCCAGGTCCCACACACAGGAGGTACCCACAACATACAGTGAATGGGAAGGCTCCAGTCAGTCTAGCTGGGCCTTCACAACAACACCATATATGGAACTTCCACCCAAAGCCAGTCAGGGGGAAGGGACAGAGTCAGGGCTTCCCAGGACTTTGGGAAAACAAGGTAAGAGGCAATAGAAAGCAAGAGGCCACAGGGGCCATCTTGTTTTCCATCAGGAATCAACTGATTCCAATGGCAGGGCCTGGGTATCCCAAAATGGAGGACACCCAGAGCACCTGTCAATTTCAGCATGGAGCTGCCACCAGCCCATACCCTGCTCTGTGGGCTACCCACAGGTGCCCAAAAACATACACTAGGGGCACAGGGTTGTACCCCTACCCATGGGTGCCATAAGGGTATCCCATGGGTCTGTTCACCAAACCAAAAGAGAGCTGCACTGCCAGGAGTCCCACATGGACTCCTGGGCAGAAAACACGACAGAACACACGATAAAAAACAGTAAAGGACAAGGATTCAGAGGCCCTGTCCCTCTGATGCATTTCCAGCATCACAGTAATCAATGACAGAAGCATGTCACATATGTGACAATAGGGCTGAAAAATGCGTTGCAAAAGTGGGAGAATTGAAACAATCAGCCTGAATGAACACTGAAAAATTCTGAACAATGTTGTTGCAAGATGACAGTTCAAGGGCAACTGCAGTAATGTGGCGCTAAATGGCTACTGTGGGCAGAAGGGATACTGTCATACCCAAATCCAAGGCCGGTGATTGTTTTGGAGGAAGCACATGGGTGACCCATGCCACTCAGGTGCACACACCCTCACCTGGCACTCAATCAGAACCCGTCACCCACACAACATACACATGGATTACACACACATGCATGGGCACTCACCGGACAATGCGTCGTAATCTGGTAGGTCTCCCACGCCTTGGATCTGTTCCTCTGTGATGAAGGTTCCAGCAACAGACTCATGTTCAGTGAGTTGGTTGTCCTCTTGTGGAGACCCACCGCCAGTCACCAGAGTAGAAGCATGATTTGATACCAGCTTGTTCTTTGCTCTGCGTTTCAGGTCATTCCACCGCTTGTAGCAATCATCAGCTGAGTGCCTCACAAATCCAAGGGCACTAATGATGTCCGCGATGGTCTGCCAGTGTGCCTTACGTTGACCAGGTGTGGTCTTGCACCCTGCAGTCACCACCATTTCGCGGCTATGTGCCGACACATGGGCCACTAGTGCATCAAGTTCGGCATCATTAAAGCTAGGCTTCCTTGACATGCCGGAGTGTGTAGCCGTGTCTGAGGTCTCAGCCTGTAGTGCCAGAGCACCCTTCTTCCTCTTTTTCAAAGGTGGTGCGGATCCTGAGTGGCTTACCCCGCTCTGGTCAGGAGGGGCAGAAGCGCCGGTGGACTGGGTACTAGGAGTGTGCAAATCCACAATGACCATAGGTCTTGGTGCAGGTATTGGCTGCAGGGTGATGTTGGCAGGGGCAATGTCTGTTTGATGGACCAGGACCGACACTGTCCCAGCTGGGAGACTCAGAGCTGGGGTGGATCGAGCTGCAGCTGCCCCTGCAGCCTCCCCACCCTGCCTACTTGGGGCAGCAGATGACATAGCTGCCTCAGATCCACGTGGCCTGGTGACACCAACTTGCACCGCCACACGTGGCGTAGACTTGCTGACCTGGAAGTCAGCATGGGAGTCATCCTGTGCCGGTTCAGGTGCCACAATGGGCTGGTCCAACAAGGGCTGAGCTGGGATGGTGTCAGCTACCTTTGCCACAACCATGGGGGGGGGCATGGGTGTCCCTGATTGCTCCTCCACACATGGGGGTCTAGGGGCATCCTGCAAATCCTGCCCATGTCCCCTAACGCACCCACCATGCCCACCTTTTCGAGGTCGGCCACCTTTGCCTCCCTTACCGCTTGGTCGCCTCCCAACCATGGCACTGATGTTGTTGTGCGTATGGGAGTAGCAGTAAACGATTGACCTGGGCAATTGGGGGTGAAAGGGGTAGGGTGCTAGATGGAATTCGTACCCTAGTGCTCTAGCAAAGCTGTATGTGACCCCTGGGGGAAGATGACGGGTCACGCAATGCACAGGCACCCCATAAACAAAAAATAACGTGCACGCAACCCCTCATAGACCACGTGCGTGGAAAAATGAACCCGCACTACGCTGTGGCACCCAGAAACACAAAAATAAGCGTACGCGTGTTACACGCAGCCTACAATGACCTCTGAAGGGGTACGCGACACACGGGGCAAGCACAGTTGGTAAATAAGTGCGCGACTCACCGTCTGCCTGGAAAAAGAACGTGAAAAAGATGCACGTGTGCGCGTTGGCAACACCCCCGCCAAAAGAAGAATTGTACGCTGTCTGAGGAGACAGGACAAAAGAAGAAGTGAACGCTGTTTGAGGAAACAGGCCCAACAAAAAAAAAAGCTGTCAGAGGTAACAGGGAGTACAAACTTGAAAAGCTGCGAAGTAATCGCGTGTGAACCGACAAGAAGTACAGAATTCACCCACTCGCTCTCCACGAAAAGCATGTACAAGGAAATGGCATCCTACATGTACCTTTTAAAACGGCCCACACGTACAACGTCACTTACGCATGTATGCGCTAAGGCCCTTTCCTCCAATACACGAGCTGACACTTAGACGTGCAGTTTTTGCACGTGTACGATGAACATGCACCCGTGTTGAGGGAAATGCCCTTGCGCGTCACGCCACAGACGCGTAGGCCCTTTCCTCGGATTACACGCATAAACACGCGGATGTGCAGTTTTTTCACACGCCCTGAACCACTATGCCCACGTCACGAGGGAAACGCCCGCGCGCGTAACGTCACAGATGTGCTTACGCGCTAAGGGCCTTTCCTCAAATTACACGCAGACGTGCAATATTTTCATTTGCCAAATCACTCCGTATCAAGCTGGCCATGCAACAACACACAGAAGACCACACTCCTGCCCAGAAGGCCGAATTACTGCCCCCCAGAGCCACGAGCACACTCCCACCTGCCATCTGCTGCTGCCTGCCTGCCTGCCTGCTGCCCACGTGCCCTGCTGTTTTCTGCCTGCACATCATCCATCTGCAGGGGTGCAGTTGTTGTGACCACCCCTGCTGGAACTGAAGACTCCAGACTGGGATACCATCGCTCCACAGCCCAGCTCCAGGACCCAGTTGCCCACCCACACCTGCCTCTGGGGTTGCCAGGTCGGGCACACCACCATCTGGCACCACTGGCAACCACCAGCCAGAGAGGCAGAGGGCCACCTGCTTCAGTGCCAGGGAAGTTGGTGTCCTGGTGGAGCAAGTCCTGGGTGTCATGATGCCTACTCCCGGGAAGCCAGTTCAGGCCCAGCGTCCCCGAAAGCAGACATCATGTCCCCAGGGAGGGACCCAGCAACCCCTTATAGGGGCTCTTTGGACATTGTCCTGGCGCCTTTGGCGCCAGGCTCATAGAAGGCATCAGTCCTGGCACCATAGGCGCCAGGCTCATTATGGGAGTGCTTGGATGGACTTACCTGATGCAGACCATGCTGCCGGATTCAGACCTCCTTGAGGTCTGAAAGGGACTATTTTACCTATGGGACTATTTTGCCACTCGGGCGTGGCTGAGGAAGAATACTTACCTGGAACTACTTTGGGGGCTATTTAAACCACGCCCAGACAGCAGCTCACGCTTCGCATTGTTCTGCATCTAGCAGCTGGACGCTCACCGTGTCTGCTCCTGCATCCTGGCTATAGCCACGCCCGCCTACAACCTGGAACACCTGAAAAGGAAGGAAAGGAGAGAAAGGTGAATAATTGAACTTTACCTACCTCCATCCGGAGTCCGGAACCATCACTCCGACGATCCTGAGAAAAGACATTATTTTTAGAAGCGCATCGCATCGCTCGCTGCAGCGCCGCGTTCCACTCACCTTCACGAGGCGCCCTCGGGCTCTTCAGCGACCATTGGCACCATCCGTCGCCTTTCAGCGCCTAAGGAGAAAAAGAGACAAAACAAAGGTGAGCGAAGGAACAGATTGAGTAAGGCCTGATTCTTCCACCTTAAGACTTACCTGATTTTTGTTGGGACAATCTTTCCACACCTCGGGTCGGCGCCGCTTCTTTGGCACTGCCGTACCCCGGCCCCTAAGGGGAAAAAGAGCCAAACAAAGGTGAGCGAAGGAGCAGATCGAGGAAGGCCTGATTGTTCCACCTTAAGACTTACCTGATTATTGTTGGGACAATCTTTCCTCACCTCGGGTCGGCGCCGCTTCTTTGGCACTTCCGTACCCCGGCCCCTAAGGGGAAAAAGACACACGCATTAGTGGGTGAAAGCAAGATCACTAAGGGAACCACCCATCAAAAAGACTCACCAGAGTTTACCTTCGGCGAATCCATTCCTCTACGCGGATTTTTCATCCTGCATCTGAAATAGAGAAAAGGACAACAGACAATTAAGGCTTGAACTTTTGCAACTGAATACTTACGGCCTCATATCGGAAAAGTCAAGCGGAGTTGAATACTCACCAAACCCGAGATCCAGTGAAGTAACTGGAAATCAATGCGCCCCTGCATCGGAAGCAGGATGGAGAGTTCGTCCTTTCAGACTCTAAGGTGAGACTATACGGGGAATTGCGGAGGGGGTTCGAGGAGTGTGAGAGGGGGAAGGGGGGGAATCCGACACATTATCCAGCAGACAGTTAATCCCCTTTTCCATCTACAGAAGGATTCTTCTACGGGCCAGACAGACGAGGTTTGGGGGTCCGGTCCAGTCCGTCTTCCGAGTCCTACGCATCACCATAGAAGAGGTCATAGCAGTCCAGAACAGGTCGGCGCCTCCGTGGGAATCAGGTGAGCGTTACAGAACGCGAAGCCTACCTACAATTTCCCACCCGGGCGCTATGGAGACTTCCGAGACAGACCAGCTGGCCCAGCTATTGGGGGAATTACGGCCTGAAGTTCATTCCGCTCGCCAGGAGACGAATGCCCTCAGGAGAGAGTTTATTGTATCTAAAGAATGAACTGATGATCTTGCCAGACAGCTATTACAAGGTCAGGCTGGTCAAACTCCTTTACCAGGTTCTGGGGGTAATTCCGCCCCAGTGGTTTCAAATAACCGCGTGCAAATTAATCTACCTGGAAATATGCCACTGGCCCCACCGGAACGTTTTGCCGGGGACCCCAAAAGGTTCGCCGTATTCATGAATCAATGCCGATTGCACTTCCTCTGCAGACCTGGGGCCTTCCCTAACGACCAAACCAAGGTCGTTTTTGTACTATCATATCTCAGCGGCTGTGCTGCGGATTGGTCAGTTCCACTGGTTACTCAAGATGACCCAATTCTTCGGAACTTTCAAGCCTTCCAGACAAGCATGGAAAGACTTTTTGCACGGCATTCTCAGGGACAGGCCCTGGACAACGAGCTTCTATCCCTATGACAGGGTAACCTGGACCTCTTAGCCTATATCGCGACCTTCAATAGGTTAATTGTGGAGACTGGATGGCCGGAGGATAAAAGATTCACGTTATTCCATCGAGGTCTACGTGGAGAACTTAAGGATGTCCTGGCCCAGGTCGTAAATCCACCCCAAGACTGCTCTGAATATATAGACTTGGTGGTCCAATTAGATCACAGGCTTCAAAACAGGAAGGCAGATCGGTCCAAGTTTGAAACCCGGTTTTTGGTCAAAATCCATGTTAACCCCAAGGGTGCCGATGTTACTGAACCTATGCAAATTGGAGGAGTTAAAGGACCTTTAACTCATAAAAGAGCGTGAACGAAGACGGCAAATGCAATTATGCCTTTATTGTGGGGCTTCTGGACACTTTTTACGAGATTGCCCTATAAAACCGTCTAAGAAGGCGGTAGGAGTCGCTGATAAGAATCTGATGGAATCTGAGTCGGGAAACGACCACGCCCGACAAGTATAGGGGTCCGCTTGCCGAGCTTAAAAACTAACTCTCTGACCTCGCATTTCATCATGCCAATGGTCCTCGTAAATCCGAAGCAGCCTGGGCGGTTACATGCCATTAAGGCATACATCGATAGTGGGGCTATAGGAAACTATGTGGATCGTGAATTGGCTTCCATGATCAACCTCCCTCTTTGCCCTAAAACCAGTAAGGATGTCATCACCACAGTGGATGGAACCGAAATCGCCTCTGGGCCGGTAACACACTCCACTACTGAAGTGACATTGTTGGGTCAAGACGGACATCGGGAGGCAATTGTGTTTGATGTAATCAAGGCTCCGCAATTTCAAGTAATTCTAGGAATTCCTTGGTTGGAAACACATAATCCTCGAATTGACTGGCGAGCAAAGAGGATAACCTTTCCAGATTGTGCACAAACCTGTTATCCAAGAAATCCAAATATTGGCCTAGCTACAGTAACCCCTGTCATTTTGCAAATACCGCCAGAATACCAAGAATTTCAAGACGTCTTCCAAAAGGAACAGGCCAACACTCTACCGCCTCACAGGTCGTACGATTGCCAGATCGATCTATTGCCCGGTGCACAACCCCCTTGCAGCAGGATCTATGCCCTTACCGAACCCGAGAATCTTCATTTACGACAATATCTAGATCAGTACCTAGCCAATGGTTTTATTCGCCCGTCTAAGTCTCCTGCATCCTCGGCTTTATTCTTCGTGCCTAAAAAAGAAGGCGACCTCAGAACTTGTATTGACTACCGCGCATTGAACCAGATAACTGTTAAAAACCGATACCCTTTGCCTCTGATCCCTGAACTCCTTGACCAGGTGAAGGATGCCTGCATATACACCAAGTTAGATCTCTGGGGGGCCTAGCATCTGGTGCGAATAAAGGAAGGCGATGAATGGAAAACTGCCTTCTGCACCAAATATGGGCTATTCGAGTACCAGGTGATGCCTTTCGGATTGTGCAATGCACCGGCTGCCTTCCAATACTTCATGAACAATGTCTTTCGGGAACTCATCGACGTTTGTGTTGTCGTATATATCGATGACATTCTTGTGTACTCCTCTTCGGAATCTGATCATAGAAAACATGTCAGGGCAGTTCTCGAGAAATTGCGCCAACACAAACTATGTGCTAAACTTGAAAAATGTGTTTTCCATGTCACAGAAGTCGAGTTTCTTGGTTTCATCCTGACACCTAAAGGAGTCCGCATGGACTCACGAAAAGTGGATGCTATCCTCAAATGGCCATCGCCTAGCTCCGTGAAAGGTGTTCAAAGCATGCTTGGCTTTGACAATTTTTATTGCAGGTTTATCCCGGGATTTTCTCGTGTGGTTCAACCCATCACTGCTCTCTTAAGGAAAAATAAACGTTTCGAATGGTCTGAAGGAGCCGAGCAGGCCTTTCAGGAACTAAAAGCTAAATTTACCTCCGCACCTGTATTGAAGCACCCGCGACCAGATCTCCCTTATGTCATTGAAACTGTTGCATCCAGCCTAGCCATGGGAGCTGTCCTGTCTCAAAGAGATCCCGAAACTAACCAACTGCATCCCGTTGCATTTTGGTCCAGAAAATTCTCGGCACCCGAGGTTAACTACGCAATCACTGACAAAGAACTGTTAGCCATTAAATCCGCCTTTAAAGCCTGGCGGCATTATCTACTTGGCGCTAGACATACCATCACGGTGATCACCGACCACCGGAACTTACAGTATTTAAAGACCGCCAAGGCTCAGTCATCTCGACAGCTCCGTTGGGCTTTGTTTTTTGCGGAATTCGATTTTGTAATCACCTACCGTCCTGGCTGTAAGAATGGCAAAGCGGACGCTCTATCCCGAATAGGAATGGGAGAAACTGATACTAACTCAGAACCTGCACCGATAATTCCCGAACAGAGAATTTTGGGCATGACTTCTTTACAAACGCTTGAAGACATTCAAGCTAGAGTTAAACAACTCCTGGACCCTACAGACCTACAGGATTGGGTACAAAAGGGATCTGACTTTACTATAAATAATGATTTACCTTATTTCCAAGGGCGCTTATTTCTGCCACACAAGGAATTACAAGAGCTCGTTATTTCTCGTTATCATGATACACTAATGGAGGCGCACCCCGGTATTGCCAAGACGGAAGAAAAGGTGAAACGACAATTCTGGTGGCCTTCTTGGCGAAAATATGTTAAATCATTTGTGATGTCCTGTGGTGTTTGCGCCCAAAATAAAGGCCAAAAGAAAAGACCAGCCGGTCTCCTTCAACCTTTAGGCATTCCGCCAGCACCTTGGCACACCCTGTCATTGGATTTTATTACGGACTTACCTCCTTGTTGAGGATATAACACTATTCTTGTTATTGTGGATTTATTTTCCAAAATGGCCCACTTCATTTCATTGAAAGGTTTACCTTCAGCTTCAGTTCTAGCCAAAGAATTCCTTGAAAATATTGTTCGTTTACATGGATTCCCGTCTGTACTAATCTCAGACTGGGGAAGCCAATTCATTTCCCACTTTTGGCGTAGATGTTGTCAATTGGCACAAATCGATGTAAGATTATCGACTAGTCACCACCCTCAGACCGATGGTCAAACAGAGAGGACGAATCAGACTCTTGAGCAATACTTACGGTGTATGTTGCAGCAATTTGAAAGTAACTGGAAAGACATTCTTTGGATAGCCGAATATGCATATAATAATTCGGTACACTCTGGAACTGGGCAAAGTCCTTTTTATACTTTATATGGGCATCACCCTCGAACCTCAGACCTCGACTCGCCTCAAGGCCTCGGAATGCCTGCAGTCGACCATCTGCATTCTACAATTACCCAAGCCTTCAAAGAAGCAACTACACATTTACAACAAGCCAAGAGAAAATACAAGAAGAATGCTGACCTGCATCGGAGTGAAGCACCTCAGTACCAGATTGGGGACCAAGTATGGCTGGCTACCAGGCACTTATCGCTCAAGGGACCTCGAACTTTTAATCCAAAATATCTGGGGCCTTACTCCATTACGGCCATAATCAATCCAGCGGCCGTTAAACTTGATTTATCAGCTAACATGCAAATTCACCCTGTTTTTCATGTGTCACTTTTGAAACCAGTACCACCTGGAACCAGACTAATCAAGCCTCCAGACCCTTTCAAATAGATGGAGAACCTGAATTCGAGGTGAAGAACATTTTAGATTCAAAGATGTTAAGGTCAAAACTTTTCTATCTAATCGATTGGAAGGGATACGGGCCTCAGGAGAGGTCGTGGGAACCCAGTGACCATGTACATGCACCTCGATTAATTAAGAAATTCCACCGGATCTTCCCAAACAAACCAAAACCCCCGGAGGGAACAATCTTGGGAGGGGCCTTGGGGGAGAGTGCTGTCATGATGCCTACTCCCGGGAAGCCAGTTCAGGCCCAGCGTCCCCGAAAGCAGACATCATGTCCCCAGGGAGGGACCCAGCAACCCCTTATAGGGGCTCTTTGGACATTGTCATGGCGCCTTTGGCGCCAGGCTCATAGAAGACATCAGTCCTGGCACCATAGGCGCCAGGCTCATTATGGGAGTGCTTGGATGGACTTACCTGATGCAGACCATGCTGCCGGATTCAGACCTCCTTGAGGTCTGAAAGGGACTATTTTACCTATGGGACTATTTTGCCACTCGGGCGTGGCTGAGGAAGAATACTTACCTGGAACTACTTTGGGGGCTATTTAAACCACGCCCAGACAGCAGCTCACGCTTCGCGTTCTTCTGCATCTAGCAGCTGGACGCTCACCGTGTCTGCTCCTGCATCCTGGCTCCAGCCACGCCCGCCTACAACCTGGAAAACCTGAAAAGGAAGGAAAGGAGAGAAAGGTGAATAATTGAACTTTACCTACCTCCATCCGGAGTCCGGAACCATCACTCCGACGATCCTGAGAAAATACATTATTTTTAGAAGCGCATTGCATCGCTCGCTGCAGCGCCGCGTTCCACTCACCTTCACGAGGCGCCCTCGGGCTCTTCAGCGACCATTGGCACCATCCGTCGCCTTTCAGCGCCTGAGGAGAAAAAGAGACAAAACAAAGGTGAGCGAAGGAACAGATTGAGTAAGGCCTGATTCTTCCACCTTAAGACTTACCTGATTTTTGTTGAGACAATCTTTCCACACCTCGGGTCGGCGCCGCTTCTTTGGCACTGCCGTACCCCGGCCCCTAAGGGGAAAAAGAGACAAAACAAAGGTGAGCGTAGGAACAGATCGAGGAAGGCCTGATTCTTCCACCCTAAGACTTACCTGATTATTGTTGGGACAATCTTTCCTCACCACGGGTCGGCGCCGCTTCTTTGGCACTTCCGTACCCCGGCCCCTAAGGGGAAAAAGACACATGCATTAGTGGGTGAAAGCAAGATCACTAAGGGAACCACCCATCAAAAAGACTCACCAGAGTTTACCTTCGGCGAATCCATTCCTCTACGCGGATTCTTCATCCTGCATCTGAAATAGAGAAAAGGACAACGGACAATTAAGGCTTGAACTTTTGCAACCGAATACTTACGGCCTCATATCGGAAAAGTCAAGCGGAGTTGAATACTCACCAAACCCGAGATCCAGTGAAGTAACTGGAAATCAACGCGCCCCTGCATCGGAAGCAGGATGGAGAGCTCGTCCTTTCAGACTCTAAGGTGAGACTCTACGGGGAATGGCGGAGGGGGTTCGAGGAGTGTGAGAGGGGGAAGGGGGGGAATCCGACACATTATCCAGCAGATAGTTAATCCCCTTTTCCATCTACAGAAGGATTCTTCTATGGGCCAGACAGGCGAGGTTTGGGGGTCCGGTCCAGTCCGTCTTCCGAGTCCTGCGCATCACCATAGAAGAGGTCATAGCAGTCCAGAACAGGTTGGCGCCTCCGTGGGAATCAGGTGAGCGTTACACTGGGGCAGTATGATGCCCTCTTTGGAAGTTCTCGTGCCGACTATGAAGGACGGACCAGGATCTGGATGGACATCGTGACTGCCATCAACGAGGAGGAGGTGGCAGTCTGCGACATCAAACATGTCAAGAAGCGCTGGGAGGACTTCAGGTCTAGGACCCTCGACAAGGCCCGGCGCCTCTTGAAGGCAGCGGATGCCAAGGGGCACCAGGGCCACCTGTCCGACCACCAAATGAGGGTCCTGGAACGCATATGCCCAGTGCTCCGCGTCCAGGTCCTTGAGAGGCAGACCCGTCTGGAGTCGAGCGGTAGGTGTACATGCATACTGATTGGACGCTGTGCGTGTTGTGGTGTGCCAGTAGTGTGCAGGTTGCACATGTGTTTTTGTAGGGCCATGTATGGATGTGTATGTACAGGGGCGTGAGGCTGACACATGCAAGTCCTCTCATGTGTGAGACACATGGATGGCATATGTGTGGGTAAGCATGCAGGCCAAATGCAGATGTGGGAGCACACATGTTTGAATTACTGTGTATGTACGTTGGCATGGTTGTGGTGTCACACATGGATGTTGGTTTCAGCTGCATGTATCTGCACTGTGTACATGTGCATGTGTGTGTATTTGACAAGTGTGCAACTGTGATGCAACATGGATGCATGTGACACTGATATGTAGAAGGCTGAATGCCAGATGTGACATGGATGGCGATCTCATCACTGCGGCAGTTGGTGATGTACATATGCGTGTAAGTGTGGTGGCGTGTGTGCATGTCTTGTGCACTCCTTGTGTTTCATGTGATGTCAGTCTCACCTTCGGCTGCTCATGCTGTTGTATGTGTATGGATGGTGCTGCCTGGTGTGATATTGCTGTGGAATTGCTCATGTGTGTGAGTTGAAATGACATGTGAGTTGGGGATTGTGATGCCATGTCTGAAGTTTGACAGTGCCACTCATGTGCAACTTTCATGTGTGTATCAGTCCATTGTACAGTGCCCTGATGCCTGTGTCCTATCTCTCCCTGTCTGCAGCGTCAACTGATGAATAGGGCGGAGAGGGTGCTGTGGAGCAAGGCGGCAAGGGGTCGCACCGCCAGCCGGAGACGCAAGGCCCGGCTCCCCTCCCAGGTTGTCATCTCATCAGGGAGTGAGGAGTCCGGTGCTGCATCCCAGGCCGGAGCTGCCGAGGGTAGGTCCAAGAGGCGGAGGTCGCAGTTGGACTCCTCGGCAGCAGAAGGGGCAGCTGACGAATCAGACTCTTGAGCAATACTTACGGTGTATGTTGCAGCAATTTGAAAGTAACTGGAAAGACATTCTTTGGATAGCCGAATATGCATATAATAATTCGGTACACTCTGGAACTGGGCAAAGTCCTTTTTATACTTTATATGGGCATCACCCTCGAACCTCAGACCTCGACTCGCCTCAAGGCCTCGGAATGCCCGCAGTGGACCATCTGCATTCTACAATTACCCAAGCCTTCAAAGAAGCAACTACACATTTACAACAAGCCAAGAGAAAAAACAAGAAGAATGCTGACCTGCATTGGAGTGAAGCACCTCAGTACCAGATTGGGGACCAAGTATGGCTGGCTACCAGGCACTTATCGCTCAAGGGACCTCGAACTTTTAATCCAAAATATCTGGGGCCTTACTCCATTACGGCCATAATCAATCCAGCGGCCGTTAAACTTGATTTACCAGCTAACATGCGAATTCACCCTGTTTTTCATGTGTCACTTTTGAAACCAGTGCAACCTGGAACCAGACTAATCAAGCCGCCAGAACCCTTTCAAATAGATGGAGAACCTGAATTCGAGGTGAAGAACATTTTAGATTCAAAGATGTTAAGGTCAAAACTTTTCTATCTAATCGATTGGAAGGGATACGGGCCTCAGGAGAGGTCGTGGGAACCCAGTGACCATGTACATGCACCTCGATTAATTAAGAAATTCCACCGGATCTTCCCAAACAAACCAAAACCCCCGGAGGGAACAATCTTGGGAGGGGCCTTGGGGGAGAGTGCTGTCATGATGCCTACTCCCGGGAAGCCAGTTCAGGCCCAGCGTCCCCGAAAGCAGACATCATGTCCCCAGGGAGGGACCCAGCAACCCCTTATAGGGGCTCTATGGACATTGTCATGGCGCCTTTGGCGCCAGGCTCATAGAAGGCATCAGTCCTGGCACCATAGGTGCCAGGCTCATTATGGGAGTGCTTGGATGGACTTACCTGATGCAGACCATGCTGCCGGATCCAGACCTCCTTGATGTCTGAAAGGGACTATTTTACCTATGGGACTATTTTGCCACTCGGGCGTGGCTGAGGAAGAATACTTACCTGGAACTACTTTGGGGGCTATTTAAACCACGCCCAGACAGCAGCTCACGCTTCGCGTTCTTCTGCATCTAGCAGCTGGACGCTCACCGTGTCTGCTCCTGCATCCTGGCTCCAGCCACGCCCGCCTACAACCTGGAAAACCTGAAAAGGAAGGAAAGAAGAGAAAGGTGAATAATTGAACTTTACCTACCTCCATCCAGAGTCCGGAACCATCACTCCGACGATCCTGAGAAAATACATTATTTTTAGAAGCGCATTGCATCGCTCGCTGCAACGCCGCGTTCCACTCACCTTCACGAGGCGCCCTCGGGCTCTTCAGCGACCATTGGCACCATCCGTCGCCTTTCAGCGCCTGAGGAGAAAAAGAGACAAAACAAAGGTGAGCGAAGGAACAGATTGAGTAAGGCCTGATTCTTCCACCTTAAGACTTACCTGATTTTTGTTGAGACAATCTTTCCACACCTCGGGTCGGCGCCGCTTCTTTGGCACTTCCGTACCCCGGCCCCTAAGGGGAAAAAGACACATGCATTAGTGGGTGAAAGCAAGATCACTAAGGGAACCACCCATCAAAAAGACTCACCAGAGTTTACCTTCGGCGAATCCATTCCTCTACGCGGATTCTTCATCCTGCATCTGAAATAGAGAAAAGGACAACGGACAATTAAGGCTTGAACTTTTGCAACCGAATACTTACGGCCTCATATCGGAAAAGTCAAGCGGAGTTGAATACTCACCAAACCCGAGATCCAGTGAAGTACCTGGAAATCAACGCGCCCCTGCATCGGAAGCAGGATGGAGAGCTCGTCCTTTCAGACTCTAAGGTGAGACTCTACGGGGAATCGCGGAGGGGGTTCGAGGAGTGTGAGAGGGGGAAGGGGGGGAATCCGACACATTATCCAGCAGATAGTTAATCCCCTTTTCCATCTACAGAGGATTCTTCTACGGGCCAGACAGGCGAGGTTTGGGGGTCCGGTCCAGTCCGTCTTCCGAGTCCTGCGCATCACCATAGAAGAGGTCATAGCAGTCCAGAACAGGTTGGCGCCTCCGTGGGAATCAGGTGAGCGTTACACTGGGGCAGTATGATGCCCTCTTTGGAAGTTCTCGTGCCGACTATGAAGGACGGACCAGGATCTGGATGGACATCGTGACTGCCATCAACGAGGAGGAGGTGGCAGTCCGCGACATCAAACATGTCAAGAAGCGCTGGGAGGACTTCAGGTCCAGGACCCTCGACAAGGCCCGGCGCCTCTTGAAGGCAGCGGATGCCAAGGGGCGCCAGGGCCACCTGTCCGACCACCAAATGAGGGTCCTGGAACGCATATGCCCAGTGCTCCGCGTCCAGGTCCTTGAGAGGCAGACCCGTCTGGAGTCGAGCGGTAGGTATACATGCATACTGATTGGACGCTGTGCGTGTTGTGGTGTGCCAGTAGTGTGCAGGTTGCACATGTGTTTTTGTAGGGCCATGTATGGATGTGTATGTACAGGGGCGTGAGGCTGACACATGCAAGTCCTCTCATGTGTGAGACACATGGATGGTGTATGTGTGGGTAAGCATGCAGGCCAAATGCAGATGTGGGAGCACACATGTTTGAATTACTGTGTATGTACGTTGGCATGGTTGTGGTGTCACACATGGATGTTGGTTTCAGCTGCATGTATCTGCACTGTGTACATGTGCATGTGTGTGTATTTGACAAGTGTGCAACTGTGATGCAACATGGATGCATGTGACACTGATATGTAGAAGGCTGAATGCCAGATGTGACATGGATGGCGATCTCATCACTGCGGCAGTTGGTGGAGATGTACATATGCGTGTAAGTGTGGTGGCGTGTGTGCATGTCTTGTGCACTCCTTGTGTTTCATGTGATGTCAGTCTCACCTTCGGCTGCTCATGCTGTTGTATGTGTATGGATGGTGCTGCCTGGTGCGATATTGCTGTGGAATTGCTCATGTGTGTGAGTTGAAATGACATGTGTGTTGGGGATTGTGATGCCATGTCTGAAGTTTGACAGTGCCACTCATGTGCAACTTTCATGTGTGTATCAGTCCATTGTACAGTGCCCTGATGCCTGTGTCCTATCTCTCCCTGTCTGCAGCGTCAACTGATGAAGAGGGTGGAGAGGGTGCTGTGGAGCAAGGCGGCAAGGGGTCGCACCGCCAGCCGGAGACGCAAGGCCCGGCTCCCCTCCCAGGTTGTCATCTCATCAGGGAGTGAGGAGTCCGGTGCTGCATCCCAGGCCGGAGCTGCCGAGGGTAGGTCCAAGAGGCGGAGGTCGCAGTTGGACTCCTCGGCAGCAGAAGGGGCAGCTGAGACCCCACAGGGTTCGAAGGAGGAAGATGGCACGGAGCCATCCAGGTTGGTGGAGTGGTTGGTGGAGGAGGAGGCCATGGAAGGGACAGACACGGAGTCTGAAGGTGGGGATTCCACTGGTGCTAGTGGTGCAGTGCAGGGGCAGGAACAGGAGGCAGCACAGGCCACCGAGGAGGTGCCTGTGTGTAATCATGTCCCCGATCCTGTGACTGCATCATCCTGCACCAGCAGGGATGCCTACGTCCAGACCCGTTTTCAGGGAGGGGATCCGCTTACAACAACTGGCCTTCCTCTCCCTGCAGACGTGGCTATCCGGGACCGGGTTGAGCCTTTCCTGAGTGGGATGGCGTTGCGTCAACGGGGCATGCGAGGTGACCTGCAGTGTTTTCGTGAGGACACTGCATGTCATCTCGCATGCCTCGTTGACCGTGTTGACCTACTGGGACAGGTCACCAGGGCCGGATTCCTCCATTTGCTGGACCTTGTTCCGACCCCCTCCTCACCTGAACCCCCTATGCACCAGTCGTCCTCCATGCCATCTTCCCACCCATGTATCACCTGGGTACCCTGTGGAGCTGCCTCTGACCCTGCGGCCAGGCTGATGGAGGACACATCCCTGCCATAGTCAGGAGTCAAACGTCAAGCAGGGGTGGCCACCTCAACAACTGCACCCCAGCCGGAGGAGGACGCGCAGGCAGCAAGAGCCAGGGCACAGGCACAGGCACAGCAGCAGCAGCAACAAGGTGGGAGCCATGATGGCTCTGGGCCTTCAATATCAGAGGGGCAGGCAATCGGCCAGAGGGCAGGAGGACCCAGGATTGGAATGGAAATGTCTTCCGTGTGGCAGCGGTTGGGCCAGGCCATAGATGCGGAGCGGCAGCGGGCGGAAGAGGCACGGCTCACAATGGTCAGGGCGGAGAACTCCATACGGAGAGCTCTGAGGCGGGCTGAGTGCCCCGAGGCAATTCGCAGGGAGTTGGAGGTCCACATGTCATCGTCCCTGCGAACCCTCGGGGCCATGGAAGAGGACCGCGTCCGGGACATCGAGCAGGGGTTCGATGATGCCCTGGCCCGGGAAATCGGGAAGTGAGCCGTCGGACTAGCCCGCTGCCATTGTAAATAGTTTTTAGAGTTAGGTTTCCTTTGATTTGTGGTGAATGGACTATGCCACACACATTTGTATATAGTTTTTTTATTAGGTAGTTTCTTAGGTAGGTTTCATTTCTTTCGTTGGGCTCATGGACCCTTGACAATGGATTGTACATAGTTGGACGATGGATTATTTTGAACTTTTTCTTTTGATTTCACCATGGATCAATGGATTTTTCTTTTTACGTTTCCTTTCGATTTGCGTTGGTGAAGGGAGAGTTTGGACTATTTTTCTTTCGGATTTCTTTGGATTGGTTATACTTTTCATTTACTCATCTTTCGCACATGCTTTTCATTTCATGTTTGCTATTTTGTTATGCTTTCATTTCATTGCTTTATTTTTGTACATAATACATTTTCATATTTTAGTTCCATGTGTGGGATTCGCTCATTGGGTTAATCCATGTGAAAATGTGGGTTTACACAATCAATGCCAACCAGTGTGTGTGTGACGGACATGTGTTGATGTACATAGTTGACTTTTGGTTTGTGTCTTGAGATAGGCATGTCAGTGTGGGGTGGATTGGGAAATTATTGCGTCTCAAGAATGGGGTGGCGTGCTGTGGTATTTTGGTGTAGAAGTGGGCCATGATTGTGCATCTTTATTTCATGTAGGCGGGGGACATGAGTGGGGGCCTGCTGGCAGGTGCCCCTCACTGCTGGGGTGTGGGGGTGCTGGGGGACATGAGTGGGGGCCTGCTGGCAGGTGCCCCTCACTGCTGGGGGGTGGGGGTGCTGGGGGACATGAGTGGGATATGAGTGGGGGCCTGCTGGCAGGTGCCCCTCACTGCTGGGGGATGGGGGTGCTAGGGGACATGAGTTGGTGATCATATTGCAACGTGACATGTGGCTTGGCTGGGGGGCATGCCCATGGTGGATGGGCTGCCTGCAGGACATGACCAGGGGTGCAGGGTAGTCCCCTGTGGTGTCGACTGCCTGCAGGGGCCATGGAGGGGGTGGAGGGGACACCTGGGAGGTCCCACACTGCCAATTCACGTGTAGGACTCCCCGCGCACCACACTGGATACACGTACCCCGCTCTGACAGCAAAATCGCGTGTTAAACTTCACGCGCACCCCCGAAATACACGTACCCCGCTCTGACAGCAAAATCGCATGTGAAACTTCACGCGCAGCCCCGAAATACACGTACCCCGCTCTGACAGCAAAATCACGTGTGAAACTTCACGCGCACCCCCAAAATACACGTACCCTGCTCTGACAGCAAAATCGCGTGTGAAACTTCACGCGCACCCCAGAAATACACGTACCCCGCTCGCACAGGGCCAATCACATGTGACACTTCCCGCGACCCCCAGTTATACACGTACCCCGCTCGCACAGGGCCAATCGTGTGTGAAACTTCCCGCGAACCCCAGTAATACACGTACCCCGCTCGCACAGGGCCAATCGCGTATGAAACTTCCCGCGAACCCCAGTAATACACGTACCCTGCTCACACAGGGCCAATCGCGTGTGAAACTTCCCGCGAACCCCAGTAATACACGTATCCGGCTCGCACAGGGCCAATCGCGTGTGAAACTTCCCACGAACCCCAGTTATACACGTACCCGGCTCGCACAGGGCCAAATGCATGTGAAACTTCCTGCGAACCCCAGTTATACACGTACCCCACTCGCACAGGGCCAATCGCGTGTGAAACTTCCCACGAACCCCAGTAGTACACGTACCCCGCTCGCACAGGGCCAATCGCGTGTGAAAGTTCCCGCGAACCCCAGTAAAACACGTACCCCACTCGCACAGGGCCAATCACGTGTGAAACTTCCCACGAACCCCAGTAATACATGTACCCTGCTCGCACAGGGCCAATCGCGTGTGAGACTACCCGCGCAGTGGGGTACGTGTATTCAGAGGGGTGCGCAGGGAGTTTTCCAGGCGTTTTCGAGGTTGTGAGCCTGTGCGCCATGTATGGAATTTGTGCGCTGTAAATTGCGCACGGGGAGGGGTTGGGGCTGTAACTGGCACTGCTGCAGGGTCTGCGCCATGGCTGGTTTTGGATGTTAAAATCCATGAATACGCTGTGCGCGAAAATGGATTTTAGCGCACGCGGCTGGCGCAGGAAGTCACACGCGCACACTGTGCGCCAGCCGCGTGCGCCACTTGTGCGCAGAATTATATGAATTACCCCCTTGATTTTCACCAGTATCAAAACATTTATGGTATGGGAGAAAAGTTACATGAACAAATGGCATTTGTAAAGATAAATTCATTTACTTGGCTCCCCTGTATGAGTGTGGAGTGGTGAATGTATTGACTACATGTAGGCCATTTAAATGTAGGTAAGTACCAAGTGCATCTAACTCCTACAAGTATTTGTGTCTTCTCTAAACATGTGTGTGCAGTTTTCTCAAAACATGTATGTGCAGCTCCTATGAACATGTATATGTAGCTTTTCACTATTTTCTGTGAATAGGATGAATTATGTGTGTTCATTTCAGTTTGCACAAACATGTAATTTATGACTAGATTCACACCAGCTGCAATTTGTGCATGATATCACATTAGCAAATATTGTCATGATGTTACTCTAGCCCACATGATTCTACAAAACCAATTCCGAATTTAAGTTGCACCAAAATGCTGTCAGTTTTAAGGTACCCCTCTCAATACAAAATCCATTTGGTTTTAAGAAAATTACATCTCACTTTGTACAAAATGTAAATGGGAGACACATGGCACCATAATTAACACTGTTCATGTATCTTTGCCACATTATGTCTGCAACATTTATTTACCATTTTGCAATTTAGCAATTTTTTGTACTTCAATTAAACATGTCTCATTCATTCTACTTCAATTAAACACTGCGGGTGTTCTAGTAGCGTTATAGAACTGCAGCTCGGGCCGTACAGGGTGTTATGGTCCCTCATACCTCAATAAAGGTTCTTGCTTCGCTCAAGCTATTAACTCGGTCTTCAGGGCCCTTAACACGCGGTACGGCCCTCGATGCAGGTCTATGAAGCTATATTATAATTGTTCTTTTATAACATGCTTAATACCAGCAAAAGGGCGGGATCGGCATTAGAACCTTTGTTGCGCTGCATTGTCTTGCTTCCAAGACGAACGCGAAGGATAGAAAATATCAGAAGGGGGACAGTTGGCTACCACTTCCCTCTGGCATAGGCACTCTAGGAAATTGGAAGTGCACCCCAACACTACTTCTTCTACACCCCAGGACGTCTCTGACCCGATGATAATGCAGCTTCGATCCCATAGCATTCTTCATAATGAACCTTCCATAATTATAAACAACTAAAACACTTCCCTGGCTTTTGGTTCCACCCTCTGAGGCCCGTAGTGATGGCTAGAAACATTGGTCCTCATTATGACCCTGGCGGTATCCGTGCCTGTAAATACCGGCACGGCTGCCGCCTGAGTCATGAATTTACCAGCAATGGGCAATTACCGGGGCATTCCAGCCCTGGCGGACCCGGTAATTGCCCATTCCTGGGTACCGGTAATTTTTACTCCCCATTACCATTTGAGTCCCATTGGACTCAATGGGAATGGGGAGGTCGAATGCACAGGCACCATTCGTGAATGGTGCCGGTGCATCCGTCGAGTTCTGCTTGCGGGTGCCATTTCGCCCGCCAGGTTAGACCGGGTGGGCTGCAAGGCTCCCGCAAGCAGAACTCGTAGTTTGCCGGTCCGGAAACAAGGGTACCGGCAAGCTTAGCGGTACCGTTGTATCCAGACCAGCAAAATCATAATGAGGCCCATTGATTGGAACACTTTGGGACCATCTAGGCTTATTGTTTCAGTAATATGACATGGTACACAACCTACGATGAAGTCAGGAATCCAAAAGCGTGCCATAAAGGCATGCACTTCTTGTCAAAACAGTCAACCCCAAAGAACCTATTCTTTTAAAGTAAAGTAACAAAATGCCTCCTTTTTTACATAAACAGTTATTGTGCAAAAGCCCTGTCTGTGGTCTATATCAATGCTTGCAGCAGGAAAAGAGGCAAAACTAGTAATCAAGCTGTATTTTCTATCCATCTTTCAAGCGATGCAAAAAGAAAAACAGATCTGCATGAGTTCAACTGGGAATCGCATCTGTTTTTACTCAAGGCCAAAAGCGATTGGCCAGTAGAAGTACTATTTCCAGATGCCGCCATGTAATGACCGCTTTCCTACTGTGGAATGACCGCCTCTGGAGATGAAAGCGCTTCTAAGCCGTTGCCACCAAAGGCACATTTAAAGTCTTCCATTCATTGCAAGCTCGGGAAAGGCTTCAGCGTTTGGTCAGGCTACTGTGTGTGTGGTGAGCGGCTAGCATAAAACAAGCGACCCAAGAACAGTACCAAGTAGAGGGAGTTGTCTAGCCACTTCTATACACGTCTGTACACTTAAAACACATATCTTCATATCTTCACAGATTATTTTCATTTGTACAATATTTATATTTTTGCCTGTCAATTTCAAATAAAGCTCCCACTGCGTGCGACTGTGTGCGGGCTCTGCAGATGGCGACAGGGAGCTCATAATTTCACTCTTCCAAAATGCATAAAATGAGCATCATTAGTTTGGCAACAAAAACACTTACTATGTAATCAACAAGAGACAATAATATTATTGTTGCAATATACATAGGTACTATTGTTACTGTTATTATTGCGTTTACTGTTATAGCACTAAACCAAACATGAATCTGAACTCTCTCCAAACAAAGTCGTTTTTTAACCAACAACAATAGCTGTTTAGGCATAGGGGCATCACCCGTTAGAATTTTAGGGTGGTTTGATATTTGAGCATCAAGTGGTTCACCAAATGATACAAGCTGTCATAATTTTATGATGGAATCTAAATTGGTGTAAACTTAGTTTGAGGTTAGGGAAGAAGAAGCAAGTACAATTTCTGTAGGTTTTCTAAGAAGTGCTGGGGAAGTTGAAATTATTTAGCCACAATATTGACTTAGAATGTGTGTCTAAACCTATTGCGTACTGAGTGTAGATTCTTAAGGTTACAAATCACCTTCATGTGCAAGGCTAGCCTAGTATAGAAGATCAAATCATCAGAGGTGGCTTGTTCCAGTAGTTATGCAATGAAAACAGGACAAAGTGATCTGTATGTGTGTGGACCTGAGTATCTTGCAGTGGTGGCACCCAAGGAAAGCCTAGGCGAAACATCCCCAAGGACTTCGTCCAACCGTGAAGTGCGTAAAGACATATTTGATTGGTTTGAGGCACAGGAACTAGCTTTACACCGCTAGGAAGTGGAAGAGGAGTCGTGGGAAACAGCCCTCATGAGCCATGTCGATCTAGGCAGCGAGTAAGTGCCAAGTCTGGGTTAAGACAGGGCTCTCTGGGACGTGAAGTTCAATGCAGTGCAGTTTGAAGGGTTCAATGGGTTCGGGTTGGTGGTCGAGTCAGTTCGAGATGATATTACCGTTGAGTCAAGTTGGTGCATGACACAATGGCTTCCAGTGATTAAAATTGATGTTTGAGTCGGGTAGAGGCGAGGTTCTGTTCGTTCAATGTGGTTCTCAAAGATTCATTGAGTCAAACATTTCCACTGAGGCGAAGAGCGCTACTGGTATGAAGCTGCATCGAGCTGGTTCAAAGATATAAGCTAGCAGTTCGAACATGCAAAAGTGCAAAAAGCAGCACACCGGATCAGGTCAGCTCAAAGGGCATTGAAGGATGTTCTAAGCTGTGCTAACAGAATACCAGCTGCTGTTGGGCTTCTGGATGCTGGGAATCCCAATCCAGGGGCTCCAAGAAATGGTGAGTACTTCTTATTCTGCTCTTTCCTGTTCTGGGAGTTAGGCTGACAATTGTAGGGGTTCCTTTGCCTGCAGTGAGAAGCATGGTTCCAGAGCAGCTGGCAGAGTGGCATGCCTTGGTCCAAAGCAGTTCACTCCTAAAGTGACTTGGGTGTGGATAGGGAGCAGGGCTTTCTCCTGCCTTAGAAAGCACCTGTCTTCACCTCCAAAGGGATCCAACAAGGACTTCTTTTTTGCATCTAGGAAAGAATCAAGGAAGGAGTAGGAGACCCCTCCTTATAAAGTTCAAAGGCCACAGAGGATTGGACAGAAGCAAGCATGCTGTCAGGGGTCCAATACCTTTTGCTGTAACAAGTGAATGCTTCCTTCTTTCATCATACCCAGACGGCCATGTTCTGCAGAAAATGGAGGAGGCAGGAAGGAATAAAAGCCCCCCAGAAAAGCAAAATGGTGGAAGCCTTCGCAGTTCCACTTTTTCATATCTGGCTACTATAACTCTGCCCCTTCCAATGCTTGCAGCTTCAAATGCCCTTTGGTGTGCAGCACCCTATTATGAGACTGGCCTTTGCTATGTGATTGCCCTTTTGAAAGGAGGGTCCCCAGGAGATCTCCTGTGAGAGCTCCTATGCCTTAGGGGATGCATGTCCCTTCCTCTCGGAGAATCAAAGGAAGCCAGCAGTCATTCTCTCACTTGTAGTGGTGCAAATGGCCATGCTGGCATGAATACACATTTCATTCACATAACTGGTGTGTGCTCACAGCGCTGACTCTTGTATGAAATGTGGGCTCTTATCGTCACAATACAACGACCGTATATGGCGCATTCCTATATATTTTCCTGCCACCAGATAGATATGGCAACAATGTTTACATTTGCAATCAGAGGTGCAGAAGTTAAACTGTCATCTCGTGCTGCAGTGACTGTGTGTCCCAGCAACTGTCAGGAATGCACATGTGGCCTTTGAACTTGCCGTATGCAACTGAAGCGCAGGCACTGCAGTTGTCATGATACTGTTGCAGTCAGGGCCCATGTATGCACTATAGTTTTCACTTTGAGTTTTATGAAAGGGGACTCTGATTAGCAGACTCCCCTTTCAGAAACAAAATACACTACATCATTGTATTATTTAATAAACTTCAAAAAGACAGGGCTTTCACACCCTAGCCAGATCACAATTTGTCCCAGTGAGATATTAAGGCTTTCAATATCAGGCCACACTAAGCACATTGTTTATAAGTACCCTACTGGTTGGTGGCAAATTACCTAATTGTAGTTGGGGTGTAGCTGGTGCTCTGGCAATGGTTCTTTACAGCAGCATCCAAAAGTCTATTACAGTGTATCATATCCTGTGTGTGTTTGAATGTGAAATGCATGATGATATGCAGAGGACCTTTTTCACTGGATCAGACTACTATCAGATAGGCAGGGGAACTAGCTGAAATCTTACGTGGGTGTTTCTTGACTGAGCCCTTTTGCTGAGTACACCCAGTATCTGCTTGGATCAGACTATTGTGAAAGGGTGTCTGGTGCTTTGACTGGGAATACGAATCCCAACTTAAAGCCTAGAAAAAGACCCATGAAGTTCGAAGTTTGGGTTTTCAGCCACCAGCGATTGAGTGGACACCAAAATGTTTGAATGGGTGCATTTCTATAATTAGTAAATTAAGTTTCCCCCATTCAGCTTCCAATTTTCCTGTAAAAACAGGGTGTACATCATTACCTTGTTCATTGCTGGGATGAGTCATAGAAGCAAGAAGTCAACAACTCGGCCAAAGAAGTACTGTTCCTGCAAGAATTACTACGGCCCATCCAAGATCATTCCTGATGGGGAAAGGCTACTGGTGTCAGTGGATACTGGAACCTATGTGTACCTTGTGTTATTGTCTTGCTCATTTGACTTTTGGGACCAAATGATAAACCTGAACTATGGACTCCCTAAGCACTGTGAGCCTGCAGTGTGCGACTACAACACACTGTAAGCCAACACACTCTGGTGAGGACACTGAGAAAAGAGAGCCCTGTTGTTCCCGCTGGATTGGATCAGCCGTAAAGCTCACTAGCAGCCACACACGTTTACATTGTTCCCTTTTCTGACTTCTTTTGGTGGCTCCCCAGCTTCTTGAAGTGCCTAGGGACCCTCATTATGAATGGAGCTGCCACTGGAATCTGAGGAACATGTAGGACTTGTCCTCCAGCAAGTGGATTCCTAAAGAGGAATATGCTAAAACAATCCTGAAACTAACAAACCTTTCTGACCATGTGATTCCTATCTTTAGCATTGAGCCATAAGCTAATGCAACCTGAGATTGTACATTTGGGGGATTTTGTGCTACCTGTTGATGGACCATAGAAGATGAGATACTGGGTTTGCTCTCTTGAGCTATCTTTTGAAAACTTGAAATCCCAACTCACTTACCCAACGCAGATATCTTATCCTGTGCCTGACATGATAGCTAGTGATTACTGCCGTTGGTCTGACAGGTGCTGTCAGGAATTGGTTTCTGCCTCACAGGAGTACAAGGGTGAGCAAGGACAAACTGTCTCACTCAGCCCTCACACTTCTACAAACCAAAACACAACACTATAGTAAAGGTAAAACATGGACAGCTAAAAGATATACCTCCTTTGCCTTTTGTGGTAACACGGGCCAAGGGCAGGCAGGTGTCGAGCAGGAGCTAATGCTGATGCTCGGTGGAGTCAAATGGCAGCGGTTCAAGTGCTGCAGGTCAGGGCAGTGCCAAGAATGCTTCAAAGCTTGCCCATCAGAGTCTGGCTTTAGCCACTGGCAGAGGTCAGCAAGTGATGCTCCAGCGGGTCGAGTTGGCGGGCGGTGGTCATAAAGTTGTGATCAAGGGGGCATTGAGGTGCAAGCAATAATGCTGCAGTTCTTAAGCTAGCTGGGCTGAGCCATGTGGTATCCTCGGGTAGGATCGGTCAGTGGCCATTCAGAGATTCAGTTTGGTTTCCGGAAATGAGAAAATGCTTCGAGCCTGGCAGTTGACAGGCTCTGCTAGGACATGATTCTGTGTTTGGCTGATGAAGGTGCAGTGTAATCTCTCAGTTGGTTGGAGGAATGCAGATACCAGCACCAGCGCCTTTGCTCTTGTGCAGGATGCGGGAAACATGCAGAAACCAGCTCAGTGCGGGTGAACAGGGAGGTTCGGCTGGTCTGGCCCTCCTGGTTTCTGTGAGGCCATTGCAACGGGCTCAAGGACAGGATCCTTCACTTCAGGGTCTGCTTTCTGGCACCGAAGATCCCTTGCAGATTGGTTAGTCAGGTCCTGGTCCACAGTACTGGTCACTCCCAATAATCCCTGGGAGGGGTAAGGGGACAGATCTTCCTTGTGTCTTGGACGGCTCCTTCTTCAACTCCAGCGGAGTGCTTTGGACAGTGCAACCCTCCCAAATGAAGTCCAGGTGAGAGTCCCCAGAAATATCTCTTAGGTCTTAAAGGATCCTTGAGGAACTGAAGGTATTCTGTTGAAAGTGTGCGCGTCTCCTTCTTTTAAGGGCAAATGTCCTCAGGTAATTGGTCTAAAGCTAGCCTCCTTCCTGACAGGAGACGACTGAAGAGAAGGTCCCTGGAATGCCCCTCCTCACCCCCATGAACATGACTGCCCGAAGAGTCAAGAACGCACAAAGCAACTCACTGTTTGGACAGCCCCTATGAGGGCCAGTGACATCCACGTATGCCAACAGATATTCTCTCTGACACCCATTCAAACCATATCCAGTCAATGGGCCTCATTACGAGGCTGGCGGTAAGGGGTTAACGGTACTGGTAAGGATGCCGGTGCCGTTAACCCCCTACCACCGCATACTGAGGTCCCTTAGCGGGAGCTGCTAAGGGACCAGGGAGCTAATAAAGGGCCCGCTATTTGCGGGCCCATTATTAGCTCCTTCCCCATTCCCATTGAGCCCTATTGGGGCTCAAATGGGAATGGGGAATGGTTTTCAGAATGGGGACTTACCGGATCCTCCAAGGTTGGAATGACCCGGTAAATCCCCATTCGGACTACCCGGACCCGGACACGACTTAGGAGGCAGCCATGGTGCTAATGACCCCCAATGTCTTTATGGATACAGGTGCTACTACCCTGATCATGGATCCAAATGCCTCCATGGATCAAATTAACTTACAGCGGGAAACCATTTTGCTGACCTCATTAGTGACACCATGACATAACCACGTTAATCATGAAGCAAACTCGCAGCCATGCACGAAGTTACATGGACACACACGTGTGCACACGAAGAACATGCTTACACAGTTCTGTAGATAGAGGACAGATACATATACATACTGTTGAAAGCTTTTATTATTTTTTCTCATTAGCCAAGGGCAGAAATGCTGAACCTAAGAGAAGAGATGCAGAGCAAGCTTGCAGACGCTTATCGCAACTAACCCTATGGAACTACAGGATCATATAACTAGCCTGGAAGAACCGAATACTATTGACCAATAAGAAACATAGCACGGTATAGATATATAGAAATCATAGTATAATTATAATGAGGTTACAGGAGGCCACAAACCACAGGATGAGAGGCGAAGAAAAGCAGAACCAGGCTGCACAGAACAGCAGGCCCGGGCTTGCAGCCAAGGTCAGAGATAAACAGCACATTCCGATGCTAAGGGACAAGGAGCCATCTGCAGAAAAACAGAATAAATCCTCACAAATTGCAGACCAGAGAGCTCGATTTCATGGTCCTCAACCCGACGTGGTGCAGCCGAGCCAGACAATGTTCATTCGCCCGTGGTGGGAAGACAAACAGTTCTCAGCAACACAGACATGAAGTGAAACATGGATTCTTTAACAACGTTGCAACACTGAGGCCACTCTCACAGGCAAAAGTGGTAGCACTGATGGTTACATTGGGAACACATAGGGCCTCATTACGATTATGGAGGTAGCCATGCTGCTTTTAGCGGAATGGCTATGCCCATACCCGGTACGGGTTCCTGGAATGGGGAATTACCGGGCCATTCCGACCTTGGAGGGCCTGGTAATTCCCTTTCCCGGGACCCAGACCCGGTACATCCCCATTCCCATTTGAGCCCCCATAGGGCTCAATGGCAATGGGGAGGGTGCTAACAACGGGCCCGTTAATGACGGGCCCGTTGTTAGCATCCTAGTCTGCTAGCGAGTCCCGCTAAGGACGCCTAGTTTTACCAGACGTACTTAGCGGGACCCGCGAGCACACCTCGTAATGAGGCGGTAGAGGGTTAACTGTGCCGGCAGCTCTACCGGTGCCATTAACCCTCTACCGCCTGGGTCATAATGAGGCCCATAGTCTTTCTCATCACCTTGAGAAGGTGCTGAGAACAGAGCTGGGTCCCAGTTCTGGGGAGATCAACTCCAGCCAATCAGGGAACAGAAATACAGGGGTGGATGGCAGATGGCAAGGGCCAATGGTAATCCTGCAACCCTGCAACGATGTAATAGATAGTTTCTGGGGAAGGGGCAGGCAAGCATCCTGACATGTGAGGGCCAATAGAGTAATATCTATAGGTGCCATGCATAGGCACTACTACCCCACCTACCCAATCCTGTCTTCACATAGGTTTTTGGGGAAGAGCCCCATGTTGTGACGTAGACATTGAACAAAATGGCTCGACATGGGCTTAGGTGCTGTGAGTCCGGGAGATTTTCAATGTTCTATATGATCCCTGTTTGTTTGTGTAATAAACAACAGTTCTAACTTGTCCTTGTCTGAGTCCTCCATCTGTGCACTGGTGGAGGGTTAATTGGGCCCTAGAAGCTGAACCGGTGAGCTCGTAGTGTGGCCCCCAGTCTCCCTGGTATACCTAAGCCAACAGAACTTTGTCCTTTTAATCTTGCACCCAAAGTGCTTTGCTCCAGGGGAAGAGGAGGAGACAGGAAATGTAAAGAGCGACAGTGAGAAATAAGATGGTGGAATGCATCCTCCATTGTCCAGAGCACTCCTGCCTATCCTAGTCCGGCCCCTATTACCTCATACTGACAGCAAAATACCTTCATATCCCAAATTCATGATATAAACACTTAGAAATGGGCATCAGTCCCTTGAGTATTGTAAATTGGTTATTTTTATTTTTTCAAAACAAGTGGCAACATTATTGCACATGTTTGGTGTTTCGCCAATCTGACTTTTTAAGGCTAATCACTATTAAATTGTCATTATTTGTAGGTATTTGGTACAAAAAGGATTTTTTTTAAAAAAAGATAAACATGTTTGCCATTTTTAGGTGAATATATTCAATTATCAGTTAGCTGTTTATTAAGTAGTGTATACATTACAAATGTTATAAAACACCAAATTATAATTTGCTATAACAATTTGTCCAGCATGAGGTATTTAATAGGAAATGCTTGCTCTATATCTATGATGTCAATATGGGCATGTGGTAAACATACCATACCCATACGCCACGCTACAAGACATCAAAATAGCAAAGGGCAATATTATTTTAGTGGCAGAAGCCCGGTGGACTTTACTATTTACTACTCACTGTGCAATTTATTGTGTAACAGCCTGCACCCTGCCACTGCAGACCCTGTGCCCAGGGCAGATGCCTTGATGCCGTCATAGGCGAGATCTGACATGATCCTGCAGTAAGGGAGTGGGATCTAAAGATTCCTGCACAGCCTTTGACACCTTCTACAATTCACCCAGGGCAGTCTCCCCATATATGAGGAGTAGGTTGCCTGCGCACAGGGCTAGGTGGGCTTCTCCATAGCCCTTTTTTAATGGCCCCATCCACTGTTTCATCTGTGCTATCCTTGGGGTTTTTTCTGGGGCAGTTGATGATCTGTCTACCACACTAGGAAGGATAGAATTCGCTTGTAGGGTTTGTGAAATAGCTTTGCTCTGACCGACTGGAGGATAGAATTTGGACATCTTCTCAGGGTCCCTCTGTTCCCTCAGGATTCTTCTTTCACCTCTGGGAGTAGTGGTAGGACCATGTTCATAGTCTGCTAAAACCTCTTGCTTTTCTTCTTCTTACAACCCTCCTCTTAGATTGCTTTCTCAAATATCTCTAGCAATCTTTTCTTCAGATATACCATCAGATTTTTTATATGTTTCCTGCATTATTCAAGAGCTGGAAGATGAACATACAAAGGCTTGGGGGGAGGACGTTTTGACATAATTGGCAGTGGATCCTCTGGAGGAGGGCACGAGTCAGAAAGTCGCCAGCTCACAGATAGGACAGCAGAGGCATGGTGAGAGTGGAGATCAGGGGCCTCGTGCATTGTGTCAAAAGGGAGCCAGCAATGGCCTTTTAAACACACTCTCAAAATGGGACAGATAGTTGTGCTTGTAGCACCTATGTTCAAAACCTTTTTACTAGCTTAAACAAATTGACAGAAATGTATGCCAAACTTATAAAAAAAATGCTGGTCATGGCTACCTCTAAAGTAGTGACACTGTGATTGATTTCTTTCAGTGGTTGCTCTCAAGATGAAAAATATTTATTCATGAAGCTTTAAAACTCTTGTAAAAACAAGTTGCCTTTATTTTGGGCACTCATGCAACTTACATGTTGCAAAAATACAATATTTGGGTAGATTCACAGGTGCAAACATGGTCTATCATTTCTTCTGAAGTTAGCAATGAAATGCTGCCCAGTTAAATAGAGTGTCTAAAAAGAGTGTCTACATGAATACGTGACTGGACTGTTTTTCTGTGCTATCTTCCACGCAACGCCAATTATCACTGCCCAGAGGGTTTCCAGGTGGTCGCGGAAAACTGATAATTTGATGATTAAAAGGAGGCTCTCATCCCCCAAATTAGGCTCACTTAAAAGCAGCCACATATGCATGAATGGGGCGACAATGAATATGGGTGACACAGGCAACACTCTGGCCAGACCTGTACCTGTGATGTGAAGGATCGGTTGTGCTTCTGCTGAGCCCCTCTGTAGGCTACTCCTCTGGCTTCTGGTTCACCCCTAAACCAGGAACATTCTGCTATTGGATAGCATGCAGACTGGGTAGAATTTGGAGTGGAGATTGGCTGTATTAAGAAATGGCAACCGGCAGCAGCTCCTTTCATTGTATGAGCACATTAAGAGGACTATGACAGGCCCACTAGCACTGGTTACTTCCGTCACCTGCCTGACTATTAACGGCTGATTCTGAACACCGTCCCACACTGCGCAAGGTACTTTTTACTGTCTGTTCTTTGTAAATTGTTTCTGCAAATTGTTCTTTGCTACATGATTCTAAAAATGAACTCACACTGCTTATGTTACGTATTGCATATTGCTCTCTGTGAAGCGCTTAGGTTATAAGCGCTATATAAAACTCATTAAATACAAATACACTAGCACCATGCTGACTGCCTCATCCCTATCTATTTCACCCCATTGTCCCCACCCACTGACCCGCAAGCAAAAAGGCGAACCAGTGGTGAGTGATTGCTGAGACCTAGTACATCAAGTTGCTAGGTATGTGCATTCAGCTGCCTGTATCTACCCCTTTCCCTATCCGATGTGTGATCACCAGGGGGAAGGGGGAGGTCATTTATAGAGCAGATTGCTCGGCATGTTTGGAAGCTGGCAGTCTGCAGGGGAACCTGCAACCATGACATACCTGTCCTTTGCGAATGACCCGGTCAAAGGCGGTGAGAATAACCTGATAGTCATTTCTTATATAGGGCCTCATGTCTGATGCCATCTACTTCGAATTTCTTTATTACCCATTTAACGCTCATTTTATGGACCTTGGAGCGATGAAGGGTTAATTCGGCCCAGCTAAGGGATTAGAACTTGAAGTGCAAACTGACCGAATGTCCGAGGCAAGTACTTAACTAATGAGCTATCCTCCTGACATATTGTGCCAGTTGTGTCGGCGAGGAAGGCTTGCAGTTAGTTGCCTTGCTCCTACTGTGTCAGTTTGGTCTGTGAGGAAAACCTGTTTTGGCCCTGCCCACGATGTCCGATCGTGTACCCATGTATGGGGGAAGCTTGCAATGAATGGCCTTGCCCATGCTGTACATGAAGCCATATGTTAGGGAATCTTCCATTGTCCCTACCCCTTCTGTGCATGTGCCAGTTTGCTAGGGATGATGACCCTTGCTTTGCCATTGCTATGCATATAAATCCCTGCCAATCTATAGTACTCCACCTCTGTTGTGGGGTATTAGAGATTGGCAGATACGTATATGTGTCCCTGGCTTGAAGGTCAGCGGATGCATCCAATGGAAGCTGTAGTGCGTGGCTTGTGTCTTTATATAATGCTATACATTAACCCAAGTGTAAGTTAAACCTTGCACTGGGCCCACTCATATTAGAACTGCCATAGGCCACGGATTGCACAGGAATCTCTCCTATGCCCGAGAGATGGTTCCAGGGTTTCTATTGAACATTTTGTGGGCCCTATGAATGCCCCTCTCTGTCTCTCTCTCACTCGTTCTCTCATCTGCGGCAGCACCTTCAGCCTAACCCAGGTATCCTCAGGTTAGTAGCTACAGAAGATGTACCCCTACTCTCTAGTTGTATCTTCTGAGTGATGATGACCTAAAGGCTGAATGCCTTATCTCATTGAACTCCCTCAGGGATTTCCTAACCTTCCCTAAACTATTCAGTGGTTAGTGATCTACCAGGAGTTTGAGGATCTGTGCTTTACAAACACACTGGTTCATTCAGGCTCTATCTAACACACTCACTCTCATCTTCACACTTTCCAACTCCTTCCTCTTACCCACTCCACCTCACTTCTTCCTCAAAATCTTCTGTTCCTTTCATCTTCTCGCTCTTCCTAGGTCGTGCCGCCACCTTTTGATGTTACCTTTCTTTCCCATACACTACTAAACTCTTCTCCAGACGACTTCTCCCTCCAAACCACTACACCTCCCTCCAAATCACTGGCCCACCTCCAAACCACTACTCCTCTTTCCAAATCACTACTACTCCCATTAAACCACTCAAATACCCTACTTGCACTCAGTACTATATAATTCACAGTCACTCCTTACACTGCCTTTCTGAACTCACCCGCTTCACAAACACTCACACTCACAGCATTACAACGTTAACTCTCTATCCAATCCCTCAGCTGCTCCAGAAATCAACCCTGCAGTCCCCTGCTCATTCCTCCCTCTTGCTGGTCTCTTGGTCATCCTCCACCTCTGACCTCACCCCAACAACACACAGTTCCTGCTCACAGCCCTCTCCCTTTGCAGGGATTGGACCTCTTTCCCTGGCCAAGCTGGCCCTGTTTTCCCTGTGAGTGAAAAGTCATGAGTAGTGGGTTAAGGCCCGCCCAAATTTTCCACGCTGTGTAATGGAGATGGCAGGCCAGGAAAGCATGTGTTCTTGTTCGTGTTTCTTGACGCAGTTCCGGGTTTCTCCGAAGTAATTTCTTTGGGGAAGGTTGAGTACTGCCCCCTTTTCGGTCCCTGTGGTCTATCTAGGGTGTTCGTGGATTGTTGCGTGGGCTTGCGATGTTGCTCTCCAGCTCGGCGAAGTTCTCTTGTCTGCTCCGTAGGAAGACAGCCTCTTACTGGGGCCTCTTGCAAGTCATGGTTCTCTGCAGCGTCCATTGCGTGTCTGAAACAAGTTCATAGTTACAATTCTTCAGCTGGTTTTCCTCTTTCTATGGCTGATTACTACTGCAGTCGGCTGAAAATTCAGCACTCTTCTCTGGGTACATGCCTGGAGGCATTTTCTTGCTTTCCTGTTCAGGTGTATGGCAAGTATCTGATATTAGAGGTAGGGCTTGAGGTAACAATAGTTTGCACATAACCATGCAGGCACAAAAGGGGGCAGGAATTAGGGCACTCTCAATTGCCACTGTCTAGCACAGGTTTAGGACTGGGTCTGGATGTTTTCCACAGCTGAGCAGGGTTACCGTCCACTCTCGATCCTTGTCACACATTCATCTGCCAATACTGTACTGTTTATGAGTAAAGCTAGCTTCACCTTGATGGGCCATGTCTGCTTATGTTTGTGAGTAGAGTTTGTACTGGTCATGACTTTGCTGTACCTTTTTATGAGTAATGCTTGCCCTAGCCCTCCCCAATGATGTACCTCTACCTTTTTGTAAGGGATGCTTGCACTCACAGGCTCATGCTGCCTGTACCTTGAAGGCACATTTCAGTGAAGGAAGCGTGCATTGGTCGCACCCATGCTGCTTCTGGCTTATTCGGGAAGGCACTTAACGGCAGCTGTGCCCATTATGTGTCTCTTATACTCCTATTTGTGTGGGAGATTGTGCTGACCATGCACGTGTAGTTTGTATACCTTTTGTTTTTACAACGAAATCTTGTGCTGTTGCTGTTACTGCTGAACCTGGGGCGGATGCAGTGTGTGTGCGCTTGTGTGTTTTAGCAGAATGGGAGCTGGGGCAGTTTTGGAGCTAGGAATTGCTGCAGACACGATTTAATGGGATTGAGAGGGTGTGGGGACATGATAGCCATTTGCATAGGGCTGCAAATATTCTTGCACCTGCCCTGGCTGCCAAGTACCTTAGCATGTTGGTTCTTTATAGTGACCTGACCTCCGTCCTCGTGGTGTCCTTTGACTTCTATATAGTGTGGACACTGTGAGCTGGTGACCACCGGCCAGTGTGTCTTCCCCAACCTGCATATTTCCCACCGGACTTACCATCTGAGCTCCTAAATGTGTGTAGCCATTTGGTAGCTCTTTCTGTCATCGTCAGGATAATATTGGAACTATCATTGTCCTCTCATCCTATTATATGAGCCAGGTGCTAGCTGCTGGTAAGTAAGCTACCACTATGCAGAAGCATACATTATCTATGGTTTCTATTGCTGACATTGAATGTCATGGCATGTGTATGTCAGTTGCCACCCTGGTTGTCCATCTCTGGTATTCATCCCCATGCCTTCCAAAGTCATGTGCTATGTAGGCATGGCTCCCCTTCGATTGCGTCAATGTTCTAAGATTTTACCAGCAACTCAAGGTGCAAATATGGAACCTCTAAACTTTGCTGCCCCAGGAAACTTGCAAAGGTGATAGTCCCTTGGGAGAATGTGTTCGTTTTTCACATGTCCTCATAAGACACACAGTGAGAATTACTTTGCAATGATCAGAAATCACACAGACAAATGTTAGGATGCACCTTCATTGTCCCAACGTGGGAAAGAGCTTTGCGTTGCACACGTTGTATTAGATCAATGGTGTGGCTGGGTTAGATATGAGGTTGCAATTTAGTGTGCGCTCAGTGTAGTTAGAGGAATTGGGTAAGTGTTACTTGTGTTTAGGTCTGGATACATTTTATATTTGCATCATGTAACAACATAATCAGAAGTCGTGCGGGAACAATGTTATTGTGTGATGTACAACGTCTAGTACCATAGATGTGGGAAGCAAGGAGCTTTGTGCTTGCAAGAATAGAAGTCCGCTGAAGGGAACACCACTGTGAAGGGATGTGGTAGTCTTGAACAATGTATATGTGGGACTTGACAATGGCATACATTCGTACAAAAAAGGGGAAGTCCCCATTGAGCAGATGTGGATTGGGACATGAGACTATGGACATAACATAAGGGTCCACGCTGCTGTAAGTGAAGTGAATTCAAAATAATTTCAATTACTTAGACAAGTGCATCTTAGAAAAGTCAGATGTCACTTTAAAAGAACATTCTTAAATAACACAAAAAAGGGAAGTAAGGGTTATAATTTTTTATTTAGATATAGCACTAAGAGATGAGAGTATACCCTTTTCGGTATGTATAAAGTTTCCAAAGCAAACAAACTTGAAAATACAAAAATGAATAAGAAATTTTCAACTAAAATGTGCAAAGAAATCAGTGGAGATGCAAAAAGAGATAAAGAAATATTGAATATTTAAACAAATTAAGCATAGGATTCAAAGCAAAATGATCAATTTTGAAATCAGCCTAATTCAGAGACAAAAGGAAGATATTTAGTACATCCTGCTGATTTGTGAATTGGCTTATTAATTTTGTTGCAGGTCTGCCTACGTGTTCGTCAAAATCGCTACATATGTTCATAAATCACAATTGGGTTTGCAGCATGTCTTAATTAGTCAGACATCAAAAACACGTTTCGGCAATAGAGCCACCTGCTGGGTGAGAATTTCAAGAAATGCCTTCCTCAGGGCGAATTACCACTGGACCCCGTATTTGGTGGGTAAGACAAATTTGGACAAGCCAAAGGTAGCCTCATAGATGCACTGACGGCATGGACCGGGGAGACCAAAAGAACAGCTCGGCTAGCCTTGCAATTCTGAGTCAAAATTGGAACATGGGTTGACAGAGGTCGAGTCATCCAGTGCAAAGTTGTCCAATAAGGTCGTCTGTTACGGAATTGCAGAATCATGACAATTGTTTCCATTCTATTCCAGTGTGTCCTGTGTAACAGTTTCTTTTCCATCAATTATCCAAAGCTTATCTCAAGTGCCAAACTTTGCAAACACTTGTGTCACATTTGCACTTGGAATTCCACTCCTTTTTTGCGATTATGTCTCTCCACTGGACTCTCTTGCATTGAATCTGATCTCACAAGTGAACGCTCCAGTAACGGACTGCACAGTGTTTTATGAAGCCTTGAATCAGTGGATTCTATAGTTTAAAGCCGTTAGGTTCTGGACCTGGTGCTCCCATTGGGACACCCGTTCCGGCTGGTATGGGGGTCTCTGTTCATACCCAGGTGGTTCATGGGAAGGGTAACTATCCCTTCTCCCGGAGTACCCTGGGTATCAGTGATTTTGGTAACCCTCCACCCTTGGCCTCCTCTCTCCCGGATCGGGCAGTCTGGGCTCCTGAAAGTGGGGAAAGAAAGGAGGGTTGTTCTGCAGGTTGGGATTTGGTAGATACCGGGGAAAGCAGCTTAACCCAGGATTTGGGGGATTACTGTCCTCCTGAGGGAAGTTAGGAACAAAGTTTCCTGGGGCAGTACTTACCTGGTTGGATCCCCCCCGCCTTGGGCTGGGGGAGTCCATACATACCCCAACATAGGCCGGTGGCCCTTGTATCTGGGACTTATGTAATCAGGAGAGTTAGGGGTCCCATTGGTGGGGTTACCTCCCTGACTGCCACTTGTTGCTGATTGGCCAGAAGGCCTTCTTTGCCTCTGATTTTGCTGGTTTTGGGTAGGTGAATTTTTAGCCCGCCCATTTCTAGGTCAAAATGGGGGCAACCTTCACCTCTGCCACCTTAGCAGCAGCAGGGGTGTTAGTTGGTTTGGGTTTTTTTTACCTGATTTTTATTTTCTGCAGGTTTTTGGACCTCATAGATCCAGGTGGCCTGCTCCATTACCCAGTCCAGGGACCTTTAATCATGAAAATCCCTCACCAGCTGGGTCATTATGTATTTTGGGAGCGCATGAAAGTTGGTAGTCATAAACTCTCTACTGTCCGTGTGCACCCTCCTGGTAGTTTGTGCAAAGGCTCGTTTTAGCTCCTGCACAAATTCTCGTGGGTCCTGATCTTCTCCACTTTGCAAATTGTAGGCTGCTTTGCCAGTCTCTTGGGGGTTTCTGTGGCCGGAAAAGTGCTTCAAGATGGCCGCCTTTAGGTGGACCATCTTGAATGGTTTTGGTCTTCCAGTCCAGCAAAGAAGCTGGAGTACTCTGGAGAGAATGTCCATTTGGCATAATCTATGTAGTTCTGGCTATCCTTGATGTGAAAAGTGTGCATCATTTGTTCATAGAGTTCCAGATGCTCGCAAACAGAATATTTTGCATTTTTATGGTACAGTGTTATGAAATTCCTAATAGCGTTGATCTGCCTAAAGGGGTCTTTCACCAGTGCTCTCTTTTGTTTATTTGCCTTCTTTTTCCACGTCACCTGATTGCCCTCAGACTCAGAGGCGCCACTGTTTGAGGTCCCCTCATGATCTTCTAGTCGCTTCCTGATTCTTTGAGCTTGTGAGGGGCTCGCAGAATGGTGGGGCCTAGTTTCTTCACCCCTGTGGCGCACAGGAGAGTAGTCTTCTGACTCCTCCTTGCTTCCAGGGTTGGCCGGAGGATCCCCCACACTGCCCTGATTGGGTGGAGGTCTTCAGAATGCTCTTTTGGGGCCTCATTTCATGCTGTTTTTCTGCAAATTTAACCAAATGGTCCCTTTGGAGATAGTGCTTCTGCAGATCTAATTCCCTGACTTTCTCCTCATAGGAGGCTTTCTGGTCAGAGACATCAACCATAATATTTTTGTTTCTATACAGGGACTCCCGTCCATCATTGACCTGTCAGCTCCATCATGCTAGGCCTATTTAATTCTGCCGGCCTCATTGTTTCTGGCTCATGTGAACCAGTAGACATGAAGTCAGCAGTGCACAAAGTATTAAATGGGTTTGAGTCCCTTAGTACAGAGGGCATCACACTGTGATCAGGGCTAGCCCTATCCCTCTCTACTTGTTCAGGGTCCCTCACGTTTGGATTTAGCCTGGCATACTCTTTCTCCAACCTCCCTAGTTTCTCCTTCTCAGTCCCTACCTCTTGATAATAGGCAAAGGTCTGAGCTTTTTGCTCCGCTATCAGTGATTGATTGGCCTTTATGACTCGCTCTTGAGCTGCCACCTGCTTGTGGAGTCCATTGTTCTCCTCACAGAGGGCCTCCTTGTCGCTTTGCGCTACCTGTGTGGTCTGGGAACACTGAGAATATTTCTGCTGCAGGAGGTGAACCTCCTTTTTCTGCACATTTAGAGCCTCTATGGCCTGCTCTAACTCGAGTTCCATTTGTTTCCTATGTCCCATCCATTTTTCACATTCTTCTTTTATAGCAGTCAGTCCCTGAAGGTCTGACTCCCTTCTCTCCAGATTGGTTTTTAAATTGCACATTTCCTGGTATAGGGCCTCTTTCTCCTGATACAGAGCACCCCTTTGTACAGCCAGGTCATCCCTTAGTTGCATTATGGCGCCTTCTGGCGCTCTTCATCAAATTCTGATTGAAAGTGGAGTTCTTTCATAATTATTTTTTTATTTTTTTATTTTAAAATGATATCGTTTAAACATAAACTTTTAATTTATATATTTTTAGAATTCTTCTCATAGATAGCTTAAGTGTTTACACATAGTCGGGCCGATTCATGGAATAAATGTGCACCAAAAAGGGGAGCGCAAGCGGGAAAATCACAGCGTAAACGTGAAAATCGTAGCACACGCGTGCCAAAGCCGCGCACATCGATTCATGGAATTCAGTGGGCGTGTAAATCCTGGGATGTGCGGTTAAATCGTGGGTGACGCACGCAGGCGCACACGTCATCAAACGGCGTGCGCTACGCGCACAGGGAAAGCGCACATAGTGCAGCACACACAACAAAAGTGGGCAGAACACGGGGCATAACACGCGGAATGGGGAACAACGTGCGAAAATGTGGGTGTTACGGGGGAAGGACAGGAGGTAAATGCTTGCAACGCCCAGACGCGCGCCAACAACACATATTCATGGAATCAAACAGGGGAAATGCATGCCCCAAAAAAGACACGCTAATCCGGAAACACGCACGACAGTAGGAAGCAGGCGTAAGCGGCCCCGCGCAGCATAAAAGTGCACGCAAACAACAAACAAGCTCAGACGCTATGATGCATATACCGTTCCTCGCTGCAGTGTGTTAAGTGACTTCAATTCAGCAATCCCACTAAGTCAGTGCCTCGTCTGGGACGCCCAAGGGAAGCCCTTATTTATATATTTTTATGACAAGTCATACTCTGGATGATAAACCCTTATATAACACCACTCTCTTTGAATCCCCCTGACCTCACTGAGCCAAGAAGTTGGTTTGTTTTGCAGTTTAAAAGATTTATTGGAAAAATTAAACAATATATATATATTACACTTTTATAAATAAATTAATATTTGATCGCACACTTATGAATATGACCGTGATCAACAATGGATAATATGACAATTGTACGCTTATTTAATCACTTAGGAATTGGTACAGAAAGGGTAAAGTAGCAGAGAATACTTTTATGGTTTCAAGGAAAAACAATGATGGAAAAGAATGCAACACAGGAATAACCTTGATTTGATTTCAACAAAAGACAATGGCCCTCATTACGAACCTGGCGGAAAGGGGTTTACGCCGGCGTAACCCATGGCGTACCTCTCCGCCCGACTACGAGATCCCGTAGCGCCATGGTGATTTTTACGCCTTCTTTTTGCAAGCGGAAAAATCCATGGCGCTACGGGACTTGTCGTTAATTACGCCACCGTAAATTACAGTGGCGTAATTAACGCCTTCCCCACTCCCATTATACCCTATGGGGCAAAAATGGGAATGGGGAAGGGTAAATGGGGATTGGGGACTTACCGCCCCGCCAAGGTCGGAATGGGGCGGTAAGTCCGCCAACCCCCATGGCGGAGTTGGCAGCTCTGCGCCATGGACCATGGTGCAAATTGCACCATGGTTCTCCGCCAGGGTCGTAATGAGGCCCAATGTAATCACTTTTCCCCTGGTGGCAATTCACTCCCCCCCTATGCAATATAAAAAAATGGAAAGGGGAGCACACAGTTCTCAGGAATACCATCAAATGTAGTTCAGTTCCCGTTCCCCCCAGCAAGCTTAGAGAAACAGGGATGATTTTAAAACACAGGCAAAATACTTTAAGTGTGATTTGCAAAGAATGGAAAAATATGCAAAAAATGATTTTAATTCCCTGTAGGAGGTTCAGGGTAGGCGATAGCTACTTAAGATTGGTTCAGGTCAACCCTTCCGATGCTCAATGAGGGATTAGCAGGTTGAAAATGAATTTTAGCAGTTCAAGCAAAAGCGGCTATTTTGACAGGAGCTAATTGGACCAATTCGCTGCAATTTTTCCGAATGCGTCGAGCGCGATTACGGAATAACTATAAGGAATATAAAGTTTCAGAATGACAGATGCGCTGTGGAAGGTTTTGGATCAACAGGATGGACACACAATTTTATGATGCAGTTCTAGATAGGTGGAAATGGTTTGAATTAGATTATTTTAAACTAAGAGATTGGTTTGCACAGTTCTGGCTGAGTACTCACACTGTAAATTTGAAATAGGCCATCAAGGTCCGATCAGGTTTGGACTGGACTCCTGGCGGGTGGTTCCATTTACGACCCCCCCTAATTTAACATTTGCCTGAGCCAAGGAATGCTCATTGTTCTGTTTCCCTGCTCCCAGGTGCTCCTCCCCTGATTGAATCAGAGAGGTGTAATCTCCATTTGGTGGGAACAGCAGAAGGCAGCCAGGCCTGCGAATGCAGTGGCTGAGCAAGTTTCATCTCCTGTCGGGGGTAGTTGCCGGGCAGAATTCAATCTCTTCAAGCCAGGCTTCAGCCAAATGTCACTTTTGTTCCCAGTTTTTCTTCATTCAAATCAAACTTACAATTTCTACACATGCAGCTAGAACGCTGATTCTAAGTTCAAAACTATGACATTTAAACAGTTGCAACCTATGTGACACTCAAGGTAGGTCACTCATTTATTTTAAACATTTAGATTTTCGTGGCTTTAAGTCCAATTTCACTTCAGCTGCTGACATCCACAGCTCAGCCAGTTTGGTTATAAACATTGTTTTAGGCTCTTCATCTTTCCAGATTTTGTATGCACAAAAGACTACATTCTGCCAAATGTCTGCTGGTGTTCAGTGAGATTTTTGAATATCTTGCGATGTTTAAAATAGGCATTTTTAGCTTGCATTTCAGAGAAACAAAGGTGATTTGAAAGCGCTTTTGAGCTAACAGGCACTGCTGTTTTTCCTTCGGCACCACGTTTCACTCATGACGCTTCTGGCCCATCACGCTCGCACTGGTGGGTGGCAGGTCCGGCGACCATTTTGGTGTGCGCAAAACTGCGTGGTTTTCCTGGATTCTGGCGCAAATGTGGGTTTTTCGGCCATCTTGGATTTTCTAAACCCACAGCACCAAATGTTGCAGCATAATAACTTGAACGTGGGTCAAGACACCCAACAAGCCCCCCGCCCAACTGCACTTTGATTTCGAGTCGAGGGGGAGTCGGGTGCAAAAGATGTTTTGATCCATGCGCTAGTATGTCCGCATCTTCTTCCGATTCCGCCGATGGCACAGTTCAGCATCGTTTCCTCCATCAGGGTGGATCGATCGGTTCTCCTCGCCAGTCCTGATGGGAGTATTGGGCGGTACCCCGGGCCCCTTGGATCTTTGCTCCCGGTCCCCAGGTCATCTTCCGTGGTCAGTCTCCAGGTTTTCTTTCTCCTAGGATGACAAAGCAAAGCGGCAATACCTATTGTAGACATTTCTCCCCCACTATTGATATAGTGGGGCGGCATATACATTTTATAAATCAATAGACATTTACATTCTTATTTTTTTTTAAAACAAGATATAATCAGGAGACATTTTCATTCAAGAATCATGATATTTTAGAGACTATATGTGGGATATTTTAGGGTGGGAACTGAATTACTCTGGAGCGGCCCCCTCTGGTATTGCAGAGGACTCCTCCAGTTGCTGCAGAGTGTGCCTGGGATGGCAACACTTAACTGATTTATATGGACCGACTTGTCTTCCCTTTCTGCCAAACTACCTTTGGGGATGCGGATCTTGTAGGCAACTGGGGAGATCTTGTCTATAATTTCAAAAGGTCCCTTCTATTTAGGCAAACATTTTCGCTGTTTGGCCTGGTTTCTTTGGAAATTGAATAGATAGACCCGGTCTCCCACATTGTATTCTCACCTGGTAGTTTTCAAATCGTAATGGGTCTTCATGCTATCAGCTGATCTTTCTAGATTCCGCTGAGCATAGGCAAAAGCATGTTGGAGGTGTTTCCTCAAATTCTCCACATACTCATGAGCTGTGGAGGCATTGATCAATGTCTGCTCTTGGGTCCTGTAGAGCAAATGCTGGGGAAACACCATCTTTCGTCCAGTCATCAGCTCAAATGGTGACATTTTAGTTGCAGATGAAGGAGTAAATCTGATGGCCATTAGGACAAGAGGTAATCGGATATCCCAACTTGGCCCAGAATCTGCCAGAAATTTTTTTAATATGCTCACAATGGTCCTGTTGTATCTCTCCACTGCACCAGAAGAGGCTGGCCGGTAAGCAATATGTAGCTTCCTTTTAACCCCCAGTATCTCCCACATCTTAGTCATTACTTCGCTGGTGAAGTGGCTACCTCTGTCTGACTCAATCCTTTGGGGTAGACCAAAACGCGAAAAGATGTGGTTGATCATCAGGGCAGCTGCTGTCTCTGCCTTGCAGTTTGGGGCTGGGAGACATTCCACCCATTTGGTAAATAAGCATGTCACCGTCAACATGTACTTATTCCCCCTAGAGGAGCGAATCACGGGGCCTATGAAGTCGATTTGCAAATCTGACCATGGCAGTGTCATCCCCCTCTTTTGGAGAGGCGCACGTTGTGTGAGGGATGGTGGTTGAAATTGTGCACACACATGACACCACTTCAAGTATTGGTCAAGGTCCTGTCTCATGTGTGGCCAGTATTCAACCTCTCTTAAGATCTCCAGTGTTGTATGAAACCCCCTATGACCGGCTGTGGCTGCATCATGGTTGTGACTTAACATCAGGCTTCGGAATGAGGTAGGAACCACCCACTGGTCATGGCCAGCTTGGGATTTCCTTACCAACAACCCGTCTTCGCTTCGGAACATTTTTGGACATTTCATCAACACTCTGAGGTCTTCTTTCCCAATGTAATCGGTATCCGTCAGGGGAAAGTTCTCAGGGTCCTCAATGTGTTGGTAAAACTTACCAATTATTGGATCCCCTTTCTGAGCTGTAATTAAATCAGCATCTGGGGTCTCCTTACTCCATTGTGCAGTTGAAAGATCATTGTGAGCATTTGTCTGGGACCTAGTGATAGCAGTGACCTGGAGTTCCCCCAACAGGGACTCTATTTCTATTAGATCCCCTTGGATGGCCCCATGTTTGGCCAGCTGATCAGCTAAGTCATTTCCAGTTTTGTCTGGTCCCTCTACTTTGGAATGACCCTTGATCTTTTCCCAGTAGATGGTCATCCTATTCACGGTGACCAGATCATCAATGTTTTGAATTAACTTCCCATGTTTCAAGGGTTTGTTATTAGCACATAACATGCCTCTGGTTTTCCAATTAACCAGGTGCTCCACGAACCCGTTCTGTATATAATCTGAATCTGTGATTATGACCAGTTTGTGGAGTTGATGTTGGACAGCAGTGAGGATGGCTTGATACACAGCCATCAATTCTGCCACCTGACTACTTCGGGGACCAATTCTGTATCCAGCGGAAGGTTCTGGGGACTCATTCACCCATGCATTCCCTACGCAGGCCACAAGTTCTTTTTCCCCGTTGTTGTCAACATGGTAAGAGCATCCATCCACATAGACAGTGGGCATTCCCTCACACTTGTCTTCTTCAAAGACTTTGTGTGGGGAATTAAGGTATGCCTCCATGTTTTCCTTGATTTTTAGACTTTCGTCCTCGAGACAGTTTTCTCTGGCACAATCATGCAAGTCAGCCAGACCTTGCGCAAGGGGACTCTTCTTGTTTTGGCCATATCTGACCTCCACAGGAAAGCCTTGCATTGACAGAATCCAGTAAGTAATTCGGGAATTACTCACATTTCCGGCCTGGATTCTGTCACTTTGGAGATATTGCAGAGGCTGGTGTGGAGTCTCCACTATGATGCTTTCCCCCTGGATAAACGGGCGGTAATTCTTCAATGCCCACACCGTTGCCAGGAGTACCTTCTCACAATCGTTGAATTTTTCCTTCACAGAGGATAAAGATTTGCTCGCATAGGATATTACTTTATTGACCTTGTCATGCTTTTGGTATAATACTGCTGTCAAGCACGTATTAGAGAACCCTGTCTCCAGGAAGAACTCCTTGTTTCTGACAGGGTAAGCTAGGCAAGGCGCTTGTGAGAGGCTTCTTTTGAGTTGTCTTACTGCCTCGGATTGTTCTGGACCCCGTTCCCACTTGACCCCCCCCTTCAAAAGATGAATCAGGGGTCTAGTGATCTCTGTGTAGCCCTCAATGAACTTTCTGCTGTAATTAGTCAGTCTAAGGAGGCTCCTTATTTCCCGCAGAGTTGTGGCATCCTTCAATTTTTGGAGGGCTTCCACTTTCTTTTCCTGGGGACAGAGAGCCTGAGGAGTAATCTCATGCCCCAAGAAATTAACACAGATTCTACACCACTGTGCTTTTTGGAAGGAAAGTTTTGCTCCGGCGGCCCTCAACTGGCTCAGAACATAACGGATCTCCGCTATATGTTCCTCCACAGTTGAACTTTTGATGAGGACATCATCTACATAAGCCAGGTTACCCCTCACACCCAGGTCGGGCATGGCCTTGTGTAGGAAAATGTTGAACTCATTGCCGGAGTTGAGGTATCCGAAGGGAGTCCGGGTCCATGTGTACTGCTGGCCCCCAAAGGTAAAAGCAAGTTTGTGTTGGTCCTCCCTACTGACAGGCACGGTCCAGTATCCATTGGTCAGGTCTATTGCAGTGAATAGCTGTGACCCCTGAATCTGGGCCAGCCCTTGGTCAATGTAGGGAAGAGGCCATCGGGAAGTATGGACCCGTTTGTTGAGCTCCCTAAGGTCGGCACAGAGTCTACACTGGCCGTTTGGCTTCAATATTCCCAGCACCGGATTATTGAAGGTGCTGTGTACTGGATGGATTATTCCCCGGGACTCAAGGTTCTTAATTATTTCAGTAAGGGACTCCATGGATGCGAGAGGCAAGCGATATTGCTTCACAAACACTGGAGTCATGCCAGGGTCCGTGGGAATTGTTGTTGTGTGGATGTCGGTGTGACCACAGTCATATGAGTCCACCGCAAAGAGATCTTGGAAATCCAAGAAAACTTGTTTCAACTTTTGCTTCTGTTCCAGAGTCACACAGGCATCAGCTAGGTTGACTCTCTCTTCCACCATCTGCCTGAAGCCTGGAAAGACATCTGGTTTTGCTATCTCAGCGGCCTCCTCCAGCTGGGTGGAGAAGTCCCTGGTCAGAGTGCTGATTTGGACTGGAGGCTTCAGGTGGGAAAGGCAGCCCTCATGGACCTGGAAAATCACCTCATCCCTCCTGAAGTCACAAGTCACATCTTTCTTACCATAAGGGCAGGAAGTGTACACCAGGAAGTTCCCCCCATACCGGGTAAAGATCCTGTCTGATGTTGTATTGTCATCACTGTCACTGTCAAAACAGTCCTTGGGGATTGGTCCTAACAGTTCATTTCCTAAATTAATGGAGAAATGTCGGTCATCAACCGCCATTCCAATAATGGTGCCCGCGGCTAGAGTAATACTCTTTAAGTCGCTGTTATCCACCTCTATTGGAATGGTGTCATGTTCTATGTTGACTAATGGTGTTGGGTTTACCCCCAACCCTTGCTGTTGGAGAGAAGCATTTAGATGAATATAAGCATCAGGGTTTTTCAATTTTTGTCCTCTTTTAACTTTCACTTCCAGGGAGAATTGTCGGGTCCTTTCTGGGATGGTGACTTCCTCTTTAATCTGAATTTCATCTGCATAAGGTAGCAATTGAGCTGACCTAAATGCTTTTTCTGGATCATCAAAGCCCATGGCATTATCCGCTAATCGGGACCAAGCTTTGAAGTTTATTAGGTCCAAACTAATGGCAAAGCGATTGAGAATGTCACTGCCTAAGTAAAAGGCGGCAGTGACGTCTCGCACGACCCAACAATTATGGACTATGCTCTTGTTGCCAATGGAGATTTTGAGCATACACCTGCTTGGCAGGAGATGTTTGGAATTGGGTGCTTCCAGGTCCATTTCCCATTTGTCAGTCAGTTTGAATGTGGGAATGGCTGGATCTTTTTGGAGTTGGTGGAACATGGCTTCGCTGATGAAGCTCTTACCGTTGTTCACACACACTCGAACGAGAACAGAGTCCTTCCCATCACTTAACTGAACAGGGATGAACAACTGCTCTCCAATTTGCTGAACATCAGCCAGGCTCTGAGCTGATTTCACATCTTTCTGGACTATCGGAGTGGGAATGTCTGATTGTGGATTAGTAAATAATTTCACAGTGTTTCCTTCCAGTGTGGAATACCACCTTAAACTGGAAGGAAGGTTAATTTTCAGAAATAGAGAGGACACCCCATCACCAGTCTGTTGCCCTACTGCTATTACCGTCAAGTCTGGAATTTGGTTGTTCTGGAATTCTGGAAGTGAAATTCTACTTGGTCAGATTTTTGTTCAACCATGTGGCAGGTGCCGTTTAAACTAACATGGTTGACGCTCTGTTTTAATTTTATCGGTCGGCTAGTCTGGGTCCAGAGGACCTTGTTTACGCAATCGATTAGGGGTGACAACCTTCTCAGGAGGTCATTCCCTAGTAAACAAGGGGTGCCCTCTGGAGTCACTACAATGACCGGGTGTTTCACCTTGTGTCACCCAATTTTGATGTCCAAATCTGCAGTCCCCTCGACGGGAATTTCCTTCCCGTCAAAGTTCTGAAGTTGTCCAGGAAGAGAGGTGAGAGGAATACGGTAATTCTCCCCCCTTCCTGCATTTAGTTCATCAAAGGCCCTTTTGGACAGAAGGGTAGCTTGGGATCCAGTGTCCACCAGTGCCAAAATTGTACCTTGCCCCTGTACTTCCACCGGGGCATAGTATCTTCCTTCCTTCTCCTCAAGGGGGCACAGATAATGCACATTTTTGGACAACTAGCGGCCTAATTTTCTGGTTTTGGACATTGAGAGAAGAGATCTGGGCAGAATTCTGTGGAGAGTCATGGGAATCTGCAAGAAAAAGTTGGCAATCGGAAAAAGAATGCGGTTCGGGGTTCCCATGGTTCCGGTTCTGGGCCGCCCCCCCCTTTCTGGAGGCAGTCACCAGGATGGGTTTGAAGCAGGGGTTTTCGGTATTGTTGGTTCTGGGATAGAATGATGGGCGGCGACAGCTCAATCCCCACATCTACCCAGTCTATGGATGCGGTTTTGGGTTCCCCTGGTTCCGGTTCTGGGCTGCCCCCCCCTTTTTGGAGGCAGTCACCAGGATGGGTTTGAACCAGGGGTTTTCGGTATTGTTGGTTCTGGGATAGAATGATGGGCGGCGACAGCTCAATCCCCACATCTACCCAGTCTGGATTGGAATCCCTTGGGACCCATTTTTCCTTGGGAGGTGTTCCCCCATCTCTGAAGGAGAAGATCCTTTTCCCAGGATCCTCTGAGGATCCCTCTCCCTCAAATTGGAAGATTTGTATTTCTTCCTCAAAATGGGTCTGTTTGGGTACTTTGTTTCTCCTACCCCCCCCTCTGCTCCTTTCGTGGCAAACTTTCAGGGGCAGTAGATTTTATTTCCGGTTCCTGGGTTTCCAGGGGCTGTTTACAAGTGGGGAAGGAAGCTTCCTCCAAGGCTTTACACCCCCCTTCCTCTTGTGCCTCCTCCCTGGGAACCGGTGAGTTATCGGGGTGCTGCCCCCGTCATTGTTCTGGAGCACCAGGCCCAGAGTTTGGTGCATTCTGTGCCGGCATGTCCATCTGAGGGTTCTGCTGAGCCCTTAGCACGCGACCCAGCTCCTGTGCCATACTCTGGACCTGGCGCTCAAGTTGGGAAACACGCTTAGGCTGATACGGGGTTCTATTTTCTCCCCTGGGCTGATCCCGGGAAGGGTAGCTATCCCTTCTCTGGTAATAACCCGGGTTGGAAAGATTTGTGTACCCCTCCAGGGGTATCCCGCCCAGGGAAGTGGGGAAAGAAGAATGGATGATTTTGGGGCTGGAAATTAGGTGGATACCTGGGGAACAAGTTCTGCCCAGGATTTGGGGAATTTCTGCCCTCCTGTGGGAAGTTAGGAGGGAAGTTCCCTGGGTCAGGTGCTTGGCTGGATCCCCCCCCCTTGGGCTGGAGGAGTCCACACGTAACCCAGGATGGGTCTGTTTCCCTTGTAGCAGGGACTTACATAGTCAGGGGAGCGAGGGACCCCATTTGTGGGATTACCTCCTTGACTCCCTGTCTGTGAATGGCCCGAGAGCCTTCTGGGCTGTGAATCATTCGGTGCAGGCAGGTTTTTAGGCCCCCCATCTCCAAATCTAAAAAGGGGGCAACCTTTACCTCTGCCACCTTGGCAGCAGCAGGGGTGCCCTTGGTTTTGGGGTTTTTGGGCTGATTCTTATTTTCCACCGGTTTCCGCACCTCATAGATGCGGGTGGCTTGCTCAATGACCCAGTCTAAAGATCTTTTCTCGTGAAAGTCTCTCACGAGCTGGGTCATTATGTATTTGGGTAAGGCATGGAAAAACGTGTTAACAAATTCTTTACTGTCCGTGCGTACCCTTTTTGTAGTCTGTGCAAAAGCACGCTTTAACTCCTGCACACATTCTTGTGGGGCCTGATCCTCCCCACATTGCAAATTGGAGACTGCCTTGCGAGCCTCTTGGGGATTTCTGTGAACAGAAAAATGTTTCAAGATGGCCACCCTCTAGGTGGACCATCTTGGATGATTTTGGTCCTCCAACCCCGCAAAGAAACTGGAGTATTCTGGGGAGAATGTCCATTTGACATACTGAATGCAGCTACTGCTGTCCTTCAAATGGAAAGTCTCCATCATTTGCTCATAAAGCTTCAAGTGTTCCCAAACAGAATACTTGGCGTTCTTGTTGTAAGGCGTGATGACACTCCTTATTGCCTTGATCTGCTTTAAGGGGTCTTTAAGCAAGGCCCGTTTTGCCTTATTGGCCTTTTTGGTTGGGTAACCCTGGTCCATTCATCCTCTGACTCAGAATCACTGCTCCCAGAGGTGCCCGTCTGATCTTCCAGGTTTTCCCGGGTTCTGCGAGCCTGGGAATGGCTGGCAGAATGTGGGGACCTGGTCTCCTTTGTCCTGTGACGTTCAGAGGAGTCTTCAGATTCCTCCTTGCTAGCAGGATTTGATGGGTACCCCCCCCCCACTGACCTAAATGGGCAGAGGTTTTCAGGATGCCCTTAGTGGGCATACTCTCCTGGGGTTCCCCACTAAATTGCACTGTACTTAGGTGCCCATACCCGGATGCCCGCCCATCCATTCCTGGCTGGTACTGGCCTACGAGCACCATACTTTTGGCTGGATAGTAATCTGCCATCCCTGTGGCCCTGTGCTCATGTGCGCCAGGGGACATGGGGGTGGCAGAGTCCAAGGACTGGGAGAGATGAAGGCCTCTGGTACTAGGGCTCCTGAGGTTATGCTCAGGTGTTTCCCTTTCCCAGCGAACCTCATCTCTGTCAGCCCCTGCTCCCTGTTGCAATGCAAGAGCCTGCGCTTTCAGTTCCTCAGTTAAGGCCTTACTAGACTCTATCAGTCTCTCCTGCATGGCTACCTGTTGCTGGAGCCTATCATTGTGCTGACAGAGAGCCTCATTTTCTCTCTGTGCCACCTGATTGGTCCTGGAGTACTGGGCCAGTCTTTGCTGCAGGAGGGTTACCTCCTGAGTCCCATCCCTACTGGCCTGCTCCTTTCTTGCCAGAACATCTTCCACCCTCCTGGTGTGCTCTAACAAGTTCTGATGCTCTTTTTGGAGGTCACCCAGTCCCTGGAGTGGCAGGTGATTTTCTTCAATTTTTCATTTTAATTGGCAGACTTCCTGGCCTAAGGTGTCCCTTTCCTGACTAATAGCCTGCATCTGTGCCGCCAGGTCATAGTTCTGCCTTTGAAGGGCACCAGCTCTCTGGCGCTCATGATCAAACTCTGCCTGGGTATCCAGGTCTTTTAGGATCAGTTTGTTGCTCTCTGTCTTCTCCCTATCTAGGTGGCTTTGCAGGGTGACTACCTGCTCTGCGCATGCCCTATTGAAGTCCAGTTGTTGCTCCAGCTTTTTCTGGCTCTGCAGTAGGGTGTCCAAACCTTCTTGGTACTCCTTCTGCAAGGCCAGGAATCTGGTATCCTGGTCTGACTTTTCCTGTTGCAGGATACCCATATCCTCTTTTATCTTAATGATATACTGCCTACTATCATTTTCTGACTCCTGGCTCCTCTGCAGCCTCTGCTCGGAAGAGACCAGGTCAGATTGGGCCTTCTCTAATGCCATCAGTTGCCTATTTGCCAGATCTTGGCCTTCAGCACATTTGTCCTGTATGGCTCCCATATATAAATATACATATGCTGCTACCCTGGCAATCTTGTTGTGCTCATCCTTGGCCTTAGGGGCCATATATAGTTCACTCAGGGCCACATGTAAGGGACCCTGATCTCTCCATGTATCTGACCCTGTTTCAGTGATCTGGGGTGCGATTGCCTGCAACCAGACCGCCTGGTCCTGATGAGCCCACTCACCTCTCACAAATAGCTTATGTAAGAGGTGTTCTCTGGCTATTTTGATATCTACCAAGGTCGTTATTCTGGAAATTGATTTCCTTCCTGACTTACAGAAGTTTGTATTTTATTTTTCAAAACAGACCATTTCCTTAGAGCGTTCCTTTGAGGGGTGTTTTTACAATGTAACACGGCATGGTGATCCAACAGGATTTGTATCCTGTCAGTTTGCACACTGTATTAATCTGCACAAGTGATAGATCTAATCCAGAATCCCCGGCTCGAGCCCCCAATCTGTTAAGTGACTTCAATTCAGCAATCCCACTAAGTCAGTGCCTCGTCTGGGACGCCCAAGGGAAGCCCTTATTTATATATTTTTATGACAAGTCATACTCTGGATGATAAACCCTTATATAACACCCCTCTCTTTGAAGCCCCCTGATCTCACTGAGCCAAGAAGTAGGTTTGTTTTGCAATTTAAAAGATTTATTGGAAAAATGAAACAATATATATATATTACACTTTTATAAATAAATTAATATTTGATCGCACACTTATGAATATGACCGTGATCAACAATGGATAATATGACAATTGTACGCTTATTTAATCACTTAGGAATTGGTATAGAAAGGGTAAAGTAGCAGAGAATACCTTTATGGTTTCAAGGAAAAACAATAATGGAAAAGAATGCAACACAGGAATAACCTTGATTTGATTTCAACAAAAGACAATGGGCCTCATTCCGAGTATGACGCTAACCAATGGCGCTATTAACGCCTTGGTTGACGCCGTACCCGGAACGGCAGCGCCTTGGTGGATGGCGGAATCACCGCCCCATTCCAAGGTTGGCGGGGCGGTAATTCCCCATTCACCAAGGCTCTTCCCCATTCCCAAATGAGCCCCCATAGGGCTCACTGGGAATGGGGAAGATGCAAATAACGGTGACCGTTCATTACGGTCACGGTTATTGGCTTGGAGGCCCCTTTGCGCCCTCGACTTTAACACCTGCTCAAAGCAGGCGTTAAGGGCGAGGGCGCAGAGGGAACTCGGAGTATGGCGGTAAGGGATTACCGCCACTGGTCTCGTTACCGGTGGCCGCTATCCCTTACCGCCATACTCGGAATGAGGCCCAATGTAATCACTTTTCCCCTGGTGGCAATTCACTCCCCCCCCTATGCAATATAAAAAAATGGAAAGAAGAGCACACAGTTCTCAGGAATACCATCAAATGTAGTTCAGTTCCTGTTCCCCCCCCAGCAAGCTTAGAGAAACAGGGATGATTTTAAAACACAGGCAAAATACTTTAAGTCTGATTTGCAAAGAATGGAAAAATATGCAAAAAATGATTTTAATTCCCTGTAGGAGGTTCAGGGTAGGTGATAGCTACTTAAGATTGGTTCAGGTCAACCCTTGCAATGCTCAATGAGGGATTAGCAGGTTGAAAACGAATTTTAGCAGTTCAAGCAAAAGCGGCTATTTTGACAGGAGCTAATTGGACCAATTCGCGGCAATTTTTCCAAATGCGTCGAGCGCGATTACGGAATAACTATAAGGAATATAACGGTTATAACACGGTTCCAAATATACGGACGATTTTGTGGAGAAAGATTTTCAGAAATGAAATTAAAGTTTCAGAATGACAGATGCGCTGTGGAAGGTTTTGGATCAACAGGATGGACACACAATTCTATGATGCAGTTCTAGATAGGTGGAAATGGTTTGAATTAGATTATTTTAAACTAAGAGATTGGTTTGCACAGTTCTGGCTGAGTACTCACACTATAAATTTGAAATAGGCTGTCAAGGTCCAATCAGGTTTGGACTGGACTCCTGGCGGGTGGTTCTGAAGTCACAGCTCTCTGGGTCAGCTCTGCTCTGCACTTCACAGCGGTATGGTCTCTGGTTCTGGCAAAAGTTCTTGGCACTGCTGAAAAAGTTCTGAAGCCTGGATTCTAAGTTCTGGAGATGGTCCTTCTGGATATTGACTGGTCCAGCAAAATGCTTCGCAAGAAAGTGGAAAGTGAATGTCTTGCCTGTCCCAAGCAGTCTCTTTTTATGTGTTTTGAAAATGGGTGTGTGGTGGGCATAACTAAGCCTGCCCCTCACAACTTATCATTGGCCAAGCTCTCCTCTCTCCCTTGATTGGGGGAAGGAATGGAGTGTAATCAGGCATTAATTTTATGGCATACAGAAAGAACACTCCCCTTGTCAATTTGCGCACCAATCTATTTTTGATCCAAATAGATATTTATCTATGTACCATTTTTCTAATATTATATGTCCAGTTAACATATTTTCTGTAGCACCCGATCCCTGTCTTTGTAAGATGTTGTGTCCACTTATGACAGAATTCTGCTCTTTTCATCAAGAACACAACCTCTAATCTCTTCCAGAATTTACACAAACATGCACAAGGAATATGGGCATCAGATGATAAAGTGTCAGATTTATAACCTACAGACATTCGGAGTAATACCTTATTTTCCGCTACTACCCCCCAGAACATACCACAGAGTCCTAACACCTCTTAAAATGTGCACAGAAAAATCACAAGAATAATGATATTAATTATATCATTTTGACAAGTCCGTACTATGAATTATCCGTCTTTTTAAAATTATGCTCTGGCCCAGAGGGGTGTGGTTTCCCCAAGCACATGGTGGAATTTCTGGTTTGTCCACTTCCTCCAACTCAAGTTGCTCACAGAGGCACTGCTCCTCTCAGTTTCTCCCAAGAGGAAGCCATTTACGACCGACCCCCCCTAATTTAACATTTGCCTGAGCCAAGGAAGGATCATTGTTCTGTTTCCCTGCTCCCAGGTGCACCTCCCCTGATTGAATCAGAGAGGCATAATCTCCTTTTGGTGGGAACAGCAGAAGGCATCCAGGCCTGCGAATGCAGTGGCTGAGCAAGTTTCATCTCCTGTCGGGGGTAGTTGCCGGGCAGAGTTCAATCTCTTCAAGCCAGGCTTCAGCCAAATGTCACTTTTGTTCCCAGTTTTTCTTCATTCAAATCAAACTTACAATTTCTACACATGCAGCTAGAACGCTGATTCTAAATTCAAAACTATGACATTTAAACAGTTGCAACCTATGTGACACTCAAGGTAGGTCACTCATTTATTTTAAACATTTCGATTTTAGTGGCTTTAAGTCCAATTTCACTTCAGCTGCTGACATCCACAGCTCAGCCAGTTTGGTTATAAACATTGTTTTAGGCTCTTCATCTTTCCAGATTGTGTATGCACACAAGACTACATTCTGCCAAATGTCTGCTGGTGTTCAGTGAGATTTTTGAATATCTTGCAATGTTTAAAATAGGCATTTTTATCTTGCATTTCATAGAAACAAAGGTGATTTCAAAGTGCTTTTGAGCTAACAGGCACTGCTGTTTTTCCTTCGGCACCACGTTTCACTCATGGCGCTTCTGGCCCATCACGCTCGCACTGGTGGGTGGCAGGTCCGGCGACCATTTTGGTGTGCGCAAAACTGCACGGTTTTCTTGGATTTTGACCACAGCACCAAATGTTGCAGCATAATAACTTGAACGTGGGTCAAGACACCCAATAAGTGGTTGTGGGACATCGCAGGAGGAGGATAGCCAGGCCCCACATTTTTTTACCCAGGACCAGCCTTATTGGAATGCATGATGACCAGGTGTATGGGAGGTACAGGTTTCCACCACACATAATCCTAGAACTGGTCAGGGAGTGGGAGGATGATCTCACATCACCCACCCTGTGCTCCCAGGCACTGAGCCCCTTGGAAAAGGTGCTCAATGTACTGCACTTCTTGGCTACTGGGTCATTTCAGCGGACAAGTGCCATAGTGGGGGGTGTGTCACAGGCCACGCAGTCACGCTGCCTACACCAGGTGTTGGCCATCATGACTGCACGCCCCTCAGTCCGCAGGCACATATATATGCCCAGCACACCTGCAGAAAGGCAGGCCGTGGTTCAGGACTTTTACGGGGTGGCGCACTTCCCCAAAGTGCTAGGTGCCATTGATTGCACTCATGTGGCTCTACATCCTTCCAGGGCCACTGAGCACATATATCGAAACCGCAAGCACTGGCATTCAATCAACGTGCAGGTAGTATGTGATGCCAAGGGAATAATCACTTCAGTATATGCCAACTATCCAGGGTTAAGCCATGATAGTTTCATTTTCAGAATGTCACCCATAAACCGGGACCTGGAAGCTGGGCGGCATGGCAACACATGGCTGATTGGTGAGTATAAATGCCTCTGCACATGCATGCATGTCGGATACTGAGTAATGTGACAACCCCACTAATGATAGCCATCATCACCTCCCCAGGGGACAGTGCCTACCCTCTGAGCACCTACATGATGACGCCAATTCGGAATCCACCCGAGATAAGATACAACACAGCCCATATTGCAACCCGGGGCATAGTGGAGCGCACATTCGGAGTGCTCAAGTCACGCTTTTGCTCCCTTAACCGCTGAATCATAGTGGCAGCATGTGTCCTGCACAACGTTGCAACATGCTGGCGCGTGCCAGTGGACATGGTGGTGCCCCCACATCCCCAACCACATGCACGGCCGCTGCACATGGGAGGTGAAAGGGCACGTGGTGAGGCAGCCCGTACCCACCTTGTGGCAAATTACTTCACCTAAAATCCCACCCCTGCGAAGTGCACAGAGGCCTGGCACATACCAGCAGACAATCAATGATGATGACAAAAGGGACAGTCAACTGTCACAACCATACCAGCCTGAGATTGTTCACCTGGAAGTGTTACATTGTGTGCATCCCTACCTACTTAAAGACAACCAATGCTGTGTCCCAAAAGACACACATTCATGCAGCAGGAATGATTACCCCCTTGCAAAATACCACATCAAAATAGTGCCATGTCACCCAACCCCTCCCCATCTCAGCTAACCAACACACCATCGCATGGCATGCAATGTGAAAGCAACTAAATGAATGCACAACACATGACACAAGTGTCACAAAGTGAAATGTCCCTAATGTAAACAGTCCACAGACAATATGCTCTCAGTAATCAATAAGAAACACCACACATGAACAAATACTTACCAGCAACACAAAACATCAGTACAGGATGAAAGCGTGGCAATATATGACAGCAAAAAATTAAAGTAGTGCAAGTCTCACAACCTGACTAAGGCAGCACATCGACCCCTTCCAACTGCAGAGTGTTGCTGTCAGGCAAATGTCTCAGTGTACTGCATACAACATGAACTGCATCTGCAAAGGAGACGGCCTTGTGAAGACATGAAGAACCTACATGTATATAAGGAGAAAGACATGGATGCACAAGCACATATCAATACACCATGCAGTGTAGAATCCAACAACAATCCGAAACTAGGGATGTACACACAGTTTTGACTACAGACTGCCCACACAACTCATGGGAGCCCAATGTCACTGTGTAAGTTACTGTCACTTGGTCACACCCTTTGCAAGCCCATGGAAAGGGGAAGCAGGAGGGGTGTGTGTGTCAGGAAACCAAGCATCTAACACAAAGATAGGACAAGCCTGCATGTGCCCAGCTGGATTACACAGTGAATGCCCATGGGAGCCACACAAAGCAACACACTGTAAAAAATGAAAATACATAAATAATCAAAAATGGCCATGTGTGGGCCGGGGGGGGGGCACCCAGGAGGCACGAGGTACAGGGTGCATCCCAACACCCACATGCGTGGATGTTGAAAACAAAAAAAAACCTCCATGGGCTCATGGCCTGCACGGCTACGCTACCGTGGAAGAACTGCCGTTGCTGTCATCACCCTCTGCTGCTACATCAGGAGGAGGCCGTGATATGGGAGGCACCCCACGCAAAGCCCTGGTATGGTCCTCCATGGCAGCAAGCATGCGGTTCTGGGAGGTTTGGTTCTGCAGGATGATGGTACGGAGATCCCCATGCAGCACCTCACGGGTAGCACGCATTTGTGCCTGCATGGCCTCGCGTGATGCCCGGATCTCCTGACGGGTTGCCTGGAGCTCAGTTGACAGTGAACGTGTGAGCTGCTCCAGCTGCTGTTCTGACCTAAATTCTCGGAAACCTCAAGTTCACCCAGAGTATCTCTGAGGGACCTGTGTTCTAACCTCAGGGCTTCCCTGTGGGCCTGTGACTCTACAGATATGGCTGCACGCAGAGTCTCCAGTGCAGCCCGTCGGTCCCTGTTGACACCAACATGTCCTCCCTGTGTGAGTGGCAAATGGAGTCTGTTGCCTGCTGCTGGAGCTCCATCTGCCTTTCAGGGGGGAGAATGGAAGTGGCCACCCTATCCATTGCCTGAGCCATCATTGATGCCCCCTGTTGTGCTGCTATGCTGTACATGGAGTTCTCCCACACAGTATTGCCTGGTGGCGCACGGCCACCGCGTTGGCGGGCACCACACCTGTTTGGGGCAAGGCGATCTGCACTTTGCTGGACTGCATTGCTCCTTTGATCAGCTGGCCCAGGAACAGGAGCAAATATTGTAGAGTGTGACCCTGCATCCGTAACTGCCACTAGCGGACTTTCCAACACTGAAATCCCCATAGAAGGGTCTACCCACGGTGCAGTTGGGTTCGACAGAACAGTGTCCCTGCCAGAAACACTCACCTGCGATGGCACATATGTCTCACTGTCCGATTCAGCACCTGATTCATAGAGGTCTGCGGAGGTGTACCCAAAGACACCCGTGGACAGTATGGTCTGCAGGAGGATTGGGTTTTCACCCACCAACACCCCACAACCTCCACTGGTACCCGGTTGTGGCTGAGATTCCTTCTGGGTCTGCACCATCTCCTCCTCCTCAACAGCATCAAGTGCCTCATCAGCTGCAAAAGCATGAAAGACAACAAATGGAAACAGGCATGAGCACCATAGCACACACATAGGCCTGACGAGGCAAAGATCCAGTACATAAATTGCACATGTCCCACATGACTATAACCCTGGCATGCATGCACTGTCAATGAGTTGGAAGGGGAGGCAAAAAGCACACACTGAGGACTCCAAGGTGGAAAAGCAACACATGTGCAGCATGCTGGATAGCACTGGCAGCACACATTAGCCTGTGAGTGGCATGTCCAATATACATACATGACACATGCCATCACACAGATGTCACGTAGCATAGCCATGGTACATTTGACAAGTACAGCCATATGGTAGAAAATCAGTACTGTCACACATCCATGTGAGATAGACATGATGAGATGAACCATGCAAAATAGTGTGACAAAACATACATGTGCCACACGCTGCAACAGATCCAGTGTTCACTGATACAGTGATGGCAGGCAGATGAATACATCAATGGTTGGTCACTTCAACATGACAGAAGACAACAGTCATGTTCAACATTCAAAAATGATTGTGTGCAGCCCATTACTCAATCAGCCTGAATGGTTAAATCATTCCCATAACAAGGTAATAAATTTGGGCCATTGTGGGGTGTAATGTATGACAGAAGTATGTCACATATGTGGCAGTACGTCAAAGAAATGTGTCCAAAAAATGGCAAGGATTGAAACAATCAGGCTGAATGAACAGGAAAACATTTTGAACAATGTAGTTGCAAGATGAAAGTTGAAGGGCAACTGCAGTAATCTGGTGCAAATTGGCAACTGCGGTCAGAAGGGATACTGTCATACCCAAACCCAAGGCCGGGGAATGGTTTTGAGGGACCACATGGGTGGCCCATACCAGTCATGACTACACAGCCTCACCTGGCACTCAATCAGAACACATCACCCAAGCAGCATACACATGGATTGCACACACATGCAGGGGCACTCACCGGACAATGCTTCAAAATCTGGTAGGTCTCCCACGCCTCGGATCTTTTCCTCTGTGACGGAGGCTCCAGCGACAGACTCATGTTCAGTGAGTTGGTCGTCCTCTGGTGGAGACCCACCAACAGTCACCAGAGTAGAGGCATGATTGGAAGCCAGCTTGTTCTTTGCTCTGCGTTTCAGGTCATTCCACTGCTTATAGCAATCATCATCTGTGCACTTCACAAATCCAAGGGCACTAATGTGGTCTGCCAGTGGGCCCTACGTTGAGCAGGCGTAATCTTGCACCATGCAGTCTCCCCCATTTCGCGGCTATGTGCCAACACATAGGCCACAAGTGCATCTAGTTCAGCGTCATTGAAGCTAGGCTCGGTGTGAAGGACTTGGACTGACACTGTCCCAGCTGGGAGACTCAGAGCTGGGGTGGATTGAGCTGTAGCTGCCCCTGCAGCCTCATCACCCTGGCTACTTGGGGCAGCAGATGACATTGCTGCTCCAGATCCACGTGGCCTGGTGACAGCAACTTTCACTGCCACACATGGCTTAGACTTGGTGACACAGAAGTCAGCCTGGGAGTCATCCTGTGTAGGTTCAGTTGACAATATGGGCCGGTTTAACAAGGGCTCAGCTGGGATGGTGTCAGCTACATTTCCCACAACCATTGGGGGAGGATGCATAGGTGGGCCCGATTGGTCCTCCAAACACTGGCCTCTTGGGCCACCCTGCACATCCTGGCCACGTACCCTACCGCGCCCACCTTTTGGAGGTCGGCCACCTTTGCCTCCCTTACTGCTTGGTCGCCTCCCAACCATGGCACTGATGTTGTTGTGCGTATGGGAGTTGCAGTAAAAAATTGTCCTGGGCAATTGGGGTGAAAGGGGTAGGGTACTAGATGGAATTCGTACCCTAGTGCTCTAGCAAGGCTGTCTGTGACCCCTGGGGGAAGAAAACAAAATTAAACGTGCACGCAACCCCTGGTAGACCACGTGCAATGGAAAAATGAACCCGCACTACGCTGTGGCACCCAGAAACACAAAAATAAGCGTACATGTCATACACGCAGCCTACAATGACCTCTGAAGGGGTACGCGATACACGGGGGCAACCACAGTTGGAAAATACATACGCAACTCACCGTCTGCCTGGAAAAAGAACGTGAAAAAGACGCGCGTGTGCGTGTTGGCAACACCTCCGCCAAAAGAAGAAATGAACGCTGTCTGAGTAAACAGTGATTACGAACTGGAACCGGTGTGAAGTAATCGCGTGTGAACCGACAAGAAGTACAAGAATCACCCACTCGCTCTCCACAAAAAGCACGTACAATAAAATGGTGTCCTACGTGTACCTTTTAAGCCAGCCCACACGTGCCATGTCACTTACGCGCATACACGCTAAGGGCCTTTCCTCCAATTACACGCAGTGCCACCCGGACGTGCAGTCTTTTTCACGTGTACAATAAACATGCACCCGTGTTGTGGGAAACGCCTGTGCGCGTTACGTCACAGATGCGTTTACGCGCTAAGGGCCTTTCCTCAAATTACACGCTGACGTGCACTTTTTTCACATGCCAAATCACTCAACAACACACGGAAGACCACGCTCCTGCCCAAAATGCCATTTTCCTGCCCCCCAGAGCTCCGAGCACGCTCCCACCTGCCATCTGCTGCTGCCTGCCTGCTGCCCATGTGCCCTGCTATTTGGTGCCTGCACGTCAGCCATCTGCAGGGGTCCAGTTGTTGTGTCCACCTCTGCTGGAACAGAAGACTCCCGACTGGGATACCATCTCTCCACAGCCCAGCCCCAGGAACCAGTTTCCCACCCACACCTGCCTCGGGGGTCGCAATGTTGGGGCAGACGCCATCTGAGACCACTGGCGACCCCCAGCCAGAGAGGCAGAGGGCTACCAGCTTCAGCAACAAGGAAGTTGGTGTCCTGGTGGAGCAAGTTCTGTGGCATTATGATGCCCTCTTCACACCATTGCACGCCAACAAGAAAGGACAGGAGAGGATCTGGGAGGACGTAGTGGTTGCAATCAACGCGGAGGGGGTGGCAACCCGCGACATCAAGCACGTCTGGAGTTGAGCGGTAAGTGGCCATGCATTGCTGTGTGAAACAGGGCATGTTGCAGTGTGCTGGTAGTCAGCTGCTTGCCTTTATGTGTGACATGGGCCATGTATGGATGTGTGTGTGCAGGGACATCATGGTGCTGCATGTGAGACCAGTCATGCAGGAACCACATGGATGGTGCATGTGTTCCGATGCAACATGTGGAGCTGCATGCGGAATGCATGCCTGTCTCTGTTCTTGGACATGGATGGGGGTGGGAGATGGGTGCTGCTCTCATGTACATGTATGGTGTACATGTCTGTGTGTCTGAGAAGCGTGTAGGTGACTTTGAAACGCCATGGATGCATGACACATGTCTGTGACGATGTGTTGATTCACTTATGCAGTCTAGTCACCCTTGTATCCACAGTGTCTGTGGTGTACGAGCCCTGATGCATGACCCTCCGGTGATGTGTGTGCATGGGATAAGTATGAGCCATGATGCATGTGAGTTTGAAGCCAAACCTGTATGTCAATAGAGGCCCTTGTACATGGATGCTGATGTTGATTGCATGCGCCGTGCCTGTTTCTGCATGTGTGTTGCCTGCATTGACCCATGTGTATTGGAGGGACAGGATGGAAGTGACGTTTGACAGTGCCACTCATGTGGTATTGCTTCCTGTCAAGGGGACTATTGTACAGTACTCTGATGCGTGTGTTCTATGTCTCCCTCTACGCAGCGTCGAGTGAAGAAGAGGGCGGAGAGGGCGCTGTGGAGCAAAGCGGCGGGGATGCCTCCACCAGGCTGCGACGCAAGGCCCAGCCACCCTCCCAGGAATTGCCATCATCCGGGAGCGAGGGGACTGGTGCCACGTCTGTCACTACGGCTGTAGCTGATGGGCTGGGTGAGCCCCCACAGGGGCTTGCAATGGCGGAAGACGGTGCAGAGACATCCAGGTTGGTGGTCTCCACAGAGGAGGAGGAGCCCGCTACTGAGCCGCACATGGGGCCTGGTGGTGGTAGTACCACTGGTGCAAGTGGTGCAGTCCAGGGCCAGGGGCAGGAGGCAGCACAGATCGCCGCAGAGGGGCCTGTGCATTACGCTGTCCCTGACCCTGTGACTGCACCACCATGCACCAGCAGGGATGTCCCATCCCAGGCCCGTCCGCAGGTAGGGGGGAGGCCCACGTCATCTGGCTCTCCACTACCTGCGGACGAGGAGTCCCATGACTGTATGGGCTCCATCCTGATTGGTGTCGCGTTGCGCACACGTGTCATTCGTGATGATGTGCGAGCTTCCTGGGGGGACCACGCACGCCATCACGAAGAGCTGCGTGGCAACGTGGCACAGTTGGGAGGGGCCATGGCAGAGGGTTCCTACATGGCAGACCTCTCCTCCTCTGTGGAGACTATGCGCCAGTCATTCTCCCTGCCGTCTTCCAGCCCAGATTCCACCAGGGCCCCCTGTGGACCTGGCCGGACCAACACAGCCAGCTTGGTGGAGATCCCATCCCTGCCACAGTCGGGAGTCAGAGGTCCAGCAGGGGTGGACACCCCACCAACTGGAGACCAGCAGATGGAGGATGTGCAGGCATCATCGGACAGGGCACATGGACAGAAGCAGCAGCAGGCTCAAGGTGGGAGCGATGATGGCTCAGGGCCATCAACATCGGAGGGGCAGGCATCGGCCAGAGGGCAGGAGGACCCTGGAATGGGAGTGTCTTCCGTGTGGCTGCGGTTGGGCCAGCGGATAGATGCGGAGCGGTGGCGGGCGGAAGAGGCACGGCTCACCATGGTCAGGGCCGAGTTCTCCATGCGCCTGGCGTTGAGGCGGGCTGAGTGCCTCGAGGCAACTCGCAGCGAGTTGGAACAGGCCATGACTGCATCCCTGCGAGACCTCGGGACCAGGGCAGAGGCCCGCCTCCGGGACATCGATATGGAGTTCGATGATGCCCTGGCCCGGAACATCACAGAGTGAGCCCTAGGACTTGCCCGCCGCCATTGTATATAGTTAGTTAGTGTTAGGTTTCCTTTCCCTTTTTATTTGTTTTGGGACGCTTGCACAATGCCCCACGTTTTTGTATATAGTTCTTCATTAGGTAGTGTTTTTTTGATAGGTTTCATTTCATTCATTGGGCTCATGGACCCTGGAATCAATCGTTGTACATAGTTGAACTGTGGATTTATGACAAAAAATGTATTTTGAATCACCATGGATCAATGGATTTTAAAATGTACGTTTCATTTGGATTTGCTTTGGTGGAGGGAGAGTTGGGACTAACTTTCTTTTCGATTACTTTGGATTGAGACTTCATTTCTTTTTTTCATTTTTGGACATGCATTTCTATTCTTGTTTAAAATATTTTTCATGTTTTCATTCCATTTCCTTCATTTTGTGCTAAATACATTTTGATTTATTACTTCCATGTGTGGTATTTGCTAATTGGTTTACTGCATGTCACAATGTGGGTGTACACGATCACTGGCACCCAGTGTGTGTGTGTGACAGACATGTGTTGATGTACATAGTTGACTTTTGGTTTGTGTCATGAAATAGGCCTTTCAGTGTGGGGTAGATGGGAAACTTGATTGGGTCTCAAGACTGGAGTGGTGTGCAGTGGTATTTTGGTGGACATGAGGCCCATGAATGTGCATCTTTATGACATGTTGGTGGGGGACATGAGTCGGGGCCTGCTGGCAGGTGCCCATCAATGCTGGATGGGTGGGGTGCAGGGGGACATGAGTCGGGGCCTGCTGGCAGGTGCCCGTCAATGCTGGATGGGTGGGGGTGCTGGGGGACATGAGTCAGGGCCTGCTGGCAGGTGACCGTCAATGCTGGATGGGTGGGGTGGTGGGGGACATGAGTCGGGCCTGCTGGCAGGTGGCCGTCAATGCTGGATAGGTGTGGGCACTAGGGGACATGAGTCAGGGCCTGCTGGCAGGTGCCTGTCAATGCTGGATGGGTGGGGGTGCAGGGGGACATGAGTCGGGGCCTGCTGGCAAGTTCTCGTCAATGCTGGATGGCTGGGGGTGCTGGGGGACATGAGTCGGGAACTGCTGGCAGGTGACCGTCAACGCTGGATGGGTGGGGGCGCTGGGGGACATGAGTCGGGCCTGCTGGCAGGTGACCGTCAATACTGGAGGGGTGGGGATGCTGGGGGACATGAGTCGGGGCCTGCTGGCAGGTGCCCGTCAATGCTGGGTGGTTGGGGGTGCAGGGGGACATAAGTCGGTGCTCACTAGTGCATGGGGACATGTGGGCTGGCTGGGGGGCATGCCCAGGGTGGATGGGCTGCCTACGGAACATGACCAGGGGTGCAGGGTAGTCCCCTGTGGTGTGGGCTGCCTGCATGGTCTGGGGAGGGGGTAGAGGGCACACCTGGGAGGACCCACACTGCCAATTCACGTGTAAATCTCCCCGCGCACCCCTCAGAATACATGTACCCAGCTCCCCAATCCTTATCGCGTGTGATTCTCCATGCGCACCCCCGAAATACACATACCCCGCTCGCACAATGCCTATCGCGTGTGATTCTCCACACGCACCCCTCAAATACACGTACCCCACTCGCACAAGGCCTATCGCATGTGATTCTCCACGCGCACCCCCCAAATACACGTACCCCGCTCGCCCAAGGCCTATCACGTGTGATTCTCCACACGCACCCCCCAAATACACGTACCCCGCTTGCACAAGGCCTATCGCATGTGATTCTCCACACGCACCCCCCAAATACATGCACCCCGCTCGCACAGGGCCAATCGCATGTGAAACTTCCCACGCACCCCAGAAATACACGTACCCCGCTTGCACAAGCCCTGTCGCGTGTGATAATTCCAGCGCACCCCAGAAATACACGTTCCCCGCTAGCGTGATTGCAGTGTAGCGGACCTGTAAGCTGGTCCAGGGTTAGGGCGGTCCTTTGCGCTGCATTGGGGATTTCAATGGCTTTTCTTTGCGCAAGGGGCGTTCTTGGGGGTGCAACTGGCGCTGCGGGATGTTCTCTGCGCCAGTGCTCATTATGGCTTGGGAATTCCATGAATACGCGGTGCGCCAGAATGCTGTTTAGCGCACACGGATGGCGCACACGGCTGACGCACGCTGGCGCACGTTCCCTCTCTGCGCTGCTCGCGTTTGCTGCCTCTGCACTGAAATCTATGAATTACCCCGAGTATCTCACAGCAGCTGCATAACGCTATCACACATCACTGATGGTTTTGTCCCAGATCACACCACATTAGTTCCTTGGTTTGTCACAATCCAAGTTGTGACAAAGAAATTGGACTATGATATATATTAATTTATTACTTTCCTCTTCCAATTTTTTTATCTGATTCTGTAAAGTGGCCATTTACTCTACGCTGGCGTTATTGTATCTCACTTGTTTTTTAAATTTCAGTTGACTCCCTTCCAAAGAGTCAACCTTTTCTTGACACTCCACTCTCAATGCATCTAATTGGGCCTCTTGGTCTGCATTATTCTGCTGTTGTAGAGCCAAGTCCTCTTTTAACTGTTTGATGTAGTTCTCAACTTGGACCTCAGAATCTTGGCTCTTTTACAATTTTTCTTCCGCTAATTTTAGCTCAGTCTAGATTTGAGTTAGGAGTTCAGATTGGTTTTGCGTAAGAGTTCTATTTTCTTCATGTTTTGCCTGCATCACTCCCATATGGAGGCTGTGAGTCTGACCATTTTAACCTGCTCTTCTTTAAGATCTGTCTGTAGTCATGTAGAACTCACTTAAGGCTTGATGTAACAGGCTACTGTCATGCCACACATCCATATCCCATGACGGTGACCTGTTGCATCATCTCTCCAAACCAGACTTCCTCATCTTGCTGCTGCCATTTCCCTCTGACAAATAATTAGTGCAGAAGCTGCTCCCTGGCCATATTTATCTCTACTGTGGTCATTTTGGAAAGTGTTCATTCTTTATTCATTTATTTATATACGGGTAACCTGTATTCTGTCGCAAAATTTCTAGTTTTGGGGTTGATTTTTCTTTAATTTTATACACAGGCCTGGTCTATGTTTGGGGAGGCACTTTTTACAGCGTAACACAGCTTTCCAGCCACCCAAAGTATCACTACCTTGAAGGTTAGTCTGCTGTGTTAAGCTGCCATGGGTGGCAACACTTATCCAAGCCCCCAAGCTGTTAAGGATTCTAATTGGGCATCACACACCAGATCAGGACTCTTGCCCTTAGCCTAGGAGGTAGCGCACAATTAAAATACTTTTTCTTTATTTCCTTGAATTTGGATTGAGCTGGCACCCAACCACCTCACAACCCCTTTTACAAATACCCTGGGTCACAATGGACCATGAACCAGGCAGGTGGGTGGAAATACAATATTTATTTATTTTAAGTTCAAAGAAAATCACACAATTTTTTTATTTGGCAGCAATCACCAACGGGGTGATAATTACAATGTAAAATGATTAAATACACTTGGTTGACCTTCTACTATAACATATCCAAAGCGCGGATGAATAGGAGCTATTTTACTGTTCAGGTATATAGTACCCAAATGAAGATTTCCCCCTGCAATGCTCCCTCAAACCCCTATTAATCGAATTTTGAGTCGATAGAAAGGAGCAGCTAGGTGTCAGGAATACTATCCAGCAAACAGAATTAAAATCCGACCTTCCCCCACAAAATGAGAATTCAAAACCTTTGCAATTGTATAAATAGCGCTCGGAATTACTAAATATTTAATTTAATGCACAGTTAAATTAATGAGGTAAATATGAGTTCTATATCAGGGATATAGGAACACTAGTACCTACAGGGCAAAATACTAACAACGGGCATATAGTTCAAAAAAGCAACTTTGAAATGAAAACAAATCACACGTTGAAAAATTGCAGTTTCTTCTTTTTACAGGTTTCAATGTCAAAACAGTTTTAAAAATGGGTGAAACGGATTTTATGCTGGGTGATAGATGAACATCATAGTGATAATATGAAAGTGAAAGAGTGACTCTAGCTGAAAAACTGGATGAGATTTTCAATGTGAAAGGAAATTCGGTTTTAAAAATAAAAGCAGTTAACATAGATTATCAGTTTAAAAAGTTTTACAGAAACTATATTTTAATGGCTAGAAAAGAGAGATGCCGCCTGTGACACAGGTTGCTTTGCAAGTGTAATCCCTTCGCGCTGTGTTGCTCTTTATGTGGGAATTCGCTAGTTTAATCAAAAAGAGGACCAAGGACTTACACAAGACAGAAATGAGTGGAAGAATTGTGCTAACACTAGAAAATCAAGGACAGGATACATAGAGGATTCAGACTATCTTAAACAAGGTATCAGAGTATGGATGGGATTACTTAGGAGGTGGAACCAAGACAAGGTATCAAATTGGGGTATACTATGTGTTGGTATGGGATGTGGAGATACTCACAATCAGCGCTTGAGTTTGGGATTTGGAACAGCCAACCGGGTTTCTGGACTCAAGGGATCTGGTCACGGCACAACGGCGGGGCTCTACTAGCAGAAAACAGCAGGGCCTGTCTGGTCACGGCACAGCTGCATACAGGTAGTGGGGCAAAAAGCCGGTCTGGTCACAGGATGCTCTCAAAAAGGGTACCACAGCTTTTCCCCCTTTCTCCCTGAGTTAGTGGGATTTTATTATGGGGTTTAGTTCTGAAGGGTGGTTCTGGCTGGATAGGGTCAGCTATGCTCTGGCCTGGTTTTGGATCTGGAATCTTGCATGATGAATATGAAATGTCTGGATGCGCAGAAGCTGGAAATTTCAGAAGAGTGTGTCTTGTCTCTGTGAGCTTCCCCCTTTTATAAGGCAGGTGACATCATAGAATTTACCAGGGGGCAGGCTTTGGCTGAACATGCCTCTAAACAACAGGATTGGTTATGGTTTATTGTTACCACCTTCCTGTCAGCCGGTTGGACTTTAGAGATATGACATCAGTTGTATGGTGTGGGTTTACTATGCCCAGCCCCTCCCAGATTTAATTTTGCCAAACATCTGTTTTGACATAAATTGCACATTTTTACAGTTGTGGTGCTTTCACAAATCACGTAGGCAAATTGCATAGTCCACACAGGGCATAATACTCCCACTCCCAAGTTTGTAGGACTTTGTTTCATCCTTCTAATAAACTTTCACCATTTTCAGTGGAAAATATTATACCTAAAATTCTATAATTTTATACATATGTACCTATTATCACAAAGCATGTTAGTATTTCCTCAGAATACACAATGTTCTGCCATGTCTGTCCCCAACATGCTAGTGAAAGCTACCACGTCTTAATTTATTGCCACAAAAATTGCATTTAAATTGAAAAACGTTCACATTACTGCATTGTCCGGTCGTAGAAATAACAGTCTTAAAGTTTATTAATTAAAATAGTCTTTAGAGCCAGATGGGCTGGCCTTTGTCTTCCAAATATGGTAATTTCTTTCCAGGCCACAACCAAATGTTAGTTTAGCCCCGTGCTGCCTTGGAGTTTGTCTTTGAAGCTCTCCAGTTTAATTTGAGGGGCGGTAGTTTCTTGAAATTTCATAACTAGGTGTCCCAGAAATCTACTGTACCAGCCTCAACCCGAGCCACAAAGTCTGATGAGCATGTGAGATGCTTCTTCGTATACATTCATAGTTTCCAAGGGGCTGGCCCGTTGGGGGAAGGCAAATCATGTTCCCAGAAAGCAAATGTCCTTTGAAGCCAGGCAAGGAAACCTGTTCTGTGGCTTCAGCACAGTAAATGCACTTATTTATTTACTTATTTATTTTTTCTCTGAATCAGAAGCAAGTCTGTTGAAATAACAATATCCCATATATGTTTACAAACATTTCTAGGCAAGGACAGTGCCTAATTCAACAATTTAATTTTAAACAGTAATTTTCTTATTTGCAAAAAGCATCCCTTTTTACACATGGTGAATTTTCCTTTTGCTGTCGCTTCCAATGTGGTTTTCTCTTCCATCAAGATTCTAAACATTATTTGCAGCCCTAGTCAATTTCCCTTACACAGCAATCTGTTCAAGGCAAAGGTCCACTGACACTAACATAAGCACAGAGAAATAGGGCTTCTTGTTGAAGAGTTCAGCTGTGATATTTTGTTGCAAAGTACAGCATTTTTCCGTACGGCTGGAAGTAAAGTTCTTGGTGATTTCACAGATCTTGCCTGACATAGCCTGTCATTCAATGAGAAATGCCCCTTTTCGTTGGAGCACAACCTGAATATGGATGGGCATAGCTGGGTCTCACTGGATCAGAACTGTGTATTGTTGAACAGATGAAAAAGAGCATCAGGGCGCCATCATTTTAATGCAAAATATTTCCTTTTTCAATGGGAAATTTTGAGCTAGCAGCAAAGCAGTGCTGCTTTCCAATTCTCTTCTTTGGTGCACATAAGGAAACACTGGCAGCCTTTCTCGGTGTGTTCCCTGTTCCATCTTGCCCAATAGGTGCTTGCCAAAGACAGCGCAGCTATAATTATTTAGATGCAAAACTCAGTTTCGATGCAAGGGAATGGTGCTCTGCAGAGCCAGCACAGCCATTCTGCTGGTAACTGCTGAAGTGCAGATTGGTGATGGAGAGGAATTCTGCTGGGTGGGTAAATGTACCCCACAATCCCAGTGTCTCTGTTGCATTTTGCTGTTTTCATCCATATTAAAACAAGTACTGTGTTACAGGGGGATGCTGGTACTTCGACTACAATTACATCATCCTATGGAGCTGGTCCAGAGAATGAGGTATGCGTACTGACAGTTCCCTTGAATGAAAGAAAGTAAATCCTGCAATGGATACTATTAGACAGTGACATTCTTATAAATGTGCAGTCTTTCAAACTTTTCTCATTTCAGTTCTAACTTTAAATATCTCCCTAATGCAGAATTCATTGCAAAATGTTTCAGGGCAACATTACAATCAGTATGTTTGGCAGGGTGATCGAGTACACTTGCCATCAATCAGGTGAAATTTGAAAAGTATATTTTGACTAAATGGTGTACACTGTTTACGCGGGTATGTATGTAAGCGATGTGTTCGAGGAAAGATTTTAATTTAAAAAATGTTTGATTCTTCTTTTTTTAATCAATATTCTATTCAAAATGTATACAAGGTCGGGAATTAGAAGAGGAGGCACATGGATCCGAGGTGGTGGACCAGGTGCGGTTGTTACAAAGAAGACCACGGTTTCACAGAAAATCAAGAAAACAAGGGTAAATAAAAAAAATGTTTTCTCGAAGTGTTTTGGGCTGGTGTTTTCTTCATAACATGCTTTTTTTTATTTAAAGTGCTATCTACTGTATGTGTAATTTACGGTGAACATGTTTTTACAACCCATCTCCTAGAGGCCCAGAAGCAAAAGAAGTATAAAGACACTGTGGGCCTCATTCTGAGTATACCGTTACATACTCCGCCCTGGTACAATGCAGACTTACCGGTCTAGTCTGACCTTTGCAGGACCGGTAAGTCCCCATTGATAAAACCATCCCCCATTCCCATTGAGCCCCCATAGGACTCAATGGGAATGGGGAAGTAGCTAATAACGGTACCGCAAATTGCAGTACCGGTATTAGCTCTAAAGTCCCTTAACGGGTCCCGTCCTTAACACCTGGTCAGACAAGGCGTTAAGGAAGGGACCCGTTAAGGGAACTCGTAGTAGGGCGCAAAGGGATTACCGGCACCAGTGCCCTTACCGGTGCCGGTAATCCCTTTGTGCCCAACTCAGAATGAGGCCCACAGACAACAAATGAAACCAAAGATGCTGCTTGCCAAACTGATTTCACCATGGAGCAACTACTATTTGAGGCGCAGCGTGGTCCAGTCAATAAGCAGGCTCGAGATGCTTATGTCCAATGGCCAGAAAAGGAATTGAATGTGACCGGTGAAGCCAGCAAAGTGTTGTTGGACCATTGCTACAATGTGAGAACTTGACAAGATGAAAATAAAACTGAATATAATGAAGATGCATTGGAATTCCGCGAGGACCACTTGACACAATCTACATCCGCAAAGAAAGGTCCACCTAATAAACATTCGCTGTTGACGGTTTCTCCAATTCATGTGCAGATAACACAAGCTGAACTAACAGAGACTGAAGCTTCAACGCAATTGACCGAGTGTCATGAATCGGCGATATCGACCCTTCTGGTCTGCCTGGTCCCTCAGTCAATAACTAGTTACTCCATTCCCTTTTAACATGGCCAACACCAAGAAACGGCGTGGTCTAGTCTTTCTGTATTCATGCGCATGTTTCCTTGAAAACAGACACGCCCCCGCGCTTCTGCGCGTCTCAGCGCTCCGCTTGCCTGCACCTTCGCTCAGCAAGTTTTGTTCTAAGTTCCCAGTCCTTACCTTTGTGATCCCTGGTTCCGGATCCTCCCAGGAACATTTAACGCCTTCCAAGTCCCGAAGCTGCCGTGGCCAGGAGTCAGAAACCAGTGCGCTCGCCGTAGCCCAGCAGACTGGATTCGGAGGATTCTAGACCTTACCTCTACAAGACTTGCTCGTCCAGGAAAAAGAAACCCGTGAACTCCAAGAAGAGATCCACAAGAAACAAACAGGTGAGTCACGAATCCGAAGACTCGGATTCTGACACCAAGGAACTTGCCAAAGATCTCGACTACAGCTTGCCTAATTTGGGTCAATTGTCCACCACAGTTGAGTCACAAACCACAATCACGCAGGACAATTGGCTAATAAAGGAGCAGAAATACATTGTATTTGACACCTGCCTCATAGAGATTATACTGATGATGAAATGTGTGCATCCAGTGAGGGGGAAAATATGCAGGGAGCCATTGGTGATTGTGACTCGTGTATTACAAGGCACTAACCTGAAAATCCAAGCCACCTGTGCCCACTTCCATAATACATTTTCATGGTCCGCTCAACCGATGCTGGTCAAAGTGCCAGCTGGATATCTACTGTGTTCAGCAGCTCTTCTTTTCAGTGGCTCTACTTTTAGTAAGTTGTCCAGTTTCTGTCAATGTGTGGGACTTCAGTTTCTTGCTAATATCAAAGAGAATTGTTATTCCCCGCTATTAGTTAAGCCTGGAAAATGTAAAAAATGTCAATTGAAAGGACACAGTCTGGCAAATGGTTCAGGCTAGCTGGTGAAGGACAGTGTGAAAGCCCCAGATTTTCAGCAAAGTCCTGCACATACCACTTTCAGGACATGGAAACTAAAATAAAATGTGTGAGTTCAGAGTTCGTATAGGTGTCCGAATGTAAATCCTAAGTGGTCACGGAGAAACATGGTTTCATAAAATCCATCCAACATCTTCAATTGAGGGGAATGCAAATAGACCTCATAGCCACTGACAGACATGTTCAATAGCCAAGGCCATTCGAGAGCAGTTTCCAAACATTCGCTATCAATTTGATGTATGGCATATTGCCAAATCAATCAATAAAGAAATCACAGCTGCAGGTAAAAAAAGGGTTCTGGAAATATTTTACAGTGGTCCCAGTCGTTCAGCAACCACCTTTGCTGGAGCACCAAAACCTGTGATGGGTCTGTGGAAATTCTACTTGAAAAATGGCTCTCATTGATGCACCACTGTTCCAACGTTCACTCATGGACAGAAAACCAACATTTTCACCAATGTGCACATGGACCTTTTTTCGGAAGAACAGGAATGCAAGAAGAAGTGGTTGGTTCTATCTTCAACTCCACACAAAGCTCTTGAGAAGATTGTGTTTGATCAAACTCTTTCAAGAGACCTGAAGGGACCCACAGAATTCTGTCACACCGGAGATTGGGAGGTGTTCCACAATATGTGCCTAAAGTACAGGCCCAAAAGGTTGCATTTCAGCACAGACGGTATGCAATATCGAACATCACTAGCGGTATTAGCGCATAATGAGAACATGAGAGAAAACAATCGGGAACTGCAGGAAACTTTGGGATGCTTTGTTATACAATGGCCTTTGCTAAAAGAAGCAAAAAAATGGTGGTCAAGCCAATATACCAGGAAATGGAATTTGATTTTGTGAAAGATCTCACTTTGACTGTGTTGGACATGCATACTCATGGAATCGAAAATGATTTTATTCATAGGACACATACATTGCCACAAACATTGCAAACGTGCCCTGTCCACCAAAAGCGGACGTCGTTGAACAGTTAAATTGCCGGTATAAATGATTAGCAGTGGTGTGTATGTTCCACAATGTTTGTACATTGTACATGACCAATGGAAATCTATGTAACTTGAATTTCAAAGCTATTAAAAGTATTAAGAAGTATTAAGCGTCCAAATTGTCTTTTCAAATGTATCCTTTGTCCATTTTTTTTGCAAGAAGTGCCTGTTGGAGGATGATATACAGTGTAACCCTATGTTTTCCCCCTTCCCGCTTTCGGCCAGCTCTTGTGGGTCCTTCACTGATCAGGGCACGGGAGGGTCAGATGGATATCTGCATGAAAGAAACTGTAGAGTCATGCACGTGTCCAAATGGACAGAATAAATATGCGTCCCACTAAGGAATGAGACCTAAGCTAAATAAAAAACTTGGCATGCAAGAACTAATGACTGTAAGCAAAACACTGCATGAAAGGGGGCTGTTGGTGTGAAATAGGTGCATTTTTACCTATATTTTTGTGGGGGCATGTGTTAGGGGTCGTTGCTTTCGGATGCCTTATCAGAAGGGCTGATCTTTGATTTGCGGCCTTTGGAGCCTTACTATTTCAAACACAGTGGGGATAGGTGTTAGTGTTACCAAAATATATGACCACTCTAGATTAGGTATATGGTAGGTGAATTTGACGTGGTGTGGGGGTAGGGTCTATTGACCAGATGAATTCAAACGGAATAGGGCTCATGGGTTCATGGGACCGTGGCCTGGCCGGGAGGGGTTGGAGATGGCATGAGTCAGTCAGCAGAGATGGATGGGGAACTAAGGTTGGAGCAGGCCTTGGTCTCACATTCTTGGATGAGCACATTATGTCAGGGCTCAATACTCACTACTTGCAAAATGAATAGCTGCATTTTCGCTGGGAGAGGGAGAGTGAACAGTTTGCCATAGGTGCAGAGGGCCTCGAAAAAGAAGGCGTTTGGAAGGATACAAAATGGATTTCGAAGTATACACATTAGCATGAAATATGGGTGATGCAAATAGGTACAGGAGGGGTGGAGATATCTCCCAACTTAGCTTATAAGTCATTTGCCCGGCACGAGAATGGTGCAGGGCGGCGGGATATACTGCCTCTCCTCCAACATCTGTTAGTGCATGGGAAGTTTTCAGTGGAGATGGAAGGGGACTTAGATTTATGATTTGTCAGTGTCTCACGTTATCCGCAGAGCACATTCCTCTGTGAAAACAGGGCGCACGCAGATGTGACAATGGGGAGGACACTAACTGGAACTGTTGTCATAAAATAACTAAATCACTATCAATATAGAAGAGTAAAAAAGTATTCATGATAGCGCAGCATTGGTGGATGCCAGCAAAAAATGAGTTTGTATTTCGAACATATTTCAAATGCCACGTTGGTCATCCGGGTGAATCACTCACATGGGAGTGAAGGTCACTGCGTTTGATGTTGCTTGTGGACTGTTCACACCAACGCATCCTGTACAGTATGTTTTTAATTTGTGGCTTTCATTCACCAAAAGGAAACTTAGCATACGCGCTCCTAAGAAGGTTCAATTGTTGCTCGTCCTTGGAAGTAAGGGAGGATTTGCTATGGATTGAATGACGGGAGGTGTGTAATACCTGCAAAAATGATAAGGTTCATCATTTCAAAACTGGACAAAGGAACATGTAATTTCATTTTATGAAAACCGTTGATCTGAGCGGACACTCTGCGTTACACCAAGAGAATGGAAATATCAAATATAATGTAAGTTTTGCTATAGATGACTTTATAGACGAACGAGTCAAGGTTTCATTTTCTGACCGGTATTGCTGGCTTACATTGCAATGGGTTGTTGGTTGGGGCATATTGTGACGACACGCAAACACAACCTGTATGTATTTGTCTTTGTCGCGGGCACATGGGCAGTCCAGCACTGAAATGCATGGAGTCCAAGGCTGGGCTCCCCCAGGTTTCACAAACGCCAAGTTCGTTGCTAATATTCCGTTATAATGCCGTCTATGTGTTGTTCGAATTCTTCCATCAGCTTCCACATCCGCATCCCATTGCGAGCTAAACATATTTCACAGCACTAACCTCTCAAGCACATGGTAGACTCCAACTTTCCACAATGTTTTCTCTGGTTTTCCATTGTTTCTGGTTTGTGTTCATTATTAGGTTTCACCCAGTGCAGAATTAAAGGGGTAAATGGATAATTTAGAATAAAGAACAGCTACTGAGATATATTTCTCTTATGTTTACTACAGAGCTACATCCTTCCTTTCTGCGAATGTCATCGTTTCCAGATACCCAGTGAAGGATTCTTCAGCAGACAGTGGCAGATACACCTAAATGGCTGGCTTACAATTACGCTGATTTGGGATGATCGCCCCGGACCGATATTCCCTTTTGCGGTACCAGTGACAAGGAACGACCTGACATCATTTACCGTGGTCTAGCAAGAAGCTGATGTCGAAGCCTTGCGATTCAAGCTGCGTCCAATGCGCTTCTTCTACCGAAAAGAACACTGTGTGCCTCATGATAAATATTTGATGTTCGAAAACAGCGAAATTAAAAATGTGGTTGAATGTGGAAATTGGCAGATGTTCTCAGAGTGTTTATTGTGAAATAAAAGCACATTATAATTAGTAAAGTATTGATATTTCCTTTAAAAATAGTGTTTTCTATTCCGATTTGGGACGCGCAGTGCTGTGATAGGATGTGTGTGTTGATATTTCGGGTTCTGCGTCAACTAACGTTAAGACGTAGGTGATGACTGGGTGTGGTTGGCTACCCTGCATACGAACGTCATGAAAATAGGTGGAGAATGTCGCTAGGAATAGTGATGTCAGCTTCAGGGGCGGGGGATATGATTTATGCTGCGAGGGCAGTTCAATTTAGGGTGATGCGGCAACGGATAACATTAGCACAAGATGGCTGCAACCCGCTGCCTGATTTTGCATGTGTAAAAGTGCGAACAACTAAGGTTAGGTGCATAGTAAGTGTTTTTACGATTGATCACAGTTTTCTTAAAACCACATGCCCGAACGTTCGGGACAATGATATTTTGGAGCGCACTATTCCTTTAAGGGCAACATTGGCTGCCAAAATGGCAGATTTGCAATATATAGGGCTTCTTTGCATTTATGCATTGTTCACCGCGCCTTCTACATGAGGGACCCTGAATCTATCCCAAGAATATTGACACACTCCCTACCATCTAGAACACTATGATTCAGCAATGATGCACTTGTAACATTGCCACGCATAACCCGGAAATGGCATGGAGCCTCTTCGTAAGCCCTTTCAGCTATCAGCCTCTGGAACCCTATAGCTAAACACCTGTACACTGAAGAAGATCCTCTGACAGTCAGGAAGCAACTAAAATCCTGGCTTTTCACACTAACACCACCATTACTCGAGCACCAAAATCTAACCAAATAATCACTGCATGAGACTAGCACTGAAATCTCAACCAACCACACCCCTTTCTGTGTCAATATCATCCCAATGAATGGGACTCCCTACTCATACACATCGCTGACTAAGACTATTGAAAAATGAGCTCTACTGGGTTGGACACGATGAATTCTAAACTTTAACCTGCGTCGCATCTAGATAGAAATGTGAATGTTAGCATGCGCCACACTTAGATGGAATTCTGAACTTTAGCCCGCGTCTAGACAGTATTATGAATGTTAACATGCGCCACACTTAGATGGAATTCTGAACTTTAGTCTTAGTCGCATCTAGATAGAAATGTGACTGTTAGCATGCACCACCCTTAAATGAAACTGTGTATGATGACAAGTGCAGCACTTGAATGTAATCGTGATCACTAGCCTGCCTCACATTTAGACAGAATATTGAAAATTAGAAAGCACCACACTCCAATGAAATAGTGAATGATAGCAAGCATCACACCTAGACATAATTAGAAGGACAGTAATGACAACTAACCAATCCACTAACAATTTCAATCCTCTGCATACACTTCTCAAACTCTAACCAAACACAACCACAAGCCTAAAACGCAGCAATCCGCACAAACTTCACTACACTGCAACCACCAACAAATCGAACATAGACTTGCACAACAGCACACTGTTACGCTCACCTGGCTCCCACGGGGGCGTCGATCTGAACTGGCCAGCTGTTGTTTCCACCAGTGAGACGCGTAGTGCCGAGATGATGGACTGGACTGGCCCACCCAGCTTCGTTTGTTTGACTCGTAGGAATATCCTTCTGTAATGGAGAAAGGGAATTAACCACCTGCAGAGTTTGAGCGCTAACCCCACCTTCCCCTCTCCCGTAGTTCTTCCCACAGGTCACTTTTGGATTCCCTCTATGCTCTCACCTGATGGTTTGGAAAGATGAGCTCTCCATCCTGCTTCGAGCGCAGGGGCGCGTAGATGACCAATTTCTTCACTGGCGTGGAGGAGTAGGGGAGTTCCAGAACGGTATTGACTCAAAGAATGCCGGCGAGACGCCGTACGTCTGTAGTTCGTAAGAGTTCAAAACACGTCTGACCTTCACTCTGTCCAATTCCTTTTAGGTTGCTGTATTGCCCTTATGAAGAGTTCCACGTGGCAACCGGTAAGATGCAGGTAAGGGTTTATATTATCCGGCTCAGTTCGATAAAATGGTGTCAATGTATAACATGTGGCTTTTCCCCATTCAGGCGCTGATGTGGTATGAGGTCTTGGGGATTGATGCCTCCAGCAGTAAAACCAGGTAAGTCTTTTGGGAAAAAATTGGGTTCCCCTTATTGCGCCTTGCTGTTCTGTTGTTTCCCCATAGGGGCCGGGGCACGGCGGAGATGCAGCGGAGGCTGCGCCGACCCGAAATGAGGTAAGTACCCCCTGTGGTAAATCAGGTAAATCTTGGGGGGTAGCTTGTACAGTCTTAGAGTATCCCCTTGGCTCACCTTGCTGTTTTTGTCTCCTTAGGTGTCGGAGAGCGGCCGCGAGCTGGAGAAGAGCGTGATGGAATGCTGAAGTGCTGCAAGGCAGGTGAGTACAGCGCGGCGCTGCAGGATGCGAAGTAAGGCGTTTTTAAAGACTTCTTCTCCAGCTCCGTGGCGTGATGGATCAGGATTCAGGTAAGGATTAAAGGTAAAACTCCTGTTCTGACCTTTCCTCCTTCTTTCTTCTTGTTTCCAGGAGCCCCGGACTCGAGGCGGGCGTGGCTGAAGACTGGAAGCTGCTGCAGGCACGGTGAGCGTTACGCTGCTGGATGCAGAATAACGCGAAGCGTGTACTGCTGTCCGGGCGTGGTTTAAATAGCCTTGGAAGTAGTCCCAGGTAAGTATTCTTCCACAGCCCCACCCGAGTAAAAAGTAGTCCCTTAGGTAAAATAGTCCCTCCTAAGCCTCATTTGGCTTGTGGCTTCTTGCAGCATGGTCTGCATCAGGTAGGTTTGCAGCATGGTCTGCATCAGGTAGGTTTTCTACTATGAGCCTGGCGCCCATGGCGCCAGGACTGACTCTATTCTTATAAGCCTGGCGCCACAGGACTGCACCCAAACAGCCCCTAGCTGGGGTTTTTGGGCTTGCTCCAAATGGCATGATGCCTGCTTCTGGGGTTGCTGGGCCTGTTCTGGTTTCCCGGGGGCAGGCATCATGACACACACCACGACTACTGACCATAAAACACCCCAAGCCCAGCCAACGGACCCACCGGGCTGAGGTTCCCAACAGCACATCACTGCTCTGTTGCACTTTTCCAGCTTATTCCCACTAACTCAGCCCCCCTCCCTCTTTCAGAGCCGCTAGAGCACCAGGGGACCACTCCGGTGGTGATAGTGTGCAGTACAAATATCCTTTAACATTAACATTAACATTAACTTGACCAAATACTGTCACAAACCTCTGTCAAGCTGCACTGCTCTTCTCCCTGCTCTTCTCCATGGAAACCCCAGACCACTTTGATTCCAAATGGCACCTAACACTTCACCCCACCTACACGTATACCTGGTTTGTTCTACCCCTGTTAGCCCCAACTAACCGGCTTGACGCTAAAATCCTCTGTCACTTTACAGTACAAACACAAATCCCCTCACATGGCTACTACCGTCCGATCAATGACCACATCAACATTAATCAAGCTATGACTTAGCACTCTTCTTTGGCCCTATCACACACCTGCATGTCAGCAGCTAAGCAAGAGCCAAAGCGCTTTAACCTATGAGCTCTTGCCTTCACATAGCACATGCCCAACCATCACTGCCAAAGCCATAGAAGAAAAACCACACTCAGGACTAGGTTCTTCCCACCTGAACACATTAACAGGTGTTGCTGCTGCCTCTCCCCTAACAACCTTCTTCCCTCTTCACTTGTAGAGGCAAGAGCAGTGAGTTGAACAAAATGTCAGAAGGGTACTATAGAAGACCACGTTGCATTTCATTACATTATTGTATCGTACTGGGCAGACTTCAGCTCTTCGTGTTTCCTCATTGCATTATTTGGTTCAATTCTTGCAGGGAGTGTTTTTAGAACTGTGAAGGGTTTGTGATGTCATAACTGCGTGCCAATTGACATATGGGACCACAGGTGAAAGGTCAGTGTGCTTGTCAGTATGTTCATGAGGAGGAAGAGGAAAGCACCCCAAACCTGTCCTCTCTAATTGTTTTCCCCATGTGTCAAAGACATAGGGACAGCGTATGACTTTCTTGTGGTACCAGAGGTGGGCTTGTGTCATCCTGACTCCCTCGATCTGTAGGCGCAATGTCTCAGAGACTGCCAGAGAGATGGCCTTGATCTGCCTAACCCTTGGCACATAGGGAGGTTGGTGTTTTTCTGTTTAATTATTTTTAATTTTATTGATTGGCTGAATATTACAACCTTTCAATTTATACAAATGCATCATACAAAACTTTTTAAAACAAAGTTAACCTACAATAATATTTTCTCTAAAAATTCAGAGAAAAATTCAGCATAAGTCACAATTATACATATTTCAGTGAATTTTAGATATCAAGGTTAATAACACAATCTCAGGGAAAAAAACCTGAGAGAGAAATGAAAAGTTAACATATATCTCAGTGTTCTATCTGGCCAAGTTTCAGCTCATGTAAAAAGCCAATAGTGGCTATTTGTACAGCCATTCGTTTGGCACCAAAAACTTGCAACCAGAATTCCTCGTTTTCTGTTGCTCCCAAGGAATTAAAACAATGTGCAAAACATGTATAGCGTTGCAGAGGAACTCCAGAACAATACACAATGATATGCTTCAAGGTTTCAGGGAACCTGGCAAGATTGCAAAACCTGCAAACATTCACAAGTGAGGCCAGAAGATGCCGTCTATGTTGTATATCTCGGGTGGGCTACAGATTTAAACGGAATCGCATAAAATCTTGCCTAAAATTATGAGAAGGCTATTTTACCAAATACGATTCCGGGGTTCTGAGCTTTTTATGCCCAAATTGGGTTGGTTCCCAATATTTAGAAAGCTGACACGATTCTATGGTTGAGATCCAGTCTCACTGATATAACTTTAACTTTGCACGGTCAGGGTTGTTAATTAAAAGGGCAATTGTAACATCAGCATCAATGAGAATGTTTATGGCCAGGTTCCGCCATCTCTTTTGAAAATATTGCATAGATAGCAGCAAGTATCGGCCTAGAATATAGGAGATATCCTTGTACTGCAATGAAATTATACATTTCCGTAATAACGAACACAGTTTCCAGGCAAACATGATATATAAAGATAGCGAGCCTAATTCAAAGCGAATATGGGCAATTGGGACACAGTTAGGCAGATTGAGTACCGAACGCCAAAATTTGCCTTCCAATTGATCCCAAAATGCTTGAGTTTTAGGTGTCCGAGATTCAGAACCATAGGTGATAATTGGTACCACTTTCATTGAAAAAAAGGTTAATATAGGGCTGCATGTACATTTTCCAAATGTATAGAGAATTACTTTTGATTGGGAAATTAGAGCCTGCAATTTGGAATTTACATCTGCTACGTAGAGCGAATCATTCTCAGTGTCGCTCACTATCACACCCAAATATTTGTAGACAGAGGTGGAGAGGATAGGTTCATGATTTAAAGTCCAGATGAACGGTTTGCGGATTTGACGCCTCGTATTATAGCATTCCATGACTTGAGTTTTTGCTAAGTTAATGGTCATGGCATTTTCATGGGCATATGAGGTTAGACCTCTGATTAGTCTTTGCAATCCCACTTGTGTTTTTGATAGTAGGATCAGATAGTCTGCATAGAGTAGCCATGGGATTTGATGTGATCCTAACTTGGGAGCATCAGAGTTAATATTTGTGAATTTTTCACCCATGTCCAAAATGAAAAGGTTGAAGATGGTGGCTGCCAGAATACACCCTTGCTTCAGGCCTCAATAAGTTGGTAAAGAGTCCGTCAAGGGTGGTTCTAATGCATATTGATGTATTAGAATGGAGTAGTGGAATTAATTTAACTCGGGAAGGAGGGCAGCCCATTTGAATCAATTTATGTAGCATCAGAGCTTGTTCGATGGTGTCGAAGGCCTCCTTGAAATCCACAAAAGCTACAAACAGTGGCTGATTTTTCTGAAGACAAAGGCCCTTGATTGAGGTGATAGTTGTAATATTGATGGCTGTGCCCTTTCCTGCAACAAAACCAGTCTGGAACATGTCCTACATGCTCTTTGTTTTGATCAAGTCGTGTAAATCTCGCAATATTAGGGATGCAAAACATTTTCCTGGAGCGTCAACAAGGGCGATAGGCCTATAATTGACTGGATCATGCCTATCGCCCTTCTTGAATATGGGAACAATAAGAGAGCTGCACCAGGATTTTGGGATCTTTTGAGTAAGTATTATTTGAGAGAATAGCTCATAGAGAATTGATGCCCACATTTCCAGAAATTGTTTCAACATAAGGTAAGAGAGGCCGTCGGGACCAGGTGCTCTTGAGCGGCTGGCTCTGCAGATATAATAAAGAGGTATCCCTACAAAATATCCCCACCAAAAATATCGGCGTACATATGGCCGTTTGTCTCGCCATAGGTGATATTTTTGTGGGGGATATTTTAGGGGAGCGGGGGGGAGGGGATGTCCCCCGCACATTTTAAAATAATGCAGGGGTTGCGGGGGTGTCCCCTGCAGGGTCCATGGGTCAATATTGCCACAAAAATATGGCAATATTTCTGTATCGCGATATTTTTGCGGGGATATTAACACATGGAACCAATAAAGAATGTCAGTAGCTTAGAATGGAATCTAAAAAGGACCCTCCAATTTAGGGAAAGGAGGGGAGAGCTTCGAGTCAGGAGCAGCATATAATCTGGAAAAATGGGCACGCCATTGGGTTGTTGACACATCATTTATTTGCATGCAGCTTTGTGAGCGCCTATAGGTTTTGCCTATAAGGGCCTAGGTTCCTAGTTTTTAGAGCAAATCTGAGTTAGCATACATTCACCATCTTTTTGAAACAGAGCTGCTTGATGAGCTCTTCTCCAGTTTCAATGTTTTGTCTTAATAGTTTTTAGAGTAGCCCATCGCAGGTCATCTGGTAAGAGTTGGGCCAATTTCTTTTCTCTCCTAAATAACTCCTTTCTCCTTTGCATATCTAGATAGAAGATATGATTGGTTGAATGTATAATCTTTGGTTTAGAAGTGGTGGAAAATTGGTGTAGCAAAGGAGTGTAGTCAGGGACAAACACGGTGGAGAGCAAAGGATTCGAGAACCAGTCCTTTAGCAAAGTACTAAAGTATGATAACTTCGGTTCAGTCCAATACAATCGATTCGAGGCCTAATTAGATTGAATAATACCTGACATCTTAACAGTAGGTGTGTCTGGGCTGTTCGTATCGATGGTCCATTTAAGATTCAGGATGTCGTGGTCACTTTCTATGGTCGGTAAGACCTGGAAACCGATTAGGGAGCAGAATAAATCACGGCTAACATAAATAAAATCGATGGTGGCAGTGGATATGCCTCTCTTCCAAGTAGCGTGGGGGGGCGAATCCTCAGGGAAGGACCCATTGACCATAACCAGATTTTTGGAATGAACAAAACTATTCCAACTTTGTAGTCTAACGTTAGAAGAAGCTTTGGGGTTATCTAAGCAATGTAATTTTAAATCACCAGCTAAGATTACATGATCAGGTGGGGAGGTTTGCAGCATACTCAACTAAAGAGATTCAAGAGCTTTAAGAAATACATCAGAAGATTGTGAAGCAGGGTTCCAATATACATTTATAATGGAATAGTGAATCTACCTAATGGTTATTTGAACCAGCTGCAAATAAGGATTAGGGGCCTGATTCTCAATTAAAGAGATATATGGGCTAGTTTTGATAGCAGCCAGAAGGCCGGACATCCAGCGGCCTCTGACCGTACAAATTGCTGAATTTAGTATTATATGGTAATTATCCCAAGAGGGGCACTGGGTGAACCATGTTTCCTGGAATAGGACAACATCATGTCCAGAGAGGTTATTAGCTGAAGATGATAAGAGATGTCGAGGACCCCTCGTATTCCAGCTAATCAAGGAAATAGAGGGCATAGTACACCGAGAAGACTTAACTGTTTGCACACAAGCATTTGAAATGCAATGAATTCTGGGTAGAACCTTTTAGTGAGTTTGCAATGTCTGCAGATCCTTCCTTCAATTGATGGTTCCTTATATTGGGTAATGGAACCGGGGCAGATCTCATGGGTTCAGTTAGTAAGCCAAAACATAATTTGTTTAGCTCGAAATGAGCCGCCCACAGAGTGTTGAGTAGGACTCTTGATCGGAGCCAGATCCTGGCAGCAGAAAGATCAGTATCATGAAGAAATTCGATTAGTTCCACATCAGAGGTTTCAATGTCTTCAAGCATCGGAATGTCTCCAAAAATTGCCAGGATACTTGTTCGATTCAGGTCGTACTTAGTACAGGGGAGCTCTCTGCATTTAATAATTAATGAGTGAAACAGTCCGAGCTAATGAGCTGCAGTCCGTCTTTTTTAGAGGGGCACTGGGGAGGGGGGAAATGCTTGGGTAGGGAATTGGGGAGTGCATTGGCCCTTTGCTCCAGAGGCACAAGTGAAAGTTTCAAAGGCATCAAAGGAGTCTTGGTTTTTGCCTGGAAAACATGGGTCAAAGACTGACTTTCCACTTGGTCGTTGGGGCAGCTGAATGTGTTCAGTGGTTTGGGAAAATGCAGAGACATATATTGATCAATTGCCCTAGACATAATTTGTTCGAATAAATGACTCGCAGATATAAAATCAGTCTGACTAGGATGCTCAGAGTTGTAAGTGAGTTTGAAGTTTGTCAAAGAAACTTGAGAAGGAGCAGAGGTCAAAGTAGGCTTTAAGGATTGAGTGGAAGGAGGAAGTGGTTCGCTAATATTTTCCGTTGAAGAAGTATTAGTTTTAGGATTAACCAAATTAGATTTGGTTGGATGAGAGGAGATATAGGAGTCAATCTCTTTACGGATTTCAAAATGCCCAAATCAAGGGCTAGGTCGTTTTGAATCGAAGCATTAATCGTTAGAGAATTAGATGAGTTTTGAGGTTTGGTAGACACAAACTGTTGACTATCAGTTAATCCAACAAGTTTGTTCAGTGGTGGATAGGAAGGAGGTAGCACAGAAGGTAACATTTATTTAGTTCTCTTTGCCAGAGAAAACTGCACATACTTAAGCTGCACTGCTTTGGCAGCAAGAGTAACTTTCTTTGCCGGAAGCTGAATGGTTTTAATAAACGACTTTGTGGCTGAAGAAGAAATATGCTGAGAGGCTCGATTTGGTTTTTTTTTGGTCAGTTTTCTTAAGGGTTGGTATTTCTTTGATGGGTAGGGAGCCCCCTGAAAAGATGGTAGAGGTTTGCTTATCTGGTACTGTACAGTTAGGCAAGGGAACACTTGCAGCAGCCTCTGAAGATGATAGTGTGAATGACTCGAGGAAAAAAGGGAAGAATACTGGGACATAATTTGGCAGGCGGATCGGCATCCATAATGGAAATATTGGATGGAACAGAACTCAGTTTTTGTTGCTTTATTTTGCATATGTGCTGTTAATTCGGTTTGCCATTTAGTCAGATTTGTAATTCGTATATCTTGCTTTGTCAACTTGGAGTCAATTGTTTCATACAATGTGAACAGCGCAGAGATTGCTAAATTCATTGTGTGAAAAGTTGTTTCAACTAGTATTGAAGAGGAGACAGCCAACAAGGGCGGAGGGCCCGAGAAGGCTTGGTGAGGGGGAAGGCAATACGGGGGATAAAGGAGGGTTGGCGCGGAGAAGGGGCAATGTAAGAGGAAGCTATGGCTGAGGTATTGTCAGAGTAAATGCGTGAAACTTCAGGCAGATCAAAGTTAGTATCGACTTTGCCACCGTCAACAATGAAAGAGGAGTTGGAATGAAGTTCGATAACAGCAGAAACAGTTTTGACACTGGGGGCTGATGGGGTAGAAATCGGTTGAGAAATTGCTTTGAGAACAGGCAATAAGGGAAAGTTGGGAGGCGGGAGATCACCACTCAAGCGAGTGAGTATAACCGCATTTGGAGAGTCTTCATCCTCACAGATATCATCAAGAGGTTGTATATGGGCTGATAAAACAACGCCCTTAATCATGGTCGCATCTGAAATAGTCGGAAATGGGGCCAAGGGTAAAGTGTGAGCAGTAATCGGAGCGATTGAGGTAAAGGGCAACAGAGGCGTATTTGAAGCATTAGTGAGCACACCTGCTGGATTGAATAGCATTTGATTAATGTTTCGGGATTTTACCTTTTGTTTTGAATAACCACAGGCTAATGCCTGAGACCCGCCATTCGAGCATGGTCGCGGACTGCTACACATTTGGTTTCGTTTTTGAGAGGTTGCTTTAGGAGTTGCAGGTTCCGACATGTTGGTTTTCAAAGAGTAGATACCGCGCCACAAGGCTAAAACGCAAGACGATAGAATGTACAGACCCGGTAACACTTCGATGAACAAAGAACAGAATCAAAAACAAAATAAAGTTAACACAGGCGCTGTACGCTACACAGCGAACAGCTCACTTAAGAAGCACTTGTGAAGCACGCGCCGAAGCGCGTTCACAGAGGTGATATAGTGAGTTCTGTGTAATAGTCAGGATCAGTGAAGCAGCACCGCCCTGCAAAAAGTATCAGAAAGTTAGCCGTGTCCAGCAAAAAGAAAGTCCAGCAGAAAAGTCCTCAGTGGACAAGGTGTACCATAAAAGTCCAAGACACAGCAGTCACGAAAAGTAGAGGGTCGCAGTCGTAGTAGAGCGAGGACCCAAGCAGGAGCAGCGTTCCCTCACAGCAAACAGTTCACTTAAGAATCACTTGTGAAGCTCACTCTGTTTAATCATTGTTTTGGTTTCACTTTGTTCGAAAATAAATAAATACCTAAATGATAAAATATTAGTGTGAAAAAACGACAATCCTCTTTTTGCTAGGTCACTGTAGAAGCATTCTGTTTCGATAATGTAGATGTACACAATGTACTTGTCACTTTCCAAGCAACCCACTTGATTGCTTCATTGCGCCACTTGGGCATCATTACAGAAATGGGTGGCAGTGTATAATTGAGCAGACCACTACCACCCTTTACAGAAAATCTGTGGCACTGGTCAGAGATTCCTGGTGTCAGTAAAAATCCCTTTTGCTGGATCTTCCACCCAGTACTTTCAGCGGGGCTGAGTGGGAGGGGCTGCATTACCATTGGGGCACCGTAGGGGCTACTCCATTCTAATTCCACTAGGCCCTCTCTACCCCTGGCTTGGAATGCTGGCTTGGTATTACAGAGCCTGTGGTAAATGGAGAAACGCTACCTCTTATTATTATTGTTAAGGTATTTACTGAGCAGACATGGATTTGAGAAGCAACATAGTGCTTTACAATCATAGGGGGAAGAACATGGTGAGGGGAGCAGAGAAACAAGGGAGAGCTAACAACAGGGGAGGCTGGAAGGCCGGCAATTTGCCAGCAGCAGATCTAGAAGTAACCAGGGGAGGAAACAGTGGGGGGTCAGCTCACCCAGTCTCAGGTATGGTGGGGAGTGGAGCTAGGTGTTAGGGAGGAGCCATTGCTTGAAATTAGACCAGATCATAGCTTGTCTAAAAATGTGGCAGATGTTGCAGGAGGCACCCCGGTGGACTCAAGGAGCCATACCTACAGCATATGACCAGTCCTTAGGGACCCCTACCTTTGTGGGAGAAGGGGCCACAGAGGCATGCAACTCTGCTTTTTGAGGAGGACCCACATGGCTGACCTCTCCTGGTGGAAATGGCTGGCTCGGCAGTGAAATGGGACACCTGGCCCTTTTAACTGCTTGCTTGGATGGAGTGGGATTACTTAATTTAAACCTCCTCCACTCCGGTTTTACTGCATGATGGGATAGGCAAACAATAATTACTCTATATTAGCACCTGGGGGAGAGATGACAGCCAATCAGATGGCTAGATATGCAGGTTTACTATATGGTAAAGCCTCCGTCCCATGCAGGCCACTAAAGCCTCTCCCAAGGCTGCCATTTATTTACCGTTGTTTCTCGCAGTGCCTCCAAAGGTCCCCAGCACCAGCACGTAATCCCCTGTGCCTTTTCCCTCCACCCTTGTGTAAGCATGCAGTGCCTGCACTCACCAGCTCTCCCTTATACCATCTGCAGGTCCAGTGCCAAGGCGCTCCTTCCACCCTCGCCAAAGAGATAGAAAATAGACATGTATGCATTGTGGCCATCTTTGTTGATAGTTTCCTGAAGGGATTCGGCATGCGGAAGACACACAAAGCCGAATTCCCTTGACAAAAAACAACTAGACACCTGCCTCACGTTCCCTTTGTGCTAATACAATATGTAACTTGGTGGGGGTGGGGGTAGGGCTTTACTGTCCCGTGAAGCCAGCGACCCTGGTGTAGGGTGACAGGATGTCCCGGTTTCGCTGGGACTGTCCCGGTATTTGGTGGTCTGTCCATCTTTCTCAAGATTATGTTTCCGTTGGAAACTGCAGTGGTCCTGGTTTTTTGTAGTTTCCGCGTCCCCATCAATTAGTGAGGTTAGGGAGGGTCGTGGAAAAGCCCCCACGGCTAAAAGGAGGTCAGGCGGAGGTCACTGCGCAGTCCCCGCTTTTATTGCGGATGAGGATGGAGAGGGTTTAGGAATGGCCCCTCCTCGGTCGCCGTGAGGACAGTCTAGAGGGTGCAGCACGGCCCCTAGGGATGAGGACCACAGGGTGGAGGAGAGCACACCTCGCCCCAGACAAGAGGACCAGGAAGGGGTTTCCGCGGCCCCACCGAGAAGACGACAAAGGAGAGGCGGGCGGACGCCCCTGGCTCTCAGGAGGAGGAGCTACTCAACCCGAGCATGAGCTCGCATCAGCAACGGTATTTCAGGGATGATGAAGTTGGGATTGAGGAATATGTAGGGCAGTGGGAGGATGAAGGTTCTAGGGCATTAAGGAGGAGGGGGAATGAAAGGAGGGGTTTTAGATTGCATCTGGAAAGTCGGGAGCAAGGGATTTGGGGGGCAAGATGTCGGGGGAACAATTGGCTGGGTGAGACTGCTGACATGTTTTGTCCCCGCAGTAGGAGCCCAGTAAGAAAAGAGATGAGGAGCATTGGAGTGGAGGTCAGACCGCAGACAGGCGATGGCAGGACGGAAAGAGGTGAGCGGGAAAGGGACTGGTCAACTGCATGACAGAGGGGAGATATGAGGACGGGGGCAGGAAATGAAGGGTTTGGTCTGCAAGGGTCAAGGAGAGAGATTGGTGCACAGGCTATTGGAGCCATGGTGAGTGACAAGGGAAATTGCTCGGTGGAGGTACAAACGGACAAAGTGGTTGAGCCATTGGCGCTCGAGGTACAGGTTTCAAAAGAGAAAGAAACTGATGTGAAGGGAAAGGAGAAAAAGCTACCTTACATGGGCATCACGAAACATTTGGGGGCACACTTGATGGCAGCGACTAAGGATAAGATTCAGGCAGGGGAATTTGTGGACGTGTTTAAACTGCTTCATAGGGAAGTGAAAGCAAAGGAGGGTTCTAAGGAAGAGGCGAGAGAGTTGGCCTCACGCCCAAGAGCATCGGTGACAATTGAAAACTGGACGTAGGTGTTTATTATTTATGCCAGTGTATATTGTGAGAAATTTCTGGAGTGGTGTGTAGCTCTGCCAAAATATATGGATGTGATCAAGTTTCGGGGGCTTTGCATGGGTGCGTTATGATGAGGAATTCAGAGCAAGAATGGCTGAGGACAGTCAGGCTGGTTGGGGGGAGATAGACATGGATTTATGGCTGCAATGGATGGCGCCAACGAGGCCTGCCCCAACGTTGCACACAGCAAGTGGGCTGCCTGTGCCTTTCCGGCCCTTTCTTGGTCGTCCCGCCCAGGAGGGGGCAGGGTGAGGAGGCAGAGGGCAGTCCTCAGCAGCGTGTTGGGCATTTAACAAGGATGGCTGCACAAGGAATTTCTGTAGGTTCAGATATGAATGTAGCAAATGTGCAGGGAAACACTGTCTCACTCAGTGTTTCCAACAAGGAGACAGGGGGAAGGGGAGAGGAGCTGGCAGAGGGGTTGTGGGGAAAGGCTTTTACGCCAGTTAAGTTGGATGTGCTAGAGAAGTGGTTGGAGTTTTATCCGGACAGGGAAGGGGCTAAGATTTTGAGTAATTGTTTTTGTCATGGTTTCAGGCTGGGTTATTAGGGACCAAAGGTGCGCCGGTGGGCGGAAAATTTGAAGTCAGCCAAAGAAAATGTGGAAGTGGTAAGACAAAAATTGGGCAAGGAAATAGCGGCAGGGAGGATAATAGGGCCATTTGATGATCTGCCAGGAGACTTAGTTGTATCTCCGCTGGGTGTTGTGCCTAAGAAAGCCCCAGGGGAATTCAGATTAATACACCATTTGTCATGGCCCGAGGGCATGTCTGTTAATGATTTCATTGCCCCTGAGGAATGCAGAGTTGTATATGCAAGTGTAGACCAGGCAGTGGATCTGGTGAGGAAAGCGGGGTGTGGGGCCTTCATGGCCAAGTGTGACATTAAGGCAGCTTTCAGGTTGTTGCCGGTGCACCCGGAGGATTTTTGGCTGTTGGGTTTGCAATTTGAGGACATGATATACATCGACAAAGCTTTGCCAATGGGGTGTGCAATTTCCTGTGCCTTGTTTGAGCATATCAGTTCCTTCTTACAGTGGGTTTTTTCAGACAGTTCCGGTTGTCAAAGTGTGCTGCATTACCTAGATGATTTTCTGTTTATTAGCGGGCGGAAGGAGAAAGAGAGTGCGCAGAGATGCTAAAGTTGGTCCAAGCTTTGATGGGGGATTTGGGTGTGCCTCTAGTGGAAGAGAAAACGGAAGAGCTGGCAGCGGTGTTGACATTTCTAGGGATTGAACTGAATTCAGTAGCAATGACCTCACGCTTGCCGCACAACAAGGTGAGCAAATTGGTAGGATTGCTGGAGAAAGCGGTGGGGGCCAAGAAATTGATGCTAGTGGAAATGCAGAATTTGGTGGGGCATTTGAATTTTGCATGCAAGGTGGTGGCCCCAGTGCAGACATTTTGCGGAAAACATGGCGCGATCTATAGCAAGAGCAAAGTACCCACATCATTGGATAAGAGTATCAGGTGCAGTGCGGGAAGATTGTAGAATCTGGCTGCGTTTTTTGGAGAGCTTTAACGGAGTGTCCATGTGGTTGCAGGGAGATCCGGTGTCTTGGGAAGTTCAGATTTTTTCAGATGCAGCAGGTGCAGGGGGTTTTGGAGTGTTTTGGGGAGGAAAATGGAAGCACGGAGAAGTGGCCATTGCTTTGGTTGAGGGAGGGAAGGAGCATTGCATTCCTGGAATTCTTTCCTTTGTTGGTTGCACTGGAGTTGTGGGGGAAGGAGTTGCAAAACAAGAAAGTGAATTTCAACATTAACAATGAATGTGTGGCTCATGTAGTGAATCGGCAGTCAGCGAAGGATCAGAGGGTGGCGAGGCTGATGAGAGAGTTTGTTCTGCGTTGCATGAAATGGAATGTGGTGTTCAAAGCAACACGTGCCAGGGAAGGATAATGTAATCGCTGATGCATTATCTCGTTTTCAATGGTAGAGATTCCGTGGATTGGCTCCAGATGCGGATCAGGAGGGGCAGCGGATTACGGAGGAGCTGTGGAAAATAGGAAGCTGACAGCGCTTGCATTGATGGAGGGTTCTCTTGCTCTGGCATCTAGAGAGGCCAACAGGAGAGCTTGGGAGGATTTTATAGGAGGGGGAGCTTGTAGTTGGAAAGGCTGGGGGGACGCAGAAGAATGGAGAAGGGACAATGTCACTAATTTCCTCTTGAGGTGCATGGATAGGGGCTGGTCTAGGGCAACTATAACGGGGAAACTGGCAGGGATTGGTTTCTATGGGAAGTGGTTTTGGGGTTTTCAGCCGAGCAGTGGAGAAATGGCAAACAGGATGTTGGAAGGATGGGCAAGGGAAAGTAAGAGGGAAAAAGATAAGAGGAGACCGGTGTCGGCGGAATTGCTAACTAGGTTGTATCAGGCGGTTGGGGGGATTTGTTGGTCGGCCTGGGAAGGAGAATTGTTCGCAACCTGTTTTACTTGGCTATTCTTTGGGGCCTTTAGGGTTTCTGAGCTGGTGGGGGAAAAAGTTGGGTAGGTGGGCTGCAATGGGAGGATGCCCAGTTTACCGAATTAGGTTTGGAAATCAAGATCAGGAGGTCAAAGACGGATCGAAAAGGAAAGGGCTCTTGGGTTTTGCTGGGTCGTGGGAGTAAGGAGTTATGCCCGGTTCAGGCAGGTTTGTTGTGGAAGGAGCGTTGTGGGGGGAGGACAGGTTTGGTTTTTCAGCATGAAAATGAGGAGCCAGTATCAGCGCCACAAGTTTTGGGGGTACTTCTAAAGGTCCTGGTAGCAGTAGGAGAAAAGGAGGAGGAGTTTGGAACTCATTCATTTAGGATGGGGGCAGCGTCTGAAGGTAGCAGGCTGGGCTATTCAGAGGAGGTGAAAAGTTTATGTCAGGGACTTGAGCAAACGGGATGTTTGAAAGAACTTTTCAGAAGTCAGCGGGAGTGCTGCATTTAGTAGGATGTTGTTGATTTGTAAGTGATTTTGTAATTTCTTTTTCAGATGCTGCTCGGAGGCCGGGGCAGATGTCACAAATCTGGATTGTGGGGCATTCTATTGTTAAGTGGGCGGGGAAAGAAGCTGAGAAAAGGGTTTTTGGCAGGCAATTGGGTTGCAGCTTTAAAGATGTTTGGTAAAATGGTCAGGTTTAGGGGGGCTTCGCTGGGATCAGTTACTCCCATTGTTGGCTGGGTTGAGGGAATGCTATGGATCTCCAGATGGGGTGATTATTCATGCTGGGGAAAATGACCTGGTAAGAGATACTGTTGTAGCTCTTCTTAGAAAAATGGAAAGGGATTTTTTATGGGTCCGAGAAATGTGGCCTCAGCATCTGTAGTTTGGACTAAGTTGTTGCCGCAGAGAGTTTGGAGGGGGGCGAGAAGTGAGGGAGAGATAGAGCGGGCATGGAAGGGAATAAACAGAGAGATGGTGAAATCTTGTGTCTCGGCGGCGGTACAGGTTTTGGACCACAAAGACATAGTTTATGAAGGATTCATGATATATAGAGAGGATGGTGTCCATTTGTCAGCGATTGGAAATACTTATTATCTGTCGGAATTGATCTGGTTGGTGAGAGATATGTTAAAGAGTTGGGAGTAGGAAGGAATGGGGGGGTGGGCAGAAAGAACACCTCGGGGGAGGGTTTTGCTGTTGCTGGGGACATGGCCCCTTTTTATGTGGGGGGAGAGAAGCACAATGGGGGAATTCGCTCGGGAAAGGATGGGGTGATGCTGTTTGCACAAACGGGCTACCCCAGTGGAACAGGTATTGAACCTGAAGGGCCATGGCCCCGGGGAGAAAACGGGATGCCTTGAGAAGTGGTAAGCAGAGGGTAGGGACCAAGGGATGGTTAGGGAGGAACTGGATTTATTTATTTATTTAATTATTTAATTGTTGAGGAAATGAAAGTGTTAATTATGAATTGGTTTGTTTAAAATAGTTTGTTAGTTTGTAAGGCCAGGGAGCCAGGTAAGCGGTTATTTGTAAGCTTTGACCTGTCACATTAAAGCAACCTTTTCCTATCTAAACGAGTCTGGGTTTTTGTGCAGTAAGTCAAAAGGTGGGTACCGGGGGGAATGTGAAGCATTTCCCCCCGGGGTTATTTTGACGCTGCACAGGCCAGCGAGGTGGCCTACGCGCAGAGCGCCTCTCCCTGGGGTATTTAAGGGTCAAGGAAGGTTCGGGAAGCAGGCGACGGTTGGGGACTTGAGATTGATCCGCCCGTCCACCCCCTTTTTTTGGGTTGTTCCAAGTACCTGGTTTTAATTTTATGGGGGGTGAGGGGTTGGCCTCTTTTAATTTGGTTTCTGCTGGGTTATTCTTTCTTTTAAATATTCCTGGGGTTTTTGAGTATCCGTTCAAGGTTTGTATTGTTTCATTAGTTTTGTGTGACAGGTTGGGGCACTAGTTTTGTAGTTGTGATGTATAATATCTGTTGCTGTTGTGGCAGGTCAGACTGGCTGCAGGTCATAGGAAAGAGGAGATTGGTGTAGAGGGGAGTTTTTTATGGGTATGGGAAGTTGTTTGGTTGCCGGGGGCATGGCCCCTTTTGATGTGGGGGGGAGGGAAGCACAATGGGGGAATGGCGTGGGAAAGGATGGGGGTGGTTCTGTTTGCACAAACGGGCTACCCCGGGGGAACAGGTATTGAACCTGAAGGGCCATGGCCCCGGGGAGAAAACGGGACGCCTTGCGAAGTGGTAGGGACCAAGGGATGGTTAGGAGGAACTTAGGAATGTATTTATTTATTTAATTGTTAGGAAATGAAAGTGTTAATTATTAATTGGTTTGTTTAAAATAGTTTGTTAGTTTGTAAGGCCAGGGAGCCAGGTAAGCGGTTATTTGTAAGCTTTGACCTGTCACATTAAAGCAACCTGTTCCACTCTAAAGGAGTCTGAGTTTTTGTGCAGTAAATCAAAATGGAGGTTATTCTAGGCCGGTCACAAGAATACTGTTCACAGCACAAGCCAAAACACTCTTGTTGGAACTTGGAATGCGCTTGCACACATGTAAGACATTTGAGGTGGAACCAGACAAAGCACTTCTGCTTGTCTTCTGCGAATCATATTTTAATGTATTCTTGCAACTGGTCTTGGAAAAAGTAGTTCCAGATTGAGAGTGTTCCACACAATACTTCGAATAAGGGGAAGTAACTCCAAACAAGTCAGGGAGCAGTGAAAGGCGTCTGAGACTCCACATAAAATACGGTATTCCATGAAAAGAAAACAAAATCACAAGTTCTCTAGAAAATGCCCCTTGAGCGTAATTATGCTTTTCAAATGACGCCTACAATTTACTTAAAAGGAAAACAACCTATAAGCACCAAGCTTTTATTTGTGTTTAGCAAAATCGTGATCAACCAAAAAAGCTGTAAAAATGTGCACGTGGCGCCGCTAGGGAAAACATGAATGTTCTGTTAGTGGCTAATGAGAAGATGGTGACTTATTGAAAGCACTCTTTGATCAGCAGTCAACTTCAGCTGGCCTGTAGTGGAGGCTGCCAGGCTGTGGATTTTCCCATCCGGTCGCTATGGTGAAGCGCCATCTTGAAAGAGGCCGGCTGCCTCATTACCTGAGTCCAGGCTTAATATCATTCTTTGTCATCGCTCCGAAGTTGTAATCCTTTCTTGACTAGCGTTATCCACCTTCGGTTTCAGGCTCATTGAGAATACAATCTGAACAGGGGCAATTATTTTGCTGCACAGAGCAAGGCTTCATTAAAATATCTTGTCAGGGTCGGCTGTAGACGGCGTTTTCATTCTTCAGTTGTATTTGTCAGTAATTAATTTTACCATTGAAATTGTGTTTTTATTACGTTGGGCCATTGGAAGCGTTAGCGCAAACTGGCTAATGTTGAAACATAAACACACATTCTAAAAATAACTGCCGATGGCCCCGGGCTATTTTAACAAGTTCTATTTTTGCATATGTTGTGCTTTTGCTGTGGGTTTTTTAACACATGGCTTGGCTACATGCATTTGGAATGTTGCATGGAAATGCTAGATTGACGCGTCCAAGTCTGTCTGGGAATCTGGGAATTTAAAAAAAACATACATTTCTGGTAAAGAAAGAGTATTCGTTGCAGATGTGGAACGGATTCTCCAGGCGTACGAGATCAAAGCCGCGAGGTTCCTGGGCTGCATAGGGCGGTTGAATAATGTGTAGACTCGGTATGAATTTAGAGGCTATGACATTACATCTTGGCTTTGCTGGGGTCAATTAATGCGAAACCAAGATGAGAAGGGGAGAAATGAACGCCCAAGTTAAAAGACGACGAAACGAGCAAACGCTGGATTGACCACGCAGCGCAAACGCCGGTATGAAATTATTGCTGCTCACGGCGAGATCCACGGACAATATGAATGCGAAGACAGTTGTTTTTTCCCCAGCTTGCAATCACTTGAAATACAATTTTGTTTTGTTTAACATTGTCGAACTTACTTGCCGATCTGCAGTGTGGTGTACGGATGCAAAACCAGAGATGGTATAAAAATTGTTTTGCATAGATCCGAATCAAGGGTGCAACTAGGTTAAAACTTCGGGGGCAGGGAGAGGAGGCAGAGCTGACCCTTCAAATATAGGGAGAGGCGCTAACTTCAGGCACTGTGTGGGAGGGGCAAACCTTCTTGTGTGGGGGCATCTAACTTCTTTACGCATTCTAATGAGATTATGCTGGTGAAACTTCAATGTTACAAGCAGTTAACTCTCTCCACTTCTGGAACCACACACTTAAGGACTGCTGTGAGAATGAGCTGTCTCCTGTGCCCCCTACCCTTCCAATAACTCCCCTGGGATGCATCACGATTTCAATTGCCTAAAAATGTATGCATATGAATGCGCATATGCTAAAAATGAAATGTGTTTAAGTTAATAATTAAAGACCCTTTAACAGCAAAGCCCAGGCACCGTTTAACGTTTGTGTCCTGTTCTATCCATCGGGGCTCTGTAAATCAGCACGGTCTAGTCAACATAGCCCAATATTTCAAGGGGAGGGGGCTAGAGCCCTATCAGCTTAATGGTGTTGTGTCACTGATGTGCAAAGTCACGAGATCAGGTTTGAGGCAAAGGAGCTGAGATAGTTTGGATAAATAGGGTCCCATGGCCCGCCAGTATGGGAACATCCACGCCTGCGGGTACATTGTGGGAGGAAGGGAAGGGGAAACGGGATTACGCGCAACGTCGGCACGCACGGATTGAGCCGTGGGCCGGCATCACGCAAAGAGGAAGGGAAAATCCCTCTCGTAAAGACAAGACGGCAAAGAGGAAGGACGCAGTGGCAGGGATGGAAGATAGTTTTAGGGGAGGATGTGAGTGGGCAAAGCACAAGCCCAAGATTGAGAACCAAACCGTAGGCTTCCTCAGCAGGCGTGGCAGCCGCAGTTTGGGCATGCGTGAGAGCCCAAAGAAAAGAAGGAGTGGGGGAAGCAAGTTGAAGGAGGGGCAAAGCGTGGGGTTGTCCAAAGAGACACCTGTGGCTGAAGGTGCAGAGGGGAATTTAAGTGGGCACACACAGCCAGTCACCAGAGTGAGGGCCAGATCTGAAGGGAAACAGAGGGAATTATTTGAAGGTAAGTGTGGTGTAGGGTCGTTGGGGGCAAGCGTGCCCGACCCCCAGGAGTGGGCCTTGGTAGGCCAGCGTAGACGCGCAATGCAGCTGGGTCGCAGGCATGAAGGACACGACCACAGGGTTAGGTGCATAAACCCGGACTGGCGTTCTAACGCCAGTTCCGGTGATATCTTTATTTCCGGCGTGTCACGTGACCCGGAACTAACTGGGCACGTGACACCACATTCCTCCCCAACTTGGAGGTGTTTGCACTATTATCTAATATCAACAATAATAACTGGACATTAACACATTCAGATGTCTTGTTTCTTTAGAGTTCATCTCGGCGGGGTTTTCTGTAGGTACACTCCGTCTACTACGTATCCTTGGAGACAGGATGATGGTCTGGGCTTTTCTCTCAACAGGTATCGGGTGCTGCTTCTCCCAGGCGCGTCCGCTCTTGGGCTCACGAGTTCAGTCTGGTCGTTGTGCTGGTGTGGTATTTCGGAGACTCCTGGCGTGGCAGGGGCTCTGGGCGACGCCTGGTCTCGGGGCGTGTGTGTCACCATCATTTCTCTTCTCGGGGACTCTGGGTGCTCTTCCCATAGTTCGAATGGTACTCTTCGGAAGTGTGACACGTTTCTTGTCACGGTTTCACTCCCTCGGGTAGCAGTGACCATGCTGTGGTTCGTTGTGCTGACTGTCCATGGTTGGAGCTCAAAATTGAGGGACATCTTTTTGGGTGTTGCTCTGTTTTTGACAATAACTGTATCGCCCGGTGTTAGCTCTCTGTGACAGGCTCGCATGGCGATGCTTTCTTGTTCGTTCCGCCTCGTTCGCATGGCATCTATGGCTGGGATGTCCGGTTCGCGAGCTACCCACTGGGGGTGTATGGGAAGTTCTGCCTGTATGGGTACTCCGAAGATGAGGGCCGCAGGGCTGATGCCGGTGGATGAGTGTGGGATTTGCCTGTGCGTTCTTAGGAATCGATATACGGCCTTCCGCCTTGGGTGTCCTTTCATTTTTGCGATTCGAATGACCTTATTGAGTGAATCTTTCTGCATCGCCATTCGCTTGGGGCCATCTTGGGGTGATTTTCTGGTGCTTCACGTTGATGTCCTTAAAGAATTCGCGCAGTTCTTGGCTGGTGAATGATGGGCCGTTGTCGCTCTTCACCTTTCTCGGGATTCCATGGGTCGCAAAGATCTTTTCTAGCGTGAGGATTGTGGTCTCTGTGTTAGTGGACGCCACGTGTTCTACTTCAGGGTATCTGCTGAACTCGTCGATCACCACGAGTAAGTATCCTTCGCCGGCGATTGTACAGTGATCCATGCTAACTGCGTCCCACTGCTTGTTACTTCTTGGAGCGCTGCTGATAGGCTCTGGGTTTTCGGGTCTCCTAGAGGCTTAGCAGGCTGCGCAGGATTCCACTAGTTCAACTACTCTTTGTTGTATGTTGGGCATCCACATTCTGAACTTGAGGTATGCTGTTGTTTTGACGATGCCCTGGTGTCCACTGTGGGCCAAACGGAGGGCTCTCTCCTCAAGCGACGCCGGTAGCACGATGCGGTGGCCTTTTAGGAGCACTCCCTCGGGGGCGACAGAGAGTTCATGTCGGATTCCAAATAGTGCTCGGAGTTTTGCCTGAGCTGATGTGGTGCGTTGGGCTATGGACATGCGGTAGTTCTTCCAGTTTCCTGACTGGATGGCAGCAGTGGTGTGTTGCAGAATGGAGTCTGCTTCTGTCTCACACGCTACTTCCTGTAGTGTTAAGGCTCTTGGTCGGGCGCATGCAATCACGTGACATACATGTTCATTGGTTTCGTTTGCATGGCGTTGCTCTCCTTCCGTGGCAGGCCTCGGGTGACGGGACAAGTAATCAACTGGGTTATCTGTCCCTGGGCGATAGTCAACTTCTATGTTATAGGGCTGCAGCTGCAGCATCCATTTCTCAATGCGTGCTGGTGGGTGAGGAGCAGACCCTCAGAATATCGGGATCAGGGGCTTGTGATCCAAGAAGACCTTTGCTTGCTTACCTAGCAGGTATACCTTGAAATGACGGCATCCCCATAGTATAGCCAGGGCTTCTTTCTCTATGTGCGCATAGTTCTGTTCGGGTTTGGTGAGTGCTCGGCTGGCGAATGCGATGGGGAACACATTTCCTTCGTTGTCTGTTTGGGTCAGTACCGCCCCTAGGCCGACCGGGCTGGCATCCACGAGGAGTTCAGTGTGCCTTTCTACGTTGAAAAATGCCATGGTTGTTGATGCGGACAGTGTGTCCTTAATTTGCTGGAATGCCTGTTGGTGGGTCGCTGTCCACTCCCATTTTTGGTCCTTCTTGGTCAGCTCTCGGAGTGGGCTTGCAATGTTAGCAAGGTCTGGAATGAATCGTGCACAGTATGTCGCCATTCCCATAAAACTTCTCACCTCCGTGGCAGACTGGGGTGCTTTTGTGTTCTTTATGTCGTTGACTTTAGACGGGTTAGGGGATACCCCTTTGGCGCTGAAAATGTATCCGAAGGAACACAGTTCCTCCTTCGCAAACTCACACTTTTCTGCATTTAATGTTAGACCTGCTGCTTCTAATCTGTCTAAGACTGCTGCTAAGCGTTTGTGGTGCTCCCTTTCGTCTGACGCGTACACAAGAATGTCGTCGCTGATGTTTCTGGTGCCGTCTAGGCCTGTGATGACCCTGCGAATTTCGTGTTGTAATACCTCTGCGGCTGACGATATCCCGAAGTTAAGCCGCTTGTATCTCATTAGGCCGAGGTGAGAGGAGAATGTAGTGATGTACCTGGATTCTCTGGCTAATCTGAGCTGGTGATATCCAGATCTGAGGTCAAGTTTACTGAATATAGTGGCTCCTGTGAGGTCTACAATGAGCTCATCTATCGTTGGGGTTATGTGGTGTTCTCTTCCAATCGCTGCATTAGGAAGTCTCATGTTTATACAGATTCTTACCGCGTTAGGTTGCTTGGGTTTCTGGGCCACTACCATGGGTGACACCCACGGGGTCGGTCCTGATGTTTTTTCTATTATTCCTGCCTCTTCGAGTTTGGCCAGTTCCTTCTCCACTGCTTCTCTCAGGTGGAATGGTATCCGTCGGTGTCGTACGGCCTTCGACTCTATGGTGGGGTCTATATGCAGCTTGATGGTTCGATCTTTTAGGCACCCTATGCCTTGGAATAGCTTCTTGTGTTGTTGTAATAAGTCATCGAGTTCGTTGTGTTGAAGGTCGAATGCGAAATGGATCAGTTTTAGTTTTTCTGCTGTCCGGCAGCTGAGTAGTGTCTCGCAGCCGGCATCCACGACATAGATGCGCGCTCGGCAATTAGTGTTTTTGTGTGCGAAATCAGATTTGAAGGATCCTTTCACGGGTAGGGGTTTCTTGCACCCGTATGCGTATAGTCGGACCTTCTTCTTGTGGAGTGTGGGCTTCGGGTGAAGTTTGCTGAATGCTGTTGCTGGCATTACGTTCACTGTTGCCCCAGTGTCAATGACTACTTTCAGTGGCTCCCCGTTGGAAAGGACTGTGCACAACGGCCTCTTCCTTTGTCGTGATCGGTGTGGATCGACAGCAGATATGAGGTGTATTCGGTGTATCCTATTGTTCCTTTACTTCGTCTCTCTTTTCTCTCAGGGGATGCACTGTCGTCGCTGTCGTCGCTATCGCTCGTGTCCGGGGATCTTTGCAAATGGTCAACGGCTCTGGCTTTTCCTTTCCGGTTATGTTGGTATGAAGACTCTCTTGGTGCAAACTTCTTCCGGGGCTCTTGTGCCGGTCGGGAGGGAGTCTCTTTGTCGTTTCGGTTTGGCGGGTTCAGGCAGACTGCAGCATAATGATTGAGACGGTTGCATTTTCTGCACGTGGACCCCCATGCCGGGCAGGATTCTCCTTTGTGCCATGGGCTGCCGCACCATTTGGAAGCTTTACTTCCTTCTTGCGGCATGTGTGCTTTCTGGCCATATTTCGTGCGAGCGTTCTGGTGTTTGGATATGGCTGCGATGTCCTCTGTTGGCTTGGGGTTATCAAGCGGCAGTCTTTGGATTGCTGCCTCGATCACTGCGACTTGGTCTTCTGTCTGCTCACGGAGGCGTGCCATTTCTAGTATGCGGGACAGGCGCATGTTCCTCTCCGAGAGTATAGCCCTTCTTAGCTTTTCTGAGGATATGCCATTGATTATTTGGAGGCAGATTGCAAATTCTTCGTCCGGGAATTCACAGCCAACTGCCATCTCGCGAAGACTGCCATGTCTACAATTTCTTTCTCATGCTGCCTGGCCATGCAGAAGTGAAAACGTTCATAGTCTGGGTTGAGATCTGGCCTAAACATGTTCGTGAGTACAGCTTTGGCTGCATCGTAGTTGTTGTGATCTCCCCGGTCTGGGGTAGCGTTGAATAGGCCTAGGGTGGCCGCCCCAACGTTGAGCAGAAGAAAGGTACGCTTCTTTTTTGCTATAGTGATGTCTCTGGCATCAAGGTGCATTTCGAACTGTTGCAGCCAGATTTCCCATCTGATGGCTGCCCCCCTGGTGAATAGGTCTAATGGCGGCATTAGCGGGGTCAGCGCTGGGTCTGGGTGGTCCGTGGTGAGGCTCTTTCTGGCGGAAAAACTTGTGCTGGCCCTTGCAGGGCTGGTCTCCGAGCTGGACATGTTGTGCACCGGTCCTCTGCGCAGGGGCGTGCCCTTTCTGTAATGGTGGTTGTAATATTGGCTCACACCTACCAGTGTTCTCCCGCTCTTTGTGTCGACACGGGTTATCTGGGCCTTTCCACGTCGTGTGAAAGGTGGGTGTTTTTTTTTTTTTTCTTCCTCTCACTGTTTGCCCTGGAGGCTTGGGTAAACGTTGGTTAGTGAGTGTTGTTTTCTTCCTTTTCTCCCCCCCCCTCCCAGCGATGGTGTTGGAGAAAACGTTGGGGTGAGCAGGCCTGTCAGCGTGTCTGCAGCAGTGCACCCACGTGGGCTGAGGGGTGCGGACGATGCGCGTATGACACGCGGTTCCGTTCAAGGCACGTACGCGTATGATACGCAACCTTGATGAGGGCTCCCTTGAACGATTCAGCGGGGCGGTACCTGTTTCATGCAGCCCAGCGTGTGGAAGGCAGCTCCGGGTGGCACACGTGGGTGAGTGGAGCGTTGCTGTGGCTGATGTCGCTGGTGCGCGTGTTGCACGCGGCCCGCCTTGATGATGCGGCCTGCACGCCACTCCGTTCTGCTCCAGTGATGGGAGGGCGTGCTGTTGTCCGTGTGCTGGACGCGGATGCGTCGTTGTCTCCTTGATTCGGCCTCATGGAATGTTTCCACACTGCAGCAGCGTGCGGTGCAGGGCGAGCAGGAGTCCATTGGACCATGCGGCTCCGCACGACGGGAGGAGGCGCGGTCTTGCTTGGGTCATTTCGCGGCCTCGTCGCCAGTGTGGTGTAGGGTCATTGGGGGCAAGCGTGCCCGACCCCCAGGAGTGGGCCTTGGTAGGCCAGCGTAGGCACGCAACGCAGCAGGGTCGCAGGCATGAAGCACACGACCACAGGGTTAGGTGCATAAACCCGGACTGGCGTTCACGTGACCCGGAACTAACTGGGCACATGACACCACGTGTCACCACAGTAAGGACCAGGCCTCAAGTCGAGGGTACGCACCAGTGGACGGCGTCTGCCCACTGTTATCAGAGGAGAGACGCCATCCCCCAGCATATTTTAGAGGCCAGGTGTAAAGCAAGACACTTTGTCTTTTTTTGAAATTACGAATTGAAGCACACCTGGGGATTCCATTGTGGTCGCCAGGTTCACAGGTTGGGCCCTTCACCACTACACCATCTAGCCTGGTGAAAAACAATGAACAACCAAATGTGAAATGTCACATTTTGGGATTGCACTCTCCAGGGAAAACATTCACATTCATTCTTGGGGTTAAAAACGTCCACACATTTGAACATTTTCAAACCCTAATAGAAGAAAATACCCTTGCTTGGTTTTTTCTGTATGTTGAGTTTTATGAAAGGCAAAGGCCCATTTGTCCTGTGCAAGTTGTATGGTTATGCAAAACCAATTGGAAGTTATCTGCATATTTTACCTTGATATGTTATTTTTGTCTGACATCACACCCCATCGCATACGTTGAGTCTCAGCACTTTTTTAGGACTAGACCTCCGGTAAGGAGAGTAGAACTGTGAAGAATGGGGATATAGTGAGAAAAAAGAAGAATGCATTACAGTGTGGGAAACAGTGTAGAGTAGAGGGAGTCACGGGTGAGACTGATGGAAAAGGTGGAAGTATGGGAGGTGAAGTCAGAAAGTAACAGAAGAAGTGTGACATGGGAAGGTGTGGAGAGATGGCAGTAGTGAGTTGAGGGCAACGACCAAGTCGAGGGAAAAAAGGGAAGGTACCAATGGAAATGGAGGTACGGGCCCACAGCGTGGACCAGCCTCAACAGAGGGGTGGAGGAGAAGGAGAGGATGGGCAGAGCGTGAGAGTGTTCTTTGTTGGTTGACTATTATTTTGTTGTTTATAAACAAAGATGGAATCGAGATTGCCATAAGAGAGATTTACAGATTGAGAGACACATTATGTAAACTGGTGTCTAATGAAAAGTGCGAGTTGAGAACTACACAACCGCTTTTGGGACGGTTGAATTTTGCATGGAGGGTGGTGGCACCAGGCAGGGGTTTCTGAAGACAGATGGCTTCAGCTATAGCAGGAGCTAAGAGACCCCTTTATAGGATACGAGTGACAGCTAGAATCAAAAAGGACTTGGATGTAGGGAAGTGTATATCTGGATATAATGGGATATCGATGTGGTTGGATGACAGTGTAGTGCAATGAAAAGTTGAAATTCAGACATGACAGGAGGAAATGGTTTTGGAGTTTTTTCGGAGAGAAAGTGCTTTGCAACTGAATGGCCAGAGGAATGGTTGTCAGAGAAACATAGCATTGCATTTTGGGATTTTGTTCCTGGTTATAATGGCAATGGGATTATGTGGTCGGTTTTGGAAGAACAAGAAAGTGGTTTTCAGGGTGGATAACGAAAGCATTGTGGCAGTGATCAACAGGCAGTCTAGCAAAGACATGTGGGTACGTTTGGTGCTGATATGCTTGAAATGGAATGTTGTTTCAGGGCAAAACATATTGCAGGGGCAATTAATGATATTGCAGACGCACTATCTTGTTCACAGTGGTCGGGACTCCGTGGTCTGGCACCAAAGGCAGACGATTGGCCGGCCGAGATGGCCCTTGAATTTTGGTGAATAGGGATCAAGAGGTGCTGGAACTAGTAGAGGTATATTTAGCAGCATCCACAAGAGTGCTGTACATGCTGGCATGGGAAGAATTTGAGGAAAGTGGTGCTAAAGCAAGACAGGGAATAGGGCCCATGATAGAAGTGGAAGGAAGAATGATATGGTGGATTTCATAAAGATGGTAAGAAAAAGGGGCTGTCACCCGTGACAATCTCGGCAAAGCTGGCACGGGTGGCCTTTTATGGCAAATGGTTTTGGGGTTATGAACCCGCAGGTGGATATATGGGCAGACGGATGTTAGAAGGGTAGGCCATGAAGAAGGAAGTAGAGAAGGATAAGAGTAAACCTACTTCAGTGGGATTACAGAAGAGTTTGTTGGTGGCTTTGGAGGTGGTGTGTGCTTCCCTTTGGGAAATTTGTTTGTTCAGGGCCATGTTTGCAGCATTGTTTTTTGGGGATTTCTGTGGGCCTGAGTTAGTGGAGGGAAAGGCTTGGGGTGGCTTAAGGGTGGAGGAGGTAGGGTGGACGGGGAAGGTATTATGATTATGGATACAGTGGAGTAACACAGACCAGACGAGGGGGTCCAGTGGAACCGTGAGGTCAAAGACCATAAACATATGTACAGTGAGGGTGGTGAAGGTTTTTAGAGAAAGGGGAGCACAGTTGGAAGCGGATCGGTTCTTTGTACTGTAAGGAACTCACGGTGGCAACAGTAAAGACATACACAAGTGATCACAGTTCAAGTGTGTTTATTAAACTGTATATGCAGGTTGGAGAAAAACCTAATCTAAACCTAAATCTAAGATGGGAGCAAGCTACAACCATCAAATAATAACAAGGCAATCCAAGTGGCGTCTTGTCAAATAAAAGGTCCTATACTAAACAAATGTTTTGGCAATTCTTACAACTAAATACAAAAAGATTGAGGGATATGATTCACAAGAAAGAACGAAGTGTTTACAAATGATAAGTCAGGATGTGGTAGCCGGGGGTCTCCCTTGCCCACGTTTTGAGCACGGGACAAGGCGGGGCTCTTGACCACAGCACACTCTCGAACATTCCCAGCAGGGGACGACAGTTCACTTTTCAGCTATCAGGACCCTCAGTGGTTAAGTCTCTTTTCTACAAAAAGTCTCTTGCCTCCGAGGATCTGATGTGTTCAAAATAACAAACAAAAAGTTCCTTTCCGTATGTACGTTGGGTGATGACTTTTCACCCCTGGATCCCACTCTTCCGGGCTCAGATCCACAAAAGTTCCTAGAGATATCAGGACCTTCGGTGGTTAAGTTTCTTTCTTCCAAGGGCCTGATATGTTCAAAATAATAAACAAAAGTTAATTTCTGATTGCACTAGGTTGATGGTTCTTCACCCCTCGGCCAGACCTCTCTTGAATGTCGGCCTCCCTCCGTAGGGCTCATTATGGCTTGGATTCAAAAACATAACCTCTGCTGGATTCACGTGTCGTCGGGTGATGGCTTTTCACCGCTGAATTCCCCTCTTAAAGGCTCAGACCTTTCTCAAATGTTTGTCTCCCTCCATCGGGTTCACTACGGCTTTTATTCCAAAACACTTTCAACTTTCGCATTTACAAGTCTTAATGTCTTTTTAAACAATCCACTGTGGACATCCCTCTGTCAGATTCACTCTTGTCACCACAATGTTCATTGGGGCCTCATGCTTCGCCCCTTTTTGTCGGCATCCCTCCGTCGGGTTCACACTTGCCAACACAATGTTCCTTTTCTTTTCTCACTATGCAGGATTCATCTCCTTTAGCTTTCCAATTACTTGCCGGTCAAAGACTTTCAACTGTACAGAGGATTTTGCTAGACCCCTTTATGACCACTTTGACCTTTTCATTGCAGCTTTCCCAAGGCCTTCTGTTATTGGTAGTTTCAACAAAGGGGGAGTTAACCAAAATCTCTCGAGTGAGCACCCATGTGGTGCTGGAGCCCTGTGCAGCTGGTTTTCCCCTTAGAAGTTAATAGTTCTTTGATTTTCCCTTAATTTGCCATTTGCAACTTTCGGTCAACACAGTTTGGTTTCTTATTGGTTCTCCCCTCGACTCAACAGCTGTGATGAACCACTTGGGTTTTCTTGTCTCTGGATTCAAGGACGGTACCACAGTAGCAAGCGTCTCTCCCTGTCCTGATTATCAGTGTAGAAGGGCTTTGTGTACCGTTGACATTTACTACAACACACGGTGGCTATTGTTTGCGGTCTTACAATTCCTTTCATGGAGGCTTTGCGGGTCTGGGTTGGAAAGAGCAAGGTCACTTCTCTCCTTTTAGCCTCTTCGGTTCTCACCGTCTTTATCCTCCGCTTGAATTGCTGTACTGCGATAGCGGTCTCGTCGTGCGGTCTGCCTTGTGCGTAGTGTGCTCTCGTGCTCCACCTTTTATCCCTGTAGGGAAGGGAAAGGGCCGTCAGGTGTGTGTGTCTATGGTCAATTGCCTGACTTTGCCTGACCCTTGTGTTGGGACATGTCAGACAAACGGCTCTGATGTTAGTCCGTTGTCTTTCGTGGTGTGCGAAAGTGTTCGTGTTGGAAAAAGGGGGGTAGAGTTTCTGAGTTTTCTACATGGTAGGAAGCCGAAAAGGTGTTAGAAGAAGGGGGATACCGCGTCTTACCCGTCGGTGTCCCACTTCCACTCTGCGAGGACCCCCCATCCAGGTGATCTTCGATCACTGGCCCACCCACAGGAACTGGATCCAATAGCAATGGCATTGTCCTGGCCACCTGGATGACAGCTCCCGGGGGACTAGTCAGGGAGACACCTTCAGGTTTCTCACATACCCTTCCCCTAGGTGAGGTGGACATGCCTGTACTCTGTCCAGGTTCTCTGTTGTTAAGACCTGGAAGAGAACAGGGATGAGAGATATCCAGGAACTCTGGCATATTCCACTGATTGGTTGTGATCAGTGTGGAAAGAGGTTGAGGGGTTTTACCTGTCTCTCTGTGAAGCGGAAAACTAGATGACAAACCTAGTCACACAGCCGCTCTCCGTTTAAACCCAACATGGGTAATGCAATTACAGAAAAAAATTCTTCAAAATTATAAATATTCGCTTCTTGAGTAGTATAAATTTCACAAAAATTCACAAATAGAAGTCTTAGTTAGAGAAATAGTTGTTTATCAAAAAAGCAGTTTAAAAAATAGTCACTAATTCAATCTTAGTGAGGACACGGCTAACACATCTCATAATGTGAGTAGACTTTAAGTGCCAATGCATTTCGGAGAATTTGTCTCCTTCGTCAGGGCAAGTCTGTCCTAATATAATGTAATAATAACAACAAATTTAAACATGACATATCAAGTGGTTGTGTGCCAGAACGTGAGTGTAATAATGCAAGTAACACATACACATTACAATAGATAAAAAATAATAACATACCAGAACGTGGGAGAATTTAAATCATGATGGAGCGTAGAAAAGGAAAAAACACAAGAATATGAGAAATCATGAGGTAGTGTGGAAAATAAGCTGTAATACAATATCTGGTAGCAAAATGGAAGGGTTACCTCTCGAGAAGTGTAAAGCCAAAAGAGGTAATGGTGCCAAGTTTAAATCAGGCGTGTGATCTTCAATGGCGGTCAACAAGAAACACACGATCCAGAGCTGGACAAAATCCAGATGGCAATCTGTGGGTTAAAGGCCATATTCAATAAATGGTGTCAAGAAATGAGGAGCTGTCAGGAACTGTCGGGAACTGCCCGTGGGCATACCTGTGATCACCAAACGGGAGCTGCGGCTGCCGAGGGAACGCCGCTGAGCATCGCCGAGTAAAGGCGTTGCTAGGGTAACAATTCTAAATATAGACACGTGACTGCATCGCGTCCATGAAAAGGCGCGATGCGGGTCATTCGAAAGGGACACTACATACATGATAATGAGGTGAATAATGATAAAAATAAGCATTTATGAGGACTGCTATAGGTCATACAGTAATAATAGAAAAATGAAGACAAAATAAAAATAAAATGGAAACATGGACATAAAAGAAATACTAATCAAGTAAAAACACGAGGGCTACCAATCTAATGAAATATATATGTGCAGGAAAGGTAAGTGGATGCTCAGAGGTCAAAGCATGGAGAAAAGGAAATTACTAATCAAGTGAAAACATACTAAACAGGTACATGGGCAAA